>NC_054864.1:1412448-2824896 GCF_016861865.1 Aspergillus puulaauensis | reverse complement strand
CCCTAACCCTAACCCTAACCCTAACCCTAAACCCTAAAACCCTAAGTAACCCTTTACCTGCAAATTCTACCTTCCTAAATTAGAAATCCTAGGATCTTTTAAAATATTATTAAAATTCAGAACCCTGGCTATCTAGTAATATAATTTTTATTTAGAAATATTAAGAATTAAAGATTTTAGAGGGTGGTCCTGGGTCATACTCAGGACCACCCCCCTTGCCAAGACTTTTTTTTGCAGAGGACCACCCCTGGTCCTGAGACAGAATATAGTTAGAGTTTGTTTTTCAACATGATCTAGAGTCATGTAATAAATTTTCTACTTGGAAAAAAAGAATTCAAGATTTTAGGAAGGATCTAGGAGAACCTAGGATTAATACCTGCTGTTTTAGGTGTTTTCTACCTACCAGGGTCTGCAGGGGTCCTCTAGAAATGAAAAAGGGAACAGACTACAAGAATAAAGATTTAATTATTTTATTCTGGCTAGTTAGTAGGTTTTCAAACCTAATCCTGAAGAATTCTAGTATAAATCCCTGGGCCCAGGTGGAAAAACCTGCTGATTTACAGCTATCTAGCTTCCTAAAAGAGAAATAGGAACTAGATACTGAGATTACTCAAGCAGCCTAGTTTTTCTATCAGTTTTCTAAACAGTTTTATAAGATATATAGTTTTGATATTTAAATTAAATTAAATTTTTTTTTAATATTATTAATTAATTTTTATATATCAATATATATTTTTTAATTTAACTTAGGATTGTTATACTTTCTTTAGAAATTACTAGTATAAATAAACAGGGGTTAGTTTTAATAAAGATATATATTTTTATCAGAATCAGTTTGGATAAATAAATAAATATATTATATTTTATTATTGACTTAGGATTGTTACCTTTTCTATAGAAATTACTAGTATAAATAAACAAGGGTTAGTTCTAATAATAATATATATTTTAACCAAAGCCTGCAGGCTTAATATTCATGCCTGAGGCATTAGTATATCTTAATTAGGTCTAGACTACCCGTTATTAGCATGCCAAGGCCTACCCCAACAAAAAATTTACCTAATTCTTTACCTGCAAATTCTACCTTCCTAAATAGGAAATCCTAGGGTCTTTTTAAATATTATTAAAATTTAGAGCTCTAGCTATCTAGTAAACTAATTGTTATTAAGAAATATTAAAAATTAAAGATTTTAGGGGGGGGGCCTGTATTAGGGTATGGCCCCCCCCCCTGCCAAGCCTTTTTTTGGCAGAGGCCCCCCCCCGGGCCTGTGACAGAATATAGTTAGGGATCAGGGCTGGCCCGGCTGTTATCTGGGGTGGGGGACCTGACTGTCTTATACACTACCTGCATGGCTGCCCGCCACAGCCGCTGCCAGGTCTTCTGCTGCCGGCTGGTTATGATATATCTCGGCTGCTGGTCCCGCCATGGCCACGAAGTCTAGGTGTATATAATAAATACTAGGATCTGCTGCCATAGCTGTATATAATCCTGGATACTTTTCTTATCTATATATGTCTGTAATAGTGTGTGGGGGGTCTGCCCCGGTATTATGTAGATTACAGCTATGCGGATCCCGCTCCTATAGTGCTATACCATCTGCTGGCTGTAGTAGGCCAACTACTTTATAGTATCCCAGATCACCCGCGTGGTCTGGTAGATCTTGTCTATCTTATCTGTTCCTAGTATGGCCACCACGTCTAGTAGGTCCTGTAGGTGTACTCCGGCTAGATACCGTGTCTACCGGGTCCGCTGTAGCTACGGGTTAGTATCCTGCAGCTCCTCGGCCTGGATTATCTGGTAGGCGGCGGCCCGGTTATCTGTAGCAGCCTGGGCCTTGATCTTAGTAACTATGGCCTCCCGGTCAGTGCGGGGGGTGGGGGATTCTACAGGCTCGGGGTCGCATGATTGAATATGTACTAAATAGGAGTTCTTCCGCGATAGGAATATCTTCTGTTATATAACTGTACGGAATGATCTCTACAGCTTATTATCCTGCTGGGCCTGCTGCGCTGCTGGGATCCTTTCTGATTAGTAATACTGGGACTAACCATATTCCTCCTGCCAGTATTTCCGCATGGCTTTGATACTGGTGGTAATGATGGTATATAGATTAGTACCTCACTGACACTGCAGCCCATTAGTATGAACGGGAATAATAGGGATTAGGTAGTCTAGTTCCCGGGGGATATATACAGCCTCTGGTTGTTGGATAATATCCTGTTATTAGGTAATCCTCTCTGTAATGGGTTTGCTGTCCCAGGGCTTTATAGAATACTTGGTCTGGAGGTAGGTTATTATCTCCTTAAGATGGACCCCATGCTGGTAATATCAATAAATAATAATCTATAAGCTTAGAATCTTTTTAAAAATTTGATGTTCTATAGTGCAGGTCGGAATTAGCTAGATATATATATATATTATGTGGTGGTTCCACACTCCAGTCGCTGCTACACACTCAGGATATAGAATAAAAATAGACTGAAACTGGATTCCCTAGTCTTCTTAAGCAGGAAAACAGCCCCTGAATTCCTACTAATTATATAGTATTAGTGTTGATGTATTATTTCTACTATTAGTTGCAGGTAGTAATGATCCCCTATTAAAACTGGTTTTCTTACCCTAATTAAGTTTGAATCTATACTATACCCTATTAAATTGCTGGAGGGCTCTGAAACGAATATAAGTTGAAATTAAATAGCTAATCTACCAGCTATTATAATTTAAGTACTTCCTAGGAACTACAGCCCAGTGCACCTGACTCCTGAAAATAAAGGAATCTGACTCTGGGCCAGCTAATCAGTACCCGCCCTCAGCTGAACCCTAAAGGAATCTGACTCCGATTCCCACCCGCCTGTGGGTTAGGATCCCAGCTATTCAGGGTAGTGTGACTATGCAGAATATAAGCTACCACGTGACTGAACTCCCACCAGGCCTAGGAATCCATGAATATACTGGATTTCTATTTCAATTTATTACTAGATTCGAGCAGGAGAATCAGGGTCAATTTACTAGAACTAGGGCTAGGGTAATTATTTTTTGTATGTCTAAAAATATGATCTCTATCCTATCTAGAACCCTAGGTGGCCAATCCTACCTAGGGCCTGCAGTAGCTTAAATGCTTAATTCCATGCAGATCTACCAGAATTAGAAAAGGTGGCAGAACTAGCTCGCTTCCAGGGCGGTGAAGCTCGGGTTCTTCTAGCTACCTCTGCAATTGGTGCAGGGTTTGATTTTAAAGAGGTGGATGTAGTGATTTATCTAGAAAGTGCCTATGGTTTAACTGATTTTATGCAGGAATCTGGCAGAACTGGGCGGGATTCTAGGCGGTCAGGGTGGTTATTTTGCTTAATTAAGTCATCTGAATAAGTTACTAGACCTAGTGATTCAACTAACCGCCTAGAATTTAGGAAATATCTGAATGAGCAAATCTGCCGTCGGCGGCTAATTACATTAAATTTTGGCGAGATGTCTAGGTCATGTGACCTGAGCTGGAAGCTATATAACCCATGCCTGAGGCAGAAAGCTCAGCAGGATCTAGTTCAGCAGGCGGTCAAGCAGTCATACCAGGAAGCTACTGCAGAAATTGAATTTCTAGCTAGGGCTACTGAATTCTTTACTGATTCTATATGTTTAATATATTTTTTAAAATGGATTGGTAAGTAAACTCCTATTCTAATTTTATTCTATATTTTATATTAATTATTTATCTAGGTGGAATCTTTGGCGATACTGCAGAGTTGGTTTTTCAACATGATCTAGAGTTATGTGATGAATTTTCTACTTGGAAAAAAAGAATTCAAGATTTTAGGAAGGATCTAGGAGAACCTAGGGTTGATACCTGCTGTTTTAGGTGTTTTCTACCTACCAGGGTCTGCAGGGGTCCTCTAGAAATTAAAAAGGGAACAGACTGCAAGAATAAAGATTTAATTATTTTATTCTGGCTAGTGAGTAGGTTTACAAACCTAATCCTGAAGAATTCTAGTATAAACCCCTGGGCCCAGGTAGAAAAACCTGCTGATTTACAGCTGTCTAGCTTCCTAAAAGAGAAATGGGAACTAGATACTGAGATTACTCAAGCAGCCTGGTTTTTCTATCAGTTTTCTAAGCAGTTTTATAAAATATATAGTTTTGATATTTAAATTAAATGAATTTTGTTTTTTCTTTAATATTATAAATTAATTTTTATATATAAATATATATATTTTAATTTAACTTAGGGTTGTTATACTCTCTATAGAAATTACTAGTATAAATAAACAAGGGTTAGTTTTAATAATAATATATATTTTAATCAGGGCCTGCGGGCTTAATATTCATGCCTGATATTCAGGGTTCATGCCTGAGGCATTAGTATACCTTAATTAGGTCTAGACCACCCGCTCTTAGCATGCCAAGGCTAACCCCAATAAAAAATTTACTTAATTCTTTACCTGCAAATTCTACCTTCCTAAATAGGAAATCCTAAGATCTTTTTAAATATTATTAGAATTTAGAGCTCTAGCTATCTAGTAAACTAATTTTTATTAAGAAATATCAAAAATTAAAGATTTTAGGGGGGGGGCCTGTATTAGGGTGTGGCCCCCCCCCCCTGCCAAGCCTTTTTTTGGCAGAGGCCCCCCCCCGGGCCTGTGACAGAATATAGTTAGGGATCGGGGCTGGCACGGCCGTCATCCGGGATAGAGGACCTGACCGTCCTATACACTACCTGCATGACTGCCTGCCACAACTACTGCCAGGTCTTCCGCTGCCGGCTGGTTATGATATATCGGGGCTCCTTCCCCTGCCATAGCCACCAGGTCTGGGTGCGCGCGATAAATATCAAGATCTGCTGCTATAGCCGGACATAGTCCTAGATACTTTTTTTATCTATATACGCCTGCAGTAGCGTGTGGGGGGTCTGTCCTAGTATAGTACTAATCACAGCCATGCGGATCCCACTCCCGTAGTGCTGTATAGTCTGCTGGCTGCGGTGGACAAGTTACTCTATAGTATTCTAGATTATCTGTATAGCCTGGCAGATCTTGTTAGTCTCCTCCGCCCCCGGTATGGCTACTATATCTAGTAAGTCCTGCGGGTGTACCTCGGCTAGATACCGCGCCTACCGGGTCCGCCGCAGCTATAGGTTAGCATCCTGCAGCTCCCCGGCCTGGATTACCTGGTTAGCAGCGGCCTCGTTATCCGCGGCGGCCTGGGCCTTAATCTCGGTGACCATAGCCTCCTGGTCGGTGCTGGGGGTGGAGGATTCCACGGGCTTGGGGTCGCATGATCAAATATAAACTAAATAGGAGTTCTTCTAGATTAGGAATACCTGCTGCCATGCTACTATACAGAATGACTACTGGAAACCTATCATGCCCTCTTCCCGCTCCTGGTTACTGATAAATCCGCTATGGCGGTGCTGGGTCTATCTATGGGCCTGCTGCCAGTATTTCCGCATGGTTTTGATATGGGTGGTGATATACTGGTAATACTCGGGGTCCTGTTAGTACTGTATATTATTAGTATGTAGTTTAATCCCGGGTAATAGGTTCTGCAGTATCCGGGGGATCTGGACAGCGTGGGGTTCCTGGATGATATTATCCCACTGCTGGATGGCCTCCGTCATCCGCGTATACTCCTGGGGCTTGATGAAATACTTAGCCCGCAGATATATAGTAATCTCTCTAGGATACACACTATATTTACAATAACAATAAATAATAATCTGTAAACTGGGAATTAGTTGAAAAAATTAATGTTCTATAGTACAGGTTGGAATCTGCTAGATATATATATATATCGCGTGGGGGTTCCGGTCCCCGGGCACCAGGACAAACTTGGGATATGGAATAAAAATGAACTGAAACTGGATTCCCTGATCTTCTTAAATATAAAAACAGTCCCTGAATACCTGCTGACTATGTCTGGTTAGCTTTAATATATCATTTACATGGTCGGTTGCAGGTGTTGATTATCCCCTATTAAAACTAAATCTGTTATCCTAACTTAGTTTTAACCGCCATCACACCCTTTCTGGTGGAGGAATACATCTGAAATTTAGCCTAGTTCTAATTTAATTAATCCTTAATCAGCTGTCTGATTTTCATCTAGATCGCCCTACAAAATTGCATGGAGTCATACTCATAAAAAGCATGGAGTCATACTCCTATTATGGGCGCTCTCAGCCAATCACAGGATAATCTCACAAAACCCTAATGGCTCCGCACCGGGCAGTCATACTGCAACTGCCCGCCCCTTGTGGGTTAGGTGTATTATACTCTTTCATACTACTCGCAATATCCCTAAGGCCAAGGACCTTATATTCTCTATAGATATAATATCTACTAATATCTTCTATAAATTAAAAAATATAGCCTTATACTACCTAGTATATAATTAGATTATATATAATTAATTAGACTATTCTAAGTAGTATTTTTAAGATATTAGATAATATTATTATAAATATATAAAAGATTTACTATATATCTTATAAATCTTAAAGATTAAATTTTATCTTTATAATTCTTTTATTATTTATTATTTATATATAGATTTAGTAAGATAGTGTATTCTATTCTATTTATTTTATAAAAAGTAATAAAATTAGATTTATTTTATTTTTATTATTTATAAGTATCTTATAATCTATTACTACCCTATTTAATAAGATATTTTTATAAATAAGAATATTTTCTCTATTACTAATTAATTCTTGATGCCGTTCATCATGGTGTTTTGATACTTATTGGCTCTATCGAGATGCGCGGAGGGCGTATAATTTTATCGAGCATACATGACCATGTACGGATATGCTGCTCTGATTCTGGCAAAACCCCTCAGTCAAGCTTCCTTTGCTTGTTCCCTTTTGACGTCCATTGCTTGGATTGGCGCGTATTCTGGCCCCCAGGATATGCCACATGCCCATTTCTCCAAGCCACACGTTGTGGTCAGATTTGGCTGACAAGCCAAGAGAATAGATCTAGGCGTTCAGGCTACACGGTTGTAGGGAGGTATAACCATACCACTCCCCTTGGTTTCGCGTCGGAGAATAACATTAAGTTTACTAGATTTCAATTCTTCCACTAAACGGGTACGACGGTTCGGACTCAGCAATCATCTTCAGCTCCTTCTCTGTCGGAAATGTCCCAGACCTCTTGGTCGATGCTCCCCCAACCAACTCACGTTTGACTCGGCCGGCCTTGCCCGCTGCCCTGAGGGCAGCAACGGTCGGATCAATAACGGGCACGCCAACAGCTCGCATTAATCCCTGCCAGCACCCGAGCATAGCCGTGCAGCCCAGGACAAGAACCTCTGCGCCATTCTCTTTAATGGCCAGCTTTCCCTGTGTGGCTAGCCTCTCGCGCAGACTCTCGACATCCATGGGCGTAAGATCATTGTTAAACACCATATCGACAACTAGATGCGCGACCGCGGTGCGCGTGTCTGCAACAACATGTTGATGTAACGGATCCGGTGAGCTTTTCATGTCATAAGGCAAGAGCACGGCATACTTAGAGCTAATCTTCGATGCTGCCTGAATTGCTACCTGCCTCGCGCCGAGGACAACCATATCATCGCCTGCGATTTGCTGTAGCTCGTCCACCATCGGATCGCCAAAGCAGTTGATGATAAGCACATCGTAATTTTCCCTGCATGCCTGCAAGCACACCCGTATCATTTCACTGTAAAGCAGAGGCCGGATTGACGGATATGCTAGGGTTTGGGTGCCGCCAATGCGGTTGGCGAGTGAGGTGATTGTGACACGCGTGCTCGGGTCCTTGTTATTCAGCACTGTTTCCACTACAAAGTCATTGAATTCCGCACCCCCAATGGGGTTGAGCAGCATTACTTTGACTTTATCATCTGTAAAAGCACAGAGAGGACCCATCTTTTGGAAAGGTTGTCGGCTCAATGGAGGGTATTCGTCTAGTTGAAATGTAGTACCTGGCAGGGAAACCGTGAATGTATTCTCTGCAAGATCGAGTAGTCCTCTTGGAGATGGTTTCGCGAGGCACAGTAATCAGAGCATAGGCTGAAGTCTTGCCCATGAACAAGTGCCGGGCTCTAAGACATTTGATCGCATGGACAATATATAGGGGGTGGCTTGTATTAAGAGGAACCTGTTTCAATTGCGATCGTTCTCATCGTGACTGGGCAGGTGGGGAATGTTCAAACCTTGCCTGTAGCACTTTTGTTGGGGGGGACAGCAGGTTTCATACTGGCTTGGTAAGCTGCTATTGCTAACTAACTATAGCTATACGGAGTATGTTGTGTAACTAGACTCATGATTGCATTCCTAATCCAGAGTAGGATTTCCCGTCCATAAATGCTCCTTGCATAATCCTTCACAGTGCCAGCGACTTACCTTCTGGGCACGGGGGTTTCTGTGGAGGCGTCGATTTTGTGCCCAAGGCCCTCCGTCTAGGATAAAATGTTGATATAAAGATATGGTCGTCAAAATTATATTACCCGTCTTACGGATTGCCCTTGGTGTGCTAGCAGTATGCCTCTCCTCACCTCGACTTGTGTGGAGGATCAAGGGCGGAGAGGTTAACATTTCGGCCGTGCAATAGACATGATTCTTATGGGACGTGGGATCGGAGCGTAAGGAGCACTCGGTATGGGATTAGCAACCCCGTTGTTCCTAAGGCAAGGCGCTTGAAGAGGTTGCGAAGATTGCCTGGCAGCTCATTACGTTTCCGCAGGAATGTATGTAAAAGTACACGTCATAGTTATATTTAAAAATATTTTTTTTTAATTTTAGGGTATGGTAGATAGAATAGCAGGTCAGGGCCCTGTAGTATACTAGATATTTTATATAAGGCGCATAGATAAAAAGTATAGAATAGGATTTAGTCCGGGAGATACTATACCATTGGACTGTACTAGAGTTATAGCAGTAATAATAGCGCTAAATAACAGGCAGCGAGCATCCTGACCTGTGTTGCCTTCGTAGATATTGCCTATGCTTGCCTTTCAGTATTTCTATATGTAATCCATTCCGTGGCCTCCTTGAATTCTGGCCCATTGTTAGCGATCAAGCCGCGGATGAAAAAGCGTGAATGGCAGGCCTTACGTTCTGGGGGAATATTGGTGGGGACGTATGGCTGGCCTGTTGCAAGCGAGTGACGGACCCGATCAAACTGGTCAGATGCATACATCGTACAGGAGTGCCCCACAATCCAGTCAATAACCCCAATCGCAGGAGCGGCTTTCTTGTCAACACGCTCTGCCAGTGGGGTGTTGAACCATGCGTCATTAACCCTCCAAGCGTTGCGTTGGATATAGGTCGCTCTGTGCTTGCTGCTACATTGTCAGCAACAGACAATCCTCGCTAAATCAATGCACGCACCGCATTGCCTCCATGGCTTGCAGTCCCAGTTTGATATTGTTTTTGCCCGCCAATCTCAGGGTGATGGCTAGAGTCGCGGCATCTTCGATGGCCTGGGAGGCGCCCTGCGCAGAGGTGGGGAAGAAGGGATGCGCGGCGTCTCCGATGACGGTGATGCGGCCTGTGGGCGACACCCACGAGTCTAACACGCCGGCGCGGAGGAGCGGGCACAGCAAGAATTGATCTTTGGACATTGCTTCAATCACTGGTCGGATCTGGTCAGTGCACCTCCAGGAGCTGATCTTCTCCAACATCTCCTCTTTATCTACTGGCGTGGTCCAGAAATTCCCCTCGGGCTGGGCATGCTTCAAACGTGTCAGCCCTAAGTCACATCCAATCCAGGATGGCCGGCACATGCTCACCTGGGTTATCCCCATGCAGAAGGACGCTCGCCCCCCTCCACAGGTAGCGAGCTGGACGTACATTTCCGGACCCGCGAACCCCGCTGCTTGGTCGACCTTGTTCTCCGGGCCCAGCAACCAATGGCACCGAGGGTCTTGAAGCAGTGCTGTCCCATCGGCCTTTCCGCGGAATATCGAAAAGCCCGAGTAATATGGCTGCACGTTGGTGGAGGAGACAGCTGCACGACCTCTGCTGTTCGCGCCATCGGCGAAGATGAGACAATCACCCTGGACGCGCTCGCCTCCAACGACGACACTTGCCTGTGTCTCATCCTCATAAAACTCAGTGACTCTCACTCCAAGGCGGAGATCTAGCCCCAGTCGTTTCGCAGTTTGATACAGAATCTGGACCAGCCCCCCGCGCGGTAACAGTGAGAGACCCTTATCTGTGTCTGGAATTGGGTGCTGGCCGACATGGACTCCATCTGTATCGTAGATCTTGCAATCCCTGCAGTTATAGGCCCAGGTCTCAACCCACCTTGCGACGATGCCAGTATCGTCAAGGTCCTTGAGCACCTGGCTCCCATTGGGAGTGAGGATGAGCCCGTCCCCTAGCTAGGATGAGTATTCTGGTTGACAGGTTTCATTTCAACCTCCCGCGCACCGTTTTGAGGTCTCCAACTCACCGTATGGTTCGAGATTCTCAAGCTTATCAAAAGCGATTACATGGTGTCCATTCAGATGGCAGGAGATGGCTGCAGTGAGGCCTCCGATACCAAGGCCGATAATTATCACAGTCGTCCCTGTGGGCTCAGGAGCGGTGTCGTGTGGGACGGTCATTTTTGGATGGATTTGGAGCTCGACGTGCCCTGAGAAGGATGACGAACAATATGACTTGTGAACGCGGCGACGGATGTCTTAGGTTATAAGAGCCCCATGACGGTCGAAGCTGGTTGAGAAAGGGAGAGTGGCCAATTTATGAGGTGGAAAGTAGTTTTCTTTGCGTAGCTACGCATTACAGTGTTACCCTAATTTGATGTAGGGGGTAATGAAAGGTTGATAGTCCCAGTGAGGACTGACGTTCTACTACCAGTCACAACGCACCAAGCTGCGTGGTTGAACATGGCATGCAATGCTACCCCGTAAGGTCACTTCTAGCAGGCAGAACGAAATCAGGTAATTTCCACTTCATGCCTTGCTACCCTGTGTCTTGCACCAAATATGCGCATCTTGGGCACAGCCAATGAGCCATGCAAGCGCCAGGAGATTGAGCTACTTGGTTAGGAAGAGCAGACGAGTACAATACTAGGACCGCAAGGAGTCAGCCACAAAACAAACCACCCCTTGCCGTCCGGATACAGTCTGTACCGCCCGGGATGGCATCTCTTCCTGTACAGGCTATGGGAAGTTCCGCCTTCTTCGGTGCAATAAATGTTTGGCATACGGAATGCAGCCGCCGTCAGGAATGTCCGCTATTGTTTCTGGGGTCTTTGCGCCCCGGTTTTATTGTAGGCCATGGCACTACTTAATACCTTGGGCATCGGGAACTGGGCATCGTCGTTCCACATGTCTGTGCGATGCGCCATGTTGTGCGGGTCGTATTAGCCATTGAATGACAGGGACTTAGGGTTGCAACGTGACTTAGGGGAATTCAATAGTTTACCCGGCCAAATTCGTAAGATGTGCATTTATCGATAGGATATATATATGTTGTCTGGAGCTATTCTACCTCTGCCTCCATCTAGCGTTATTCCCTTAGGGTCCCCGGAATATAACCGGGTAAAAATTCTTGATAATATCTAGAGAGTTGCAAACATCGACTGAAGCAGGCGTTCGCGAATATTACTTACAGGCATCACCGTATAATACTAGATAGCATAGGAGTAGTAGTAGTAGCATTCATACCTCTTCAGCCGTCTGACTCTACTGGCCCGCTATGCCGGGGCTACCCTAAACGCCTAAATACAAAGCCTGGAAAGAAGGGAGGGGGTGGTCTCGGGGCCCCCTATAGGGCTTCCCGGGGCTCTCCTCCAGGATATAGGAAAGTTAAAGGAATGCCAGGGTTCTAGATAATAGCTCCTGGCGAAGATATACATATCTCTGCCTCGCCCAGCCTTCGGGTATTCGGTCAACTTGAAAAGATACAGAGAAGATTGGCACGGGCCCTGTACTAAAGAACATATCATCTTCCCTGCACCAGCAAAGTGGAAACTAGGTCGTCTGGGCACCGGCACAGGTGCACAATCAGGTCCACAAGCTTCCGATGCAACTTTTGCGCGTAGGAAAAGTCGATCATGTTCGGATTTGCGCAGAACTGGACGCTAAGAATATGCCCATATGGCTCGGTGAAGATGATGACCTCCCTCCCCGGCCTGAAGTAGCCGTTGAGCGTGAAGTGGGTTTCAAGGCCCTCAAGAGGCATCACATGGTGAAGGGGGATATTCTGATGCTGCACAATTGAATTGAGATACGTGTCAGTAGGCCAGTCGGTGGCCTCGGCAATAATAGTCTTTACGCCGATATCATCGTGGGCGACGGTCGCCTGGTACTGGGCTTGCGTGTGGCGAAGAAGATCGTAGATGGTCGATTCCTCCTGGAGCCGGATACGGACGGGGATAAAATTGAGGCAACAACCGTAGACACGCTCGATGTCTGGCAGCGCAGAGCTCCGCCCGTTGAGCGTCTGCCCAAAGACAATGTCTCGGGACCCCTTTTCCTGCGCGATTACCAAGGCCCACGCAGCCTTGATGACGCTTGCCATTGTAATGCCCGATGGCGCCTCAGGCGCGGGCTGGAGATTTGTGTTTTCCCAAATGGTCGTTCCTGGGCGGAGATCTGCCTCTGCAGGTGCTGGGGCGATAAGTGAACTCATCGTTGAGCCGCCAAGGTAGTTCCTCCAGAACGAGAGGGTCCTGGTCTTGTCGCGCACAAGGCGATGATAGACAACTGTGGTGAGCGGCGTGGTCGGCGGTATTGCTTGTCGGTGGTAGGCCTTGCCAAAGGCACTAAACAGCTCTGAAAGAGACAAGCCATCCCACTGGGCATGGGACAAGCGGAATATAAGCGAATGTTGTGCACCACTACGAGCAGAGATCAGTATAAAGGCGCAGGGCGGCTGTTCATCCAGCACAGAGGCAACTTTTCGATCTAGCTCCCGTAGCTCACGCCCCGCTTCTGCAGGATCGGAATCTGTCAGAAGATGGTGGAAGGGAACGTCTATATCGTCAAGGACAAGTTGCAGGATTTGACCGTGCCATTGGATGAAAAGCGTGCGCAGAATAGCAAAGGCTTGATACACCGTCTCACACGCGCGGCGAACTCGGTCAGCGTGTAACGGTCCTTCGATAGCAAAGGTAAAATGGTGCAGGGCCACGCGCGTTAGGAAGAAGGCCTGACCGTCCGAGACGGGCAAGATATCGGTGATTGTAGTCTTGGGATGGAGCATGTTCCGGGCTCTCAACAACATGGGTAGAAGGACCTTGGCGCTTGGAGGGCAGAGAGAGAACGGTGTAGGATCAAACACTTGAGCAGGGGCTGTGCTCTCCGCCGTGGCAGCCAGGGCAGACAGCTTGGGATGGGCGAAGATGTCGGCCACCGAGATGCCCAGCCCTTGTTGCCTGGCCACGGCGGCAACCTTCATGGCACTCACAGAGTCTCCGCCAACCTGGAAGAAGTTGTCGTCCGCGCCGATGAGCTTAGCGTCTAGGCCCAGGGTAGCAGACCAAATGGCGTGCAGTCGCTGCTCCTCCGGCGATGCGGGCAAGCGCTGCTGGCGTTTGCTCAGGGGCCGGTATTTGTTCAATTCCTCGCTGGTCATATCGTGCAGAAGCGACTTCAGGAACCTGCGGTCGGCCTTTCCAGATGCATTCAGCGGTAGATTGGCCAGTGGGAGAAAATAAGAGGGCACCATATACGCCGGCAGTCGTTCGAACAGCGTGGCAGAAGCTGCGGCCGCCTGCGCCAGAAAGTCCTCGTTTGCCTCTTGTAGGACGTTGCTAGCTAGCAGTAGAGACGATACCGCACTTCCACGGTAGATGAAGGCAAAGAGTGCTGCTGTCTGGCCAGGACCGGCAGATGCCACATCGACCGTAACGCCCACGGCCGAGCTAAAGCACGACTTGACGTGGAATTCAACTTCGCCCAATTCGATCCGTTGGCCGCGGATTTTGATCTGCGAGTCCTTGCGGCCGTTGATCTCCAGCCGACCATCAGGGTGGAATCTCGCAAGATCCCCCGTTCTGTACAGCCTGGCTGGCGGGTCGAGGGCTGGTCGCATTGCAAGAAGCCAAGTAGGCGGTTTTATAAACCCGACCTCACTAGCTTGCGGATTGTTGATGTACCCTCCTCCCACGATAGGCCCTTCAATTAGTATCTCTCCCAGGCACCCGACGGGCACGAGACGCTCAGTATCACTCGGGTCGACCAACCAGACCACGCAAGCAACAGGATGCCCGATGTCGTTCGGGCGAGAGGAGCGAGTCAGAGAGGTCTGGTCGGAACTGAAGACCGTGCACTCTGCAGGGCCATAGGCCTCCACGAACCGAACCTTGTCGACCCACTGGTTGAGATCATGGTGGGTGAGAGGCTCGCCGCCGCAGACGAGAACCTGCAGCTCAGGCATTGCGAGTGGCGACAACTGGCGTGCTACAGACGGAGTCAGAAAGGCGTGGGTTACCTGCAACCGCTGCATGGTAGCCTCGAGATAGTCGCGTCTCTCCGTCTCGGACGGAATGCATGTGCATGCGCCACACATCAATGGGAATAGGATCTCGAACACGCTGGCATCAAAGGCATAAGATGCAAACTGCATTACGCGTGCAGACGGGCTCACAGCCCAAACCGAGATCTGATGGTGCACCAGAGCACAAAAGGACCGATGTTCAATGATGACCCCCTTGGGCTTCCCAGTTGATCCGGAGGTGTACACGACAAACAGCGGTCTTCTTGTGCCAGCGATGACCAGTGGTGCGGTTGGGGCCTCATCCTGCCAGCCATTGCTCTGCTCGCCCACTACAACCACTTTGTCTGCGATGCTCTTGCAGCGGTCCTTCTGGTCCGGAGAGCAAAGGATAATGGCGCTCTGGAGGTCCTTGCAGATCGAACGCAGTCGCGAGTCTGGATGGGTCACGTCACAAAGCGCAAATGCTGCACCGCACTTGATAACCGCCACCAGAGCAATTACAGTCCAGGGGCTCTTGTCAAAGCACAGTGGAACCAGCGCCCTAGGTGCAACGCCCTGCCGCCGGAGGTGGGTGGCCAGACGATCCGATAACAAGCCCATCTCGCGGTAGGTGAATGAACCCTTGGTCCAGCACACGGCCGGAGCATCGGGCGTTGCCGACACGCGTTGCTGGATTGTAGTATGGATAGGAGCTTCGTCAAAGGCTGGTAATGTACGGTTCCATTTATGCAAGAGGCGCTTGTCCGCCAGCGACAGTAAATCGAGCTGAGCCGGGCTCAGGCGATCGTGTGTGATGATTTGGTTGACTGCTTCGTCAAACGACGACGCTATCAGCGAGGCCTGCTCAGTTGACAGCGAGGACATCCAGTGGCGCAGATGCACGGTGATACGGCTCGGCTCCATGTCAATATTGAGTGCGATCGCGTACTCGACCGGGTCCCGACGATGAACAAGCTTCAAGCAAGTCGAGGTCGATGGTTCAGCAGAGGCCATGACGCGCTGTACCGACAACGCTGTGTTGAACAGGATCGCGTCTCTCTTCTGGTGGGATATGTCCGCTAGCGGGTACGTCTGGTGCTGCAGACGGCGAAGGTAGCTGGCATGGACCTGATGCAGGCATTCGCCGATAGACGAATCGTGGCCGAGGCTCGTTCGAACAGTGATCATGTTGATGAGAGGCCCAACAACGTCTGGGGCTCCGTCAAAGGGCAGCTCACGGCCAGACGCAAGCAGGCCAAAGCATACCTCATCGGATCCCACATAAGCTCGAAGAAGCAACGACCATGCGAGAGAAAACACATTGGCCGGGGTCACATCCCGGGATCGGCAATAGGCATAGATCTTGTCGCTAGCTCGTAGCTCAATGGTACACGAGAGGCTGTCGTCCGGGTCCCCGGGCTGGTGATCGGTGAGGGAAGGAAACAGACAAGGCTGGGCGTCTCGTAGCTCTTCTTCCCAGAACATCCGGTCCTCCTCTGTGTCTCGCGACTGCAAGTAGGCTACAAAGTTGGCGTATGGCGGGGCCTGCAAGGTGTCGAGTCGCCCGTCGTACGCCAGGCAAAAGTCGCGCTGGATCACGTTGTACGAAGTGGCATCCACTAGGGCGTGCGTGATATCCAAGCGAATATACACTCTGTGGTCTTGGTCCACGTATATGGTAAACCGGCTTGGGCACTCCGGTGTCAGAGGAGAGCTTTGTCGCGCCAGGAGGCCCTCGATCCCCTTGTCTGGGCTGTGCGCCACCTCGATCTGCGAGCATACGTCCTGCGTAACAACCTGGTCGTACAGCGCACGCTCTGAAACAGACCTCACAAAGGCGGTGCGTAGGCTTGTATGGCACGCAATGACCAGGGTGAGGGCAGCCTTCACCTTTGGTATAGACGGCGGCGGAGCTCCCGCAGTTTGGATCCCCCACACCATGGTGACATGATACAGAGACCGGTCCTTCTCCTGGCTCAGGAGGATTCCACGTTGCATTGGGGCACAGGGGTAGATGCTTTCGATATCCGAAGCTGGGTTGATCCACGTCAGGGAGGATAGAAGCCTCTGCAACTGCGCGTTATCCACCTTGAGCAAGGGAAAGTCTGTCGGGGTGTAGATTCGCGCAGCGGAGCAGAATTCCGTGCTCAGGCGATTCAGCGTATTCAGCAGCTGCGCACCCCATGCAGAGACGATGCGGGTCTGACTGGGCCCTCGAGGGTGGGTGAAAATAAAGGTGAGTTTGCCGTCCTGAACGAAGGTATTGACATCGACCATTGACCATCGTCGCACGTCACCTGCTGCGTCGAAGATGCCCAGCGTCTGGAAGGACTCTATCTCGAACAAGGCTCCCTTTCTCTGGATCTGTTGAGCGTAGCGTCCTCCATAGTTGAATACAATCTCCATAATCCCTGCCTGCTGCGCATTGGCGAAGGCATCGAGACCGTTGCGGGTCAGTCGACGTCGAGCGTCCTTGACATGGCCAACTACATCCGCAAGATCGGACTGACTATCAAGCTGGAGTAGGATTGGAGCCAGCGTAGTAAACCAGCCAACGGTGCGTGTCAGGTCAGTGGCTGCGTCGCATGGCTCCCGGCCATGAGCTTCGGAGTATGTGGTGGGAGCAGGACGCTGAGGAAACGCCTGAACGAAGCCATACAGCAGGGCAGCATGGAGCAGCTCTACGGGCTTCGTCCCAAACGTCTTGTTGGCATCTCCCAACAGCAGCTCTGTTGTTGCCTGCTCTATCTGCACCGTCGTGTCCTCGCAGTTGCCATGGGTCATTTGCTCAGTTGACACCCCCCAGAAGTGCGCCATCCCATCCCAAGGCCGAAGGTCTGGCACCTTGGCCTCTCGGATATGGCCATGAACATACTTGTCCACCAAAGCAGACCAGGCCTGAAACGAGGTCGAGCTTTGTACCGCAGTGGCACCCCCGCGCAGCAGTTCATCCAGGTCATGTAGAATCACTGTCCACGAGACAAGGTCCACGACCAGATGATGTGCGACGAGAAGAACAGATTGTCTCCCTTGGGTGTCAATGAGGTCTGCCGAAAATACAGGGCCCTCGGTGATACTGAGGCTGTTTTGACTGTCGGATAGGATGCTCGCCACGCTGGCACCGACATGGTGTTCGCATCGAAAGGACCCGTCGACCTTGCTTGGAACCTGTTGCTTCCAGTCCAGGCCGGATGCCACGGGCACGAAGCGGGCTCGAAGCATAGGATGGGCCTCGACGACGCTCCTGATTGCGGCCTGTAGCTGATCGTACGCAATGCGCTTGGTGAAATGCAGCAGCAAATTGTGGTTGAAGCGGTGCCGGGCCTGTTGCTGCTGCGCACGGAAAAAGAGCCGTTGGATGGGGACAAGTTTGAATGGCACATCTACCGCATCGTCCGAGACTGCCTGCTGCAGGGTCTCCGCTTTTGCTGCAGCCTGTGCTGTGATCTGCTCAATCGTGCGGAACCGAAAGATGTCGTCGACGGTCACGTTCAGCCCTACTCGCCCTCCTCGCGCCTGCGCCACCACAAGCATCGCCGTTATTGAGTCGCCCCCGAGCGCGAGAAAGCTCTTGCGAAGGCCCACGGCCTGCTCAGAGAGGCCCAGCACCCGGGCCCAGATCGCCTGGAGACATCGCTCTGTCTCCGAGGGAGCCCGGCCGATGGAGCTCTGTTCGTTGCCATCAAACTGGCTCAGCTCCGTCCAGGTTTTATTCCCGATTTGGCTTTCCAACGCACGCCGATCCAGCTTCCCTGCAGCTGAACAGGGCAATGACGATACGGGGATGAAGAGTGTTGGTACCATGTACCCCGGCAGTACACGGTGCAGTCGGGTGCGCGCATTCGCCGCACGCTCCAGAAACTCCTGCGTTGGTGCTCTCCAGAACTCCGCGTGTGCCTCCTTGTCTGCGACGATAAACGCCGCCAGTGTCGGCCGGCCGGCCGCATTCCTAGGGACCGCAACTACCGACGCAACCTGTGTGGCGCCAGGGAAGCACTGCAGGAGGTGATGCTCGACGTGCGAAGGGTCAAGCCGCTGGCCGCGAAGCTTCACCTGATGGTCTATTCTCCCCATGTAACGAAGCCGGCCGTCTTCGGTGTAGCAGGCCAGGTCGCCGGTGCGATAGGCTCGCACGCCGGTCTTTCCACGCAGAGCCTGCAGCCACTGCGGCTTCACAAAGGCGGCATCTGTCTTTTCAGCGTCCTTGAAGTAGCCCAGTCCTACATTTGGGCCCTCTATCAACAGTTCGCCGACTGCTCCGACAGGCTTTAGAACTTCAAAATCTCGCGGGTCGCAGATCCATGCAAGACAGCTCCTGGGATGGCCAATATCCCGCAGGTGAACCGTGGCGCTTCCATCAATGCATTGTACTGACGAGGCTGGAGCACATTCCGCTGGCCCGTATGCGTTGAGGAGACGCACACGAGGGGCCCAGTATGCCACGTCGGAGGCAGATATTGCTTCACCTACCAGTACGACAACCTTTAGCGAGGGCACCTGTTCCGCCTGCAGCACTCGGGCGGAGGAAGGGGTTAATATCACATGTGAAACTTGCAGGTCTCGCATCGCACCATGGATATCGTTTGTCCGTTGGGTGGCAGAGGGAATGCAAATGCATGCGCCAGCCAGAAGCGCGGTGAAAATCTCCGCGAAGCAAGCGTCAAATGCAAACGATGAGAATTGCAGAATCCTGGACGTGCTATCTACCTGGAGCTCTGGCATGTATCCCAGCATCGAGGAACAAATGGCGCCGTGGTTGACCAACAGCCCTTTGGGCATACCCGTGGATCCTGACGTATATATCATATAGCATGGGCTGTCACTATGCAGACTCACGGGGGGCAGTACATCCTTCCTCGCTGATTTGGCAAAGAAATCCCGAGTCCCATCAACAACAACCGCGTCCAGTCCGATTTGCTCAACGACTCGGCGCATTTGACTCGAGCAAATGACGAAGCGGGCCTCCACGTCCTTGCAGATTATGCCCATCCGCTCGATCGGGTACGACGGATCCAGGGGCACAATAGCAGAGCCTATCCTGAGCACGGCCAACATCGTAACGACGGCCCAGACACTTTTCTCAAATAGCATGGGCAGCAGCACACCAGGGCCGGCTCCCTGCCGTATCAGCTCGCCAGCTAGCTGGCAGCAATACCCCTCCAACTCCCCAAATGTCAAGTCTCCATCAAACGCGGCCACTGCGGGGCTTTTCGGTGTATTATGCGCGTGTGTCTGGATAATATGATGCGGCAGATGGTTGGGGGGTTGAGGGACGTGCTTGTTCCACTCCCACATCTGCGACATATCTGACGAGCTGAGATGGCTTATCGATGACAGCTTTCTCTCCGGCTGCGCGGTGATTTCCTTAAGGATAATCTGGAGATGGTCGAGGAGACGGCGAACCCGGCCTTGGGCCACCACCAGCGGATCAAAAGCAACCCTGGCTTGCATTCGCCGCTCATCGTGGCTGAGATAGCACTCGATGTTCAAGGAGTACGACGCAAACCCTCCCTCGGCTGCGGCACCTTCGTCACAAGAATCAAAGACCTTGGGAGGGATGCCCCAGTAGGGTTGGATAGTGAAAAGACTTTGGAATGAGCAGGCCCGCTCTGCCTCTGAGCTCAACTTTCGGATATTTTGCAATCCGGCCTGCTCCCACGGAAGCATATCGACGGACTGCTGCTGAATACTGCGAAGGCTATGGATCACAGTCTGGTCCTGGTCAAGCTTGATCCGGATGGGAACCGTGGCAATGGTTGGCCCCGTTATCGTCTCTATTCCGCTGACCTGCGCTGCGCGGCCGTTGACAGTAGCCCCAAAGACCACATCGCCCAAACTCGTATTGTCGGCAATCACGATCGACCAGGCAAGTCGGATGTAGCTGGCGATTGTGATTTTCTTCTCGTTACGGGGCGGCAGATAGATATCATATCGCATGAGCTTGTCCGCCACCGGGCTATAGTCTGGACCCGGTAGTTCTGGGAAGGTCACGGCCTCGATGTTGTGGAACTGCTTCTTCCAGTATTCGTAAGAGGTCGGCATCGCCCTTGTGATGTGTTCAATGAAGGGCCGGAACTCAATTCGGTCCAGCGCAAGAGGCTGTGCAAATGCCCGTACCTGGCGGTCTATCTGCTCCAGGAGCTGCCGTATAGACCATCTGTCACATATGCCGTGATGCAGGGCCAGAACGAATATGCCCGGGTGATCCAATGCGGGTTGGTTGGTCAATAGACACGCATGTACAAGCTGCTGTCCCAAGCCCATGGGCGTCTTCTCAATGTAGTTTAGATAGTGGGTAAGATTGCTTGCCTCGTCCCATTCGAATGGCCTGTGAATGACGGCCTGGATTGTGCCCTGGGTGGAGGAAGCAACAAAGCGTGTGCGGAGAATCTCATTCATCTCGTACGTACGTTCCCACGCCGCTCTGAACGCCTGCAGGTCAGTTCCAGGTCGCAGATGGCAAATCACACGGGCTTTGTAAGACTTTGGGTCCCTTATTGACAGTGCGCAAAGCCCTTCCTGCAGCGGGGAGCATGGATATGCGTCACTGATCTCGATACGCTCAACGTTGGCTTGCTCGACAATCTCGTCGACAATCTGCGATGGGTTTTGCAAGAGTGTAAATGGCGCCCCTGTGTGCGTCGCCTGTCTTATCCCGGTGACGCGAGTCGCCAGATCCCGTAGAGTGGGAGCCTCGAAGATGTCTCTCACAGTGAGTTGTAGTTGGTGTTTTCGAGCAAGACTGGCCATCTTCATTGCGGCCACCGAGTCTCCTGCGAGGTTGAAGAAGCTGTCCTGCATGCTGACCGAGGGAAGCTCTAAAATCTCACAGGCCATTTCGTCGACCAATCGCTCGTTTTCGGTGGCAGGGAGCTGGCTTTCTACTTGAATACCAGCCAGGTACATCAGCTCCTTCACGGTGAGTCCGTTCAGCACGGCACCAACTCGGCGGCGATCGGTCTTCCCAGAGACTGTGGTTGGTAGTCCTGTGGCCGAGAGGAAATACTGAGGAATCATGTATTCCGGTAATCGTTGTCGAAGCCGCTCACGCGCACAACGGAACTCGTCCAGCTCCTTGCTAGAGAGCAGCACAAACGGTACCTCCTCGCAGTACTTTCCAGTGTGCAGTCTGTGGGCGGCCCCGGGCTGAGGAAGAACCATGAGGGCAGCCAACACGGTCAGGTCATGGCTGCCTTTCGGTTTGCATGGCACAACCAACACGCGTTTCACTGCTTCCAGGGCCTGCGTGAGCTGCAGCTCGATCTCGCCCAACTCCACCCGCCGGCCCCGAATCTTGATCTGGTTGTCCTTGCGGTGCAGGTACACGAGGGAGCCATCCTCACGGTACCGCATGATATCGCCAGTCCGGTACAGCTGGCCGGGAACCGACCGCCACTCAGCAAGCCACGGAAGCTCCGGCTGAAAGGACGCTGCTGTTTTGACGGAATCATGCAGATATCCTGCTGCAAGTCCGGGGCCCTTGATCACCAGCTCTCCAGGCGCCCCAATGGGGACCAGCTGAGAGGGATTGTCTGGGTCCACGAGCCACGCATGCGCATTGACTGGCCTTCCTATCGTTGGCTGCGCTCCGCCGTCACCAGTAATTCTATCGGACACGGAAAAGATTCCTGTCCACTCAGTGAGGCCGTATGCACTGCGCACATCCACAGCCGCGGTCCATTTATCCACCTCGGACTGGGTCGAAACCTCTCCTGCTACGAGCACAAACCGGAGCTGTGGGAGGCCCTCGGGTTTGAGTGAAGCCAGCACTGTTGGTGTCAGAATGGCCCAATTGACCCTCATGTCTCTTATGGCTGTTTCGAGGTTGTTTAGGCGTTGCTCGGCTGACGGAATACAGACAGTCCCGCCAGCGACCAGGGTGCAGAAGGTCTCAATCACCGACATTCCGAATGAGTAGGACGCAAACTGTAGAGTGCGTGATTCGGGCCCAATATGCAAAGCACCCGTCTGATCAACCAGGCTTGCAAATGCCGAATGGGATATTTCGCACCCTTTCGGCTCCCCCGTACTTCCTGACGTGAAAAGCACGTACGCCGGTGCCTCGCCTTGGACGTTGGTGCAATACGGCGAGGCAGCGGAGGCCGCGACAGTGGTGGCAGATACAATTAGAACAGACATCTTGGGAGAACTGGGGAAGAGTATAGCGTTGTCTTCTGAGGTCAGGATCACTGAGGCCGCGACCCTCTGAAGGATTATCCGCCGTCTCTCCGCTGGGTATGAAGGGTCAATGGGGACAAACGCTGCCCCCGTTTTATTGATGGCCAGCATTGCCACGACAGCCCAGCATGTCTTGTCAAAGCATACAGGCACGAACACCCCCGGCCCAGCCCCCTGCGCTGCCAGTCGACCTGCCAAGCGAGATGAGGCATCGTCTAGCTCCTGGTACGTCCACCGTCCATCCCATGCATCCACTGCAACGTCAGAGGGGCGGTGCTTGGCCTGGTGATCCAAGACCTCGAACATGAAGTTGAACTGCTTGGGAGCTGACGGGACCCCTTGCCACCGCGTTACAGTGCCCCGTTGTATCGGACAGAAGAGGTCTATATCACCAGCGTGGAGATCATGGACACTCAACAGTCGCATGGTGCACTGCTGAATGGAGCTGGCCACCACCACAGCGAAGGTAGGATTAAGGTGGGCGGTGGAAAAGGCCAAAGATACAACTGGGGCAGTCGGCCAGCATTGTACTACCATACTGATCTGGGACGCCTACAGCCATCGGTATATGTTTAGCAGGCATTTGCAGCAATCGGCACTCATCCATCATACCTGTCGAATTATATTGGGGTCCTCATCGATCACAATTGAGGTGTTGAACGAATCGATATCTGGATCATACGCCAACTGCTTCCACCCTGAAACCTTCATCAATTCCCCTATTGGTCTTTCCCGGTTTATGAAGGTCCTCCAACTGTATGCGAGCTGAGCTGGTTCCTTCAACTGCGTCTTTGCTGCCGCGTCCGACTTCCTTCGATGAAGGATTGAGAATCCTACACGCTCATCAAATGTGAATCGCTGGAGGATAATTGCCCAGATGGTTCCCAGGACGAAGTCGAGCGTGGTATCATACTGCGCGCACGCCTCCGTCAGTAGCCTGCCCATCGAGACATCCAGCTTCTGGCAAAGCCACTCTGGTTTCGACGGTAGTGCCCCCAGACATGGGAACTCGCACCGTGGATGCTCCTCGGGGGATGCGAGCATTTCGTCGGTTTTGATGGCCATGGTGGTTTTGCAGTGAGTGCTGAATAGCTTGTAGGTGGTACACCTTACGATAGAATGTCTTCCAGGGAGGCACATCTACTTTGTATTTATACCGACTTCACTGCCTTGCTTCTCGCTGTCACTTGTAGCTGATCAAGGGGCCGCTGACGGCCCGCTACCCAACATTGCTGACAATGACAGAATATGGCGCAAACGCCTTATAGAATCCAGGCCCTCCAGCAGCAGGGTTACCATGGCTCTAGCAAATGGCCTGGCAATCATAGTGCTCCTCGCATCATGCTTCCCTCTCGAACATTCTCGCCCCCTTGGATATTGTACTGTGTAACAATGACCACCTGCTCATGCCCTGCCCTACCAGCAGCAAAGCATTGAAGATCCTACTGTACAACTATCAGCTAAGCCGCTTGACTCCGTACGATTGCATCACGCGAGGAGTCGAGGGATGGTTATGATACCCCGGTCGAGGAATGTGAACACTAACAGCATGTGATGTCCCGCCATTTCTCTCTACTTATTCTCGGGTTCAAAGACAGAATCACACTGTAGCTAACTTCCAGGTCCTTCACTCACTAAAGCACTGTTGAGATCTATCCAGTATTCCCGTTTTACCACACCACCATGGCTGCGGAGACTGTGGTCGTCCCCAGTGACTCTGGGTCCTACCCCGTTGCTGTTCAGGCTGTGCAAGTGGCATACAGTGCGTTGGAGACCAGTCTTCGACGCCATACGCTTCTTAGCCTACTCCTGATGGCGCTGCTGGCCTTCCTTATTGTGTTGGTCATCAAGAATACTATTCTGAGTCCCCTTCGTGCAATTCCTGGGCCATGGCTGGCCGGTCTGACATCTTGGTATGAGTTCTACTACGACGTGGTTAAAAACGGCACCTACGCCCACCAGCACTCCAAAATGCATCAGAAATATGGTACGTCTCCCCATGACTGACTCTACAGCGCGATATACTGACCCCCTCAGGCTCGACCGTGATCCGAATCTCGCCAAACCACGTCCATGTGGCTTGTCCAGAGTTCTTTCGCACGCAAGTTCTCCCAGTTAAGCCCTAGAAAAGAAAGGCCACTAGCTCATCCGTCATCACTAGCCTGTTCGCAATCGGAGTCAATGGGGCTCGTTTCCGCAAGGCAAAGTATTATTACAACTCCATCGGGATGTCGTCCGCCATCGGTAGTCACTACGACGTGGAGGCACACCGCCGGCATCGATCTACGCTGGCCGTGGGCTTCTCTAGCAAGTCCGTCCACGGCTTCAATCCAATAATCATCGACTACGCCCGCGAGGTCATGGACATCATTGCCTCCCGTGGCCGCGATGGAAGGACTGTAGTCCTGGCGCACCATGCCCAAGCGTACACGGTCTGTTTGGGGGTCAAATCCCTTTGGCTCTGTTCACTCGATTTGCTAACGTCCTCGTGTAGATTGACGTCGTTGCGAAGATCTCCTTTGGTCAACCGGTGGGCGCGATGCATGAAGTCGGTGTACACCCACCAACCGCCCACGCGATGGATAACTTTTCGAATCATTTCAATTTCAGTGAGTGAAGGCCCCGATCATACCCTCTCCTCTCTCTCGCCAACTGACAGCATGACAGCGAAGCATTTCCCTTACTGGCAACTCGTCCTCTCCTTCTTGCCGCTGTCAGCGAGCAAGCGAAGTATGCCGGCTGTGCACTACATGCAAGAGGTAAGTCCTCGCAGTTTAGAGAGGGCAACAATCCCTGGCTTCAGATATTCCTCGGCGCTAACATGCCACCCACCGCAGCTCGGCACCAGGCTCGTCACGGACCTCATTGACCAGCGAGCAAGGGAAGGCCGGTCGGATGAGGAATACCAGGAAGGGACGGGGGCGATCTTCGAGTGCCTGTTGAAGCCCAATCCCAAGAAGCAATTCCCAGCACCCGATCTGAACGGTCTGGTCCAAGATGCGTGTGCATTCCTAGTCGGCGGCAGCGACACAACAGGACTCACTTTGCAGGCCGTGACGCTGTTCGTGCTAAGGAACCCTGCTGTTCACAGCCGACTGCGCACGGAACTGGATGGCGCCGCGGGATTCATCCGATACGACTTTGACATGCACCAGGTCTCGAAGCTTCCTTGGCTGGTATATGACCGTCTTCCCCACGCTGCATGCCCCTGCTAATGCCTCTAGACGGCCGTCATCCGGGAGACCTTGCGCATCCTGCCACCCACCCCGGGCCCTTTGCCCCGCGAGGTGCCACCAGAGGGCATCCGTATCGGAAAGCACTTCCTTCCAGGCGGGGTGAGTTGCCCCTCTTGCAATCTTCCTGGCTCCGCTCTGCAAAACGAGGACATTAACGAGGAACACTCTAGACCATCGTCTCCAGCAACCTGCTCAGCCTGCACTACAATCCGAGCCTTTTCCCCGACCCGGACAAGTTCAAGCCAGACCGGTGGCTGGGGGAATCCGGGGACCGCCTCGTAGAGTGGTGGAATCCATTCAGTCGGGGGCCGCGTTCGTGTCTCGGACGCCAGTAAGTGTCTCAAAGCTGCCAGTTATTGGAGGCGAATACACTAACAGGAAGACCAATATCCAGAGTCGCATGGCATGAATTGTTCGCTTTTCTGGCGCACCTGTTCCTGCGCTTCGATCTCGAGCTTTTTGAGTCGGACGAGAGTAATCTAGAGTGGACGGAGCACATGTTCACCAGAATCCGTGCCCCCATTCAAGTCAAGATCATGAAGGACCGATGGGCGTAGAGACGTTGGTATTCCTGTTGTAAGCAATGATATTTTTGTGGATAAAGAAAGAAAAGTGATGGTAGGGTAGTAATTCTAGATACTATACCAAAATCGATACCTTTTCATACCCTGGATAAGATCTTGATCCGATTGTGAGTAAACTATAATTATATATTTCTGTAATACTGTCCATTTTCAGTTATATATAATCCAGCATCTTAGTATTCCAAGTATTTGAATAGTGACCTAGGTACACCCTTCATATTATAGTATAAAATATACATAAATTATATAATATATTTCGATCTGAACATCATGGATGCTGCTGTCGTCAAGTGTGCTACTCACAAGTTCCCCGACAGCAACCATGTTACACAACCATGTTACACAACTGTGCTAAGACCACATTGTGATATTTAGATTATTTGTTACACAAAGATATCCTTTTTAATATCCCCTGCATGCCATGTATTGCACCATCACTCGTACGTGGCTTGAAACGCTGCACAACAGTGCGTAACATGGCCTAATGACACAGTAACCCGAAGTAACCCAATGTATGAGAATGCATCAGGAATGTTCGGCTGCGGTAAAAGCCGCCTCAAGCACCGAAAGAATTTAAAAAGACCTGATGTCTTATAATGTATCACACCGGTAAGGCTTCTAGGAACCAAGTCTTTAAGATTCTTGATAAGGCCCTGTAGGTGCCTGGAGTCTACAGTATACGTCAGCTAAACCTGGAAATATGCCCCGCAGTTACATTGACTTCCGAAAAATCAAGAATCGGCGATGGGTTCAGGTCACCGCTAATTATATACTTCAGGTTAATATTAACCTATAGTTTATCAAGGGAAACATCATGCTCGATATCAAGGCATTTAATAAAGTTTAACTGTATATTAATATAGTTTAAAAAGAGAAGAGCCATTATCTTCATAGTCTAAACTGTAAAGAATCAGTGTATATTCACAATCTGCTCAACCTTGCATGCCAGCCGTGGACGTCCCGAGTGAACAGTAACATGTATAGCGTAGTTCATTAACGTATTCTGTACCAAGGATAAATATTGTCAGTAAGCAGGTTCCTCTCAACCTAGCGGCTCGACTGTAGGCAGCCATTCAACATCCAAACAGCATTGAAGAATGTCTCTCTCGAGTAGGTGGTTCGCATTACTTATTGGAGATACATTGTTATCATGCAGCCCCGCCCGATGCTTGGACAACACGCCAGGGTGGATGGGACCCGAATAGTGGCTCAAGGCTACTGAACATCAGTTCAAAGGGACCATCGCATATTCTTCCAGTACCCACCGTACGTCCATCTGCAGTCCGTCTTGAACAATGACAAAATAACACGGTCTGATGCTGTCTTATCACCGACGCTCCCAGCCAGCCTCCCTCAGCCATTTAGCCCTGATAGCTTCCTTTTCAGCGTCCAGCTCGCTAGGCGTGGTGTAACACTCAGAGCCAACATCATAGACATGGATACTGGTAAAACATGGTTATCCGCACTCAGATGGTCTTAGCAAACCTCTTGGGTCCCCTTGTACTACATGTTTATGCAACAATTTGGCCGATCCCCACTTGGCAGGGTCTTAGCAAACACTAAATGTCCACAGACTGTCCCGAAGAAGCGACGTGTAAATAACTTTACCGGCTGCATATGCATGTGTGATTTTTCTTTCCCTGCCTTGCCTATCCTTGCTATATTGCAGTTAGTGACGTTACCGAAAACCCCTTACATCGACTGGTGGGGACGAGGACGAGCTAGATCCAATCGCGACTGTAGAATATTGATGTATACATGCAAAGGATGGTGTGAGCATATGTCAGAAAACTGAGTGTGAGGTACCAAACTCCTGCCTTGGTAGAAATGTGGTCGCGGTGCACCAAGGAATCGTAAAAGACCGTGGCTGGTCGATTGATAGGCGTTGTGTCAAGGTAACTGACATTGTATACATTGCTATGTGGTGAATGTTGTAATTATGAGAATATAGGAGGCAAGAGTAGATACTTTGACAGAAGGCACATAATAATCCTAGGGCTTGGATATCTTGGTTACAATATAAACGGCTGCTAGGCACCCAATAAGTCATATCGGCTCCAGGGATATTTGCGCAATTGCGACCATGTAATATCATTAATAATGCTAGCCCATGGGCAAATAAACAGCAGATAGGTATTCGTCTACTCTAGATTCGATCATCTATACAGTTCAGCTCTTATGCCCTACTTCAGCTAGCTCCTTGGTCGTAGTATTGCACTCATTAGTTACATAGTTAAGCAAACATACTGAAAACATTGAAAATGGTAAGACCTCCACTTGGTATCCGTATGTGAATGCAGGCCAGGCCGAGGGCGTGACTGCAGCCCTCTCAGGCCTTCTTTTTTAAAGAAAGCCACTGCATGGGAAGGGCTCCGAGAATGGCCACTGCGGACAGTGCAACGGCGATGTAGAAGGAATATGTGATAGCATCGCTATAAGCCCTTAGTACCTTCGGCAGCACATCGTCCGATACAATACTTCGTAGCGTGGTGGCCCCCGCTGCCATCACTTTGCTGACATCAATCTGAATACCATCCTCCTCCCCGAGGCTCTCCAACAGGCTTAATAGCTTATTGTGGAACATATTTTGTGCAACCGAGACGAATATGGCACCGCCTAAGGTTTGCATGAATACGACAATCACTGTTACGCTCGGTGCATCGGTGGGGGTGACAGCAGCCTGGACAGCTATCATCGGCTGGGTTAAGCCAGCACCAGCTCCAATTCCATAGAGAGCTTGATATCCTATCCACTGTGGATGGCCCGAATCAGGCTTCAAAGTAGAGATCAGACCAGACCCAATTGTGGCGGCAATCGCGCCGAAGAACATAAGGGGCATGTATTGTCCGGTTGTACTGACGACTCCCCCCGCGAGAATTGTGGTTAACCCCAGTCCGATGAGCATTGGGAGGTTCATAACACCTGACATTGTTGCAGAAGCACCTTTAATGCTCTGAAACCAGATAGGCAGCTGGAGGTAGATGTTAGCAGATAACCAATTCCGAGACAGCGGGGTGCTTACATAGTAGATAAACACCATGAAAGCAGAATTAAGACAAAAGACGTAAAGAGCAGCGCCCCAGATATTCCGGTTTTTTATAAGACGAGGCGGGATTGTTGCTTGATCTTGACCCCAAAGCTGCACTCCAATGAATATGGTGAGCAAGACACCGAAGAGAACAAATAAAGCAATAACTCGTGTATCCGTCCACGCGTACTTGCCACCACCCCATTCAAGCACCAGCAACAGGCTGATGACACCAGGGAAGAAGAAGAACATGCCAATAGGGTCAAGTTGAGTTAACTTATCCCAGATCCCAGGCGTTCGTTTAAGTGGCTTTTGCACGTCGAGGAGAACCAGGATACATAGACAGGTAAATCCTCCAAGAGGTAAATTAATATAGAAGCACCACCTCCAGCTTGCGTGGTCTGTAAGGACACCACCAATTAATGGTCCAGCTACACTGCCGAACGAGAATGTAGCTACAACAATACCGTTGCAAATTGGTCTGTGGTGGATAGGCGCCGACTGCGTGATAATGACCAGGGCCCCTGAGTAGAGGCCCCCTGCACCAATCCCGGCGACAGCGCGACCAATTATCAGCCCCAGAGAGTTCGGCGTTGCCGCGCAAATAAGAGATCCGACTTCAAAGACTGCAAGGGCAGCCAGGTATACCCACTTTATTGCGAAGAAGGTGTACAGCTTCCCATAGAGCAGGCTGACACTGCAGGTTGTGAGTAGAAAGGCGCTACCGTACCATCCAACATCATCCAGGGACTTGAACTGGTCTGTAATCCTTGGGATGGCTGCAGCCAAAATTGTATTATCCTGCAGCGTACAAAACAGTATTAATTGGCTGTGTTGAACTTGTTGCTATAGTTGACTTACCAGCGACACGAGGAGGCATGAGAAACAAAGCCCCAACATGACAGCTGCCAGCCTCCAAGCTGCAGGGTAGTGCCTTTCACAGTCACTGGCCTGGCTGGGCTCATTCAGTTCGTGCAACTCCAGGGAAGAAGGCCTTATTTCGTGCTCTATCCTTGCATCCCCCCGGTGACTCTCACGCAAGGAATGACTGAGTGTTCTCAATGAGCCCAACGATACACTCTCACGCAGCAGCGTCGTGGCCGAGCTGCCACCACGCCCGTTCCCGATCATATTTTGCTTCAGTCTCATTGAGCTTGCGGTCTGTAAGATGGAGAGGACTGCTTCATAGGCTAACAACCGTGGTTTGCACGAATGTGAAGAAGCAACGAGCGGTAAGAGTCGATCAAGTATCTCAAGTAGCGTGGGCGTTCATTGAATATGGCCAAGGGGCAGATAATACCGGGGGTAGTATATATTATAATCGCTTCCAGAATGGGAGTGACCATCCAACAAGAGGAATGCTGGCATTCACAGGAACCCGGACAGGGCGAGTATCCGGTCCCGGGAATCTGCACTGCTGCCTCTTGTTCCAGCCACGACAATACTCCTTGGGCCTCTGTCGACTCGAAGAGGCTAAACATGGTCTATACTCTATCTTACTACGTCTGCCCATCTAGTAAGAAGGCCATGTGGTATATACAACTATTCATGTGCTTGATTAAAATATGGCGACTTGTCAATACATATATTTACATCAGAGTCAGATCGTGTGAGGGTTTTATCGAAATACTGTTCGACCATAAAAACCACTAGCGGTATTAGGCCGTCTTTCTATTTGTATTATATGCCAACAGGTTTTCATCCCTGTTTAGGTCTCGCTGCCTCCAGAAATTCTTAATACTACACACGCGGGCGGAATACTCTGGACACAGAAATTATTAGTAAATTTAGTATATAAAAAAAACAGTAGAATATATTCTGAATAAGTAGTTACTCTAAAAGCTCTCTCGTATTCTTAGAACCAATAGCCTGTCGTACTCTACTCCAATGTTATGCGTTGCTGGTTCTCGGCTAGGATGGGCGGTGCTTCATATAAATGCAGGTGGTTGCATACTAGGCCGCGTGGAAATGGGTGAGAAGGGCCTCTGCCACCCGGTAAAAGAGACAGGCATCTAGTTCTTCTTGTTGGAATACGGACTCGCCCCAGAGCACCTATATCCTAGCCATATGGATGATTGTTATGCCGCACTCGTATGGTTCTATAAACAGGGCTCGTGCTTTTCTACCACCGTCCCGAAGAATGTCATACTCACGGAATAGGGGTTTGATGAAGTTGGAGAAGAAAAAAGCATGCGCGGAAAGTGTAAACATATTTAACACTGGTTGCAGATTGTGGAATTCGCCAAGAGACCGTCTCTGGCCCAACGATACCGTCCAAACTTGCTTAGCGGCCAATGAGTCCAGCCCGTGGTGTTTAGCTTTGCGGTTGCCAAGGGCCTGGTGGCGCTCAAGTGATCCGGTGGAGTATGCCTGTTAAAATTGCACAAGAGGGACTGAGTGAACACAAGCATCGATTAGCCCACGTGGGACCGGACGAGTGATATCGGGCTTAACGGCTGCGTAGGTGGATGGCTATGCCGGCAATTGGAAAGGCCCTGGACAGTCTCTTTGGTGTCAGTCTTTAAGATTACCGGCAAGTCAGCGCTAATCTTAACTTCCTATATATTCTAGTATATATACCATACTCACCGTTCACGGGCTGATATTCGTTCCCAGTTGACCATAAAACAGCGACTATGTATTGCACTGCCTCTACAACGCTATTACTGTTTGGACTCGCGTCCACAACCCTGGCTGCTCGACAGCCTTACGATGTCAGGAAGATCATCGATGCGTTCCGCCACCCGCACGACGATCTTACCGTTCTATGCTCTCACCGTGGCCTCAGGTAAGCCCAGCAGGTTTAATCACGCGAATTTCCGTCACCTTAATTGTCCAACTTCCGGTATCTGATGTGGTCTCTATTTCAGATGGAATGGGACTGCAGAGAACTCCCGGGATGCGTACTTCCGTACCGCAGAGGCAGGAATTGAATGTATTGAAACCGACATTCGGCTGTCCCAGGACTTGCAGCTCCCTATGATCCACGATAGTGGGCTTGGTCGGGTCACTGATGTGGGAGAGCAAGCCGGCGAGCCCGCTTATAACCCCTTCACCGGAGAAGGATATGACCCCAAGGTTGCCGAATCCAACTTCACTGGTTTTATGGAGGACCTACACCTACGAGACGAGCAGGGCCGTGTGCGCTTTGAGCGCGTACCAACTCTCCCGGAGATGGTGCAGAGTATTCACGACGCGGAGATGAATGTCGTCCTCGAGCTGGACTTCAAGGACCAAGCCGCCGTCGAGCCCGCGTACTGGGCACTCAAGTCATTGAAGAATGCCGCGGGGATTCCTGCAAACGAATGGTGCATTTACAAGCTCCAAGCTACTTGGTACAAATCACCGGAAGAGTTCGAGGCCCTGCCATGGGTGCAAGACGCGTTCGCGAACGGAATCCAGTTGTCCTTCATCCCCGTCTACGAGCCTTCATACCACACGGAGATGGACCAGCTTGCATCTCTGAAAGCCTTTTCAAAGACCAACTATACCATCTCCGCGGAGATTGAACTTATGTCGACAGACGGGGTGAGCTACGAGCTGCTTGACCTTGTCAAGGAGATGCAAAATAACCCCAACTTCCACATTAAGTCTACCGGAACTTTGTGCGTCCAAAGCCCCGAGAGTGGTGATAACACATGTTAGACTGACCATCTGAATCCTAGCTACTCCATCGGTGACTTCTTCGAAAAGGAATCCAACTTGACCTTGTAAGTTGAGCCAATTGAGACCACTCTAGATGAACAATACTGATCATATTCATTCATCGTGATAGCTTTGATACCGGGGCCTTTTCGCTCCCAGAGGACATCCGCCACAATAACTCGGTATATGTTTTCCAGGAGAACAAGCTACCAGTTCTACTTGATTCCAAGGTCAAAAATTACTCCGTTGATGGACATGACTATCGCTCCGATTTCAACTGGATTATGGAAGAAGGCTACAACTGGGTCATCACAGAGACTGTGGATATATGGGACGTTCTCCTTCGGAAGCAGGGCAAGCGCAACATTCAGCATATGATTGCCGATGGTCAGACCGTGGCCGACGAGAGCCGATCAAATGGGTGGTATAAGCGGCATGCAAAGGACTTCAGGATCTGAATGGTCCCGCTATATGCCCAGTTCGCACACACTCGAAGCTCAGCAGCAGGAATAGACAAACCGAGGTAAATAAGATACAGTTAATGTCTCATGAGAGGGACTGAAAAGTCAGGAGATAGCAGATTATCAACATCAGTATGATCAGCCATGCAATACTTGAGTTTTCATAATTCCCGTTCTCCAGTTAATGTGTAGATATAGTATTTTTAATCACCGTCAAACCAATTAAGCCTTACTTCATTCAAGAGTTTGATAGAGTTTACCAGTGAGAGCTAGCGTACGGCCCAAGCGAAACCTGTCATTGATACTGATTCCCATGTTGTACGATGTCAGAGCCCAATATAACAGACCTAAGGAGGCATGTTCCCTTAGGAAACGCTACCAGTCCACTGGGCAACCGTGAGGGTGGTCTCCCCTCCTGTAAAAGGCTCCGTGCCGAATTGGAAATCTAGGCACAAAGTTAGTCGGGGTTCCAGGCTGGTATAGAGAACGATGTGCCTACTAATCAGATACTGGCTTGCTGCAGGATACCCCTGCTGATCGCTCAAATAGGTCCAGAATTCCTTGATGTCTGCGGACCAGGATGTGAGGGGACTGGCCGCAACAAAGCTAAACACCTCCATCTCCCCATTCATGCCATTCCACAGCTCCCAGGTAGCCCCGCTGACAGTGGCACTGCCGATCTGAGAGCCAATGGGCTGGACACCGCCGAAACGACCGAGCCTGAAACCCTAGAGTTAGCCAGCCACGGAGGTTCAGGAGGCAGGGTCAGTGCAGGCACCCACCAGATCATCAGCTCATAATCGCCACTGTAGGTGACATGGTTAATATCGGCCGCCGTAAAGAGATCGTACGCCACATTCGCCCTGATATCGGTGTTGTCATAGCTCCATTCCACTGTGGTGGGAATGCTCTGAACATCACTGATAAGCGCCTTGTTCAGGTCCTCGAGCTTGGAATTGGCGTAGCTTTTAACCTCGTCCTCACCCCCAGACCAGGTCCATGTGGTGTGCCATGCTGCACCCGAACCCGAAATACCATCAACATAGGTGCACTGGGAGCCAGAACCAGAGTCCATCCCCCACAGATTGTTGTTGACGCTATAGGGGCTGCTGACGTGTGTGCCATACTGTTCGCAGAGCTCCTGGGCGACGGCTGCCGCAGCCAGAGAGGCAAGAGTAACGAACCTCATGATGAATGGGAAACCTGGTCTCTCGATGATATGATGGTAATGAACTCTTCCTGGTGGACAACTGAATTGTATTTATATCCGTATCTCCAAATAGTGCGGCCACGCCCAGAAGGACACTGAGCACAGCTCCTGCCGGAACTTGGATATCACAATGCAGCTGTCGACCCTAAAGACATCTGGGAACGGAGATCAAGGTTTGTTAATGACTGCAAACCCCGCACGGGTTGATATATTCGAAACGAATTATTTTTTCCCAAGGAGTAGTCTCGAAGCGCTCTGGTGGTTAGCGGATGATCGGGCCGGATGTCGTTATATACCTTGAGATATTGTTTAGCTTCAAGTATTCTGGCTCTAAACGATGAGGTCATGAACTGAACTTCTATCACTGGGTGGAACCAGAAAGCAGGCCTTCTTCCGTGTCCTATTGCATGGTATCTGAATACTCTTCCGTTTACTTATACTCCCATAACCGATAACATACGCAGTTCTAACCCGTACGCCCGACAGAACAATCGAACCAGGCCTCTTGGTCGTCAGCATCGTCGCAAGAATTGCAGGGGAATACTATTCGAGTCCAAGTAACGACTGCTGTCTCGGCTCTCAGTGCCGTGCAACTACCGACTGGCTAAACTCTGATCAAAGCCCGAAGGTTTCACCCTTGGCATTAATTTGCGCGCCAGTTGATGTCTCTGACTATCCTGGAATGAGGATGGGCGAGGTAGGGCCCGTGTCAGGTTTGGCCACCGATCTGCAGGGTTTTCCTGACCTGGAGCTGATGTTGCAAGTGCCGAGATGTTCTTTACTACTACATTCGATCTCTCGTCTAGCAACTGTTCCGGCGCCTGCTTGGCATACATTCCTGCCCGTATGGTAATTAAAATCTTTGTTAATCCCCACATAGCCGGCTAAACTCAGGTGCTCTTCTGCCCTGATGGAATCACCTTGTGCTTGGGATCGAACCCCTTTCCAGTCAAACTCCTGTGGGGATGTTGATCTTTCTCCTTCGAAGAGGCCACTGCTCCCTGCCTGACGTCTTTGCAGCCTGCTCTAAAGCATACCTCTCTGCTCGTTAGTACTTGGAGAGTCTTCTCGCATTGATCCCCGCTCTCCTTTAGCCTACGGATTCGACCATTGCCATTCACCGTTAAGGCTGAGGCCCCCTGCGGCAGTTTTTGTGTTAGACCTCCCGAGGACTGCGAAGGAGCTAAACAGAACTGCTAAAGCACCGCGATATCATGCATTGTAATACAGGAATCAGAGTGGAAGTAGGCAACAGCGGAGTCGAAATACCTTACGACTAGCATTGAAGCCCCTAGGAACGTCACGCATGTTACGAATTGCAAGTTTAGATAGCGCTTTCATAGCAGGCCAACTCCGACAAGACCGATGTAATTGTGACCAGACAAGATAACAAGATTATTAGGTTAGGGATATCGCGACCATTTCAGCCTATTTTCCCCACAGCTTTATGCTATAAACCTGAATATCAATCCGGCCATCCTACAGTGAATTGTGAAATCAGTTCATCGTCGCTACCCACCGTCTCAAAATGATCAGTATTGACGTTCTCCTCGGGGTACTGGTTGTCTCTGGCCTCGTGGCTTCTGAACGTACGTGTTTGCCCAGGTCTCCAGAGTATAAACCGGATATCACCTATACGGGCTGTTATGCCGACGATCCCAACTCCCCAATCCTCACGGGCCGTGATTATAGAGCGAATACCCAAAACTCGCCTGGGTTCTGTGCGCTTCTTTGCGGGAGGGAAGGATACCGGTACGCTGGGTTGGAGCAGGGTCTCGGATTTGGAGGGTCGGTATACACACTGTTGAAGCTTGTTGTTTGATGAGGGTATGTTTACTAACTTATGCTCGGCCACCCATATTAGAGGATGCTTTTGTGGAAATTCAGTCCCCTCCGGGGTGGAAAAGCAGAGTCAATCGTCCTGCGATTTGCCGTGTCCTGGAGACCCTGCAGCAACCTGTGGCGGGAACTCAACGTAGGTTCTTGCGGGCCCAAATAATCACGTCTCTAAAAGGCCAGCCATTGATGATTAATGAAAACTATAGCATAGATATATATCGAATCAACAATCCACAAGCGGGCAAGGGAAATGATATCTTTGCCGACTGTACCAGGGATCCGCTGTGCTCAAATCCAGTATGCGACCCATCTCTTCCCGTGCGAGAGCGAGCGGCCGGGCTGGTCAAGGTCCTCAATGTCGAGGAAAAGCTGGATACTCTCGTCGACAAGACCCCTGGGGTACCGAGATTGGGTATCTGGCCGTACGAATGGTGGTCTGAGGCGCTACATGGGCTCGCCTATGCCCCCGGAAATGAGTTCGAAGATAGTGGCAACTTCAGCTCTGCAACCTCATTTCCCATGCCCATAGTCATGGCTGCCTCCTTCAACGACGATCTTGTATTTGCCATTGGTGAGGCCATCAGTATAGAAGCAAGAGCGTATGCCAATGCTGGCCTTAACGGCTTCGACTTTTATGTAAGAGTCCCTACAACACCGAAATTCCTGTCGAGGCCACTAACAGGGATCGTGGATACAGACTCCGAACATAAATCTCTTTCGAGATCCTCGCTGGGGCCGTGGGTCTGAAACCCCCGGAGAAGACCCTCTGCTGGCGAAAAACTATGTCGCCAGCTTAATATCCAGTATGGAGGATCAATCGTCTGGCTATAAGAGGATTCTCGCCACCTGCAAACACTACGTCGGCAACGACCTGGAGAGCGTTGGAAACGTGTCTCGTTACGGCTTTGATGCAGTCATCTCGACTCAAGATTTGTCCGAGTACTTCCTCCCGCCCTTCCGCACGTGTACTGCGCAGAAACAAGTCAGTTCTGTAATGTGCAGCTACAATGCTGTCAACGGGGTCCCGGCGTGTGCGGACAGCTATATACTACAGGACATCCTGCGAGACCACTGGGGGTGGGAAGCCCCGGACCATTATATCACCACAGACTGTGGCGTCATTGGATACATGGTCACCGATCACCATTACGCCTCGGACCTTGGCGAGTCGGCGGCCCTGGCTCTGAAAGCAGGCACTGATCTGGAATGCAATGGGAGCCCGAACAGCGGTCTCCTGGTGGCCTGGAACCGGTCCCTCATTACCGAGCACGAGGTAGACAGGGCCGCACAGCGGTTGTATGGCGCATTGGTCACCGTCGGGCTGTTTGATAACCCTCCTTCACTGGAGTCCCTTGGCTGGGATGCAGTGAATAGCCCCGCCTCCAAGCAGGTAGCGTACCAATCTGCGGTAGAAGGCACGGTTCTTATCAAAAATGATGGAACCCTCCCGCTGTCGGCCAATAAATCTTATGCGCTGATCGGTCCATGGGTAGCTGCAACCGAACAGCTACAGGGTATCTACTACGGCCCAGCACCCTTCTTGATCTCCCCTCTGCAGGCGGCCAGAGACCTTGGGATCAAGTACACCTACGTTGCGGGAACCGGCATCAATGAAACGGATCCCTCCACGTACGATGCCGCTCTTGCAGCTGCTAGATCCGCGGATGTCGTGATCTTCTTAGGCGGTATCGACAGCAGCTTTGAGGAGGAGACGCGAGACCGAGAGAGCCTGGCGTGGCCGGTCCCTCAAATGGAATTGATTACAGCCCTCGCCGGGAATGCAAAGCAATTGGTCGTCGTCCGGTACGGAGGCGGCCAACTCGACGACTCGGAGCTACTCACCAATAAACACGTAAACGGTCTCCTGTGGGGGGGATACCCGGGCCAGTCAGGAGGGCAGGCCATTATAGACTTGTTGTTTGGCAAGGCCTCGCCAGCTGGTCGACTGCCTGTCACTCAGTACCCGGCGTGGTATGCTGATGCCGTACCACCAGCGGACATGAGTCTTCGCCCAGGGGAGGGCAACTCCCACCTCGGGCGTACATATATGTGGTACGATGGAGAGACCGCTGTACCTTTCGGGTTCGGCCTTCACTACACCACCTTTGACGTGACTATCGATCAACCGCCACGATGGATGAGCCATACACCAATCCATAATGGCGCCCGGGTGTCTATACAGTCCGTCAGGGGCTCCACTGACTGGATGGAGCTGTTGGAGCTCCCCGTGCTCCAGATTCCCGTAACAGTCACCAATACTGGACCAGTCACATCGGACTACGTGGTGCTGCTGTTTCTTAAATCCGACGCAGGGCCGTCTCCGCGACCATTGAAGACACTGGCAGCGTACACACGAATCAAGGATATCCAGCCGGGTCAGTCGGCGACACAGGACTTGACAGTGAATTTGGACAGCCTGGTTCGAGTTGACAAGAATGGTGACCGCGTCATATATCCTGGAACGTTTGATCTGTTCGTCGATCTGGACGCTAAATCCACGTTTACATTCAAGCTACACGGCGCGCCACTCACGGTGGAAAGGTTTCCCCAGCCAGAATCAAAACGATAAGGGAGGTGGGCCATCACGTAGAGTATATAAATCCTTAAATGAACATGGCATCAAGACCTCCTCTCGTGCCTCTGATATAGGCACTACATTTGCTACCTACTCCCCGTCATTCAAGTAGTCGTGACCTTGAAGATAGCAATGTCGTCGTCTGCCACAGTGAAAGTGATGCCCTCGCCCGTGCCACTCTCTCCAGAATACAGCTCCTTCCACCCATATGGGCCCGCCTGCAGTCCTGGTACATCGACAAAGTCAACAGAGAATTCCCCTCCGCCGCTGGCCGCAGCGAATGCAATCACCGCGCCGTCGCTTAATGACCCGGCCCAGTATGGATATATTTCGCCAGCCACCGGTTCTGGGGCGTCTGCCGGCTGGAAGATCCCTGCAGCGATGCCAAGTTCGTCTTGATTGATGTCAATAATATCCTAACTGATCATTAACACGACGGGTGCCTGTCAGTGATTCTAGATTGCTACTTTACCTTGTTGGTCAGGATAGCCAGCGATGTCTCCGGAATGGTATTCAGGTCAGCGCCAATGACGAGAGGCGACTTTGCAATTGCCCAGAGTCCAAAGTGCAGTCGTTCTTGGGCCTCCGTCAGGACGCCATTGCCCACAAACTTGACAATTCGATCTTAGTTGCTGGTCATGGTTTGACGGATAGTAGTTACAAGTGCCACTTACCAGCATATCAAGGTCATTGAAGCCCCCGGGACCGGAAAACTCAGGGATCTCCGATGCCCTGGCACCGATTCTGACCACCGATTCCCAGTCTCCCCAGTTGTCGCCCTCGATGCGCCAGGAGTGGCCCAACGGAGCACCCCAAGTCCAGACCTCATTCCTACCCCACTGGCAGATATTGAACAAGATCTCCTTCGTACTAGACACACTCTGGAGCGCATCATGCATCGTCACATACCACGGCCTGGTGTCCACAGAGCCCTCCCAGCAGGTCTGGGGCGGCGGCTCAGTGGTGCATGGGGTGAAACAGTTATCGTGCTTCCAAAAGTCAATATCCCAGGAGGCTAGGAGCTGCGCATCCTGCACCTCATGGCCCTGGGAACCGGGGTAGCTGGCGCACGTCATCTCACCGGCGCACCCGTACAGACCAAATTTCATCCCCAGGTCGTGGATTTGATCTACGACAGCACGGATACCGTTGGGCCATTTGGTAGGGTCAGGAACAAGGTTGCCTGCCGCATCTCTTTCTTCGGTTGACCAGCAGTCGTCAATGTTGATGTAGGTATATCCGAGGTCTTTCAAACCCAACTCGATAAACTGGTTTGCGGTGTCTAAGGCGTATTCCTCAGATGCAGAGTCACATTGGGCGACATTCTAGAGCAGCTTAGCTGGCGAAACGCACATAAGAGGGTACGTTGCGGAGATGGCAATACCCAGCTACTCCAGCCCATGTGTGGAGTGAGTCCGATCGAGTTGTTCCATCGGCGCTCTATCCTGGTAGATTGAGCGAGGGCTAGCATAGAGCCCCAAGTTATCAACTTCGAGATGGGCGCCATGCTACCACGAGGTCGGGCGAGTAGCAAAGAGTGTGGTTTTCAATATAGGTTGCTCTCAGCGATCTGTACGTATGTCAATGTGGGAAGTCCGTCTATATGCGTTAGAGTCACGCCTTTTGTGGCTGAATATTCTCTTGAGCGGCCCTTGGCTCTTGTGCAGAGTTGTAATGGTAAGGTTTTTATGCTATTCAAGGAACCAGGACCGGTTAATTACTTGTCCTCGCGCTGTTATACCTGGAACATGGTCGCAGCCAAACCCAGTTTCTAGGGTTATGGCCTTCGCTGTAATAAGGCTATACCCCATAGATCTCGGTCTCCCCGCATCGAGATTTCCCGATGTAGCAATAATACAAATCCTGCTGGCGATGATCCTCTGCAGAATTATGTCAACAAGATCGGCACTTTATTTAGCCTAGTGTGGATAAATATATCAATAGCCGCTCCAGGACAACAGCGGCACCTCCCAATTAGCCAATTTAGATTCTGAATGCTTTCTCAAGGATGTGCCGGGATCTTCCACTCTCCTACAGTCACTGTCGTATTGTCTGCCCCATACAACCCCCCGTTCAGGAACAAAATCACATCCTTCTCCGGCATGACGGTCAAGGATCTCGAGTACGCAACGCCCTTTCCACTGGGGACTTTAACCCAGGCATGCGGATGGCCATTCTGCCGGTTGATAAAAACCTCCTCATACGTTCCATCGCTGAGAACAATCGTCCCATGCGGGCCCCCCGCTGGCGTCCAAACCGTGTACGGACATGCGGCGGGGATTGTGCCATCCTGGGACTTGAGGAGATGAGACTCCGCCCTGTCGAACTCGAGTGGGTTATCCGCAATGCGGTAATGGACAGCATAAGGCACTTCGGTTGCCAAGGCAAGCTCATATGATAGCATATACTTCCCATTACCGATCCTTGCAACGGTGGTCATACCGGGACGCAGGGTATAGTTTGCATATGCAACGTCGTTGACTACGGGTCCCCAGTGGACGAGATCCCGCGTCGACTGGTGTGCGAGCTTCTGACCGTGGAGGGGATCCCGTTGGTCTGAGTAGTAAACGGTAAGCTTATCCTCATACATCATGATAAAAGGCTCCCAGATTGGATGGGCCCCATTGGTCGTGTTGGGGGCAGTCCCGATAGCGACAACCGATACAAACTCCCAGGCTAACCTGATGGATCGACTTCAATTAGCAACAGGGGGCGATGCTTTGCTAGTTTGGGTAGGTAGCTTACCCTCTGTCTCGGCTGGCATAGACCTCAATGTTTGTGGATGAAAAATCCCTGGGAATAGCATTTGCGGATGCCAGAATCGTTCCGGGGGGGAAATCTCCCACTTGCTGTGGTAGCTTGTATAGGGATGGCTGCCAGAGGCCGCCGCCAGTGTAGTTTCGATGAGTGAAGTAGAGCCTGGAATACTCAGACCAGGACTCGCCCTCGTCTATAGACTTGTAGATCGGGAGATATGGTCCGCCAGGAGCCCCGAATGTCCAAGTCGAGAGCATCACACGGTGTTTGCGATGGTCTTGCTCATGATGAAGCATAATCGTCCGCGCATAGGAGGTTTGCCGGTCCTCCCAGCTTGGCGGTAGTGTAAATATGGTCACATTGTCAAAGGTGCTTTGGGGAGATGCTCCCACACCTCCTATAGCCAAGGCTAGGGCTACGGCCAAGCGGGCAAAGGGGGCCATGAAAACTGGTTAAATAGGCTCTTGAGTTTGCGATTCAAGTGGCTGTCCGACAGACAGTGTTCAATTAAACGCAGACAAGACGAAATTCGGTGGATTTATATCTGCCTTCCGCTCCTTGAGCCCTGGATAATCATCGGTTATTATGGTAAATGCCAGGATGGTGATGCTTGATTCCGCCTGAAAACGGCCACCCCAACTGTACGCAATACGATGGGGTCAATAGTTTTGAATCGCTTTTGCTGTGGCCTCGACACAGCCTAGTACCTTCCATTGGAGACTTGCAAACAGTGAAGTTGCACGATGGCAGCATCAGAATTGAAGCAGGCGTCTAATGCCCAACCCAACCTACGGCCACCCACGAAGGGTCTTTTTGGTTACATTATTCAAAGCGCCAAACGAGTTAGAAAGCAGCTCACTTCAAAGTGAACGATCCAAACTCCGTTCAAAGTACTTGATGGCCCAGTTAGCACGGAGGAAGATGGATATAACCGTTCTACGATCACCTTTAACCGCGCATTGACCCTGATTTATGATCAAAGGGATTGCAAACGCAGACAGCAAGGACGGTATGCGTGATCTTGAGAAACAAAATCTCTCAAGGTCGTCGAGGTCGGCAATTTCGAGCGACTCACTGCCGACCCTGATGGCTTTTACCTTTCAAGGTGCGTATGTATGCCTTCGGTCCCCCACATGGAAATGGCCGCCTTGGTAGTCACCTATGTGCTTAACTCGCCGTCGATCTGCGGCCGTCGAGAACAGCATGCATGGATCAGGGCTAAATCAAGATGTCATGACTCATGGCTGCTTTAACATGAAGCCTGAAAATCGCCTATCCCCACACGGATTTGGATTTAATGCGGGGATCGAGTTATCTGCTACCAAACACCTGCTCAGTACTCAAATGAAACGCCGCGTCCTTCACAAAGGTTACAGACTTGAACGCGCAGACGGATACTTGAGTGAGTGAAGCAGCTTGCGTCAGAGGAACATATTCAGACCCCAACGGGGGTGCCTTTGGAGATGCAGCCGTGAACTGGCTGTCGTAAGATAGGTTGTTCGGCACCCAAGGTTGGGGATATATGTTTCAGATGCTTCGCCTCTTCTTGCGGAATTTCTCTGCTATCCTTCCTCTCTTTACTCTATTCCGGTTCCAATCCTTGTATTCTATGTCATAAGTACATGGCCGGCATGCGGGCCGGTCAATCGCCCGGTTCCCGACATAGTTAAAGCTAACCTGCAAGTATTTAGCTAGTTTAACACCAGGGCCATAAATAACAGGTGTCCAGTACAGTCAAGGACCTGCAAGATCCATCCAGCAATATTAGCAGCAGCTTCAAGATTTCCTCTGCACCAACAGCATGGAATATACGCGGTTGTAGCCCCTCTTGAGGTTCTGATGTGCCAGCGGAAGTCATCAGCTAATTTAAATTTTTACCGAACAGTGTGGGCGATTCCGGTCTTTACGTCTCCAAAGTTATTCTCGGGACAGCGAGCTATGGATCTTCTCGCTGGCAGGAATGGGTTGATGAAGAGGAGGCAGCGCTTCCTTTACTGAAGCATGCATTTGACGTGGGTATAACTACTTGGGATACAGTGCGTCTCTCTATCTATGGTACCCATGTGGAGTTATTCTTCATCTGACTCTTCCTCTGCAGGCCGATGCATACTCAAACGGCCGATCTGAGGAAATTATTGGCAAGGCTTTGAAAATGCACGGCATTCCCCGCGAGCAAGTGGTTATCCTAACCAAGATATTCTACGCGCTTGATCCGGATAGCCAGGGTCCAATTTCCTCCCTGGTGGACAAGACTAAGCGCCACCTGGTAAACCGGGTCGGGCTATCACGCAAGCACGTTTTGGCGGCGGTTGCAGAGAGCACGCAGCGCCTTGGGACTTACATTGACGTCCTGCAGATTCATAGGCTTGACCGAGAGTGCAATCTCACAGAGACGATGAAGGCGTTGCACGACGTTGTGGAGAGTGGGAGGGTGCGCTACCTAGGAGCAAGCTCTATGGCAGCGTGGGAGTTTCAAAAGCTACAGTACATTGCGGACAAGAATGGATGGCACAAGTTCATTTCCATGCAGAACTACCACAACCTTCTTTACCGTGAGGAGGAGCGAGAAATGATCCCGTTCTGTCGAGATAGCGGCGTCGGTATTCTTCCTTGGAGCCCGCTCGCACGCGGTGTCCTGGCTCGTCCTTGGACGGAACGAGGCAGTCAGCGAGAGCAGACGGACAAGCTTTTGCGTGGCCTAGTGCGAGAACGCGAGACTCCCGCCGATGGAATTATCGTCAGCCGAGTACAAGAGATTGCGAAAAAGAGAGGCGTCCCGATGTCAACAATCGCCTTGGCCTGGAGTCTGCGGCAAGGCTTGTGTCCAATTGCCGGCCTGCGAAGCACCGCTCGAATTGATGAGGCCGTCCAGGCTGTGGCGTTTCAGCTATCTGATGACGAGGCGGCGTACCTAGAGGAGCCATACACTCCAAAGGAAGTTGTATACTGAGATACAGAAGTAAGGGGCTTATGTGAATTCCAGAATATATATATATATATACAAACACATACTATCAGTTGAACGTATGCATTATTGGTCTACCAGGAATCAACAAATTTCTTTGCCGAAGCACCAGCCTGCAAATCATCCAGAGCCTTCTGCACAGCCCCAGAGCTGTCGAGCGAAGTCTACGGGGTTCAATGCGATCGCACGGTTGCGGATGACGAGGTCATTGTCCGAGGGAGATGTGTATGGTGCCTCTTTGACACCACTGCGGCGCTGATTATCTACACTAATGCAACATTATTAGAAGCCGGAAGAACAGTACCCATTGTGATAGCCAGAGTACTACACAAGATATACTTCTAGTACCCGTAAACAAGCAACAGACCATAGGTGACTAGGAACAAGTCACAGGCTCTCGCCCGCAAGAGTCCCGCCGGTATCACGACTGGTTCCAAGTGGATAAAGACGCACTAGATACGATTGTTAGCAAAGCTCCCGGGCCTGAGTATCCACATGAACTCAATAAAGTGGGATACAGCCTATCGACACGGCAAGGGAGCCGTATAAAACCATCGTGCTTTGTTGGGAAACTTGTGATTGATATGACAGAATAGACAGAGGTAAAGATGTCGATCTTGATCTCGTTTTGGAGCATACATGAGTCCTCGATTAGAACAGGACATCTCTAGGTTCATGGCTGCAACGATCCTGACAGACTAAAATTGCCTTTTGCAGATATCTCGTCCCTCACTGAAATTTCACAGCATGAACTATGTTGCGCATGTCTTCAGCTCCATCAGGGCGTCTATAACAGAGCTGCAACTACATGTCTACACCGTTCAGAGACACCCTTAGCAGAAACGACGTCCGGATTTCCTCTGCACGAGCCACGAGTTCATCCACATCCCAGTTTGCCCAAGCCAGCTTATTTCTCAAAAATGCAGCTTCATCCGACGCAAGCCACACAACAAAATGTCCAGGCAACTCCACTGCACAATGTGTTAGCATGAGCAAGTAAGCACTCCACTGATCAGCCTGATGGTTTGGATAATGAAAAGAAGGACTCACCCGTGTCTAGCCCAATGGGGATGTTCGGGTTGATCTCGGTGCCAACGATGCCTGGGTGGAAGCTCGCAACGTGGATTTCTGGGTGTTCGAAAGCATAGTAGTCAACCATCTTCAGTGCCGCTGCCTTGGAGGCTGCGTAGCTCCACACTCCGGGCACTTCCGGCAGAGGAGCCCAGTGACCGATGGAAGATGCTGTGTACAGGAACTTTGCACCAGGGGCCGCCAACGGGGTAAACGCGTGCAGGGCGTGGAAAGTGCCCATGGTGTTGATTTCGAAAGCTCGCCGGAACTCTGCCTCTGGGTAGCCGACTACCGGGGCCTCTATCGGAAGCATCCCAGCGTTGCTGACGAAGATGTCAATGTTGGTGCCGACCTTGGTCACAATCACATCCAAAGCCGCATTGATAGACGCGCGGTCGGTGATGTCTCCTGTCTGCAAAACGACTTGAGTCGAGGAGTTGGCTTCTGAGACTGCCTGCCCGGCAGTCTGGAGGCGATCGAGCCTGCGCCCAACAATCGAAACCGACTTGGCTCCGGCCTGAGCGAAGGCGATCGCGGCAGCCTTTCCAATGCCTGTGCCTCCGCCCGTGATGACAACGTTCTTCCCAGCGGCCGAAAGCTCCGGGCGAGTGGGTGAGATGGCCGGGTAAGTATCGTTGTGCCAAGACTTGGTAAAGGACACGAAACTTCTCATCAGAGAGGATGCCATAATGAATGTTGAATATCAGGGGTACCAAAGGAGATGGCGACCTCTCTGCAACTGGCCATGTCTTTGCACTTCTTTATAGGTACGCGGAATGATCGATTGAAAGCCCAGGAGTCAGGGATGCTTCGTTTGGAAGGAGCAAGACTTGGCAGCCATTTGGGGCTTACAAATACTGCACATCCACTTATCATTACGTATAGGTAGTTTAGTAGGTGATGTTGATATACGGAGAGGTTGTATAAGAATAGGGACGCTAGTTAAGGGCCTATACTGCATCTGGAAGCAGCACAGCTTGGCAACCTTATCTTGCTTGCTGACAAATGCGCCATACTGTCCAGGTTTCATCAACTGATTGTGGTCTATCCAGCTGCCAAACCACGACAGCATGTCCCGCAAACGAGGTGAAGTCCAGTTCATCCATTCAACCCAACTCAGAGCCCCCGGCGTAGCATCGGCTGAAGTTCAACGACTCGTTCACTCGCATGCAGCCCGGGCAGCTCATGCCAAGGTGAGGCGACAGAGGCTTATTGAGTACCAAGCCGCCAAAACCAGCAGTGGCTCGGAAGATGAAAGACGGCCATTCTCCACAGCGGCCGCTGAGATAGCGATGGCCGCCATTCCCAGCCCGCTGGGCTTGCTGGGGTCTGACCGGAGGGATCCCTTTGCAAGCTTTGCCAGGCATCTCAATCCGGCTGAATGTTATCTCCTGGACTACTGTAAGTCGGCCTCTCAGAAGAAGCCAATCTGTCTCCCAAGTCCCCTACTCGTCACGGACGACCCACCGAGCATACTCTTGGTGACTAACCTGGCACAGACATCGCCAACGTTATCCCGTGCTCAACTTTGCAACGCAGCCAGATTAGCTATCCGGGGAAAGTTGGTACACCGCTCCTAAACACACAGTTTGTACAGCTTGCCGCCACGAGTGCCAGCTCTCTGAATGGCCTCTTTCTTGTGACATGCCGACACCTCTCACAACATCTACCGCACAACGGGCCGTACGTTCAACTCGCCCTTCAGTACAAAATCGCCTGTACGCGGTCACTGACAGAGGCGATATCGTCTTCAGAGATGCGCTTCCCGATTAGTGATTCAATCCTTGCCTTAGCCCTATTCCTAGCACACGACGAGGTAATGCCGGCCGTATCCTTGACTTGCTGAACATAGCGTTAACAGCCTTAGATCCTGATTGGCGATGGCCCTTCCACCAAGATACATGTACAGGTCGCAATTCAGATGGCCAGGCATAACAGCGCATTTGACAAGACGGATTTAAGTGTATTTCCGTACGACCTCATTCAAAGTGACATGTAGACTCTACCCTTGTGCAGCCTGTCACATCTCAGGGCGTTCCAAAAGAAATGTCTCCATCAGGAGCAGTAAAGCTCATAGCCCTTCCCAGTCTCCACCCGGAAAACTGCACCCATCCCGATCATAGCCAGCGGCAGCTCGGGTGCGAAGGTAGCCATGGTCATCGGTGGAGGATGGACGAACGGGAAATGCTCATATACACCTCGAACGAAGCTCAGTCGACAGCATGATGAGCAGTGCGGGGGTTGTTTGGGGCACTGCGTCAGGGCTGATACAAGACTTCCAATTCAGTTCCAGACTCCGTTAAGTGCCGCTGGTCTGGCCTTCCTGATGGTAAGGGTTAGTATCCAGTCGCGCGATGACCTATGCACAGAGTCTGGCGGGGTCGTACTGGTCGACTGTAAGGACAGTGTTATAGCGATGATAAATAACACAACCAGAGAGAACTCTGGGTGGGCATGCTTTTGCCCCTCCTTCCAGAGGTTTTCATAACATTCTCCAAACAGCGATGGGTGTAGCAGCCGTGGACATATTGACTGCATATCCATCCAGTGTGGATAGTTGAAGATGGATGAGTAGAAGTGACGAGGGTATACTCCCATTAATAAAAATCATATAATATGCAGTGGAAGGTGTTCAATTGGAATGGGTATACTGTAACTACGGGTGGATATTTTCTGCTCGTGAGTTGTGCTTGGGAAGGGTGACGTTGTCAATATCTATAAAGCAGCATGTTTGGTTAACGCTATCATTTATAACTACACTACGTACTGGTAATTAATACATAGTTTAAACTTGGTGCAATGTCTATATCTGAAGTAGACCTATGATCAACCCAGAGGGGTGATATCCCAGAACTGCTCCCATTGTAGTCTGTGATTCGGTGGCTGCGACAGGGGCGGTGGCGTGCTTGATCCTGCTGGTCAATTGTGTATTTAACCAGCTTGAAAGTAGTTGGTTTCGTCTCTCGTGGCTATCTTTTCCTACCCACCTGGCTTCCTGAAGATGGTTCAGGTCGGCCGTGTCAAGGCCTCCTGGGGCGACGTCCAAGGTCAGACCCTGATTCTACACTCGTGTCCAGCCTAACCAGATGGCCTAGTTCATTACGATTTCCAGTTACGAGTGTCGCCAGCAGAATGGTGGCAGAGCGTCGACATTACACTGCAGGCCGAGTCGGTCAGCCTCGTGCAGAGCTGGCCTCCAGTTCCCGAAGCAGTCCAGCTCTGGTACTCTGATTCATCGCAATCGACTTCTTGGACGAGGCTAGAACAAGGGCCTGGGTCGGTTCTCATGCTTAGGGCGCTCCAGGCCGCCGCTCAGGAACAGCGGCCCAGCGCGATCCGATTTGTCTTCTCCGCTAAGCAGGGGTACCTGGTTCGGACCGACATTCTCTCTTTGCGCATGGTGGACCTCGAGCTGGTGGATTCGGTGATCTTGTTCTTTGCTGCTGAGCCTGGTAAACTGTTCAGCCCCCTGTCCATCGATCCGCTCGCAGCCACAGATGCGTACACTGCCTTGCATGCCGTTTTGAATACCGCAGTTGGGGGCCTGCTTCTTGCGACACCGGTGGACTATCAGCAGATGTTCTCTACTCTGGACCAGGAATTTGCCAATCGGCTGTCGTTCCCATGGGTTCTCGACGCTCCTGCACCGCGCAAAAGCCTTGCTATTGTGGAAGGCGGACGCAGTAGTCCAGAGCATGGCGGCACAGCAACAAGTATATACACAGCTGCTCAAGCCCTCAACATCGATGTGATCGTCCTCGATGTTCCAGGGCACTGGCTTGAAGGGCCCGAGTACGCCCACTGGCGCAGGGAGTTCGTCCCGGTGCAACTCGAGCCACCATCGCTACTGCGGGATCGCATATTGGAGGCCTTGTCCGACCGCAAAGTTGACGGAATAGTTACATTCTGTGATGCGTACCAGGTGGCCATAGCCCATGCCGCAGACCAGCTGGGATTGCCTACAGCACCCGCCGAGGCGTATGAGATCGCGACCGACAAGTATCGCACGGGGCTTTCTGAGGGCCGACCTGCATATCTTGTGCGTGGGCCCAAAGAAGCTCTGGAAGTGGTCCAGGAAAGAGCCCTCGAGTTCCCCTTAATCGCCAAGCCCTGTAAAGGCTTTTTATCTGAGGGTGTGTTCAAAGTCCACGATACCGAGGATCTCATCCGTGCAGTGCAGAGTGTTGATTTAGACCGCCATGGCACTGAGTTCGTGCTCGAGCAGTACTGCGATGGGCCAGAAGTTGATATCAACTTTGTGCTTTCGCAGGGAGAGATTCTCTTTTGTGAAATCTCTGACGATTTCCCCAAGTCTGGAGATGTCGGCGACCCTTCATCCTCCGCTCCTCCGTCGTTCATTGAGCTAGGCAATGTCTTGCCCTCCAAGCTCCCATCTACAGAGATCGAACTTCTTCGCACTTCGCTGCACCAGAGCTTGATGCAGCTGGGACTGACCACGGGCATATACCACCTCGAGGCACGAGTGCAGCATTCCTTGATGGAATACGGCCCAGTACCATCTACGCCCAATTCTACTTCTGACGCTATTGACTTGGTCCCTCGACAAACGATGCCCCTGCAAAAGCCGTCCGCGTGGTTAATTGAAATAAACCCTCGTCCTCCCGGCATCCAAGAGACCGCGGCCGTAGAGTCAACCTACGGAGTCGACTACTGGGGCATTGGGCTGCTGGCATGTCTGCGCGACCATACGCGCCTCCACGCCCTCGCCCAACCATTCCGGCAAGGGCCCCAGTACTGGTGCGAAATGATCTTCATCCCCGTCACTACAGGGGGCAGATTTGAGTCGGACGACGTCTGTGCGGACCTTGTCCATCGGCGGCCTGACCTTGCAAAGCACATCTCCAAGGCCTTTTGCTTTTTGCGGCGAGGCGACGTGGTCCCGGCGCCTGAGTCGGGGATCACGGCATGGGTGGCATATTTTATTGTGTTTTCGAGAATTAGCCGGGAGCATCTTTTAGCGGTTTCTGCGGATGTAAGGAGAGAGACAAGATTCACTGTTTCTCACAATTGATGGGTCTGTGGCGATAATGAATGGGGCATGATTAAACCGTATCCTGAGCTCATGATCTATATACGCCCTAAGACACCCTATCGCTCCTTGTAAAAGCAAGAGGAAACAGCTTATAACATATGAGGCCGTCTAGAGGTAGACTACCAGAAATTTAGAATACCCAGGCTCATTACATTACGCCGGCACCCACCTACGTACTCGAAGGTCCCGTCTCATGGATGTCGAGAGATCACTCTTATCAACGTATAACCTGTTCACGAGGAGCAGCTGCCGTCGTTACAAGCTAAGTCGTCTGCACAATCATCGTCAGAGGAGCACGACGCGCCTTCGACATCGGTAAGTTAGCATAGCTGTGATAGCTAGTGGAGGGGTAATACCTTCGCAGTGTGCGGGCCACGAGCAGTTGTCGCCAGTCGGCGCAGGAGTGGTAGTAGTAGTGGAAGTGCTTGTAGTTTCAGCCAGGTCATCGCCGTTGATCCCAATATTAGAAAGAAGAGAATTCATGAGATCGTTGCCCATCGACTTGAGTTTCCCAAAGTCCGAGATGTAGTTCTCGTTGAGAACGTCCCCTGGCAGCACAGACTTGTCGCCCAGGAAGAGGATGTCTGGTTGTCAGTTAGTTGTATGATCAGTTGATCGTTATGGAAGAGAAATCACAAGTAACATCCGACTCTGTATGACCCTTGTCCCCAGCCAGGCTGTCGTTGGGGAAGCAGGTGCGGGCCATCAACCATGAAGCCTCGCCGGTGACCTGGGGCTCATCACCGTTGGAATCGCCGAGGATGCCATAGAACATTTTGCCATCGCTGGATGGTGAGCTAGCGTCTGTTGACATGCAGGAGAGATTCATACCAGATAACAGCGGCGATATTGTTGCCAGACAGGGTCTCTTCATTCTGTGTGAGATACTCATCCGGAATGACGATAAATGGGACCTTTGGGGTCAACAATCACAATATAATAGAAGGACTGCAGGGTCTCACCTCGTAGGCAGCGAGGCTTCCCCAGTTTGTTTGAGGCTGACCATCTGGATTTCCCTGCGCAGTGTTAGAGGCCGCGCAGGACCTTCAACGATTGATTTGCGTACATCACAGTCATGATCCAGGCCGTCACAATCGACATCCATGTCGGCGGTGAAGACAATCGCAGCACCCTGTTGTCATTAGCATGCCCTAACAGTGCTGGAAGGGCTAACTTACGTCGTCGAAGGAGGCCCAATCACTGAAGATTTGGGATTCTTCATCAGACTCGGTGCTTATCGGGTACGAGTCGGCGACCTGGCTCAGCTTCGAGACGGCTGATAGGATTTTATCAACCGGCAGGCTCGCATCAGCAGCGAAGTAGTCCGCTGGGGGACCTCCGTCAGGGCTGTCGTAGTCTTCTCCATTGACCTGTTGGCCCCAGGCAGAGCCACCCAGCATCAGCAAGGCTAGTTGAAAGAGAGAAAGTTTGGCAAACATATCGTTCCAATGATATAAACGAAAAACGTAAGGTACTGTCAATTGTGGTTGATGGCTGGAGAAATCAGACTGAACGGCAGGACATCTTCACGGCTTAAGTACGCGACGTTAATACGCGTATACTAAGTAATATTTCCATAACTCTGCCCCCAGCTAGGCCTGGGCCATGACACGGATGTTTGAGATCGGACTGGAGGTTGCAATTCAACAAGGTTTACTATGACCAGTCTGGGCAACGTAGGCGAGGCACTATAACGCTGATCGTGTGGATCAGGGGTCTTTTCTTCAGGATAAGAGGAATTGGACACACGGATAACCTCCGCAAGTCTCTCGAAACGCCCGATGTCACCTCCGTAGCTTGGGGCAGTGCTGTTTCAGTTCAGCCATAAGGAGATGAGCAGTGGAGGGAGCCCGCTGATCGGGCAGACAGAGAACCAGGCAAGAAGCTTGACACGGCCTTCTTCGACCAAGTTGCAGGCATGACGAGCTCTCTAAATGAAGTGCGAAGTGCGAATTCGAAGTGCGAGGTCGACCCCACGAGCTGAGGACAGGGGGAGTGCGAGCGTTGATCTTGAATGACGGGCCCTAGAATATCTTCATTTCAGGGAGAAAGCGGGCTCTTCCGCCGTCTCCTACGTCAGTAGTCTAGTCAATGGGGCATCTGCTGTTGAATGGTATATACAGATGCCCGGCAGTAGGTGTTGACCGTTGTAGACTTGCAGGCCTGTTCAGGTTAACCTCCATCACAATTCTGATAGCTTCTCTTCATACAGCCAGAGCGACAAGCCTGTGATGGACGGCAAGGCTAGGTTGGTTTCGAAATCAAGGTAGCAGGATCGCATGCTCTACATTAGGCAATACTGTGCGGCCTGGACACAGGGCCACCGACAGCTGCCAGGAAGATCGTACCGAGTGCGAGCTCCGCCACCCTGAACAGACAGGCTCATGTACAGGCCAGGGCAGACGATCGTTCAGCCCAGCCAAGCACCGAGAGGAAAACGGTGTAGATTTCCGCAAGGCTGCCTCGTAGTCTGTCGACCCTGCTCGCACTTGATCGGCCGGTGGGTTCTTCACACTCCATCGTCCGTCTCCAGCTTATCACGACCAGAGACTCAAACCCGTGTCGATCTTAGTATTTTATTCCTAACCCCATGTATCGCTACATGAATCACAGATCGGCGCGTCGACATGGGGGCCATTTCGTTGTCGCTCGAGTCGCCATAACCTTGTGGAGGATTAAAGGACGGAACAAGCCCGGCAGTGCGTTCCAATTAGTCCAGCATTCTTTGCGATTTTCGTTGCTTGGCCAAGCTTAGCTACATAAAATGAAGTTAATTCTTTCTCTTCTAGCATCGGTGCCCCTGGCCATGGCCTGGTTCCCCGGTCTGGACAAAGACATCTTCGCCGCCACCGGTGAGAATATCTTCAATTCCACCACTAATCCTGTCAACAAACGCTACCTCCCCGATGCAAACAAGATTCGGGGTGTCAACCTCGGTGCCCACTTCATTTTTGAGCCCTGGATTGCCGAAGACAAATGGGAATCCATGGGCTGCCCAACGGATGAAAAGCACAAGTCCGAGTTTGACTGTGTCTCATCCCTGGGACAGGATCAAGCTGACAAGGTCTTCCAGGACCACTGGGGGTCATGGGTTACCAAGGATGAGATCTCGCAAATGCGCGAGTATGGCCTGAATACAATTCGTATCCCTGTTGGATACTGGCTCAAAGACGACCTTGTCGACCCAGACTCGGAACACTTCCCACGTGGTGGACTCCAATATCTTGCCGATGTTTGTGACTGGGCTGCTGAGGCTGGCATGTATATCATTATGGATTTCCACGGGCTGCCGGGAGCTCAGCAAGCAGAACAGCCCTTCACCGGCCAGGTACGTATGCTCCGAGCTGAGGCAGGCTTCGGTAGCTAATGGGCCTATTATAGTACGCCCCCAGTCCCGGATTCTACCAGGACGCGCAGTATGACCGGGCGATTGAGTGGATCGAGTGGATGACCAAGAACATCCATCAAGACAACAAGTTCCGTAATGTTGGTATGATTGAGCTCGTGAATGAGCCTCTACAGGGCTCGGAGCAAACAGACAGCATGCGCAAGGGCTACTACCCTGACGCATGGAAAGTAAGCAGCCTCTACCTTTCGATTGTTGCAGTCCAGCCAGAGAACTAATACTACCAGCGTATCCGCGATACTGAATCTTCGATCGGAGTTGCCCAGGGCAGCAGCCTGCACATTCAAATGATGGATTCGAAATGGGGTTCAGGCAATCCCAAGGAGTTTCTTGATGATGACACCTTCGCAGCATACGATGACCACCGCTACCTCAAGTGGAGCGAGGTCCCTACCGGCAAAGATAGCTACATTGATGCCTCGTGCAATGATGACCGTGGTGGCGACTCCCCGCTCATCGTTGGCGAATGGAGCTTGAGTGTGAACAGCGATGTCGAAGGCAATTCAGATTGGGATCCATCGACAAACCAGGAGTTTTACACGAAGTGGTTTGCAGCCCAGGTCATTGCGTACGAGAAGCAGCAGGGCTGGGTTTTCTGGACCTGGAAGGCTAACCTGGGCGACTACCGCTGGTCATACAAGGGTAAGTTATTATTTCGATGTCTTCTGTTCAGGTGGCTAACGAGTGGCAGATGCTGTTGATGCTGGCGTGATTCCCAAGGATCTGGACAGTGTGTATGACAACTCGCCCTGCTAATTGAAGGTGGCTTGAAGCAGGGCATCAACATGTTTCTTTGACGCATAAAATAGCTTATACTGTATATAGTAGCAGTAGGAGCTGCAATGACCTGTGCATCCTTCATTCCTCACTCCATGATCAAATTCCGCTTGCAATCTAAATCACGTCTCCAGATTCTCCGTACTACTCGACCTGAACGATGATATTTCAACAGCCCCAATGGAATGATGGAGTTGGAGAGTTGGAGACCAGGGACGATAAATCCCGCGGGATTCACAGTCCCGCAATGGCATGACCGGCCGAACATGACCCAGGGCGATTACCAGTAACCGCAGTCTAATAACATCTTAGCTGCTATTGTCACAATAAAAGAGCAGACTCTTCCACTCCTCCATCCACCGCCCACAATGCCCCATTCACCAAAACGCGTTCGGACAGCCCAGTCGGGGGCCTGTAGCCACTGTGTGAAGAGGAAAAAACGCTGCTATATCGGTGTCAAGGGGATCCCATGCACTACATGTGATAGATTAGAGCTGCCGTGTGATGGCAAAACTATTGTTGCCAAAGTGCAAGTGCTCCCAACAGCGTGGATAATCTTTGCTAACTGCTGCTAGCTCTGGCTCGCAGTCCAAGAGCCGCCCCCCGTCCCTGAAATACTGCGAAGGTACAGTTGGAACGACTGCCTTTGCTGCAAATCTGCTTGAAGTGTATACTAAACTCAACATTAGAAGGATTATTTGCCTCTCAACTGCAATTGGCCGAGCGCAAGCAGAGGTTTCGCTCTGGTGCCCCTGATATTGTCTCGACGACCGATCCTCTCGACAATTATTTATCCATTATTGATCGATTTCTTGGGCTGCAGCACCATCTTGGTCTGCAGATGACGAACACCCCCGACTACGTGACGAAACTGCCGGACCGACTCGCGGCAGAGGACATTGAGTACATTGAGACAAAGGGGTCGTTATGCCTTCCAACTGCGCGCTTTCGCACGGAGCTGCTGAAAAGCTATATCCTCTGGGTCCACCCCGAGGTGCCTGTGTTGGACTTGGACCTGTTCTTGCGGGCCATTGCGGACAACAACGGTACCAACCCGATAAGTCTACTCTTGTTTCACGCAGTGATGTTTGCCGGTGCAGCGTTTGTCGACGTGAGCCACATTCACCAGGAGGGGTATACGACTCGCGAAGCAGCGCGGGAGATTCTGTTCCAACGGGCGAAGGTCTGTACAATCGCCAATAATATACATCTCGGTTCATACTGACGTAGAGGAATAGGTACTACTGGAAACTGAGTGCGAAGACGACCGTCTCGCCACCGTACAGGCGCTGCTCCTCTTAGTCCATTGGCAAGATGTGCGAAATACAGAAAAAGACGCGAGCCACTTAATCGGCATCGCACTGTCCCTGGCAATATCAATTGGTCTCCATAGGAGTCCCGATCGCTCCTCCATGTGTCTCCGCCAGCGGCACGTTTGGAAGAGAACGTGGTGGAGCCTGTATAACCACGCACGACTAACATCGGAAGACTTACTCACAATGATGACCATCGAAGGGGACCATCATGTCGGCGAGGCCCCCGAGTTGCGGATGATCACAGTATGTGACTTCCAAATCGAGATACTGGCCCCAGAGGTGCGAGCTGTTGTTGATGACTGCGAGGTACTTCGCAGCCTCGAGAAGCAAACCACCCACGCAATTCTGTTTGTAGAAAAGACGAAGCTGTGTTGCGTATCACAGTTTTCCAGCTTCTCAAATAGGGTCAAGAACCTGCTATTAACACCCGACAAGCCAGGAATTCAGGTATGCCCTAAACCAGGCGACCTGTTCGGCAAACGGAGTCTGGAAGAACTTGAGGACTGGTATACCCAGCTGCCATATGCAGCCCAGCATAGCTTTCCAATATCATTGGCGCCAACCCCTTGGGAGAGAAGCATCTATCTGCATCGTGCTTGGCTGAAGCTCCTCCACCTGGGCACTTCGTATGCCGCCCTCTGGGAAGATATTCGAGGCATTCCAGATTCCATTAACTCGGAATTCAAGTCACAATACCTCAAAACGCTGGACAAATACCTCGTTGAAGTAACCGATCTTTTCGAGGAGGTTTATAGCCTGGACATTGCTGGGTTTCTCCCTGGGCCCGCGGTAGCTCTGTTAGTCCTTGCACTGGCATACAACCGCCGACTTCGCGATTGCGACAAATTCAAGACCCGGAAGGGCGCCCTTAAGGTTCATCAGTGCTGGAATATCATGCGCCAATTGCGCAGTGTCTCATATTTGGCGAGGGGCATGGATGGTCTTCTAAACGATAGAGCGTCGGATCATCAATGGCATCGCCTGACTTCCTTTCTTCTTATTCCCCTGAATACTTTGTCCACAGAGTGCGGGTGTATATGGGGTTCTCATGAGTGAGAACACCCCCGTTGTCGAGGATGAGGCCGTGTTTGCTGTTATGACTGCTGTTGAGATGTGCTCGAAGCCGGCGTACCATCTCCGCCACAGCCTACGAGAGGTGTTGGTGATATGTAACTCTTGTAGCTAGCTCCATGGTTGTGGTACCTACAAGTATCGAATAATTGCCACCAGCACCGGCAGAAAAGGTCAAGCCGCCTATAAGTGTAATCGGCTTCTGGGGTTTCTCTATAGCGATCCCCAGTACCTGGCAGGCCAAGTTCGGGACTAGAGGGAAGCAGCTGCCATCGAGCCTCAATAGCGGCCTACAGCCTAGAGATCAGGCACTGAACGTACGAGTAAATAGTACCGGCCTGTGATCAATATGAACCCGTTTGAAATTCCACACCTGATTCGCACTTTGGCGAGTTGATATATCCACAAGCTACTCTTGTCCGTACTAATAGTGTCCATAGGTACATCAGTCCATAGACTTTTCCAATTATTCTAGCAGACTAAACATCAATTCTCCCGCTATGCAAGCCCCCAGTGACAGCGATATCAGCTCCGGTGGTATACCCCGCACCATCACTTAGAAGATATGCAACAGCAAGAGCCAGATCGTCCGGACGGCCTATACGACCTAAGGGGGGTGTCGTTTGAAATACGCTCTGGATCTCGGTGAACTGCTTAGACATGGAAGTTGCAATGAATCCAGGCGATATCGTGTTGACGCGGATGTTAAAAGGGGCCATCTCTACGGCCAGAGTCTTTCCAAGAAGCCTTATAGCTCCTTTGGAGGCCCCGTAGATTGAAACTCGCTGAGCGGGAATGGCGCAGTGGGCAGCGATAGAGGCAACCATGACAATGGATCCTCCGCTTCCTTGTTTCGCCATCTGTTTTGCCGCTAATTGGGCACTAAAGAAGGACCCCAGCACCTGGATAGGATGTTAACAGTAGTGTTTGAAGATAAAGCCAATGGAGTTGGTGCTAACATACATTGATATCAAGTATTCTGCTGGATTCCTCCCAGGTATGCTGGAGGAACGGTTTGTCTAAAGCGACTCCGGCCGAGGTGATGCTATGTCCCTGATTAACCAACGGTAAACTTCACTATTTGATATAATCAACAGTGCTTTTGGTACCAGTTGTCTATGCGCCCGACATCCCTGACGACGTTCTCGAATGCTGCATCCATGCCAGGCTTCGACGTGACGTCCATTCTTTGGTAGATCAGCGAGATGAATTCGAACACAGGTGTGACGAAAGACCAATTACCTGTAATATTTGAACCGAGTGTTGTACGCGTTTTCCAGCTCAGCCAATTCGCGTTCGGGCTGCAGGACGTCAAGAATTACCACATCACTTCCCAGGCCTGCTACAGTCTCAGCAAGAGTGAGCCCGATTCCTCTTGCGCCCCCTGATTTGCGCCCAAGTCAGCTGTTCATTGTTCTTGTCATATACCTAGACCTATAGGAACTCGTGGAAATACCCGTAATGACTGTGACCTTTCCATTGAGGGAAAGCTTTTCCGCTATGGTTCCTGTCGCCAGCACTGGTGGAGGAGCTCGATTTACGAGACCGCTGCTAAATCCACGTTTGTTGGGCACAAGGTCGGGTGTTGGGGCGCGATACATAGTTCCAACAGATGGGCGGGAGGTATACAAGCTTATGCCATAAAGCGCTTGTCGACTGCCCCTGATGGTGGACGATCTAATGGTAGGTGACATCTTGGTCTATGGCAAAAGGTTGTCTTGCAAGTAGAGACTCTTGTATGAGGCCATACCAAATGTTACAGCACCCCTTATAAGCTTAGGAGTAGTGGCTGCCCCTCGGTCCCTCTTCTCCCCTCACCATCGGGATCAATTCAACATTCATTGCTGACTTGTCAATCGTGTTCTGCCCGCGGGTTTCCTTTCCCGCGGTGGCGATCCTTGTGCGCAGGACTCCTTTAGTCCATGTCCATCACCTCCGGTATCCACCGCATTGGATTCCAAGTGCACGCCTGATGGGCAATAACCTGTCTTATTTTATTTTGTTTTTCATTGTAACGCGACTGATGCATTCTTGGGATCGTGCTGAAGGGGCGAGATTTCCGTCTTTCAGCAAGGGCAGGATGATTGAAATTTGAATGACGACTATACAAGCTATATACATTGGTACTAGTGTGCCACAAGCCGAAGGAATCCAGCATACAATTCCCGTAGAGGGCCCATTGACACCCACTCTCTTTTCAAAATGAACCCCGCAAGCAAGATGGCCAGCGCTGCGTAGGTCTCTTTGTTCGTAGTGCGAATCACCCTCTTAACGGTGTTTAGAGCCCATAGTTTGGACTTTGGAGACTCAATGAAGACTCCGACCTGCGGCATGAGCGATTCTTTCCAGTATGTAGAGGCGTAGCCTGGCCATGAGGCGGAGTTTCTGCCGTGCTTGTTGATGTACCAGTTCGAGCATCCGGACTCGAAGACGGTCCCTCGTAGCTCTGAGTGCACACGATTTACCCACTGGTTCTCTGCTGTCGCTTTGACATCAAGTGATGATATGCGCCTGTCGATAATCGGTACGAGTAGGGTTCTTGCCAGGTACTCTACCTGGACCTCTGACGCGAAGAGGACGGAATTGTGGGCAGGGAACGTATTGGGGCCAAAACTGCGAGGATGCATCATATCAGAGTGGCTTTCCATGGTAATAGGACAGAGTGAGACACGCTTACAGCATAGCAAAGTTGGGGAAGTTATGCACGTAGGTTCCCATGTAGGCCTGCGCTCCGCGGCTCTCCTTCCACTGCTCCGACAGACTCTTGCCCTGCCTGCCGTATATCTCCATGGGTACAAGGAATTGCTGAACGTCATATCCCGTTGCTAGGACGATGGCATCGAACTCAGTCCGGTTACCGTCAGTACTGGTGATGCCTGTTTCATCGATGGAACCGATCCCGACTGGGGCGACTTCTACATTGCTGCGATGGAGGTTTTCGAGGTAGTTGGGATCGAAAATGCGTCGCTTGCACCCAAGGGGGAAATCAGGGACCAGGAACTCGTGATACTGGCGAGGCGCCATCGAATAGATGTACTCTCGCGCTTTCTGTTCTGCTTTGGCGCGCAGCTTCTCAGCCGCTGGGCCTGGCATATATGTCGCAACCAGACTGTCGCTCATCAAGAAAAGTCGCAATCTTAGATACCTCTCCCAGAGAGGGACATTTCGAAAACACCACTTTTCAAATGCTGTAAAGTTCCGGTTCGGCCGCTCATGGTACCACTGGGCACTGCGGGCATACTGCTTCACGAAGGCTGCGTCCTGGGCAACAGCAGGCACGACCTGTGCGGCGCTGCAACCGTTCCCAATGACGGCCAGGCGCTTCCCTCGATAGTCGTATTTGTGATTCCACCGGGCTGTGTGGAATATCTCGCCCGTGAACTTCTCCATGCCCTGGAATTTTGTGTCGCGCGGCTTCGAAATCCCCCCGACGGCAGATATAAAGACAGTCGCAGATCGTGTATATTCGACACCAGTCTGAGTATCGCGGAGATGAACGTCCCAGTAGCCTTCCTTGTTCCACGAGGCGGATATACATTCAATGCCAAAGTGCATGTGTTTGCGAAGGTCAAACTTGTCCACGGTAGCTTCCATGTCTGCCAGGACGCCTTATCAGTACGGGGGCGAGCTGGTTCGGGCACGGTGGGATTTCATACACTCTAGGATTTCAGGGCCTTCGCATAGCTCCTTGGACCAGTTTGGATTCTGGTTGAAAGAAAACGAGTATAGGATAGTTGGGACATCGCATCCGCTATCACCCCCAAGTTAGCGGCAGCGAGTGAAAAACGGTCGGTGATACCCACACTCCAGGATATGTATTCTGCCTCCATGTACCTCCAGGGCCATCGATTTTGTCGTAGATCTATTTCGACGTAAGCAAACCCCCGTGCAAATTGTTACCTCTTGGTCAGCCTACCGTAAAATCGTTGAACCCCAACTTATGCTTCAGGGTATGTGCTAGAGCAATGCCAGAGGGTCCGGCGCCGATGATAATGACCTCAGGCAATTCCATACTGTCTTGTAGTGCAGTCTGAACTGATTATCGTACTTCGGACTGAACGTTGCGGATGACCCCTTTGGATGCTCTGGGTCTATGTATATGACAGCAAATGCCTTTCCATTGCATGTCCTCGACCCCAACCGCTAATCGGCTATACAGCTGGACAGGAATTTATTTCGCAACCGAGGTTGGGACCACATTGTGACTGTCGACTCGATCGGCGCTGTCCCAGGGGCTCCGCGGGATTAGAATCCCAGACCACTCTCACTGGGCACTGTACTCCGCTCGCATAAGTATTTGGCTGCTGGACATGAGTCATGGTCAGTCCGATCCATTGATTCGACTGTACAGGTACTCCGTAGGTGTAGACGAAGAGTTCCGCAGAGTTTCCCCATACCCACTGATCCCCATGGGTCTTTTATAGCATATGATCCGGGGGTGGGTCCCTACCAGCTGTTCAACCTCAAACAAACTATAGGATGAGATGCAATATATCGGTGTATATATATATATATATATATTGGTATCTATATCGCCGCCACCACAGCAATAGTACTCTAATTAAAATTATCCTCTCTGCTTACGCTGTTTCCTATTCGTTACTCAGCCATCATGTTGAATGTAGACTTTGCCAGAGGCCCAGTCCTCTTCCGTATCATGAGTCTGTGTTGTTGCTTGGTTTGTAGAGCTATGATCATCAACCAGTGGCTTTGAATTAATTCTTGGACAGGCATTTGGTATGTATGGGTACGATGCTGGTGTCCTTGGTGGTGTCCAAGAAACGAAGCCATTCAGAGACGCTCTCGGGGTAAGTTTATCTACCCAGCAACCAGAGAAAGCAGTCTGGACAGATATATACTGACGGGCTTTCTAGAACCCCACTGGAACCTACATCATTCCCATGATCGCTTCTAGCTACACCCTCGCTGCCACAGTCTGTGCGCTATTCACCTCGATCATAGGGATGCCACTGGGACGACGTGGATGTATCCTTCTGGGGGATATTCTCGTCATCATCGGGGGGAGTCTGCAGGCTTCGGCGTGGTCGGTTGCCCAAATAATTGCTGGCCGGGTAATATGTGTACGATGCTTCCCTTATCGTGTCTCTCAATCAACGGCACTGACTTTAGTAAATGTAGGGATTCGGCATCGGGGTATGTCTTGTCGATGCGTGTGAAAATATGGGACGCTAATGCCGGACAGTTCATCTCGTGCGCAGTTCCAACTTACATGGTACGTTCACAAGCCAGGACGACTTCAGATTGAACAGAGTGCTGATTCAGGCCAGGCCGAGATGAGTGTAAGCACCAAGCAGCGTGGCCCTGAAGTAGGTGTCCAGTGTATCTTCCTGGTCGGTGGTTGCGCGGTGGCATATTGGGTGGACTTTGGCTTCACTAGGATGGATAATCAAGTCTCTTGGGTAATTCTCGCCTGCAAGAAAATCGTTGTTGCCTAGCTACTGACAGTGCCAGCGCGTCCCAATTGGCTTACAGACCGTATTTGCCCTGGGGTCTGGGATTGGCATGTTTCTCCTCCCTGACACCCCCCGCTGGTACTACGCTCGCGGTCGGTATGAAGAAGGAGACAACATCCTGGCGCGACTGCACGACTGTCCAGTCACCGACGAGGTTGTGCAGGACATGAGACAATCCATCGTATCTTCCATTGAGTTTGAGGAGGAATCTAAAAGTTTCAGTGTCTCGGATTTGTTCTGGGATAGAACGGAACTTCGAGTCGGCCACCGCATTCGAGTGGCATTTCTGCTGCTCAGTATGCAGCAGATGATGGGTAAGAACTAAGCCAATGCCATATCTCTGTCTAAGCGTAGGTGGACACTGACGACGGCACTGATTGCACTCCAGGAATCAACCTGTCCGTTTACTACAGCACCATCATCTTTGGGCAGATCGGTTTATCATCCTTCATGTCCCAGCTCCTGGCAGCGGTCATGAACACAACCTTTGCTGCTGGGTCGTTTTTCCTCCCGGGTACAATTGAGAGGTTTGGGCGACGTAGCATCATGATCTACTCTGCGGCAGGGCTGACCGTCTGCATGGCGGTCTTTGTAGCGATGATTGGATCTCCTCACCCAACACTCGCTACCCAGTGGACGGCAGTTGCCGCTGCATTTCTCTACAATTTCATTTTTGGATACGGTTGGATCGGCGTCTGTTGGTTGTATGGCCCTGAGGTACCGTTTGTTCCCTCTCAATCTTATGATCCGTGCGAATAACTTATCCCATGCTAACTCACCTAGATTGCGCCCCTTCGGTTTCGCCATGTGGGTGGCGCTGCAACGGCATTTGGTGAATGGCTCTTCTGCTTTATCACGGTGTTTGCCGGGGGAATTGGCCTGCAAAATGTTGGGTGGAAGATGTGGTTGTGGTGTCTTCTGTCTTGTGCTTTAGCGGTTCCGTTTGTATACTTTCTCTGTCCGGAAACAACTGGGAAAACGCTTGAGGAGATTGATCTGCTGTTTGCAAAGGTCGACTCGGGAAATCCGTCGCTGGAGCTGGGCTCTCACGGCAGTCACTTGAAGGAAGCCTCGGAGATTGAGCATGAAGAGCGGGTTTAGCGTGTCATCAGACACAGCAGATACCAGATAGGAGAGGTAACTAGGAGGCAGGGATGACCGCGGGGTAGGCCATTCGAATATTGGGTTCAAATTAATACGAGACGCGTATAACGCGGTAGAATAAAATGAATGGGTGGTCTGGCATGAGTCATGCCCTAACTCTGGCGTTGATATCCCCGGAATTGCAGTAGCCGGCGCTGTCCAAACTTGTCCAACCGAACTCCGAATGCCCCACCGTGTGTCTGCGACGGTCAAGTCCTAGTCCTGGCCAGGTTTTTAGCTAGGGGCCCCGTGGGGAATAAGATAACCATCAAATTCCGGGGTACGCTAACTGGCTGGCTCTGTTCGAAAGGATGGGGTACCTTCTAGGATATAAACCGTAGTAATCTAGTTCACACAGAGAATGAACCCCAGATCCACTGCTAGTAATTTACTTTCGCAAAATGTTCAACCTAAAGGGCAGGGCCCTGAGGCTCGCCATCACCATCTGCTCCGGCAGCGCTTACTTACTGTTTGGCTACGACCAGGCACGCAATACCCTATCCTTCGGCTTTGATATGTGGGCTAACACACCTCTCTCTCCAGGGAGTACTGGGCGGACTTGTGTCACACCCAAGCTTTCTTTCAGCCATTGGGAATCCCAGTTCTGGTTTTCTCGGAACTATTGTCGCTCTCTTTAATATTGGATGTCTTGGGGGATGCTTGATCTCTGCCCTCTGGGGCAATCGTCTCGGCCGCAAGAGGACCATCACCTATGGATGTCTCATCATGATCATCGGTGGTATTATTCAGGCGAGTACGTTTGGCGCCGCTCAACTTATAGTCGGTAGAATCATATCTGGTATTGGGAACGGTACGAAGCCATGAACAGTACACTACGGGGCGTTGTGTTTGCTGACGAGGGCTGTCAGGGATGAATACGTCGACGGTGCCAGTCTATGTATCGGAAACCTCCAAAAGCACTGCCCGAGGAAGGTCTCTGGCTATTCAGATGTCGATAGTCATCGTAGGGCTGCCTCTGTCACACTACTAGACCACTTACTGATTTCAGCCAGTTCGGTACTGTCGTTGCCTACTGGCTAGATTATGGCATGATTCGAGGTCAGATGGGAGAGGTAAGATGGCCCTGTCCTGACAAAGAATTAGAAAGAACAAGTCCAGATTCTAATAGTTTCTCAAAGGTCGTTTGGCGCTTCCCGCTGGCATTTCAGGATGTTTTCGCTTTGGCCACCATTGCCATGATGCCTTTGGTTCCTGAGTCGCCCAGATGGCTTTATTCCCAAGGCAAACGGCAGGAGGCTATTGAGGCTCTTTGTCGCATAATGGACAAGCCTGAACGTGACGGTGAAGTCTCTACCATCGTTGCGGAGATGCAGCAAGCCGTTTCTCTCGAGGAAAGTGACTCCAAGCTCAGTCTCCGTAGCATCTTCCTCGACAAGACGGATATGAAAAACGGCCGGCGTCTGCTGCTTTGCTTCCTCATCCAACTGTTTCAGCAGTTTACTGGAATTAATGTCATTGCATTCTACGGTATGAATCAGACCCCGGTAGCCTAGGATAGTGCTGATACTATATACAGTCACCATTGTTCTTGAAACAAATGTCGGCCTAAGCCACGAAATGAGCAGCCTCGTCGCCGGGTTTATTCAGATTGCTTTCTGGGCTGGGACGTTCCCACCCATGTTCTTGCTGGATAGATTGGGTCGCCGCAAAGTACTCATGTACGGGTCAACAATACTCTGCATCTCGATGGTGCTATTCACAGTCGGCATAGCACTCGCAACCCCAGCCTCCTCTCGTCTTGCACTTGCCATGTTAATCATTTATGAGTTCTCGTTCGGCATGTCGTGGAACAGTGTCCCTTGGCTCTATGCCCCAGAGATCACACCTCTAAATCTTCGCCATGTCGGGGCCGCCGTAGGATGTTTCTCGGAGTGGCTCTGGACCTTTGTAAGAAAATCCAGTCTCTGCTTAAAATACTCAACGAGAGGGGAGCCGTGCTAACACTTGACTACCTCCTAGGTTATCGCAATCATGACTCCTGCTGCCATTGCCAACACGGGCTGGAAGATCTATCTATTATTCTGCATTATGATGACTTTGAGCATCCCATTTGTGTACTTCTTCTTGCCAGAGGTAAGGTCTTTATTATTTCGGTTTACTCCGATCATGCCGTCCTGTGCTAATACCTGAATCAGACAACTGGAAAGTCTCTGGAAGAAATCGACTACATCTTCGTCAAAGATGGAGCTCCACATAGTGAGCCGTATGCAACGTCACGATCGTCAGTTGACATCGAGATGAAGACGGAAGGTCGCAGCAACCAGGTGGAAAACGTATAGAAATTGAATGAACCTGTGCCTTGGTTAGGAAAGACAGTAAGCCATGCCGTACGGCGTCCGGTCCTCCAGTAGTTCCCCTAGATAACATGGATCTAGAATCACAGGATAATACACCTGATGCGAGCTCGTACCTACAAGGCTTACCCTTTTTATTTCTTCATAGGGCTTTTCTAATTTCTGTAGCCTCTAGACTGAGGTTTATATGACTTTAGGCATTGATTATCGAGCAGTCAATACCCTATAGACATTAAGTACATTTTATAAACTTAACTCTGAGGTCTCATAGAAAACATAATACATTTCAACAGACAAAGGCTACGTTGACGCTATCTAAGCTATCTAAATCCTGCCTCGAGTGAGGAACTTATCTGGAATATCCACCCATTTACAGCGCAGGTATTCGGCCAAATTCTTCCCTAACACATCATAGGTAGAGCTCGAGGACACTCCACGATCCAGGTGGTCCTTGAGAAGGAAGTGCACAGCTATATTACAATTAGCATTCCTCACAGAATGAGATCAACCATCAGTTGACTTACCCCAGAGATGCGGCAGCTCGAAGCGAAAGATGGCTTGTCCCCAATCATCCCGGCCCAGCAATTTTCGCACTTTTTCGACGGTAAGCAGCGACCGTAGCCAGTCCCATTCATCCTGGTGTCGGACAAAAAAGCCAACATTGCAGTCAGACCCTTTATCACCCGAGCGAGCATGGACAACGTAACCCAACGGCGCTCGGGTGGTGGGGCCAAACACATCAAGGTTATAAGGGCTCTTAGTTTCGTACGAGGGCTGGTCATACTGGAATGGAACGGTATCCTGCGGAGGATCGATGTTTACACTTCTTCCCTTGAAGGGAAGATGACAGATATGGCGGATCTGGCCCTGGGGGAAGATAGAGACAAAGTATTCGTAATATGGCTTTGGTGCAGCTTGACGTGCATCTACCGCGAAGGTCGCCCCAGGGTAACTCTGCATGATCGTGTCGGTAGATGGCCGGAAGAATTTGGCCTGGGAAAGCGCGGTATCGCAGCGAGCCTGTGCGAAAATACGCACGTCAACAGTGGCCGCATCCTGGTTCGATGGGTCTGAGGGGCAGGATCCGTTGACACGGAATTTCAGCGTATGATACTGCGACTCGTCTAGGAGATGCCGAACTTGTCTCTCAAGTAGGGCCGCCTTCTCCTCAATATCGAGTCCACAGAGGAAGTAGTGCACCTCTGCTTGGAAGCCGCCGTGTGCGGTGATTCCAATCTTGGTAGTTGGTGGAGGCTTAATGCTCTTCACATTCGAGACACGACTAAATTTCTGGTCAGCGGGACATTCAGTATGGACGCCAGATCATCATACACTCTGTTCGCGCCCTCATTCTCCATTATAATCTCGTCGAGTACAGCAACAACGTCAGGGCTGTAGTACAGCGGGCCCTGGATCTCATAGACCAACTGCGCCTTGCAGGTTTCGGCCGTCACCATGCCATCTTTGCCCTCCTGCATAGTAACCACAAATTCGCCGCCCTCGTGAATTTCCACGATCGGGAAAGCAACATCAAGTAACGACCCGGGGAGAGACTTGAAGCCCGAGAAGTTTCCTCCAGTCACATAGGTGGAGCATTCTAAGAAGTGACCGGCTACGAAAGCATGGGCCAGTCGATCATAGTCTTCGCGCTTCCAGTTGTGATAGTAGGCAGCGCAGCCAATTGTAGGAGAGGCATCAGTCACCCGTCCACAGAGCACAATGTCAGCTCCTTGTCTGAGTGCCTCAGTGATGCCCCAAGCTCCCAGATAGGCTTGGGCGTAGACTGGTGTGAACTCCCAGTCCAAGAGGTGTTGGCCTGGGGTATTGGTTATTAGCCACGGTACAACTCGCCTAGAGTCCAGACAGTAGGTATTCCTTACCAGTAGTGAGGTTCTTGAAACCATTTCCTGACTTGAAGGACTGCTGGAAAAGGTCCGTCACCTCATCGCCTTCAATCCAGGCAACTTTCAGGTCCAACCTCTTCGACTGGATAACTTGAGTCAAGGTGTCCAACAATTTTTTGGTGTCACTCGCACCGGCATTGACAGCAATCCGAATTTTGCGTGCGGCGATGTCTTCTAATGCAGGTACAATAGCCTCCATAAATGAATGCTCAAACTCGGTGGACAGTAGGTTTCCCGTGGACTTCGCTCCACCTCGAGTTGTCATGTTGTATTCGGACATCCAGTCCCCGACAATGAATTGGACGTCTTCATGCTTGGCCAGTTCAGCCAAACCGTGTCTCCGGTCCGTAACGGATCCAGAGGCTGATGCAATGCGTAGGGTTGAGGTTGACATGTCGACGGTCCCGAATGTTCAGAGTTCGCTTTGGTGGCCTCTGTCTCCGGGGGATAGTCCTCATGATGGCGTGTTTTTAAACTGATTCAGGCTCATTGCCGGCAATGGTGGAACGCGGGGTGGTTTGTCCAAATGGCATCTGGATGTACTGGACCTGAGCTCGGACCGAAGTTGGACAGAGCCAATGGCAGCCGGTGCCGTTTTCCCGGTTAGCCGTCGCCATGACTCAGGATCACATTGTCATGAGCTGGCATGACACTATCGCGTGAACCAGTGGATCGACCACTACTATACAAGACGACTCGACTGGGCATAGCTTTATTATCCGTCCCATCTATTCTCAGCTACTAGTAGTTCATATTAATCAACACTGTTTTGGGCTCCGTATACGCCATTAGCGCATTCACCCCAAGCTCCCGTCCCAGCCCACTCTCCTTTGTCCCTCCAAACGGACACGAGAAATGGATGGTGCTGATGCAATTGATGCCAACTACTCCCGAGTCAAATCCTGAGCCCATTCGCAAGGCGCGGTTGATATCCTGTGTAAAGACGCCCGCCATCAGTCCGTATTTACTCGCGTTAGACCGGGCGAGGACTTCCTCTTCAGTCCTGAATTTGTTGATCACAACGACGGGGCCGAAAATCTCTTCTTTGTAAATGGACGCATTCGGCTTTGTGTCGGTAAAGATTGCCGGTTCAATATAGTAGCCCTGTACAGTATGAGCACTTAAGGATCTTCCAACGACTCCGCGCCCGATAACTGACCTTTGAAAAGAGTGGCTTTCCCCCGACCAACAACGTGCCTTGATCCTCCTGTTGGGCATTATCGATAATCCCCATGATGCGATCATACTGCGCTTTGTCAACCACAGGTCCCAGTTCCGATCCAGGGGCATCAGGATCTCCAATAACGGCGCGCTTAGCCTCGAAAGCTTCTTGATACGCAGCTATGAACTTGTCGTAGATACCTTCCTGGACGTAGACTCGCGAGGCCGCAAAACAAATCTGTCCCGAGTTGCTCGTCAAACCATTCACGCACCTAAACCATTAGCTGTGTCTGCCATTGCAGGTGTCGTGGCAACTCACCACTGCACTGCATTCGGTAAATCTGCATCGTCAAACACAACTGCGGGACTTTTGCCGCCGAGCTCCAGAGTGCATCGTTTGAGGTTGCTTTTGGCAGCTAAAACTTGCACTGCCTTTCCGGTAGCCACACTGCCGGTAAAGCTAACTTTGGCCACTTCCATGTGGCTAGCCAGAAGTGCTCCGGTGCTCCCATCCCCGAGAAGCACTTGGAAGACGCCCGGAGGAAACCCTGCCTCGAGAACGAGCTTGCCCAGTGCCGCCGCCATCAACGGGGTTTTCTCGCTGGGTTTGAGGATGAAGACGTTGCCCGCAGCTAGAGCAGGGGCTGCTTTGAGACCGACTGAAGCTAATGGACCATTCCATGGGATGATTCTGCAGACAGGTATAAGTTTCCATTTTCCGTTCTTAGGAGTAATAAATTTCCTGTTGACCACGAGACATACCCAGCCACGACTCCCAGAGGCTCATTCCGTACAATCTTGTAAAATCCATCGTCGGCAGGGAAGGACTGGCCTGCAAATTTGTCGATCCATCCTGCATAATCTTCTGAGGATCAGAATTTATTCCGACATTCGTCCGCGTTGGACACTCGATACAGTAAAACTTACAGCGAAACGACCCGATTGCGGTTCCAATCTCGGACTTGCCGAATGGCAAATAGGGGGCTCCAAGTGTAAGTCGCGTCAGATGCGCGAGGTACTCTTGGTTTGCCTCGAGAAGGTCGGCAAAGCGCAGCAGGATCTTCTGGCGCTCAGGGAAAGTCATGCGGCGCCATTCAGACCCAGCGGCAAATGCGTCATTGGCGGCGCGAACTGCACTGTCAACATCATCTGGCCCGGCAACGGGAATCTGATCGCTGACAAGCTGGCCAGTGGCTGGATTATAGACGGAAATCCTAACGTTTGGCTAACATTAACGTACTGAAAGTGTTTTGGTTTTTTTTTTTTTTTTTTTTTTTGCTGGACGGAGAATTGGACGCGTCTTACTTTTTGTTATTGAGGCAGTCCACGTACTGCGGAAAGAACCGGTGATTAGCGGGTTGACTCGGGGATAGTAGTTGCAGTTCCTTGCTCGCTTACACTGTTGTTGATGAAGAGTTGGGTTAAATGCCGTTCCAACTCCATTGTCATTGTTATCTCAATTTGAGTTGTTCAAAGCTGTTGTATTTTCTCTTCGACGAAGGCTGAAACCAGAGGCGATATAGATATAGCGGGACTATGCTGTTATGCTCAGTAATTCGATGACTGAAATATATATATATCCTGCACGCGTTCCCACTCAAAACCAAGATAGCCGGGATCAACACCGTATAAGATCCTGAGTCATGACCATTACATGTACACTCAAGAATCATAAAATCAGTATATTATCAGTTAGTCCCGCAAACAACTTTACTGAATAGACTAGCAAGTAGGTCGTGATACCACATACTCTTACAGAGCAGCTGTAGTGGTATTTAGTTATGCGGGGAACATAGGCACTGAGATTACTTAAGCCGGAGTTATGCTGTCATGACTCAGGGTTCCCCCGCCACGGCACCTTCAACTACAACACCAATCCAGCTGCTTGCAAGTGACTGACTCTTGCTCTTCACCCTGTGAAAACCTGACACAGCATGCTTGAAACTGAACGATGACAAACTCCGGACCCAATCCCCCCCAAACACGAAGGAATCGAAAAGTCTCGGCCTTGACCGCTCAACAGGCCCAGCACAAGCGCGATCTCGATCGCAGGGCACAGCGCGCCTTACGTCAACGCGTCAAATCTCGTCTTCAAGACCTCGAAGATGATTTGGCACGTGCAAAGACCGATTGTTCCGTTCGCGAACAGAAATTGATGGATGAGGTCTACCTGCTGCGCGAGGAGAATCGAAAATTAAGATCCTATCTAGACAGCATCGGCCAGTTCGCACACAACGGGGCCGCCGAGACAGATATCAAAAATGACACAGGGGTCGATGATACTGCAAGTCCGGACCCGGATCGGGCCACAACAGAGACTGAGGGAGAGCCTATACTGGGTAAGATACCCGCCTTACCATCATCATCACTTTTGACAGAAACCTTGTGGCTCACCACTTTGTTCCTCCCAGAAAATGATGATCAGCGCGGAGTGGCCTACGACGAGCCTCAACGAGAGCAAGCCTTGGCGGAGGACACGGACCGTGTTCTGATGCAGTCAATGGGAGACATCGATAGCAATGAGTATACGCGTGCTCAGTCGGGCCAAGGTATGACGACAAGTGCTTACACAGCCTCCGCAAACATGTCCATGGGCCGCCCTGGCCTTCCGAGCCCCGAAACCGAATCATCGTTGAGCCGACACCAAATGAGACAATTCGCGGAATCTCGTGGTAAGGAGACAAATCACTCGGTGAAGAATAACACGGGGTCTGATGGTCTCTATAGGCGAACGCATGCAACAGGTATCCCAGGGTCTGCCACAACCAATCCTGGCCTCACCTCACAGCATTTCAAGGCCAATCTGGCCATCGCTACCAAACCCGACGATATACCAACCACCACTCGCCACGGGGATTGCAGCTGTATTGCCAAAGCATACATCTGCGACGTGTCCATTGGACCAGATACTCCTCGATTTCATCGACTCCCGGCGGTCCATGGTGGCCAAGGGATACGATGTGGACTCCGTCCTAGGACCGATTCAGCCATATTTACAAGCAATTCTACATCCTGGGCCCCCAACTCCGGAGGTTCACGCGGCGAGTCGGGTGTTGGGTGAAGTTCTTACGACCTTCCCTTACGTCGCGATTCCCCAAAAACTGGCGTTCATGTTTGTAATGTATCGGACAATGCGAGTACGTCCTCTTTCCCATTACCCCTTGTGATACAAACTTACTCGGTATAGTGGCAAATATCACCGACAGATGCCAACTACGAACAGATGCCTCGCTGGCTCCGACCGACTGCTATGCAGATCACCGTGCCACACGCTTCGTGGATTGATAATATTCCCTGGTATGTACGGAGATTGCTAAGCTGATACCTACTGACTTTGTTCCTTTTGAAAGGCCTCGTGTGCGTGACCTGCTCATTGAACATCCCGACAAGTATCCATTCGCTGCCTTCTCCGAGCTTTACTCGCAGAATATCACCGTCAACTGGCCGTACGAGGACATGGATACAGTCTCCACCCACACGGAGAACATACAATTTAATAATATTTTTGAAAAACACGTCCGCAAGCTATCCAACTGGACAGTTTCGGAACCCTTTAAAGACTACTTGCCGGAGATGATACCGGCGATCTATGAGAAAGATTGAGCGACGATTTACACGGGCAGGGCCTAAGTACCAAAATGTGGTGACATATAATTCAGAGCTATGTTTCAGTGGAAAAATTCTTTACTGAACGGATAGTCGATGTACCCGATCGGGGACTTGGGCGTATAAAAGGTGGCCCGCTGGTACTGATTCAACGCGATACACTTGGCGAGTCGGAATGGGAGATCAGGGTTGGCGAGGAAGTGGCGACCAAATGCAATCGCGATTTCATTAGGCTTATAGGCCTTGATTGTCTGCTCTGCTGATGCTGCAGTGAACCCGCCAGCGAGGATGATTACACGATCGCTGCCATAGGCGTCAAGTAGGAAATCATGTTCTTCATGGTCACCCTCAACTGTCGTGGAGCCTGATATGCGCGGCTCAACCACATGTAGGTAGGCAAGGTTCAATGTGCGCAAGCTTTCCACCAGGTCAGTGAACTGAGGTTGAAAGTTCTGCATGCGCATTCCCTGGAAGGTGCTCCAAGGACTGATTCGGTACCCGGTTCGATGGGCACCGATCGCAGCACTCACTGCTTTGGCGACCTCCATCCCAAATCGCGATCGATTTTCAACACTACCACCCCATTGATCGTCCCGGTTATTGCAGGTGTCCTGCAGGAATTGATCGCATAAGTAGCCATTGGCGCCGTGGATCTCCACGCCATCGAATCCAGCTGTAATTGCATTCCTCGCGGCGGTTGCATAGTCTGCAATCCAGCTTCTGATTTCCTCCTCAGATAATGGCCTCGGAATTGCACTCGTCTCTGTTATTGGAAGATTTCCGCTCGAAATGACCTCATTGCCATCTTTGGCGAGAACTTCTGGGTTGGCTGCACGCCCTAGTGCCCAGAGTTGACAAAAGATGTAGCTGTCGCGTGCATGGACGGCATCTGTAATTGTTTTCCACTGCTGAATTTGGGCTTCACTCCAGATGCCTGGAACGTTATTCGTGCCTCCTGCCCGGGCGGAGATGAAGGTGCCTTCACTGACGAGTAGAGTCCCAGGGACGCTCGCCCGTTGCCCGTAGTACTCGCGTGAAATATCCAGAGGCACGTGGTGGTCGTCGGCACGATTGCGAGTCAGCGGGGCCATGACAACCCGATGTTTAACATCGAGCTCGCCAATCCGGAGAGGCGAGGTGAGATTGGGAATGTCCATGCTGAATCGGATGGGAAACAAATAGGTAGACCGAGACAAAATTCAATGCTGAAGGGCCATCTGAGAGTCCGGTCCGACCATTTAATATCGCGCCCGTCATTCAGTCAAGTGGCCAACATCTTTTACTTTTTGCCAGGAAGCTGAAAGAAACAGTTGATTATCAGGCAGCAATATGATGGTCCACCCCTCTTGGACATTTGGACAGGAAGTTTACCGACTGGACCGATCTCAATCTGGTTCCGCGTCTTGTCCAGCCCCACTTTGCGTGGACAAGACACGAGTCATGGCTGTGTGTGAAGACACGAGTCAGGCCAAGTTATGGACTATACTTTCTATACTTCGCAGGATAGGTGATACTTATACTGCAAGTAACACTGCCTCTTTTCCTGTTCAAAGCTACCCACTACTCCGGGCAGACCCATCATCAACATGAAGGGCACAATGCGCGCGGCACAATACAACACAGTACGTGGTTTTTTTTCAACAAACTTTCACTATGAATTATGCTAACGGAAGAAGACAACCAACAAGGTAGAAGTCAATGAGGTTCCTATTCCGGAGCCTGGGGAGAACGAAGTTCTGATTAAGAATGTCTGCGCATCGCTTTGCCATTCGGATTTGGTACGTTACTCTGGTCTGCTAGGTAAAATTGAAAATTACTGACCGATACAGATGTTATTCTGGGGCCATACAGCGGAAAAGCCACCAACAGAGAAGGTTACCATTGGGCATGAGAATACCGGGATTGTTGCGGCAATTGGAAGCAAAGTGACTGGTTTCCAAGCCGGGGACAAAGTCGGCTGTTTGGGGTGCAGTTATGCCTGCTGTATGTTGATTGAGCCGTGGCTCCCGAAAACGAATGCTAACCATTACAACGTCAACGTGAAGATGACTGTGAAGGATGCCTTACACATAACCTCTTCTGCAAAGAGGGAACCGGACGTCTCCACGGGTTCACGACCGATGGCCATTTTGCAGAGTATTCCCTGGCAGATTATCGCAACACCATGGTGCTGCCGGAGGGTATTGATATGGTTGCGACAGCACCACTCTTTTGCGCCGGAGTTACAGGTTCGTTCTTTCCTGCTTTTTGTTGGGTAATTCAGGGTAATTAAAGGCAAGCTTAGCATACCATGCGGTCAAACAATGCGATCTCAAGGCCGGCCAATGGCTGGCGGTCATCGGCTGCGGAGGATTGGGCCATTTGGGTAACTCGGTCCCACTTCTTGTAGATTCTGCTTTGATGTATTAACAGGCCCGAATAGCAATCCAGTATGCCAAATCCATGGGTCTCAAAGTGATCGGTATCGACATATCAGATGCGCAGCTAGAGTCTGCCAGAGAGCTAGGGGCTGATATCACATACAATTCTCTCAGCGATGCAAAATTCTCCCGGAAGTTGATTGCACTCACGGATGGTGGAGCACATGCAGCAGCAGTTTTTAGTGGCTCAAACGCAGCGTATACAACTGCTCCAACGGTATTAAGGTGAGGCACTTTGGTCACCAGTAGCTCTCTTCTAAGTCCCTAACGGTGCCATTCAGGATCAACGGACTCATGATAGTCGTTGGTATTCCAAAGGCCAACCTCTCGATAAATGCACTCGATATTCTGTTGGGTAAATATCGCATCAAGGGAGTGAGCAGCGGCACTCCTCAACGAATGAGGGAGCCGATCGAATTCAGCCATACTCACGGAATCAAGCCCCAACTGACTACGTTCAACGACTTGGATGATATCCATTCCACCATCGAGATGATGCAAACTGGGAAAACTGCCGGCCGTCTTGGAATAGTGTTCAAGTAGGACTTCGCTTAAAAGTACACAAATGTATAGGAAGTTCATCCTTGGAAGCACTGTATTGGCAAGTGAATTTGCTCTAGTCTTACGTATATTCTTCGACCTCCCCTGCATCTGGGAAGTCAGTACTACGGATCAATCCATCAAACTCATCCAATTGCTTCAGCATCGCCAAACACTGATTTCTCACGATCCGGCCAGCATCCGTTCCCAGAACCACACGGAGTGGGATCTCCATAGTCTCTGTTACTGACCCTTCCCGTCTCACCACATCCAAGATCCGCTCAACAGCCTGACTTGGATCCCCTGGCTGCTTACCATTTGTCTCAGTTTGTCGGTCTGCCAAGGCCTTCACTGGTGCATCGTAGTCATCTATCGACGGAGATGGACGAGTAATCCTCCGGCGGCCGTCAGCCAGGATGTTTGTACGAAACTGCCCGAGAACAATAAGGTGGACTCTGATTCCGAGAGGGAGCACCTCGCTCTGGAGACTTTCTACCGCTCCTAAACACGATGTTGTTAGCTAGACTGTACGTGAAATACTACCTTAAGCACCAGCAGGAATAATCGATACCTTCCAAGGCAAATTTCGAGGCACTATAAGGACCTCCCGCTGCGACGCCCAGCCAGCCTGCGATGCTACTCATGAATATGATAGTTCCCGACCGGCGAGACCGCATATGAGGTAAGAATGCTCGAGTGACATCGATTTGCCCGAAGAAATTGGTCCGCAATTGCTCGAGCACTTCGTCGTGGCTAACATAAAGGGCAACGTCAATGAGACAGCAATTTCAGCGTCGATTCCTGCACCTACCTCACCTCCTCCCAGACCCCGGACTGAACGTATCCGGCATTGTTTACCAGGACATCGATCTGACCGAAGTGATTGACAGCCTCAGACGCTTTCTTCTGTAAATTGTCCTGAAAGTCCGTCACGTCAAGCTGTAGAAGGTATACGTCCTCTTTGGACCAAAGCCCCCCTAGGGAAGCTACGTTTCGTGCCGTTGCAACGACTTTATCTCCTCGGGCGAGGATGGCCGAGACAAAGAACTGACCGAAGCCAGAAGTGCAACCGGTGATGAGCCACACGAGGGACTGGGCAGCCAAGGGTTTGGACATTATTTCTGAGCGTGGCACCTGAATTAGCAGCAAAAGGATGTGATCTCAACTGCTGAGGCTGCAGGTGGTTTTTATAAAATGAGGATTCTTCTGGACTGACTCATGGACCTCGGGAATAAATCATCACATATACGGCTAGCTAACTAAAGTCAGTCCCAAAAACCTACCTACAGTATGACTATTTGTTCTTGCTGAGCCCATCTTTGCCCCCAATTGCCCTGGATGCATCCCCAACCACCAAGTTCTCGTATCCAACCATATAGGTCATCGGCAGTTCCATAAACAATTGACAGTCATCGGCCAAAGCCGACTTATATTCCTCGCTACTAGAAAATGCCAGCCAATCATCCCATGTCCGGACCCAGAGTTGCGCACATGCATCGTAATTAAGGACGCCCTCTGCAAGGCTTCGAGCCCGTTCTTTCATTTCCAGGGTTTGGTGGTGCTGTCGATATGCGTTAGTTTTAATTTATCTTTTCTTTTCTTTCTTGATTCGAGGTAATGGGCTGGCTCACCTGAACATAGCGAAGAATGTGGCCCTGGAACGCCTGAGTGGCCACAGCAAGGTCGGCATGGACAGTCTGCCAGTGTTCGAAGAATGTGTTGTACGTGATACCTTCTTTCTTACTGAAAAACACGGAGACTTTAATAGCCGGTTGGAAGTTGGGCTCGGCGTCGTAGCTGAGCTCACTATGTTTGAACTCGTGGTTGATTCTGGTACTGGACATGGTAGGCGAGCAGAGAAGAGGCTTGCAAGTTGAGTAGAACTTGACCTTTGGGAAAGACAAGGATAGATTCGGAGGGATTTATAGATAGAGTAGATAAACAGCAACGGTGGGTAACTACTTTGGTCTCAATGAAGAGTGGTTACGAGTCAGGTCTTGACGGTCAGAATGTCACCATAACTACTTTAAAGACATTAGTAATTCTGAAATGACTCATGTTAATCTGTTATATCCCACTCTACTGCATCAAATGTGCCCGGCATAAAGGCAGTCAAGTCCGGCTAACGAAATGGACAGAGGCAGTCTTCTCTGGACATGGACCGAGGAATCCGGGCTGCTCCGATTTCAATGGCCCTTATGAAACCCCGAGTCCAATTTCTATCCTGGTAAGTTACTTGAACATGACATTATTCTTCGCTTTCTTCTCTATCGTCTAGCTAGTACTGAACGAATCTGGTGGTGATATCCAACCCCAAGTCTCTGTGAACAGCGAATCACTAGCCAACAAAGTAGTGGAAGGGGAGATATCTAAGCATTCCTCCAACATATCAAGTCCCTCCATCGCAGGAGCTCCAAGTAGCTGAGCCCCGGAATCTGGTCCAACACTTGAGCTTACTGTTGGTGTATTACTGGGATCCAGCCGCGCACGCTTATTCAAGGCGCTGTTGTACTCATGGTGGCTGTCTGGTCGCGATCGGTTGCCTTCACTTCGCGCCAATTCCGATTTTATGGATGTGATAATCTCTAGAGCACGAAGAGCATTCCTGTACGCTTGTCCAATCTCAGAGAGCACCTGACAGCTGATCTGCAAGAATCGACGTGCTGCTGTCCGCACAGCTTCGCATGGAGCAAAGTAGACATTGTGAATGTGGACCAACGCCGCAGTGAAGACCAAATGGACGGTGTGGATATTCATTTGTCTGGCGCCATGATGAGATCGGTATGTTTGTAGGAGGTTGACAAGTGAGACTGCAGCATTTGTGCATGCCGTGTGGCTTTCCTCCATATCGGCTGGCGTCAACCCGGGGAGCCTCTGATACCGACCGTACGTGAACGGTCTATCGATCACCACCAAGATCGCGTAGTATTGCATGCTACCAAGACTGGGTCAGCAGACTGAGCCTGCATTGACTGAATAGTAACTCACTGAAGCTGTAGCACATGGGGCGGTCGCAGAGGTTGCTGCTCCCCGTCACGAAGAGCAATGGAGGATGGAAGGCTTTCTGCCCAAGAGAGCAAGTCGTCCCTGAGTTTCCGGGCAGCGCCATGGAGTGATTTGATTTCTGACCCATCTGGATATGGAGAGTTGTATCTGTTATCACTGGTTAGCTGTACACACATACTGGTTTGTTTTAACTTTACGTGGTAGAACTTACAAGACTCGGCGAATATGCGACATTTTGCGACATAGGGAGACGGTATATTGGGCAACTTCACCTAGAAGCGACGGCGGTCCTGGAGGATTTGGGCTATTGGTTTCATCTATGTATGGTTGCCAGAGAGGCGCAGTCCTCTGGGCGACATCGATCGCTCTCAGCGGCTCCACGAATATATGCTTCTCGTCGAGAGATTCGGGACGACCAACATAGAAACTCCACATGCTTCGAATCATTATTAGCCAATTGACAATAGATAATCGATACCAGCGTTAGAGTCATCTTACCGATCGTGGATGTAAGCACCCCAGAAGATAATCCTGCGGAGCCTCATCTCGGTTGCGTCGAGCAGACCTCTCCGGATAGAAGCAGAGGGCTTCAAATGTAGGCCGAGGTCGATTGCCAGCCTCATGGCCATACCTAACGAGCACCATGAGCATATTTAGTGATTTGCTCCATAGTGGTATAAGAGCTTCCTAGCATACCGCTATAGAGCCATCCTCGTGCATCCCTAGTCAGAAATGCCTCCACGCCGCTCAAAATAACCAAGGCCTGCACAGTACACAGACCCGGTGCGTCCATTTCTACCTCCAGAAGGGCCTTTGCTCGACTGCTGAAGAACTCGGCTAGAGATTCAGGCAACCCGCGAGGATGCCGACGTGTAAGTGCTGCTCCCCCTGCACACCTGGGGATTTGTCAACGGCACTGTTCAAAGAACTTGAACGGATTGTTACCCTACATTGCGTTTGTTAACGTTTCTGAGTAACGATGTGTTGGTCTGCCGGTTGCGCGGTAGTTTGCCCGTTCTGTGTAGTAAATGTCTTGGTCGACCACCGGGATGTTAGGGTTCTCCCAGCAGAAGTACAGGCGCAAGAGGTGATCTTCTAGCTCCTGCGGTACTGGATCGTTTAACCCCCCTTGTCGGAGGATCTCCCTTTCTTTGCCGTATACCGAGCGAATCTTGGAGTCGGTCAGGGAGAATAGCCCAACGTGTTGGATATGCAGGTTAGAGGTAGCCCCAAAGAACCGAACTTGTCCGTCGTCAGCCAGCTGCAGTGAGCCGAATCGCTCACTCAGGACATTCAAGTCGCCATCCGTATCATCGAGAGGCACCTGTAGTGCAGAGATTGCTCGATCGCTGGTCTCTCCCCAGGAACTATCGTCGTGGGAAACGGGGGTCTGAATGATCGGATTGGGGTTTATTATATAGTCGGGCGCGGAATAGTTATCCAGCTGCGGTGGCAGTGGCATGCCATTCTGCAAGAGAACTGACTCCAGCGACCGAGTATACTGCTCCAAGCGTGTATATCGCTCTTTCGAAGGCACTGTTCGCTTATCGACCGCCTGCGGCATCATACACTCCTGGTTATGAAGGCGGCAGTTCGCACATTGTGGCCGCGCACCGTCACATTTGGTCTTTCGTTGGCGACATCCAGTGCAGGCACGGGTGATGTGCTTGGTCGGGCGGATGGTTTTCCTGTTTGATTGTGAATCCATTCCAAAGGGTGCACGGGTCTTTTTGCGATTATCTGGGGTAGGCGGGGGGAGTCTGGGGGGACGGAGATGAGAGAGACGCCATTATCGAGCATCAATGGCACGAGTCACGTCACAGCTGTCATGTCATGGTGCTTATCTTGTCATCTTGCTGCTGATCCTCGGCTGGACAAAACGCTTGTCCAGGCCGAGGCTTTTCACCGCTTCGTGGGGACTTGTACGGCTGGTTTACATGACGACGCGGGGAAATCATCAAGGAAGTCTCTTCAGATATTTCATGTGTTTGTTATGACAGGGAAATAATAAACCTAGAAAGCCTCTTCAGATAATTCATGTGCATGTTTTGACAAAATTGCCGATTTTCATTTTGTCTTCATTTTTTGAAGGAACAGTGCATTCATCCATATAGAGGTATATACCCTCAAGTAAGAAACAGCGCCTTTCACAGGAATGGCAGCTCCAATGCAACAGCTCGCACAGGCATGTCTTCCAGCATACACATGTCCTACTGGGACCAAGATGTACTTACTGAACCTGGGCACATTGAACGTTGACGACGCCTGGTACGTATATTGACCATCGTTCCACGTTCGCCGTATCGTCTCTAACAACTGACTATAGGCTCCTTCTAGGCGCTAATGGAAGCTCGGCGAGTAATCCGAATCCCCCCAGCAAGAGAAGGGACTTGATGTTGATTGCCGGGCTCATCGACCACCCGGAGATGGGATTGGTGCTATTTGAAACAGGAAGTGCAGAGGATGTACAGAGAGTAGGTGCGACAGATTCTGTACCCGTGCTTTACATTTACTCAGCTCGTACCTTGTTTTATAGCAATGGGGTCCAGATGCAGTAGACCTGTTCCCACGGACACAATACGAAGAACGCCATCGCCTACCGGCTGCCATTGAGGCCGTCGGATATAATATCAAAGACGTGAAAGCGGTAATCATGGGACATTTACACTTGGATCATGCAGGTGGGCTGGAACATTTTAAAAATACCGGAGTGCCCGTATATGTCCATGAAGAAGAATTCAAGCACGCTTGCTGGGCGGCAGGGACGAACTCGGACGTTGGCCTGTACCTGTGAGTAACCCCAAATAACAATAAGAACCCATTTGACACATTTGGGAAACTGACTTGTATTTATGCAGCGGCGATTACCTCAAGCTAGATAATACGCTGAACTGGCAGACCTTCAACGACGCCCAGCTGGATCTCTGCACCGGGGTCACCCTGTATCACTGTCCCGGCCACACCCCTGGCCTCTGCATTATGCAGGTGAATCTTGCGCAGGATGGGACCTTTATCTGGACCACCGATCAGTATCATATACGAGAAAACTACGAATTAGATCAAGCCCATGGGTGGCTGCTGAGAGATTATCGGAAGTGGGTAGAGAGTGGGAAGTTCATTCGGCGTTTACAAAGGCTGTTCTCCGCTCGTCTGATATTCGGCCATGACTATGAGACTGCAGAGGAGCTGATAAAGGCTAAGAAGGTGTACCAATAGCGCATAGCCTGTGACTTGCATGAGGTGGTTATTTGCGTCACTATAAAGTCGGGTGGATTTCCTTGTTTTTTGTTCGATCTTGCCATCGATCGGGCAGTTCAGTGCCCACTGACCTCCGACGGTATTGGATTGGTAGGCCATTGAGACCGGAACGTTCGCATTAACTCCAGCTGCTGTAATAAACACGCCGAAGTATCGAACACCAGAGTTGCTTGCAAAGCCCATGTTTCCACGCAAGATAACGGGTAGAAACCAGAATATAGAGTAGGTCACGGTTGTGAGACAGCTTTACATATTTATATTAGCTTTTCTCTGAGGGGTCCGGCAATCAGATGTCTATTAACTTACAAGAAGATCAAACCAAGGCCCCAAACCTTCAGGTCTGACGCAGGAACGAGAAATCTGCGCAAGCTGAACGGTTCGGGCTTTGTGTCTGCGCGATCTCGGTCAACTCGTCGGAGTATAAAGGCGCACCCCTGCTCGTTGAGGAAGTCCCATGCTTTGTGACCTTTATCTGAAGGAGCACAGGCTCTTTGGGGATGGCATCGACCTAGCCCCTGAAGGCCCTATGATGGAATACCATGGACACGTCTGGCCGGACCAGCCCAAGAATGCTCTCTGTTCAAAGTCAACCCCATCACCTATCGAGAAGATCCGATCCTACCTATATGCGTCAGTGACCGAGCGACTGAGGAAAACCAACTGTATGGCCTGTGATGATTGCCGCAGATGTCCTGAATATTTGTCAGGCTGCTGCCTTGCCCACCCAGAATGTGTGCTGTCCGTTTGAATCGAATGCTATATGGTATGTGATCCAGGTAGACCGGGAAAAGCTCCGTGCGTCGAATACCAACATGACCGAGTTCTGCGCGAGACTAGGCCGTGTGGTGTTTGGCTGAAAACCGGACTGGTACATGGGCAAGGTCTTTTTAGTCGGAGAAGACGTCGACCCAACAAGCCTGCGCGACATCATTTGGACAGAGTCGACGCGCTGCGAGCCAGACACAAGCGAGTTCCTGTTCGACGAGTATGTGAATATCCCTTTGATCCACCATGTCGGACAAAGCTGGAGGGCAACCACAAGAAGGTGGTCAAGTGCTGCATGCTGCTGCTGTCCAGGCAGGGGTGGAGCGCGAGTGGGCGAAGTATGGATTTGCCAGTAATTTTGCTTGATCGGCTCTCGTGTCGAATTCAAACGCAGTTAAAAATATCAATCAATTCAGTCTAGTTGATCTCTCATTCCCACTCAGCTCGTTGATTCCTCTGGCGTGTTGAAACAACTCGCCTGTCTCTTCATAGACCCCGTACTTTCAAGATCGACTCGCTGTCGTTTACTATTTTGAGAAAAATAACTCCAGTATGACGTCGTACATCGTGTTTAACTTATTAATATTCACGTTGTTTCAGCAGTTCGTGTTGTTCGCGGTTTGCTGCTCTGCAGGTGCAGTCTCGCCGATCACCTCGTAAAGAACAAGGCCCAAGCGAGAAACACTGCCCTGTTTAGTAGAAGATGAGGATGATTACAATTCTTCAAGGCTGCGGTGGGTTGTCGATCGTGCATAAGCGATCTCGTATTTTGATTAGGCCCTGCTGATCCCCTGCTTCGCGTATACAAAATCCTATTTTTAGCTCGTCATTTCGGTGGATCTTTACGAGAACGTGGGACTGACCGGCAGACTGTGTGGACAGAGACCAGGTATGAATCAAGGTATGAGATAGGTGATTGACAGCTATAAGTATCACGTCCTGCCCTACAACACCCTCATCAAGCCATTCAATTACCATATCTCAAAGTCCACTGCCTACCCAGAATTGCAACCATTCCACCATGCAGCTCACCAATCTGTTCATGACCCTCGCGGCGACTCTCTCTGTCGCCAACGCTTACAAAGTCACCACCGACGGTGTCAACTGTCGCAAGGGCGCCTCCACGAGCGATGCCTCTGTAACCACATACGACAACGGCGAGGACGTCAACATCACCTGCCAGACCAACGGCCAAAGCATCCAGGGCAACACCATCTGGGACAAGACCGATGACGGCTGCTACGTCTCCGACTACTACGTGAAGACCGGCTCAGACAGCATGGTCACCAAGGACTGCGACGGCGGCTCTGACAGCGGCAGCTCTTCGTACCAGGGCGAGATCAGTCGCAAGGAGATCCTCAAGCGTGCTGATTACTGGATCTCGCGCCACATCCCATACTCCATGAGCGCCTACTACTCCGACCCCGATGGCCGCAAATACCGCACCGACTGCTCGGGCTTCGTTAGCATGGCTCTCCATGCATCTGCCCCAGGTCTCAGCACCGTCAGCCTCCCGGATATTGCGAAGTCTATCTCGTGGGATGATCTCCAGCCCGGTGACTTTGTTGGCACCCTTGGATCCGGTACTGGCGGTGCTGATGGCCATGTCACTCTGTTCAAGTCCTGGACCGACAGCTCCAAGAAGAAGTACAATACCCTTGAGTGCCAGGGCACCTACGGCTGTGTTGCAGACAAGCGCGAGGTTAGCTGGAAGGTTGGCAGCCACACGGCCAAGCCCTACCGCTACGAGAAGGTGAAGGATTAAGGGGGTATCTGTATAGAAGTGCATCAGCTTCATATCATTCTTGTACATAGACTCGGCCTGATTAAGGGTACTATCAATTATCGACAGAGTTCCCATATTTGGTCTTATCCCTGCTGCCAATTCACAGCGACTTTCTTGGAATTACTTCAATAGGGAATTCAATCACAGGAACTTGAAATTTATGCTCTGGTGCGAGTCGGTAGCCAACATCGAACACAACTAGATGCCCATCCAAGGCATCGTTGAGCACGACGCACGACTCATATCATTTCCGTCAGGACAGCACCTGATGTCGTTCTATGTTTATCAGCCCCTTTTACTGTCAATTCACAGAGGTGTCTGCGCACGAGCCCTTCCATGTATTCGGCGATCTGACCTCCGGTGCCCAGTGTGGGGAGAAATCTGGGGTAACTATTTAGAGCTACCCCAGCATCGGGGCACAACGCTCAGTCAGTCAACTAGCTGCTATTCTTGCTAGCATTCCGATTCACGGTATCAACTTGAGATGGGGTTTCCCAGGCTAAGCAACAGCGGGGGCTCCCGGGGCATTATCGCCTGCTTCCTTATATCCATGGGCACCATTAGCTTTGGATATCCTTCGGTCATTGTTGCATCAACGCTCGCAAAGACCCCCTTTCTAAAATATATGGGCCTAGGGGACGATAATGGCATCTCTGCAGGCAAGGAAGGGCTGGCTGGAACCATTACAGGCCTCTTCCAGGTACGTGGAAGCCTGCCCGACTAGTTGAGAGGCAGCGCGCTGATGGTGGACTGCGTCTAGGTTGGTGCTGTTATAGGCATCTTTTGTGGCTGTGAGATCTCAGATAGATTTGGACGCAGAAGCGCACTGCTTTACTGCTCCATTATATCTATCATTGGCGGCATTGGTGTGACTGCCGCACAGAACATGGCCATGCTGCTCGTATTTCGCTTCTTCGCCGGTGCCGGTAGCTTTGCGTTTCTTGCACTGAGTACGTCCCAGTTCCTTTCCACCATCCCCTTGTGGATTCGCTAGTAACTGATAGTCTGCAGCGCCAGGATACGTTTCCGAATTGGCTGCACCCAACATGCGTGGTTTTCTCGGCGGTCTTTGTGGTGTGTTTATCGGACTCGGATACTGCAGTGGCGGTTTTATGGGACTCGCCTTTTACTATGCCGAGAATGAAACCTTGCAATGGCGCGGACCTCTGGGTATAGGAATCCTTTGGCCTCTGATCATGCTGCTCATTTGTCCATTCGTCCCCGAGTCGCCGCGTTACCTGTTGATGAAGGGCAGGTCCGATGAGGCCTGGGATGTAGTGTCCCGACTTCGTGCTAGTCGGAGCGGCGAAGCACAGGCGTTTGCGCTGGCCGAGTTCTCTCAGATGAAGCAGCAGGCTGACTTCGACCGGGCCCTGGACGGCTCATGGCTGCAGCTGATCCGAAAGCCCTCGTATAGGAAGCGTCTGTTGCTGGCATCTGGCATTTCCTTTCTTGGCCAGAGTACCGCGGTTCTGGTGTTGAATAACTACGTATAGCTCCCTGGGTGCAGTATCTGGACGCAACTAAACTTCCTTATAGGGGCCAATCTTCTATGCGGCACTCGGGTTTGGAACGCGCAACCAGCTTATTCTTGCAGCTGGGCGAGACGTCAGTAAGCTGAGACATCCCTGGCCAAGACCTGGCAGGTATTATTCACGGAATTAACGAAACTATAGTTGCTTTCCTCGGCAATATTGTCGGCGCTGCAGTTCTAGACAATATCGGCAGACGGCCCATGCTGCTTACCGGGTTCGCAGGCTGTCTCATCACCCTCTGCGTTTTCGCAGCAGCGGTCGCCGAGTTTCAAAAGAATAATGCCATGGGGACTTTGGGCGTGGGAATGACCGCGCTCTTCGTGTTCCTGCTTTTCTATGCCTTGGGTGTTGACGCTCCAACATACGTCTTCATGAGTGAGATATTCCCCAGCCACATGAGATCCAAGGGCATGGCCGTTGCAGTTGCCATATATGCATTATCAGCAATAGTCTACCTGCAGGTCACTCCTCTCGCCGTTGCGAACATCGGATGGAAATACTTTCTGGTATGTGAACTGCCCAGGCATTCGTGATGTTTGATTGCGGTGTGTTGTAACATTTTCACATAGGTCTTCATCATCATCATGGCCATCGGGTTGGTATGGATGTATTTCGAAATATTCGAGACAAAGCTTATCCCCCTTGAGGAGATGGCTGAGAAGTTTGGTGACACCGATGCGGTGGTTGTGCATCTGTCGGACGCCATGGCTGAGGCAGACTCGAAGAGAAGCGCCGTTGAACACCATGAGAGGCCCGGAGAAACGGACCAAAAAGAGGTTCAAGACATGGCATCTACAGCCTAACGGAACCGTGGGGATAGAGGGCTCGGGGAGTTTGGAACCACGGTTTCCTATTGTATAAGTCTATTCGGATGGGGAAATGGATACGACTCCATACCAGTGTGACATGCAGACTCGACATTCCATACATGGACGCATAAACATGTCGTATTCATTTATATTTGTAGAAGTGGCGTTTTGTCTTTGCGCCCAGCCTATTTATACCAGATTCTACTGCCTTCCACAGCACCAATTCCAATATCTGATCCCGTTCCCGGTCTGAACATCCCGCAGATGGCCATTGCCCACTATACTCGGAATTTAATGTCAGGCCAGTAATGGGGGTATGCTTCATACCCAATAATGCTAATCTCCGGAGCACAAAGTGCCCATGTTGGCCAGGTCGTGAGATACTTCGTATATGTACATCTTCGGACCGCGTCAGAGAGCAATAAACGTTACGGGTTGAGTATTTCACACCCTCTTCCCAGATTATACGGATCAGGATCACATTACACAGGCACGAATCAAATATCGCATTCTTCAAATACATAGCAAAACATTATCCCGCGGTCCAGCTTTCATTCTCTTGCAAGGCAAGACACTATTTATCGAATCCATTCAACCGTCTACCTTCCAAACACGGCGGTGGTTTGGCGCTGCCAGCTCGGACATGACTTTCTGAGTCCACTTGGATTTGATAGACTTGGTCCACTGCTCTCCCCCGAGCCCGTTCTCCGGGTTATACTGATGAATGGCAACATAGGGCGCCGCAAACTCCGCATTGGCCCCAAACGTAGCCAGTCGCTTGTACCTACTCCCAGTACGCCAACCTGGCACATCACGTAGGGTCGGCATATGCTCCTCACGGTACCAGTCGTAAAAGTCTCTTATGACCTCTTCAGTCTCGATGGGCGACATTCCCACTGTCACCACGACAGTCCCTGCAGGGCGGACTCGGGGCTCAATGTCGTCCCTGACGTTGAATGCGATACGCTCATACAGATGAAAGTCGGCCTTGTCAAGGCTGATACTCTCCTTCTCGATTGAAATAAGGGATTGGACGACTTCGTTGGTAATGAGACTGGTGTCCTCGACATAGTAGCTGTTCTCGTAGCGGTAGGTGTTTCCCTCTTTGACCTCGTCAGTAGCAGTAAGAACATCTACTGTAGACACGCCCGGTAGTTTGGAGAAGGCTTGTTTGCGCCACGATTCGAATGTTGCATGGTCGGTCGATGCGGGTTTCTCGAGTAGAACGCGCAGGAGTCCGGCAGGCATGGTGACAGATGTATGAGCGTGGCTACCTAATTGAATATTTTCTTAAAAAGATGTCCAGCCGGCTATTTTGAATTTAAATCTTGTCTGGCAGTGGATGGAGTGGGGATTGTGCCGCAGTGAAGCAAAGCAGGAGATCTGACCTCCGACGATAAAGGCGACTCAGCGGAGGTCATAACAGCGACGGGATAACGTTATAAGTACAAATGTATGGAACTCCTCTGATGTCACTAGGTGTAAAGCAAAATACCGATTCTCAGAATGCTTGCAGTCTCTGATTTCCCGCGCTTTGATCAACTGCCTCTCTGCCAGGGTGACCCACCGTTCTCTGCCTGGGGACTATGGAAAAGGCCCGAGTATGGTTCGCTCAACTATCTGACCGACAAGAGGCTGTTACAGGCTGCTCGGGAGGAGATTCAAACTGGCGAAAGAGTCTCTCTCGAGTGAGTGCTCATCCCAGTGGAACCCACGAGGGTATAACTAATATAGTGTAGCCTGCCTCTAGACTTGATTGATCCTCCTCTGCTAGGAAGAAGAGGTTTTAAAAGAGAGATTGTCAACAAGGCTCCTCGGGTTATTAATGACGACGTTGTACGTTTCCTCTCCTGTGCTTCCCCCGATGAACTAGATAATGATTCAATATCACGACCACAGATCACGTTCAATACCCAGGGAAGCTCCCAGTGGGACAGCTTTCGCCACTTTGCGTACCAAAAGCACGGGAAATTCTATAATGGGTGAGCGGTTATCCACTGTGGTCTCGTTGATATATGGAACCGCCCAGCTAACACTGCCCGAGAAAGGGTCACCCAAGGAGACATCCATGAGGATCTATCAAGCACTGTTGGCTCCTCATCCCATTGGTCAAAGGGACTTGGTGGCATCGCAGGTAGAGGCGTCTTGGTCGACTACGCCAGCTGGGCCGGTGAAAATGGGGTTAAATATGACCCTCTGAGCACACAGCATATCCCACTCGATGCAGTAAAACTTATTGCTCGTGAGAAAGGAGTCGAGTTTCGGCAGGGCGACATCTTGTTCCTGCGAACAGGTAAGACTGGAAACTGCACCTTCATCCGATCCAGTAACGCTCCGCTGACTGTCTTATCTCGAACCAGGGTTCGTCAAGGGATACCGTCAGCTGAACAAGGCGCAACGAGAGGAGCAATCGAAGGTCCCCGAGTTCCCCGGCCTTGGACAATCTCGAGAAACAGTCGAGTGGCTGTGGGAGCGGCAGTTTGCTGCAGTCACATCTGATAGTCCGGCCTTCGAAAGCATTCGTGAGTCGCTGAGGATCCAGATGTTTAATCAATGCAGTACTAATGAGACCATGGTGACGCAGCTCCGGCTGATCCAGAATACATGCTGCACCCTATTCTTCTTTCTGGATGGGGGACTCCAATCGGAGAGCTGTTCGATCTCGACGACCTGGCTGAACGGTGTGCGCAGTTGAATCGCTGGTCATTTTTTATCACATCTGCCCCGTTGAACTACACGGGGGCTGTTGCCACGCCGCCAAATGCCATTGCCATCTTCTGATACGTACCCAGCCTGCTATTAGGTAGTAACATTGGTTTCAGGTAGCCTGGATACATAGGAAATGCATTTGAGGTGTTGAACCCTTGGGAGCTACCAAGCCTATGTACATACATTGAAAGACCTTTATTCCGAATAAATCGTTTGGAAACATTCCACTCTACCGTCTACGAATCAAGTCGTGGCGTATCAAATTTGGAAACTCTGCGGAGTTGCATATGGCCTCGATCAGCAATCCGAGAGACAATATCACGAATGAATGCAAGGTCCTCGCCCTGTCCCCCGTTGGCGAGAATACCCAGCATATGGTTCCTTGCCTGCTCTGGGCAGTCGATTCCTAACAAAGCAGAAACAATAACTTGCTCCGTCTCTAGGATGTCGAGAACTGCGTCGAATGAGAAGATGTGGCCGTAGAACAGCTCTAGAGATTGCAGTTAGCTTTGGCACTGGTATGCCGGAACTTGATGCCCTTTGAAGATACCATTTACGATGTGATAGTAGTCGGGACTTGCATGCAACGTCTTGCCCTCGTCGTACCCGGGAATATTACCATAAATCTGGCAGAACATGTTCCGGCCTCGTTGGATGGCCGTTTCTCGTGTATCACCGGCCCTAACCCTGGAGTCAGTACGACCTATAAGCATGATGAGCCATGTATCTGTTCGCTTACCGGTGATATGTTGACTCCATAAGCTCAGGGGGTATTGCAGTCGCCAACTGACGAAGGCTTGACCCTGTCTATAGAACTATTAGCAGGCGGCACCTCTGGCTTTAGAACCTCCAGATATGAAGGGTGAAAACACCTTTGCAGCCCCCATAATCCCGCAGGCTTTGGTCAATCCCTCTCGGATCTTCCGGGTCTCCTTTAAGTGGTTTTCCTTGGGGATATACGCGTTGAGCAGAAGTTCATACAGTCTGGGTATCTCTTCTGGATAGTTCAGGGCACCAAGGGCGACAATTGCAGTTTGGTACCATTTGAACGTAGATGACGGCTGCAGGTCGGCCAGGACACTGTAGAATTCTTCATCGAACGGGGAACAATGAGCTTGTGCCATTTTGGTTGCTAGTTGCCGTGCCCTTCAAATGTAACTTTAACTGGAGCTTTGGAGAAATAAATATCTAGTTGGAGGTCTGTCTTATTTACGGCCTGTTGTGCCTCGTGGTGGCCGGGGTTCAGATCTCCGCCGGGACAGTCTGTCTCGTTGGACATAAATTTGACTTCAAGCCATGCAAATGCCTAGCAAGGGCAAAGTATCGCTTGCAACATGGCACTCTGTCTTGCACCTACGCTCGAGTTCGAAAATGAGGACGACGCCACTCAGGTACTGCATCCTCCTAATCCAAAATGCTGCGTATTGCAGGACAGCTCATGCATAGTTGAAGTTTCTCGCTCTAATCCACGACATCTACCAATTCACGTACCAGAATGAGGAGCATTGTTCCGCATATTGCTGGTTCCGAGATGTGGCCGATCCACGCTCTGTACAGGGATTTGAGTTGTACGTGCGCAAGATGTCAATACATTGTCCTGTAGGGCTGACCTCTTTTCAGCTACGACAACGAGGACGGCCTCGCCGTCACTCACCGGGCGTCCAGACCTTATAAGAAAATGAGGCAGTTCATAGCTGGTCTACAAGAGACAGACCCAACGCTGTTGAAATTCCCCCCACTGTTACTTCTAACTCCGGTCGAGGGCTTTGTGAATAACAATGGTGCCCTACACTTTGAGCATCAGCCTTGCAAGCTTCGAGTCACAACAATAAAGCTCTGCACCACTCATGAATCTTCTAGCGCCACAGCTGCGCAGTTTACGGCATGTTTGAAAAGCCTTGCTCAGGATCTTCACAGAACCGCCACAGGACTAGCATGTCATACGGCTGTGGCTGAGGAAAGGGGGAATGAGGATGATAAAGGACCAACCCCCGGGCTTTCTACAACCCTTCACCTTTTATTTGTTGAGTGTTATTCGGAGGAGGGCTATCTTGCGCAGCAGGAGCAAAACTATTTATGCCTGTAAGTGCACTCCCCGCTTAACCTATCCAGAAGTGTTCGCTCATCCAGCACCTTTTGTCAGGGTGAAACTGGTAGATAATTTTGAAGCTAGTACGGCTGTCACTGATTGTGTTGAGGGTTTTGGGTTTATGAGAAACAAGGGATATTAGACAGGGCTGATGGTGCTGCTTGGTTACAGTGTGTATATTTATGCATTACTAGATGCAAGGCTTATGGCATATCATTGTCCTTTCACTGTAGTCCATGTTGTCGGTCCCAAGTTACATGTGTATTTCAGGCAGCACAAACAGCTTCCAGTACGATTCAAAGTCCAATGTCTGTGTGTCGCCCATATCGCCCTTTCTCGTCTCGCGCTGAGTCAATCCATTCCCCAGATAGTGGAAGCGGTTTCGCTGCAGGTATTCGAGGTGATAGTCCTCCCAACGGGGGTCTCGCAGCGCCTCTGCAAAGTGGAAGCAACTACCGGCGTACAGCCCGACAATGCGGCCGTCGGTCGTTCCTCGCTTATACCAGCTTCGGCATGGCGCTGCCCAGACGGTATCCTGAAGCCAGGTCTGTGCATGTTCATTGAGGTCAGCCACGGCCTTCTCTGTGACCGTCATCGACTTGATCCCTTGGGTCTGGAGCTTTTCTATGCAGTTATATATGTAGATGCCCGTCATTTGGATAGCCTGCACAAGGGAGCCGTTTGAAACCGGGCTATTCGGTCCAATGAAGCAGAAGTAATTCGGCATTTGAGGAACGGTGATGCCAAAGTATGCGTCGGGGTTCTCTTCTTCCCATTTTTCAGCGAGATTCACTCCGTTTTGTCCGACAATGGGGAATCGCGGTTTGAAAGTCGTGTCGAATCCAGTTGCGCATATAATAGCATCCACCGGTAAGACGCTTCCATCTCGCAGCACAATGCCTTCCGCCGTGATATGATCTAGAGAGTTCCAATGCGTGTCGACATGCTCGCGCACCATCGCTTCTAGAAATCCCTGGCCAGGCGTGATCCTGCGACAGCCGACTGGAAAGTCTGGGATGATGAGCGACGCCAGTCTCTTACCTTTCTCGCCGTTACCGAGTCTCTGCAGCATCGAGGCAACGTAACTGCGTCTTACCTCAGCCAGGGCCCCAGGGCCTTGTAACGACCCCCGGAACTCATCAATGCGGCGATTAGCGAGCTCTCTGCGGTGCTGCAGAAGGTATTCCGGGTCTTCATGAAAGCGCTTGATCTCGTCTTCGACGTAATTATAATCATGGTCAACCTCTGGGTCGCCTTCTTGGGCCTCGTTTATGCCGCGTGCTGGGCTAATCCAGGTCTGAGACCGAATAAAGTAATCGACATGGCCAGCAGCTAAATTAAGGAACAGAGGACCCTATCAGTGCGAGGCCCGATGCAAAGGAAGGACACAGCATACTCTTAGCCACTTGGGGGAGGATCTGTATCCCAGACGACCCAATTCCAATGACAGCTAAACGTTTGCCAGCATAGTCGTAGGTCTGGTCCCAGGCAGCTGAATGCATTAATTTGCCTTGGAACGTCTCGATACCGGTGATACTCGGCCATTTCCAGTTGCTGCAACCGACCGTTAGAACCTTCAAAGCAGCGTTCGTATGAACGGAGAAAAATACTTTAGAACACCAGCAGCGTTGATCAGGACGTGGCAGTAATCATCGAACTCCACGCCATTTGCTCTGACAACCAGCTTCCATATCCCAGCGCCATCGTCCCATGTTGCAGATACGACCTCATGCTCATATGCAAAGAGATCGTCGCAACTGTGCCTCCGTGACACCTGTTTCATATACTCGTGGATCTCCTCTGAGGTCGCATAGTACCCTGGCCAGTCCGGCTTAGGGTCGAAGCTGTAGGCGTAGTTGTGGGATGGAATATCGCACTGGCAGCCAGGGTACCTGTTATCGTCCAGGTTAGGGTCAGAATGGAACAGAGCGCCCAAGGTACAATCACCTGTTTAGCAGCCATGTACCTCCTAGGTCGTTATTCTTCTCATAGACCTGGAAATCGACTTTGTGGTGTTGCATTTTCTCTTTCGCGATAATGGCCATCATCAGCCCCGAGTAGCCCGCGCCGATACAGACCACCCGGACTGGCCGGTGTGTCCCCAACGGGACGTTCTCCACAGTGTATGGGGCTTGTGCTGATGACATCTTGTGCGATGATAGGACTGGCAACGCCGTGTATGGCAAGACAACAACGGATTATATCCGTTTTCCTCGGCTCTCGCGCGGAGATGTGATCGCCGATGGGACCGTGCAGTCTCCAACAATGCGGGGAGCCCTCTTTCCACATCCCCGAGATCTCTCCCCAGCTTCGTCTAACATCTGGTACTGATCCAGCAAGGAGTGAATCAGTAATGACATCGTCATGACAGCCAATGGAGGGCCTGCGAGGCGGGAGATGCGCAACACGCAGGCATGCAAGCTATGCCGGAGCCGCAAGGTATGTTCGCTTGCCCAGCTCACTGGCAGGTTCCTCAGACATCATGTAGGTGAAGTGTGACAGTATCCGTCCAAAGTGCAGCCTATGTCGAGCAGAGAATGTTCCATGCACATACGAGCAGGACCGGCGACAGACATCGCGGGTGTCGCAGGCAGTTATCCAACGCATCACCGACCGGCTGACGGAGGTGGAGGAGACGGTGCATAGATTAGAGGAGTCTCTATCGCATCAACGGCATCATGCTGGTCAAGTCCAGACCCCATCCGATACTGCGCCGTCGGTCGTTTCACCCACCCATGCCTTGCAGGGGTTGGACGACGTTGGTATGTTTATGGACGCATCACCAAGCCACGATCCGCAGAATCTGTACCCAGAGACCCCTGCCTTCGATTTGGACCAAGGGCGTAAGCAGGGTGCATCCATTGAAATACACACAGGAGTCGAGAGCGACGGCGGCCACATATCAGTGTACGGCCCAAGCTCGACATTCAATCCGCCCATTTCATATACACTCTATCGACAACCGCGCCCAGCACAGTTCTCTGCAACGGAAAGTAAAGACACGGCGGAAGAGGAATGCCGATTGTTTGCCAACTCGGCTCTTCAGATACAAAAAGAGTGGTCCTATATGGCTGAGCGCAAGTTTGACCTGGACGGCCTGGATCTTGATACAGCGTGGCACCTCCTGCAGATCCATTGGAACCACCATCACCAGGCATACCTGACCACCTATCGACCTGCAGTAATGCATAGTCTCGCAACGGGGGGGGCTTACATCAACAAGCTCCTTTTGAACGCCATTTACCTGTCATCCGCGCTGAACAGCGATCGCGACGAGTTGCACGAGGATCCAGCAGACCGGCAATCGCTAGGCAGGAGATTCTTCTCTCGTATCCAGGAATTAACCCTCTCTGAGCTAGGCAGCTCGAGCGTTGCCACGGCCGTTGCGTTTCTGATCACTGGCTCTAGTCTAGTGTCTGTTGGCCGGCAGACGGCTGGCTGGCACTATTCAGGGCTGGGCTATCGGATGATAATCGACTTGGGCCTGCATGTCGACCCCCATAAGCTTCGCATTTCCCATCCAGATCCGTCGCAGCCTGCAATGGGCTTCACCGAGGTTGATCTTGAACTGCATCGCCGTGTATACTGGGGTGCATACATCAATGACAAGTTCCAGGCGCTCTATTTTGGCCGCCCGCCAACGCTGACTGCAATTGGCATTGAGCCATCCAGGACGTTCCTGGATAAATTTGAGGAGCTGGAGCTGTGGAAGCCCTATGTCGACCCCCGGGCCAGAGTTCCACCCCCCGTATATGAGCCCCAGCCAGCCTATACACTCTCCACCTTCCAGGCATTCACGTACCTAGCCGATATTATGGCTGGTATCGTAACAGGGCTCTATTCTCCCCAGGTGCAGTTTCTGTCCCAAGAGGAGATCCTCGATGTTGCTGGAGACCTGCAGAAAAGACTCGACGCCTGGATGGCAAACCTTCCCAAGCATCTGCAATATGACCCCAGCCAGGACGAAGCGCCGCCGGCCCATCGCTTCAATCCACCGTCTGTCGTCCGCTCCTTAACTGACCTGAAGTCGGACTAACACCATGCGCAGAATGACCTTCCATATGTTGCACATACTCCTTCACCGGCCCTTCCTTCCAGAGGGCCATCTTCGACATCTCGGAGCCTCCGCCGAAGCTGAGCATCGCGAAATCTGCCTGCTCTCCGCTGTTCAGATATACGAGCTGGCCAGGCGCTACCGTGACGCCTTCACCCTCCGCCGAGCGACCTACATGATCTCTTACTGCCTGTTCTGTGCGGCATCTGTTATTCCCTTCGGGCCCAGACAATCCGTCGACGTCTCGCAGCGACACATCGTCGGCTGGTTCTGGATTGCGCTGAAAGAATTACAGAACGGGGCGAATTTCGGACTGCGCAAGCCGATCATAATCATCCGGTCGCTTATTGAACACGCTGGGTTAGACTTGAACAGCATCCTGGCCCAGACAGAGCCATCCAGGCCAGCCAGCCTGGAGGCCGGAGCAGGCGGACAAGCCCATGTCCAGCATGACCACCGCTCCGGAGTGATTGGTGTGAATGGAGCAATGCCACCTCAAGGTCCAGACGAGGCGCAGGTGCCCGAGATAGAAGACGCAGATTTTGAGACGCTGTGTCGGGACCTGTTTGCCGGTGATATTGATGGGTTGGCAGCGCCGCATGGGACTGATGCTGAGGATCATTCGTTGCTGTATGGTCTGTTTAGATAGTAGCCTAGTCTAGCTTGCACTGTTTATATATAATATAAGCCCTCTTGTCATATGCATGCTCCCGCCCAGAATATGACGCTACTTTCCTCCAGCTCTGTGATTTATATATATAACCGATACTAATCCAGGACAACACCACTACAACACGCGGTATCACCAAGAATGAGGGTTTATATTGAATATACTTCCTTTCATAATAATATCCGTAGCAAACATTGGATACGCTAGTGAAGCAGAATTGACGGACCACACAGGAGGGCATTTTTGGGGATAGCGCTGTAATCGCAATCTTCGGGATTTCTCCGACTGCACTTCTGAATTATTTATTTTAAAATAAAAGCAGCTGTCCAATGTTCCATTCTCCCAGCCGTCATGCTTGACAATCCCTTAGCAATCACCACCTCGTCTCTGGGGCTGCACTCCTCACACTCGCTGCCCGAGAAAGTCCACGCCGCGGCGTCTAATGGCTTCTCGTCGATCGAGATTGTCTACCAGGAAGTCGTCGACCACGGCTTGTCACAAAGGCCTGTACTGGATGTGTGCAATGCCGCACGCTCCATCGCACAGTTATGCCAGTCGCTCGACGTCTCGGTGCTGGCCTTGAATCCATTTAAGAACTTCGAGGGCCACCACTGGCCGCTGTCGATACGACTCGAGTCCGCGAGACACTGGATTGAAGTTGCTGTCTTGCTTGGAGCAGAGCATTTGCAAGTCCCGTCGCAATTCGACACTGCCAACAGCACAGGCGACTGGCAGCAGATGGTGCGAGAGTTGCAGCAGCTCAGCGACCTGGCAGCCTCTCGGTCGCTGCGCATCGCCTACGAGGCAGTGGCATGGGGCAGTTACATCAACACCTGGGAGGAAAGTCTGCGCATGGTGCAGAACGTGGACCGGGGGAATTTCGGGCTGTGTCTGGACTCATTCCACGTTGCTGCGCGGCTTTGGGGGGACAACACCGTCGCCGGTGGCATGCAGGACGACGCGTGGCCGGTCCTCAAGGCCTCGCTCGCTCGATTCACTGACTCGTGTCCGCTCGATAAAGTTTTCTACGTGCAGCTCTCGGATGGTGAGAGATTTGCACCGCCGCTGTCGCACGAGCATCGCTTCTATCAGGCCGATTTCCCACCTGCGCTTACTTGGTCGCGACACATGAGGGTGTTCCCCCTGGAGGCTGAGCTGGGCGCTTATTTGCCGGTCACGGAAATTGCAAGATCCTGGCTGGTGGACAAGGGGTGGAAGGGGGTGGCTTCAATGGAGATATTCGACTGGAGAATGAGAGACGAGACCAGACGGCCGATGGACAACGCCAGAAGAGGCCTGCAGTCGTGGCAGAAGCTGATCAGGGCCTTGGAGTAGTTTGAGTACAGTACGCCATATATTCATTAGTCTAGAGTACAGTCTTTAATACAATCTAGGCAATACAAAAGGGTCTCCTAGAACATTACGATGCCCCCGTCCACCTTGTAGGCGCCCCCTGTCAGAAATTGTGCATCAGGACTCGCAAGAAATGAAACCATTGCTGCCACATCTGTAACTTCGGCCCAGCGACCCAGCGGCACAGTGGCCAGCATGCTCTTCATCTTCTCCTCGGGCCATGAGGCCAGGAACATGGGCGTATTGACGCCACAGGGATGGACGGTGTTGACGCGGATCTTGTACTGGCCCAACTCACCTGCTGCGGTCAAGCAAAGACCGCGGAGAGCGAACTTGGACGTAGAATATGCAGCCAGACCAGGAGTCGCACGAAGCCCGGCAATAGAGGAGGCCAGAATAATGCTGCCTCCGTGGCCCGCCTCCTTCATTGCAGCGCCGCAGTACTTGACCCCGAGGAAGGCTGACCGTGTCAGGAAAACTTAATCATTGGGGAGTAATATCGCAACCTACCTGATCGACAATTCACGCGCATTACTTTATCGTACTGATCGACGTCTGTTTCGAGAATGCTGGTGGAAGAGTACGAGATGCCGGCGCAGAGAAAGGCAACATCCAGACGCCCAAAGGCCTGTATCGTTTCGTTTACAAATCGCTGGACGTCTGCATCCTCTGTAACGTCCGCCTGCACGCTGAGAATAACATCGTCTGTGCCTTGGACCTCTTTGCGGAGGGCGTCTGCGGCCTTGGCGAGTCTATCGGAATCGAGATCGACCAGCACCACTCGAGCACCCTCGAGAAGGAATCGCCTGGCGGTTTCGAAGCCAATGTTGCCAGCAGCACCGGTGATGAGGGCGACGAGCGACTGGAGACGATGAGCAATTGGTCCCTGCGAGGGTGGAGGCAGCAAAGCATCCGACATGGCGTTGACAGGGTGTGCGGCAATTATTATTATTCGTTCAGTTACGGAGGACTGTGACCAGTTAAACCGGTTGAACTTCGTGTTAAGCAGGTATTTACTCCGTAATAAGAACCATTCGCCCGGAATCTGCGAGTTCCTTGCGTGTCTTCGTTGGAGAATATAGGCGGGGTTCTGATCCTCTGGGGCAGATAGACAGTTGATCAGCGCAGCCAGCCCAGCGTTTTCGAGCAGTAGCGCATCCTTCGCTGTCAATAGTCATTATTAGTGCGTGCAGTGCGTGTAGAGAAAGTTGGGGCCGCTGCAGCTCATCTCCAACGGGCGATCCATGCCTGATTGTGGCCAGACGTGGCCACTTAACGCCAGCGACGTGGACGATGTGGGCCAAGGGGCCAAACAGTAAAGTCAATCGCTGCTTAACTTCAGCTGGACGCTTTCAGTCTCGATCCTCCGGAGGCCTGGGTCGTTGCTCCGGCCTCGTGCTGGCTGTTTATGAGTCGGCCTGGCCCTCGCCCCACGGGGTCAATCAAGCCATTGCCATACCTCGAGGATGGGCTTGATCGTGACCGTCTTGGACCACTGGCCTTGACTTCCCACTGACGATGAGGAACATCTTCTATTCTCCGCCGCGGCCGCTGCGCGATGGGCCGCCCGAGATCTATGGCATCCGCATCTATCTGCTGGTGCTGTCGGCGACATGGGCGAGTGCCCTTCTATTCAAGATATAGCAACATCATGCTAACAGCCACAGGCATCAGCAATGTACGGATACGATTCCGCCTTCATCGGGGGAACAATCGCACTGCCTGCCTTCCAGGCGAATTTCGGCCTCGCCGACGCTGAAAATGGCGAGGCAGCAGACATTTCGTCCAACGTCGTCTCCATCTTCCAGGCAGGCGCCTTCTTCGGTGCAATCTTTGGATTTCTCTTCGCCGAGCGCTTCGGTCGTAAGCCAGTTATCTTGGGATCTGGCGTTGTTTTCTCAGCCGGTGCCATTGTGCAGCTGGTTGGGCTAATGTCGTTGCTGTACCTTGGTCGGGCCCTGACCGGGTTGGGAGTAGGGTACGCTTTCTACCACAATTGATAACGAAATGCTTCTAATTCCGGTGATGACAGTGCATCGTCGACCATCATTCCCATCTACATCGCCGAGTGCTCCCCAGCTCTCATCCGTGGTCGCCTGGTCGGTATCTTCGAGATCATGCTGCAAATCGCCCTCGTCTTCGGCTTCTGGGTCAACTACGGCGTCGAGAGGAACATTTCCGACTCGGATCAGAAACAGTGGAGGATACCAGTGGCTGTCCAGCTGATTCCTGCAGGCTTACTGCTCATCTGCATGGTTTGGATGTGCGAGAGCCCCCGTTGGCTGGCAAGCAAGAACAAGATGGACAGGGCGCACAAGGCCCTGGCCTGGGTCCGCAATCTGCCCATGGAGCATGAATACGTTGTTAATGAAATGGCCTTGATTGATGCATCGCTCAGCCACGAGCTGGAGATCACTGGTGGTGAACGCTCTCCTATGCAGATACTGAGGGAGTGCGCTGCCCCGGGGGTTCGCAATCGACTCATCATCTCTGTCTTGTTGATGCTCCTGCAGAACCTCACTGGGTAAGTACCTATCAAATAACCATAAACAAGCAGCTAACGTGTTCCAGTATCAACGCAATCAACTACTACTCCCCCACAATCTTCAGGTCGATCGGCTTCCAGGGCACTTCTGTCCAGCTGCTCGCAACCGGTGTCTATGGCCTGGTCAAGATGATCACAACCCTGGTCTTCATGATCTGGATTGTAGACCGATTTGGCCGGAGACCTGCATTGATAGTCGGTGCAGTGGGCGCCGGTATAGCCATGTTCTACCTGGCCATCTACTCCCAAGTCAGCGACTCCTTCAAGCGCATCCCCCCCAGCGATGGCGGTTCCCGAGCAGCCGTGGCAATGGTATACATCTACGCCATCTTCTACGGCTTCTCCTGGAACGGGATCCCCTGGATCTTCGCGTCCGAGGTTCTTCCCACGCGTGTTCGAACAATCGGAATGATGTGCGCAGTATGCATGCAATGGCTGGCACAGTTCATGATCGTCTACTCGCTGCCACACATGGTCGAGGCCATCTCTTTCGGCACCTTCTACTTCTTCGCTGCGTGCACGTTTGTGGCCTTGATCTTCGCGTTTCTGTTTGTACCCGAGACCAAGGGCATTCCCCTGGAGGACATGGATCTGTTGTTTGGCCGTGGAGCAGGAATCTACGCCAGGGGGGCGCGTCAGAACTACGAGACATGGAAGGGCACAAGAGGCCCGGTCAGCCTGCAGAAACATGTTGGTGATTATTTATCTCGGGTGGAAAATGCACGATAATTATGTAGCTTGATGACTGTATAGATAAGTTGCTTTTGGCGTTTGATTGATACCCTACAATCGGTCAGGTTTATTTAATATTTTATTTACTGGACGATTCAAATCCTTTTTCTAGACTTTACACGCCGTAGGGGATGTCTTGTGCTTGGATTACAACCTCGGTGGCTCGTTATATATACTGAGGGTACTACTCGACAAGATGGGTTGGATCTAAGACAGTGAAAATAAACACAATCAATTCTATTACTATATAGTACTCCGGCTAATAAATATCGTTCGCAGATTACTGGCTTGCAAATTAATACCCGAGGCTGTAGTCAATTTCCATCGAGTACCCATTTACACCCTCCACGATGAATATGCTGTAGGCTACAGATTCAAGTAAGTCCATACATGGGGGCGCACCGTAATCAAGTATCCTGGTCTTTGTAGAGTCCACGGTGACGTATCGGACTGTCTCGTGTTCGTCTGGCGAGTAATGTATCGGTCAACGGGATAACTGGAATAGCTTTAGCTGTCGTCCAGGACATTTAACGCAAAGGGCTGATCGGCTATCATGGGGATTTCAGCGCTCATAGCCACTCCCCCGGCAACAAGATCCGAAGCATTGATCGCCCGGCTGGTATTTCGTGTATACAACGGGCGCCCTTCCACGACAGCACGAACCAAAGCATTGATCGCTCGGCTGGTATGTCTGGTATACTATGGACGTGGATCCACGGCAGCAAGAACCGAAGCATTGGTCTCCTGGGTAACGTTAGCATTGCAGACAGTAATATCTAAGAGGGTACATACCATTGTACGGACCATGGCCGACTCCGCGGGTTTGCTGGGGCACTTTGGGTGATTTCCTAGTGAACGATTAGACATGTCGCTTTTGAAGGATCCTGGGATAGACTTACTCCATCAACGATGCTGTGGTGATTGAGTCTGAAGAAGTAGACTCCTTTGCGGACGGGTGCAGCAGGCTACGCACCTTGACCATGATGTCTTCCTTTCCCATCTTGAATATGAACGATTGAGTATTGATTCTTGAGTTGGATATTGAATTCAGTATTGAGTTGGTTCTTGAGTATTGAGAAACTGATGTTCTGTCCAAATGGCAGGAATCTGTGCCTTTATAAAGGTATCCTGCTCGGAACCCCTGTTAAGTACACTCGGCCAAGTGTGCTGGTGATAGGCTCGCTGGTCGTCGCCGAACACTTCGCCGAACTCGGGCGCTGTCATATTGCGCCACCCTTTGCCTCCAGTTTATTAAGATTTCACAAGCTTTGACTGATGGGCCTCGGGGAAAGACTTGCCTTGTTCGTCGTCACTCGGTCTGTGACAGACAAGCTTTGTCTACAGAGTATACGGAATACTGTAAAGAATGTCCATTATGATGTCATAATTCAACAAATACACATCAATTGATTACGGAGTATATCTAGCTCTATAAATTAAATGATTAGAATCGTATTAAAAGATTGTCTTCAACTTCCATCCTGCGCAGACTCCTCTGGCCACGACGAAAGCCACTGTCGCTGCAAAGTAGAGTGCTCCTCCAAACCCGATAAGGCCCTGGTAGTTTCCATCGCCAGCCTGCAGAATAGCTCCAGCGATCGGGATTCCAGTGAGAGTTCCAATACTTGAAATCGTAAAGGTCGTCCCGTTTCTGCGTCCGTAGTCCTCCACCTTGCATACCTGCGAAATACAGACAGGCGTGAGGCTGATCGCTGCACCGCTGAAAAAGCCGAAGAGGATAGCGTAGCAGATAACGCCGGCAGTATTACTTTCGATCGGAATCCAAAGAGCGAGCGTGAGAATGGAGCAGAAGAGCGAGGTAACAATCATGACGTTGAAGCGTCCCAGTCGATCCGCCACGAGGCCCGGAAGGAAACGCCCGGGGATCGCCCCAGCGTTGAGAAGAGGAATTAGGGCATAGGATAAGTTCTTGTCTACTCCGACATGGAGCGCATAGCTGGAGACATAGGTGATGGGGATGAAGACAGCGAATTCAACCAAGAAGATGGCGAATGTCGTCGTGGCGTAGCGGGGATCTGACAGGGCTCTGAACTCGATGGCCGCTGATTTTCCCTTGTGTCGCGGCAGTCTCGTACGCATGAAAAGACAGGCTATTGCAAGTAAACCGGCTGAGAGAAACGCGATGATGCGGATAGCCCAGCCGAACCCGACTCTGGGTGCAGCAAACATAACAATAATGGGGAAGATGACGCCCCCTACACCACCAGCAGTGCAGGCAATGCCGGTAGCGACTCCTCGGCGACAGTCAAACCAATGCCCGATCACCGAAACTGCAGGGTTGAAGAGAGTGCAGGCCGAGAGACCGCCGAGGACGCTGAAGGAGAGGAAGATCTGGTAGTATGCTGTGCGCTATCAGCACGACTCCAAACTATACGCCCATGAGCAACTTCAAGGCTTACCAGTGCTAAAGCTGAAGCAGATCAAAGATGCGAACATTCCTATAGAACCAGGCACGACGACATACAAGGGCCCGTAGCAGTCGAAAATGGGGCCGGCCTGGGCGCCCGCGACGTAGAGGAAGAACCCATAAGCACCGAATATCCACCCAATGCTGGAGTCGGAGTAGTCCATCAACTGGTGTTCGCTGGTCCAGGAGTGCAGCGTCCCTAAGGTATTCAACAGGCCCATAGAGGGGATCATGGCGCACCAGGCACCGACAACCACCAGCCATGCCTGGAGCCCGCCTTCGGGGTACTCTGTGATGGATGTTTCAGAGTCCATGGCTCGGACAGCAATTCCTTGCCGGGGTGTATTGCGCTATGGGGACGAGGCCATAGCGACTGATATACTCCTCTGGAAAGGGTGAGCCGAACCGTGGTTGTGGGCGCTCTCGGCGAACAGAATCGTATAGTGGAGCCACAGCAGATCAGCTCGGGCGCCTCGCATTCTGATTTGCACACTGAATCTGGTGGAGACCTGCTGGCACTTCTTCACTCATTTTTCCCGTCTGGTCTGATCGTTCGCCGAACTCGTGGCGAGTCTCCGTCGTATATCACTCCCCCGGCCAGCCCTGATACTGGCCCGATAGTGCGCCTGCAAAGATGAATTCGCAAGTTCGCCGACCGTATCGCTCTAAGAGACATCCGCCGTGCGATCGATGTCGCCAGAAGAAGCTCCGGTGCGACCCGGACGACCAGATTGCTTGTCGCCGATGCCAGGCCAGTGGCACGCTGTGCTCCTTCACCCGCCTGCATCGGTCTGTGTCGATGCCAGTCGCATTCGCTGGCAGCACGACTCCTCAGTACGAGCCTGATCCCCCGAGTGTCCCTGCTATCGTGCCCGACACCGTCGCCTCGCAGCCGCCTGCTGTGCCCTACCTGCCTGAGCGTCCGCTGACGTACCCCATCGCCGAACGGTCTGCGCCGCAGCAGGCCATCCAGACGCTGGATCTGCTGCCAGGCGTGTCCGCCCAGGTGATGGGCACCTCGGGCGAGTCTGATCCGTTCCTCCTGCGCCATTGCAAGTTCGATGACTACGGGCTGCTGCATTTCCACCAGGTGCGCTTCCGCAATGCCGGCGGAGTCCCCCTGGAGGAAAAGATCCCCGTGCACTATCTCGTCACCGACGACGTGCTTTACGACTCTGCAGCATCATCGACTAGAACTGCACGCCAGTTTCCTTCGGCACGCGATGAACTCGACACTCTCGTGCCGGGTGACCACGGGCAGCGCCTGATCTCGCTCTTCCTGACCTATGTCTTCCCCAGCCTCCCTATAATCCCCCACTTCATCGCATCTGAGGATTTGCAGACAGTGCCAGTCCATCTCCTTGCTGCGATCTACGCTTGTGCTCTTCCATTTGCCAAGTTCGACGAGTGGCTGTCCATTGTCCATGCATACCAGGCCCCACCGACCTCGCAGCTTTGGCGGCTGGCACTCGACCTGATCCTGGAGGAGATACACACTCCACACCTGTCTGTCCTCCAATCAGGCATTCTATATCTCCATAAGCACTGGGAGAGTTCACAAGAAGCCGCCATTGCCGATACGCCTTTTGTCTGGTCGTTTGTTGGGATGATGGTCGGGCTGGCGACGTCGTTAGGGCTTCAGTTCGAGTGTCGCCCGATGGGAATGCCATTATGGGAGCGCCGCGTGCGCCGACGACTCTGGTGGGCTGTATACAGCGAGGACAAGTGGCGCTCGTTACTGATGGGCCGACCGCCGTACATTCGTGCAGATGAATGGGATGTCACCGACCTCGACGAAGCAGACTTTGAGACCGCCCCTGCAGAGCCTTTCATGCGCATGGTGAAGATGGCCATGATCGCCGATGAAATTCAAAGCTCGATGTAGTAAGTGGCTACCCGCCTCTCAAAGAATTCTGCTAACTGATGAAGCTCCCTCTGGTCAGCCCAGCGGCTGTCGTCCGACTTTGCAGACTCCTTGCAGACATCGCGCGCCCTTCTACGAAAGCTCCAAGAATGGCTCTCACTAATCCCTGCTCCCCTGGCACAAGACGGAACCTCTGCTGGCCCAGACCTATCCACATGTGTGCACTTTGCGTACCTGCTGCTGGAAGTCTTCATATTCCGAGCACTGCTCCGGCCCATGGTCCCCTCTAAACCTCCGCCTCGCCTCATCGACGAAACAGAGCAGCTGCACTTCTTCCCAGACCTTACGGTAGACGATTACATAGCCCAGATTATTGATGTAGACGAGGTAGTCGGGGAAGATATCCCAGCAGTGACAGTAACCATCGAGGACAAGTCAGTGCCGATTGTCTTGAGTGCCGCAGAGAACTGTGCAGCCAGTATGCTACGGCTTATATCGCGTATGGAAGCCCGAGAAATGGGGAATTTCTGGTATTCATGTCAGTTCTCTTTCCCTTTACCCTGTTTCTTTAACTAGTATAACGTTAATGCTTTGTAGGGTGTCGAATCGGATTCGCGACCGTGAGCAATTTCATGCTTTTACTGCTTGTCCAAGCGCCTACAAAGGAACATGCCCTGCGCGCGAAGAGACTGGTGTATACGTGGCAGCAAGCCCTCCGGAGTCAAGGACGAGGCTGGGACATGATGGACCTGGGGCTGATACGGTTGAATGGTGCATTGGGCCTGGGACTGGCAAATACTTATTATCTTCCTCTGCATATCAGGGAAGTTTTAGACTCGTTAACAGGGTAAAAGTTCTGATTAGCCCATGAATAAATTCTGTTACCCGAATTTCTTCACTGAAGTAGAGGTACAACGGTGTCCTACGCCGCCACAGCCTTTTCTTGCCAAAAGTCATTCTGTCCCTCCCGACGGGTCACAATATCCAGACGGTGTTGACGCTCGTAGAACTGTTTATGCTTCATCGTATTCCAGTCAGAGACCTTCCACTGCTGTCCATCTGCACCGGTGAATTCGGTATCCCCATTCGGCCGCAAGAAGTGGATGATGGAGAGTTTGGTTCTGCCTGGATCTTGTGTGTAAGGGACGACACGGTGCAGTGAGGATCGCAGCACATTCCCTGAAAAGAACTCCATGGAATCTCCAATATTGCATACTGCATGGCCTGGCTTTGGTGGGACGAACATCCACTCCTCCTGGATGGGGTGAAAGACCTGTAGGCCACCAACTTCCGAGAAAACCATAGAGATACTGCCCAGATCTGTATGAGGAATATGGCCAACATTCTCAGAACCAGGGGTGTACGGCAGATACTTCAGAACTTCGAGGTCACTTGGAGCGGAGATGTCTGTCTGATGATAATGGGTTAGGCTCCTGCTGCCGGCCATGCCCAGTGAGCGTGAAAGGCTTTCGACCATTGCTCGACTGAGCTGGCCAAGGTGGCTCTGAGTCTCTTGGATAAGACTCCTGGAATCTTGAAGGACTTTCGGTCCCGGGAAGGGAGAAATTGGAGGAACCTGGGCCATCGGGGCTTCCATCATCTAAGGGTATTTTTGATCTGTTAGCCATAGAATTCGCACTGGTTTAGGCTTAATGTGTTTTCAAAAACCGACTATAATTCCTTCCCACCCATCCTTTTTGCCCTTCACGGCCCCTTCTTGTTTGCCAACTGGTTTGTATCTTTACAGACTGTCAGCAGGATGCCGGACGGGGACTGGGGAGGAGTGAAGACTAACGCGAAAGGCACAACCTTGACCTCGTCAAAAGACAATTTGGTCCATTGCTCCTTGGAAGCCAGAGGGAGATCGTAGAATTCGAGTGCCATGGCTGAAACCTTGTCTACCAGGCTCATAGTGGGTTGAAATGGATGGTCCCGACAATCCAGATAGAAAAATCCCAGGGATGTACAAGCGTCCAACAGATCATCTTGGGTCTGCTTGTCACCATTCAAAAGGTTTGCAGCCGATATCGTAACCAGTTTTATTTCGGCAGGTGCTCTATTTGCCGTAGCTGCATCGTTATCAAGATGTGGTGCCATTGTTTATTTCAAGGACCTCTCGATGGATGTGGTATAAAGAGCAGATATGAAGTCTAATTGGGATCCTTGATTGTGGGGGAAATGTAGCGAGTGTCAAGGACTGTTTAAACATTAAATACGATGATGACGCAAGGATCGTGCTTGATCTGAATGACCCTTCATACCATCTTCACCTTGCTTGATACCTCTATTAGCACCCTGGAACATGCATACTACATATGATCTACATCATTACTATCCAAATCCAAACGATCGGGTGCCGAAGATCGGCAGTGTGGGCAGACATTAACAGTTAGGACAACATCATACCATGCAGTGCACTGAAGGTGGCCAGCTGAACCAGCTTCATGAAGAAAAAGAGTCTGACAGGTCAATGTCATGATGTCTGAAAGTACGGTGTAGGGCCATTGTACATATACTTGGCAGCTTCAGTGCAATGAAATGTGCTGGCATAGGCGTGGCCCATCGCCTATTGGAGCAGCATATGCAGTTTCCGAGTAGATACGAGAGGTACATCGGTTTCAGTACTTTCAGTACGCTAATCTGCCTTATAATTCCATCCACGAGATGTTTTGGCTGAGATCTGGGTACAATGCTTAAACTGGCGTCGAATGTAGCCGTTTTGGGTTACTTAGGGTTAGAGTTCCACTTCGTCAAGAATTGGAATAATGCCATCTCTTTATTCCAAGCAATAAGTGTATTGAAGTTCGCCGAAATGCAGATGCTTCGTTCCGTTTTTCGCTGTCCTTGGAGGGCGCATCCAGCTCCACCGTGTTCACAGAAGGCGCCCGACCAGCGTCTTGTTAAATCCACGAAAACCGACTAAATCTCAGTTAATCACATTCATGACTCGCAACTATGAAGATTAGCAAAATGCCCAAGCTCACGCCGTCTGGGCTCAGAATTAACCAGGCGCGGCTGTCCGAAACGATCCACGAAACCTGCAAATGGGGTTCTGCCCATCGCTGGGGAGAGTAAGTACCCACACTTTATATGGATGAGCCTATGCTGACAACTACCAGAGGCCCCAATGATACCGGGATGGCTCGTCTGACGTTAACAGACGACGATGCAAAGGTGCGACGGTGGTTTGCCGACGAGGTCCGCAAGCTCGGATGCTCGCTCTCCATCGACCAGATGGGCAACATGTTTGCCCGGCAGAGCGGCCGTCTAAGGTCTAATGCGCCCATGATCGCAATGGGGAGTCATCTGGATACACAGCCCAGAGGTGGTCGCTACGATGGCATCCTAGGTGTGACGAGTGCTCTGGAGGTGCTGCGGACGATGAGGGAGAACGACTTTCAGACAAACTACGATGTTGGCATCGTCAACTGGACCAAGTGGGTGCTATCAGTATCATTTGAGAGTATGCTAATACTTGCGACAGTGAGGAAGGCGCCCGGTTCCCCAAGTCCATGTGTTCGTCTGGAGTCTGGGCTGGGGGCATTCCGATCCAGGCTGCATGGGACCTCCGTGATATCCAGGACGAGAGAGTATCACTCCGGTCGGAACTGGAGAGACACGGCTATCTTGGTGATATTCCCTGCTCGCACGAGGCATATCCATTGGGGGCGCACTTTGAACTGCACATCGAGCAGGGTCCCATCTTGCCAGAAACCAGCCGGTCTATTGGAGTGGTGACGGGCGCCCAGGGCTATCGCTGGCTCACATTCACCGTCACTGGCCAAGATGCACACACAGGGACGACACCATTCAGTGCGCGCCGCGATCCCCTTCTGGCTGCATCGAAGATGATCGTGGCGAGCAACGAGGTGGCCAAGCGCCACGGTGCCCTCGCCTCCACGGGCATCCTCAAGCTCCCAGAAAACTCGTCTACCAACACTGTGGCTTCAGAGGTGGCTTTCACGCTGGATATCCGGCATCCAAAGGATGACGTTGTACACGCCGTGGAAAAGGAGTGTCTGCAGACCTTCCAGCGCATCTCGTCCGAGGATGGAAAGGGTGTCCGCCTTGAATGGACGATGGACACAGACTCTCCAGCTACGCAGTTCCACCCTGACTGTATCCAGTCTATCAAGACTGCCGCAAATGGGCTACTTGGGGAGGAGGGCTGGATGGAGATTACGAGTGGTGCCGGCCATGACAGCGTGTATACAAGTCGACACTGCCCGACAGCGATGATCTTTGTTCCTTGTCGTGACGGTGTCAGCCACCATCCTACCGAATATTGCACCCCGGAAGATTGGTAAGTTCTCTTGCTTTAATATAGTTGTGGGTATTAACGCGGAATGCAGTGCACTCGGGACTCAGGCTCTGCTGGAGAGCGTTGTAGATTATGACCAGCGTCTGTTCAACAAGGGATAGACGATTATACCATGACGGAGCTGCCGTAGGGGTTATATTTAAACATATAGTATGCATTCTGTTTTTACTTCCATTTAACTCTGTATAGAGTTGTCTTGTGTGGAGCTGAGTCGCCACCGCGCCAGTCTGATATCAAGGCCCAATGATGTCAACGCCAGGACAAATTCGCATTCGTTTAGATGTCATAACAGTAATTCAGTTGTTTAACATGGCATTTATATATTCAAATACTGCAAACATGACTACCCTATCACAACGCCCGCTCTCCCAGCTGGGTCCAATACACCCACCCAAGCTCGGAAGTATACGCGCTGAAGAGGTCCAAGCCAGGCATGTCAAAATCGAAGTTAAAGATCCGCTTGATCATGAAGCACCAGCTATTCTCCATGAGCCACGCGACTACGACGCCGCCGAGGTGGGAAACGCAGCGGTGATCCTGATCAGTGGTGCAGGAGGCGGAGTGAGCGGACCATCAGGTATCCCTTCACGCTTCAATAGAAGGAAGAATATATTCTGACTCTGCACATAGGGATATATCCGTCTCTCGCAGACAAGCTCGCAATCCTCACAGGAGTCCCCGTCGTCCGACTGGACTACCGCGTCCCAGCACGAACCCACTACTGTGTCCCAGACGTGCTCTCCACAATGGACTGGCTGGATGAGCATTTCGAATCCAGCCGGTTCGTTGTTATCGGATGGTCCTTTGGCGGCAGTCCCTGCTTCACCGTCGCAGCACAAGAGCCCAAGCGAGTCTGGGGCGTGGCAACAGTGGCAACCCAGACCGCAGGGACATCGGGGGTCAGCAAGCTGAGCCCAAGGCCCTTGCTCTTGCTGCACGGAAGCGGCGATACCTGTCTCTCGCATGAATGCTCCGAGTCTCTATATCAGCAGTACGGGCCTTCGGGATACCGAGACATGAAGATATTCAAGGGGGACAACCATGGGCTGACGATGCATGCGCCCGAGGTCGAGGGTTTACTTTTTGTATTTACTGCCAGGACTCTGGGACTCGAGGAACAATTGACAGCAGCGTCAGTCAAGATTGCGCAGCAGGACTGGGCAGGGAGTGAGGGCGAGCGAGTGAAGGAGATGGAGCAGGGGCACGATCTGGAGAACGAAGCCCTGAACCGGTGATTATAGAATAGAATGCTTTGTCTGTAGAATGAGAATAGTGGCCTGGTCTGCAATGTAGATCTAAATATCCCTAGACTACTAACAGTTAGAGACGCCGATCCTACAGGCAGATTGGGGCCAATTCCCAGCGGTGCCTGCAAAGCATAAATGATAAGCAGCCCATTCCCACTCCATCAAGTACCAAGTCTGTACCAGCGATGGCCCAACTTCTGTCCCTGCCGATCGAGATCCTCCATCGCAACTGCTATTATGCAGATCTTCCCAGTCGCAAAGGCCTTCGCTTGATGAATCGCCTGCTGGGCGACGTGGCCAGACGCTGGGTGTTCGAGACCATCAGTGTCTTCCCCCTGGAAGCCAGCTGCAATCGACTGCAGAATATCCTGCAAAGGCCGGATGTAGCATCATATGTGACGAAGCTCTACCTCGTCACATTTGACCTGGACGAGGTAATTGTGACAACTGACAAGACATGGATGGTTAAGCTCATTGTGTAACAGCGCGGCGAATTTAAAGACACGCAAGGCGAGGACTACCATGAGGAAACAGAGGTCCCCCGACGATTCTGGAACCTATTTGACCATCTAAAGGACTTCCCTCGCCTGCAGAGCGTTGCTTTGTGCTTCCACTGGGAGCATTCCAACGGGGAATGGGTGACTCCGCAATGTCCTGATACCTTCCGCGAGCCTGTGATGGAGAGAGCATTCGCTGCATTCGTTGCGCAGCCCCAGAAGCTGAAGGAACTGGCTATCCAGGACTTGCACAACGTCCACGAGACAGATCCGACCGTGGTGGCCGATATAAAGAAGGTCTTGGGAGGTCTTGAGTCTCTCCGGCTCAACATCGTCAACGAGCACTGGGATGACCCTCCAAGCGACACCTATAAAGTATTCCCCCTAAAATAAGCTTGATGAGTGCAATCTAACGTTTTGACAGAAACAGGAAGCTCAGACCTTCCCACGCGAGCTGCCTGCATTCTGGCTGCGGCCAGCAATGTCGACACTGAGGCACCTCACTCTCTATTCCGACCTTCGCTCTGGCTTTTATCCCATTCTCGACTTCACTGGCATTCATTTCCCGCATCTTAATACCTTGGCTCTGGGGAACTACGCTTTCGCCGACAATTCCCAGCTAAACTGGATCCTCTCCCACGCCGCGACGCTCACAGAGCTGTATCTAGACAACTGCACCATTCTCTACGCCATGGCCCTGGAATGGGCCGACACTGTAACGCTTCTTCCATTAGAGAGGTTCAGCTACCATGACGAAGAGACCGGTCACAGGTGGGCGGAGTACGACGGGCGCTGGGCAGACTACTTCCGAGCATTCAAGGACGAGCTGCCGCGTCTGCAGCATTTCCGGTACGGCCGTTGGGTGGACATCACTTGTTTCGATAACAGGCCGCCGTTCGAGGGGGAGACGGCCATGGAGATGGATTTTCATGAGGAGTCTTACGATGCATTCTTGGAGGCGCGCGAGAGCGGCCAGTACGCATGGCAGGCGGATTGCGAGCAGTGGGAGGTCGAGCAGGATAGGATACCCCCTTGGCCGTCTGCCAGTCAGTGGGAGGAAGATAGGCGAGCCCTGGGCGAGCTATGTGCGAAACTTGGGCAGACAGCTCCTCGGTGGGACAGTGGAGAGGACCAGAATAGACACTAGGAGTCTTTTTATGCATATTATTATATATACTGTTCAACACTAGTCCAGCACAGGAGCCGGCGCCACGACAATGTCATCCCAGAAAAGAACACTGGTATGCGAGGCCCCCGAGAGGGTGCAGGCAGCACGCAGATACAGCTCGACCGAGTCAGTCTTTGGCTGGAACTGCCCCTCGAGGGTCAGCCATTTCCCAAAGTCATCATAGCTGAGGTCGACCTGGTCGATGAGGCCGGTGGTAACGTTGGCGCCGACATGGACCCAGGCTGAGCAGTAGTTTGCAGCAGAGACAGCAGGGCCTGAGACTTGCACAGTGACGGTGTAGTTGGTGCTGGCGTCGAGGTCGTTCAGGGGCTGGTGCACCCAGTTGGCGCGGTTGCCGGGGGCATTTCGAAGGGCACTGCAGGTCAGAAGAATATTCCAAGGCAGAGAGTGTTTCTTACAGATAGTAGTCTCCTGTATAGGCCAGGGTTCCGTTGGCGATGGTTGCAGCAGCAGGGTCGGAGGGGATCCAAGGAGCGAGCAGGCCAGTCTCAAAGCCGCTGTTGACGACGATGGGCTCGAATGGGGGAGCGGACATTTTGATAATAAAAGATGACAAATGGTTAAAGAAGTAGTTAATGATTGCCATCTGGCTTTCAGGGGATCCTGCGTCTTTAAGTGTTCGTATACAGCCCTAAATGTGACTCTGCTGAAACATCCGTCAGCCGCCACTGCGGGACAACCAATCTGCAGGTCTGTTCGCTGGAACCGGCGCAGGAAAGAGACTAAATAGGATTAAGTTGTTTCAGCTGGCTAAATATAATGCATTAATTATATGTGCGGAATGGACTCCAGCCAGACCACCGCAGTATAGGCGCCAGCAGGCAGCGCTCGCAACGAAGACAGCGTCAACGCCATCAGTCCCAGGCGAGCCAGGACGTACAATATCAGAAAAAGGCAAGACAAGACCACTTCCCCTCCAGTAAACCCCCCTTCCAGGTCACTGAATCTTTGGGTCCAGCGGGGCAAAGTAGCGCCTTTATCGCGGAGCCATGTCAGAGTGGTTGGCCCTTGCCCGACTACATACATTACAGCCACCGATCCAAGCCCAACGAGCGCGAGTACCCGCCAGACGATGACTTCAGCACGCGTGGGGAATGGGAAATTCCATCTGCGATCAAGCGTTAGCAGTGGCGACAGCCAGGGCCCCGCAGTTCTACTTACGCAGCGACATGAAGTCCGCAGAAGATAAGCCCTGACAGGGCGATCAGCAGGTTCGAAAAGGACTCTTCGTTCACTGTCCGCCCCGAAAAGCCTCGTCTTGCGCCTCCCTCCGCGGGCTCGGCCGTAAAATCAGTCTCGAGCTTTGTCCCTAAGCGCCGGAATACGGTAACGGCGCGGCTGCGCGAGAAGACACGGCGATGCTCCCATCGCTTCGGAAATGCATCAGTCAGGCTTTGAATCGGCGGCGGCAGGCTAGCGCGAGTGCATCGCAGGAACAGCGTTATGGGAACGGCCATTCCCTGGGGCTTGTTCCACCAGCAGGCGTAGGTCATCAGGGCGCAGGCGACGTAGGCCAGCGTCGAGAACTCCAGCGGGGTGATGGGGAGGTTATACCCAGCGCGAGCGACGATGTTGACGATGACCCAGGTACTCTGGAAAACGGTAAACGCCTTCGAAAAGGGATCCGACTTTGCTCGGTCTGAGATGTCTCGATCGGTGAAGTCGCGACTCCTGATAACGCCTGCCTCGACGAAGGCGACGATCTGGTCATCATTGACATAGAAGATCCATCCGTCCTCTGTCTCCAGAGTCACCCCGTTCATTTTGACACAGAAGCATTGCGCGACCGTCCAGCGTGCGGGGAGAGCGTACAGCTGCATGTCGTCGCCGGGGTGGGCTGCTTCAGACAACGCGCTGGTTCGGTTGTATAGCCACGACGTGGGCTCTCCTGTCGCGGAGTCGCTGCTACCGGTGCTCTCCTGGGCGGCATTGCAGCGTTTTGCCATCGAGTGGGCGTCCCATAACTCTTCCAGGGCCATCAGGAAGAGCAGCTCTGGGGCCAGCACGGTCATGGTCCACGTAAGGAGCTTGAGGGCAGTGGCCTCGTTCTCGGAGACATACCGCGTGGGCACGTTTTGGTGCAGGATGGTCCATGTACAGGCGAAGATGGTGGTCAGGCATGTCCAGACAATGTCCCACGAGGAGCGAGAGTTGTCCTGGAACTGCCAGCCCTTTTGAGGCTCCATGGCGTGGGGGGAATGCAGGTGAGGTGCTGACGAGAGAAATTATCGCCGGTCAGCTCTAATCTCGAAGAACATTAGTGCAGTGTGATGTCTGCTGTAATTGGTCGTTACTGCAGATCAGCCCATCCCACTGATGAAAAGCGATTGGTATTATTTTATTGTACAGGGTTGTTATTATTATTATTATACAGTCTATGCAGTCGGCGAGCCAAAGACTTCCATATGGATCCGGTTAGGGCTGACCCCCAGTCCCTCCAGGGCCTCACTCTGCGCCTTCATGAACGGCGATGGCCCACAGATGTAATAATCGGCGTCTGGCAGGAGAACCTGGTCCTTGATCTGTGACACCTCGACGCGGCCGACATGGTCGTAGTCCACGCCCTGCTTGTCGCCCTCCGCCACCTCCTCGTAGAAGACAGCCTTGCCAACCTGCGGATTCTCAGCCATGATCCTGGCCAGAGTGTCCTTCATCGCATGGACCCGGCCATTGCGAGCCGCGTGCACAAACACCGCCGGGCGCGACTTCGACTCGGTCGTGACGGTCTTGAGCATAGACATCATCGGCGTCAGGCCAACACCACCACTCATCAACACCACGGGCGTCGTGGCATTCGCATCCAGCACGAAATCGCCAAAGGGCATGCTGATCTCCACCTCGGCGCCCTTTGGAAGCGCCTCGTGCAGGACATTCGAAATGCGACCGGCCGGACGAGCCCCCGACGCAAACTCCTTCTTGACGGAGATCTGGAAGTACTGGCGATTGGGGATATCGGACAGACTGTACTGTCGCGGCTGGTAGACGCCCAGCTCCGGCACGAAGCAGCGCACACTGACGAACTGGCCCGGTTTATACGTGGGGAGGTCGGTCTTGTCTTCGGGGACCAGGTGGAAGGAGATGATCTCGTCGCTCTCGTTGACTTTATCGGCAATGACGAACTTGCGCCATCCCTTCCATCCCCCGGGGGTCTGCGTCGCCTGCTTGTAGAGGCCGTCTTCGAAGGAGATGAAGATATCTGCGAGCTGCTGGTATGCGGCAGTCCACGCGTCGACGACGGGGGGAGTCACGGCGTCGCCCAGGACCTGCTTGATGGCGCTCAGGAGATGCTCGCCGACGATGGGATAGTGCTCAGGGGCAACGCCCAGACTGGCATGTTTATGGCCAATGCGCGAGACTGCAGTAGCAAGGGCGCCGGGGTTGTCGATGTTGCTGGCGTAGGCCCAGACGGCGTGGGCGAGAGCGGCGGGCTGCACTCCGGTGGCCTGGTGGGAGGAGTTGAAGATGTTGTTCAGCTGGGGGTGCTTCTTCAGCAGCTGCTCGTAGAAGAGAGTCGTGATGGCGACGCCGTGCTGTTCAAGGGCTGGAATCGTGGCCTTGACGATCTGCTTCTGCTGGGGGGAGAGGGCGGCGGTCGCATATGCGCGTCGACAGAGACGCGGTGCTGTTCGCGCCGTTTGTCTGGAGATATTCAGCATGTTGGATAAATAGGAATAAAATTTTGATTGAATGAGAGGGAAGAAGAGAAGTGGAAGGTTTATGAGGTCATGATTCTCCGCGGAGATGCAAAGATGGACGGCATCCGACATTCGTTCATATTACAGTGTATTTACTATTTAGTCATATTATATAGAGCCATCCTTACCATCCGCATATTCCTATTGGGTCTCCTTCGTTTCTCCCGAATGCGTGAGAGCCAGCCAGGGCCGCCTGTTCCGGCACCAGACCTCGAGGCTGGGGATAGCTTCACTGCGATCGAGCATCGTCCCACTGGCCACGGAGACTATGCCAGCTTCGTACAAGTCGCCGGTCTGCTGGAACACGCTGGATCCACACGCCCTGCAGAACGAGCGACGCATCGTTGAGCCACTGCTGGTGCCGCCTTCGTGGAATGTGGCCAGGGTATCTCCGCGGACGATTTGGACATTCTATTCTGTCCTGTTAGCTATAACTCATGAATAAATAACCCAGATTAAGAGAATACCTCCTGGTTATACCAGCAGTTAACCATAAACGCCGACCCGCTGAACTGCTGGCAGCTGTCGCAGTGGCACACCGCGCACTGCAGGGGCTTCCCATACAGCTTGAATTTGACGGCCTCGCAGAGACACGATCCAGCGTTGTCTGGTTTCTGTGCTCCTGTGTCTGGCATGTTGTTTAATGTTCAACGATAATATTTGATTGTTTAATGTTACTGGGAATATATATAGTTACGACCATGACGTCGGCTTGGTAAGCAGTTGGAGACATTCGCATTAAATACATGAACTAATATATACATTAAATACATTAACTACAGTGCAGCATACATTCATATGCAGACATGAATGACCAGGATCTTCTTCCTCGCTGTCACTCCGCACTCCTCAACGACGATCCTGATGGCCCTGGACTTAGTCCCTTGGCTTTTCTGGGCGGCCAAAGGAAGCTGCGATTGTCGCTCTTCTGCCTCGGTCGCATCCTGAATGTGACAGTCGGATCTCCTGAATCTCGCTATAAGTTTTGCTGAACACCCAAGCCAGCAAAAGCAAAGCCAGAGTCGGCCGAGTTTACAATGCGCCTGGCCTTGTCTCTGTTTGCCCTCCCGCTCGTGGTGGGAGAGCCCTACAACACCTTCGATGGCCCTGGCTTCCCTGCCTGCAACGAGGTCGCTGCTGTCAAGACCCCAGAAACTGTAGATGAGATCCAGTCGCTCATCCACGATGCCATCGACGCCGGCCAGCAGGTGCGCGCGTCCGGCAAGGCACACATGTGGTACGACACCATGTGCTCCGACGACCCCAACACGGTGATTATCCAGACGGAGAATGTCAACAAGATCTATGATCTCGATCTCGATGCTGGAACTGTCATCATCGAGGCCGGCGTCACCTTTCTCCAGCTGGCGGACTACCTGCACGAGCGAGGCGCATCGGTACGCTCTCTCCGTAGACGCTTTACTGTAAACTAACTGTCCAGGCCGGCTATACCTTGGTCAACTGGAACATCACCCTGGCTGGCTGCGTCGCCATGGGTGCCCATCGCTCCTCCATTCGCGAAGACTCGATGGTCGCCTCGGGGGTGCTGTCGCTGGATATCATCGATGGCAACGGCGAGCTCCGTCACCTCGAGCGCGACGACAGCGACGAGTGGCTCGCTGCGTCCACCTCGCTCGGTCTACTCGGCGTTATTGTCCGGATGAAGTTCAAGATCTACCCTGACTTCAAGGTCTATGCCGACCAGAAGACGTAAGTTGCCGCCGGTTGGCCTAGGTGTATGCTGACTCTGTAGACTGGACGACGACGAGGTGTTGGACGGTGATATCTACGGCATGATTGCGCCTTATGCGACCGCGAACTTTTGGGTAAGAAACAAACAGACATTCATGGACGAAGCTGATGAGTGCAGTGGTGGCCGTATAAGAGAAAGTTCCACTGGCGATACTACGACGTCGTTGACAACGATATCAACGAGCAGCAAGGCTTCCAAAACACCTTCTCCGTCACACCTCTCGAGGCCTCTGCAATCAAGGCTCTCTGGAATAGCGGTAAATACCTGGCCACGTCCAATATGCTGGCAGAGGAAATCCTCTTTGGGCAGTGGGAGTCTCCCAACTTCCGCGAGAAGACGACCAACAAGGACATCAGCGAATGGCCTGTATACGGATGGAACTACGATGTCCTCATCGGCGGCCTCTATCCCGACCAGAAGCCGGTATGGGAGCACGGTCTGAATGGAGACACCCTCGAGCTCGCCTTCCCAGTCACCCAGGCGAATGCTGTGTTGAAACGCGCCCGCGAGCTGTTTGACGACGAGCTCAAGAAGGGCCTCGTCATGACATCGACCTACCGCAGCGGCATCAACATCAAGTTCGGCCGTCCGTACTTTGATTTGCTGGGCCAGGTCACTTACAACACCTCTGACGGCGCAGACTGGACAAAGGGCGCGATCATGTTCGACTTTCCCAGCTACAAGCCGAGCGTTGGGGATGGATCTCGCTTCAACGAGCCGTTCTGTAAGTGTTCCTGGCGCCTCATAATAACATCTCTAACAAGGTCAGACGAAACCTTTGTAAAGGCCCTGGTCAAGGAGTTCCCCTGCCGTCCACATTGGACCAAAAACACCCGAGAGGTGTTTGAACTGGCCAAAATCAATCTGGATAAAGACGTAAGTGTCACTATCATCACTGTCCATCCGAGGGCGCCTGCTAACAATACCAGCATCTTGCTCGCTTCAAGGCCGTTCGAGAGAAGTTCGACCCAAAGGGCCTCTATCGTAGCGTAGTTGGCGAGATCATCGGGGTCTACGATTGAAGGCTTTCATATGGATATCTATTAGGCTATCCTCAACTATGTACATATGGGAGATTTGCCGCATTAACGAAGGAATGCCTTTGCAATGTTGACCTTTTGACTATCAGGTCAAGCTATTAGATGGCCAGAATAATTCACGATCCCAGTCCATCCCCAAGTCCATGCCTGGGTCGCAGTAAAAGCCGTCGGTAAAGGACATGCTCTCGCTATCATAATCTGGCACTTCGACAGTTTTGGCCATCGCGTCTTCGTCTGTACGATATTGCACACTGCAACTCAACTCGCTGGTCCACTCGAAGTCTTCAGCTGTAGTTGAGGTAGAATTCCCTTGGTCCAATATCAACTGCTTCAGACCTTCTGTGTCACAGAAAGGACTCTGCTTGCCTGTGTCGAACTCTCCCAGCCAGGAAAGAATATCCGTAGTGAGAGGGCGTCCATCCTGCGTGTTCTCTACCGGCTTCGTTCGTAGTCCTCCATCGCATGCAATGGCATACAATTTCTGGAGACCGCAAACAAGAACGTCTTGCTGTTTCTCCAGTAACTCAACGTAGCTACCGCGATAGTTAGTGGCAGCAGGAGACCGAGAGCAGCAACTCACCCCTTGGGATATGTTCTCTGGCAGACCTTGCGTGAGCGATCGAATGTACATATCGCGTTGTCTAACGTACATCGGTCACACGGCTGACTCCCTCTGCACTGCAAAATCCATTTAACGATGTTGCCACCAAGTGTCTTGGATCGTACCTTTGTTTTCTTCAATCGACACCTGTCGCATGCTTTGGCTGTTCTCTTGCGCTCAAGAGTGTCCTGGGAATGCGCAGACTCTGAATCCGTACGTCGGCCCATTCTGTACAAAAGTTGAACATTTCTACTGTCTGGGGCAAAGTATCATTATATAACTTGACTGTAACTGGACTATAACTGAGACTCTTAACTAAGTGATGACCTCGACGATCAAACTCTCGTTATGCTTTAGAATCCGAACAAGCGACCCGGCCGGTCCGTGGATCCGGATCAGTCCAGGCTTAACAGGCGTCTTATAGCTGCCTTCGCACCAGTCAGCGATTCCATTGCTCCGTTCGATCCGTCGCTTATTCTGCTAAAGACTGGGACTGTTTTACGTAAACTGCAGGCCTGTCTGGTTAGCAGCTGGTCGGCAGTTGGTCAGGTGGGATTGCCCTGCTCAGACCGTCTATGGGGCACTGGGGAATAATAACGCATAATAAACAAGAAATATATTAACTAATAAATGTAGTGAGTGCTTTCCCGGTCGGTCTATTCCATTAATCATTATGGTCGACGAAAAGAGTCTCAAGAGGCAGCGGGTTTCCAAAGCGTGCGAGAAATGTCGCATACTCAAGGCAAAGGTCACCACAGCCCTTCCCATCCTGCTTGGTATAATATTCACTTCTTATAGTGCGATGGGCAGCAGCCCGTGTGCGGACGTTGCACGGGCTATGGCTTCACCTGTGTGTGGTCCAGCAGTAGGAGTCGCTCGAGTCTGCAGCCAGGGGGATCCAGGGTCATCGACCAGACCACTCTCCGGTCTATAGTCGCGTCCTACGAGGCGCTGGTCATGAATCTGAAAGAGAGACTGGACGAGCGCCAGCGGTCAGACATAGAGGCATCCCATGCGTATATCCAAAGCCATCTCCCTCTGCGATTCTCGTCCAGCAACGAGCCCCAAGCGTCGGAATCGAATCTTCCTCTGAGCACTCATACATACGTCGGCACTGCCAGCGACACGCACTTCTTCAATACGATCAAACATGCCATGAGCGCAAACCTGGAAACCTCGAAATACCGCCCTGACACAGAACGGTACGACCAGCCTGATTCATTGCGAGGGATCCCCCGAATCCGTAAGCCGCTCAAGCTGCCCTCTGCCAAACTGTGCCACCAGTATCTTGACATCTTCTTCTCTACTATTCATTGTGCATTCCCATTTCTCAGTCGATCCACAGTGGAAGAGCGACTGGAGAGAATATCTGCCGATGGCGCCAGTGACATAGATCCATCCTGGACTGCGCAGTTGAGTATGTCGACCCCAAAGTTGATACCAGGATTTATTGCGAACCTATTTCTCAAGGCTTTCTCTTCGCTATCGGTGCTTGCTATACCTCTCTCACGGAGTCCGCCCGCCTTGACGATATACCGCATCAGCAGTACTTTGCCCAGGGCCTCTTGTTCTTCGATGAGATGTACAGCAACTCTTCGCTGCAGAATGTGTCGCTTATTCTGACTCAGTGTTTCTATCTACTGGCCACATGCCAGACAGATCGGTATGGTTCCTTGTTATTGTTTATCATTGATGCTAATGTCTTGCGAAAGGGCCTGGAACATCCTAGGCCTTGCCATCCGCATGGCCCAAAGCCTGGGCTTACACGTAGGAGCATCACAATGGGGCACTGTTGAGGAAATAAATCCACAGGTACAAGAAGAACGACGCAGAGTATGGTTCTCGCTCTACATCCTAGACCGGCTTCTTGCACTTCAACTGGGCCGCCCTGTAGGGATTCAGCAAGCCGACTTCCACGTCGAGCTCGCATCGAGGGCAGAAGATATTCGCCGCATCAATTCACAATACTCAGATGAACCAGGCGTTGCGTCGTCAATGGACTACTTTCTCTCGCTGATCGAGTTCTCCCACATTGTCGGCCGCGTGAACACAGAGCTCTATCAACCAGTTGAAGCAGAGCTGTCCTCAAAGAAGCTGCTATTCAGCACTGCCTCTCTCGACTGGGATCTTGTCCAGTGGAAAGACCATCTTCCTCACCATCTGCGATTCGATCTTGGGCATACCCTCGAGAGATCCCTCGTCTTTCGACGCCAGGTAAGTCGGCCCAGAACACAAAGGCACAAACTAACTGTTCTCACAGCGGAACATGTTCGCTATCAAATATCACCACCTGCGCGCTCTAATCCACAGACCATTCCTATGTATGTCACGTCTACACCAAAGCAGCCGTCTATTCGGGGAGCTATTCCAACACAACCGCTCCAGAATCGACGAGGCCGAGTTGATCTGCATCACAGAAGCACAGGAAATGGCGCACCTCCTACACAACATCCCCGATGAAAGGAGCCTGGTCCACGATTTCCCATGGTGGCAGATGATATCGTGCTTGATATGCGCCAGCTCGATTCTCGTCGTTGCAGCGACCTTCTTCGAGCCCAGCCCTGCATCTACATCTTCAGAACTGCGAACCAAGACATTCGACGAAGACGCCGAAACATGTCTAAAGGTATTCGAAGCCTTAAGTACAAACTCGAAGGCTGCCTTCTGCGCCAAGTCCATGCTGAAGAGTCTGCAGCAGCTAAAAGTGAAATCCAAAGGCACGGATACCTTCATACAATCACATAGCCTCTGCTAATCGGTACAGTTCGGCGAGTTGAGAACGAGCCTGCCCAGACCAGTGTTAAGAGTGCAATCACATCAAGTTCCAGCAAACTGGGGAATCCCCCCGGTGACCTGAACTTGTGGCAACAATGGCCAAGCGAGATATCAGACACCATGCAATGGTCAGCGCAGTATCTTGATTTGCCGCAGGACTATCTCCCCAATTTTGAATTCGGTCTGCAGGAGCCTGGCTGGCAGAGTCAACCGGATAATTCTGGATTATGGCATGATAGCTGTTGATTATCTGTGCTTTTCCTCCTTGGTTAGACCTTTTTGGTTGCGTAGTACTCCCTTACCATATCTCCTCCTTTCGTCAGTATTGGTCGTTCATTCGGTACTGCCGCTGTATACAACCTAACCATCCAGAGTATATTGAAACTCAGCCCAGTCACTATTCGAGTAGCGCTGTTTTCCAATAAATTTGCAGACACCTCTACACACAATTGACTATGTGCACTCGCTCTGCCAGACTCAGCGCGGTAACAGCAATTCCAGGCCGCAACAGAATGTTAACATGTCGGCAAAATGATTTGACAAGTGACATCAATATGTGGCTTGCTAGGCTTGTTAATAACAGAGAGAATCATCATATGTTTTATCTCGCACTAGATACAGAAGATCACTGACTGTCCCTGCCCTTTTTTTTCCGCATCCCTATACAAGATTTCCCTTGCCAAGAACATCCACCATTTTGCCCTAAACAGGAAACTGTATAACTGGTTTCACAATCTTATGACTGGCAAACCGCTCATACGCATGCGGCACCTCAGCAAGCCCATACAAAACCTCATCAATAATAACACTTGGCTTAGCCTTGCCACTTTCAATTAATTTCTGCAGAAGTGGCTGCAACCTCCGTAGCTCAACGACCCCGCCCTGGATTGAAAGACCTTTAATCCACAACAGCCCTATAAGCACAGGGAACAAACCCTGTTTATCCGAACCCAGCGGCACGCCCGGCGTTGGATCTTGACCGGGGAGATAAAGCCCAATCAGCCCAATCCCGCCCGTGGGCTCTGTGAGCTTGATGCAGTTATTGAGAACAGTGTTCTCCTCTGGCTCGAGCTTGGCGTTCACGCACTCAAATCCAACGCAGTCACAGCAGCGCCGCACGCCGCGTGGCTCCCTTTTGAGGATTGTTTCCACGGGGTCCGCTTCTGTGAAGTTCACGGGGATGGCGCCCAGCGAGGCTGCTTTCTCGAGGCGAGAGGAGACGTGGTCGACCGAGTACACTCTGGTTGCTCCGCGGAGGAAAGCGGAGTAGGCGCATAGTAACCCGACAGGGCCGGCGCCGAAAACTGTCACTGTGTCTCCGTGCTGGAAGCCCGAGCAGTCGAGCGCGTGCCATGCTGTAGCGAAGATGTCGGTGATGAGGACATAGTCGAGGTCATGCTCTGTAGTCGGGGGCAGCCTAAGGCAGGCCGAGTCTGCGAATGGAACTCGAATGTAGTGTGCTGGGGAAGAGGAATAAGCACGCAGCCATTATATGTGTATTAATGGATAGAAATTAGGGAACAGAATAGATGGTACATACCCTGGGTACCACCCAAGTTTGGTCCAAAGTCATCTCCCATCCCCGGACAATCAACAATGGTCGGTGGATTGAATGTGAGACAGTAGGACTCGTATCCACGGACGCAATTATCACAGTATCCACAAGAAATAACCCCGGGAACAGTGACGCGGTCTCCGACATTGAGGGACTTGACCCCGTCTCCCACCTCCACGATTGTGCCTATGCCCTCGTGGCCCATGATCCATGGAGAATTCTTGCTGCCGAAGCGCCCACGGTAGGTGTGTAGGTCTGTTCCACATATTGCGGCTGTTGTAATTCGAATGACAATGTCATTTGGGTCCATGATGTGAGGGATAGGCTGCTTCTTCAAGGCCATCTGAAAGGGCTTGCCCTCCCAAACGATGGCATCCATAGAGTCGAGTTTGGTTTCAGACATTCTGAAAACTCTGTGTTTGACGTCTACAGATGATCGGATCAGCAAACTCCTTTAGAGCTCGAGCCCATGGATTACTGCTTTGCTTTTATCTATGTACAGAGGGAACTACACCTAAGTGGAACAGGGAGAGTGTGTGCAAACAGCGTGCTTTGTCAGGGTATATGACGCTATGTACTTTGAAAACGCAACCTCGACGTAGGAGTTGGCCGTAGTAGCGGTTACACAGGAATCACAATGGCCCAATCACTGCCAGTGCTTTTCTGTCATGCCACAATTGGCGTTCGGTTTGTCGGCACGGAAGGTTTGCAAACGCGCGGGTGAGTGCTTGAAAAAAAAAAAAAAAAAAAAAAAAAACACAGTAAGGTTGAGGCAGGCATGTCCAAGGAAATGACTGTAATCAAGTCATTGACTGTGCCCGTCCCCGCAGAGTCCAAGGATACCCCGTGTTCCAACACGCAGACCATGGCTGGCTCGTTCATGGACTCGTACACAGACCTGTCGACTCAAGACTGTTTACCGGAAAGGCCACTAGCTAGCAGCGTCCGAGCTTAAGGTACTGTCTTCCTTGCAGGGAATTGCAAACTCTCTGGCAGATCAGGTTGTTGCTGATGTCCAGCGGGCGATTAATGCGTACTCGGACTGAGGTGCAACCAGCACACTCCTTATTTGTGTGCTCCACCAGAAGACACCCAAAATGTCGGATTGTTGGAGGGAAACTATTGGGAGCGGGGTGAATGATGGAAACCATGTAGTTGCGTAGGAGATATAACATTCACTCATTTCTTCATCAAATAACATGGAGCGTACTCGCAGTAGAGAAGCGTATGCAACCTCTGGAGTCCATACTCGTAGCGTTCATACGCGAGGTTGTATCTAAGCCTTGCTGACCTCTGGCGTTTCAGTGTCCACATGCACCGTCCCCAAGGCCGCCTTTTCAGCCATCTGTTCCATGTGCTGGTCGAGCCCAACATCAGCCCGAGCCTGCGCTAGCATGACTGCATCCTCCTCTCCTGTGCGGCTATTGAAGACCCGGTCCATCTCCTCCAACGTGGCGCCCTTCGTCTCGGGGAGGAAGAACCAAACCCAAACAATTCCGCCAGCAAGGAAGACTGCAAAGAATAGGTAAGTGCCCCAGGCCCAAGCCTCGAACATAGGTGGGACGAAAAAGGCGACTGCGAAGTTGTTCACCTATAGTCCACCAAAGTTAGAAGCCGATAACATTAAGGAATTAAACCGGACAAAGGTGTCTTACCCAGTTACTAGATGCCCCGAAAGCCGCTCCCTTTGATCGAATGGACAACGGGAAAATCTCAGATACCAGCGTCCAACTCACTGGACCCCAGGTGGCACCGAAGGAACCAGTGTAGAGCCAAATGCAAACCACAGCAGTCCAACCTCCAACTACATGAGAAGGCCAATCGTGTCTGAATTTCGCAACGATAATGGCTGGGATGACCATGAATATCCACATGGCAATGGACCCGGCAATCAACATTGGCTTTCTGCCCACTTTGTCTATGATAAGCATGGCTGGGAGAGTCGATACGAAGAACACCACCCCAGTAACGCCAGTGGCAAGAAGTGCGGTTGTACCGCCAGTAAGACCTAAATCCTCAAAGACGTTACTCGCGTAATAAATAATGGCATCGATTCCCGACCACTGTTGAAAGAACATGACGAGCCACGCCGTTGCGACACGCTTGAAGGCGTCCCATTTGCGAAGAATGTGCCAGTATTGTGCCAACTCGCGCATAATGACACTCTGCTTCTCCCTCTCCGCGAGGTTCGGGAAATTCTTGGCAAATGCGCGCTGTTCAAACAATGTTTCGGCCTTGATCTCCTTGTATTCAATGTCGACCAAGGGGTGGTCGGTCGGGAGTTTGCGCAGGTAGGACAGTGTCTTGATAGCCTCCTCGTCTCTGCCCTTCTTGACGAGCCACCTCGGAGAGAACGGCAGCCACCATATTCCCAGCATCAGTATGGCAGCCGGGATACCCTGGATGATGGACGGTATTTGCCAGGCGAGGTTGGACTGGGTTTCACCAATTCCGCCAATGTTGTTGCTTCCGTATCCACACCAGAAGGACAGCATGATACCCAATATAGTGGCAAATTGGTAGAACGATACAAGAAAGCCTCGGAGCTCGGATGATGCTAGCTCGGCATTGTAGAGTGGGCTGTACTCATAACGGACATGTTAACTGTGCTCGATTTGGGTACATGAGACGATGGCAAGTCTACTTACCCAACACCGCTAAAGGTGCCCACACCGATCCCAGTGAAGAATCTCCCGGCGTAGAGGAGCGAGGGGTTGTGGTAGGTTGCGCCAACGTAGAGATAACTGCCGAGCACCACCCAGCAGCAAGCCATGAACATGGTGTACTTTCTTGAAAAGACCTCTCCCAGAATACCTGCAGACAAAGAACCCGTAATCCCACCAAGTTGGAGCACCGATGTCAACCAACCTGTGGCGCTGGAGGACTCGACCACAGACGGAAAGTTATCCTTGAAACGGTACATAACGAGAGACTGGCCGAGGACGCCCTGTTGGTAGCCATATTCAAAACCGCCGAATCTGTTCAAGGAACGTTAATGGAATGCTCGAAGAGGCCATCGGCCCATACGACCGACTCACGAGGCAAAGAAGGCGATGACCATAAGCTTCGGGTTATGCAAGAGATGTCGCCATCTGTTGTTATACAGTGACTTCTTGCGCTCTTCATGAGCAACGACATCGACAGGATCCATACTTTCTAGTCGCTTCGTATCAGGAATTAAAGCTGAACCAGATGATACCTACCTGGGGACTGAAGGCCTTTTGACTACCCCGGGAAAGGCACGACAGAGGAGTGGGGCAGACAAGGCAACTCGAAGCGCAATTCTAATGGATATAGGTCCCATTTGAAGCACTGCAATGCAAGGATCGCGTGTCGTGGCCATTTCTGGCCGAGTTGGCCGGCAGTGGAACCGAATGCAGAACCGGATATGGGCGTAGAGCTTCCATTTTCAACGGTTTGACTGTGTGCTTGTTGGCTAGAATCGGCTAGGGCAACGGCACGACGAAGACGCGCATTATCCTGGCCCAGAATGCCCAAGATCGTCAAGTATGGTTTGTGTCGGGGCTTAATCCTTCCTGAATGAGAGACGTCGGAAGTCCCCCGATGCTACTGTCATTCTGTTGCGGAGCCCCGGGTTTGGCCACCGCGGGAGAAGAAATTCCCGTCGCGTCTTCGAGTCTTCAGCAGTTCAGTGGTAGGCGAAGAATACGAATTAATGATGGAGTGCGCCGGGGCATTCTCCGCATTCGTGATACTAAGACTGCTAGCACGGAGTCCGGTGCGGGGCTTACAGGGCTCGAGTCCACCATTGGCATTTCTTGCACGGCTTAAAGACCAAGGTATACTTGGCATCCATCCTTGAGAGGTTGGGGGTGAGGGGATTGAAAAGGAAGGCCGAGCCCAGATGGTCATCTGGAGAGGACAATGCGACACAGGCCATCTCCACATGACACTCCTAGATGCCTACCTATCCATGGCCAGGGACTTTTGCTCCTTCACCGTACTTGGGTATTGGAATGCTTTGGAGCGAGTGTGATACTTCGTTCGAGGGAACGTGCTTACTGACAGGACCATATCGTGGAAAGACCCTCGACTCCCAGTTTGATTAGGTCACATCTACTTCCCCCAAAGCTATGGACAGGTTTAGGATGCCAGGAGAAACGGTTATAATTGGAACTGTGGTCCAAGAGGCGACGAACCGGAGATATACTTGACAGACTTGTGAGAACAGGATCCAGCAACCGTGCCAAGAATTTCAGAGAAATTGGACATTGGTGAGTCGCATTTTGTATGTCGGCATGATGGAAAAGAACCTGCCACTCCAATGTGTTGTCGCCGGTCTTGAAACCGCTGGATGGGAGCAGACCGTTCGACAAGTGCAATGGCGACAGAGTATGGACACGGGTGAAGCGCAGCTCCAGGCAGCTAATGGCCTATGCACGATTCTTTCAACGCGCTCTCAGGACTGACAGTGTGACGAACAGATTCGCATCGGTCGGTCCGTTAAGGACGATTGATGCACATTGTCGCTGGAATGTTCCATCATGAGCTACAGATGAAGGCAGCTTTTTTTCCGAACCATCCAGGATACACAAGCGCCAGGTCCCTAGGTCATGGCAAGTCTCATGGCTGAACGGTCATCCCGAGCTGCTTGGGAGAGCCAAGGCATCCGAAGGCGCACATGGGCATTCCCATCTTGGGCTGGTAGTCGCCAACAACTATTGGCGAAAATGGTTCATCCGGGAGCTTATGCTGGAAAAGGTTCCGGACTCGACAGCATTAATATGGCGCGTCTGTATTACAAGTCGGCCAAGATCCAGTGCGTGTTCCATGCATCGTAGAACGGTTAATAAGTCACAGATCCTAGAGAAGCCCAAGGTTGCAATTGTAGAAGGGTGTCGAGTAAATGAACTCAGTCAGATTTCTCGCTTTGACGCACGCATTCTGATGGACCATCCAACGCCTGTGCTCTTACCATAGCCTTCTCTTCTCGAACAGTTTTTACTAAAATCGCGGTAGTCCAGACTGCCAATGCAATTGAACAGCCGACCATCGCCCACATTCCCCGGGTAAAGCGCGGCGCCAGATCAGCGGAGTAGAATATAATGCTCCACCAGGCATTGACAGCATTGTTACCCAGGTTCATGCTAGCGATAACAACAGAACGCTGGCGGGCATCTCGGTTTCGCATGGCATCATTGGCCCAGGCAAAGAATGTTGCTTGACACGCATAAACTGCACCTGCCCAGTAGTAGGCACCGAATACAGTTGCAGTGGAATCGAACCGGGCTAAAATAAGGGCGGAGGTGACAACTCCAGTAATTCCAATAAAGTAACCAACGATGTATCGTTTGCCGCCGAATAAATCCGTCAGAGTGGCCCAGAATAACGTGGAAATGATCCCCACAGCAGGAACCCCAGTGGGATAGTTATTGAGTTGAGGTACCGAGTACTTGATTGTAGGGTGTGCCTTCATATAAAGTGCCAGAAGAGTATTTGACGAGAACGATTCCGTCTCGCCCGCAATCACCCAAAGAATGACAAACCCCCACCAGTACCAGGTAGTAAACAGCTCTTTCAAGAATGCTCTGTTGATTGGAGCGCGGTCGGCGTTCACCGTTGTCAGTCGTGATACAGCCAATGCACGTTCAGATGGAGTGAGATACGGAGCTCTCGTGGTTGTCGGCGTGTCTGGAAACAGGAACAGCCCATATATTGCAATCGGAAGGGTGATCAAGCCGTCGATCTGGATCAGTTAGCAACGTGAAACTGCCAAGGAGCTCTTCATATTAATAGAAGCATTTAAGATAGCAAGAGTAAGTACTTACTATGAATAGCCATCGCCAACCCGACAAACCTGCTGCGCCGTCCAGCGATGAATGGATTCCTGTTTGGATAAAGCCGCCAAACATGGTGCCAGCCAGACCACTCGCGGTGAAAATTCCGCTTCTTTTCCCTAGTTCACGCTCGGCATACCATGATCCTAGGATGTAATGGGTCCCTGAAAAGGTGCTTGCCTCAGCCAACCCCAGAAAGAACCGGATAGCCATGATACCTTGAGGGTTGTGGACCGCGGCCGTAATCATCGTCAACCCACCCCACAGGAGGACCATGGATGGGAAGAAGATCCGAGGCGGCAGGTAGGTTAGTGCCAGGTTCGAAGGGACCTGGCCGAGGATATAGCCCACGGTAAAAATGGTGTTGATGACAGTGAGCTGGTTGCCTTTGAAGGCCAGCTCCTCCTCCATGCCCGAGACATACGCGTTGGTGAGGTTGGAGCGGTCAAGATAGTTGAAAAAGTAGGTTACGCAGCAGAAGGAGAGGATAAAGAAGTCGATCTTGACGAGCAGCCTCTTTTCAGGGTCCTTGATCCACCACATTGTGTGTCAAACACGGTGAGACCGCGAGTTCAGGTTGGCGGTTGAGAGTTGGGACCGAGGGTCAAGACATTATTTCAGGCGGAGAGCTACCGAGATCCGATGATGCAACGGCAATGCGACCTCGACGATCCAAGAATATCAATACGGAATAATCAATGGCAATCAACGTACGGAGTACACAGTTGGAGTGAGGAAAATCTGCCTCGAAGTGGAAATTCCGGGGAGCAAATCGGTTGCTGCCTAAGGCAGTAAGCACACCAAATCGGGCCGTCACGTGTGCCCCTTTGAATTTTTGGCTCAGCCTCACCACCATCGCGATCTCTTTCTCTCTCTCTCTCTCTCTCTCTCTCTCTCTCGCTGTCACTCGCTCGGTCTTTCAGTTCCTGAGCTAAAACCCTTATACTATGCGGCCCTCCTTCCGCTCTCCCTTTGATGTCGCCGCCATTGGAGCCTCGGGTTCCTCTCTACTAGTCGCAGACCCACGACCCTGCGTCTCGCCCGCCTTGCAACTACCCGACCGCAGCCGGGGATGAAGGCCTTCAAGCTGCCCTGGAGGGTCGGCCCCAGCTCGGCGAAGGACGCCCTATCCATAAGTGAGAAAGAACACCAGGACTACCTGCCCACGGCACCCACTCACTTCAACTTCTTCTCCTCGCAACTGGATTCCTGCGTGGAAGCCTCGACCATCGATGGCCTGAAAGCACTCTACAACCCACTTTGCCCCTTGCTGGAGGATGGAACATACCCTGGACTGTGGTGGTTGGACGTAACGGCGCCCTCGGAAGACGATATCGAGACACTCTCGCGCATCTTTAACCTCCATCCGCTCACAACGGAGGACATCAAAATTCGGGAGAACCGTGAGAAGATCGAAGCCTTCGGTCCGTACTACTTCTTGTCCCTCCGACCAGCTCTCCAGGTCGAGACCCACGAGGGAGCACAAACATCTACTGTCAACGTCTATGCTGTCGTGTTCCGCAATGGGGTGCTCAGTTTCTCAATGGGGGACAATCCCCATGTGGGCCATGTCCGAAACCGTATCAAAGAACATCAGAGTCACATGTCGCTGACCAGTGACTGGATCTGCTATGCACTTATGTAAGTTATGTTCTCGTGCTCGCAAGTTCTCCACTAATTCTCCGCAGCGACGACATTGTCGACGGTTTCGCCCCTTTTATCAACCAGGTAGAGAGCGGAGTGGAAACGATGGAAGACAGTGTTTCCATCACCCGGCCGGACGACATTGGTTTGGCTCTTCAACAAATCTACAAATGCCGGAAAGAGGTTCTGCACATCCGACAATTGCTGAATGACAAGACGGACGTGCTTCGGTGCTTCGCCCGCCACTGCGAGGCCTTTGGCGCCTCCTCGTCGCAGGTGACACTATATCTCAGCGACATCCAGGATCACGTCCTGACTATGGTAGCGAACTTGGATGCAGCGGAGCAAATGCTGTCGCGTGGCCAGTCCAAGTATCTAAGCCAACTATCCTTTGACTCCACCCGGATGCGCAACCAGATAATGCACGCGCTGAGTCGGCTGAGTATGATTGCGGGAATCATCGTTCCTTGCCAGTTCGTGACCGGTCTCTTTGGCATGAACGTGACTGTTCCAGGGGAGGATAAGAATACATTAGCCGGATGGTTTAGTATTCTTGGAATAATCCTCGCGCTGATTCTGCTCTTTCTTTCTATCGCTCGAAAACTACGCCTTCTCTAATCCATCTGGCGATGGGAAGGACTGCTTGGACACCGTTGTAGTTGGGTTGTGCCCCGTTTACTATCTTTCTATGACACTATCTAGATTAATTTACTCTCCATCTATGAGCCACATCGTGTTCGCTGCTCTAAAATCCTGTCAAACAGCTATTTAACGAGTAGACATAATTCACGAATCAGGCTTGTCAGTTTAGACGCGTGGTGAATCTGTTGGTGTTAGGGATTCAGGATATATATATCCCCCATGGTAGAGCAAGTGCCGATGTACTCCATACTCTCCCCTTTATTAGATTATTGCCGAAACTGTCGCATTACTATGTTTTAAGCTACTGAGAAACAAACCCCACGAGGGTCCCCTTATTCTACCCCGTAGAATTCTCGAAACGAATCGTCGCGCCAGATCTGGTGAAGTGGCCAGGCGAATCTGATACATAGTCCGTCATAGCGTCCTTCACACTGGGGCTGACTCGCATTCCACAACCAATAACACAAAGTAGCAGCAGAAGGCCCCACCGATCGCGTATGAGACAATTGGGCCAGAAGACTCTAGACCCGATCTTGCCTTCGCTGGTTGGACGCTTGGTTTGTGCCTGAAGCTCTGAACTGGCACCGGTGACACTAATTGTCAGCAATAACAACCATAAAGTTTCCTCCCCCCAGTCCAGACTGCTTATGTCGATATCCCAGACAGAATGAGCCTTTCTCCCCTAGATGTGGGAGTCCAGCGCTTCCTGGAATTCACAGTGACGCTTGTTTTCCCAGAAGTGTACTCTACAGGGCAGCTTGACGCTGCGACACAGGCCCTGCTCTCAGAATGGCCCACACTTGGCTCGCGACTAAACTCACTGGTATTTTCCTCGAGAATGCGTGTTAATGCCTGTACTGATAGTCATCACAGCGAACTGACCTCATCCCAAGCGAACCCGACAACCTACCCAATATCTACCGAGGACAATTCCTCGAAAAGAACCTCGAGGATGTCATCGACATCGCCAAACCGAAGCAGATGAAGGACGATATTAGGAAGCTGGATAAGCTCTTCAAGTTCTCGAACAGCCTGAAGAAAGCGCTGCGAGGGCAGGTCTTCCAGGTTCGCGCGCTCCTGTTGCAAAACGCTACGGTCATACGATTTGTATTCCAGCATCCTTTCTGCGATGCGACTGGTGCGTATACCTCTTCAATGATCAAGGCGTACCCTGACAATAACAGGCGGATATAGGATTGCAGAAGCATACTGCGACATTCTGAGTGGAAAGAAGGTCCCAGATGTATCGTTTATGAGAACCCCCCTGAGACTGTACGATGGAACCACGCAAGAAGCGACAAATGAAAAGAACACCCAGAATACAACGGAGATAGTTAATCGAACACGCGAATTATTCGTCTGGAGCTGGCGAGCTCTACTCCAAAAGGGCGTCAAACTGATCGTGCGAGACCTGCTGCATCCCAGCCGGGTCGAGAACACGCTATACATTCCGGAAGAACAGCTAAGAGCCTGGAAAGAAGAAGCTCAGAGGCAAAACATCAGCGTCACTGACCATGATCTCCTTACCGCATTTATCTATCAGGTATGAAGTCCATGCCCTTCAGGTCTACCCTCAAGTAGTAACATTTACAGTCCGCGTACGAGCAATCCCTGCCCCAAGACTACAGCATCATATTCGGCATCCGACGACAACTCCAGAACCAAACCCCAATGCACAACTCTTGTTTAGTACTCCCTATCAACCTTGACTCCCTCCATGACGGCAATCGATCAAAGCCCGCGGCGCTCCCTAAGATAGCAGCCGAAGTGCGACGCACAATCCTCCAAGCCCGACAACCAGAGTGTCTTTCTAAACTGCTACAGTTCCATGCAAACCCAAATACAAGGCCCATGATTCCGCGATGGATTGGACGCAAAGCCTCTCAGGTGTCGGTGACCTCGTGGGCTGATTTACCTTTCTTTAACCTTGACGCGCGAGGGACGACGCCGAGCTTTGTGTTTGGAGAGCTCGATTTGTGGGGACTTTTGAAGATGTTTGGACTCTCTATGGACGATATTATTATAACTTGGAGGGATCAAGCAGCAGGAGAGGATGGAAACGGTGGCTATTGGATTCGAGGGAGACTGGATAAGGCTGCGTGGGAGAGAATGGCCGAAGCCCTTAGCCAATAGAGCTGTGGCGAGCATAGACCGAGCTGAATTGTTATGAATGCTAATGCATCTAGATACAGAGTCAAACATTTCAACTAGGCAAAGAGTCTAGACAGTAAAGCTCCCGGTCAACCGAATATCACGACTCGAACTGCCCACATAAACCCGGAATGCCCCCTCGGGCACAACCCACTTCTGTCGTACGACATCCCAATAGCTGATATCTCGACGCGTGAGTTCGAATACCGCGAGTCCGCTCTCACCAGGCGTAAGGCTTAGTTTGTCGAACCCTCGCAGCTGCTTGGGCGGCGTCGATGGAGCCGAGTCGGGATATCCAATGTAGAGTTGAGCGACTTCGGCGCCAGTGACCTTACCGGTGTTGTTCACATAGGCACTGACTGTTCCAACTGAAGCGAAAAGATCAGACGGACCACCGACAACGGTCTCACCGGTGGTTGGACCGGGCTTTGCGATGACAGCCGTCGCAAGAGTCGAGTAATTGAATGTAGTGTACGCTATCAACACGTTAGTCGCATCCTCGAAGACATCCAAGGGACTTACACAAGCCAAATCCAAACTCATATCGTGGCTGGATCTCGTTCTGATCGAAATGCCGGTAGTCGATGAACAGGCCCTCGGAGAAGTTGTCAGTCAACTCTGTGGTCCACGTTGCGCCGTAGTCCTTTTCAGATTTGCCGATTGTATAGGGCAGCTTCCCACTGGGCGATTGGTCACCGAACAAGACATCGACGAGGGCATGTCCGCTTTCTTGACCGGGTAGACCAGCCCAGACGATGGCGACGACGTTGGGCTCTGCGAGGATCGTCTCGAGGGTGATGGGCCCGACGCTATGAACGACGACAATCGTGGGCGTGTTGGTCCTCGCGACAGCCTGGACCAGGGCGTTCCCATTGTGCCAGGGGTCGAGGTGGTTGCGGTCGCCGGCGTGGTCTTCGACTGTAATGTACCTGCTACGTGTTAAATCTGTGATAAAGAGGTGAACAGAGCACGCACCCTTCGCCAGAGTCCGAAGTGATAAACACGATGGCAGTTTCAGCAGAAGCAGCAGCAGAAGCGCCAGCAGAAGCTTCATCGGTGGTACTAGTGACGATGTTCGTGCCTGCTGAGAGCTTCTCCTTGATAGCATCCAGTGGAGCAACGAGATACTATGCGAATTAGTCTCTTTCTATCAAGCTTCAAGGTTGAACATACCGGATATTCGGCTGTACCACTGCCCCATCCTTGAGCAAGAGTTCCAGTGTTGCAGCCCCGGTCTTCACACGCGTTGGCGCCGTCTGGGTTAACAATGGCATCAGATCCAATAATCGCAAGACTGGCAGGAGTGCCCAGTGGCAGGCTGTGGTTATTATTCTTGAGCAACACGATAGAGTCTCGCGCAATCTTCCGTGCAAGATCGCCATGCTCAGGTGTCGTCACATTAACAGACGCCACACCCCCATCCCAGCTGCTAAATGCGACTTCAGGATAGCCCTTGTCCTGGCCGAGCAGATACCACGATGCGACAACACGAGTCACCATATCATCGAGGCGCTCCTGGGGGACAGAGCCGTTTGTAATCGCCGCAGCCAAGTTATCGCCCCAGTATATGCTACCGGGTGGTTGATTGAAGTCAGAGCCTGGCATGGTCATATCGAGGCCTTCTACTGCACTCTTGACTGTACTATGTTGTGCATTCCAATCGGAGAGGACATGGCCTTTGAAGCCCAGCTCGCCTTTGAGCAGACCGTTTAGGATGGCGTCGTTCTCGCAGGCCCAAGTCCCGTTGACTTTGTTATAAGAGCACATAACAGAGGCGACATTCGCCTTGACGGCGTCATAGAACGGCCAGAGATACAGCTCATGCATTGTCCGGTCGTCAGCAACGGAGCTAATAGTCTCGCGGTTATGCTCTTGCTCATTGAGAATGAAGTGCTATCACGATTAGCATTGAACAACCCAGTTTACTTGAAGAGCATACTTTGGCACAGGCCTGTACACCACTCCCCTGCATACCCTGAACTGCCTCCGAAGTGGCAATCCCCATAAGATACGGATCGTTTGAGAAACCCTCCCAATTTCTGCCCGCACTAGGAATCTTCCCTAGAGCACCAAGGGCAGGCCCAAGCTGGACATGCACGCCGAGCGCCTTGGACTGCTCACCCATTGCAGCTCCACGAGCCCGGATAAGTTCGCGATCCCACGTCGCACCAGCATTGATTCCAGCCGGAAACACAGTAACGGGATTCGCAAAGCGCACGCTCAACGGCCCGTCCTGGAGACACAGTGACGGGTAGGAAATCGACTCGGGCTTGTACGTATTCCCGACACAGGGGCCCTGCATCCAGGTCACGCCGGTTACGATACCGACCTTTTCATCCTGGCTTAGCGCTGCCAGGTCTGTTGCTGCTTTCTGGTATGCTTCATCCCACGTTATGGCCTGTCCAGCGGCAAGTGTAGCCGCCAGGAGGACGGTCGAAACTGTCGAAGTAAGCGAACGCATAGCTAAAGACAGTCCAAGCACAAACACACAAAGTTGGTACCCCGCGGGCTCCTTACAGGGGGCAATGGCTCATTTTAATAGCTATGCCCAGAGAGAATGTGCGGCGTGCACCGGCCGGGCCTGGATTGTCACGGAAATGCGCCCAGAAGTTGAGGCTTGGCTGGACATTCTCCGCGTCTTGTCGCAGACAAAGTGAGCGAAAAAGAAGCGGGCAGTATTATGGTTGGCCAGAGTGAACAGGGGAGAGGCCGGCAACAGGCAGAGAAAGGAAGAACCGGATGGGATCAGGCTGTTGTGCCTTCCTCCGCCTTGGCTGTAGATCGCATTCTATCTGACTCGCGGGGTTCTACGACCCAAGAGTCCAAGAGTCCAAGACTCCAAGACTCTGGATCGGGGTAATTGCCGGTTAATTGTTGCTCCCTTGCTTAAAGCAAACTTTGTGCAACATGCAAAGGGTGCTCACTGCTGGCAGACAAAGGGGGAGCACGATCTAGCCAGGCGATGCGAACTTGTACCCCTGTATAAGGGCGGGATATCCAAAACAGTTATTATTAAGTGACATGTTCCTGTAATCTGTTCCTGCAGAGCTATCTGGCAAATCCTTGTTCATATTCCGGTACATTCGGCCTATTTAGCCTACTCGCCCAGCACCTTCTCGACCACTTTCGCATGTTGGAGGAAGACTTCATCCTTCAGCCGCCTGCCAACTAACTGCACATGGCAGGGTGCTCCTTCTACCTCCTCGGGGTTGTCTAGTACTGTTAGCATCTTTAATCAGGAATAAAGGAGTAAGCCCTACACTCAGGAGTATACGCCACGTCGCGCACGAACTCGGCATCAGCAGCTTGATTTGCGTATCTGAATGGGATTACACAAGCAGGGTACTGCATAAGTTCAGCATAAATATCCAAAATTTTCAAAGCAGAGGGAGCGCCTACATCCACCATATTCCAGATAACTGTGTAGATAGTATTGCCGTATGTATCGTTGAGAGGCGCGCAGCTTTGGTAGCCAGGGCCCAAAACCACGTCAACGCCGCTTTTCAACCAGGCCTGCCGCATCTTCGCTGCAACTTGTGCCTTGGCGATATTAAAATCATATAGCTGGCGCAAGGTGGGCTCGGGACCGGTGTTTTCAAGATTGTATATCATACTGAGCGATGGAATGTACGGTTCACCCCCGTTGGCCACATTGCGCAACGGCGTGCGGTCCGGATCCATATTGAAGAAGCGGAAAGCTAGGTCGCAAGCATCTGCCAAAGACGGAATCTCATCTAAGGAGAGATTTACAATTCGATGGCCAGACGTGGCAAGCTTGCGAGTCGCGGTGTCTATAGTCCGCTGCATACAAGGATGGAGTGGAAAAGCGGGATCCTCTGGTAAGACTCCGATAGTGAGTGGCGATTCTAGCTTCGGTGGCTCAATGTACGGGAACCCAAGAGAATTGTCGTCCAGATTCTCCGGATGGGATGAGACGACCGTTTTGAAGAACAACTCTGCATCGCGCGCAGAGGTGCAAAGAGGCCCAGTTGCGACTGCGATGCCTCCCGCAAGGCCAATCCGCCCAGGTGGTGTTTGACCGGCAAAGGGGAGTCTCCCAACAGAGGGCTTGAATCCCTGAATACCGCAGCACAGCGACGGAATGCGGAGCGAGCCCGCAACATCAGTTCCGGCGCCCAGGATAGACCCACGCATTGCTATCAGGGCACCCTCGCCACCGCAGCTACCCCCGGCTGTCAAGTTGCGTCCGTACGGGTTGCGAGTCCGGCCAAAAACATTTGTATGGGAGTCGGCAGCCATCATTGTTTGGGGCAGGTGAGTCTTTACGTAGATAACCGCGCCAGCCTCAGTCAGGATATTCACCATAGGGCTGTTGAACGTGAGTGCAGGCCGATCCAGAAACGAGACGTAGCCAAGCGTAGACTGGACCCCGATGACATTGTAAGAGTCTTTTAAACTGATAGGGATGCCATGGAGAGGGCCAGTAAGCTCCCCAGTTTCCGCATATCGACGGTCTAGTTCTCTCGCGCGCTCCAAGGCCTGGTCGAAGAATATCTCCGTCAGACAGCGCGTGAGCTGGTGGGCAATGGCCGCGCGTTTGCAAAACGCCTTTGCGACATCGTAGGCGCTGAACTCGCCGCTTCTAAGGCGTGCAAGCAAACCGGTGACATCTGAGGTCTCTGTTATGTCGAGCTCACGCTCGGTCAGGATACCAGCTTGGCGGGGGATATCAAGTATATTATCTTGCGAGGAAGCCTTTTCCAATAGCTCAGGCTTCACCCGCCATTCCGGGGGTATTTTGGCTGTGAGTTCGTCTCGTTTGCGCTGTGCCTTCTGTGGCCACTCCATTGTTAGATTATTAGAGGTTTACACAAGACTGGGGTGTATCGAGCCTACCTACGTGCTTATATGTCTTTCATCGGCAATTTATTGTAGGTGACGCAGACATCGGGCAGAGTAACGTCAGGCATTCGGTGTTGACACCAGTCCAGTATCTCCGAGCAGTCAGGACCAGGATATCGGTCTATTGGGCACTTGTGCAAGTGTTGTGCATTCAACTATGCAGATACCTAAACAGCGAGGGGTTCGCCGACCGACATTGTCGGATGCCGAAGGCTGCTTGGCGTGACAGGGATAGAGGCCGGAATAACATTGCTCCCTTGAATGAAAGAGGATGGATGATGTAGCAAGATTCAACAATAGACCGAAGAATCTCCATCGAAGGTGGTTTGTTTGTTTGATGGTGTGATTGATGGAGGGCCTCGCAACACCTTCCCGAAATGGACAAGCGCGGCCTCGGCTGTTCTACGATCACAGATGCTCTCAGGACTCAACAGAATGATTCAATCAAAAATGAGGGACATGGTATTTCAGCTGGGGTATTTACATAATTCATAACAAAAAGCTCAGTAACAAGTAACGAGTACATCTAAAACCAAGGCAGGTACGCCGTGTTCACATAATCAATGTTCTCCGGGGGACACTCGATGCGGTCCTTGCAGGTGCCAAAGATGCGGTCCCACAAGCGCGTCTGCTTGCCGTAGTTCCCACTCGACTTCCATCCGTGGCGGTGGTGCAGGTCGTGGTCTTCGATGATGAGCTCAGATTTGAAGAGTCGCAGCGCCCAGCTCAGGGTGTTCGGGGGAATCGCCACGATGCGCAATCCACTGTGGCCAGCCAGTTCGGCGTAGACCACGTACATGTGACAAATCCACCACTCGTAGAATCCCATCGGCATGCCCATCAGTTTCATGGAGAAGTAGGTCATCAGCGGGATACCGGCAATGTCGAATAGCTCCTGCTCGAGATCGGCGTACAGCGTGAGGAGCGGGTTGGGATGCTTGGTCAGGTGGTGGGTTCGGTGGTATTTCCAGAGTCCGCCAACTTCGTGCATCAGACGGTGGTACCAGTAGAACCAGAAGTCAAGAATGATTCCATATAGACCAGCCTCTACAGGCAGCCACCACCAGTTGATTGTGGAAGGGGCCTGGCTCTGCCGGTATGCCAGAAACACGGTGAAGACCGGTCGGAAAGTCGAAGTTGAGATAAGAGAGCGGGCCACCTTTGCAACACCCACGTCTGGTACTCCATCACGCTCATGGACGTCACCATCGAGGAAACCCGTCTGGTGGCCGACGCGGCGCAGTACGTGCAGCTCGTGGATTGCAATCAGCTTGAAAGCAAGGCTGTAGAAGATGACGGCGCCGAGTGCGGTCAGGTTCTTGCCGGTATAGGAGGTATAGACATGGTGAATAACGAGTGGAATGATGGCGTGTGTAATCACCCATCGGTGCTGCTGGATCTCAGGCAGGTAGGGCACCTTGTCGGTCTTTTCGTGGATCGGGACGTCCTTGTCAAGAACGATGGGATGGATGTCCAAAATTTCGTACAGCCAGTGATGCAAACTCCACTGACTTTTGTCTGACTTTTGCCAGGTGGACTTCATCGAGTCCCTGGGATTTCGTTGAACGCTCATGATGGACAAAGGGTTTTGTGCGGGTTGTCGTAGATCTGGGCGACTCGAGTTGGATGTGGGAACATGGGGGATTTTTATACCCGCGACCCAGAGCCCCAGTGAATATCAGATTGCCCCAACGTCGGCTGTGATTTGGCCGCATGTGATATTCATTGGAAGAGTGGTTCGCTGGGTCGCCAAAGAAAAGTCCCAGTGAGTGTGAAGGAGAGCGCCACTTATCCCCGCGGGCTGTGCAGATCCTCCAAACAGGGTGCCTGGTGGCCCACAAAACTGGTTAGGGGGGAAATTAGGGCGAACATGGTGAAATCAGGCCAACGCTCCAGACTCGCAGAGGTCGCCCTTTTCGTATATCGCACGTCGCCACAGCGTTGACACTCGACATGGCCTGCTGCCCCGGATTATCTCAACGTCGTCCCTCCTCGCCGTCCTCGGTCTCTCACCCCGCAAGCCGCCGCCCCAGACGCAACCTCCAGACCAGGTCACTCTGACTCTCATTCAATCCATTATCCTCGTTTTTCTCGTCCTGCGCGCTCGATAAATGGCATCGAGCCTTGAATTGACGGTTCCCGAGCGGCTTCGACGGGAGTGGCCTGTGATCCCCGTGGGCCACATGAAGGGCATTGACGTCGCCTCGGCGTGTTCTGTGAAGATTTCTCATCAGTCCGAATCAACCCACAAATCGAAGGCTTTGGCTGGTGCCTGAAGATGCGCGAACCGAGATTGAAACGAAAACCTCCCTGCCTGAACCCTGGGTTATCGAGATCTACCGAGACGCGACGATCTGCCGGGTGCTTGACGAGTGTTGAATCGATGACAGGCTGGAGTCTGGACAGAAGGGGAAAGGCTAGGCCGAATTGCGCACGTCGCGAGGATTCGTGACTCCTAATCAAAACAACCCCAGGAGGTCGACTAGCGAGGATGAAGTTGTCGTGGTGTTGTGATTGTGCTACACATGGCTGAGTCATCCTCCACATCTTCGCCATACCTAACTTTACTATCCACCACTCCACGACTCCTTCCTCGTGCATTCGCCAGATCAGCAGCATCTTAGCAATCTCTTCGGTTGAGAAATGCGGTAGTCTGCTACCCATTCCCTGTGATTGCCGCTGCCTATCGGGCCGCGACCTCGAGGAATGGCGCAACATGGAATGACTCAATCTTGAGATTCGCCCCATTGATGGACAGCGCACTGAACTTCTGGAGTCTGAGCTATTGTTTGTGGACCGGGCACTCAGGGGCCAACTGGCAGATCCCTGGCGCTTAACGCTCAAAACATCCAACGGCCATTGTCATGTTTGCAATGAGCCTCGTCCACGCGGCATGCGAAAGCATGGATCTACTTTTCAAGCGTGTATCCAGCACTCCCAGGTATCAGACTACATTGCGAGCTCGACATCAAAGCAACTGTCTGATGCCTGGCGCGGGTCAACATCGGGTTATCTCGAGGCTCTAGCCCTTGTAACGTGCTGTAGCTTCGCCAATTAGATGGACAACACCACGGGGAGCCTCGCGTGAATGCTGCAGGGGAGGCTCCAGGCACCAGGGTTTGTCTTTCGAGTTTTGCTGGGACGGGGCTTGAAATCAGATGAAACAGACCATTATTGTGGTTCTGTGTTCGAGGTCGCTCAGAGTCGTTCTCGATACCTCTGGCATCTCACCTGCATCTCGCACAGCTTTCTCTTTTGGGAATAGCGCCGCCATAGGGCCTTGATGCACTCGAAGAACATTCCATTTCTGCCAGCATCTGGTCTGAGTCGTCGGTTTAGTATCTTCACATGTCCGGCAGATCCGTCAGAATCCCAACGGTTTGGCTGGTTTTGTCATTGTTATCAGATGGACATGCATGTGGCGACTGTTATCCGGCCCGTCCTGCTAACTACCTGATGAGCATATGAACACATCCAATCCTGACTTCTAAAATAATAACAGGATTTATCCCCGTCCTATGATCATGCTTAACATCATATCGCAACACAAACATCATGCTGAATTCAGTCCTCCCTCCCATCCTGCCAAGTCGAACAGTTTGCACATCGTAGCGCCTAGATCCATCAATATTACCAACCACAAAAATAGCGGGAAAAATAGCGAAAGCAGAATGAACTCACCTTATCACTGATCCACTTGAGGCAGTACTTACACTTGATCTGCCGCTTAACGATCTTATCATGCGAGATGACCATGTACAACTGCGCCAGCGCATACAAGGTCAAGCTGATACCGAGAAAATTGATAGCCTTTTCCAGAAAGACACTGTAGCCGATTAATCACTGCAACGGAATAACTGCAATCCCAGTAATCAGAATATGAAGAGAACGCACCCATACGCCAAAACAAGCGCCCCGTCGTCCCGCGCCTGCTCCAGGGTGTTATACCCCCTCCACTCACGATAATGCGGGCCCTTTGACAAAATCGCAAACTTCTCATCCATATTCTTCATAATAAACGGCAGAAGCGAAACGATGGGGAGAACGACATCCGAAATAAACGAGTTGACGACGCCCGTGAAGGCCTGCGCGATGCTACAGTCTGTTAGTCCACAATACAAATATATATACTATCAGGCCACCATTATATCCGTAGAAAAAAAGAAAGGGCTTCTACATCAAACCCAACGCGACTTCGAGGACGTTGTCGCGCGCTGCGAAGTCGATGAATCCCTGCCAGGCGCGGTGGACGTGTTCTCCGGCGTCGTGGCTGACGCGCCTGATTGTTTCTGTGCTCTCTCCGAGGCCGCGCATGTTGTGAATAATACTATGCGAATAATGCTTGATTTCGATAATTGCTGAGTTGAAGCAAGTTGAGAGCGATGCGGGGGGGTGACGTTTTAAAGCTGGCGATCATCAACAACACGTCACGCGGTTATACATCGAGGAAGCGCAGCGCCAAGGCAATATATTGCATGAGTTCTAAATATTGTTCCCAAATAGGACATTTGGGTTGTTGTATCTTTTGGTCGTGTAGTCGCGGAAAGTATGTTGTGCTGTAAGATATATATTTACACACCTGCCGTCCTTTCCCAGCGTATATATAACTGGCCAGCACTAGATGTAGTCTATACTAAATACAGAAAGCGACATGACAATCGAATTGAGCTATACCCATTTAAGGTTAGGAATGCATGACCTTTATAGGACTTATATATAGATGCTTAAATAGGAGTATTATTACAGTAGATCAAATTACAATTGTAGACCTCGACACCTATTACCAGTACAATTGAATATATGATCACTTCAGATAGCTCAAAGCAGCAACACACAAGGCATCCACACCAACGCGCATAGTCGGCTGAATGACCGGCGCAAACAGCGCAGAATGATTCCCAGCAATTTCCTCCGTGGTCCCCTTGACACTTGCCTCATCCCAAAGCTTCTCATCAATCCCGCCCAGAAACCAAAAGCTACACGGGATATCCCGACACGTCGCCAGCGTCGAAAAGTCCTCGCTAACATTCGTCCTCGGTGTATCCCCATCAAAGGCCTCTCCAAAATACTCCCCAAACTCCTTCTTCAGCGTCGCCGCAAGCGCATCCTCATTCACCGTCGGCGGAAAGCGCCTCGTGGGCGTAAAAATCGGCTTCTTCGGCGATCCACTAGCCACACACTCAGCCTCGACAATCCTCTTCACAGAAGCAATAATCTTCTCGCGCGTCTCAAGCTTCACACTGCGGAAATCAATGCCAATATCCGCGCGGTCCGCAATGATATTCTCCGTCTGGCCCGCCTGGAGACTGCCCACCGTCAAAACACCCAAGTCCGACGGATCCACCTCCCGACTGACAATGCCCTGCAATCGGACAACAATATGCGCCGCCAGCAGCACCGGGTCAATAGTATGATGCGGCAACGAGCCATGCCCCCCGCGCCCAAAGACCGTAATCTTCATACTATCCGCCGCAGCCATGATAGTGCCGAAGCGGGACCCGATCGTCCCCGCGCGCAGCCGCATGACGTGCTGCCCAAAGGCATAGTCCGGGATGGGGATCTTATCATACAGACCGTCATTGACCATAGCCTGGGCGCCGGCGCCGCGCTCCTCGTTCGGCTGGAAGACGACGATGAGGGTCCCTGACCAGCTGTCGCGGAGACGGACCAGTTTCTCTGCTGCGGCGAGGAGACAGGTTATATGCATGTCGTGGCCGCAGGCGTGCATGACGGGCTTCTCTACGCCGTCGGCATCGCGCATTGTGACGGTGCTGGCGTAGGAGAGGCCGGTGATTTCTTTCACTGGGAGGGCGTCCATGTCTGCCCGGAGGAGGACGGTCTTGCCGGGCCCATTTCTGAGGACACCAGCGAGACCGAAGCCGCCGATGTTGGTGTGGATGTCAAAGGCATGTAGTTCGGATAACTTGGCGGCGATTGTTTGAGAGGTGGATTCCTCTTGGAGCGAGAGCTCGGGGTGGGCATGGAAGTACCTGTAGAGGTCCTCATAGGGGGCCAAGTCCAGCGAGGCCGACCTGAGGATGTCTGATACTGCAGTCTGTGCCATTTTCAGGTGTTGTGTAAGACGGACAGAGATGTTGTTTCCCGCGGAAAGAAGCGAACCCCGCGGTGGGGCGGTGACTCACTGGCTTATTCTATGCTTATTCTACATGCTAAGCTTGATATGCTAATGCTGGATATGCTGATACCAGTGATAGGGTAATGGATTGGCTAGCTTAAACTACTACGCCCAATAGTGCTCTCTGCAACATTCCCCCCGGCCATCTTGACCACCCAGCCTGCACTCTGGCGGACCTCCACAACCAACCGGAGTCGTTCCTTGGGAAAGAGAGTAACATAATTATCAGACCAAAGGACCGGAGCCAGTTCCTCGCCATTCGGATCCTGCGCAGTCAATCGCAGAAAGAAGGCAGGAATTTCGCCCGTGTTTTCCAGTTGAACTTCTATATGGGTCAACGTAGGCGTTGGTCGGGCAAGTACAAAGACGTTCGTCTTCACTGTTGCAGGGGAAAGTCTACTCAAAGCCGTGAAGTTCGCGTACGATGCCACTGGGGTCGTATACCAGTTTGATGCGTCCCAGTCGAGGGCGTCAACATGCGCGGTCACCCAGTAGACATTCCGACTGAGGGTCGTGTTAAAGTCATCAGAGAGGACCAGCCGCAAGAACGCAACGTCGTCTAGCTTGAGTTTTACAATTTCAGGAATTGACATGACTTCTTTGGAGGAAGTTGGTGCTGTTTCGGCCGTCACTTCGCGATGGACCAGCGTCGTCCCATTGGTATCAATGAGGTCTGCAGTGATACGGCGCACACCTTTAGACTGCAAAGAGTGATTGATCAGGTAAACGCTGTTTGATCCATAGTCTAGTGCGACATGTTCTTGCCGTGCGCCCACTTTGACTCCGAAATATGCACCTGCTGGTCGAAGATAGTAGTCGAAAAGTTGCCAGTGTAGGCTAGGCCACGCACTGTTGAGCATCCAGTAGATTACACCGGTTGCTGGATGAGATGCATTCTGTCGGGCTGCAAAGGCTTCGAACTCTGCCCGAGTTGCTTCATAGTCCATGATCTGGGCTTTCAGCACATAGTCCTCTAAGCTCGTCGGTCGGCCATATCGTTCCATCAACGCCTTATTGTAGATTGTTCGGTTATGGAAAACACTCCCGGCGGGCGAGAGATGATAGTGTCCAGCACTCGTATTCGTCCAAAGGGTTTCCAGGTCGGTGGGAGACAAGAAGCGACGTAGGCTGCTGAGCTCAGGGGTGCCAACACCGGCACCTTGCTCAGAACCGAAGCCAAAGGCTGCACCAATCTCGCTGCCATACCAGTAGTTCGGAGGTACCCAGTCGTAAGGACCTTCCATCTTCATCCCCGAGGGCTGGAGCTGACTTGGATGACCGCGGCTGCTAGCTGAGGCAATGACAGGGTTTGGCCAGTTCATCCGACGAAGGGCAGTCATGAACACTGTTGTCGCACGTTCGTCGGGCCAATAGTCAGAGCCAACAAGGAATGCAAGCATGGAAGGATGCGGTTGCATCATTTCTGCTTCGTGGAGCATCGATACGTATCCAATATCGTAGTCTTCGTCGCGCCATTTGACGCCTTGGGCGTCTTCATTGTAGGTCCAACCCTCCCACTTGTCACAGCATTCCCATCCGGCAATAACCATCATGCCCATGCGGTCTGCTAGGTCATACAGCTCGGGATGCTCTTGCTTGCCTTCGAGCCGGACGGTGTTGAGCCCCATGTCGAGCATATAGCGGAATATCATCTCGAGACGCTGAAGATCAAACCGCAACAGCAAGTCTGGCGCGTATCCAGCGCCACGAACGTGAAAGGGGTGACCGTTTACCGTAAACTCGTTCTCGCCATGACGATTGAGTGAGGACCCGACACTGCGGAGGGCAAAGTTCGTAGGTGCGCTCAGGTCGGAGAGGGTGTTTGGCGACAGCGAAACATCCAGCTGGAGCTGATATAAGGGCTGTGACCCCCAAGCAGCCGGCCACCAGACCTTGATTTGTGAAGTTCCAAGAATTGCATCCAAGCTGACAGTTGAATTCGAACGCGGCGGCAGCTTCACACGCTTAGAGAGAGCAATGGGCTGCGGACTATCTGGTAGACGAATGATGCCGCGTACTGTAGCATCCTGGGCTTGGGTTCCATAGTTGACGAGATCTGTCTTGATTGTGATGTTGACGGCGAGAGGCTCCTGCGTGTCATGGCTAAAGTTGCTGGTAACTCGAGGAGATGAAAGCGAGACAGGCCCAATGAGCTTGAGATTAACAGCCCTCCAGACGCCCATGCCCATGTCAGGGGGATACGGACTCCAGTCTGCCCAACCGACTGCTAGATCCTTAAGGTAGTCTGTTGGATACGCCTGGATGAGCAGCGCGTTGACGCCGGGGTGAATGAGACCCGTGATGTCGTACGACCGGCCGGCATAGGCGCCATTCTGGATATCCTTGGAGACAACCAGCTTACCATTTAAGAACATATCAGCCTTGGAGCTGACGCCATGGATGTAAAGGATAAGGCGCTGGTCTGCTGCCAACAGGGGGACCAAGAACTCTTCGCGATATAGCCACGGAACGTGGAAATCCGACTGGTTGAGGTTGGACAGGTGGTCGGAATAGAAAAGGTCTGATTCATTGTAAACGCCGGCTTCAACGAGTCCACCGAGGACTGTAGCCCTGTGGCCGATGCGATACCATGACGAGACGTCTGCCCCGGGGAGAGACAGCTCTGTCAAGTTGCCCTGTATATGGCGCGTCGACTGGATATTCCAGCCGGGTATAGTCAAGCGGTCGCCGGTGTTTTGCAGGGCCATGGCGATGCCCACCAAATAAAAAATAATTAGTGGAAACATGTTGTGCTGGACGAGATGTTGACTGAGAGGATGTGGAAGGAGGACGGTGCGATGGAGAGCAACTGCAGGCGCAACAGAAGACGCTAATTTGGCCAGTACGACTATAGACTGGCATTCATGCTATAGACTGCACTGTAGACTGAACTATAGACAGCACTAATTCTATGCACGGTCTTAATGGGTACTGCAGCTTCTTGTATTCATATCGCGACAGCAAAGTTATGCCTCTGCGATAAGCTCGTAGAACGGGTCGGACTTGACTTTGAATGACACAATTTCACACCGACGGAGTAATAAAACCTTGCATTAAGGTTGGCCGATAGTTTATTCTTGTCAGGCTTCCTTGAACTATTGAGTTTGGGTCGTTGGCTGGTGACTCTGATCTGCGGGAGGATGAGATTAATCGCCACCCCAGATCGCGTTCCTGAAAAAAGGATCGAAAAGTGAAAAAGGATCGGTAAGTGAAAAATGGATCGGGAAAGGGAGAAAAGGCGATCCAGGGCACGGAGCGAGTAATAAATGTGATTGGAAGGTCTGGGCAGGGATGGGAATGCAGGACAACAGGCACAGCCCTCGCTCGGACAACGCAGGTATTGGCTTCAACGAGACTCTTTAACTCTCAGCAACCATGTGGAATGAGTCCCCGGCCCAACATTCCCAGCAGGAATGCCAGTGGCCTGACATCAACAATGAAATCATATAACCGATCGCACCCCTTGGTCGCTCTGTTCTCTTCCTTTCGCCTGCTACACCTGTCCTCGACCCTCATGCATCCGTCGTGGACCAGGCCACAATGAAGACAATATGGCAGCTGCTGTTGATATCCCTGGTTCCGGTCCAGGCGATCGAAATGAAACTGGATGATATTGGTAAGGTTTTGCTGCCCAGGTAGTCGTTGACAGTACGGCTAACAGTTGCAGCCTCCGTGAAGAAAGCATGTCAAACAATCGCAAAGAACATGGTCTCATACTATACGGGCTACGAACCAGGCGATGTACCAGGAAACCTCCCAGACCCGTACTACTGGTGGGAGGCCGGGGCGATGTTCAACGCTTTGATCGACTACTGGGCGTACACAGGCGACGACCAGTGGAACGAGATCACAGCCCAGGGTCTCGTACATCAAGCAGGCGACAACGGCGCATTCATGCCGTCGAATCAAAGCAAAACGGAGGGGAACGACGACCAGGGGTTTTGGGCGTTCGCAGCAATGTCGGCGGCAGAGAGGAACTTTCCCAAGCCACCAGGCGATGGGCCTGACTGGCTCGCGATGGCTCAGGCGACGTTCAACACCCAGGCCAGCCGATGGGACGATGAGCACTGTGGTGGAGGGCTGCGCTGGCAGATATTCACCTGGAACGGGGGTATGCTGGACTGATCTGCAAATTCCATTGACGCTGACATGAATCAACCAGGCTATTCGTATAAAAACACCATATCGAACGGCTGCTTCTTCAACCTGGCGGCGCGACTAGCGAGATACACAGGAAACCAGACGTATGCAGACTGGGCGACGAAGGTATTCGACTGGACGCAGGATGTCGGGTTCATGACGCACGATTACCTCTTCTACGACGGAGCCGATTCGCAGGACAACTGCACGAAGATGGACCGCGTCCAGTGGACGTACAACAACGGCGTATACCTGCTTGGTGCTGCCGCGATGTATAACTTTGTATGTTTTCCAGTCCGTATGAACGTTCAACGCTGACGGCGTAGACCGACGGAGATCCGAGGTGGAAAGAACGAACAGAAGGAATCCTCAAAGGTGCAGATGTCTTCTTCGCCGATAAGCCCAAAGACGTCCTGTACGAACGAGCCTGTGAGCCAGTCGACACCTGCAAGGTGGACCAGCGATCGTTCAAAGGATATCTCGCCCGGTGGATGGCCGCGTCGACGCAGCTTGCGCCATTCACGTACAACATGGTAATGCCGAAGCTGCGCGCCTCAGCAAGTGCCGCTGCGAAGACATGCGCAGGAGGGCCTAACAACAACTCATGCGGGCTAAAGTGGACGGAACAGAAGTACACCAAAGGGCCGCTGGATATCGGGTTGGAGATGGCGGCGCTGGAGGTGATCCAGTCCACGCTGATCCACAAAATAGAAGCACCGGTCACCCGAGAGGATGGCGGACTCAGCCAGGGGAACCCAGCAGCAGGATCGGAGGACGACCGACCGACGCTGCCCGACATGGTGACTCGGAATATCAGCGTGGCAGACCGAGTGGGGGCAGGCATACTGACGGTGCTGATGGCGGCGGCGGCGATATCCACAGTCCGGTGGGCGCTTATCGATCCGCATACCTGACCCGGACATGACTGGTGCAATCTGCGGGTTCCGGGGCAGTTACTTGCGCGGAGAGTGTGGAGGACGAGGGGAGAACGAGAGGGCGAGAGGACGGGGAGGGGTTGGAGGAGGGGAACCTCGGATGATGCTGTATAGCCGGCCTATATAGACTGTCCAGGCTGCACAGCGCTCTCTCGCACGCCACTTACTGTTTTAATCCTACTTGTATCTACTTTTCAACATGGGATCTGCTTCTCCTGAATTCCAGATCCCCACCCACTGCAAGGCCGGCGTTATCGAGGACGCCGGCCCTAACTTCAAGGTCAAGGTCGCCCAAGTCCCAGTCCCCACGCCAGGTAACCCTCCTCACCCAATTCCTCTCCAGTCCTAACCATACAGGCCCGGATGATATCCTGATCAAGCTCAACGTAACCGGGCTTTGCCAGTCCGACCTGCACTACATGCTCGACGACCTAGGTAATCCCCACCCTCAACTTATCAGGACACAACTAAGAGAACGAGGCATATCAATGTCCACATTCGGCGTCTGCTCCCCCGGCCACGAAGGCGCCGGAATCGTAGTCAAGGCCGGTGCAAATGTCAAGAATTTCAAGGTCGGCGACCGCGCAGGGATCAAGCCCATCATGGACACATGCGGGACATGCGATTTATGCTGGAGCGACAAGGAGACGTACTGCGCAGGCGTAGTCCACACCGGCCTCATGGTCCCTGGTAACCCCTCCTTCACCCCCATTAGCATTTCAAGTTGAATTGGAAGATGAATTAAACCTCCAGGGACGTACCAACAATACATCGTCTCGCCGGCCCACTACGCCACGCCCATTCCCGACGGAATCCCCGACGAGGTTGCTGCGCCGGTGATGTGCAGCGCATCCACCATCTACCAGTCCCTGACGGAATCGCGCCTCCAACCTGGCGACTGGGCTGTATTCCCCGGCGGCGGCGGCGGCGTAGGGATCCAGGGCGTCCAGCTCGCAAACGCAATGGGGATGCGCCCCATCGTCGTAGACACCGGGGAGGAGAAGCGGGCGCTCGCCTTGAAAATGGGCGCCGAAGCCTTCGTCGACTTCAAGCAAGTCCCCGACGCCGCAGCAGCCGTGATTGAAGCCGCAGATGGTATTGGCGCGCATGGGGTGTTTGTCACCGCGCAGGCAGCGTACCCTACTGCGCTCGCGTATCTGGGGCAGCGGGTTGGCGGCGTGGTGATGTGCATTGGGATTGCGCCAGCCGGGTCCATGACGATTCCAGTCGATCCGAATGCGCTTCTGTTTAAGAAAACCAGGATCCAGGGGACGTTGGTTGGGAGTCGGCATGATACGGCGAGGGCGCTGGACTTTGCGCGGAGGGGGAAGCTGAGGCAGATCTGCGAGGTTTATCCCATTGATCGCTTGCCTGAGGCTGTGGATAAGCTGCGAAAGGGCTTGGTTGCTGGCAGGATTGTTGTTGACTTTAACCAGTAGCATGATATCGCGGCGAATGAGTATTGTTGACTATACCAAGAACATTACAGTTTGCTAGAGTAAATACTGAACAGCGGTTAAAGCCATTCAGTGTAGAGGAAATTGGGTATATTGTTCGTAAAGTCATCTATGGATATTCCTGACTACTCGCATGTGCAAATAACGAAAACAACACTGCAGCCTCCTGCGCAAAGGCCTGTTTCCAGAACGAAGGCTCCTGAGTCTCACGCAGCGCCAGTCTATAGCACTTCTGGAGTAGATTCAACGTGCTGCTCCTCTCGTCCTTCTCCATCTTCAGAGACACTGCCATAGCCATATATACGTGAAACCGAGCCATTGATTCCGAGCAAGACCAGTCAGGAACCGTACCGAGGGTTGGCGCCTGTTGGTGGTGAATGATATTGAGGAACTCGAGCAGCTTGAATCGGTCGAGCGGATAGTGGGCTAGAGGGTAGGCTGCGAGTTGAATTTGGAGAAAGAATTTATCGATCAGGGTCTCGGCCTCGAATCTTGTAGGTTCCTGCAGTTCTGAATCAGGAGATGTCGAAGGAATCTCGAATATACCGGACTCCAGCTCGGTGTCTGTCAGGCCGTAGACGGAGAGATCGGGTGCAGACGCCCAGTCCGTGTCAAGACCCAACGATGAAATGGAGGAGCTGCGAGACCTCGATGGCGCTGGGAGGCTCCTCGGCGATAGATACGGCATGAGCCCATGGTTTGGCGATGGAATGGCAGTTGTTGGAGGGGAGACGGCAGTGCCGGAGCTCGGTGGACGCAGCCCAGCACCCAGACCGTCGGATATCGGGTTTGGCCTCGCTGGGGCCAGTGGACGGAGCATTGGCGAAGGAGACAGCGATACTGGGGATACTGGCGACATCGAGTCCGCGTAGTCGACTACCTGGATGCTCGGGATTTCCAATGGCGACGGGCTGCCAGGGTGGAACTGGCTGAATGACTGGTCCATTGCGACGGCCGGGCCTGGGGAGCCAAAATCAACATTGAATTGAACATCCGGCGACCAAGCCTGAGGACTAGGAAGGCCAAATGGGCCGGAGTTATGGCCCTGCGTGTTGAAATCGGCAATCTGGGCCTCGAGCTGGCGCACTCGCTGCTCCAGCGCCTGGGTATCGTTCTTCTGGATCCGGACACAGCTGATGCGAAAGCGCCGACACGTCGCACACGGAGTCTCGCCATCGCAGCGGATTTTTCTCCTTCGACATCGCTCGCAAGCTGTTGTCACCGTCCTCCCCCTGCCAGACCCCGTCTCGCCCGCCATTTGAGGCTGCGATTGCCCTGGCTCCGCAGACGTCCGAGGCACATTCATAACCGCAGCTGCTTAGCTCTCCCATGCATGGCGGAGGGAACAGAGATCTGGGTCCTAATGCAAAGCTGCTGACGAGCGAGGCTGACACTGGCAGTGTGGTGGTTGCGGCATTAGCGAGGCCACGAATCTCACAGAAGCAGAAGGCAAAGGAACCAAACACCCCGCAGACTATCGAATGGCGACTGACGAGGCTGACGCAGAAAAAGAGCTGAAATATTGGATTTGGGCGATGCAGATGGTACAGAGTACTTTCATTGAGTGGTGGGAGCTCTAGACCCCGCCGTGCACTGCCACAATGCCAACCCGGAATCTCAGCCAAATGGCCAGTCTCGCCTGATCGTTTTGCTCATTGTAACCGGAAATTGAATGATCGGCTTGCAAAGGCCGGAATGTGAATCAAGTGGTGGCGACTGTGTATCAGGTCAGTGCAGTCAGTGAAGGCAAATTAATATATACCACCCGACGCATCGAAGACAGATGGGGGCTCATTTTTGTATCTGGATCCGAACCAGCGACCGTAAGCTGCACGGACTGTAAGACAAACCTTAGTAAATGGCAAATGCCGATTGCATTCCTTCGCATGCTGGGTGGAACGGTGACATTGACCGAGTATCTGCTGCGGCATACGCATCCCTCCATAGACCTTGGCGACTCGAGGCTTTGCATGCTAGGGTTAGTCTCACGCTATCGTATGCAAGAGGACGGCATTTTCCATCCAGAAAGGCTTGGAAACGGTCAAGTATCCGCCTTGCTTGTCAACTGTATGCCCTGTCCTTGAAACCCGTAACCGCCCAGAGGAGTCACCAGAGAACAGTCAGAGATGCACGATCGCCAGTGGGAGGTTGCTTCTTGTATCCACGAGACCTGCCACGGTACGAGTCTGACAGTCTGACAGTCTGACTTCGTCCTGCAGGAACAACTCTGGGTTTGAGGTGCCCGTTGCAGTGCCTGCTGACGTCGACAAAGCTGACAAGCAAGCCGATGATCCGATCTGCCTGAAACGAGGCGGCGGTTGCCAAAACACGAGTGTCGATTCTGCGACTAAAGCGGAATATGCACCGGCTGGTGGTCGATCTTGGACTCTAATGCCAATGACCTGCAGACCACGTGGGGGGATACGTCGGGGAATGGGGCCCCGTATCAGGTTCTTTCATCCAGTGATTCAGGTGATTCAAGACTTGGTGTAAACGAGGCCTAGACTACTCGAAGAGAATGGGAATACGCACACCCTGCGCCATTTCCACGCAAGACAGCGGCTGCGAAACGGGCAACAGAATGCGAATGCGAGAGTGGAGCTGGTCCGATAATAACGCAAGTCGCGAAGCTGGTCCAATCAACGAATTCGCCCAGAAGAGTTCGGAATAAAGCCAAGGGTGAGAAGTGAGGAAGCTGATCTGCTTGGCTTGCAGCTCCTGGACCCTGAGCGGATCTCCACCCAGTACCAGAGGGTAAAAATTTCAAGACCGGCCTGAGCCCGCACTGCGCCGTGCCTCCGGAGCCGGAACCAGGGAACCTGGAGGTGCGTATACTGCATAGTAGGAGGGAGCCGTCGCCGAGGCCAGTTTAGTGGAGCGTAGGCCCTGATGACGGAGCAAAGGCCGCTCGCATGCCGGGACAAGGGCTTGTGTGTAGGACGAGCTCCGCACTGCCATGGGATGACTCCGATGGTGTGCTGAAGACGTAAGCGAGCAGATGGCATAATAGTGAACTAACTTAAAAAGACATCCTCCCAAGACCCTGAAACAGCTGCAGGCGCGGCGTTCATCCGCACCCCTTGACTGCTGGGCGTCCTTGGCTGGCCAATCCAAAACCCTAAGCCGAGTTCGTATTGGGGCTGTGCAAATGTTAGCAATTCCTTTTAACCAATGGAGCGTATCGTCCAAAGGCCTGTCAATCGTGTCTCCAATGGGAATTCCGGCTGATCCGACTGTACTTGTACTTGAACGAGATGGCGTCGTCAACTGTGCCGGCCATCACTGTCGAGGACCCTGTCTGTCTCTCGTCCAGTGTTACTTGAGTTAGCACATACTGACATAGTCTACTCCAGGAGCCAGCGACAAACTCCCCCGATGTCTCGCTTCAACATCCCGATGCGACGTCCCGCGAGCGATCGCTGAGCAATCTAACGGCGGTGGACAGCGAATATACCGGTCGCGATCGAGCGATGAGCGGCAGCACAATGGCAGCCAGCAGCGCCGGGCTCGAGGTCCCGAAGGACAAGGGCAAGCCATCGTCAAGTCAAGCGCCGAGCGTGTTTTCGGCCGACGAGCAGGGCGAGGCGCTGCGGCCAGACCCGGGGACCGAGGCAGATTTCCAAGTCGACAATAACCCATTCGCGTACTCGCCGGGGCAACTGAACAAACTGCTGAATCCAAAGTCGCTCGCGGCTTTGCTTGCACTGGGAGGATTGTCTGGACTGGCGAATGGGCTTCATACGGATATCAGCACGGGTCTTAGCACGGAGGAGACAAGGGCAGCAGATGAGAAACATACTGCTGGTGCAGGGTCATCAGGAAATGACCTTTCCGACCGGATCCGCGTGTTTAAACAGAACGTTCTCCCCGAGAGGAAAGCGACGCCGTTATGGAAGCTGATGTGGCTGGCCTACAACGACAAGGTTCTGATTTTGCTGACTGCAGCGGCAGCGATTTCGTTGGCGTTAGGATTATACGAGACATTTGGAGTCGAGCATGAGCCGGGCTCCGGGATGCCATTGAATTGGGTCGAGGGATGTGCGATCTGTGTTGCAATTGTGATCGTGGTAATGGTGGGCTCCTTGAACGACTACCAGAAGGAGCGCGCGTTCGTCAAACTCAACAAGAAAAAGGAGGACCGTGAGGTGACGGTGGTTCGGTCTGGCAAATCGGTTAGGATATCGGTTCATGATGTATTGGTTGGCGACATTCTACATCTGGAGCCTGGAGATCTCGTCCCTGTTGACGGCGTCTATATCGACGGACATAATGTCAAATGCGATGAGTCGTCTGCCACTGGCGAGTCGGACCAGCTCAAGAAGACCGGCGCAGAACAAGCTCTTCGTCTACTGGAGCAGGGACACACCAAGCAGCAGGACATGGACCCGTTCATCATCTCCGGCAGCAAAGTCCTCGAGGGCGTGGGAACGTGCCTGGTCACCTCCGTCGGCGTCAACTCCAGCTATGGCAAGATCCTCATGGCGATGCGCCAGGATATGGAGGCGACTCCATTGCAGAAGAAGCTGGATCGATTAGCGAGTGCCATTGCTAAACTAGGAGCCAGTTCTGCTATCTTCCTGTTTATGATTCTGCTATTTCGCTTTCTAGGAACCCTTTCCGAGAATGGTCGCACTAGCACGGAAAAGGCATCGCAGGTTATTGATATCCTGATTGTTGCTATTACAGTCATCGTCGTTGCTGTTCCTGAAGGCCTGCCACTGGCAGTGACTCTGGCACTGGCATTTGCAACCACGCGCATGGTCAAGCTGAATAACCTGGTTCGAGTGCTGAAATCATGCGAGACAATGGGGAATGCCACAACAGTCTGCTCCGATAAAACTGGGACTCTTACGACAAATAAAATGACAGTCGTGACTGGGACGTTTGGAGATGATGACTTTGACGACAAGAACCAGACTGGAAAAGAACACCGCTCAACTGCTTTTGCAAGCTCCCTCACGCCGGAACAGAAACAGGCAATTATTGAATCTGTTGCAATCAATTCGACCGCGTTTGAGGGCGAGGAGAACGGCATGCCTGGGTTCATTGGCTCCAAGACCGAGACTGCACTGTTAGGGTTTGCCCGTGATGTCCTGGGAATGGGATCCCTCGCAGAGGAACGCGCCAATTCGACAATTATCCAGTTGATGCCCTTTGATTCCGGCCGGAAATGCATGGGGGCCGTCATTCGATTGCCAAATGGGACATACAGATTCCTTGTCAAGGGCGCTTCGGAGATCCTACTGGGATACAGCTCAACTGTCTGGATGCCAACCGGGCAGATTGAACTCGATTCTAGCGAACGTGAGAGACTGGAGCAGGTTATTCTAGACTACGCAAAGCAATCCCTGCGCACAATCGCCTTGGTCTCTCGAGACTTTGCAGAATGGCCGCCGAAACACGCACTCAACCCCGATGACTCGTCCGAGGCAGACCTTGGCCGTCTCCTATCTGACATGGCTTTCATGGGAGTTGTTGGTATCCAAGATCCCATCAGGCCCGGTGTCCCCGAGGCCGTGGCAAAGTGCCATCATGCTGGGGTGACGGTTCGCATGGTCACCGGTGACAATATGGTCACGGCCAAAGCCATCGCAACCGACTGCGGCATCTATACCGACGGAATTGTCATGGAGGGACCTCACTTTCGTACCCTGTCAGACGCCGAATTCGACGATGTTTTACCTAAACTGCAGGTCCTTGCGCGCTCTTCACCAGAAGACAAACGGATTCTTGTTACCAGATTAAGAGACCTGGGAGAGATTGTCGCAGTGACAGGAGACGGCACCAACGACGGCCCGGCACTCAAGGCGGCCAACATCGGGTTTTCTATGGGCATTTCAGGCACAGAGGTTGCCAAAGAGGCCTCGGCCATTGTTCTCATGGACGACAACTTTGCCAGTATTCTCACAGCCCTGATGTGGGGACGCGCTGTAAACGACGCCGTCCGCAAGTTCCTGCAGTTCCAGATCACCGTCAATATAACTGCTGTCCTCCTGACTTTCATCTCATCCGTGGCGGATGCGGAGATGCGCTCTGTCCTGACGGCAGTGCAATTGCTGTGGATTAACCTCATCATGTAAGTCTGTCCGCTGTTTTTGGCAATACATACTGACTCTACCAGGGACTCTCTCGCAGCCCTTGCATTAGCAACTGACCCTCCAACCGAAGAAATCCTCGACCGCAAGCCCATAAAAGGCGGCGCCCCTCTAATCTCAACCACAATGTGGAAGATGATAATCGGACAGTCCATCTTCCAGCTCATCGTAACCCTAATCCTGCACTTCGGCCCCAGGGAGCAATTCCTCGACTACCCAGACGAAGTCCGCCGCTCGGTCGTCTTCAACACCTTTGTCTGGATGCAGATCTTCAACGAGTTCAACAACAGACGGCTGGACAACAAGTTCAATATCTTCACTGGTCTGCACAGGAACTGGTTCTTCATCGGGATCAACTGCATCATGGTCGGGTGTCAGGTCGTCATTGCATTCTACGGTGGTGCTGCATTCAGCATTGTGCGCATCCACGATGAACAGTGGGCGATTTGTATTCTCGTCGCCGCCATCTCTCTCCCCTGGGCTATTGTTGTGCGGACATTCCCCGATCCCTGGTTCCACGCCATTGCGAAGTTTGTCGGAACTCCGGTCGTACTTGTATACCGTCCTTTGAGTCGTGGAATGCACCGACTAGGAGGGAAGATGAAGACTCTGCGAAGGAAGGATGACCAGGACAGCTCAGAAGATGAAGCTGATCAGGATTCCAGAGACAACGGCTTCAACCCAGAGACCGAGAAGCCCGACGATAGAAATGTCTGATGACACCGTCTCCTTATGATTTCCCTTTCTTCTTACTTTTCAGTGCGTGCTTGATAACGTTGGATCGGGCTAGCTTTGTATATATTGCGCCAGGTTTTAGATTGATACGATTATTATTGTTAAACAATTCTCTACGAACTACCGTAGCTAAGATTTGCCGTAACACCATGGACATTGCCAGGGCAGCAGATATTAAATGTCCTTATCGAAGTATCGAACAAATGATGTCCTGAAAGACTTGGGCACCCCCTGTCGGACTCCTTGTAGATTTAATTCCGTAGGACTGGCCTCTCGGTCTAAGATGGTTAGAGAGCCAAAGTCTTCACGCTCGACAGCCAGGTTAACGATTTCCTGCGTTATCTCAAATTCAGGCACGTATTTGAGGACAAGACTCAGTATTTCCCCATTGCCAGACTCAATGGCATCCATGACTGTCTTCTGTGAAATCTTAATAGGGACGCCCCTTCGCAGGAAAGTACGCACGAGGCCATAACAGTCGTCCCTTGACTGCACAGCGGCATCTAGCACCGTTTGACATAGGCTTTCGTCCTCAAGCCGGTCTAATATGAGATTGAGATTGTCTTCCGCGTGTGCTGCTTCCAGGAGTAGTTCAGGACACGGCTTAACGTCTGGAGCAAGGTCCCATATGAGTTTGAACTTCTCGGCGCCGCTTCCTTCATTTCCAGCTGCGGCGACCACCATTTCACGGGTGACAGGGCCATCGTACAGCCGCAGGACATATTTGAGGACATCCAAGTGCGCGCGAGACGCTGCTGCTCGGAGTACTGACCCAGAGGTATGTGCGATCCCACGACGACTGAGGATGAGTTTCAACATTTTCAGGCTTCCTGATGTGGCACTCTCCAAGTCTGCATCAGTGAATGTGAAATTTCCAAACCGGCTCTCAAGCATCTGTAGTATTTCATAGCCCGAATGATCGTTGCAAATGACTGCTTTCCTGACTTCAGCAGAAGGCGGCTCCAGCATACCCTCTCGATGCAGGAGCAGCTTGGTCATTTCGTCTCCAAATAGACGGTTACTGACTGCACCGAGCATCATATCGCAGGATATGACGGGGCAGCCATGGCGATCTAGAATCTTTCTGATGGTCCCGTCATACTTCAGCTTCTCCAATGCGCATCGCACAACGCTGTCGGTAATTTCCAACTCTCGATGCTCATCCAGCATCCGATTAAGCCTTCCATGGTCATTCCAGTCCATCTTTAAACCAGCCAGGAAGACTTTTTCGCCTATTTTCGTACTGGGTTTGAGGGGAAGGAGCACGCCCATTGTCTCTTGGCCCCTGGACCTGTTGCGAACACACCTTACCAGCATCCTGTTCCAGGTCTCGTCATCGACTGCATCATCTAACAGGTTCACTAGGAGCGTGACAACCCTATCCCCGTCTCTATCATTAGCCGCAGCCAGTTCAAGTAGACGAGGTGTGACATTTGCACCGCTGGCCTCGAAGAGAACCTGGAATACCTCTTTGTTCGCGTATAGGGCACCGTACTCAATGGTGCGTGGAGCAAGGATCCATCCCTGGTCAATAAGTCTCTTCACCATCTCGGGACTTTTGCTGTTGCCCACCCCCTGCATGATAGCAACCTCATCGACTTCAATTTCCCCGGCACGCTCGAGGAGGAGCTCAATCATGGGCAGTACATGTGGCCCTAAGTAATCCTTGAACAAGGCCGTAGCGATAACATCAGAGGTAATCATCGCGGGGTCCGCGCGGTCAACAAGACGCTTGAATGAATCAAAACCCATGCTTCCAATAGCGTTTGAGAGTATGTTCGACGTGATCTCCAAGTCTGGAGCCCGGTCAAGATAGACATTGATGCAATCAGAGGGCCGGCCATTGTCCTCCACCATTTTTGTCGTGATTTGAAGGCCCCTGTTATGGTCGAGCAGCATTGAAATGATCTCCGGTCTCCTGGCGCGCGATAACATGAATTCGGTCACTTCAGCAGGCTCGAGCAGCTTCAGGAATTCTCGGACACCGTTGACATCACCCAAAAAGACCATCTGGAATACCAAATCTTGCAGCAGATCCCTGGTGTTCGTGGTGTCAAGAAGAGACCTGAGGACAGAGTGCTGCTGGTGGGTGGCTGCAGCCATGGCACACTCCGTCTGCAAGTGGGCACTGAGTACTTCAGGTCTTTCCATGCTAACGATTTCGTCAAAGCCATAGCAACTGGCCAGAAATAGGGCTCGATCGGACGATTGCTCATGGTCATAAAAGAAATTCTTCATCGCGAAGGCGTGCCGCCTGATGCCCAAGAGACGGTGATAAGAACGCCACCAGCGGCTTACAGGGCAGTTTTCATCGGAATCATCAAAAAGAAAATAATGCAGAAGGCGATTCAGATGTTTACTGTCCGCTGTTCGATTTGCCCCTCCAGCAAGCTCACAATGCTCACCCCAAAACCTGATGCAGTAGTCGTGGATGCCCTTTGTATGGGATTCGACTTCTGAAAAGGGTATGAAAGTAGAAGCATCAAGCCCTAGCTCTTCAACAAACCGACTGGCGCTGGGGGACCCAGAACAACCGATCAATGTGAGTAGAGATATCTCCGCAGCAAATGAATTACTGGATGCAACGCAGTACTCCGGTTTCGTCTCCAGGAACTCTCGGACCGATAGATGGGCGAATCGGAAGCTCTGCACTCCCGACTCGGTGGTATAGCTGACGACAAAGTTGTTCAGAAGGTCCAAGATAACGTCTTCATCGAAGTCATCAACGTCTACATCTAAGAAGGCCGTGATAGCTTGAAAGAAGTCTTTCTGAGGGAGAGTTTCTCGAGAACATAGCATCCACTTCAGAGCATTTTGCATTACAGACCGAGCTGTATCTTTGGCACTCTCAAGTGCCCTCTGGTAGAGGTCTTCATACAGCATACCCAAATCACGGGGGATTCGAGACAGCTCAGAGCGAACGTCCTTTTCGAACTGAATCCCTCGGAGGCTTGCCAGCTGCAACTCGGCCCACCGGAACCTGTCTCATTAGCCTCTTTGAATTATAAGATCTCCGAGAGGAGTTGGAAACTATAGAGAACTTCAAATAAAGACGGGAGTGACTTACATTCCATTGGCCTTGGAAACAACATCGTGCTTGATAAGCTGTTTGAGCTCCTCCTTCGTGGCTGGCTGTTTGATACGACCAAGCACCTGCTTTTTGGCAACCATTCTCTCCGTTTCAACTTCTACAAACTTCTGGATATCTTCGCTATTCTCCAAGGCCGTCACTTGAATGCCAGTATGATCCTCGATCGACAATCGAAGATCGCCTTCTTCGCGTGAGCTAACGAACACCTTGACCAGGCTGGTAGAATCAGCAACGATATCATTCAGTGCATCCACTAGTTTCCATCTGGTCTCTGGATCACACTCGTCCAGCGCGTCCAATACGATCGTAGTCCTGTAATAAAGATTGGTGAGCTCCAGGATTAGCTCAACGAGCTCTGGTATAGCAAGGACCTCCCTCGACCCATCAACCGAACGCAGCTTGTTATACAATGCAATCGTCGGAGGAGCAATGGGACAGTCAGAGGAGGTGCTGGAGAGTTGACGGGCGATACATGCCAGTACCTTCTGCGGGTCTGCTCGTTGGGGCTCCGATGTATTCCGTGAGCAGTAGAAGTATGCCAGGGAGCAGCTTTGATCTGGACGGGCCAGCTCCATACTGTCCTCGATCACTACCGAGGTCAAGCAGCTCTTGCCCGCTCCTTGTGTGCCGTGTAACCAGAGGAGTGAGTTTGTGCTGTCGGCTTTCCATTTGACGAATTCAGGGTGTTGCATGATCCAGCTGCACGTTCCATCAAGAACCCTGTCTTTGATGGCCCTGTGGTGGTCACCGTATCTCTGCGACGAGATCCAGTCTAGTATTTCCTTTCGCTGCATGTCTGCACCATGCTTAGCGGATTACTTGTTATAGAAGAAATGAGGCATACTGTCAAGATGATCCTCCATTCTATCAAGCTGGTGTGCCATATTCAAGATAGGCTGGTCTATTCTCGCGAGGGCCTCCCTCAATGCCGACATTTGCTTCATTTCCAATGACAGATCCGCAATCAGGGCTGCGGTATCATGGTTAATTTCTGCCTCTACCAAGCTGGTGCAGCGGTCTGCTTCTTTCTCATGGGTTTCCAGTTTCTCCATCAGGTCATGGAGGTCGCTCTTGGCCAGCAGGCCACTATGCAGCATGCGAAGTGCGGTATTCTCCTCGAAATATCGTTTGGCCTTGGCCAAATAGGTGAGCGTCGTAGCATATAGCAGGATGAGGGCCTGCTCCAGCTGCTCAGCCGCCTCAGAGCCACGTCGCAGATACAGTTTCTCAATGATCCTGTAGCGAGCGGTCATCCTTGATATTCTCTCGGCGGCTTCCACGGCGAAATCGAATTTCTCAAAGTCGTTGATTGCAATCTATTCCAGTGTTAAATGATCAAGTCTTCATATACCCGGCGCAGCAAACAGACCTGCAACAAAAATCGCGCGCCCGCCCAGGGAAGGCCAGCGAATGCCGGATCAAAGTGAACAGCCTGGTCCCCAATGCCCTTGAACACCTCGAGCCAGTGCGTGGTCTTTGCGATGAGATCGCGCACGATGATCTTCTTTCCTTGCCCTCCCGGCAGTTTGAAGGACCATCGCTTGCGAACGCACATCTCATACGCTTCTCGAGTGGTCTGCCCAAACCCGTCGAGGACATCAACTCGCTTGCTGGGGTCGGTGACGTCGCCAAATGCGAGGAGGAGCGCTTTATCGGCCTCGTCCAATTTGGCCAGGGCGGACAGCCAAAGATCTTGGCTCTGGCCGTCCATGGCGCATACAAATAGATGGCAGTGGATGGTTGTAATGTGGACGCGAGAACAGTGGGCTGGGCTGATACGCACATTTGGCGGGGGTTTTCAGCTGAAAACTACCAGTTAACTATTCTAACGATCGCCTTCGTCTCACTGGCCACTGGGAGATCATCCTCACGCAAGCTCTTGAGGCTGAGCACTGCCCCACCAGGCTGCTTGTTGAGCGGGATGATGTCTTCAACGGTTATGGAGGGGACAACTGACTTATTCGATGCCTTCTTTATGAGTACACAGCGGGCAATTTCGGTGCCTATTGCATAATGGGGTGTATGGTAAAAAACAGCATGCCTATTTCTGAATTTCAATACAAACCGGGAGATAGTACATAGCTAGCGTAACAGGACATAAGTTCATAAAAATCATATACTTGTCCCCGGCAGGTCATCTACCCAAGGAAAGGGCCAGGTAAAGCTATTCAGATCCAGCGAGTTCGCCAAATCCATCGACTGCTCCGGACTAAGCTCGTAATGCTGTCCGCTCTCCGAAATGCCCGGCGCCAGATAGCTCCCAGGGGCAGCAATTGGGGCATGGTCTACGGAATCAGCACCACCACCTGTCTGGGGTGTAGAGAGAGTCCCTGGTGGTACCGCCATTGGGGCGCTATCCTTCGTCAATAACTGGGAGAGCTCGTCATCCAACTGTTGGAGCTCCGACTGAATTAACCTTGCAGAACGGCTGCCACGGGTGGACATGTCGTCCAGAACGGTATAGGCACGCTGCGCCCAGGGTGAATGATCGATGAGCAGCGATGGATCAATCGCGGCTGCCATTAACAATGGGATCGTTGAAATACAAACTGCGTCCATATCGAACGGGAGAAACGCGTCTAATGTTGAAGTGAGTCTTGATTAGCCGCTTTTCCCTGGCCTACTAGGATAGTGAGCTCACCAAGAAGTCCCTGGTCAAGTAGGCTGGACAGTATTCGTAGAGTCTGTTGCGAAGACTCTACACAAACCTGGAGCAATGCCTTTACAGTGCCAGATTGAAGCCAATCCATTAGGGCGGGTTCAGACTGGCCGAGCTTGGATTGAAGAAAGATATACAACAGCGGTCTAGTGGTAAGTATGATACACTGGAGGTCGAATCAGCATGAGCTCTTAATTCCAGATGGGCTTTCATACCTGGTGCTCGAGAAGGTGCAAATGCGCTGAGACGCGAGAAATACCCCCCATGGAACCACTTCCATAGAGATCAAAGGAGCAATTAAGGCGCTCAGTGACGCTCGCGATGTCTCTAAGAACCGACTGTGTTGCACTCAGATACCTACTATCCACCTTTCCCCCGCTACCGTAGACAGCTACAGTCAATTAGCTAGGGAAACCCCCAATGGTAGAAGGAGATGCCTACTCAAGTCTACTTTTGCCAATATTTGACACAGGGTAACCTGCATCTCCAAAACGCTCGTCTCGCTGTCCTGATCCGACATTGAGGGCAACGAGGCAGTTATGCTGTCCTCTGAGATCCCCATCGGGACGCCTTGAAGAGACGACATACGGCGCTCGAGCACATAGACAGTCCACCAGACCAGTCTGCATCGATTCACATAGGCCCGGTCAAGGCAGAGTCCGTGCATCTCAGTATACATACCGTGTTCTATGGCCTGACGTAGCGCAGTGCCAATCTGGCGGCATTAGTGTCCATCACATACAGGACAACAATTGTTCTTACCATTCGATATGCTGATCCACGCCGGTCAACGGACTGCAGGTAGAGCGCAGCACAGCACAAGACCTGTGTCGTCTCAATAGGGTCGCCGTCGAAGAAGGTAAAGTCCGGCATGCAGTGCATCGCTTGGACAAACTGATCTGACCCCGGAGGATTCCGTGATGTCGTCGAGCGAACGAGGAAGCTCTTTCCAAATGCTATGATCAGAAGATAGTGACAGAACCACAAGGGCGAAGCTCGAGCTACTTCTGTAGGGTTCTGCTCAAACTCTGTGAAACGCTCCATGAACTGCGCCTCGTCGATTAGATAGAAGAGGTGTCCACAATGGAACTTCACTGAACTGATGAGATACCTGGCAAACTCTGGAGTTGGGAGGTTGGACACGTCAAATGGATTCGAAGGGGACTTTGCCTTATTCCCATCCCATTTAAGATCGTAGACATGAGTGTCAAAAAGCAGCTTGTTTGGGTCTGGAGCCAGAGGGAGGCCGGTGAGTTTCATATGGGTCATTTCCAACACTCGCCGGCCAAAGGACCATGTCGACGACGTACCCATGAATACTATCATGTTGTCAGCATTCCATATGGCCCTAGATCATGGAAGGCGCACCTGGTCGCCCCGTCGGGCCTGGGACCCAGTCTGTGATGTGAAAAGCTAGAGGATTGGTGAGAGGGGCCTTTGCTCCTATTACATCTTGGGGCTTAAACGTCCTTTCGGCTTCTTGGTGTACCTCTGCATCCTGAATGCCAGTGTCTGGTGTTGGTAGTGCATTATTGCCTGGCGACATGTTAGTGGTTCATATCCGGTCTCCACGTATTCAGCTGGCACCGATACTAACATGACGGGCTGGATGGCTGCTGTTTCGATTCAGGTGACTGATATTAATTAAGCCTGTGCTGAAAGGTCGCGATCCGGTCGTGGAGGTCACTGAGATATCTGTATCGCCCGACAGGTCAGCGATGTACACTATAGATGTGCAGCCACTTGCCTGCGAGAGACCAAAACGCGCTGTGGGTTATCGAAATCGCAAACTGCATTGCGCTTGCTACACTGATCGCAGGGATCCGAGCCCGTGCATCTGATCTTCTGGTCGCGGCATCGTTTGCAGCTGCAGCCTCGTTATACATGTTACCACTGTGCAGGTCACCTGGGTCATAGAGAACGCACGCTTTGGAAACACGCCGACTGACCCGCTGCGAGCGTCGTGCGGGGCCATCCCTGGGTGCAGCGGCAGCTCTCATTGCGATATCAGCTGTAGAGACTGGAAAATACGTTGTGTGTAGCAAATGCAGGGTGTCAGCGGGGTAAAGCGGTCTCCAACGGGACTACCGAGGCTATCAAACTGTGATCCTATACAGGCAGGAGTTTCCGATATCTCTGGCGTAGCTCAACCCCCCAAAGATACCAAGCTGCAGGTGGAGAGGCAGATTAGTCGAGATCATTTTACCTTCTACCTGCAGGCTTATATTATCGGATTTAATGGCCGTAGTCTACCCCGGATTATCTGAATGGCTGTATTCGAGCAATCACAGCGAGGAGATTCGGCAAAGTGGACCCGGACACTCCTACCAAGTCAGTTTACGTCCATCTACAGGCTTATCGGGGCGTGGGAGTGGCTGTTTAAGCTCCACCCCGGCATATCCTCCGGGACCTGCTGCCACTACTCCGGGGTATCAAACTGGAGCAGCCGGACAAGGGAACCCCGTAACCCCGTATTCCCCTCAGATTAGCCGCGGATTCAACTGCAGATAAGACACGGTAGACCTATTTACCAGTAAGAGTGCTTCCTTTAGACGGTGATAGGCGGCTGTCCTGATGCAATCCACGTACGCCCGTAAGCCCTTATGTCATTGAGGGACTTGAACGGCAGTCGTCGTTCGAAATTGCTTTCCTAAAGTACAGAAGCACAGACTAGTACTGTGTGTCCATTCCCCGTGTCTCACTGTCATATCAAGGCCTAGAAGGTATAAGTACCTCCTCCGTCAGCCCCCGAGTGCGCAATATAGCCCGAGTGCTTCTCCACTCGTCGACTGCCTAGTAACGCCACTCCTTGCTTGTTTCCATTGCCCTACTTCACATCATGGCGGACTCAATACATCCAGTGGAGGAGAGGTCGCCGGAAAAGTCATCCAAGATGCTTGAGCATGCCCCCATAGCGGAAGATGCAGTGTTCGGTGAAATCACAGAGCAGGGGCCGAACTACAGAGACGTGGGTGTGCTCGAATCACCAGGCAGACCTCGACTAACATGGCCTAGGTTGGATGGATGGGCACCGTGGCTCTGATGATGAAGACTCAGTTTGGCCTGGGCGTCCTTGCCATCCCTGGGGTGCTTGATACTCTGGGCATGATTCCCGGCATCATTTGCATCTGCGTGATCGCAACCATGGGCACCTGGTCCAACTACGTTATCGGCACTTTCAAGCTGAATCACCCCGAGGTCTATGGCATTGACGACGCAGGCGCCTTGATGTTTGGTCGAATAGGGCGAGAGGTCTTTGGTGTTGGAGTTTGCATTTGTGAGTCCTAGTCCTGAAGCCACCTGGCGGCTCTTACCCTAACGCGTGGATATCATAGATTGGATATTCGCTTCAGGCTCTGGTCTACTGAGCACTTCAATTGGCCTGAACGCTGTGTCAGCACATGGAACCTGTACTGCTGTCTTCGTTGCAGTGGCGGCCATTGCCTCCTTTGCCCTGGCCAGCGTCCGCACTCTTGGAAAGATGAAATGGATTGCCTGGATTGGTCTGGTCTGTGTCTTTGTTGCTGGTAGGTAGTAAGTAACCTGAATGATCACAGTGCTAATCTGGAATAGTTATGATGGTAACCATCGCAGTCGGTCTCCAGAGCAAGCCATCTACAGTCCCCAAAGATGAACCATGGGCATCGGACTACAAACTAGTCGGCAGTCCCTCGTTCAGCAGCGCAATTTCCGCCGTTTGTTCCATTGTGTTTGCGTACTCCGGCACTCCTGGTGAGCTCCCTTCCCGGCATCACTTCAGCGTTATGGAATAATCTGTCTTCTAACGAAAGTACCAATCTCCACTACAGGATTCTTCCCAATAGCCGCCGAGATGCGAGATCCTTCGATGTACACCCGACCCCTTCTGATCTGCCAGGGCTCCATCACTGCGATCTATATCTCCGTCGGAACCGTTATATACTACTATTGCGGCTCCTACGTTGCATCACCAGCGCTCGGATCAGCCGGGGTGTTGATCAAGAAAGTCTCATACGGAATCGCACTTCCCGGTCTGGTCGTCAGTACAATTGTTGTCCTTCACGTAAGATGCCAAGCTCTGATCATACACTGCACCGTCTGACCATATCAGTTCGCAGGAAAGTACCTTTTCGTGCGCATCCTACGAGGGTCTAGGCATCTCACCGCAAACACGCCCACGCACTGGCTAACCTGGCTCGCCTGTACATTCGCTGTCACCATGTCATCCTACCTCATTGCCAGTGGCATCCCTATTTTCAGTGATCTGGTCTCGCTGATCGGTGCCTTGCTTGGAACTCTCATGTCATTCCAGCCGATGGGGTGTATGTGGCTGTACGACAATTGGAGAAGCGGCAAAGAGCAGCCAACCGTAAAATGGGGATTCCTAGTGGTTTTTAATGTTATGCTTGTATTGCTCGGGTCTTTCCTCATGGTTGCTGCGACATACGGGTCTGTTGTCAACATTATTGCATCGAGCAAGGCGGCCTCGGGAAGCTCGGCGTGGTCCTGCGCTGATAACTCGAATTCGTGATCTACTGCAGGTTCTATGTGAAGCATTTATTGTGCCAACAAGGCCTGGTGGATAGTGTACCATATGAATCATTCAGAAATCTAGAATCTCATGTCCATCAAAGCATTATTCAGACACTACCAGGACATGTAAGAGTAATAGAAATGTTGCATTCAATTTCATATATATCATGTACACATTAAGCTCTGAGACTTATAATCTCAAGCCTTACTTGTTCCCTCCTTCTTAGCACCCTCTGGATCATACGCCGAGACCTCAATCTCAACCCACATCCGCGGTCCACCAAGACGACTAACCTGGACACAAGTCCAAGTGGGATGGTTATCGGGCATCCACTTCTTGAAGTTCCGAACCATGGCGTCCTGGGCCTCATCATCCAAGGCGATATGAAACGAATTGACCCGGTAGACCTGGGACCAGCCAGCGCTGCCTGCATCCTTCAGGGCCGTATCAACATTTACAAAGGCCTGGTCGATCTGCTCAGGGACGGTGTGTGGCTGGGTCCCTTTTTCGTCAAGATACCCGCCTATTTTGCCATCTCAGTCAAGTAATGTCGAGTATGCGTGCAGATGGAGCTTACCCTGGCCGGCACAGTGGATAAAGTCTCCAGTGCGAACGGCGGAGGAGTACCAGTGGCTCTTCAGATTGTTGGCGCCAAATCCTTTGTAGGCGTACTGCTTCATAGACATTCTGATGGTTTGTGAAATCCGGTCGGCAAATTTATGCAAAATATCACTCGTGTTCCTTCAGATAATGGTAGGATGGCGAGGTTTATATGGCAGACTGTGTCCACAGCTTGGGCGGAAGATGAACTCCGCGGTGGAGCCCTGACCAAGTTACCAGTTCTACGAGTTATATCACAATTTACGGGGGTTTGCACTCCTTATATAACATCTCGCTGCATTTTTATTCTCATTCTCTTATAGGTGGATTTTGATTTCTACTGCGGGAAATATGTCGCGCTTTAGGAGGCTGTTCCTCTACCGCACCATTTAACTACCCTTAAATGGGCCCTTCTCTCGTTTACTTACTGTCATCGTACAATGCAATAGTGTGTTCAAAGCCTATCCCATCCCATGCTGCCATCCGCATTAAGATGGCTGAGCGAGTCGAAGAAGTGATAATCACCGGGTAATGCACCGGCATTGTTCAAATCGACGTCCAAATCTGTAAACGCTGGCCAATGGAGGGACTCGCTGAATGGATCGATATCATTCGCTGCTTCCATTAGGCCTTTGGCTGACGTCCCTGTCTCTGGGACCGATTCCAAGAAACCTGGATAGGACATCAGATCTCCCAGCAAGTTGGCTTTGTCCGCGAATTGTCCTATATCGGCATCATGAGAAACACCACTGTCGTGTATCTCCGGGCCAGCGACATTCAAAGGTTCCGATATAAAAGCCGAGCTTGGTACCTGGACTCCTTCAGTTGATATATGGCTACTAGTCACCGTATCTGGCAAATCGTGAGAATAAACGCCAGGATATTTCTTCTCCAATGTCTCTATCAGGCTCCGACGTATGCGTCGCGCAATGTCCCACGATATTGATAGTTCTCCTAATATATTCAACAGGGTCTGGAGATCGCTAGAAATGCTTGCTCCTGCGTCAGGTCGAGCCTGCACCATTTCCGCATGGACTAGGACCACCGCTGCCGAAAGCGAACAGTGGGTTGCCGTAACCGGACTCCGACGAAAGGAGCCAAAGACTTGTTGATATTTTTTACCTATCAGACATATTTGCTTCGCTGCCTTAAGGCTCATTGAGCTAGCCTTTTGTGCATGGGCTGCAACCTTGCCATGTGCAACAGCAGACAGGCCAGATGTCAGGGGCCTCAGAAGCAGGATATAGTTGGTGTGATACACCATATGCAGTGTATACACCTGTGGCTGTGTATTTGCAGATGAAGCGCGTTCAATCCGCAGCTCCGATGGCAGGTCATAATACCATGTCTGGAGATCAAGGATGCGCGATTCGATAAATGACAGGATGTCGGGGGATTTGCGATGGCTGGCATTCGGGGCATATCTGAAATTTATTAGGTGTTTGGAGATAATGGAAGAACGATTCAACATACAACCCAAGTATCGTCTTCTCTGTTATTTGGGACAGGCGAATTAGAGCTCGGAGCAGGAGAGTCGGCACATAAGGGTTTATAGCATTCGAGCTTCCAGGGCTTGGAACTGTGGGAAGGTTGAGCTTGTGCTGGACTTCCTACACCAATGTAAAGCGTCAGTCCTGTTAGACAATAACAAGGGTTTACATCGCAGGTAACGGCAGGAGGCTCGTACCAGCATTGTACAGACTCTGCCTGTGTAGGCCGCTGACAGCTTATCATCACAGTATAACGCCCAGAATATCTGCCGCCGTAACTCAACCTCCTCCCGCGTTATACACTCTGATTCGATCAGGGTCTCACCGTCGAGGTTAAGGCCCATGTCAAGCGCAAGCCGGTTGGCCATTCCTTGATAGAGCCACGCCGCGGCATCTTGTCCGGTGCTCTAATCGAGAAGGTAAGTAATCAGGTGTCTCAAAGGGGGTCATTGGTAAGAGAGAATGTCGACTTACTGTATATATTTCTATCATGATGCCTAAGGCTTGAATGGTCGTCAGGCTGGGCCATTTCAAATCATAGTGAAGCAGCGACTCGGCATTCTCCACAAATACAGACCCAGCGGTGTTTGGATCGTCCGGGTCAGAGCGAACATCGGGCCTGTCAGTAAATCGAGAACCCACGGCGAGTATGCAGGTCAACAGCAGCGGGCTGCAATATCGGCCACCGTTCTTCTCGCTTTCCCGAAACAGCTTCTCGCTGACAACCTGGAACCATGGATTCTGCCATTTAAAGTAAAGAGAAATTAGGTGTTCTTTGAGTGGTTCGGGGGTCGAGTCCTGGCCCATTGTCTTCAAAAAACTATCATACTTCATACGAGTCATAACAGGGTTATTGCAAGCGCGGCTGTGCGATGAGCCTGATACGGAGGAACAATTCGCACTCTCTTTCGGTGACTGGAACCCCAGACGCCCACTCGTCGCGCCATAGTAGCGAATCTCTCCGTCTTGGTCATAGTTAATAGACTCGTCCAGGGAGAATGCACCTTCAAATGCCGCACTCAGCTCCTCCACACCAGAATCGTCAGGGCCCCCAGTAGTAGGAGCGGCAGTCCCATCCTTTGGTAGGCGTAATGCAGCAATAGTGGCATCAACATCGATTGAGTGAGAGCGCAGAATGCCTTCTAGCAGATCAATCCGTCCTCGTAGCATTTCCACATACGATTTCGGAGCAGGTCTGCGCCCATCCTCCTGGACGCGGTACTGACAGCTTAAGGACCGCACTTGACAGCGCGAGCATACCGGGCGCTGACCATCACACTGCAAGCCAGCAGTGAGTTTGAATGCAGTTACTTGCAGTGGAATTCAAGTGGAGATAAGACAGACCTTTGCTCTCCGGCGGCGGCATTCATCACAGGCCTTGGAGGTGTTCTTGCGCCTAACCGAAGAAGGGCCAGGTTTGTCGGGAGGCAGATCCATGCCTGTTCCTCTGGATGTCAAGGCTGGAGAGATCGACTTCCAGGGGAGTAATTGCACAGCTTCATCTGTTCTTCGACAGCTACCGATTCGGTGTTTCTGCGTGGGGGAGCCACAGCCACATGTAGACGCCACAATCACCTGATCTGTAACTGTGGTGTATCGCCACGGGTAAACTGGGTAACCTATGTATTAGATACAATGTTATCCACAGATAGGCTAGGCCTGTATCTTCCGGTGGGAAACCACGTGACTTAGTGACAATGTCAAACGGATGATTAGTCAGCATTGCCCTGACCCTGGTGTAGTGGCAAAGTCTGCAGTAGATATCTGTATACTTTTGTGGCCCTATATGTATACAGTCAGAGAAGCAGAAAACTACTGCGAATACTAAAGTGCACCTATCCATCACTGTTGACAATAGTCGGCCGTATACGCGGCGCTGATGTGGTTGTCTCAATAGCGGATACAGTGTAAATATATATCCATCACCTCGACGACTTAGACACACCAACCTTCTGCTCAACCTTTAAATAATATATTTCTGGGCATTCTCGACAGTGGCCAGAGATGGTTTGGTTTCTTATGATCTTACAAATACCAGGTTGAGGGGCATTGCTTTCTGTCGACGGTGGCCTATCTGATCAGTATCCGTAGACGCATTACGGATACATACGACAATATGTGAGGATGGAGATACCCCACGAGGAGATACGCAAGCTACTCACTCAGACATTGCAGTTCGATTTCATTGGCTACTGAATACCTTCTCCGATCTTGAGACATCCATGGTAAGATCGACTAGTCGGAGGCGTTGAACTACGGCCACAATGCCCGATGCGGAGTCCGGATGTGAGCCCGGAGATGCCTTCCACTTCATACTATTTATTACAGTCCAAGCTGCGTATCATGGTTCATTCTCAAGCCACTACAATCTCTGTTTGTCAAGTTTCTCGTCAACCGAGCCCATCTTACTATGTCAGTTGAGAAATACGACGTTGCCGTTGTAGGCCTCGGGGCCCTGGGCAGCTCAGCAGCATACCAAGCCGCTATCAAAGGCGCCAAAGTCATTGGCTTCGAACAGTACGAGTTTGGACACGTGAAGGGCGCATCCCACGACACATCTCGCATTGTGCGCACCTCCTATGGTGCCCCTGAGTTCATGGCTCTCGCCCGCTCAGCCTATAAGGACTGGGCCGAGATCGAGAGACGGTCTGGCATGCAGATGCTCACCATCACTGGCGGCGTTGTCTTTCTCCCCAAGGACGGACCAAACGGCTCTCACACCTTCACAAGCAGCCTCGGTGCCAACGGCATCCCATACGAGCTGTTAAACGCCGCCGAAGCAAACCATCGGTGGCCTGGTTTCAATGTTCCGGACAGCGTTGATACCGTCTACACGCCAGACACGGGCATTGCGCATGCGGCCAAATCAGTCACAACTATCCAGTACCTCGCTCGCGGTGCCGGTGCCACCTTGAAGGATCACACCCGGGTCGACGGCGTAATACCACAAGCTGGCGGCGGCGTCCTCGTCAGGACATCCAAGGGGGATTTCTACGCCAAAAAGGCCATCATCGCCGCCGACGCCTGGACCAACAAACTCCTCAAACCACTTGGCGTCGAGCTACCCATTACGGTCATGCAGGAGCAAGTCACATACTACAAGCCCAAGCGCGAGCACGAGGCCCGATTCGAGAGCGACAAGTTCCCCGTCTGGATCTGGGGCGGTGCCGATTCGACGGAGAAATGGTTCTACGGATTTCCTTTGTACGGCGAGCCAGCACTTAAGGCTGGGCAGGATGCTGGGCGAAATGATATGACGCCCGAAGAGCGTACTTGGGTTCCGTCAGAGAGATTGCGTAAGGAGCTGAACACGTTCGTTGACGGTCTTATTCCCGACCATGGTGAGGAGCTGCGGACGGTGACCTGCCAATACACAATTACTCCCGATCGGCAGTTCATTATCAGCCCGATGGAGAGGCACAAAGACGTTATTGTTGCGCTTGGAAATGCGCATGCTTTCAAGTTTGCGCCGGCTATTGGTCGCGTAACTGCTGAGCTGGCACTGGAAGGAAAGACGACGGATGATATTTCGAAATTCGGGTTCCCTCAACCTACCACAAGCAAGTTGTAATCATATAGTATCTGGCTAGACATAGATCTCGAATATAAATATCGTCCCAGATAGTTTCGAACAGTGTGGCATTGGCACCTGTTCAGTCCCGTATTCGAAAGAAGAGCCCTTGAACAAGTAGGTAGTACGTAGACTTATATTTACAAAGATCTACTAGGCTTTGGATATACCTCTGGATCTGTGATTCCTGGTCAGGCAAATTGCCAACCTGGCAGGGCGGGAGCTGGCATATAGCAAGTACAGAGAAATGGATAATTCATATTTCTATGGCAGAGTTGCGTTGTTGGACAACGATGTCAGTAGACTTTCCATCTTAGTTCCGACGGCGAAGTGTCAGCGCGTGTATATGTGGGGAGATCCGCCTATGAAGGTATGCCATTATCTCGGGTTCTTCAAAGTAAGTAATTGGAAATAGATATTGAAAAGTGCAAACTAGCTTCCCTGTGAATTCGGTGTTCGTCAGCACCCAGCCATCTCTTGGTACCCATCACGGACCTGGCACGGGCCTAGCACGGGCCTAGCACGGGCGTGAGATGAAGGGTACATTTATTCTGCTTTAATGTCATGCATAACCGAAGGCTTAGGCTAATTGTCTAATTTTCACACTCGACTGGGGCTCTGAACCTGCACTGTGGATCATATCGCCTCCTCACAGTCTGTAGCTTCTCAAAATGCGGACCCCAGATCTGTATATCAAGTCAGAAAATGGCCCGTCCTGCAACTGTAAGATTTTGAACCCACCTTTTTCGAGTCATGGTACTCTTCAGCCCCATTAGGTAGAATGTGCACCTCTTGGTCGCTACCCAACACTGCGGTGGGTACTTCAATTGCCAACTTGCGAGCAATGGCCGCCTTATCTTGGGCCTCAGCGGCCGGACATCCAGGGCCAAAGAGGAGAATATGTTTGCTGCGAGGAGGTCTGGGCCAGGCAACCTCAGATATAGGCCCAGGGGGGTCTCGCTGAAGTAGAGATCAAGATCAGCATGTCGGTGCATATAATTTCAAGGAATCTCCACCTACTGTGCAGAATACTTCAAAGATAAGGTACGTCGAGTCAGCAATTGCTTCGTCGATATCATTAAGGCCCTGCATCCATTTGACAGATTTCATGACAATCTCCTTTGGGATGTCCTGGAGCACGAACGGAGCCCAGTACTGGGCCATCGTTCCTTTCACGTTGGAAACACTCTCTAGATCATTGTTAGTACCCAGGGGTAAAAGAGATAGTAAACATACTCTGTAGTTCCGCCACACCGGCCAAGGTGCTCATCTTGGTTTGATCTATAGCACCAGGAATGTCCAATGCCCATTTAAAGCTCTCTCGGCCGTGGGCTTCACCGTTAGCATCAAACGCATGAATCACCATCATGTCGGACGTGGCCTCTGGCGCGATCGATTTAAGCACCTTTTCTTTCAGAACGTATAAGAACATGGTGACCTTGGGATCGGACTCATGAGAGGCGAAGTTGGAAACTCCCTCGGCCACCTGTTCCAGATGCTCACTGGGGACTAGGATCGACCCAGTCCAAATATCGCGAGGATAGGGGAACACACGGAGCACCGCGTTGACGAGGACTATTAAGGTCAATACCGCAGATGAAGGACTGGGTGTTGAGGACTGACCTCCAAAACCGCCTCCTCCGCCACGAAGCGCCCACATTAAATCTGGCTCTGACGAAGCCCAAACAACCGAACCATCATACTTGACGACCTGTGCGTCCAGGAAGTTGATCGGGTCAGAGATGCAGCCAAACTCGCCGGAAAGCCAAGACCAGCCGCCGTTGAGAATAGTTCCACCGACTCCCACGGATGGTGTACGGGCGCCGACGACTTTGGTTTACGGTGTCAGTTCTGATAAACTACTGGAACATATACCTACTGCCATATTCCGGTGCCTGTTCCTCTAGTTTCTGGTAGACCTGCTCCCACGTCTGGCCGGCGCCAACGGTGGCCGACGTCGAAGACTTGTTGAGATGGAATTCATCAAAGCAGGAAATATTCACGACCACGTCCTTGGCGGACGCAGACATGAATCCATGGCCATAGATGGCGAAGTCGAGCTTTGTCGAGTATAGATGAGCGATGGTCTTGCTGAGCGATTCAATGGACGTCGGTCGCACGACGAGGCGGGGACGGTATTGCTTCTGGGAAGCCCACGTCTTGCTGCTTTCGATGTAATCTGGTGATTCTGGACTAATTATTTCATTGTCGGAGAGCAGCGACCGGAGGGTCGTCAAATCGGGGTCTGCGACCGAGGCCATTGTAGGACATTGAATTAGAAAGATTGTTGCAAGTAGTCTGCAGCTGCCACGAGGCCAACTATATAGCCGTCATCTTTAAGGCCTCCCATGGTTCGGGCGGGGTCATGATCTCCGTCTCTTGAGCTTACGGTGCATCCTGCGCCCGAGCCCATCAGGAAGGCCTCCGAAAGTCTATGACATTTAGGGTCGGAAGTCCGAGATATGCTGCTGTCTCGATTACGGGCCATGGTTATTCAACGAACTGAGGATAAGAGCCATAACACAATTGAGTAGCTAGATAAGTGGACGAGCAGAACCTGCGCCCGGTTGGCGGTTGGAGGATAGCGGTTATTGGACTATTCGCTCAGCCACTGCCAGCAAACCGGCAAGTATTACAGTTGCAGGGGCGGCTACAATTCTTTTGCTCGATACTGTCCAATGCATCAACGAGGCTGTAGGCGCCGAGCGAGAACGATTGGATATAGGCGCTCCCTTCACTCTTGTGGCACAGCTAACAGAGACAACAACAGCAGAAGACGAGGCTGACTCGGATTTGCTTTTTGAATGTGTCTGCGCCGTGAACATAGAGAGTGCATTTAAAGGCAGCCATCTCGTCTCTGATTCTCATTTCGCCAATGTCTGTACTCCCAAGGTTGATCTATCTTTGCAACCACTCTTTCTAAGTGATCCCCTTCAGTGACAATGATCCTTAACATTGAAGCCCTCAGCAGGAGGTATCAGGAACTGCGAGCTGCCGAGGATAGCAAGGACAGGATTATCGAGGTTAGCTGACTCACTTAGCTCTTTTGAAGAGGCACTCACTGTTTACCTGTCCAGGATTTACTTGAAAATATTAAACAACTTGGGTCCAAACATGCAAAGGCAGTGGACGACTATGACGACCAGAAAAGGGCCACAAGCTCGCTGAGGGAAGACATTAAGAAATACAAGCTTGATATTGATGCAATGAAACGGGGTCAGGTGGGCTTGCCTATGCCTTCATGCCCTCATGCCTATAGCTGACTGAATTCGGTGCGTGAAGGATAAATTGAGTTTTGTTTCTGTTATCGTCGACGGGGATGGCATGAATGTACGCCGTTCCGTCCTCCCTACAGTGGACAGTTCTAACTTCCCTCAGTTTCTAGAGAGCCTTGTACAGGACGGAAAGCACGGAGGTGATAGAGCTGCACGACGCTTGATTGAAGCTTCCGACGATCACGTCCAAAACACTGAGCCAGCTGCTCCTTCCAACACCTGCTATAAGATCCGAGTGTACGCCAATGTTGCTGGCCTGACTAAAGCTTACCGAGGCGACAAGATTCTGGACTACGATCAGGATTTGACTTCATTTATCCAGGGATTCAACAAAGCCCATCCCTTGTGCGATTTTGTTGATGTCGGGGACGGGAAGGAGTGTTGTGATGTGAAAATGCGAGGTCAGTCCTGTCGTATCCATTGCAAGCAGGGAAGATACCTAACATATCCTTCCAGCTCTTCTTGAGCGAGACCTTGTTGATATTCATTGTCAACGGGTTTTGTTTTGCGCATCTGCAGACAATGGCTATGCACCGGTCCTGCGCCAGTACCGGGGATCAAGCCGGATCTCCCTGGTCGAGGGACCGCCATTTGCGCGAGATATGAAGGAGTTAGCAAGTGACTTTAAAACTACGTCTTTTCCAAGCGTTTTCATGGCTAGAAAACTGAACGAGACTCAAAGGGCGTCCTCTGGTTCTGTGTCCACAGCAACAAGCACGACCACCACAATTTCCTCAGGATCACCAACCCCAAATTATGCGTCCGCGGCAGCAAAGCCAGCCCCTGCCCTGCAATTCCCATTTCCACCGGCAAAAGGCCGCCAGGAACCCATGATCAGCCTAAGGCTGTCACTTTATGTGAATGACCTGGACCAGAGAGTTGACTGGCCCCTGAAAACGTCACCAAAACAAACTGTCGCATCGTTGAAAGCGCGGAAACTTTGCAACAGATTTCACATCCTGGGGGATTGTCCGTACGGGATCTTCTGTTCACACGAGCATGGAATTGCGCCCAGCCGCCAGGAAGTCGTGGACTTGATGTACATCGCGAGATCCAGCCCGTGTGGAGAGGGCGTTTACTGCCGCGACGTTAAATGTCTTTCAGGGCATCGGTGTGCATTTGGGGAGAGTTGCATTAACAAGCAGGAGTGTAGGTTTGATTCAAGTATGCATGCTGTTGCGTTGGATAATTTCAACCGGATCGAGGAGTACCCATTGGATTAGGCCCTTCTACCTTGCAGCATGTATTTAGTAGTATTTGAATCTAAGTTTACACACAGCCACTACGTAGCACCATTCCTTATGGAATTGTGAGAGTGGGGAGCCATAGTCCAGCAGTATCCAAAACGCCATCAAGGCTGAGCGTTACAGATGTGCCACACAATTCATAGCCCCGGATATTCAATGGTGATAAGACAATATCCCTAGGTGATGTGATAATACGGGCCCTATAGCTTTCAGGTTGGGGAGAGGGGCTGCGAGGCTGAACGGCTGCCATGACCAACAGGCGTCGAACAGCTGTCTGCCAATATCACACTGCATATGGTCGTAGCTCAGCCTCGTTGGAAACACCAATTCAGCCTCGTCAAGCAGACATAAAACCATCACCCATCCCATCTGTCTGATTGCAAGCTGCTTTTTCGATTACCATAAGACTCAAACATTCCTGTCCCACCATGTCTGGGGTCGAAGCTCTTGCTTTTGTTGGCATCATCCAACTCGGGTGCCAGAGCCTGCTATCTGGTTACAAGACATATAGGGAGTTTCCGGGGGATATGCACGACGCTAGGGATAGGGTTGGAGTATTGTCCCGCGCCATCGCTGGATTCCGTGAGTTAGACATCGACTGGTCTTCTTCAAATGCCCCGTCAGATCTGGTGGAATTCAACCTTGCGGTTAGCGAACTAGAAGCCCTACTTGAAAAATATGCGCCCCCTGGCTCTACTTCCAAGCTAAGCTTTTTGAATGGATTGCGGTATCTACTATTTGCCAAAGCAAAATTCATAAAAGCTCTTGAAAAGGTCAACAAGATACAGTTTAGCGTTGACACAGCCGCACGTATACATGAGTTGTGAGTATATAAAAATACGTTTACTTTCAATTACTGAGCTCCCACGCAGGAAAATGCTGGCGCAGGGAAACGAAAAGTTGGATTTGATTGTTTCGGACACAACCGAAATCCGTGCTATGGGTAATCAACAAATGAAAGAGCAACGCCAAAACAAATTCCAGAGTTGGATCCCTGCTCCCAACACTCACGAGGACCATACTCGAATCTGCGGTGAGATGGTATCAGGCTCTGGTTCTTGGGTGCTTGATACACCGCAGATTTGCGATTGGCGTTCGAGTGAGGAGTCGGGAATTGTATGGATCCACGGCAGGCGTAAGTTCAAATTATCATCAAAAAGAAGATCTACTCATATTTGCCTACGCCGTAGCTGGAGCTGGGAAGTCCACCATAGCGTCAGTGCTGTCCCTCCGCTCCCAAACACGTCAGCCCTAACATCCAGAACCTAGATCGAACGTCGTCGCCAACCTTTTGCAAAGTTCTGATAGTGATTCCGGAGTCGCCATCGCCTATATATATCATGACTTTCGCGATCCCCAGAGGTTCGAGAGCAGACGCCGGGTCATAACTGCAATCATATCGCAGCTTTGCGATGCACTGGGCGATATACCCAGCCAGCTAATGGAGCTATGTGAGAAACACAAGTCTCCAGCAGCGTTGGACACTCAACATATCGTATGGGTAGCACAAGAATTCAAGACAGTTTATTTGGCCATCGACGGCTTGGACGAATGGCATTCGACAAGGAGAGGGGAACTACTGGACTTGCTTCTGCAATTGAGAAACGAGACGTCGGTTACATTCAACATCCTAATAACCAGCCGATTTGAGAACCAAATATCGCTAAAGCTGGAAGATTGCAAGGCTATTGATCTTGTTGAGGAGGCTGATCAAGTCACCGGCGACATCGAGCGAGTTATGTGAGCAAAAGTGGACAGCCTGCTTCGAAGCCGAGCCCTCTACCTACAGGACCCTACTCGCAAAGAGGAGATAGTCTCAGTGTTGACTAGCAAGTCGGAGGGAATGTTCGTACTCACGAGATCCATCAAATAGAAATAAATGCAAATGCTGACGAGTTGATAGCTTTCTTTGGGCGACGTTGGCCTTGGAGGACCTCAGTGGGGTTAGTGTTCGAACAGAAGACGACCATTACACTTTCAAATGCTTGGATACATTACCCAGTGGCATGGACAAATTTTACGAGCGCATTCTTACGAATATACTCAAACCACAGGTCCTTTGCAACCTAGTGAAGCAAACGCTTGGTTGGCTGTATTACAGCAAACGACCCCTCAGCGCAGGCGAGTTGGTGTCGGGTCTCTCCTACGATAGGAGCCTTGAAGCACCAAATATCACCCGGATATTGTTGGCATGCCATCCCTTGGTAAAGGAGCACGACGGTAATCTCCAGTTCGTTCATTTCAGCTTCGAGCAGTACCTGGGGGATAAAGCACAAAATTTCAGTTGGCTGTTAGAGAGCCCACCAGCCATGACAACCGCCTGTCTTAAGTGCCTATCCGACGTGACGAATCGTTGTCGGCTACACATCAAGGAATCTCCAAGGGAACTCTTGATTGCATTTCCCTTCTCACAGCATGCAGCTGACCATTGGGGGCACTACGCAGCTGAGGCACTGCCGCACGACAAGTCCGGGCTCCTAGGCCAAGAAGTCGAAACATTTCTCCTTACGCAGGACTCTGTAGCTGCGTCGGGTAAACTTATGTCGCCAATCTATTATTTCCACGAGGCGTGGCCTTTCCCCACGGTCAATGATCTTGACCTTCATGGTCCTCTCGATGCCATGGACCTGGTCGCCTACTTTGGACTGCATACATTAATACCCATAATGTCAAAGTGCGTAGAATCAACACCATATCCTGAGCCCGACGGAATCCGAACCCCTTTGGCGGTGGCAGCCAGAAATGGCCATCTCCAGTGTGTGCGGATGTTAGCGAGCATTTACCCACATCACGTTAATTGCACAGACGGACAAGGGGTGACGCCCCTTTCTTGGGCCGCGATACTTGGTCTTGAGGATGTTATTCGCGAGCTTGCGAGGAATCCGGGGTTAGATGCTGCCAGTCGGGATGATGAGGGCCGTACAGCTATTTCGTTTGCAGCGGAATTTGGCTACCCCTCGATCGTACATCGTCTTCGAAACCTGAACGAAAGCGTTGTTGACGTACCTGATGATGACTGTCAAACACCGCTTTATTGGGCGGCATCCGGCAACCACCTTGATACAGCGAAGGTTTTCATAGAGGAATTCCGCGTTCAAACCAATTTGGACATTCTTTTAAAACATGCGGTTGAGTATGATAGCGCCGCTGTTGCGAGATATCTGATGGAAAGCCACAGGGCCAACCCATTTGCAGAGGATGATTCAGGAAAAATACCTTTCCTGATAGCTGTTGAACGTGGTAACAAAGATATTGTCGAGATCATGGACCGCCAGTGGAGTGTTGGGAAATCTTCGCGAGATTTCCTCATTAGCCGGCAACGGCGCAAAGAAATATACAGCCGTGGGCTTCTGATAGCAATAGACCCCGTGGTCACCCCTATTTTCAATTACACTCATCAGGAATGGTTGATCCGAACCCTGCTCTCCAAGGCCGATGTCAATTATTCTTACTCAAGTGGGCGAACACCTTTGATAGCCGCTGCATCAAAGGGTTCGGAAGCCATCGTCGAAATGCTGCTGAAGGATCCCAATATCTACATTAACAAGACAGACGAGACAGCTAAAAGTGCGTGGCTGTATGCGCGGGACAATAACCACTTTTCGGTAATGGACCTTCTGCAAAATAGGGAAGCAAACGATTGCATTCAAGTGGACTATAAAGAGATCTACCGGTCCCTCTTCCCTCGGTGAATACGAAGAGTATCGATTGTTGAACTCATGATCTTCTTGTTTACATATTTCTTATGGATAAGGACTGAAAATAGTGTTGCTGCTTTAGGGCTGGGATGACGACACCACCCTGCCCGCCACCATTCTACCGTCACTCTTACCTAGCTGCATTCTTGATCAATTGTTATCCATTAGTCGGTAAATGAACGAGCTAGCCTTGTTAAACAACATACTTGTACTACACATCCGCGTTGGCGCCTGATCTTCCACAACTCCAGATACTCTACTCTACCTACCGCTTCAGCTGCACGATCTACTCCTAGATATATCCAGATAATCCTTATCCTCATATTTTGACATACAAAATGGGACTCTGCTTTAGCTTCCCTCGACGCCATCACCCCATGATGATGAGACCAGCGATGGTTGCTCACCCTCGTCCGATGATGGGAGGATTTGGCATGCCGATGGGGGGTATGCCGATGGGAGGCCGTATGGGAATGGGCGGCATGCGTATGGGAGGAATGGGCATGGGACCGCTTGGTGGGATGGGTGGGATGGGATTCGGGGGTCCTCGATTTGGTGGCATGGGCGGTGGTTTGGGCGGGGGGATGTATGGAGGGCGTTGTTAGTGATCAGACAATAGGATATAGTTGGATGGTTAAAAGATAAAAAGATACTGACCACCACTATCCTTTAATGAATTATCTTTATACATCTTCAATCTTGATATTAAGGGATGAGAGTGAGGATACTGTGAGAGATGTTCTGCAAACTGCATACTCGTTGTAGTTGGAGTATCTGATATTCTAATATAAGATAAGATGCGAAGAAATTTCTCAAATCGATATGATCTGGAAAGAATACTGGAGATATGTATATTGTTAGCTGACTCGGAGCCGCGACTTGGCTGAATAACTTCTTTGGTTTCGGATCTGACCCTCCATATTTGTTTAATATAAATTGTATTGGGAAGGGCTTTAAACACTGCTGGCTTTCTATTAATATCGGGTTTTCGGTTTTATCTTTGTCCGAACGTCCTTTATTTTCCACTCAGGAATATAAAAGTAAAAATATTGGTGTTATATGCCTAGTAAAAAGGACTCGAGTGGGTTCTCCCACAGATCTTTAGCTAGTACTAATTAGGAGATAATTATTAATATACTAACTCATTTAAGAGTGAGTCTATCCATTATCTTAATAATCAACTTTGTTGTTGTTTAGTTAGGGTGTTAACTTGTTAAGGCAGGGTTATTATAGCTTATACAATCTATAGTCCGACAGAGCCTAGAAAGGGAATATAATTATTAAAATTAATAAATATAGAAAGTTTATTGTCAATCTTATCAGTCATGCTAGCTTTGTATTTGCTGTTCTAAGAGATTTAAGTATAAGCTGCTTCTAAGTGATCCTTTTCTGTTTCAGTATAGCAGCAGACTTTTCCAGGTGACTGAAAAGCTTATTATACATGTTAAAGATTAGATGAATACTAATACTTATAGTCTTTGAAAGACGATTTATGAATCTGAAGAAGGGTTCTGTAATATAGAGAAGATATCCAATTTAACCTGTCGCCACTTCTCTTGGCTAAATATAAAGTGATCTGGCCGATTTTTCCCTTTACCGAGTAAAAGAATATGGGTACTACGTAACATGTATAATTCGGGTGGGAACAGAAATCCACGAGTCTTCCTGAGGGTTAAGAGTTGAGGCCATTGATATAGGGATACCCGAAATTCCTTCTAGATGGGCTCGGGTATTTGATTCAGATAGCCTACTGACTAGTATTTTGTTCGGGGCTATTGACCATGATTTATTGACTAAGAGGAAAAGGAAAAACCAATAAGGGTAGGCAAAATAGTAAAGTAAATACCTGAGTGGATAAGTCTAAATAGACTTGGGTTAGCCACGTGTTGTGCACTTGGAATTGGGATTGTGAAGGAATGGATGGTCTGATGCGCTGGAAGCCCAACAGGGGCCTTGGTGGAGGAGAATGAGAAGGATGAGGGTATGTGGTCTGCCTGACGGTTCTGGGACCCAACCAGACAAAAGTTAACATTTTTCTTAGTGGAAATAACCCTCTGGTAGCGGGGCTGTCCAGCCAGGAGGGGGTGGAAAACCTAACGTGACGGTCCGATGAACGAGGTGAGGACCTTCGGAATAGGTGACCCCAATATTGGAGCAGGTTCTCTTCCCTGAATTTCAGACTGTCTGACTCTCAGAGAACTCCCCACGTATGATCTCCGCTGTCTTTCCTGTCCCCTATTCCTGCGCTGTTAGATTATCTACAGGGTAGTCAGTCATCTTCTATAACCAAATGCCTGTCACTCTTTCTATCCTAGGTAACAGGGCAGGACTTAGTGCGTTATATATTCCATCTTGAGCTCCAATTCTTGAGTTTCAATTTGCTGACGCAGTGACATGCGTAAGAATTTCCATATTCAACTGCATAACCAAGATACAGGTATGTTTTCTACAGATAGAATGTCACCCAAGCGGGTATCTTTAAGTATATAGATAGCTGAAATAGTAGCCCGTTCCACTCCCATCTATTTCTGTACCTTGGCATACAAGGTGTCGTTCGCTTTTCTAAGCTATTGACGACATACACGTTAAGCGCTCAACGAATGTCTTTTTGCGGTCCTTTAATTTACGCGCTCGTTTTTGAGTTTGGAATTCGCCGGAACAGAAAGCTTGCTGTGATTGACCTTAGAACTAAAATCCTTAGCATACCTGGACACACGTATTTGCTCCAAGGAATGTCTTGATATCGAAGGGCAGGGTGCCTTCCCCCTATTCTGATACGAAAATCGCAATATCTCTCGGCCGGTGTAGCGGCAATCACGAAACCCCAAGGATCCTATAAAAGAAGTACCGTGGAATATACCGTATATAAAGCGATTCTGGTCCTTGCCAGAGTTTCTGATCGGTGCTGAAATATAAACAGGATGCCATCAAGACATTCCCTTCAGTCAACGTTGGCTCCCCGGTCATCCATATTCCTTACCTGATGATTCGTTATATAGTAGAAAAAGAATAAAAAGCCTTTTTCTAGTTCAGTACTAGTATATATAATGGGGATAGACGGTAAATGGTAAATACATCGGTTGTACCACTGTAACAGGAAAATATCGATAAGCGCTATTATGCACGTGGGTGGAAAAATGTTAGACCAATGGTTTGAACTACAGCAAGCCCAGAAATCAAGAACTCTGACCAAGACCACCCTACCGAACTGTGAACAGTTCGAGTCCAGATCCGACAATGTATTCGTTTTGCTTGGCCGAGGCCAAGGCACTCAACAGGATCACCCCCACAGGCGGCAAGGAAACCGATAGCACCGCAGTTCCCCAGAGGATGGAAGGGGCTCGATCGGCTTCGGAAGTCGGACGCCTTCTGGTGCGCCCTGCCTTCGGACCGTGGACAGAATTATGTCCACGGAATCCCCACTTTTGGCCCAAGCCCACGGACTTTGTTTTGTCGAGAGCTCCACAGCTGACTGAATGCACCCGCAGAACCCACAGGCCGATGGGGCCTGTATCTGGTAATCAGCCTCTTAACAGGCGCCCTACCTTTCTTAAGCCTTTGAGTTTGGGGACGTTGCTCGACACCGTTTCGGAGTCTGGAGCTGCTGCGAAAGATGCCCGCGGACGTTGGAGATGGGTCAACTGCCTGGAGTGGCCCACACGTTCCCAGAATCTGTCGCCTCGTGCTCTCCGATTCGACCGCGTCTGAGAACTGCGGGAAAAGGGAGGCCGTAGGTTTCGGTTCAGCCGTGATATCCAAGAGCGCTCTACCAACGCCCCGGAACTATTAGGAATATAAATATTGCTCGTTCATAAGAATACTGCCTATCGTTGCCACTCCGTGTTTCTGCTGTATTCTTGCGGCTGCACAACATGCCGCTCGTTATTGAGGCTGTGATAAAGGAGAAGGTTGGATTACACCTTAGGTATGGTGCGCGCATTCCTGAACGAGCCGAGATTTTAACCTCCTGGAAAAAGAAACAGTGGGAAATTAGCAAGCGAGTGCGGAGAGTTGTATACGCTAGTACGACTTTCTGTTCCTTTGCAGGAGCTGCAGATATTCAACGTTGATATACTTCCATGCGTCGCCGAAATACCCAGCATTGAAATTCTGAACGATGGGTCATTCGAAATCGTTGCTCGGAAAGTGCACTTGCCAGCTTTACAAAATGCCGTACAGAATCTTTTCTTGAATGCTCAGCTCGACAAAAATTATAATCCTTTGAACCCCACTGGCAAGGACGTCGCTTTGGGGTTTCTCCTTGGCGCACGAAAAATGGCAGGAATCTCGTTCTACAGACGTGCCCTGAGAGTGACCCAATCGGATGACGCGCGCGCGGCGGCATTTTACCGGTATTTGCTTGATATTAATAGTTTCCAGAGGAACTAAGGGAAAAAAAACCAACCTTGCAAACTTTTAGGCTTCCGTGATGAGCCAAAGTGAGCATTTACTCATATATGTATATGACGAGTGATATATACTTACATACAAACCATTAGATACCTGTTGTCCTGTTCTTGTTGGATGGTTATCTTCAAGTCGGCTTGATGGGGTAGGGTAATCTTAGGTGCTTCGCAGACAAAATTATAGATGACTTTGGAACTGTTACTGCACTCTTCAAATTAAATCACAATACGTCAGGCCAGAATGCGTAGAATAGTTCCGTTTGAAGCTGTTGTTTATTGGAGGAAAGATCTTGCCTCTCGCCCCAGGTAATATTCATGGGCGTGTCCAACCCCACTGTGGAGGGGTCTCAAAGGCGATTCTCGATCGACTAGTAAGCTGCTTTACTCCATTCTTTTGCTGGCAGCCTGACGACATATATGCGAATCAGCGAAGGTCTTATTGAATCGACATCGGCATGTGAGCTAGGACCGGGCCAAAACAGCGCACCGCGCTTCACATGGAACGCCTCATAGCATGTAAAGGCTTAGGATAGACGTTGAACAGCTCCTCCACCAACTCGCTTTGCTATTAAGTAATAGGTTGAAGCCGTGGAAATTGTATGTAAACAACCTATCTCTCAAGGTAAGGCTCGCGCTGAATCCCAATCAAACGAATCACACAAAATCGGAACGGGAACAGAATACGAAGCAAATTCAACCGGTTTAGACGACCCAAGAGTACCGACACGCTAACCTCAGTCGGCGGAACGGGGCTATATCGGAAATTGCCACCCTCTTGTAGATTGTTGGGCGTAGATCAGGGCGGGAATGTGGGGATAACAGCAAGACTGTCAGCCAGCAGGTTAATAGTGTCTTCCTTAGTTATTGAATCTGTAGTTTCAAGTTTATGATTATTGCTACAGCTCAATTGGCAGGAGTTGAGCAACGTTATTCAATGGGGCCTTTGGGTGGGATGGGAGCGGTAGGGAGAATCCAAGTCTACTTTGCTGAAGGTAAGCCCTTTTGCCTGGTAGATCCAGCATATTTAAAGAGTTCTCTTACCCTTCTTTATCTTGCCTACATCCTGTCAATAGACTTGCTACACACTGCTCAGTTTCTCTACGGCGTCCAACATGTCGCTTCCACTTCAGCTCGCCTTCTTTACAGCATTGGGTCTGTCCATGGTAGACGCACAAGCGGTTTTCGCGCATTACATGGTGAGAAAGCCAAGTCTGTTCCAATTACAGTGAGATATACAGAAAGGGTCTGACACGGAGGTTGATAGGTGCAATCAATTGACGGATCAACCGACCATGCTTATCAGGACATCCAAAGCGCCATGGCTGTCGGATTCGAAGCGTTCGCGCTGAATCTCGGTTCGACCGCGGACTGGGTGGATGACACCGTCAGCCAGCTTTTCAAGCAGGCTGAAGGAACCGATTTTAAATTATTCCTCAGCTTTGACATGTATCAGAATTCCGATCTTGATCAGCATATTCCGTTGTTCCAGCAATACCAGGATCATCCGAATTACTACCGTGCGGGGCCTGACAACTTCCCTGTAGTCTCATCCTATGGAGGATATAATGAATCCGACGCCTGGGGCTCATTTAAGTCGAACACGCCCGTGTATCTGCTGCTCAACCTTGACGACAACTACGCAGGACAGGGAGACTCTTCACCCTATTTTACTGATCCCCGCGGGCAGCTCTCCAATTTTAATGATATTGTGGATGGCTACTTCAGTTGGGAATCTACCTGGCCAGCATCGAATAACGGCCCCGCGAATGTTAGTGCTGATGGAGATGTCACTTTAATCGAATTTTCACACAATGCCCGGAAGGACTACATGATGGGTAAGTAGAATCACAGAGTAAGCTTCACCTGAGCCAGATTTATTAATGCACCTCGTATCTGCAGGTATATCACCACTTCAATATAAAAATCTCCAGGGGAGCACCTGGTACCGCGTTGGTGAAGTAAACCTCCCTCGGCGCATGACACAGATCCTCGAGATCAAGCCCGACTTCGCAGAGTTTATTACTTGGGTAAGTAAGTTTCCCTCTACTATACCACTACTCAGGCTGACACCTGGGTCCTTGAACAGAATGATGCAGGCGAGAGCCATTATATCGGGAACGTGTGGGAGGACGGCTATGACCCTACTATCCTCACCTACGCTAATAACGATCAATGGCCACACTACGCATGGCAGCCCCTGGTTACATCGTTCATCAATGCGTATAAGTCCGGGGTAACGGCTGATCGGATGCAGCCTCCGGCAGATGACCCTATTGGAGTAATGTGGTACAGAGGCATGCTCAAGCATTGCGTCGACAACCCACCGCGAAACGCAGATGCCGCGCTTGACGCAGTTAATTTTGCCATTGTCCTTCCCTCCTCCAGTGAGGGCATGCAGGCCCAGGTCTCCAGTGGTGGGAATGTATTGACCACCATCCAGCTTCACCCTGGATTGAACTACGCAGCAGTTACTGATATGGTTGTTGGAAACCAGACCGTGAATCTTCTGGATACAGATGGAAACGTGGTTATGGGAGCTAGCAGCACATCCGAAGTGACTGATGACAGCGAGTGCAACTTCAACTACTACGTGGTCGGCTTAACAAAATAAGTGTCGACTCTGGTATTTCTAAGGTTGTCTGGCACATAGGTCCCGCTACCTCGACTGTCCACTTTGGATAGTATTGCAAGGCTGGGTTGTAATAGAACTGTTCATTATTAGGGGCATTCCTTTTTAAAGAGCCTTTCATATTTTAGTTCGCTTTTATGTTATTCTCGTGTTGGTGTGTGAAGACTTGTGACTTTTTTTATCACGTGAACTGTCTTTTATACATTCTTAAGAGCAAATATAGCTTTAAAACCTGCAAACCTGAGAAGTTGTTATCAGCATTTTTGTTTTATACTGTCACATGACTTCGCAATTACTGGCATTATTCCCAATCATGGTGATTAGTATGTCAAGCTCGATTGGATAGATTGCCAGTGTGCCGGCTTAGACAAGCAGCTACAATTGATCATTACTGACTCCAGAGAGCTCTAGGTTCAGTTATATGTTAGTACAGACACAAGTAAATTTTATAGGTAACGTATCAGAGTGAATACACAGCCGATCGAATAGACTACCTTAATAGGTTGCGCGCTGACATGGCTAGGATACCCGACTGGGCTGATTGAATGTACCATTCGGCAATAGAATTTGTCATACTTTTGATGCTTGAATCTCAAAACTTATTCACGAGTCTCATACATGATACTCTAACCGCTTGTAATACCCCTATCTACAGCGTGTGAGTGTCCGCGAGGTTCCACTACCGTGCTATAAGTTACCATACACACAACCCACACACCTCCGGTCCTGAGGCCCTGAGGTCCTACTGTTCGGTTACTCTATTGTTCTCATACGGATACGAAAAGCCGGGGCTGCAAATACAGCAAGTTCCCGGGGAAAATGTTGCGAAGGAAAGACTCGGCGATGACATAGTGGACCCAGAAGTTACCCAGGAGCGTAGGACATACATCGGAGTACGGTCTCGTTCGAAATTAAAGTCTCCACCGTGAGCGGCTCGATCGTTGCGCAGAGTCAGGATGGTGTCCCGGGCCTCGATGGGCCCGGAAATAATTGATATAAAAGGGATGGATGGGATGGGACTCGGGGGCCCTCGATTTGGTGGGATGGGCGGTGGTTGGAGAGGAGAGATATATAGAGAGTATTGTTAGTAATTCCGATAATATAATATAGGTATATATTATAAAGAGACAGAGGATACTAACTACTACTGTCCTTTAGTAAATAAATTTTTATGCTTGTCATATAATAATATTTAAAGGATATGAGTGAGAATACCGTTAGAGGCGTTATGCCGACTGCATGCTCATATCACCTGTTTGAAACTATCATCCGGGGTATCTCGTATTCCAATATATACCTAGAGTATATACTGTTCATGTAGAGAGTCCTCGTCATTTTTTACAGCTTCTCAATCCGCCCAAGCAACCATTCCAAATGGCGGTACGTGACTCTAGGCTGATACTCTGGCTGCATATGTCCACTCTGGAAGGTTTCCGCCCACAGCAAACCACGCTCAAAGTGCTGAATTCCCATAGTCCCTTGAGGCTGATCAACAGCAAGACCATTATCCTCACGAACAGCCGCCCACTGCAGATCAGGAAGGTCAATGTAGATTGTTGCGTTCGGCTCCTGTTGGAAACCCAGGTCTCCATTCCAGGTCATGTTCTGGATAGAAAGCAGAGTCCCGTTCGTGATGATGATCATATCGTAGTCGCCGTTGCTGATGAGGACGCGGTTGGTCGCTTCAATGACCTGGGGGAGGACCTTCTCGATGGGATTTGCTGATGCGTCGCCTTCTCCCTCTGGTCCGGCCTTTCCTCCTACGAACACGTTCTCGTTGGAGCAGATGGACCATTCGACTGATTCCGGAGCATGTAGTGCCTTCTTGACATCCTCGCGGTCAAAGTACACCGTTCCGCCCTGAGGTAGGTATGTCAATTCAGTAGGGAACGCTAGCACATCCCACGTCAGAGGACACATGAGGTTAATCTCGTAAATATCAAAACAGGTATTCGTAGCAAATGCCTCGTTATTGATGAGATCGAACACGTCACACTCGCCGTCTAGGAATTGCTTTTGTGGCTGCACTCCGGATGGAGGGAAGACGAGATATTCGTCGATAAAGTCCTTGTAGCCACATTTGTCGTGTAGTGTCTCTAGCTCTTCGAGGAAAGACTGGTTGAAGTTGAAGAAGTTGGCGTTTTCGACCACGAAGGGGACGGCAGGGGCTGCTTGCTGGACGTAGTCGAATTGGCCGATGCAGGGGTCGTACACGAGGGCTCCTGTAACATGTTTAGTCTGCAGACCCACGCAATTTGTGGTAAGTGGATCTCACCTGCGAGGTCGTAGAATTCCTTGTCCTTCTGGTCAAGAATCGCGGCTGAAATGTAGGGCACATAACGACCCGCATAACTCTCCCCGGTGACATAGATTTTGAAGTTCTTGATTCCGAACTCCTGTTGGAAATTCTTGAAGAACTTGACAAAGTCTTCTGCCGTCTCTTCCTGGGAAACTGCAGTCGGTGTACCGGTGCTAAACCCAGTTCCAACGGGTTGGTCAACCCTATATCAACAATGTCAGCATTTACCCAGATCACTGGCACAAAAGCTCATACCATAGCATATTTGTGAGGTTCACCCAGGAATAAGGATTCTCAACCGGCGCCAGAGTACCAGGATGCCACAGGAACCGACCATTTTCCTGGAAGAAACCCTCGAGAGAACTGCATCCAGGGCCGCCATTAAGCCAGATCGTAACTTCGTCCACAGGCTCCCCAAGCTTCGGCTGGAAGATGAAGAAAAGCGATCGCGAGTCATTCTTCTCATCAATCGGCACCGATCCAGAATAGATTTCACCGATATCGTAGTTGACATCGGGGAGCTTGTCGACGAGGTAGGCTATCAGGGCTATGTTAGCTGCTTGGTCCCCGAGGCGGACTGGCTATCATACGCTGGGTCTGCTTGTTCAAGAAACGGAAATCCTCCTTTGCAGCGCTGTTCGACTCAGTAGCGGTCTGCGCGCCCCGTTTCGCCAAATTCAAGGAGTCGCGAGCCCTCTGGCCGAATCGACCATGGGAGGTGGCCGATACGTTGCCAGCGCACAGCGAGAGAGCCGCAGCCGTATACAATAAATTAAGTCGCATGGTTAACAACAACAAAACCAAAGGGACCCCAACTCGCCGATGAATTCAATTCAGTCAGACAATTCGATTTCTCCATCCTGTGCGGAGACTGGCTTTATACGTAATTGCAGGACTCCGAGTGGAGTTTGATCGCTATCTAGACTGCGAATTGCAGCATCATCCGACCAAAGCAGCCACGATTGGTCATTCGACCAGCCGGATAGGGGCGCTTGTATACGGAGGGCCCGGATGATTGATTGAGGTTACAGCGGGCAGCGATCTAAGCAAGCCACCGACATCTCGCGCGGGGTTGGGACACAGAAGGAGTTACGATCTCCGCGTTGATCAGGGATGGCGGCGAGACTTCGCCAATGGGACCATCGTGGAGCCTGCAGCAGACGATAAGCAATGCGACGTCGCTTGGAGAAGGCTTGACCGTGCTAAGCTTCGGCCTCCCAATTTTTGGCTGATGTGGGTAGAAAGGCTGGAGATAAGCGTGATAGTCACGCAATATGGCGCTACTCGTTCCTGATATACCCCTGTCTGAGTGTGTAAACAACGCTTGCTATGCGTCTAAATGCAGTAAATGAATCTATAATGCCCGTTTTAATGAAATATCCTACAACGAAAACAGCCCACTCCTCTTCTTCCCATGCGGATACACAATCAGCGCAGACACAAACAATCCCACCGTAATCCCAATCGCCGTCTGGATCATACCGAACCCCAAGCTCGTCAAGGAACTCCCTGAGCTACCCCCAGAGGTATTCGCCGTCCCATTCTTCACAGAATCCGAATACTCAATCGCCGACAATATCGATCCCGACGACGCCATTCCCGATGGCACAAGCGTAAAGATCCCCGGAATCGTCGAACTAACCGCATTCCCATGCCAAACGCGACTATACAGATTCGCCAGCAGGCCAATCGTAAACGCGCCAACTGTATTCGCGACCTCAGAGGAAGAACCCAGTCTCTGCGTGCTAAAGTAGTTGGTCACATATCCCGCTGTCCCGATTAAAATCATGACGGGCGTGCGGCGGAGTTTGGACTGGTTAATCAACGATGCAATGAGACAGTAGACTGCCACAAAGGGGAAATGTTCCGTATACGGGCTTCCCCAGACAGACTGCCTGGCGCAGGTTGTGTCGCTAGTTGCGTTTGAATCGATGGCGCCGTAGATTGTGGTGCCCACGGTGACGCCGTAGCCAAGGAAGAGCGAGTAGATGATTGTGTAGACGAGGCGGATAGAACCGGCTATCATCTGGTGGGATTGCAATTCCAGACTGCTACTCAGGACAGAGAAGCCGGGAAGAATCAAGGCGATGGATGATTCAGTTATTGAGGCGTAGCAGAATATAGGATCCGTATGGCCAGGGAGTCTGATACTGCCAAATGCACGCGCGATAAACGATACCAAGATTGCTGCAGAAACTTCAAAGACATTGGCGTACAGAGGAGAGCGAGGGGCGAGAACAAGCTGCATAAACCCTACGCAGCATCCCAAGAAAAAGATAATAGGCATGTCGATAGGCCGCGCAGAGAACGCAAATGGCCCTACAGCAGCGGACCCAAGCCCATAGAGCAGAATTACCAGCCACCGGTTATACCGCGGTTTGCGATCCATCAACGATGTGAGCTCCGAAATAGCCGTCTGCATGTCCACCATATCATGGGTAACCCGTTTATAACAGTGATGGACGTCCTCGAGGCGTCCGAGATCAAGGCCCTGAGGCGCTCGGATGAGTTTCACCTCCGCAGTGCGAGTCACTGGATCGTCAAAAGACATAATCATGCAGCCAGGTAGATACATGAATTGTGCCTTGATGTCTAGCACCTGCGCCGTCATCTGCATATACTCCTCTAGGCGATGGGTGGGCGCCCCGTATCGCATAAACGCTCTGCAGAGCTGCATGATATACCGCTGTCGGAAGATGATTTCAGCAATGTGGACGGTCAATTTGACCTCTTGGCTTTGTTTATCGCTTTTCCTTCCTTTCTTCTTCTTCTTATTTTTCCTGCCTCCATTTTGCTCTTTTGTATCTGTCTCAGCTGGCTCTCCTTGTGACGTTTCTGGGGTCGACAAGGCGGAAGAACCGATCTGGCCCATGTTCAACGACATCCGTACCAGTGAAGAAGTCGAAGCATGGTTAGGCTTCTTGTGCCATTTCCGCGGCTTATTCTTCCCAGGAACAGCAGACGGAGTGGGCGCCGGCGTCGACTCCCTATCCGACTCCGCAGCCGAGTACAAACTATTCTGCCGTGAATGCATACCACGCAAGTGAAGCAAAGCGGATAGCACACCCCCAGGCAACGAAGGCTCCGGCGCGGGCACATTCTCCGCAGCCTCGACATCAGCCTGAGGCTGCGGAACAAGCATTGAGGCATCAGATCCCGATACCGACGCCGCTCCTCCCTGAAGGCCCTGCACCAACCTCTCCGCCTCAGCCTTCACAGCTTCCTGATACTGCGACGCAGTCAGGCCCTCCCCCTCCTGTGATTCTGGGCGAAAGATAGCAGCTAGCTGGTGATCATCTGTTGAGCCTAGTTTCTCGGGGTCTACGAGGGACGCACCCAGGCCGGACTCGGTCTGCGCAGCCGGCCGGCCAAGCATGTCGGCGATGCGACCTGTTTGCTCGCGAACATTGCGGACAACTCCCCGCAGGCACTCGCTGGTGAGCAGAGACGTGGGCGCATTGGAGCGGACCTCATTTTCGGTGTCGTGGTGACTCCGCTGGTGGGCTAGAGCATGCGATGGAGAGTTTTCCGACGGCTGCTCTGGGTCGGCATCGTCTGTGTGGAGACTGGGATTGCTCATTTGGCCAGGATAAAGTCCGATAGGTTACAGCTGAAGTCGAACAAGGTTCAGAACAGACCAGCAGGATGGGGATGACACAAGGACAATGTCAGCCGGGCCAGGAGAAGGATGAAAAGAACAGCCGGACCTCCACATCATTCTGTGATGATCGCGGCCCGAACAGTCTGTTTGTGAATAAATTATGAACACACCTGGTGATTCAGTGGGTCTATATTGCTGTTCCTGTCAAATTGCCGTTTAACGCGTGGGCCACAGCTCGGCAGTCGGCAACAATCAGCCTGTCACTGCCAATAAAATGCCGCAGTGTCGGACAAGCCTTGTGTTCCCCTTGGCGGATCAAGGCTTGGCTGCCGTGTAGTAGTTCATTATATTTATGCTCTTAATTCTCATGATACTTTGAATGTGGGCAGTATAATGGTAAGCAGACTTTGTGTTTGGCCTCCCATAGTGTTGCTGTATCCGAAGCCCTAATTGTCCCTCCCCTGATATCACCAAGAGAAATATATGTCTGTACACAATCCATACAACGGCACTTTACCGAAACTGTGGCATGTGTTTCGACCCAGATAGCTGCGAAAATGTAATTACTGCACAGCATTGTTTCTATTGAGAAATATTCTAGTGATTGTGACCAGCCTTCTCTAAGGCCCAGCATGCCTGAATACGACGTCCCTCGCTATTCACTCGGACTTACTGTTTTATCATTCGCTATTTATTTAATTCTAGAAGGTATAGAAGATAGCAGGTGTCGAAACAGGACTTCCAAGACTAACTGACGATATATTTACACTCTAACTAAGATGGAACCAGATACTCTGTCCAGTAGTTCGGAACCGCGTAACGTCAATTTCTGCCATTAGAATGACACAGGCATTCTGTCCATTTTATCTGCAATACTCTTCTTGAGTGCGTTTCTGAATCCAAATCGACTTGTCTTGCCCTGTTTCAGGTTCTCCCAGGTGCTGCCCTCATCCGAGCTTGCATCAGAAGCAGGTCCGTTATTGTCTTCCACATTAGAAGGCAGACCTCCATTGTCTTCCACAGTATCTGTCTGCGTCAAAGGTGTCAAAAGCGCTCTGATTTCCTTCTCTGCTTCGTCGTCCTCACTGCCATCCTCATCAATGTCACCTTCGCTCTGGCCATCTTCCTCCTCCTCCTCCTCCTGCTCCTCCTCTTCATCCTCATCCTCATCGTCGTCGTCATCCTCGTCATCCTCGTCCTGATCTTCCTCATCGGCCTTCCAAAAGTCTTCATCACCCTCTAGAATGGCCCTCTCTGTGTCCGTGATCTTTGCTTCCACAGCCAGCATCGCAGACCCGAAGAGCCGGCTTTTAACATTGACATCCACATCATGGTCCAAGAGCACCTTAACAATATCTGTCTGTCGGAAATGCACCGCAAAGTGTAATGCTTCGACAAGAATATCCCCCGCAGGATCATCTTCAAGCCACCTTTTGACATAACCTTCCATCCCATTCGCAGCGGCCGCCGCAAAGCCACTACCGTAATACCCACCTCGCAAAAGGGGATCCGCAGAGTACTCGAGAAGCTCATCTACCACGTCATCGTCTTGCAGTATGCATGCTGCTTGTAGGGCAGTTCCGTGCTTCCCAATAACCAAGTTCGGGTCTGCGCCCTTCTCAAGAAGATGGGTGGTCACATCTGTCGTGGTATAAGCGGCTGCAACCTGGAGGGGAGTGCCTCGATCATGCACGGCATTAATGTCAGCGCCGTGCTCCAGGAGAAGGTCGATCATGCCGATAGGCTCATCGGCATAAATCGCCGCATGTAGGACACTTCCGTAGTAACCACCTGCCTCAAGAGGATCAGCACCGTGTTGGAGGAGCAGTCGGACACGCTCTATATCGTCTGCGACTACCGCGGCGAGAAGAGCAGTGTGATACTTCCCGCCGGTGAGGTTTACATCGGCGTGATTATCCAACAAGAGTTGAATGCAGTCCAAGTCCATGTTGTGGACGGCAGCTTGGAGAGGCGTATGCAGTAGGCCGCCTTGCTGGTTGACGTCGACGTGATACCCTACCAGGACCTCAACGCATTCAAGCGACTTGCCCCCATCGATTGCGAGATACAGCGCGCCTCCCCGGTTGCCGATATGCTGGACATCTAACCCCTGCTCGAGAAGGTAACGCACTGAATCTGAATCTCCGGTGCAAGCAGCGTTGGTAAGGGCGGTGTCTTGGTCTTCATCCCGGACATGCAACCATGCACCATGTTGTACGAGAAGCTCCAGGCACGACAAGGGCAGCTCCAAAGCTGCGTTTGTCAGAGGGGTCTCCCCACTTGGGCTCTTGACATTGACATCGACATTAGCCTCATGTGAGAGGAGCAGCCGGAGGATATCCTCGTTTCCACCCTCACTAGCCGCAACGATGGCAAACCCGTATTCGCCTCCTTCACAGTTCGGGTCGGCACCATGGTCGAGGAGAAGTCGTACTATTTCAGTATTGCCTTGGGCACAGGCAGCCGTCAGTGGTGTCCCATACTCGCCGGAGACATCAGGATTCACTATAGCCCCGCGGTCGAGAAGGATCTTCACATTTTCGACGGTTCCTTGGTAACATGCAGCTTGAAGCGCCGTGCCATAATCCGAGTTCGGATAGACCAGGTTCGGATCTGCGCCTTTGTGGAGCAGCATTTGCAAGATATTCGTTGTTCCGTCGTACGCAGAGGCCTGAAGAGCATTTCCATAGCTATATCTGTCAGCCGATGACATTATCAATGAGCTGGGATTACTTACTCGGGGCCCTCAGAATTGGGATTAATTCCCATATTCAACAATACGCGGACTGTTCCCTCATATTGACAGTCCACTGCTTCATATAGCGACTTCTCCAAGACGCCCTGGTCCACCCCGTCTGCTGTCAAGATCTCGACAATCTCGGTACACCCACTGCTCGCAGCTTCGTAAAAGGGATCGCCATGCGAGATCATCGGACAATGCTGTACCAGAACGCGAACCACATCAGGTTCGTCCGCTTCTGCAGCGCTGAGCAGGGCTTTCTCATGAGACTCCGGCCGGTGATCGTACTGGAGCAACAACACGACAATATCGGCATACCCCTCCTCTGCAGCTATTGCAATCGGCAAGCGGTCTTTAGAGTCTGGCTTATCCCAGTTGCAGCCCTGCCCAAGTAAGTATTCGGCAGTTTCCTTCCCCCCGTAAGCGCACGCCATCCATAGTGCATTGCCACGTTGGTAATCCACATTAGGATTTAGCTCCGCGCCATACTGGAGAAGAATCTTCACAACATCCAGCTGGCCGCTCCGTGCAGCGGCATTCAGTGCTGTAACCTCGGGGCCTCCTAGAAGATTAGGATTGGCTTGTCTCTCTAGCAACTGCTGCACTATTGCAAGGGACCCTTCATCGCAGGCCATATAAAGCGGAGAACCGACGTCCTTGCTGGTGACGTCAACGGATGCGCCATGACTGAGTGCAAAAGAGGTTATCTCGGGGTTATTTGATAGGACAGCCGCATGCAGAGCCGTTTTCGATTCCTCTGAGCTCCGATAATTGATGTCCGCTCCAGCAGCACACAGCCGCTGGACCATATCCAGATGCCCCCTACGACACGCCCAGTATAGCGGCTGCAACCCTTGACCATCACACGCGTGAGGCTCCCCATCGTGTTGGTCAGACCTGAGAAGCAGATCTGCTAGAGGCAAATAGCCGAAGTACGCCGCGATATGCAGTGCCGTGGAGTCGGTATCAAACTCGAGGGTATCGCCGGACTGCGCCGCAGCTGATGTGAAGCTGGCATATGTTCGAGACCACTCTGCGCGTTCTTTAGACCCTAGAAGCCAAAACACATCGGCGACGCCCAGGTTATCGACGATGTCTGCTGTTGCGTGTAGCGCGTGCTCTATCCACTCTGTGACAGGATACCGGAGCAAGGCTTTAGCCTCTGCGCCCGGGTTAGTAGTATTAGACTCGGTCTCTGATTCCAAGTCGTTGTCCTCGCTCTCAGCGTCGGAATTATCTTCTTCGTCTTCGTCGTCCGCTGCCTCGGCTGCGGTAGCTTCTTCCTCGTCGTCTCCTTCCCTCGCTTCAACACCAGCAAGGACATAGTCGAAACACCTCAGGGCAATGACACCATGCTGGATCTGCTCGGATCCCATGGAAAGCCAGTCGCTGGCCTTGGACTTCAAGAACTCTCTGACAGACGTGTGGCTGAGCTGCACCTTCGTCTCTGGACCGTCCTTGAACATCTTGGCGAGGGCTCCGCATCTCTCAACGTGCTTTTTCAGCTCTGTTCGGTTCTCCCGGTCTGTCTCTGGAAGACCAGCTAGGATTGCCAGTTCCTGTAGCGTTGGAGGCGTATGCACGAGGAGCAGGCACCGTAGAATCTCCTTGGCGTATTCGACGTCGATATCTACGCCCTGCAGTACCTATATATAGCGTCAATTACTGTCCAATTTCTGGCCCAGTCAATTAGGGTTAGCACCTACCCGATGGGAAACGTGGTCGTACATGGGATAAAGATCTGTAGGCAGCTCTTCCAGGCGACGTCTCACAGAGCCTTGGGTTAGTTCATCATTCTCTAGCTCCAGACATACCAGGTTAACCCAGTCGTAGTTGGACGTCGCCCTCGCTCGAAAGGCTATGAAACTCTTGACAAAGTACTCCAGCGCTCTGCTGTACTTCCTTTCCTCCGCAATCTGTCTGACCTTCTGAGCGACGTACAGCCGAAGATCATCGTCCTGCTTCGTTGAGTTACTACCGTCGTCCAAGTTAAGCGTGCTGGCGTTCTTTAGAGACTCGTGGATATCGTCCCGGCGCGCACCGAGGAACAGCCATTTAACAAAGGGTCCACTCGGAGCCTCTTCATCCTCTGGTAATGGCGGACAGAACGGGGTGATGGCACTCAATAACTGCCTGCGCGACTCCAGCTCGATCTGGTCCAGGTTGTTGACTACAAAGAAGACTGTACCCAGCGACGGATCACTAAGAGCCTGTTGAAGGCATTTCCACAGATCAGGAAGCGAGCTGAACTCATACTCGACATCGCTCTTCTGTTCCCCACTCCTGGTCGCGATGTCTTCGCCGAAGAAGTGCTGCGCCAGGTCTTTCCGAGCCTTCAGCAGTTGGCCCGCCAGCGACTTGAGCACGTTCAGAGCCTTGCTCTTGTCCTTATCGTGGTCATCGCAGAAGAAATGTCCCAAGACGGATGCACCGCTTGTGTCCTGACAGCGCTGCCCGAGCTCGTCCACGATTGCCATGGCGGCCATTGTTTTGCCCTTTCCTGCGCTGCCGCAGATCCATAGACTGCTGGACGAGGCCTCATTGCACCATTGGACATACTGCTCACTGTCCTGGATCCAGGACGACGGACTAACGCCTTTCACGAGCCCGCTGACGCGGCGGATGGTCTCGAGGTCGCGCCGGGGATTGATGAGTTCCAGGCCGTCGAGGATTCTGTCTACGCGGACGTCGTTCACGATTTCTTGTTTTAGGGCTGTCTTTATCAATACCAATCCGTGGCCTTGTGTATACGGTATACGCACCATCGTCCCGCAATTTGATTTTTTTAAATGATTGAAGGCTCATATCCTTCAGAGACGCTGATAACTGGCGGTAGTTATTGTCCTTGGGCCCCTCGAACTTGTTCATCTCGGAGTGTGTACGCGCCCAGGGATGGCGCGGCATCCCATCAAACGTCGACACCTTCTCGTCGGCGATGACGACCTAAGAAAATACTATCAGTGCAAGACCAGTGGAGCTGTAACAAGGCAGTAGCGTACACCATTTGTCCTCTCCAGCTCAAAGTAACACTCCACATCAATACGCGTGCTGCCTACATCGGTAAGGAACTCATCCCTCAAGTCGTCCAGTTCTGTCGACCCTGATTTCAATGTCCCCAGGAGACTGGTGTACTTGGCCTGTCCTAGGACGTTTCCTACTCGCCCGATGAGTTTGGCCCAGGGTTGCGCCTCGGATCCGCGGAATGGGGTGCTTAAGAACACACACGACGTGATGCAGTCAATCACGCCTTTGAATCTCTCGGATTCGCGCTTCGCAACAGTGACGGCCTGTGTAATTCAATTATGCCGTCAGCCTTTGTATTCTTCAGTGGGTAACCAAACACGGTATGAGGAGACAGACCTTGGAGACAACCAACCCCCCAAGACTATGACCGACAAAGATGATAGGTCGCTTTTTGTTCTTCTATTAAGACAAGTAAATTAAAATCAGTTACGTCTCTCAGCATCTTCGGTTAATGGGAATTCGCCCACATACAGACTCGCGTCGATCCACCTTGATGGCTTCCACCAGATCACGGCCAATATTCGACAGACGGATGTCGGCAGCATCAGGCCCAAACCACTGCGACCGATATCCATAAACCAGGATTCTGGCTTTGGGAATGGCCTTTGGTAGCATCAGCTCGTCACGCAGCCAGTGCACCCCTTTGCACATCCATGTGTGTGTCATATCTGACCCAAGGCCGGGGACGGCGATGATACTAACATGATTTGTTGTGTTAGGGCTTATTATCCTGGTTAGAGAGAAAGGCCATGGGCAATAACTCACTCGACGCATTTTAGATCCGCGTCGTAATCCTTTGGTGCGTGCAGCTGGTTGAGCCCTTGGGTGATGGACTGGCCATTGTTAGTGGAATGGGTGGCCAGGACGTCAATTCCTTCGGACTGTGGTGGCTTCTCACTTGTTTATCGAATTTCGAGTGCTTCTTTTTATTCGCAGCTGGCTCCGGCGGTATGGTCGCCATTGTTGCATGAGGCTAGTTGACCTTACTGGGACTCAACTACGAATATATAGATATATTCAGAACACGGCAGAACGACGGCCAAGTCCGACATATATCCAGCTTAAATATCGTCATCCGTACCTTTTGATATGTAATCATCTGGGATCGATGAGGCTGAACGAGCTGACAAAGAGGAGGAAGCACATCCCAATAAAGCCGGACGAACTATCGGTCACCAGCGTGCTCCACCAGCACAACCTCAATTCGATGGTTGGACAGCACAATCGAAAAAGGTAAAAGGAACGAGCTTTAGTTCCACTTGACAGGTTATCCGTGCGCCTGTGACGCGGCCTTGACCGGCATTCGAGCTACTGCTGCCGCGCGAAAGGCTATCACTTCCATCGCATCCAACCAGGCAGCCTGGCTTCCCCCCTCTATGCGGGCGTGATGTGTTTTAATATCCTGAGCCCACCCTTGGTGTGCCGAGTGCGGTCGCAGATCGACTGGGCGCTGTCACCTGTGAAGGGTCCATTAGTCGATAAGCGGCTGCTTCATTGTCAAGACCCGCAAATATCGGGCCCTATTCCCTGCCGACCCCTCGGGTGTAATGATGGTTTTATGTGCGGTGTTTCCTGCCAGACTCACCCAACATCGCAAATATGAAACTCGAAGAGGCTTACCGTACTCCAGAGCATCATTATCAGAAGGCAGAAGCGCCACCCTTTGTAATAGACTTGCTCAGGAACCCTGCGGCCGAAGTACCCGAAGCGAAAAAGGAAGTACTCTTCCCTTCCACATACTGGGCGGAACTTGGCGAGGTGCGTCTCGTTAAAAACAACGAGAAAGAATTTCTAGAGGGAGAGTTCTCGGTGCCAAAACTTGACAGCCTATACGACCATCTATGGCTTGCTGGGCTTCCAGTGCCGCCACGGCCACTGCATTACCAGCTGGTATTGCAGCGGGAGATAGTCGTCTGTGAGAAAATGGACGTGCACCTGGTCTGGGGCAATCGGAGGATACACATCAAGCCCATTCCGTGGTTTCTGTTGTCTCCTGCGTTTTGGGAGACTAATCTGCAGTGTGCAGAGGGTTGCGACTGCTCTCGCAGTCAAGCCTACGGTGACAATCACAGTCAGTAGATATCCCTTACCACTATAGTAAGAGCCGGAGTGTCTGAAACTAACCCAGTAATAGCACATTGCAAGACAAAGACGCAAAGGACCATCGCCCTCGGCTTCCTCTTCACATACACAGCCCTCATCTCATCACAACACGACTTTCACCTCGCCCAAGAAGCCCATCTCATCCCATCCGAGCGCTCAGGCACCAGTGTCAACTGGACGAACTGGCAAACCTTGGTCGAACAGATCCTAACCTCGTCCTCGACCTCCATCTACGAAAGCATCCACCGCCGCTTCCACTACGGCGAACTCCGCGCAAACCGCCTAAACGCAGTCTCCCTACTAACCAGGCAGACGTACTTCCTCAACCAATGGCCTGATTACAACAGCTTCATTCGCGACCAGCTAGGCTGGCTCGCCGCAACGACCATCTACATTGCACTGGCGTTGTCTGCGATGCAGGTAGGCCTGGCAACGGAGAGGCTCGAGAAGGACAGGGCGTACATGGCCGCGGCGTACGGGTTCAGCGTCTTTGCAATTATAGGACCCATTGTTGGCGGTGTCCTTATTGTTTGTGTTATTCTGGTGGTTGGGGTGGTTAATTGGAGGTTTCAGAGATATAGGGCCAAGCAGCGGTTTAGGGTTATTATGGGGAGTGTTGTTGAACCCCGTCTTCGAGCGAGTGCAGCGAGACAGGGGCTTGAATATCGTATTCCCACCGGAGGGGCATGACTACCCACGAAACCATACGATTCAGAGGCTAGTACTTGATGCCTGGATATTCCTCTTACGGTAGAATACTATTAAAGTATATACTCTTAAAAATTTAGAATTCTAAACTAATAAGTGTCATTATTGCCTACGGCCTAGTATTATATCTATGTAGCAGACTTGTCAGTCACAAGTTATTGTATACTATTTCTCGTGTAGTAGAATGCCAGTTATATATTATAAATAATAATACGCAGGATAAGTGCAAGTAGCTTGTAGCTATCAGCTTGTGGAGCTACTGCATAAACTATATAACTTAAGGTGAGTAGAAAGCAGCTCCACTAATACGGCAGAGTAAAGTAACGCATGTTGCTCCGCCTGCTCCTCTCCAAATTTAACGGCCCACCGCACTTTTTGGTTTCCTACACTTTCGGATTTAAGATTGTCAGCAATGGAAAGTGCTCATAAAAATTACTGGAATTAAGAGATTTCGAAATCATCAAGTCACCGCAGCTGGATTGCTAGCCTGGACATGTATTTGCGAGTAACTAATGTATTATGTCCCAGCAGGTCCCAGGCACCCTGACAGGGATCTACTCAGCGTATTACCAGTCAAGAATGAAATAAGAGCCGCGAACTTATATCTACGTGCATGGGACAGGAAGAAATACCAAGAGATTTCTCATACCACCATAGTAATAAGAAAAAAAGGCCACGTTTTAGTTACATTAGAACCTCACTGCTTGTTCCCGTACTCCTCGTCAGTCACTGCATCATGCCACGTTGTGTTGCCCAAGCCGACAACCAGGTGCGTCAAGATAGAGCCATCATCTGCTCCATGCCAATGCGTCGTACCCGCCGGTGCCCAGATAACGTCTCCTGTCTTGATGCGGCGGGGTTGACTCCCCTTATCGCAAATCCAGCCGGCGCCGGCCACCACCTTCAGGAACTGGCCTTGCCCGTGGGTGTGCCAGTGTGTCCGGGCGCATGGAGTGAAGGTAACATTGGCGATGGCAGCTTGGTCGTCCTTGTGTATGAGGTCCACATAAACATTGCCAGTGAAGGTGGCGGTAGGTTGAGAGGTGGTATTGCCTCCATTGGAGGAGCCTTCAATGATGGTTGATTCAGGCATGGTGGAACGTAGCGTGCTTTGATGTGGGTTGACTATTCAGTTTATAAATCAGACTAGAAATATAATCGAAGCGACTGTAAAAGGGGTTAAGGATTTGATTGAAGAATGGTAACATACGTTTTGAGACTCGAGACAGTCTCGTCAGAAAGCTTCTGATACTGGGTCGTTGCGGTAGAGAAATAGGTCCGTCAGTCTTGTCCTTTGAAACGGCGGTAATTGTCTCCTTGATAAGAAGACTAGTCGTCCGGTAATCGGCTCATTTTTGGGGTTTAGCGGATTTCACGGCATATTGAACGTGCCATTACTCCAAGATGACAACATACCGAAGCTTACAGACATAGGTATGTATCAGGCTTATGCTCCACTCTAGACGCTGAAATCTGGAACTAAGGCTGGCGCTAATGCAAGTGTATTAGGCGCTAAGGAATAAACCCGTGTCCATGTATGGATCCCTCAACGCTGGAATCCAACAGGAAAAGATTGCCATCTACCCCGGCACAGCAGGAAAGTCAGTTCTACAACCCATTCACCACGCATACAATTATCTCATGGAAATGGTCAAGGACGATGTCGCGGGGCAAGGGCTGGATTCAAAGGGGTTCTTTGATATCACGGGGTTGCAGAGGGAGACGAAGATTGATCACCTTGCCGGGGGTGTCTGTTTAAAGATAGGGTGTAGTTTGATATATTAGGCACTGCATGATGTAATGAAAAGTATTGTTCACAAGTACTATTCCAAGACGAGTAGGCCTTACAATGTACCCTGAAGTTCCTCTACCTGCGTGACATCTTCAATAAACACAGCACCGTACTCTCTCATCCGCTGTATCTTCTCCTCCATATTGATTGCCAAACGCATCCTCCCAAAATCGCGTGGCAGTTGTTCAGCACTCGCAAATCTCAAAACCCATACACCCACTCCATCCGCCGGCCAACCAAACACTACCACCTTTTCTTCTTCCTCTGTGGCCTCCCTCATGCCAATCTGCACCTCAACCCAATCCTCCCTACTTGGCCACCACCCTGCACCAGTCCGTCGCAGGAGATTACAAAACCTGTCTTCCTCATCGGCACTGGGTGAGCGCTGCGATACATGAGGGCGCGGGAGCGACAGGAAAAGCATGTCGACAAGGTCGGCGTCTTTCCTGAGAACCCCGCCAGTGGAGGGGTAACCATAGACAACACACCCCTCTGTGCTGAAGACGGTTCGTTCAGTCGTTGATGGAGGGGGGTTTGTGGGGCATGAGACGACGTCCTCTCGGTCACCTATCACTGCTCGTCCACCAAAAATAGGCAAACGGTTCACGTTGATGGGGAGGACGCGGCCAACGGTTTTTTCGCAGAGACTTGATAGAAGGTTGAGCATGATACTAAACTTCATGTTTCAACCAGGCACCAACGTTGGGTTTCAACTCTCATCAAGAAGGTGGAGATTGTCAACGGGTGACAGGGGCTTGATTCTGGAAGCTATTTAAGGCGAAGAAGACGTGAGGGGAATACCAGGTAACGATAATAAAGACAGGCAGCTACCAACTTGGGAACGGTGCCATGGCCCTTTCAGAACTAGCTTGGGAGTATTACCAAGCCTTTTGATGCCAATTGTTCAATTGGCAAATTGATTGCTCAGTAACTGAATAGAGAATAGTAGGAGATCAATTAACACACAGTTACAGTCTATCTACTCGTCACGTAGCTGACCCACGGCACTAGGATGCAGAGGGAAGGCACATATGGAAACGTTGTTGCTTACCAAGGCGAATGGACCCTGTCAGGACGTGTCTTTACGTGATAGTGCGATGCGAAGGTTGGTACCATGTAACATTTTACATATAAACAGCAGACGAGCAGTTAATCCACTGTAAGGAGTCCTCAGAAACAGTCTACCTCTGTTCCCCACATTCTACGTTTGTAGTTTGCCAGCATCAGAAACGAATGTTACAAAACATGCCAGCCAACATCACAAACCGTCCTAAATGGCAGTGCTATCTTAGCGTGATCGTCCCGCCCAGCCCAGTCATGGTCGAATGTCCCGGCCTTGACGAATGCCTCGCTATCTTTTACACGATGCAGAATAATTCCGGCCATTCGCTCGTAGTGAAACACAGTGCATATGGCATGAGCTTCGCCACTGAACTTGCATATCCACTCCTGCAGTGGGAATGTGCGGGACACAGTGTGCCTGGAGGTGGTATCCTCTGGATCATTGCTCTCCATCCAACACTTCGCCTGGAAGGGTGTCTTGAGCACCATTGTATTAGATGCAATGACCGCTACCCTGGGCAGGAAGACGCTCCCGTCGAGCTGAACCCGCCAGCGGCGTACAGTCGGGTCATGAAAGTCGCCAACATGATCCTTGTGGGGATGCACATAGGATTTGAGAAGGCCGGAAGGTATAGGCATGAATGGGAGCATCGTGCCCCTGAGTGGATAGCCGGGTGCTGGTTCTGCCGTATCCTCATCAATAACTAAAGTGGCGACCGTGTTGGAGCAGGAGAAGAATGGCGCACCCACGAGTTTGCGGACTTCCTGAACAAAGTCGAGTGGGTAGAGACCGAGAACTAGACGATCAGCGTCCTCCGGCGATTGGAACTGTCGAAGAGTCTGCCCGCGGAACCAGCTGGTTGCCCCCAGCGCGGACATGACTGCTGGCGCCCTGGGGCTTGTGGATTGGCGATGCACGCCCAATATGAGACAGTCAAGTCGACTGTTTCTGGCAAGGAGGTGCATTTGGTGGTCTTCATATCCTGATATCAGCGTCGCCACCCCAGTTGGGGCGTCTTGGATGTCGGATAGCTCGTTAAGGAGTGTTATGAGGCTGTCGAAGGTAATGAGCAGCTCATTACCGACTGTTAGAGGCCGCCACTGCTTATCCAACAAGATCATATCGGGGCGAATAATGATTTCCTGAAGGGTCCACAACGAGGTAAACCATGCAGGCGCCATCGTTCTCTGTGCGACCTCTTCCACAGGCTCAGTCCTGTCCATGAGGTCACAACGGGATGATGCTGATTGCGTGGCAGTCTCAAGCGCATCGTATGCCTCGCAGAGATCTTGATATATAACCGAACTGTCTTCGTAGGAACGCTTTAAGAATCTCAGCCCCAGCCAAGCAGCAGCCTCCGCGGTATTGTCCCAACTGGCAACGTCGTTCATCCATATGGCCGCGGCGCTCGAGTTCCTGAAAATAGCCAGCTGCCTTGGTAATTCAGCCTTACAAATGCGTGCTTGCCAGTCAACAGACATCTCTTGGGGTATGCAGAAGAGATCCAACCACAGATATGGCTCTGCAAAACCGGCGTCCATGATCAGCTCAGGAAGCTGCTTAACATCGTAACTAGTCAACTTGGGAACCTGCCATGGAACGCCGCGCACACTTTCCGTGGCACACCCTTCCCTCAGTCGTCCCCACGTGTGGCTTATTATAGCGTATCGAATATCCGGTCCGCGAAGGCCTGCAGTCTCCACTGTACGACGGAGCTCGATATCCCATAGATAATAGGGCAGGCCGACAGGTTCGTCGGAGCTCAACCAGTGACAAGGATTGAGGATGCTGGGAAGCGGCCGAAGAAAGTCTTTTACCTTGGGGTTTGGCGGACACGCCGTGCCAGCATTGTCGAATGAACTGACTTGTATCAGCGCGCGAAGCCCAATTCGTTCCAAAGCTGCTCGACCACTTGCAAAGTCCCGAACCGTGGCGATGTCTACGTCTAGGTCCTGCCATTGTGCGGAGGGGTCGAATTCGATATAGTAAAGGCTGAACATCGTTTTGTGATACGAGGCCCCCGTCGATTCAAGCATGTCTTCTTTACTCCTTTCGAGGAATTGTATAGATTGCTTGCAGTTACAGCTGTCCCCATTGTAGGACAGTTGTCGCATTCTGCCCGCGTCATTCAAGTAGACCAAATCCCTCTCAAAGCATAGATCCTTCAGCTCGTTAAAGTGGAAGCAGAATGTCTCCCTGTCGGACGCACTGAGGGCCAATAGAAACTGATGTCGTTTGATCGCAGGCAGTGCAGTGTCATACGGTCGTCCACTCCACCATTCTGCCAGCAGATCCAGAACAGATGCCTGCGTTCGATCGAGTGCCTCTACCACCGCCGGAACCCGATGCGGCGATTCTCTTGACCCGAAGCGCAGTAGATAGAGAAAACTTCGGAGCTTATGCCACTCAGCGTGCTCTTCAGATGCTGGCGGCTCCACAAATGGCGCAACTACGACACGGAGAGGCTGAAGCGATGCTTGGGTGAGCCAAGAGGTGTGCGAATCCGAATCCGAATCCGAGAACGATGAGGGTGAGCTGGGGGGTCTTTCTGCGTCATGGCCGATGTGGTCTTTGTCTTCACCATCGCTGCCCAGCACCGCGGCCCCGGTGTCACTCGTTCGAGGGCGTGTAAGAGGGCCCTGATATGGCTCAGAGCCGTCCATCTCCTTATTAACGGACCTTTGGGTGATGTTGTTTGAGTATCCATTTTAGCGCCGCCCAACTGCTACCTGAACATGTTACGCTTGATCTTCAGCCGCACACGAGTAGGCGCCCGACCCCGCGTAAGCGCAGTGTTGTCATGGACCAAAAACAAGACCGAAAAGAGGAAATTTACATTGTGCTATTATCTAGGCAACGCTTGCTTGGTTGTATATTGACCGTAAATCTGTCAATGTACACGCGACCACAGGGTGTGGAAAATAAGCTTGCAGTTCACCTATCCGTACTTAGGCCATAGACAAAATGTGGTTAGGAGTGAGACAAGCGCCGGCTGCTGCTTTATGGGTGATGTAAACTAAATCCTGGGTAAGTGCAGATGAGAAGCTTAAGATATGGAGTGGCAGTCCGGGGCTTATTTCGTCGTAGTCCGTGGCCGTAACCCTAAATCATGTCAAGCACGATCTCGTCTTCAACTCTTTGTGTTGTCACCACCACCTACGGTAATCAAAGGATGACCCGACAGTCCTGCCAACCGACCCATATCCTTTATCAGGCCAGCGAGGCTGCAGCGTCCATGCGGCGAGCCCAGCCCCCGCGGTGAAGCGTGAGACTGCACAGCCACGGGCGATATCCCTAGCAAAGAGCCTCTTCCCCTGCTTCTCCTGATACTAAACTGCTGTTTTTGTCAATGAATTGGTTGCTTGCAATCCATCATGAGGTCCCTGGACGACTACTCAGTTGGATGGATTTGCGCCGTTCCTTTGGAGACGGCTGCAGCAAGTCTCGTTTTGGACGCAACTCATGACGCGCCGCGGCCAGAGCACCTATACCCTGGGTGAATTTGCATTGCTGTCTCGTGCCTATGAGCTGGGGCAATCAGGATCAACTCCGCAACAGGATGACTTATTGGTGCCTCCTCCAATACCACCGCGATCGCTTGAATGCCAAGTGGAATTCAAGCAGCATGACGCTCGAGTCAATTCCACGGCAACGAGGGTCGGTGCTCAATTTCACTTGGTTCTGCATGAGAGGCCAGGACAACTTCCGTCCCACTGAAGGAAATGATTGGTCCCATTACAACCCCCGGAAAGGATGACCCAAAAGGAGGGGAAACATCTCCACAGCCATCTCGTAACGAGGCGTCTACAGTACGTGAGCTTTAAGATCTCCAGCATACATGAAACGGTAACATTATCAATCTTAGCGGGCAAGGCATGGCAGTTACCGGAGGGTGCCCTTTTACCGACCATGTGCCTCGGTTTCGTCTTGTCCGGGGTATATCTATAACTTGACAAGTTTCCCGAGACTTTGACACGGACTGCAACCGCAGGCTTGATTTCTCGTAAGGAGCGGCGCTACTTGTTCAAAGCAATGAAACTATCCATTCTGAAATACTCTGTGTGGCTGGCGCGGCTTGTGCCTTCCACCTATTCGACCACTTTGGGCCAGGCGGGACCTAGTGTGGACGAAGCCACCGAGTTTTCCTTGATTGTAAGCTGAATCTGTTCCTATATTCTCCCTACAAAAGTCACGAAGCAGAACTGACTTTTATCCTAGTACGGGTATCCCCTTCTAGCCTACGCACAGTTCGCCCTTCCTCTATTATCAGGCAAGTATGGCACCAACACTCTCGACCACGGGCGAGGGCTAGCCACCGCTGCGTTCCAGAGCGTCGTACGTCCCAACGTCGACACTCTTTATTCTATGGCCGTGTTAGATCTTTCTGCAAAAGACCTGGTTATTGAAATTCCCCCGATGGGGGATCGCTATTGGGTATTCCCCTTCTATGACCTGTAAGCCAGACCTGGCCACATGCTGCGTGCACAACGAATTAAGGAAGGAGAGAAAAGAAAATAGACTAACGAATCCAGCTACGGCAACAACTATGCCAATATAGGCAGCGTCAGCAACAACAGTCCAGGCAAATACCGCATCAGCTATGCCAACGACATTGGACAAGAACCGGGGATTCAGTTGTGCGAAGAGAAAGCTCAACGCTGTAGAAACCAGGACCGCGACTGCAACGGACTTCGGGGGTATATCAACTCCCCTACACCTTATGGTGCCCTTGTTGGCCGGTTCCTTGTGAAAAACAACGACAGTGACCTGCAATCTATTCATTCCCTTCAGAACCAGACGTCTTTGTATTCGGTTCTTGCGGACCGAAAGCACCCGACTCCTGAGCTGGCCGCTGCCTTGGTGAATGAATCGCTGTCGAGCGATGTCCCAACGAGAATTATGCAGATGGCTGCTCGATTCACACCCTTTAATCCTTCGCGCAATATCTCTGATCAGCCGCGTGTAGAATGCATGCTGCGCAAAGCTGGTATTCACGACGGCCGGTTTACACCGACCGGAATTAACCTGACTGCGATAGCTGAAAGATCCCAGCAGGATGTGCTTCGCCACGCCTCCAGTCCGCCAATGGTAGTCGATCTCAAAAATAATTGGTATGGTATATCGCCGCCTGCACAAGGAGACTATGGCACAGACTACAAGGAGCGGTATTATATTGCCTACTATGGATATCTAGCGCTGGTATCTTCACAGGCTGTCTATCCAACTTACCGCGATCCGACGAACGAAGGTAGTGCCACTCTCTTTCTGGCTTCGAAAGAGGCGTACACAATTACATTCAGTAGTAAGCCTCCGTTGGCACAGGATGGATTTTGGAGCATCACTGCGTACGATGCAGAGCAGTATCTGATCCCCAATCCACTTAATCGATATGCTTTAGGGGACCGCTCCGACCTTACCTCACAGTGTAGCACTGGCCCAGAAAACGCTAGTTTCCAGATCCTGGTGCAGCCCGCAGATGCTGAACCTCCTCAGAATTGGACATCAAAGTAAGTTGGCCTGTCCTGCTTGGTACATGAATCGTAGGCCAACCGTAATCCTATAGCTGGCTTCCTGCTCCTGCTGGAGGAGGGAGATTTTCTATTACCTGTGCGTATCTATCCCCGTTGTGCGCGATTTCTCTAATGTGGAGTTCTTCGAAGTTCGCCTCTACGCTGTTAACTCATCATCGACCGATGGCGAGTGGGCATACCCGGTGGTGCAGAAGGTCGAGGCCATTATGGCGGCATAATCCGACAGAGTCAATATGCAGCACAAGTTAGGCTACTGTAGAAGCACAATACCAGTTCATGCATCAGCAACTACCAGCGTTGCTCTGGCACCATAAACGTTCCTTCGCGCACCAAGTAGCTCTTTTCTAAACTCCCCCAATACTGGCTTCCTATCACCATCAACTCCGGCGGCGGCGCAACTAGCTAGATCTTGTTCTTCTACAGCTCGAGAATCTCGAGCCCAATAGAGACCCGGCAAGTAAATAGGATCACTCGAAACCAGAGACCTCAGTTTAATTCCCATATAAAATCTCCGTGCGGAGACACCGTGTTGTAAGCACTCCGGGGCATGCACCACGACTGGCTTATCCCGGGCCCGTCCGACAGTGCCCCAACAGAAGATGAACAGCACTGCAGTGCCTTGCGCGAGCTGCCAGCATGATCATAGCTCTCTAGCTGATAGTAGCGGGCTCCATGCCTAAGCACAAAATACTCACACGAGGCAATGCCTTCGCAGATAGCAAGGCATTATGCATTGTCAGAAAGGTTTACGGCGAAAAAAAGAGGCCATGGATTCTGGTCTTTCAGGGAACAATATGTATCAGACTTTGGTAAGCCTACATTGAGTCATCCACGGAATTTTCATTCATGATGGGCTACAGATTAACTACCGTAACGGTGGACCACAATTATAATACTGGTAAGACACCACTTCTAACCGACAAGAAACCAACTCCCAATCATCTGTCATAACCGTAATAGAGCGACCGCGCAAATAACCTCCCCGGACAGGAGACTTAAAATGCTTCAGAAATGCCTCTGGACCTGCTGCCTTCGCGCATAACGTCTATACTTCTCGGCCGTCTTCACCCTGGCCCGCTTGCCGAAGAAGATCAATAAAACCGGAAGAATAGCTAAAGATAGCGCAATCATCCCAATAAGGATGAATGTGTTCCGGATTCCCATTCCACCAATCCAGTCTGTGAAGGCGAAGCGGATGATTGCCGCGAAGCCGTTGCGGATGAAGACCACCGCGACTAGGGCGTCGGCGAGGATCTAAAGAAAGTTGTTGGCGCTTGTGCTTTTCACATGTTTTTCTAGGTATGCAAGGGGATGATGGGGCTGCATGATATGCGATGCGATGGTTAGAAGGACTGTGCTCACCTCTGGATAACTGTCAGATAGGTACGTCAAGGCGACGTCGGCGGTAGTGATGAAGCCGAAACCGAAAAGGCCTTGGGCAAAGGCTAAGATGGCCCAGTGGAGGCCCTTGATTGGAGTGTCAGTGACTGGTTTCAAATATATATATATAAAGGGTCATGGGAAAGTTTACATCCCCGAAACCGATTCCATACAGCAACATAGCAGCACAGTTGATAAGAGCAGCTGGGACGCTCATCCAGAGACGCATCTCAGGCTCGAAGACGCCGTTGTTTCGCTTCGCAAGACGGATAATTACCCAGTCGATCAATGGTGCCATGCTCAATGTGGCCAAGAGAGCCCCGATGAATCCTCCTAGATGGAAGAGGCCGATCGCAGAAGGACTGAAGTCGTAAGGTGGATAGATGAGGAAGTATGCGCCGGCCGAGGCGGACGCGGAGAAGAATGCGAGCATGATTCCGTATGTGGCTGCCGTGAAGGCCACAGCTGGGAAAAGGAGGAGGACAATCAAGGGCTGATAGAAGTGTTGAAAGATTGGACCCGGTGTTCTCGTAACCAAGGCCAAACGTTGGCGGATGGATTTCCGGCTTGGTCTGCCTGGCTCAGCTGTATTCTTGTTGTCTTTTGCGTCGGTGCTGTGAATTGTGGCTAACTCTTGTCCAGGTGAGGTCGTCGAGCCATCCAGGCTTGGGCAGTACTTGGATTCTTCGAAGAAGAACAGCACGAGAAGGAGATTCGCACCCAGGAATATGGCCACGATCCACCACATCCACCTCCACCCGAGATCAACGACAATATATCCGCCAGCTATAGGACCCCCTGTCGTCCCAATACTCTGCATGAGGACGAAAACACCGTTGAGCCGGCCACGTTGATGAACGAAAAACAAGTCCACGATGGTAATCATTACAATAGCCTCGCTGATCGAGCCCGCCAGGCCAGCGAGCAGACTTACACCGATCAACTCTCCAGCCTTGTGGAAGTTGGCCCACCACACGGCACAGGCGAACTGGACAGTTGCGCTGAGCAAATATATTGGACGCCGACCGAATTTGTGCACGCAGGGGAGGAAGAAGAGACAGCCTAACGCGAGGCCGATAAAATTGCTGCCGCTGGCCATGTTGAATGTCGCGTAGGTTAGGCCGAGCTCCGCTATGTATCCCCTGTACGCTAGGCTGTTGATGTCGACCAGCACGAAGGTGAAGCAGACGTAGCTGCAAGTGAGGGCAAAGTTGACTGCCTTGCGCAGAGGGGACCAGTTCTTGCCAGCGTTAGGCCCGGATGCTGTACCATAAGGTGCAAAATATCTGGGAATTCATACCAATGGGTCATCGGGGTCGTCTGAGGGCGTGGGGTTCAGAATTAGTTCTGTAACAGAGGCCCGTCCTTCCAAAGGTATAAGCATAAGCGGGCGGATGTCAACAACGATGGCTCCGAGAAGAGCTGAACTTACGGTCTTCAAGCAAGACAGTTCCTGGTGGGAACGTGCGTGATGAGGTAGAGTCCCGGCTTTGGATATCCATTGTGGGTAAAGGTGAAGCGAATGTTGTAAGAACAAGGGCGTAGATCTGAATCTTATGCACTTATCGTCTTCATGTCGAAGCCAGACTTGTTTTAAATAATTACGAATCCGTTCGTTCCCCATCCTTGGCTGGTGCGTATGCTTTAAGCAGGGTGGAAATTCGAGGAGCAATCTAATTTACACGTAAGAACGTCTACACACCCCGCCGCAGAGATAAATACCCAATCAATGCCGGTGGAAAGGCGGAGAAATTTTAGAATAAACTCCAGAAACTACACGATACCAGATAGTACGAGTTCAATACGCACTGCAGCTTGGTAGTAAGTGGCATTTGAGGAGGTACTGGTATGGACTAATGGAAGCTCGTCAGTACGCTCGTCATTATATCTACTAGAGAGGAACGCTAATTTCTGGATCCTCTTCAAACAGCTGAAAAAGATATCTGGTTCTTCTCTGGTCTCTTCCGGCCCACACGCGCCACAAGAGCAGACGGAGGTTGGCGATAAAGGGATAAAAGTTCGACCCAAGGATTCGGGAGACGAGCAACAGTATTCTCTGCTTCCCCATCATGTCATGCATTTCTGCCCCTGCTACCAAGAGTATAAGCGTCATATTGGGTGGATATCGGCCCGCTACAGTCAGACAATGCTCCATCTCGTCGACGATTAACCTTGCAAGATCTTCGGCCTCGGCGTTTCTTTCTCCAAACGGATATCTCAGCCTATGTAGAAAGAGTAGAGCGCCTGTACGGTGGAGACTGGCTTGGGTGATAAGAAGGAACATCTCCGCTCCCGAGAAGCGCTCGCGAACGGTTTGTGACACAGTTGGCGCCCACGCGTTGAGTTCCTCTTTCAGCTCATCGAATGAGCTCGGCAGGATGCTGTGCCCATCACAAGCTCTAATGGATGCACCTAATAGACAAACCCGGTAAAGGAGTGGCAGTAGCGGACCACATAGACCCGCTTGCTGGTCAACCCAACACGGATCCTTAACTCTGTATTCAATGACCGGCACCTGCGCTCGCAAGAGAGACTGTGTCGTGTCAAGAAAGACAAGATACGCAAGCCCCATAGTACCTGATTCGCTCAGTTGCTCGGAGTAGTAGGATGATCGAATCAGTGATAGCGTGAATCGGCAAATACTGCTCGCCGATCTGCCTGATATCAAACGATGAAACGTCACCAGGCTCATTCCGAGGGAGAGAAAAATGCCTACGTGCTCAGGCCGGCTAATGCGTGCATCGCGGAGTGTTTGAAGAGCCGACGCACAGCTAGACCAGTCTGCGTCGCTGCAGGGTGTTTTATTATTGGCGTTGCAGCGCAGGAAGACTCGAGTGACCGCGTCGTATGGTCTCAGAAGTAGTGCGGGGGCTTCTGCGACGCGGGACCTGATTATGCGATACATCTCCATGCTCAGCCGTGGTCCGAGTGAAAAGAAGCTGCAGATCCTGGAGGCAGTGCATGCTAAAACCGGCCCAAACAAGGTCTCATGGCGCAGTATCGTTGTCAGAGCTAGTTCCTGGGCGGATTGGTCGGCCTGATGGATAAGCGCTTGGCTTTCTACCGGGTAGGATAGGAAATGCGGAGTATTGATAGACGATGATGGCAATCCAGGTTCGCCCGAGGATTCAAGAGGATCAGGGGTGAGAGTCCTAGGCTTGGGCCCTCGCTTCCCCCTCGGCCGGGCAAAGGTGCATAACTTGTGGAGACGGTAGCAGCGATAGCACTTAGCCGCGGGGCCCGATAGACACCGAACTTTGAGGGAATAGCATCTGTCGCAGGCATGAGAGGGCGCCATTGGGTTCTAGTTCAACGAGGGCGTGTTGCATAGGGTGTGGACGCAGAGGTTGGTGCAGTTGATAAAAGCTACGCGGAGGAACCCACCTACTAGTTACTAGTCACGAAGTCACGAAGTCAGTCGTACCGGTAAACGACATGGAACAGAGACGAATTAGAAGCAGTAGCGAGGCGGCGAAACTTCTCGGGATGTTAGCGCCATTTCACCTTGCCCAATGTTTAGATCGCTGACCCCAACCCCTCCCCTGCCTGTCATGGACCGACGCATCTACCATCCCACTCTCCATGTAGAATAACTACCTGTCAGTCCCGCTATAAGTAGACTCTGGCTGCGCGCACTGGCAGCAGTTTCAAGCCCTATTCATTCTTTCACACTAGGGTCACTTAGGGGTGTATATATTCTTTCAGATATCCATCCGATATATTCACCCGATCTCAATCGCCATGACTACCAACCAGGCCTCATGGGAAGAACGGGTCTTCAGGAAGCAAAGAGAGTGCTTCAACAAAATTCCACTAGAATGGAGAGTCCCGGACGACTTGCTGTCTACGTTCAAAAAGCCCATGTCCGAATATAAGCACGATTTCATCCGAGCAAATCTCATTCGCAGATCCGGCATCTTGACAGCTCGAGAACTCAAGATTACAGAGAACTATACAGTCCGTGAGCTTACCACCGAGTTGGCAAAGGGCGCCTTGACGTCCGCAGAAGTGACTCTGGCGTATTGCAAAAGAGCGGCAGTTGCGCAGCAGCTGGTATGCTATGTTTAATTCAGATTTCGACCTGGAGCCCGGTAGGACTAGTGTATGCTGACACTGTGGAACAAAACAGGTTGGATGTCTAACAGAGACCATGTTTCCCGAAGCACTAGAGCGAGCTCAGTATTTGGACTCCTTACGTGCGCAGGGGAATCTGGCTGGGCCACTGCATGGCCTTCCTGTTAGTATTAAGGACAACTTCCATTATAAAGGGACAGAAGCGACAATCGGAATGGTGGCGTTTATGGATGAGGCCTCGAAGGAGACCTCGCCATTAGTCGATATCCTTCTAAGGCTTGGAGCGGTGATCTATGTCAAGACAAACGTGCCTCAGACGATGATGGTACGCCACCTTCCATACTGTAATGTCTCTGGTTACTGATGAGCAGCGTTAGACCAGTGAAGCCCAGAACAATGTCTTCGGCCGTACGCTGAACCCCTGGAATACAGCCATCAACCCGGGAGGCTCAAGCGGTGGCGAGGGAGCCCTAATCGCACTGCGAGGGTCACCCTTGGGCGTTGGCACTGATATCGGCGGTACGAGCATCACCCATGTCCATACGATGACTCAAAACTGAAAGCAGCCATTGACTACAAATTCACAGGCTCGATACGTATCCCTGCCCTCTGCTGTGGTACCTACGGCTTCCGCCCGAGCGCCTCGCGCGTTCCCAACGGCAAAATGCGGGCTTGCAACACCCCCGGGATGCGCTTCATACTCTCCGTTGCGGGCCCTCTCTGCCTGGATCTGGAGGGGATACAACTTTTTTTCGAGACGCTCTTTGCCGCGCAGCCCGCCCTCTATGATTCCACCGTTCTCGATATTCCCTGGCGGAAGCTGGACGCCCTCCCTCCGAAGAAAAAATTAAGGATAGGCGTCATCCCCGAGCACCCTGCATTCCCCCTCCACCCTCCGGTGCGCCGCACGCTAACATCAGCAATCACCCTTCTCAAAGCAGCAGGCCACGATCTGATCCCCCTCTCAACAGCGGAAACCCTGATCATGGAGCTCAACGAAGTAGCCATGCACCTCTTCGGCCTCGACCAAGCAGCCATTTCGCACGTCGTCGCCGCAAACGAGCCTGTCGCCCCCGCAATTCTGCATATAGGCACACAGGTTGAGCGTCTGCGATCATTCCACAAGTCAACTATCTCCCCTGATCCCAGTGGCCTGGCTGATAGTATGGGGAAATTTACGATCTTGAATGCCCGCCGTGCTGAACTTCGCGACAAATATAGGACGTTGTGGCGCAAGTACGGCCTTGATGTTTGTATTGCGCCGCCGGCGCAGAGCACGGCGGTGAGGCATGATGGATTTGGCTTGGCGCCGTATACGATATTCTTGAATTGTTTGGATGTATGGGTCCCCCTCGACTGTTACTCTATTTCATGTTTCTTGCTTAGCTGTGCAGATGGTGGGTGGCTAATCTATGGTGGGCAGTACCCGTCTGTTGTTATTCCTTATGGGAAGGTGGATGAGGTTGATAAGGGGCGGAAATTTGAGCTTCGACATAATCAAGTAGGGCCGGGGTGTGAGTATTGTCAACCCCTTTGTGGATGGTTTCAGGAGTACTAAGTCTTTTGCAGATGACTATGATTTACTCAAAGGTGCGCCGTGTGCGGTCCAATTGTTTACAACCACTCTCCGCGATGAGGAGTGCTTGCAAATTGCAAAGATGGTGAACGATTGTTTGAATGGGGAAAGGCAAGTACATACATGCTTTCTGAGAGGCCGATATAACTGACAAGGACCGAGTAGATCGTTATTTCTGCCTCATACCGGGTTGGCCGAGGACCAGGTCAATAGTATGGACAATGGTCCCGATAGCAAGCTCTAGGCGGAGCGAATCGTAGATGCAGGAACAAGTTTTAACATCAACACTATATGTTATCCTACCTACTGCCGGGCCAGTACGCTAGCTCGCTAATTGAGATTCAACTTATTCTGCATCTTAAGTTAATAGAGTGCTAGAAGTGGTCGACAAAACTTCAAGGTGGCGTCAGGCTAAAACGTTGCCGATTAGAAAGTCTACTCAGGCGCCAACAAGCCATTGAAGATGCTCTGCTAATTGTATCTTTCAGCCGCAGCCTTGCTAATGCAAGGCGAGTCTCTACAGTCCCCAGTTGAGATTCTCACTCTGTGAATGTGACTGTCTGACAGCCGCTCCTAGTACTTGTATTTGACAAGCTGGACTAGTTACATGTTGTTTGAGTATACCCTCTTACTATAAGAGCCTGATGATATCCGCTCCTCTTCGGGCTGCTTGGATGCATATATATACTGGAGATATACCACGGATGCTTGGCAATGGCGAGTGGAACACAGCTGGTCTTGCTGAAAGGTAGGAACAAACTCCTCCCTATCACTATGAGCATCAATACTCAAGCCCGTCTGAACCCAAACAGGCCGTCAACCCGCTCTGTTAAGAGGCATCCAAGTAGGTTCCCCTAGTACCACTAGGCTTAATAAAATTTCTCTCCTAATATACTATTATTAGACTCAAGAATAGAAAAATCAGGATGCACCCCTGTTAGCGCTGACTGGTGCAAGGCATCCTGAATACGTTGAGTGGAACCACTAAAAGCAGTTGCCCCATCCCACCATTCCAGCAGTATGCGGACAGAGCTAGTCTTGGTAACTACGCTTGTAATCAGCCTGTCCATGCCAAGGTGCCGCTTGTAGTCTGACAGCAGCCAGCTGAGGCGGGGTCGACCACGATGACAACTCCAACACTCTTTCTTTTTCAAACGGCGATATAAACCCACAATGGCGGAGCATTTATTCTTTCCTGACGAGCCCCCAAAGCCCCTCTCGATTTGCTACCACGGCCCACTCTACGATGGAGGCGACTGGGACACATACCCCACGCGGCAAGGTTGGGAGTCAGAACCAGGGACACAAAAGTTCCGTTCAGGCACCATTCCGCAGGACTACCACGCCATGATCTCGTGCTGGCTCTACTTTGGCATGCTTCATTATGTCTTCGGCGACGAACTAGATCAGGCTGATTTTCTCCTCACGGAGGGGGAAGGGGAAGGAAAGGACGGTCACCGGCAGTACCTTACAACAAAGCACCTGGAAAGATATATTGGCAGAACCAAAGACTGGAAGAAGGATTCGCGCGGCGTGCGATCCGTCGAGATCATCAAGAAAGTCTGCGAGCAGCTTCCCAGATATTCGCCGTATCTTAGCGCGCAAATATGCCTGGCTATTCAATTGGCATGCCATGCGCTTTGGCACGTCACGGTCAAGCGAGATGGGCCCCAGAACCGACCAAGCTTTGTTCAGCATTGGATGTTTCTCAGAGCAGACCATGTAGAGCAGATGGTCAAGGATGGATGGTGCCCCCTTGATGCCGAAAAGTGTCGCAAGGCTGGTGGTGAGGTGGACACGCCGGCGTACCTGCTTCAATTGGTGCGTACCAAACCAGCGTGGAACAAGAGGAATCACGAGCTCTGTAACAAGACAGAATGCGTGGCGGATAATGTAGACGAGAGTCTCTATGTTACTCGCCACGTGCAGGAGGATTGCAGTTGCGAGCATGTCCACGCCGATATCAAGGCATTACATGAGATTCTCGAGGGCGGAGGGATTCCTCTAGTTGAGATCACGCCTCCGGAGGAGGACAGCAAGCACTACACGGTAAAGGTCGTGAAGAAACGGACTAGCAAGCCCTATGTGGCCGTTTCCCATGTATGGGCAGATGGACTAGGCAACCCGCATAGCAATTCGCTGCCGAATTGTCAATTAGGACTTCTCTACGAGCGCGCAAGGATGCTCCTCACTGACAAGGAGTATACCCCCCAATATCAAAGCGGACCGTTCGGGGCGATGCATACCAGTGCTGCGCGATTCGCCCATCGTGCGTTCAACTCAGCTAAGCGAGGGGACAACTCGGTCCTGGTATGGATTGATACATTCTGCATACCGCATGCACGTGAGGTGCGCAGTCTGGCGATTCAACGAATCCGCGATGTTTATGTCGGTGGTAAGCGCAAATGATCAAGTTTAACAGCACCATGTTGTGAGAATATGTCGCTAAAATGGTTTTTTACATTACAGCGTATCGGACTATGCTTCTCGACTCGGAGATTCGGCAGGTGGACTCGCGGTCTGCAAGCAATCTAGAGCTCTGCCTTCGGGTCCTGTACTGCTCAGGCTGGATCCGCCGACTATGGACACTGCAAGAGGGCCTGGCCGCGAAAAGCAAGCTATACGTCATTCTCTCTGACAAGCCAGTCAACATCTCTACAATTGCCGACGAGCTTCTCACCAAGCTTGACCAGGGCAAGATTCCCGTCTTCCAGGAGAGAATTGCCCGGTTCGCCGCCGGCGTTTGGTACTCCTACTTCCAGCACACCATCGACTATGCGTCCAAGTTTGAGAAATTCGTCGACGTCTTCACCAGCCCTTTTATTGATGCGAGCATTTCGCAGGATCAGTTGATTGCTTGGAATTGGTTCAATGTTGCTACACGGGCTTCTAGTAGGGACGGCGATCGTCCAATCGTGCTAGCCGGTGTCCTCAACCTTGATGTAGGGGAGATCCTCAAGGTAAAAGAGTCTGACGAGCGCATGCGGAAATTGTACACTATGCTAGACGAATTTCCGAAGGACGTGCTGTTCCAGGAGGGGCCGCGGTTTGAAGAAGACGGCATGCGTTGGGCCGTTAGGGTCTGTCGGTATACAGATGAGATTCAGTACCTTGCTCACGGACCTGGGAAGATCACGCCTCGAGGGCTCCAGATTGCAGAAGTACCTTCGTGGACATTCCCGTCCCCTAGGGCATTTGACGTCCGTACCCTTGATCACGACGATGGGCAATCAGCCTGGGAGGAGTGGCTTAAAGTGTCCCAGATTGACCCAGACGTCCCAGCGACAGTGTTACTTTTAAAGACGAAGGAACCGGTCGACTTCCATCTGCACGATATACAGGGGATAATTCTAGACGAATCGAAAAATTCTCGTCCTGGGCGACTACATCAGTGTGCATTAGTATCAGTGCAGACAACAGATGATGGCCTCTATTACGGGCGATATACCAGCGTGGGGACCATCCAGTCCGTTAGCCTAGGCTTGGGCAACTTCCCGGAAGAGGGCTACTTTGTGGGCAGCACTTGGGATGATTTGCAGAAGCGCGACTGGGTTGTTGGTTAGACATGAGGAGTGGAGATGTTAAGCTTTTTATATTACCTTCTGGATGGGGCATTCCCGGACCGTCTCCTCATGCAATTGATTAGGTAGCTTTCCTATTTTATATATCAAATACTGCCACTGTCTTTATTGCTTTCTTTTTTAAAAAAAGGAAAAAGAAAAGAAAAATAGGATAACAAATAAGGGATATCGAGAGGGTGGGTTGTCCTCGGCCTGCGCTAACGGCGGCTTTCTTGGACAGATATCTTGAAAGAATCAAGTCTCTTCTAGCCAGGCAGCCAGCGTGGCCGTGTCTTTCGGGGTTCCTAGTAAGTAGAGGATCGTCTCGGAGGGAGGCCCTGGCAGCTATAAACCGTATAAGAGGGTGATGTGGAAGGTGTATCTCTTCCGGGCACTGGAGGAAGAAGGTAGCCGTTAAAGTTCTCGAGAGCAGTGTATTAGGGTCGGGGGAGTACCGTATGGATGAGATCGGCGTTCATGAAATCTGCCGGCATCTTGGATGGATATATCCACGATAAACCCAATACCCTGTTGGCGTACTTGCGTTCGAGGACAATATGAAGGGGTCAGGATAATGGGGTGGGTTTAAGGCATAAAACCAGGTCCAAGCCCCATTGATAGAAACCGAACCAAAATCCAATAGTATTGACAACGCAAGGCCGCAGAAGCTCACATCAAGCGAGCAGCAAGACCACCGAACAAGACATGGTAAAGTACACGGACAATAAGATAATGTTAACGGGAACCATTTGTCTCCTTTCTCGGGGCTAATTGGTATCTGATAAATCTGGATAAGAGGGAAACACAGAACTAATCTAGTACATACGACCACAGGGTGTGGAAAACAGGGCTTCCCGTCCGCTCAGCCGTACTTAAGCCACTAGTTGAACGCGGTTGAATAGTAGATAAGCCCTGGGCTAGTTACTGCTTTATCTATAAATTCCACTAGCTTATAGGGTGAGTGCGAGTGATTTAGGTGATATTTTTCACTCAGGTAAGAAAGTGGGTGAGAAATAAATAAGAAGGTAAGTGAGCTGTAACACTATTTTCTAGGCACAGAGAGACTCTCTAAGATAGTATAAATAGAAGAGCCTTTTTATTTTCTAGCTATTATTCTATTTTCTCTCTCAGCAACTCGGTATATGAGGTTTTATTCTAAGAAGACATAATTCAGCATAAGTTAAAATTCTTAGAACATTAGTTAAAGTATAGAGACTAGTTTCCAACTAATACTATTAATTAGAGTTCAGTATTAGTTAAGAATTTAATTAGTATCATAACTAGTAATTTACTATTATAATTACCTTACTTATTACTAGATAATGTATCTATAGTAACTATCTTAATAGTTATTATAGTCAAGCAGTTATTATACTACTTTTAAGATACTTATTTTAAGATAACAAGCATGATTACCCCTATAAGTACTTAAGATTTTAAGATACTTTTACTCTCTCTTTATTTATAGGCTCTAGAGCTAGAGCTGATACTATTATTAAGTTTAGTTCCTATAGAAATACTAATAAAGGCCTTTATTATAGGATATACTAATATCCCTAGAATATAAGTAATAGCTATTAACTAACTTATAATTAAGCATCTTACCTTTAATATTTAAAGTATAGGTAATATAATTCAGTAATAGATTATTATAGATCCAGAATTTATTAAAGATAAACATTATATTAATAAGAAGGTTATATAAGTCCTCTATCCCTAATTCTACTAGTATATAACTAAAAGTAATAGTCTAAAGAACTAGATTTTAAAATAAAAGATACTTAGGATAAACTTTATCTTCTATATTATAATTACAGGCATAATAGACTAGGTCTTTAGAGGAATTTATACTATAAATAAACTCTTATCTACTATTCCTTCTAAAGGGCAAGAGTTATAGACTCTTAAATAGAATAATACTATAAAGAACTTACTAGTACTTTATATAGTAACTTTTAATAATCCTTATTCTATTTATAGCTTAACCTTTTTATCTATATACTATTAATTTACAGCCCTAGTATAACAGGAACATTTCCGGGACCCGCTAAAGATTTATAGAATTTAAGGCAGGGTAGCAGGTACTCTTAATTATATATTACCTAAATATTATATTCATTATTATTACTTACTTTATTATAGCAAAGGTATCTAAGGTAATCCGCAGTCAGGTATTAGATTATCAGAATCTAAATACTTATATAAAGTATTAATCGAAATTTAAATATACTAATATATAAGTATATTACTGGAACTTAGAGCCTGACTATAAATACTTAGAGATTAAAGAGAGTATAACTTACTACCATAATCTTAATATACTCTAAAAGCTTAATACAGCTGCTCTTACAGAGTTTAAAAATAATCAAGAAATAATAGCTCTATATAAGAGGATTAATATATTAATAGAAAGAATAAATTAACAGCCAGGAGAGCAGCCTGATCTTATAAATAAATAAGAAAAGTTATATACTAAAACAGCTAAGAAATACTACAGTAAGATAAAGAAGTTTATTAATATCTAGTAGAAGTCATCCTATAATAAGTATATTACTGGAAGCAATTTTATAAAGTATAATTTAACAAGTCTATTTTTTATCTACACTAAATATATGCCGGAAAGACTATATTTACAGGATAACCTTTTTACCGAAACACTAATTAATAGTGAGATTAGACAATAGTATATACTAGATATAGTAAGTATTTATACTTCTAAATCAAGGATTATATATTACCCAGGTGAATCTCCTATTAATAGAAAATACCCGGTATACTCTAGAGATATTTTAAGGTTTATTTTAAGTTTATATAACTATCTCCAGAGGATTAATCTTCTTTAGTTTTAATATCCAAAGTTAGTCTAAGTATATTTTATAATATAAAAGAAAATCACTAAATACTACTCTATACTAACAGTAATATAAGAATAGTAAATAAGTATATTAGTAAGTTAACTAAGCTTTCTTAGAATAGTACTATTTATATGCGAAGTAGTTCAGTACTAAGAATAATTAAAAGCAGTACTATTATTTCTATCTAGATAGCCTCTAACTATATTATAGGCTTTTAAGATTCTATTATATACTAGTAACACCTAGTTTCTATCCCTTCTACTTAGGAGATAAGAGTAAAAAACCTGTATAATAATTTTAACAATAGCATGAAAAGACTAGGATAATATAATAGATATATAGAAAAAAGAAACTTAGTATCTTATAATTTATAACTAAAAGTAAACTTAGTATCTTATATATATTATTAAAATAATTATCTGCATCTCTTTTAAATCAGTAAGTACTCTGGAGTTCTTTAGTAAGATATTTATTTATATACTTAGCTATCCTTCGCTTTAATATACTAAAATCAGTAAAATCTCTGAATCCTACTTCTAGTATAGCTAAGCAGGGTTGATAGATCACCCCACCTTCTTAAGATATTAATATAAAACATTTAAACTCCTTTAGAGAAGGAATCTAGAATAATATAGATATCTATTAATTATTATACCAAGCTTATCCCCTAAGTTTAATATTAGAAGAACTTATTAGTAATAAATATTATTATATATACTCATATTCTATACACTTATTAATAGTACTTAGTAACTCTCACTATATTATTATATAATTATAGAAAGAGTAGATAACATCTAGAGAGTAGTACCAGAACTCCTAAGATAACAAACTAGACTAGATATTAATAGTTCTCTACTAGTTCAACCCCCTACATAAAATATATATCAACCCTCCTAGTAACCTTTAAAACTAACAGGAACATTATAACAGGAGAAGATAGGATCAGCCCTATAAGAGTTTCTAATAAAGTAGTCTTAACTTAATCATCTAATCTCTATCTCTATCAGCGCAAAGATCTTAAGAGAGTTATACTATTTTTTTAATTATACCTCTAGCATTAGTATAAGTCTATAAGAGTAGAGATATATTATACCTTATATAACCTAGCTTAGGATAGCTGAGAGGCTGAGTAGCCAGCACTAGATATATCTAAAAAAGACTAGCATAAATATTATTATCATTTAGCTCAACAGCTCTAATAATATAAAAGAGGGAGGTTTATCTTAAGCTTTATCTAGAACCTATTAATAATTAAATAAATATTATTTATACTACAGCTCTACTAAAATTATTTTATCTAATAATTTTACTAATATAGACGTTAAACTCAGCTACAACAGGTACCCTGCCTCTTAACCCTTATTCTAGGATTAATAAGGCCCCCTACTATTATAGTATAGATACCCTGAACAGCCTCTAATATACTAATAACTATAATATCCTTAATATCCTCTTTAACAGTCTTTATACCCTTAATAACAATAATTATAAACCAGCTTTTCTACTTAAACCCTATAAGACCTCTCTATAAAATTCCCCTGTAGTCTTAAAGTCATCTTTATTAGTTAGACCAGCCGCTATATATATATAATAAAAGAAACTTATAACAGCCCCCTTATTTACTTTATAGATCTTAAAACCCGTAAATCCTATATACTTTTTAAAGCTAAGGACTCAGCTAATCTCTTTATAACTATAATCTTCCACAGCTTCAGCCGCACGATTAATATTAATATTAACAGTAAAGATATAGTACTATATATAATCAGTAAATAGTACTGTAAGTATACATTTAACTCTTATATTCTTAGTAAAACATAGCTGGTCTAGAAACAGCCTAGCAGCTAAAACTAGAAATATATAAATATTAAGTATACTAATAAGAATAAGACTATATACACCTAATTCAACTTATATATAGGATAGAGTAGGAAGAAAACAGGTTAACTAAATATATTAAAGCTAGCTACAGCAGGTGGAAAGATAGCTATAGATAAAATTATTATTACTAGACTAATAGATATTTATCTACAGCTATCTTTAATAATAGCTACTAATAGAAGTACTGCTACTTCTAATACTAGTATTACTACTACAGTATCCTAATCAGCCCTATCCTATAATAAACTATAGTATTTTTTAGTTACTATTAATCTTCTATTATTTTCTCTTAAAGTTCTGACTACTTATATACTTAATATTATAAACCTGATTTTAGTACTATAAACTTAGTATTTATTTTAATTTCTTATCTTTCTTTATTCTAAGAGTAATATCTATAAATATAATATAATATAATTTGCTTTAAAGACTATCTTAATACCTCTTTCACTATTCTCTAAATAAAATTCGATATATTCCTGGGAAACTATCAAATACCTAATATAGTATCTGCAGCCTAAAATACTATATAATAGAGAAACCCTCCTCCAGCCTTACTAAAGAACTATCCTTAAATATCTCTCCTCTTTAAAAAACATCTCAGCCTCCTCTATTAACAGGCACCTAATATATTAATCCACCAAACAGATATATTTAAGTAAGATCTAGTTCTGTTATCTTAACAGAATTTTATACAGTAACTAGACTAACCCCTAATAATATTATATTTATCTATACTTACCTGTATTTATATATAGCGAGTCTATAGTATAGCACAGCTCTAAAATATAATATTATTCCTAGATTTATAAGACCAGGGCATAGTCCTAGTAGTATATATAAAAAGGGCTTAACATAGATTTAATTTAATTACTAGTAAAAGCCCATAATAAGGCACATAAGATATTTCTTAAAGTAATATTCCAGGCTATATTTACCTAGTTATTATTAATTCAGGGGTAGAGGCTGAAGTACTTAGTTAGATTTCTGCTCTATAAGAGTATATAGGAGCTTATATTCTTTAACCAAGTATCTAATTATTTTCTGTAATAAATAGGTTGATATATTATACCTCCTACAGGACAGTAATTACCTTTGATAACCTTATCATAAAGTCATAGTTAGTTAGGATAAAGAATATAGTTAGAGCAAGGATAGATAAACCCTATCTAAGGAATAAATATTACTATTCTGTAAAGGAATCTAGAGTAAAGTTAAGTAAAATAATTACTTAGAATAAAAAGAGTATTATTTTTTCACTATAATAAACTATACTTAGTACATGATATCCATAAAGATAATTATATATTCTTAATAATATATAGGATGATAAGGGGAAAGAAGACTTAGATTACTAAATATTTCTCAGCCCTCCAAGAGCCCACAGCATATTCGTTAGGTTTTGAGAGATAGGCTCAAGACTTATTATCCAAGTTATGGATTTTAGCTAGGACTGATTACTATAAGAGGATAGTTTACTACTTATCTTATAAAACTTATCCTAGTTACTGGATATACTAAGGAAGCAGGAATAAGGTACCTAACTCTATTATATATAATAAGCAGAAGATAATAAATAAAATTAAAGAGCACTTAAGACTAGAGCAGCCTACTCAGTAAATAATGATAAACATATATAGTACCGGAGATTTATAGCAGGTAGAAATAGAAATATTTCCTAAGTTATATCTTACCAGTGACGGCTACCTATTATCTGCCTCCTATATTATAGCTCTTTAACCTAGATCAGGATATGGTCACACTATATGAAGCATATAGCTTTGTCTAACAGGAAGAAACAACCATCCTAGTCATGCCTTCCATATCTAATTATTTTAATAAGTTAATCTCTCCTATATCTACTATCATTTCTATCAAGTAGGCATGTTTACAGGTAATCTCTTTAACTATAGGTTTCTTCTCCTCTATAACATAGTAGTACTATTGAGTTAAAATTAAGCTAAAAATCTATAAAAATAATTTCTCTAACCCGCCCCTCATCTTCTTATAGACTGAAAACATAATCCTACTACTAAGTAGTAACCTCCCTAGCTATATAGTACTCCCTCTTTATAACCCCTTAATCCTATAATTAGCTAGAATATTCTTTAGAGCTGTACTCACTCCTATACCCCCTAAACCTTATATCTATATCTTTACCAAGTTAAACAGCTGTGTTATATATACTATAAGTATCCCTGTGATCATACCTATCAGGAATATCATAATCCTATTTTCTTTAATATTATATACCTAATAAAGATCTTTAAGCATGTTATAACTCTTCATCCGTACTACAGACATCACAGACTATTTTATAGTTATTAGGATAAGGCTCTTATATAAACCTTATATTCCTTATTTAGTAAGTAGAACCTGAACAGCCTATTCTTTACTACTTAATTATTAACTCTAGTACTCACCCCTTATATTATTTATTAATACTATTTTAATCCACTTACTCGGCGTAACAGCCAGCACACTCTCTGCTGTGCCAGCAGCTATACCCACCAAAATACCCTATATAAAACTCGGGATTCTGAGTACAGGCACTGAAAGAGTCTACTTAATATTATTATAAAAGAAGAATTATATACTAGCTTTAAATATTATGCCTGTAGTAAGTAAGCTGTAGCCTGTATAGATAAATACTATCCCGCAGGTTTAGATAAGGAAAGTAATTATACAGAAGAGATTATTAGAAGCTTTTATCCCTTATAAGATATACTAGGCCCGGAGTTGGGAGTAGGTTTTAGCATATTCAAAGAGGTACTAGGTATATATACAATAATTAGATTTGATAATATTAGGGCTAGGCTAGGGAGAATAGGATAGACAGTAATAGTAGACTTAATACCGCCTACTGTTACACCAGAAATAAAGAAGATTAGGGAGGAGGACGGGATTTTCTGGTTGTATAGGTCAGAAAAATGCAGGTAACCTCAAACCGAAGTTCATTCATACCGTGACTGGCTGCTTTGCCCGCGACATGGCCAACCAGGGTCCTCTGGACAAAAAGTGCCCCAACTGGCAACACCACGGCAGTCACAAGCATCTGATGGGCCCGCGGGAGTTCACGTACAAGCTACACCTTCAACTCACCCAGAATCGAAACAAAGGGTTTGAGCCGCTACATATCCGTGGTCGGACGGGGTATCTCATGAAAGCAACTCTATTATCTCATGGGTATACCGTGGTCATCAAGGCTATAATAAAGGAGAAACAGCATACCCTTCAAGCAGAAGGTGATAATTATCACCGCCTCCGAAGCTTGCAAGGGTATCAGATCCCGGTCTGCTTAGGCGACTTTGAGCCAAGCATCACATACTGGTACCATGGTCAATTAATGGCGCACATGATGGTCCTGAGCTGGTCTGGAACTAGGCTCCAGCGGATAATTAGTAAGGAAAATTTGAATTTCTTCCACAAAGAGCGCGGCAGAGCTCTGAAGGCTCTAAAGGAGCATGGGGCTGAACACAAAGATAAAGAGTGGCGTAATATACTGTGGGATGAACAGACGCGCAGTTTGGTTGTCGTTGACTTAGAGGACATGGAATGGCTTAAGCGGCCTCGGCCTCTCCAACCGACATCTGGCAATTCATTGGGTCGTGGTCTCGTCCAACGACAGAAAAATAAACGAAGGTGCCTGTCCAGCCTGGCTGCTGCCTGCAAATCATGATGGTCTACCGGAAGCAACCGCATTTACTTTGTTTATTCAGGAAGAACGTATCTTAATATGTTGATAGCCGCAAACAGTTTTCCCGACTGAGTCTATAATCCCCCCCCCTTCCTAGCGTATAGCTACTTTTCCTGAGCATAAGCAGCTGCTGAGCCGCAGCATTTGCCGAAGTTTACACACTGGAATGTAGATATGCACTGAACAGGGTATTGACCTGATCAATGTGAGCAATTGCACGCATGCCGACGAATGCTGACTTCAAAGAACAAAGAGAGGTAACCATTCGTCAATCGACTTTCTTAGAGAACCATCTTTACTCTAAGGCTCTCCTCAAAATAACTCTATAGAAGATACCGTGCAGAATCTCTTTGAAGCCCAGCAGCCCATGCGTCAGGCCCTGGAAGAAAACTAGAAGAGTACTATATAGATAATTATACCCCTTCAGGAGCGACTAGCAAACCTGGTAGCCAATAGAGACCCGGGAGATAGTAATAACAGACAGCTATTGCAGGAAGATCTCAACATATCAAGACAGTACTTAGAGATGTGCCAGGTGGGCAACGAAGTTTTGAGTCAAAAGAGTTTCTGAATTAGGGAGGTGGCTGCTGATGGTAAGCGCGACCAAGTAGTAGTAACTACTCTAGTAGATCTATTTAACGTCAAGAGGGCGCTTTCTATAGGAAACTCAGCTCAGTTCTTCGGCCTAATAGAACGAGATAACTTTCAGTAATTAGTTACAGAACGTTATGAAAATCGATTCGAATCTGTGGCCAATATTTCTGGCACTAGTCAGGGTAGCAATATCGGCTCGAGGATCTCATATGCTTCTGTGCCTCGGGGCAGACCTAATGAGCAGGTTTCGCTACAGCCGTTGAACCAGACCCCGATATACAACAAGTCGTTCACGCAAGAGCATAGGGGTTATCCTCAGACTCCTAGTAATATGTCATCTGAAGACTCAGCGTTGAAGCTACCTCACCAGACAAGCAGAATCTCAACTCTCGAAGCTGAAGGCTTGTCTCTGGACTGTGGTATCTCTCAAACAGAGAACCTTGATTTCATTATAAATCCACTTGACGGATATAACATCGCGTGGATCTGCGCATCGCCTGTAGAGGCCGCAGCCGCCCGTTGTCTGCTGGACAAGACCCACACTGTACCTCGACAAGTCAGTGATCCGAACGCCTACGGATTTGGCGAACTGAATGGCCACCGCATAGTCATTGCTTACCTACCAAATGACGTATATGAAACTGTCTCTGCCGCGACCGTTGAATCTCGCATTCGTTTGACCTTTCCCCGGCTTCCGTTCGGACTCATGGTAGGCATTGGGGGCGAAGTTCCGAGCAAAAACAATAACATTCGATTAGACGACGTTGTTGTGAGCAGACCAGGTGGAAAGCATGATAGGTTAATACAGTATGATCATGGCAAGACTGCTGGACATTCTGAGCCTACAGGCATTGTAAACCAACTTCCGCGGGCTCTTCTAACACGTTTGGACTAACTTGAAGCAGAGCAATGGAAAATTTACGAGAGTACTATTGCAAAGATCGTTAGCCACGTACTCAAACACAACCCTACCATGAAAGGAAGGCTCTGGTTAATAGATGATGTGGACCTCCTCGGTCAAGTCTTCGCGGATCCAGGACGCTATAAGCATATTCAGAACCCTGTTATGACCGCCTGGAACCAGATACTGAACCAGAATCCAGTGGCAGTGGATGAACTATCTTTCATGCTCTGTACCAATCTACGCACTATGCCCCAGTCTATTTTTCCATCCCAAATAACTAAGAAACAGACACTCAACGCCCTGGGGTTTCTGAACGCATACTCATTCATCAAGACTCAAGAGTCAAGCATTAGTATGCACCAAATTGTGCGTAGCGCGACCAAAAACTGGCTAAGAAAGGACGGGCTACTTGCTCATCGCCTTGGAAAAGTTGCTGAGCGGATGCAGGAGGTTTTACCGGACGATCAAAAGCTCGCCATGACGCTAGCACCGTTCAATGATGTTTCAATTTCAAACCCAACTCTAGGCATGGATAAGCAAACCACATTGGAAAAAGAAGTTGCCAAACTCGCAGTCAGGCCCCTACTACTTACTGTACGAGAGATTTTTGCCTACTATGATTCCCGCGAAAGCAAAGAATGGCACGGATATGCGGCGCCTACTGCCGCCGCATACGCAAAACCACTGCTGTCCAAGGCCTCTCCTCCATCGGGACTGGTTCAATCAAGACGAAGTATGTTAACTACAGATGATTGGAGATCCTTCTAACAGATATCCAGAATTTGGAACCATGGCAGAGAAGACGACTGAGGATGAGAACACCTTCAAAAGAAGAAAGGAAGAAATCATAGCATTTGAGATGGGGGCTGCGGGCTTAACATCACATAACCCTGCTCTTATCATAAGAGGTATAACCGACTATGCAGACTCCACCAAAAGCCGACTATGGCGGGACTATGCTGCACAAACAGGCACGCAATTTCCCAAAGAGTTACGAGAGTTTTCAGCTAATATTCGTGGTGAGTGAGATATATAACGGCTGCATTCTTACGGCTAGCAACATATGCTGATTAGACTTTCCTTCCAGGTATCGATGGTCTTCCCCAGTGGAGTGATCTTACTACAAATGTTTCTTCTTCTCCAGAAGTTAGCGGAAACATCTCATTTTCTATGCCTGGGTTGAACTCGCGGTCCGATTTCTATCGAGTAGCTATAGTTTATCTCATCAACCACTTTGCCACCGACGCTGAACTTCTAGCACTCTACGAAGAAGCAGTACAGCAAATAAACGAAACTAGTTTCATCAATAATTATCAACATCTGCTGAAAATCTATTACTTGGAGTTAGAGTTCAAAAGTCAGGATCCATCCCAGAGGCAGACAATCGTGCTTTTGCGAAAACAGCGCGAAAGACACTTTCTTTCACATCAGATATATCATGCTGTGAGGTCTCCTGATACACCGAACCAAGGAAGAAAACGTACTTTGCTGGACCCGGATGAAAGGCAACTACGACTACTAAATATGTTCCTCGAAAAAAATACCAACAATAGTGCAGCCTCTCAGAATACAGCCGGTACTTCAACAGATACCGAATGGTATACTGAGAGTGAAGGAAGTGATAGCAACGCGGACTCCACCGACAGCTACCTGGCATTTCCTGAGCTGAAGTCTAGAGCCCGGTTTCTGTGCGAAGGCCAACCATATAAGCAGTACAAGGAGCAGCTACGCAATCTTGCCTTACATAAAGCACGAGACCAAGCCAAGAAAAGTCAATTTGGAGCAATCCAAGCGCAACCAGAAGTGGAAATGCCAGAAATCCATGAAAACACAAGACCCAAACGGCCTATTGTAGCGGGAGAGATGGAGAGCCAGCCAAGTAGCCGATGGAATTTTCTCGACAAGACTGTGAAACTTCTGCAAAATGTCCGATTCCAGCCCAGTCAACAACTCTGCGATCGTTTTCTTTAGCTAAGAAGATTATTGCGACCAAAATTGAAAGCCGGATATTGTCGAATTGAGTTGCAATGTGTATGTACAAGTTCTTCTGTTCTAAACACACAGAAAACATTGCAAACCTCAGCTGATGACAGCTAGGATTGCGGTGCTCACCTTCACGCCGATTTCCCTCCTGGCGACTCTGAGTCCATCAATAACTTAGCGCGCTCATTAACGAATGGTGACAGGTCTCAAATAAACCTGCGTGCTGACAATGGAAATAATAAAATATCATCACAGAATATCCCGGGGTATACTTTGCATGATAACCTGCAATCGCAAATCAGCGCTACGCAGAACTTCGTTCAGCAACATCCGCTGGGGTCTGTCAGGCCAGAATTCCTAGCACTGTGCGTTAATACAGGATCTTTCTACAAAACTCTCGTGGAAATTGATGCATCAGAGATTATATCAGATGCAAAGGCCTTTCTGCACATGAAGAAAAAATACTTACAAACACGCAGCCACCTCTCTCATCTGAACTTTCTAGTTAAGCCCGTGACTGTTGAGTTTGTTCGAGTGAGTTCCTCATAAATCTTATAACTTTTTTTTTTGTTTACTAATCAGAAGAAAAGTTTACACTATGGAATCTTCGCCGTGGATACATATCTGTTTGTGATCGACCAGATCATATTCCCCCGGAAGTGTTTATCCATTACCTTGAACATAATGAAGGTGACCTGAGCCATGCGCGTAATACCTGGTTCAATCGCCTGCCGAAACGTTTGAATAGAAGGGTAGTTGATGGGGATGAGGGCACATATAGATGGGGAATTCATATCATAGAAGGCCCCGATCGTGAAGTTATATTTTGGCTTATCATGATAACTATATTTGGAAGCATGCTGGCTAGTATCCTCTGGACAGTGCTCCATAACGATATTCAAGGTGGGACTGGGTTAGGAACCATGATTGTGGCGCTGCCCCCAGCAATTTTAACCGCATTCCTGTTTCGCATGGGTGCTATCTAACTTAATGAGTCAACCTGAGGATTAGAGGATAATACAGTTAACAGGATAAGTTGACACAGAATAAAGAGAACAAAACGGCTTATTTGACTAAGAAATTGAATGATAGAAAAACCTGTAGGTCATAGCTCAGCATATTGCAACGGCGCTGATGGCTCACTATCTAATGGAGAGCAAGCACATTGATTTGCCTCGCACCCAGAAATGATTAGCGGCAGGGTCCTCTCTTAGAGATCACCCCCTTATCATGGCCGGGCGAAAATCCATATTCAGATGGCGTACGTTCACTGTCAGAATCCCGAAATGTCCTTCCATGTTTTGAATAGAGAAGACTTGTTTTCAAACCCTAGTTCCGAAGCCCTAATTTTCAAAAACGGTTAGCCTATATTTCCCGGCCCGTATCAGCCGTGAATGATACCACCCCCAACGGATACTCAAAATGACCAAACAATATCATGACAACCAACCTACAGCCCGCCTAGCATCCTCAGCTCCCAAGGCATTTACTCGGGCCATTGTTTATCCGTCCAAAATTAAATGAGGCTGGAAATGTCCTCAGGCTGTCTATGACAGACAGGCAAATAGTGGTCCCAGGATCTCATGGCAAGCATCATCTGGGATGCCAAGGCTGGTTCGCAGAACCAGACCCTGTAGGGCAGTCATGATTGACCCGCCGGCCGTTAGATCGAGTATTTTGATAATGATTAATGACAACTTCGCGGCCTCCACAGGCGAACTTGGGTGTTACTCATGATCAAGTTAATTATTGGGTTTCATCCACCATCTTCCACGCCATCTCTCTCTTATCAAATTGAGTGTCTTGACTGTACGTACTGTACTGTAAGATATGGGAGTCTAAATATGTCTATCTAGGAAGGCGGTTAGGCGAATCTCCTCAGCGTGACGTATGAAATACCAAGTTTTCAGATACAGTTACAGGTTCAATACAAAACTTTCTTTTCATGCACGTACCCATTCTTCCAGGCACTAGCTAAATTCGGCTTAGTATCCTTTTTGGGTTAGGGTTTGGAAAACATTTTGTTAATGTAAAGGGTAGAAGGACATTTCGGGTGCGTCTATACAATGGGCCTTGCTCCCAGGTACCCCGTCCTAGACTGTCAAGGTAGCTGTCGTACCATAAGACCAGGCACTTAGGAGTAAGGCAGAACGTGCATGGCCCTCTCGTTATTTCTGCGCGTTCTAGCGGCGCGACATAATTTAGTGTCGCAATGGGAAATATGGGTCCCAAGGGAGAGCTGCTTACTTGACTCACCCCCATCACCGCCATCAGCTAATAATATATAAATCTATCCTTTTGTGTGCCTGTTACTGAATCTGTTGGCACGGCGGCCGAGTGTTGAATATGTTTGCAGTACCTGAATAGGCTCGCAGCCTGCTTTCGGGGGTTACTTAAGCATCACTCAAGTACTATTGATAACCTCAATAAACCTACTCTAAATGACCTATCTGGCTACAGTACTCTATTATAAGACACAACCTTTCAATGCCTCAAAGATCAAGTCTGCCGAGTTTGCCTCAGAAACTACAACAGGCCCTTGAAAACGGCGATACTCTTGTTCTTTAACGATATCTTGATAACGGAATCAATGCAAACGTCCGTGACGGAAATAAGTTACATTAAGGGAGGCCTTTATTGTCTTTCGCTTCTATAAATGGTCGGATGCAGGCTATTGAATTACTTATTAGACATGGTGCTAAAGTCGATAAAAGAGATTTCCATAGCCGAACTCCATTATCTTGGGCGGCTGAATATAGTCACCTTGGCGCTGTAAAGTTGTTAATCAAACACGGAGCGAATGTTAATACTGCAGATGCAGAAAGAGGAACACCTCTCAGCTGGGTAATTCACGCAGGTACTGGAGATAAAACAGAAGACGTGCGCAACTATCTTATTTCTCAAGGTGCTAGGGAAACCCTTTCATTCTGGGGTCGATCAAAACTCTGCACACAATAGAACATACTAGTGTTCAAAGTTAAAGGTAAGAGCTTGGAGCTTAATTAGATTCAATTCATATATTAATTGAAGGTAATAGGCGCTTTTAAGTGATTTGTCTGAATAGGAACCAGAAGGGATTCGGAGGAGCAGGTAAACAACTTGACCTTGGCTTTTAATTTATCGGCATCACTATCAGTTCCTTGGTAAAGAATACCAATGATGTTTTTTAAGGCCTCCTTGGTTTTCTGGGCGTCTTTGAGAATGTAGACCACGCAAGATCTTTATTTGGTGCCATCCATCGAGCTTAGCAGTGGCCGAATTGAAAATAATCTATTTAAAACCCTCCCAGGACCAGGAGGCTCTAGATATTAACTCCCCTAAACCCCTGCTCGCGTAAGAAACCCCGACCGCTATATACAGGGAACTCAGCTATAACAATGATTTGGATTTTCTCTGAGCTGGTATATGGATCGTGAATAAGGGGCTTGATTTGAACCCGACACGTGCGCTGAACTCAGACTTTCCGGATATCGCACCAGTCAGAGTGAAAGAATTCCTGAACCTGTCCTGGGCTCACAGTGCTGCTGCCTCCGGATGTTAAGATGTAATCGTGTATAAAAATAGAAGGGTATCAAATGTGTATCTAATCGGGAACATTTTGCTTCCGGGATCATGGTCCTGCAATGATATCGTAATTTCACACAATTCAGATAGATTTGGGGTAGGGGCTTGAAGTGTTGGTGTGTCTTGGGTAATTAATTCAAGGAAATCTCATTCAGGATGACTTCCGCTGTGTGATGGGAGATCAGGCCTCCCCCGAACCTGGGTCCCGAGACAGTTTGAAATTCGTTTCCCCCAGGTGCTACCGCAGGTGAAGGGTAGAATTGCTGCCAAAGGCCTGTTGGGATCCGCGTAGGCACAGTACGACGCACGTTAGGGACTTCACCTGTCTGGAGGTCGGAACACTGAAGAGACTAATATGTGGTGCTTCTTTGATTTCAACACTTGCAATATATTTACCCACACCATTGTCATGATCGCAAAACTGACCAAACACCTCTTAACAAGCCTGGTGAAACTGCGCCCAGAGTTCCCAGTCCTCCGTCAGTGACCTCGAGAAGGCCAGTACACGTTGCGTATCAATAAATACAGGCCAATGCCGTCCACTGCTAGTCACAGGCACATTGACTTGCTAGATTCCCAAGCTTGAGGGCCAAGGTTTCTGCATACGACGTAATAGGTGGATCAGTTCTGAGAAGCTCTGTGCACTTATTAAGGACCTGCTTCGTATCCTGTAAGGCAATATACGACCCTTTGGTGGATGCGAGTCGCGGAGTGCCTATGTCGTACTTGAGGAATAACTGCCAAGCTCCATCAGTGGGTGGCAACACATCAATATGAATGTCAGGCTGTCCGCTGCAATTAATCAGCGAACCTTGGTTTTTGCTGATATACCAAAGGATCATAGCAACTCGGTATATCGCAGCTGGCCACCAGAGCGGCCGCAGTGGGGATTCAGTTTCTCTGGTGATTCTAATGACTTGTCCACAATGGAAGATTGCTTCCTGCGGAGCCCGTACGCAGGATTCAGTAATATGACTTTCTTGCCTTGTAATGAGCTCAGTATTGTCGAGACTGTAACGCTCAATATTTGTGAATGACGAACATATTTTAAGGCTGAGAAGATGGTAAAGCAGCAGGGTGAGATTCTTGAAGGCGCCCTCTCGTGTGTTTCTTGTTGGCAGCCTGTTAAAAATATTTTGCCAGGTTCGTAAGAGTAACATAATCTCCTCTAGCTGTAAGGTTGACGAGGTTTGGCAAGGATGGCGAGGAAAACTTGATGTTGTAAGCAGGCCTCTGGGAAAACAAAGAAAGGTCTCACACAGCTGGCAGACTAATATGTGGATAGGATATAAGAGCAGCCGCATTTGTAGTATTCCAAGTCGATCTTGCCAGTCGTCAATTGTATGGTCGAGAAGGGACTTGAATAATTCACGAAGAGAAGGTGGTGCTTGTTGCAAGAATTCTGTGGTCCGGAACCTCAACTCCTGCGTGTTGCCTTTGAGACGCGCCCAGGTTGCAGCGTCCGAAGCAAGCCAAAGGTCGTCAGCCTCTGGTAGGGGTCTCTCCAGCTCATGTATAGCAAGTGTTAGGTTACTGTCGTAGAAAATGGCGATTTCTTGGTCTAGCATGAGGCAAGCATATGATAGCCTTTTCCATGATAAGCATGCTGCTGTCCAGTCACGAAGAGTCTTACTGACCTTGATGTATATTCGTGCTTAATCCAAGCATTCCAACTGCCCTCAAGATTTCTAGGATCATGCTGCCAATGGTCGCGCGGGCCTTGAAAAATACCAGTATGTCTTGCCATCTAAAACAATAGTGTTAATATTTCCATGAATAAAGAATCCTGTATCACGCATATAGCCTGTAAATAGAGAGAAATCTTACCATGATATACATGTACAGCTGTCCTATAGTGGCATCCATAAGCCAGTGATCACCACTGAACGCGGTTTGATACAGGCATTGTACCGCACAGTGAATAGTTAGCGGGTTTCGGGGTAATGCGGAGTCCTTGTCGACTAATTTGACCAGAGCTAGTATACAAATCTCAAGGAGACCGGCAGACAAGCGTCGAGCCTTGGTTGCTGGGTCTCTCACTGATCCGTAGGCTATCATGAGCAATAGTGATATAACTGCAAGCTCCTCTTGATTGCCGTGAACAAGTTGGTTCGGATCCAATGTTCCTTTCGAAACAAGAGGGAAGAAAGGTTCAAAGCTCGTCAGAAAGTTCTCGAGATACTGATGCAAGATCGGATTCGGCGGTAGTAGGAGTATCTTCGAAGAACTGTGCTTTCTCAACTTGAGTAGTAAGCGCAACCCAGGGTTGGCACTTAGGCTGAGTGAGTCCAATGCGAGGGTGAAGAATGACTGGGCAATCCCGAGCGTTCGGTCTCTGGTTGTCTCGTTCAGCGCGACGTTGGTAAATTTCTCTTCCGCCAGAAAGTGCTCGTCTCTCCATCCCACAAATGACTGCGACCACGAAGAAGATTCTGCGAAGTTGTCCCCCAGGCAGGCGACGTTGTCGCCAGAGCGAATGAGAGCAGACTCTCGACCATCGGACGACCCTTGAGAAGGCGAACGATGCCCCAGGGGTGAATTTTGCATGTTCGGTGTACCTAGCTCTGAATTCACAATATGGTGCGTACGCAAATCGGCAGAAAGGCCAATATTATCTCCGAAGATATCCAAAAAGTTACCGGTCATACATGGATCGAATGGAAACGAATCATCCTGGGCCCCATTCGCAATGGGGGCAACACCGCTTGAGTGTTGGCCAGTGGCAGAGTCCGAGATGTGGACGAATGACAATAAATCATCATTGATGAAGATGGTTGGATCATGCTGTGCGGAGGCGCCTCCAGCAAGGAGGGCGTGTGGTCTTGTTGGAGTATTGGTTGAGCTCAGTAGAAGTTCTGCCCAATTGAAGTCCCCTTCCTTCGCCCTATGTATATTTTGTGTGGATGTCGCGTTGATACTTGGTGGAGCATCCTCACTTGAGGAAATTACTGGAAGATGCACAAAATGCTCAGTCCTCGGGCAACTGCTTCCACTGACAAGATCCGGAACTTGCGTTGCTTGACCATCATTGCTGCGTCCGTCCGCTAAAGTGAACGTCGCCTGGTCCGCCATACTACAGGGGCCCCATGCCCTGGGAGGTGTCTTATTCCGATTGAATTCTGTGTTCTCCCGTATATCCGGGACAACGCCACCCGTGCTGGGAAGAGCCGTTGTTGCGGAGTCCAGGTTGAGTAGCACCGCTGCGCTGTCCTGAGTTTCATGTGGTGTACAGGAAACGCCTTTGGACCGACATCGAGTGCACGGTACCTGCTTATTGCAATTGGTCTTGGCTTTGGTGCAGTTGGCACACGCGACAGAGCAGTTTTGTGCCATTAGAGTGGATGACGAGGAGCCTAGACTTCTGAGGTTTGGCGAGGTGTGCTTGTCGTGGATGCGTGTATGTCTGCGTGCGACGTCTCTTCCGAGTGAGAATCAGTACATTGACCTTTCGCGACGCTGGGCGCAGATAAGATACTTACTTACGATTAAAGCTCAGACAGCAGACGCTGCAGCGGAATGGACGAAGATTGGTGTCTATTGGGATGAGCATCTGGTATAAACAGCCTGTTATGTTTAGGAGGGTCGCTTACGTGTCAGGATGTGTCGTTGAAGATGCTCCTTCCGCACAAATTCGCGACCGCAGAAGGTGCAAAACACCATGACGATGTGGCCTGAGTCAGGTGAACCTCAACTCACCCATGCTTGAGATACGACAGCTATCGATCGCGGCAGAATATGGATTCTGGGAGGTTATGACAATGTGTATGCTGGCGGTGAGAGTAATTCATAGCCGGGTAGGGAGAAAGAGCATACAAAAAAGGAGCAAAAACAAAGTAATAGGTTGAACATTTAGCAGTGGCTGGGAGGCAAAAACGCTGTTGAAAAGGGTGCGGGGAAAGCAAAACCTTTTAAGTAGCCCCGGGTGCGGGGATCTGGGAGGATCAATCGGCGCTGAGTAATACGAGTTAGTTTGCTAAGTTATGAACTAAGGAGTAGTTAGGTTCAGCAGTTAGTTACCGTGCTTAATCATCTGGCGCCCGGACCCACCTGGCGCCCGATTTCTCTTATACACCGACATTTTCCTGTAGATTTCAGCACCTCATAACTCATTCAATATGACTTCAATGGATGCGGCGCTGGCATATTTGGATTCTCTGGATCCTAGCGAATCGATTAACTATACTAAAGTTGCAAATAAGTATGGTTTAAGCCGATCAACGCTTTCTAGGCATCATCGCGGGGTTCAACGCTCGAAAGAAGAGCAGTATGCCAACCAACGATTTCTCAACAACCAACAGACAAAAGACCTTTTAAATTATATTAATAGATTGACGAGATCCGGCCTATTTCCATCCCACCAGATGATTGCTAATTTTGCGGAGGAAATTGCTGGAAAACCGCCTGGAAAGAACTGGGTTTCGCGCTTTGTAAAGCGACATGAGGACGAGCTTGTCAACCGCTATACAACTGCCATGGATGCCTCACGCAAGCGGGCTGATTCTGCATTATATTACTCTTTATACTTTGATGCGCTTGAGCGGAAAATACGGGAATATGACATTCAGCAAGAGGATATTTACAATATGGACGAAAAAGGGTTTCTTATAGGAATTCTTCCTAAAGGCAAGAGAGTCTTTTCTAGGCGCACCTACGAGCGTGAGGGTATTCGACAGCGGGTTCAGGATGGTAATAGAGAGTGGATCACAACAATTGCCTGTATCTGTGCAGATAAGACCTCTCTTTCTCCTGGTCTTATATATCAAACGGTATCTGGAAAGCTTCAAGATAGCTGGCTGCAGGGCTTTGAAGAGAACTCACACCAGTGTTTTTTTGCACCCTCGCCATCTGGATGGACCAACAATGATCTAGGATACGCCTGGCTTCGAGATGTATTTGATCGCGAGACCAAGGAGAAAGCTAGAAGGCGTTGGCGGCTTCTAATCCTTGATGGCCATGGATCTCATGTCACAATGAAGTTTTTAGACTTCTGTGATAGTAATAAGATCCTTACTATTACCTTTCCGCCTCATTCCACGCATTCCCTGCAGTCATTAGATGTTGGGATCTTTGCTCCTCTCTCCAAGGCGTATGGGGATCAATTAGAACGATTTTTGCATAATTCTCAAGGCATCAGTGCAATTAGCAAGCGAGACTTCTTTCCTCTCTTTTGGGAGAGCTGGGAAACGGCTTTGACAGCAAAAAATATTGAGAGTTCATGGAGATCTGTTGGATTATGGCCATGGAATCCGGAGAAGGTTCTAGCAAGGTTTACCAAGCTACCAGAGGAAAGACCATCATCTAGTGAATCGTCAAAGTCAGTACTGCAAGCAGAGGACTGGCGGAGGATAGAAAGACTTTTAAAACAAGTTGTTTCTGATGTTTATGACCAAAACACCAAGAAACTAAGCTCTACGATGTACCACCTCTCTACAGAGAATATTATACTGAAACTCCGCTGCCAGGGCCTTGAGGAAGCGTTGGTGAATGAGAAAAGGAAACGCCAGCGTGGTAAACCGCTTATATTCCAACTTCAGGATGCAGAAAGTGGTAATGCAGTGTTCTATTCTCCAAAGAAGATCCAGCAAGCACGGGATCTCCAGAAGGAGAAGGACCAGGCAATTAAGGATGCTAAAACTTCAAGAGAAGAGGCTAAACTTCGCCGCCAGCAAGAAAAGGAGGAGAAGCGACTAATTATTGAGGAAAGAAAGAGGATTCAGGCGTCTAATAAGCAACTCCGCGTGCAGCAAGCTGAGGAGAAGAAACGTCAAAAAGAGGCTGCAAAGGAGGAGGCGCGGATAGCTAAGGAAGTGGATAGTCAGCTTCAAAATGATATCAGAACTGCTAGAAAGGGTAAAAAGAAGCAATCTACACCTTCAACGCCTCAAAATAAGCACGATATCGTTGTCCAGGAAGCTGAGGTTGTTGAAGAGTCCTCTACAACGATAAATCGTCGAGGGCGCCAGATTCGCCTCCCCCACCGGTTTCGTGACGATTAAAAAGTGTATATAGGGTTTTCAGCGCGTCAAATTTGCCACACTAAAAGATCTTTAAGAAATATAGAATGTATTGGGTTCAAAAGCTTCGTTTTTAGTAGTGTTGTTGTGTATAGAAATCGGGCGCCAGGTGGGTCCGGGCGCCAGATGATTAAGCACGGTACAAAAACAACTGCTTTATAAGTACGCCTCTTCTACTTTGCCCCGGGCACTCATCAGTCTGGTGGCGAGGGCCTGGCAATTGGCCCAACCGATCTTCCGCAATCCGTCGAAACACTGGACCCGACGTCTCCGGGCGAGCTCTTCCTTTCCAATAGCGCCGGATTTTCCAGCTGGACCGAACGCGTACACGTCATTCCCTCCCCACGGCTCATCTCCATACATGAAGTGGATCCATCTTTTCCTCATATCCTGACTCACTTGCACTGCGCCTTCGTCGTTGGTATAATCGTACCCACCAAATAAGAGCAGGAGATCGACAGCATGGTGCGCTCCAGCTGAAGGATTCCAGGGGTTTGGTTGCTGCAAGAGGCAGCATATCAGTCTGTGACCTTGGTCGTTCGCGGGAGCAAATAACTCACATCTACAATATACCGATAGCACCTCCGTCTACCCGCTTTGTTCTCCATCAATGATAACGCGTCGCTAGCGAACGCGAACTTGAGGTCGTTGATGAAGGCTCCGATTCGCGGTTTGGTGCTCTCCATGGACTGAAAGTCAATGTTGTAGAGCTGGGCCACTGCGGCGCCAATGGGGGTGTACTGGGAGAATATCTCCTCCAGCCGATTCAAACCCAAGGCTGCGATTCCTGCTTCGAACCCGCGAGACTCCCACTGACAGTCTCCCACCACTATCGATTCGAGGCCGACCGTGTCCGTAATCGGCCACACGGCGTCTTCTGCGCCTTGAGAAAAGATTCGATCTTCCTGATTAAGCCACCAATTCTTGAAACCCAGTTTCCCCATCCCCGTGAGAAGGTCTCTCAAAGGCAGGGTTTGGAGATCCGTCGTTTGGCAGATCAATTCTAACTCTTTCATGATCACGTGGCCCACTGGAGCGGGCGCAGGTGGCGTGAGGTAGAGGGAGCCCGATTGTAGAACGGCTCTCTTGATTCCGCGAACGGGACAGGGTCCATGTATGTGTGCATGAACGGCTATGCCTCCAGCGCTCTCACCGGCAAGAGTAATGTTTTCCTATCAAGAATATCGCTCAACATCTGCATGGACTTGGGGGATATGGAGCGCTTACAGGATCACCACCAAATCCCGAGATATGCTTCTGCACCCACTCAATTGCCCGCCTTTGATCGTGGAATCCAAAGTTCGTCCGACCCTGGAACATTCCGTAGCCGAAAACATTGAGACGGTACGCAAAATGGACGATGATGACGGGCTTTCCGAGCTGCAACGAGGTCTTGATAATGTCGGTGGGGTCTTGATGCAATGGTCAACACATATGATCTCGAAACGCTGTTCAAGATGTAATTTCCAGGAGAATCTCACCGGTAAACCCTTGCTCGATATTGACCATTGTGTAAGAGTGTCCGCCTCCTGATAATAGTAGTAAGTATACAGACCCACACGATGCTGTTATTCAGCCAAAAGCTTTTCCAGTAACGCACCATGCACGTATATATAGACGGGCACTTTCGTATCTTGCCTTCGCAACACGGTATCTGGTACCGAGACCACCAAGTTCAAACAACTGAGTTCATCCTCTCCGATGGCGGGGGGCATTTCTTGATCAACGGGGAGGCTGTAGAACTGTCGGATATCACGATAGGGCTGAGGGCATTTGGGCCTTCACACATACCGTCAGCTTGTTGCTGGACTACTATTCAAATCGGATGTATTTTCTCGGTCTTATTATAGACCACCATACGCACCCAAAACCCCTACAGTCAATTATGGCATCATTCCATTCATCAAACAGGATTGAATGCTCAAACCGTCGTGGAATTGAGGCATACTTAATGCCGCGAAACTGGTAATGTGAGTCTTGCTCAATCGGGATAAGCGTAGCTCGCAGGGTCTGATGGTAGATGCTTGGAAAATCCGACATCATGCAGGTGGAGAGGCTATGCAATGAACAGAAATTAGCAATGGACTAGACAGGAATTGCTCTAGGAGCAACAGTGACATATAGGCAACCAGCGAGTCTGGCTACTATAGTCAGTTACCCATAACGCTGGTGGGGAATGGGGAACACCGGCTACTTCCGTGTAGAATGTCCGTAGACCCCGACATGTCCGAAAGTACGCCTCCCCGCTTTAGGGGCCATACGGTAGCCATTACCGGGCTCACCACGGACTGAACATTCTTTGTATGAAAATACAAGGCCGTCATTTGGGTATTTATGATTACATTGCCAAAACTGTCATGTACGTAATCTAAGATGGCTATTATAATATCATGTCATATTAAAATTATCTTTTTTTTTTTCTGATAATACAGTGGGGGCCTGGAGTTCTTGCTTTCGAAGTGTCTTGCTTCAATGCACCATTGGATTATGGCAGCAAGAAGTCAGTCTGAATCCCAGGACTATTCGCAATCGCCCAACCTCCACAGTCAAGGCGTAAAGCTAAATGGGCATTCCATGCTATGAATAGGGTTCGACCAAGAATTGGATGTACTATGGGATATCCTAAGATTGTGTGACCGGTCTCATTGCGCGGATTGCTTGTGGTCGGCCAGCTCAAGAACGAACCTCGCGGACTCGGACCAATAATGGAGATTTATCCCAGACTACGTATACATTTTGTTGGTTCCAATTTTGACACTCTTCACATAATTCCAAGTCAAAGTTCCAAAGAATGTTTGCCAGAATAAGTCGCACTTCGTGATAAGCGAGGCTGTTGAATCGTCAGCACATTGATCAAGCACACATGTATTCATCGTCATACTTCTTCCCCAGACAGTTCCGAGGCCCAAATGAGAATGGCTGCAGTACAGACTTGTTGTCAGAAGCGTAGCGAGGGTTGTCCATCCATCGTTCGGGCAGGAACCTGTCAGCGTCTTTGAAATTACGTTCCGAACTGTAAGCAGCATAGTTACTGACATAACAAATCGTCTATGGTAAAAGAGTATTAGTTAGCCTAAGGACAGACACTAGACTGCGATTATCAAATTGACTTACGCCTCCAGGAAGCACTTTGCCACACACTTCTGCCGACGTATGCGGAACAACTCGAGGAGGCCCCAGTGGCACCGGAGGATACATCCTTAGTCCTTCCTGGAAACAAGCGTTTAGGTACTCCAAGCGTGCAAGTGCCTGGATGGTGATACCCTCGCTGTTCTTGAATGCGGACCGAATCTCTGTGGTTAGCTCCTCCAGCTTATCTGGGTTTTTCAGTAGGAGGTAAGTCAATCCGCTTAATGCAGTGGCAGTAGTCTCTGTGCCGGCCACCATGAATGTAATGCCATTGGCGTGCATTTCAGGGAGTGTAAGAGCCCTTTGTCCCTCTTGCATCATCACCAACGACCAAATATCGGGGCGGTTAGCCTTGCGTTCTAGCCGTCGGTTGACTTTGTCGATCGCTTCCTTGTTGTTTCTCGCCTGTTTTGCTTTAATATCATTGGGAATGAAAAATACACCCAGGATCATTGCCAGGCGCGGATAATATCTCAACAGCTGAGTTAGGCTCTGCAGCTTAAGGAAGCTCATCACGTTGTCGAGAAACCACTCGCGCGATTGGTCTTGCAGCAAATCCAGAGGCTCCCCAAAGCTAAGATCCGCCATCACATCAAAAGTGGTGTAATTATACCACCGTTCGAGATTTATTTTGCCGTTGGGGTCTTTGCTGTTCAGGGTCCTAATCCCAGTCACTAGCCTCTCGACATATTTGCGGAGGAGTGGCTCGTGTTCGTTCAAAGCTCGATCGGAGAATGCATGTGACAGGACTCTCCTCTGTCTTGCATGATTAGCATCGTCGGCTCGAAAGATTCCTCCACCGCCAGCAGCGTCAGATCCATAAAACGTCATGTCTTTCACGAAGTTTGCTTTGCTCCCTGGATGGAAGCCATAAATATCCTTCACTGCCTGAGGGTCGATATAACTGAGCTCATTGGGAGCCACTCGGACAACGTTACCATACTCCTTATGAAGCTTTGGTAACCACCAGTGCATATCACCATGGTACTTATGTATAACCATAGGAAGCCGGGTTATGGCGGCCAATCTGGGACCCGGGTAGCTGCTGAGTGGATGGAAAAGGGCATTATATATGAGTAAACCAATTCGATAGGATATTACCTGGATTAAGGTTAGACTTTCGTTGTTCTTCCTTGCTACTGACGGAGAGCTCACTAGAGTGATCACGGCGACGCCTAGAAGGTTGGCGCGGGATTGGGCTTCAATCATGTTAACGACTTTTTGAAGAACTGGTTCGAATTACCATCCTAGCCAGCGCGGCAGGAATCCAAGGGAAAGGCTTATATATTTCAGACGGTTGGAAAGCGAGTGATCAATCCTGCTCTCTACCTCCATCCTAAGTGGATTCGCGGGGCCCCGGATCGGTCGCTGTTCTCCTTCCGCATTCTTAGTCTGGGCTTCGGACTCCGCAAAACGCAATTTCCCCACCCGACAATTGATGCTTTGGGTGGGTGGGGGTCGACGGAATCCGCCAGACGGTCAAGCTGTAAGAATTTGTGTGGAAATCTTTGTTCGAACCCGTCCTCCCACCCACCTGTGCCGACGATTTCCGCTTACGGATAAGTTCAGAGTGAATACCTCCGAAACTTCGAGGAAGACTAATACCGTCGCTCACTTATCATCCCAATAAGTCACTCTTATCAAAATTTACAAGATTTGTACCAAGACAAAGATGGGGTTGCAACATAATACTGGCGAATCCGTTGCCTTTGGAAAGGCCCCTGGTCTAAAACAGAGTCAAGCTGAATGGAGGGCCAGCCGCGGAATAGACACAACGAACCAAATTCGACTCGTGGAGCTGAATCATGTACGATACAGACATGCGAATATCGGCAAAATTGTTCAGTTTTTGGAAGGTAAGTTCTGTTAGCAATGATGGCGCAAGAGCCTCAAACTCTCCATGGCAGCGTGCCGTCGTATGCGGGCAACACTGTGGCTAATTTACTGTTCCCTAGATTTTGGGTTTGAATTAGTAGCAAGGACCGATGACAAAATGTATTTCCGAGGATATGGCCGCCATCATTATGATTATGTCGTCGAAATAGGAGACCAGCCGAAGTTCCTAGGTGGCTCGTTCACCGTTGAGAGTCTGGCAGACCTCGAAAGGTACTCTATAGCCTACCAATTCCAGTCGGGACACAAATGGTTCATGGTAACTAATCTACTCCCGGCCTGAACAGGGCGACCCAGTTGGACAACGCAAGTCCGATCCAGCAGCTTCATGACGCCCCTGGTGGAGGCCAACTCGTTACCATTCTCGATCCGGGTGGTTTCCCCATCAATCTCATATTCGGCCAGCAGCGCAACGAAGACCTAGAGCCCAAAGCTCCTCCGCAATTGCTACTGAACGGGGAGAAAGTGAAATCCCGCCTTGGTGCCTGCCAGCGATTTACTCGGGGTCCCGCTGCCGTATATCGAGTGAGTACTTTGTCTTCCACCCTTAGTAGACGTCCGGTACAAGGACCATCATTGGCATACGTGTCACTCTTTTACTTCAGATAATAATTGGAGTAATCCACAGGTCGGTCACTTCGGATGCTGCTACAAAGACTTCCAAGTAGCCTGGGAGTGGTATCTGCGAAACTTCAACTTCGTACCCTCCGACATCGTGTACGTCGGTACAGAGGAAAACCATGCCGTGGTTGCTTCTTTCCTGCATATTGATCGTGGTGAAGAATTTACAGACCATCACACGTTCTTTCTGAGTGAATCAGACAACCAGCGAGTGCACCACTGCTCTTTTGAAGTCCACGACTTTGACACCCAATTACTAGGCCATCAGTAAGAACACTTCTTGGAAGAGTTACCTTTTATACTCTCTTCTTTTTCTCAGCTGAAGGTGTTTGACCATTTTTTTTTCTCATAGGTGGCTGGAAAGAAAGGGCTATAAGACTGTTTGGGGTGTAGGCAGACATCTATTGGGGTCACAAATATTTGACTATTGGCGCGACACGAGCAATTTCATGATCGAAGTGAGTATGAGCTCTATGAAATCACCTTCTCCGGTGCTTACTACGAACCAGCATTATGCGGACGGCGACCTTGTGAATAAGGATACCCCTGTCATGAAAATCCCGGCGACAAACGACATGATGCAGATTTGGGGTCCGAATCGCCCGACTGAATGGATGTCATAGATATCGGAATTGGCCAGCAGGTAGTGCAGGATTTTTCTCATCGTCTTTCTTTTTCTACCACCAAGTATTCGGTATATGGTATACTAAATGTACGTGGTTGTTTGTCTATTTCGGGTTACTGAGTGAGCCCTCAACACATACAGTATCGTAAACTCCTTAAACGGAGGTTATTCGGACGTAATGAATCAGTTATTGATTAGCTCGGTCTAATTCTAATCACAGGTGCGGTCATGGATTGCTTATTTTAGAGGTCGGTATTAAGCGAACAGCGTCTGGGATGAGGACGCTTCTGACCACCGTGGGATTAAAGTGATTTAATGCTCGCAAATGCAGATGGCTATCAGAGTAGCTTCATGTTTCCAATATTTACAATATGCCGGCGGAACAGAAAAAGTAAGACAGCCTTATCCCTTATCATCCGACTCCAGTCAATCAATCATTCGCGTTTCAGTGCTCGTTGGACTTCGCCCGCAAGCTGATCGACATCAAAGCGCTCAATGCGAGGACGACTTGCCCACTCCGCAATCTTTGTTACAGCTTCCACCACCGCTTTGACGCAGTCCACTGAATTTCCAATACCCAATGTCGCCTTTATATGGCTTTTTGTCTGCCGGGTGGCACCCAGAGCCATGATGGCCGAGGCGATGATTAAATGGGACTCTTCTGGCTGAAATACCTCCTCATTCGCCTTGGCGATAAGATATCCCCATGTCACCACGGTTGATGTCGTGACTAACCGAGGCCGTCAGTGACGAGGTTTCAATTACAGTACGGGAATATCTTAATCAATCACTTACATAGATCTGTGAAGTACCGGCCCATCAACGAAAAGATGTCCGAGTTTCCAACTCCGCTATAAATCTTCATGCGGAGTTCCGTTCCTTTGCGTACATCCTCATCGGTGATGGTCTTCTTACGCAGCACTTTGCTAGACGCATATTCATGTCCTTTCCGCTGGATGACGCCTATCATTCCATAGCATGCCGGAATGCAATTTGGCATCCCCAGGTAAGGGAAGGATATGGTGATGGCTTCACGGAGCTGCAAAAAGATCTGCTTAGACTCCTCCTGCGTTGAATCAGCCGTAATATCGTCAAAAAATCGTCCCACCACATCTGCTCTTCCGACCGCAACACAGGATACAGCCTTTGGAGAGTCAGCAACCCTGGAGATTCTGGGAGAAATACGCATACTATGACAGCGGAGGCAATATCCTTCAACTCCGCGTGTGAAGATGCCAAGTGAGAAGCGAGCGCGATGAACAAGTCTCTGTCATACGATCGGGAGCCAGCCTTGACATTAGTTGAGACATACTTCTTATCCCACTCCGCCATGAAATTGTCCTGATCCCAGTCCATCGTCGTGAGTTCGAGTTACCTGGAGTCTTTTTTTTTTACCCCGTATCAGTTGCAAGAAAGGTGTGAGGATTGGCAACGGAAGCACAACAGTTGGTAGGAAATAACTATATAGAACGAAGCGGGCTGCTGGCCCACTTGACACAATCAATACTTAGATAAATGGCAATAGAATGCACGGTTGATTACTACAATAAAACCACCACAGGCTTGCGCCGATGAGGGGATCTGTCCAGAGTTTCCGGCGCAGTCACAGGATGGGGGAGGCCGATGTCCGAACCTGACTGATACTCGGAGCCCCGTTATCCCACCGGCAGCCAACTGTGGAGACTCGGAAGAACACAGTACGGAGAAGTCCTGGAGCCCTGCAACAAGATGTAATCGAATGACGATATTGCAAAGAAAGGGGCTTATACTGATTCCGAGTGCCGATACAGAAAGTACATACAGAAAGTACAGGCTCCCTTTGTGTGCCGTCTGGGGGGACCGTCGACCCGCCCTATTCCTCCCTACGCAGGCCTTTCGTCTATCGGGTATCCCAATTAGGCAATCGTTTTCGGCAACGGTCCGTATCAACCAGTACTCAACCACACGGATATGAAGGTCTGATTCATCGAAACTAGCAGCTATGTCGCTTTGCTAACCTCCTTGACGGGACGCTCGAATAATCCCCGTCTGTTCGGCCCCACTCGCAGCTCGACGGTTTGGCGGAAAGATGCGAACTTTTCTCATTTGATTAGTCTCGTCTCTGAGCGTTAATATAAGAAGGCTTGTACCGCCGCTGAACTGTGCCGACTCGTCCATCTCCTTGCTCTCTGATGCCCAACCCATTAATTGTCACCATGTCGCCTTCGCCACTTCCACCGCTGCGCCGAGTTGTTACGACACACAATACCCCAGGCCAAAGTATCGTGGCTAGTGACACTGAACTCGCCTCGCAAATATTACCACACGGCCCCGGATCGGTCACAGTCTGGTCCAGCGAAGTCAGTCCGGCCGACGTGGGTTCGTCCGATGATAAGGCCCTTTGTGATCCCGGATTTGTCAATGGCGGCTCCATATTTCGGGTCGTGGATTTGGCGCCCAATTCGGTCAGCCCACTTCACCGTTCCATTTCGCTGGACTACATTATTGTACAAAAAGGGTCAGTAGTTCTCACTTTAGAGGACGGATCCAGGACGAAGCTTAAGAACGGGGACTTCGTTATTCAGCGGGCTACCATGCATGGATGGGACAACGAGACAGGTGAATGGGCTCGAATTCTTGCCATCATGCTGCCCGCAGAGGCGCCAATTGTTGGTGGAAAGGAGTTACAGGCAGATCTGGCTGCACTATTTGGAACTGGTAGTTAAGGTATTACTGTATGAAAGCTCACTCGATATCTTGAGTTTGCAACCACATGCCTTCGGGGCTTGGTTTACCTGGAAAAGTCCACAATTGCACGCAGAAGTGAGACTCTGATTGGCTAATCACCAGTACTTCAAATCAATTTGCGATCGTGTTTCAGAAGGTTCGCCTGTAAATTCATTAGCGTGCGGGTTTGAGGTTTTAACACCACAGAATCTTTACATTACCAACATGCGTATCTCAATCGTAGACTCCATCCAATATGTGACACCCAAATCATCACGGCCACAGGTTCTGCTTACGGGATACAAGGAAGCAGCGCTGTGACGCAGTTAATGCCCATGCATGGTGTTCTAAGATAACTATGCCTGTCGAAGTAATAGGTCAGCGAGCTTCCACTAGTTGCACTAATATATTGGGCATTATGGGCCGGAGTTCGGGCATGATCGGGCGAAAGAACACCACCTTGAGTACCGGAGGTCCGAAGCTGGGGTCTCAGTTACATGCCAAGCCATAGTACACAGACTCGAGAGTTTTAAGTCCTCAGCAGCCACTTTCGACTATTTCTTCCGTGGTATTTCTGGGATGAAGGGTCACGGACAGCAGCAAATTTCATCGCCAACCTACAGCGGCTCTCCAGCTTCCCCACCCCCGTGTCAATTATGGTATGGTCGCGGATCGTCAGGTTCGTTGACGGATCTGGAAAGACGACGTTCGGGGAGCCATGCATTGAGCAAAGCGACGACCTCATCCCCTTACTGAGCAAGAGAGAACTGTTTGCGATCAAGTTGTTAGGCGATGACCCTTACTCGTTAGAGCGGACCAATGAAACGGCAAGGGTCGAGCGCCTCGTTAGTGTCCTGCAGGAGAAGGATATTGCTGTCTTCAAGTGCATCGGTCTCAACTATGTCAAGCACAGTAAGTGGATTGGAGATTGCCTCGATAAGCTCTGACCCCCTGGACATAGTCACGGAGACCGGTCGCAAGCCTCCGCCCTTTCCCTCGATGTTCATGAAGCCCGCTCCCGCGGTGGCCGGCTTCAATGACTACATACGGGTGCCTCCGATCGCACAGGATAAAAATCTGGACTATGAGGGCGAACTTGTACGTCAAACAGGACAAGCCCACAGTATTTCTCTACTGACCATCTGATAGTCTGTCGTCATCGGGAAGACGGGCAAGAACATCTCCAAGGACGAAGCCATCTCATACGTCGCCGGATATGTTTCCTCCAACGACGTGTCGGCCAGGACATGGCAACGCGATCCAGAATTCGCCGGTGGAATTCCCCAGTGGTCATTTGCCAAGTCGTTTGACACCTTTGCCCCTCTTGGTCCGATGTTGGTATCTCCAGCTGTGGTAGGCGCGGCGGATCAGCTGACGCTAGAAACTCTCGTGAATGGCGAAGTGCGTCAGTATACAAACACTAGTGATCTACAGTTTGATGTTGCTGCCATTATTAGCTTCTTAAGCCAAGGTTCAACTCTGCAGAAAGGCACTGTAATCATGACCGGAACCCCTGGTGGTGTGGCGTTGGGTATGGCGGAGCCGAAGTGGTTGCGGAACGGGGACGTTGTCGAAGTGAGGATTGAGCATCTAGGTAGCTGTGTGAATAAGATCGTTTACGAGTAAAGGCAGGATGTCAGCGCCATGATCAGCTTGCGTGACTGGCATCCCTGGTGTAGCCAGAAAAACCTGTAATTTGCCTTTAGGGACCGCCGTATCCGGAAATGCTATTGGCTAATAGCCGTTAAACTACCCAATACGTTAAATAGGGCTTCGATAGCATTTAACAAAAAGTGAAGCAGGGTTCATGCAACGGAGGTCCCTGCTATCCAGGAGTATGGCGCACATACGGTCCAACTGACGCCCACCCCCCACACTTTAATACAGACCAAGCTCCTCAGGATTTCCCAAAATTGCCATTTCCCGTTCCTACAACAGCTTGGCACCGGACTGGGGGTCGGACTCTGTCCGCACAAGTCCCGTTGGCCGCGGCATCCGATGCCCCCTTCTGGCGGCAGCTGCCAGGCCTCAAATAGTGTGTCGCTGGGCTTTCCAATTCGGATCTCCATATACCTGTACGCAGAGGCTAACGATCCCCAGGCCTTTTTTTTTTTTTTTTGTTGACCAACGAGAAATATTTGTGCTTAGACTCTCACCATGTCTACCAAGCAAGTAAGTGTCCCCGACGACATAGAAACCGACATTTTTGTCGTCGGTGCCGGCGTGACCGGCCTGACCTTCGCAGGCTTGCTAGCCGCTGCCGGGGTGCGAACCTTCACCATAGCAAAGCACTCAGGGACAGCACCCTCGCCACGAGCCCATGTCACTAACCAACGGACTATGGAGATCTTCCGAGCTATGGGCATAGAAGAGCGGGTGCGCGAGGTGTCAACACCGCTGCCGGAACTGGGAAACGGGGTCATCTGCACCAGTCTGACTGGGTTGGAAGTAGCCCGGTACAGTTGTTATGGGGCTGGGACTCGTCAGCTTACCGACTTCGCAGCAGCGAGCCCGGTGGAAATGGTTAATTCACCACAACATGTTCTTGAACGGGTGTTGCTGGCACATGCACTCGAGAAAGGGGCCGAGATTCGTTACTACAACGAATTGATCGATATTCAGCAAACGAGCGAAGGCGTTGTCGGTCGGGTGCGAGAACGGCAGACTGGTGCTGAGTACACCGTCCGCGCCAAATATGCCATCGGAGCAGATGGTGGTCGGTCGTTGGTCGCCCAGCATGCAGGCATTGAATTCCAAGGCGAGCATGGGCTCATCAACATGCTCACGTCGTGGCTGGAAGCCGATGTCACGCCGTACACTGCGTACCGGCCCGCTTGCATCTACATGATGGCACAGCCTGGAAACGCATTCTGGGTGGGCTCTGGAACATTGGTTGCTGTCAAGCCTTACACTGAATGGCTCCTCAACCGACAATACAATGCCGGAGATGAGCCGGATCTCTCTGAAGAGGCGGTTATTGGGTACGCTCGTAAGGCCTTGGGAATTCCCGATCTCAAGGTCACGGTTAAGAACAACAGCAAATGGCAGGTCAACAACGTGTATGCCACCAAGACCTCCCACGGACGCATCTTTTTGGCCGGGGACGCGGCGCATCGGCACCCACCGGCTAGCGGATTGGGAAGCAACACCTGCGTTCAGGACGCGTACAATCTTGCCTGGAAGCTCGGGCTAGTGGTATCCGGCAAGGCGAATGATCGCATGTTACAGAGCTACAGCCAGGAACGGCAGCCTGTGGCCGAGCAAATTGTAAAGCATGCAATCCAGTCCCTGTATAACTTCGCGCGGGTGCCGCAAGCCCTAGGCTTCAAACAAGGCCAGTCAACCGAAGAGGGCTACAAGTCGCTGGAAGAACTTTTCTCGGACTCCCCGAAAGCAGAAAAACGTCGGGCAGACTTAAAGGAGGCAGTGGAGCTGCAGCATCGCCGGTCCAATGCTCTTGGTCTGCAACTAGGCTATCGGTATAAGAGCTCTGACGCGATTGTATACGATGGAACACCGTTCGCCCCATATCAACGTGATCCGGTGCTCCACTACGAACCCACAACACATCCGGGTGCCTATCTGCCACATTCTTGGATCCAACACAAAACCAAGCTCATATCCACGTTGGATATTTTCGAATTCGGCCAGTTTGGGCTTCTTGTCGGAATCGGGGGCGACCCATTTGTGGAGGCGGCGAAGACGGTGCGCCAAGAACTCGGGGTCCAGCTCCCGGTCTACAAGCTTGGATATCGCTGCCCATATGATGACGTGCTGGGAGAGTGGTACAGTGTATGTGAGATTGGGGATCGGGGTGCCCTCTTGGTACGACCGGATCGTCACATTGCCTGGCGCACATTTGATCGCCCTGGGGATCCGACTGAGGCCTTACGGTCTGCATTCCGTCAAGTACTTGGTCTTTAGGGGGATGGTTGGACATGAACTGGTAGGCATGAATAGAATGAATGTTATTATTATTGCGTCTTGCTAGATAGGATTGTGAGATCGGACGTTAGACATGCGTGCTGTAAGCTGAGGCTTCATATTATGTTTAATCAATTATCTACAAAAGTGATGTGATAATGGACATAACTTTTATAAAAGAAAAGGCGAATCATGTCTTAGTATATAACAGGTCTAGAAACAGACTTCATTTAAAAGCTGTCTATCAGTTCTGCATTGTCTTTTCCCTTCCAATCCAAAACTGGCGTACTAGTTATTATCCCCCAAGCCCTTCTTCTGGTAGTACTGGCGAAGCAATTCCTTTCCATAATCATTGCCATTCGGAGTCCTGACCAAGGTATGGATATGAAACGGCAGTGGAAGTGCATTGTTCAGAAAGACCCCTGAATGGTGATCAAACTCGACCATGATGACCGGCGAATGCACCTTGTAGTAAAAGCCATCTTCTCTTATGAGCGCACCGATCCAGGCAAAGTACATTTCCTCCCAGTGCTCCTCAACTTGCTTCATTTTCGCCGCTAGAGCTTTGGCAGGGAGATAGTTAATACTTAGTACGACCAGTTTGCGGACGAGATCCTGTTGCGCAACTGAAAATGTAGTGACTTTGACGCCCTCGTATGGAATCACCCGGTTGTCCTGGAACGCACCACCGAGATGTCGTTGATCTGCACGGTGATACCGCCATTCCGGATACTCTGGACCTTGCAGCTCCTTGAAAACGCGCACCCGTTGGAGCGTTTCCTCGTCCATCGAGATGACCAGCTGGAGAGCTGTCTGCTCCTGGTCCTTGAAGAGCTCGACCCCTTTATAGGGTCCGCGGTCGATGATGTTCGGCTCTGCCCCCATAAACACAGGCGTGACCACCATCTGTTTCCCAATTACAAAACAATTCATGTCGAAATGGTGCCCGAAGATCTGCCACCCCCACGGCTCAGTCAGAGACGGCGTTCCAAAAATACTGAAGTTGTATGATGCAGCATTCAACACTTTCCGTCCATTTAGAACCTCCCCAAGGAAGTGATTAATCCTCATGCAGCCATAAGCCTTGCAGTATCCTTCATCCGATAAGCTAGCGCGCATAAGGCCATGAGCTGCATCAACCACTTCACCCGACACTTCCTCCAAGCGAATGCCATGGCGAAAGATGTAGATCTCCGGATTAATCCAGGAGCGCCATTCTCGTGCGTTAATGTCCTTAACAAGTGCCTCTCTCTGCCGCGGCGTGGCTACTCTGAGTAACTTCTGCGCAGCTTTTACCATTTCCGCCGTCGGGGCGCCTTGTTCGTCCACTTCATTTGCTAGATGGTGTAAATTTGGTATGACCTGGCCGTCGGTTGTGATCCCTTTATACGGCGCATTGTACAGCTCGTCCCAGACCTTCTTCCATCCGATCATAAGTGGCTCTCGGGATCTGATTTCCGCCCATTGGTATGTATCTGCGTGGGCGAGTTCGATGCTTCGTGTGCAAGCTGGTGCTGGGATGAAGTCGCGCCAGTTTGACGACTTTAGCTTGAATTTCTCCATACTTTTGCGAACTGCAGGATCTTCGATGTGGTGATGGATTTAGGACGGGTAGGTTAATCGTTCGCCAGATTCGGTAATGGGTTGCAGGTTTTCGATGGGCCTTTTGCAGACGCCTCGATTGAGTGTTTTACCAGACGGCGCTGGATCATACGATGTATTCGGACGGGAGGTATTCCAATCCAGCCTGGAGAGAGTTGGGTGGAGCAGTCGTAACGCACTGACCAGAAACGGAGAATGAGATTGAGAGAGCAAAGTATGTGAGGCCACGTGGGTAGCTATTGTAGAGCCCGTGTCGACGCAGAGTTACAGAGTATTGTGCTCATAGGACTGTGCGGAGTACAACGTGTACACCGTGTACATTCTGTAAGGAAAGTGGGATAATGATCCCCACTACGGGCCTGGCTCCGCTCCGTCTTAGCCCTCGGTGTTAGATGCTTCCCAACTATCCCCACTACTCTGCCAGAAGGCCATCGGTGTGCAGACTACGGACTACAGAGTACGTACACTGTATTCCCTGGGCGACGACGGGAGGCGGTTGTGAAACCGTGACGTGGAATCACCTGACGCGTAAACCATTTGGTATACATTTTGCATGCTAGGCTAACTATAGAACAGCTGAGGGGCTGTAGCACGCAGGTAGCTTAGGGGACTCTCACGGTCTTGCTCCCATGACAACACAGGAAAGCAGCGCCGTGACACCTGATGACACCCATCAGAAGGATATTTCCGTGCACAATACCCAATTCGGACCCTAAATATTTCGCTATATGGTTTCGGGACTTTTCATTGGCATTCTACCCCGCGGGGTCTCACGGAGACCGATGCCTCCTGGCAGCACTCCCCACTTTGAGCCAACGAAGGCGGTCGTGTCCCTCAACCCTCGAACCACAGATTTCCCCAGTGCCATTCCACCAGCGACCGAGTATCGGAGTGCATAGGTTGAGTTGGCATAAGGAGAAGGTCTAAGACGGAGGTCAAGCTTCGAAATGTGTAGAATGGCAAATCTCCCGGACACCCCAGTCAAACAATACGAGGGTGGTACTGCATGAACCGAGAAGCCAATTCAGGCTAAGGATCACGCCTAATTTTAATCAGTAAAGCTAAAGGACGTGGATGTTGACTACTTTGCTTTTACACTTTCTTAGCGAATTGCTTACTATTATAATTTGGTATAATTCTTTTTATTACGTTGCCCTCTTTCGTCGCTATATAGCACCTTTCATACTGTTCGTGGCAAAGACGTATCTACTTGACTAACCGCTCGCTCTCAGAACCTTAGTGCACGATTTTACGGCACGTCCATCAAACGAAACATAATGATCACATGTAATGCATCGGAGGTAATGCAAAATACCATAATTACCAGTATGGAGCCGCCCTGTCACGGGGCCTAGTTGTAAATCGCACATCGAAAGCGCTCTGCTTGACAAACCAGATATTCTCAGTCTTCCATTCCCTGTCAGGGTGTGCGAGAGTGACCTGAACATGGTCAATGATAAAGAAAAAAAATGTATAGAACTTTGATGCTGACGGTCAGTCAATGAAAATGTTGGTGAGCTTACCTCAAATGTCCGTAGAATAGACGGCACTAACTTATACATCTCTAAATAACTGATGTTTTTTCCAACGCAAGTCCTAGCTCCTGCACCGAATGTGAAGAGCGAAGAACTCATAAGTGACTTGGCCTCTTCGGAGGCCTCCAGCCAACGCTCCGGACGGAAAACGTCGGTATTAGGTCCATAAATCTTTGCGCTGCGATGGACTGTCCATGCATTACACCCAACAATAGTTCCCTCTGGTAGGAAATAACCGCACAGTTGAACTCCCCCAGGTGGCACAACTCGCTCTAGCGGAAGTCCTGCGGCGGGGTGGATGCGCAGTGCCTCCTTAATGACAGCATCAAGATAGGGCAGCTTTTGAGATTCTTCCCAGCGAACAAGCCTATCCTCGCGGAAGACCCCGTTTCCCTCTGCCTCCTGAAACTCGGCCCGCAGCTTATTAAGCTTGTCTGGGTTTTTCAGCAAATTGTAAAAAATGGAACGCAATGATATAGCCGTAGTATCCGACCCAGCGAACATATTGGCGACAGTCAAGGAGAGTATCCGCTGGGGGTTTATGAACTGCGGGTCCTTCTCCCCTGCCTCAATGAATCGAGCAAGGAAATCTCGCTTCCCTGACGCAGACTTGCCCTGCGTTTCTGCTATGTTCTTTGGTCCGACGAGGCGACTCTTCATACGCTGCCGAGCGAATGTCACAACAGGCGAGGTTGCGTTCATGATTCCGAGACGACTGAGTAGCAACCGAACTGGATTCTTCAGGAACAGACTATCGAGTATTGGCATCTGACCAACCTGTATTAGACGCCTTGTCAGCCATATAACCTCCACCCTCCCGCCTCCAATGCGAATGGACCCTACTTACGACCGCAAAATATTTGAGAGTCCTTTCGGCATCACCAATGATATGATCAACGTCCTCACCATAGTCAATAAATCCCAATCGCTTCGAGTATGTTAGCTCTCCGATAACGTCGAAAGCATAGTATTGAAGCCAAGTAGCAAAGTCGCAAATGCCGTCAGCTCCTGGTTTATCAGCGTAACGTTCGGATAGCTGCTTCAGGAACTCCCTCGAAGTTGAATCGACAAGTGGTTCAAACTGAACTAAAGTACTCATCGCGTAGGCATTTGATACAGCTCGTCGAAGTTTGGCATGATACTTCTCATCCACCGTGTTGAACATTCCTTGTAGAAAGTCCCCTTCTTTCGTGATAGTCTGCTGTACAGGGTAAAAACCAGACTATAGAGAGTTATTACCGCGTCTTGGCGCAAAGAAAGAAAATTGGAAGAAGAAACATAAATGAGAGTTCGACGTACCTTTACGTAGCCTGAGTTGATCGCATATATGGTCTTTATGGCCTCTGGATCTGAGATAGATACCACATTCGGGCCTAGTCGCACTGCAGATCCATATTTCTCGTGCAGTTTGACGTGATAGAGATGAGGATGACCCCTCCATACTAAAATAGTACGCCATAGATCCGAAAACCCAGCAAGAAACGGTCCAGGAATCTTGGAGATGCCGTAGCCGTGCTTATTGTGTATGCAGTAAGCTAACAGAATAACGATGATAGACGGGAGAAACCAGCTTGAGAAATAGTCGAGAAGCATTGTAGTGACCCTATAAGATGCGTTTGGTCTTTGATGTTTGAAAGAAAGCAGATATTGAGCAATAGTTACTCACAAAACACTGTTACATCGAATTAGTTAATATATGGCTACAAGCCTACTCTGCATCCTTTCCTCGGTTCCTTCTAGGCCCCACTCATAGTGAGGTCAGCTGTGCTGCATGTCCGGTTGTGGCAACGGGCCCTTTTATCGGACATTGGAGAGAAGTGTCCCAGTCTTTCAACGGACTCCGAGCATACTATCTCGGAGGAATGCCTCTATCCATTCAGAGATAGGAAAGTGTTAATGGATATTGTCCTCTGTGGCCTTCGAAATATGTCTACAATCAGCGAGGTCAGTAATCATGTATTTCTTTCTACTCCCAAATTGCCATCGGGCATGACTACGAAATAAAGCCGATATTAAGCTGAAGTATAGTTCTGCATATTTTCTGAAAAGTAACGAGAAGCACACTTAGGCCTCTGCACAGGACCGGGAAGACTGCAACCAAAACCGCACCAGTCCGGCCCGCGCGGTCCTAACTTTTTGGGGAGACCAAAACAGTGTTTAATAACTGTAAAGAAACAGGATAAATCATCAATTTATACATATGCAATTGCGGTTCACTATGGTGCGGTCCTAACCTCTGAACTTAGGACCGCAAGACCGCACCATGCATAGGCCTAAGCGTACTGTAAGGAATCTTGCTGCGTGCATGTCCATTACAATATCTTGTTGTCCGTAGGCACGTTTCTTACACGTACATCCGATAGATCATCACTGGCGTCCTCTCATTCTAGGAAGGATTCCGGCATTCTCCAGTGATCTGATGGTGGAAAAATAGTTCTCTTGAGTATCTTCAAGATGGGTCCAGCCGAACTTTCGAGCTTTAGTCATGGACGAGACTGTCTGCCAAGACCTGCCGAATGCCCACATTTCAGAGTCCCAAGTTGTCCAGTCCCATGCCTCCAATTTCCCCCCATAATTGGACACGATCTTCTGCCAGACGGGCTTCTTGTCATTTGCCCACTCTACAACATTGAACTCGGTAGTCAGAGAGTTGAACTGTCCAGCAGCGTTGGTCCATTCCGGTGGAGGGCACTGGGTGAAAATAAATCAGCCATTCAGTGTATCTTTTACTTGCTCGGTATCACTTACATCTGCTCCGTAGTAAGCAGCCAAAGCTGGCCACAGATTTTTCCATGTGAATACGTCGCCGTTCACATAGTTGAAAGCTTCATCTTTCGTATGCTCCTGTGTCGCCGACCAAACCGATATCTCTGCAAGGCCTGCTGACGAAGACTTGTCATCGAGTGTATTCCACATATACTCATTTCCGAAAAATCGAGCAGGCTCGTTGAGCTCGCGACAGAGCAGGAAATACATGGCAAGGGTGAGCGCTTCCGACATTCCCGAACCTAAACCTAGAATGAGTGGAGAATCAAACACAATGTGTATTTAGTCACTGACCGTGTGGAGTGAATCCAATGATGCCGTTCGGCCTGATGACATTCCAATTCCAGGTTCCCCTCTTTGCTTGCAGAGCGAACATATGATCCTCCTGGGCAAAATAGAAGTTGAATTCGTCTTTGTATCGAGGTTTGTCTTCCACTGATGGCGTGGTCACTGGTCCAAGGTGCACTCCGTAGTGCTGATTCAGCCGTCAATCATTTTACAATAAGGTCATACAATGCTAAAATAAACTTACTTTGCCTCCAGTCTGCAGAATAACTCTCTCAAGCCGTGGGCAGATGCTGTCTACTGTGTCCAAGAAGTTTTTAAACAAAGGCACATTTTTGTCACGCAATTGCTTGAAACCCGCACTATGGACATAGGAGGTGAAAAACGCATGCGTCACATCTTTGCACGATGGCCCAAGCTGCTCCGCAATGGTTTCAACAGGATCTAGAAAGTCAGCAGTCACAAAGACTACTCGAGGATCGACCCAGTACATCGTCGATGGTCTCCTTGAAGTAGCAACGATAAGGGACCTTGACCGTTTTTAGCCATAAATCCACTTTTTGCGAAACATGATTCATACCATTCAGACTCGGGCTGCTTGCACAAGTACTCGACAATCGCATAACCGCTTATTCCGTTCGCCCCAGTCACAAGGGCAACTTTCCCTTTCGGTAGAGGCATTATGGAATTTCCAAGAGAAGTCTTTCGAAAAATTTCTGGGTGATGCAACACTCAACAATAATGATGTGGGTTCGACTTGCCACTGGCGAGAATACAAGCTTGACGGGGCAGGACACTGTTAACTTAAAAGTACATGGGGCCAAAAAGCAAAATATTTGCTAACGTGTGATACATTTGGTGCAATATAACGGAGTCCGAAATGACAGTCAGCATCACCCCGCAGAGATCAACCATCCCCATTGTCGGACAAGTTGAAACTTCCGGCGGGGATGACGGGGGCCAAGACTCTGATAGCTCATGTAACTTTCCCGCACTAGAGGCGGTACCCCACGCTGTGACCTTCTCTCCTCCCCGGACGAATTTCCGAATGCCATTCGCCACTTCCATTTCATTGTTCAAAAGTTTAGCAAACAATCACTTCGGACTAGTGTAATTCCAAATCGAATGGGACAGCCCATCGGACGGTCCGGAACCGACTTGCCTTCGAATATCTCAACAGCTAGTAGATATAACATAATAATATTGTTATTATAAGATACTTCATTTTTATAAGAATCCTCAAAATCATTCTTAAGTATTACTTAATTATATCTCTCTTTTGGTCTTGGATATTAAAATACCGAAAATACAAGTGTAGTTTATATTTCAGGCAAATACTAGGTTTTGGGAACTTAGTAAGGTTCCAAAATAGTGTCGGAATTGCTGAACAACGTATCAACTAGTACTCAACCACATGAATATGAAGGTCTGATTCATCGAATCTAGTATCGATCCTACACTAAATACATGAGAAATAGGGGTAAGCTAGCTAACTAAAATAGGAAATCAAAGTGATACAAAGCCTGACCGAGCGGACGCTGACTAACGGTAAATTTGCTGTTGAACCGGAATCCTAGCGGTCACTAAAGGTCGACAAATAGATATAATGCTAGTAAATCATATATTAAGTATTATTTTATAAAGGAATCAGCGTGTTCGGATTCCCCATGATGATCGAGTTGCTGTTATGAACCCTGCAAGACGGAGTCCTGGGGCAGAGAAAGATTACGGACTCCAGGGAGCCTGTACCCCGTACGCAGGGTTCAGTAATATGACTTTCTTGCCTGGTAATAGGCTCAGTATTGTCGAGTATATATCGCTCAATATTTGTGAATGACGAACATATTTTGAGGCCTCGCGCGTATAGGCCCACGGGAGGATATATAAGGACACTAGTTAACTAATTAGGTACCCACTGTACTTAGTCTTATGATTCTGCATGATCAATATTATAGGTATCCTCAGTACCTGTTCCAAAAGTATCTTTGGCAATCAACCTGTCTGGTACCCGTCTGACAGGCTTCAGTATACGCACTTAAAAGCTGGCCCTACCTCCTTGCTTGAGCTCTTCCCCGACCATGGCCAGTCCTCATACTGTTTGGGCGCGAACCTTGGTAAGTCGATCACTTGCGGGGCTTACTTGAGAACCTAGGGTTAGGAAGGCTTGGGAGGTCAATCCCCTGTAACACTAGACAGCATGAACCAGCTTACATTCCAAGCTTTTGTAACTTTTGTATAATTAATAAATTCACCTAGCCAGAATGATTCGAACTCTGCAAGCACAAATGAGTTATGAGGTTTCAAAGTCTACGTTAAAATAAAACTCGGGCATTAGGTGGGGTCTGGGCGGCAGATGATTAAGCACGGTTAGCGCCACCAACAACGATCACTTTCGCTCGGGTTACACCAGCTTTCCAACTCTCAACCGCCCCTCCCTTGGATCGGACGTTTAGCCGACAGAAGAAAAAGGGGGTTGGAAAACGAACAAGAGGAAGCTCACAATGACAATCGAAGACAACTTGCCGGACTTGCCGGACTTGCCGCACCATGGTGACCAAAATGCTAGAAGTATCGCATCAGACACTCGACTAATGACTATCGCCTGCGTCAACTGCGCCAGGAGCAAGACCAAATGCAACCATCGGCAACCATGTAGCCGCTGCCAGGCCAAAGGTTTGACGTGTGTCTCTCGACAATCTCGCAGAGGCAAAGCGCGTAAACTGCGGAAAAATAACCCAGTGTTAGCACCCACACCAATACCGGCAGACCAGGAGAGCTTGCACAGGGCGGATTTGAACCCGACTTACGCCACGCATGTTGACCTTACCAGACACCCTGAGAACCAGTCCATGATCACATCTTCCCATCGCGAAGCTTATTCTTACCGCCACGGGGCCATTACTGACCCCGTGTATCCTCTTCCCGCCCAACAGCCTTTGGAAAGCGCGTTTTCTGGTCTGCCGAGATCAAGTCCGTTTCGCGAAACCCAGTCTCTAGACGGGCACCAGTTATCCACTGGTCTGCCAGCGGTGGCCCAAGTGGAAGATAGTGCGACGTCCTGTGCAGTGGACTTTGCACAGCTTGCACAGCCATTCAGCGGGGCTGGAATGAATAAGTACTCGGGAACGACCGACGAAGTTAATGCACAGAGGAATCCCGGCACAACTGAGCCACCGTCTACCAATGATTTAAATTCTGATTCATGGCATTCCGACTCCAACTTCCGAGGGGTAAACCTTGGGACAAGCGACAATTTCGCAGCACTCAGCCCTGCACTTTCTGCCTTGGAAATCGAGGGCTGGGGTGGTAATTTGGTATTAGAGCCATCGCCTGGCAGAACTCCGTCCTCAGCCGCGAATGGGCATTCAGGGCGTGGACAGTTCGGGGCTGTTAGAAATGCTTCGCCTCGAGACAACATTCCATCCGGCCTGACAGAATCTGGGTCTTCTTGCGGCGATGAGGAGGAGGCAACATGGGCTGTTGAATGGGAGCACTGGACCATTTGTCAATGTAACCCCTTGCCCCAGTGTGCGGCACGCGATCGCCAGAAACTAGTTCTCGCAAACCTCGAACGTAACTTTTTGCGGCCAGGCCCGTGGAGTGAGCTTGACGAACACTGGAGACAAACTCACTTTATGCCGACAGAAACATTTTCGAATGTGCCTCTCTCTGACCCCAGTCGTGAGTGGCTCTTGGTCATTATGCAACGGTATATGCGTGTGGCTATAGATGTCCAGGGACTGACACCTGGTTCATCTTGGCCTGATTCGTGTGCCGTTGGCAATACCAGTCAGTTAGGCGGTTACATACGACTACCGCCTGCGAAAGCACTCCATAACTACCTTGAAGTCCTCCTTCGGAACTACGAACCCTTCTATCCCTTGCTACCCGCACGTGTGCTGGAACCAAATCATTTGGCAAGCACGGCTTTCGGTAGAGAGTCGACGCTCCTGCTCTGTCTTATGATCGCGTTTGGTTCGATGATCGATCCAGCACTCAAGGCCCGCCGCTTCTCTACAGCTCTCACAGAAATATGTCGTCACTCCATGCACGATGCTTTGGAAAGGGCGTTGCGAGGTCCGACGAGCCGCTTGCTTTACTATTGTGCTTTACTGTTTATTATCAGAGGTGCGTTTAGCGGTGATAAGGCACATATGAACATCAGCATTGCCCATAGGCGGCTTTATCATACAGTAAGTGGCTCCCACAAGTCTAGTAGTGGGTGTCGATCCCTTGTCTATGCAAGCAATCTGGGAGGGAGATGACCCTAATTTCTTCGTCTAGGCTATGCAACACGCTGGCCTCTTCCAGGGACAGCAATCTGGTAATCCGTGCACCCCATTATTGGACGAGAATCTGGAGCTAGTTTGGAAATCATGGGTAGAGCGAGAAAGCGCATATCGGTAGGAGGCATCTAGCTGAAAGGAAGGAAGAGGCAAACGCTGATACACCCTCTAGACTGGCTTACGGGTGGGTTCTGGCTGAGCATGAGATCAGTCTTCTATATGGTATACAGCCAATGATTAATATCTCGGATGTTGAAGCCCCTCTACCAGCCCACGATCATCTCTGGCTATGTTCAAACGCGGACGAGTGGCGACTTGCACTGTGCCAAGGAGATGCGACTACTAATTGGCGCGACGTGCTCCGGGCGCATCCTAATTACTCCCTTCGCAAGTTATTCCAATTGATGATAAATGACCAGCTTGAAGAAGTTAATTACCAGCCAGACCTTCTCCAATTACGGCTTCTTCTCTATCCAATCCACATGATGGTTTCTCAACTAGCACAACTTCTAGATTATGGGCTGGAATGCCGTCAATTGTCGACTCCAATCACGCAGACATCTTCCATGCGTCGCTCTGGAGAAATCCAGTGTTGCCTAAAACAATGGATTGCCCTTTATCAGCCTATAGTTGGTCAAGGCGCGAGGTTTCATGCGCTGTCAAACGCCACACTCGTTCTATACCACCTCGTTAGCCTTGACCTTTATGCTTCTTTCATGCGGATCGAGCGCTTCGCCCGCGAGGGCTATTCTAACGTCGCGGACACAATCCCGAAAGAGCTGATTCGCTCTAGCGAGGATGCCCTTATCCATTGCGGACAGGTCTTTCGGCTATTTGGTAATCTGGAGGATGAAATTCGACCAGTATGGAGTGCAGCTGCAATTTACCGCGCCACATTGACGTTGTGGTTTTTGAGCATCTCCAGAATGCCTCGACAGCGGAACCAAGTCATATCAGGCCACACCACTAATGAGGAATTTGCTTTTAACCGTATTGCATTTAGTCACCCTCTGGTAAAAGATTATCTGCGCTATGGCCAAGGTGAGCCATATCTCATCAACAAAGGTGGAGAACGAGTTTCTTTGACTGAACCAAGAGCAATACTCATGTTTGGAGTTGGAGAAATCATTCATGGCCCGATGACAACCAATTTCTCCATAGGAGTGAAACAGAAGCTTGAGATAATGATCGAAAAATGGAGTTGTACTCACTAAGCATGTTGCAGCCTTGTTGGATAAGGGTAGCGATCAAGCTTCCATGGACACCGTGCCCGGGTGAAGAACTCCTTTAGCATGAGTAACACTCGGGCACTACAAGAGGGCGAACAGAGTATAGCACTGGGGTGTCTTGTAAGCTTAAGGCTAGCATGAGCGCCCCGTGTTCAATAGACACTAAATGAGCTGGGGAGTATGTGTCATTAATTGCCCGTGATTACGGGGAATGCGCCCTCTCGTCATCCAAGATGTGGAAGTTGTAGAAATAGTTCAATTCTACGTTTCGAGTTGTGCTTTCAAAATTAATCTCCAAGCTTATTCCAAGGGACCGTGAACCTAGTCAGCCATTGACAGAACTTATCCTAGAATCTAGATTGTGGGTGTTTATATAGATTGGCAGAGGACTTACGGCTAACTACTATATATGCAACGACCATTCTCGGACTTCCCTAGCCTGCACTCCCACAATGCTCTGAGCCGATGTCTACTGCCAAAGCTTCCAAAATCATCATCATAGCTATGTGCGTCGACTTAAGCGCGCAAGCCAGCTGCCGGTATATGGAATGTTTGATAGCTCACAGCTGTTGAGCTGATGAACATTGTCTCCTTGATACAAGAGTATGAGGCTAGGCTCAAGGGGCGATTTGGGTGCCCGCGGGAAAAAGCCTTGCCAAATTTGTTGATACTGTACATGAAGAAGGTCATCGGTCTATCACAAAATGCGGACGCGAGCAAGCGCCCGTCTAACCACGGATGCCAGGGATAACAGTAATAACAATCATCGCCACCTCAGCAAGAATAACCGGAGGGCAATGATGACGACAGTCGGTAGCTGAGTGCTGTCACTCATACCTTGAAATAAATAATGGACTTACTCAAGACGGGCGCCAACAACAATACATCAGCTTTTTAAACAGTATTAATTATAGTATCTTTATTTGTTCCTCTAGCAACTGTTTATCAATTAATCTCCTTTTAGGGGCGTCATATATTGTTAGATAGGGATATACATCCAGGTGGCGGATAGCAATTTCTATTTATAGTGATGATCATTACATTCCAGGTAGCATGAGTGCCACAGATTCTCTAGAACGGTATGTTACTGTACATATCCCTTAATTCTAGTTATCCGTGCGGAACGCCGGGACATTAATACTCAGTTAGTCTTATTAAAACAGCCATCTTTTTCTGGTTAGATTAAATTATTAAAGGGCCTTTATACCTCTAGAAATCGCCCGTGTTCATAATCTGTGGCCCCTAAACATCTTAAGCCCAAATTTTAGTTTTAATCACTTCTCCTTAAGGTAAAAATTGGCAATTTCTAAACCCTATTCATATTAACTATACAATAAATCCTTCAGAACAAGCGCCGGAGCTCATACTCATACTATGGATATTCATTACTTTTAGTGTCCCGAGTGTCCAAAACGCTTTAAGTCCATTACCGCTCGTGATAGCCACCAGTAATCCAAGCAGTATTTTCAGTACACTCGTTGCTAATATACTTTAAAAGAGAATAGTACTGGATAACCCACTACTATACCTCTAATAGAAAGACTGCTACCTAGGTCTTATATCTCTTTTAATTATAAGATACACCATCATGATTTTTCTAATAAAGCTGCTATTATTAGTTATTAAAACAGTGCTTAAACTATGTCTTTCCGCTGTCTCCCTCATAATTAGGATTTTGTTAATAAGGCTTCTCTTCAGCAGTATCTTCAGGATAAAAAGCATAGCAAGCCAAAACAGAGACCTGTATATATATATATAAAGAGTATAATAAGGGCTTCCCTACCGGGGCAGCTCTTAAGTAATACAGATAATCTATAGTCTATAAACCTTTATCTAACCTATACTATATGGATGAGACCTGCTGTCTGACTTTTAAATTACCTTCAGTACTTCTCTAACACTTAGAAGGCGGCCACTACTCTGATTAGACACGTAAGAAGATAAATTCAACAGTATATAAATTTAATAAGAGCTGTATCCTCATAAACAGCACCATCTTATTAGCGATAATATTCACCAGCATAACTATAAGTACCTTAATATCTACTTTCTCTGGCCTTGTCATCCCCACGCCTTCTGAATAGAGCGAGATCAAAGATAATAAATTAATAGAAAATTCTTTAATTTCCTTAGCAGGATTACTAGATAATAAATTATCCTGTCCTCTATATCTTGCGACTGGCAGACCCCGAGTTTTCAAGGATATATAGGTATTAAGGATATACATTTTATCTACTGCCCACGTCTAAAAAGTATTTAAATACTTCAGAGTATTTATAAATACTAAATTTAAGCCGCCGTATCAGCGGATAAAAATATTTACTATCCTTAGTAGTCTTACTCAGCATCTTGAAAGCAGACAGTGTGTAGGAGGAATGTCGACTCTGTGGAAGATCCGCGATTTCCTTCAGAAAGACGTGCCTCAGTTCTTATGGCCTGGGAAATTATTGCAGAGTTAGTACATTGGAGTCACTACCCTCTGGATGAAACGTTGCGACGAAGGATCGTATTTCTACTCAGACAATACTATGTAGTAATTAGAGAGCCCTGAGGCGTAGTGCACAGTCACTGCTTCCTGTTTATAGTTGAAACAGCTGCACTGATTACAATCTATTTTTTTTTTTTTCTTTTAACAACAAGAAATTAACACGTCAAAGCTGGACATGAGCGGAAATACAAGATAAAGTAAAGAGACGGCTATAAAGAGTCTATAGAATAGTCTAGCCTTTTAAGTACAGCCGTAAATTCATTACCCTATAAAGAATAGTATTGTTATCGTTTCCTTCCCACAACCTAGGTTCGATTTTAGGAAGAATTATATAAACTAGATCTTAACCTACTATACTTACCTACTGCTGAAATTATGGCGTTAATCTGTAGAATTCTACAATAAAACAGATCCCTATTCAGGAAAAACATCCACTAGATACTACTAAAGTATAGATCCTTAGCTATAGAATAGCTATATTAGTATTAATATTCTATCTTATCAGAGATACCAAGATCCCGCTGCTTAAAGTATACCTTCTTAATCCTTATAAGTTATTCCAACGCGCGCTACATGACAAGGGTGATACTTATAAAGGATATAACTAGTTTATACAGTGCTTACCGGTTCCTGTTAGTATGCTACTAGAAGAGCTCCTGAGCTTGGTTCCCGGTAGAAGAATATATTTTATTCACGATGAGATTAAGGCCGAGGATAGTTATTAAGATACTACTAAACATGGCCGTGATACCTATTTTCTAATACAAAGCAGCCAGGCACTAACAGAAGTACCTACTAAGACTTCAAGCCTTGACTTCAGGCACCAGATCAAGCCGCTCCATCTCATGCTGAGATATAAAAGACACCTGTAGAAGAGCTAAATAGACATGCACAACCCGCCCCAAAATCCTGAACCCGATCCGCCCCGAACCCGCATGGGTTTGGGTTCGGGTCAACTATCTAGAACCCGCGGGTTAGGGTTAAACCTGCAGAACCCGCACTAAACCTAGTATAGTAATAAAATAGGGTTATTATAATTAGCCCTATCCTACTTAGGTAATAAAATTACTGTATTAGGTTTAGTGCGGGTCCTGCGGGTATTTGCGGGGCGGGTTTAGCAAGGTCTTGACCCATGCGGGTTGGGTTCCTTGAGGCCTCGACCCGCCCCAACCCAACCCGTATGCATGTCTAGAGCTAAATAAGGAATTACTTTCCTAAAAGCTTCTTTAAAAGTGCATTCTAGGCTATATAGTCTGTTTATTATATAATTACTAAATCCCCCCTTTTCTTTCCACTGGATCCCTTCCCATTTACTAGTTAACAGCCAGCACTTAGGTTTGGCTTCCAGCCTTGGCATAGTACCTTGGAGTTCAGGCGCGCACTCCAACAATATCTTAGTCACAATCCCAGCTTGAACACCTTGGATTGTCTCGATATCACCAGGTACTACCAACAAGAAACAATATTCCTGCCTCTATTTTTCTATTTACGGAGCCTGGGCATAGATTTCCAATTTGACATCAAGGTCACGGATTTTGTTATGTCGAGTGAACGCCGCGGCAAAATTGCCGGATTAGACCTGTGAGGAACAGTCTCGGCCAGCATCAGAGACTTGGGCCGAATGATATCGTTCTTATAAATATAGGTTCTAGTGTCTCCGGGTCAACTATAGGAAATTTCAATTTCCCACCACCCCAGCAATCCATGGAAGTGGACAAGAGACTCAACAAAAATTAGTCGATATGGTTGAATTTGCGCAGCAAGTTGGACATATATAGAAACCTATATAGCTTTTATACTCACCAGTTCGAATCTATTTTGGAGTCTTTCACCATTACTACGAGAAATCTTAAACTGTTCAAGCAGCTCTGTTTACTCTCTCATTCCTCTACCAAGGCTAGAAGATTCATCATTATACAGGACAGCAGATAGAAGCTAAATATTTATATTCCCTTACAGCCAGTCTTCTCTGAGCAACCAGATGACATGTTCTCTGGGGCTTTTCAAACTCACCCATACACAGAGGAGATTATATCAACAAGCCAATGGTCCAATGTTCTGGTGCTGAGATTTTAACGGAAGTGCTGAAGCATCTGAGGGTTGATATGAACTTACGGGACACTATATTAATACCTCGTTTAATGCCGTGAATGAGTGTAACTCTCCTATCGCGAACACGAGGAGATCGCCCTGAAATAATTCTGAGTGATGAATCTAATATTAGCTTTATCGGGCTATTTATTAAGATCTCGCAATATAGTGCTGTAGATATTAGTTACAAAGTTCGCTCAGTATAGAGAGCTGTATCAGAACTAATAGGCCTCAGTTTAGATCGCGTTGATGGATATAAATCATCACTGTCTGTGATTCTTACAATCCTGTTCTCTAAATGAGGTAGGTTGCTTCAGCTTCGGTTCTTTCACCTTTTTCCTATACCAAGGGGAAGAAGTACTGCTGGCCACTACCCCATGGAAGATAACCCAGAGGATATTGCAAGGTTGATAGCCAGATTTTCCAGATCCAGTAACAATATTTAAGCTCCTTCTTTGTCTTTCCGGGTCGTGGGCTACACTTCTTTTCTACATCATTTACAGGGTCTAGGAAGCCTCTTCAAAGGAACCTACATGATTATCTCTCGGTTCTTTCTTAATATCCACCCATCTACTTCAAAAATAACAAGACATGCCGTCCGGACCTCGTTATTATACCCAATTAGAGTGCCGATAACAGCATTTCATCGGTCTTAGGTCTCTTAGCTTGGCTCGGCCTGTGAAAGGAAACTGTATACTCGTATTGACAGACCAAGAACCTCACTGTTATTGTGCATGCTCTTGCTACGATGGGTGATAGCCAGTAAACTATAAACACCTGGAAACGGCCGCGGGATTGAGTGAGAACCACCTGGAGTAATTTGGTCAAGCTATTCAGATTGAGGGAATATATGTCTAAAATAGTCACGCGCCCTACGTATCTCTGAAGATATTGTTAACGACGAGGGTGGTTCGGGTGAAGAGCGGGTCCGCCTGACACTAGGGTAATTGAGCATGGAAGTAAATAAAATTTGTTGCACATAAGGATATCTATGATATAAATTGATGCCATCAAAGATAAAACAAGGCCTGTTTGACTCAGCGATGCCTGTTGACGCGTTGGATCTCAGAGCCGAACGTGTGATTGCGGACAATCCTCGCCGCTTTTCCAGGCAGTAATATTTTCGCGCAGGTTTTGTGGCACTGCCTTCGTGCTAAGTTCACCAGTGTTGGAAGCGATCAACCCAGTAGCCAATATCAATCCGAGGCCGTAGAATAGCGGAGATTAAGGTTTCAGCTGAGTGACAAGAGGTGAGTGCAGGGTGAGTGGCTTACCCTGTCTCGCGCGCACTCACCCTAATCTTACCCGAGTCGCGCGACGGTAAAGCGGCCTCACCCTAATCTCACCCGGGCGGCAGCCACCCGACTTCTGGCCGCGTTGAAGCCACACGCCGGCTGGTTAGTAGTATGGTGGGTGACCACATGCGAATCCCAGCTGTTGTATGTTTTTTTTTGCTTTTTATTTTTTCTTGTGAGAAGACGGGGGATGAAGTCAAGGAGTTGTTGGCTAGGTGGAAGGTGTTTAATGCGATTACGGAGGTGTTCCCATTGATCGGGGGTTAGTTGGGCTCCTGGTGTTCTAAATGGACATACGGGCCATTGAATGGGAAAGAAGTGTTTTGGTGTAACGACATATATATATATATTACGAAAAGAATGGAAGTATATACAGGTCAATCCATTGCAGCCTCATGGGGGGGAGGGAAAGAAAACAAAAAGGGCGGTCATGGCACCCAGGCAACTAATTAGTTCGCAATGTATATTCATGTCATGTCTCTAGGAGGCAGCGATGTTCTTTGGGGGCCATCAAAAAGAAACTCTTCATCTTCATGTCTTCATCCCCCATCCCTTCCTTCGTGGAAATCTTAGCGGTTGGAAAAGCTCGAAAGAAAAGAGTAGTCGCAAGACGTAGTTCCATACGAGCCAGATGCATACCAATACAAACTAGGGTTGAAGACAGAAAGTGGGTTAGCAAGTTCTTTCCTGCGGACTCAAGTCAGAAATGTCCGAATTGTTACATACTGCGCGAGCCTCGTCCAAAGGGTATAGAGGCGTCTTTCATTTCTTTGGTAGGGATTTCCCAGCGGTTAGGGTCGAATCTTTGTGCGCAAGGTGGTCAGCTTCAGGGTAGTCTCCAGCTCGCAATACGTACCTATTTGGCTCATGGAATATCCCCTCCATCCGATGCAGACTGTAGGATTGGGTGGTGACGGTGAGTCCGCCGGGAAGATGATGACCTAGAAAGGATGCCCCCTCCGGTGGAACAGTCCTTGGTAGACCCAAAGGGACGGCCGTATACAATCTTAAGGTCTCGTTGATCACCTGGTTCAAGTAAGGTAGTTCCCGAATCATCCTATCGTTGAAGTCTGTAGGGAGTGAGCTGAGCTCATTCACCAATTTGGCACGTATATCCTCATTCTGGCACACAGAGTAGACGAGATATGTCAGAGTGATGGCTGTTGTATCGCTCCCGGCCACGATATATGCCTGGGCCTCGTTCCTTATTTCAGCATTGGATAGACCGTCTTGTCCGGCATTGTACAACTTCCCGAATAATGTTGGCTTTGCGTCTGATCCTGATTTCTCGATAAGACGGCGATGCCTGTCAACCGACTGTTGAGCATAGATACCCATCCGCTTACCAGCATCAGCGACCGTTCGAAAGACTGGGAGGGGAATAATCGATCCGAGCCGCACAAGAGACGGAAAAGTGGTTCGAACTGGAGCAAAGGAAGAGGTCTGTTCAACGTCAAGGGCATATTGATTTTTCTGGACGTCATCAGCAGTGATTTGTAGAATAGACATTTGAGTAACTAGCAGTTCGTACCTTTCCAGACTCCAACATGCGGAACGATTCGCCGAAGCTTAGTTCTCCAATAATATCAGTAGCCATGAATAACCACCACTTAAAGACGTCCATGGCACCACGGGAAGCCATTTCTTCGGCCATCCTGTTGACAGCTAGGGCGACCTTGCTGGTGATGATTGTTTCAAACACAGTCAGGGAAGAATCCGAGATAGGTGCTGCTAGAAGGCGTCGATGAGCGGTGTGGAACGCAGGATCTCTTGTTGAAAACACATTCTCTATCCCCGGGGGCGTCAATGCCTGGTAGAAAGCTGATTTGAGGAAACGCCCTCCAGTCTTGTGGATCTCCTTCACGGCTTCAACATCGCAAATGTCGACCTCGTTGGGGCTAACTCGGACAATTGGACCTGGGTTGTTTCTCAGCATGCAGCATGTGTCATTATCGCACATTCACATACCATATTTATCATGAAGATAGTGAATATAGTTCGGTTTTTGCCCACGAAACCAGTAGATCATACTGACTAGTCCCGTCCATCGTGAAATTTCCGCACCGGGAAGGTGCACGAGTGGTCCAGAAATTCTGCGATATAATAGCCTCTTTACTATCAGATCAGCATATATTATCTGCAGACTGGATGTTTTGGAATGTGCCGTACCAGAAAAATAATAGCAGCAATAGTGCGAGAGAGCAGTGAAAGATGCATGGTGCGCGTGTACTGCGGTCGCGTCTTCAGGAACCTGACGGCTTCTCCTCCGACAATGAATTGGACCTTGTTTATATACTAAAACGTTTGTGGCTTATGTTGGAGAGAAGTTCCCATCTATGGCAATGAAAATGGGTCTGGCACGGGCGCAGAAACAAACCGACTACCGATGGAATCTAGCACATCAGATCGGTGTTAACGAAAGAAGTCTCGGTCCAAAGAGTTGTCCGAGGCCGACAAAGAGATGATATGGTCAATGATGGTTTAAATGCACAGGACAACAATAACCCCGGCCTGTTAAGGCAATTAAACTCGGAGATACTCAACTTTGAACAGCCATAATCGGTGTTCGGGGGTTATGGATACCGATCTGCGGGGTCGGGAGTGCCATGTAGCGGTGTATCTGTTAGGGTTGACCAAGTCTGTTGCAGCAGGTCTAGTATATATTGGCAAGGACAGGCTAGAATAAACTTATTGTGCTGGTCTCACTGCGAATATCGTCTACGTCTCGGCTGGGAAGCAGAGTAGGTTGGTTTGCTACCTTGACAAAATTCACCCAGTAGCTCTACACACTCTCTGCAACCTTATGGCCATACGCCGTCCAGGCATGGTTCTTTGTGAGGGTCGGAATCATATCTTTAAGAATGGCCCAGGTCGCCACCTGCTCGATTCCAGTAACTCTACCAACTTCATGCTATCGGCACCTGCAGCAACACCCCTCCGTAGCAAATAATCGGATCTATATCATCCACCCCTCCAGCTGTTATCTATTGTCTGCACAAGAGAATGCGCCATGGGCGCTCTTGGCACTAAGCGAAATGCCAGTTCCTGTCGCCCACAGGCCAATCCCACACTGCATCTGATTAGCAACTAGACCAAGTACCGCGTGCAGGAAACGCAACTTACCATGAAACAGCAGAAGAGAACAAGAAAGATATTAAGACCCGCGAGCGCTATTTTCTTCGCCGACCTAAGCTCCTTGTTCATATACAGCCAGAACAAACCCTCTAGCCCAAACGAGAACCAGGTGCCAAAGGCCGCAGCCAGGAGGTTCAGAAGGTCATTAAACACGGGGATGGCGTTGGCGATGATCCACGCAATTGTCCACATGATGAGTACAATAACCACCCAAGTACCATACGAGACAAGTGATCTTTGGTTCATCTTATTAGTGCCTCGGAAAAGCCGCACGTAGATTGTTTTTGCGCCGACGTGGCCGATTATAACCCCAGCAATGACAATGGAGCCAACAGCAACGCCAAAGGCAACTTTTGAAACTACTGGGCTGGTGCTCAGCAGTGCGGGACTCGCAACGCCCTCGCCTGCGTATCGGTAAATGACAATGGCGGCGACGAGGTACAGTGCAGTGTCGGTGATTTGCAGAGCGACCAGTGCTTTGGTGAAATCCTTGGGGTTTGCGAGTTCAGATTGGAAGCTGAAAAATGCTGGATGGCCGGAAAAGGAAATAACAATGTTCAGTGAAGCTGAGACACCAGAGAGGAGAGTGGGGTGTTGGATAGCGTGAGCTGTTGGATCTGGGGCTTCAATGCCAATAGCGACGACGGTAATAACCACAGCAACAAAGATTGACACCGAAGCTTTCTGCGGTTAGCATGTGCAGGCAGGAGAGGCGGCTTACTCCTACATATTATCCCTAGGTATGAAACCTCCTGCAGACGCCTGGATAGAGTAAGAACGAAAGAGAGAATCCCGCCCACCAGGCAGAATAGGATCGTGCAAGCGGCGTGGTCGGTTAGGGTATTCATCATGATTGAAAAGGTCAAGATGTGGGCACCCATCAGGAAGATGAAAAAGATTATCTGTGCCACCGCGACTGTCTCGCGCCCCCAAGCACCGAATAGGATATCGGCCGCATCGGACATGTTGTGGATGTGAGGATAGCGTAGCTTGAATTGCCCAAGCACGTACCCGGTGTAGGTGGTCAGGGCTCCGATTCCGATAATAAGGATGCATCCACTGTCACGGTGATTAGTCGGTGGTATCACAAGAGACGGTCAAACGTACGGAACAAGCCCCAATGTGGCCATCGATGATGGAAGCGAGAGGACTCCCAATGAAATTGACTGGGCAATCATCACTGCGGATTGTTTAGTTGCCAACATTAAACAAGTGTGACTTGTGAGTGCATACATATAGCACAGTGCCTAGTTCCTGTTATCCCTGTCCACGAATATAGAGAGGGCAGATAACCCACCACCACTTCATACTCCGATATTGGACCTGCCCATTTTCCTCGCCTATGAATGGATCCTGTAGGGCTGCAGGTAACACCGTGTTTTTGATCGGCTCACCGTCCCCCAGGCTAGAACAGCGGTGATGTACGTGTGCTTGACCTTCGATGACCGAAAGGCTCTCGCCTGTATCTCCCTGGTTGGTCTTTTTGTCTGCGGTGGCCATTGGAGTGATTAGACGTGAAAAGACAATTCAATAACTATGAATGAATGAACAGGAAGAGTCACTCAAAGCACGGCTTTCCCAGCGCCTATTGCTATTTAATAGAAAACGGCTGCCTTCGCTAATCCCCATACGCGTCGAAGCGAGATTAACCCCGGATTCCCCCACTTCTCCGCAAACACCCGTAACCTCATGGACACCCTGGGAGTGTTCAGTAACTCAGTGTCCATTTTAGTGGGGATGGGCGTCGCAGTGGGTACGGGGAGGCTCCATAACCAGCACAGTCGAGGATGTCGTTTGGATTCCCTCGTCCATCAGCCAATTGCAGTAAGCCAAGTTCTAATCGCCTGGTTCTATGGGCGAAAGCCAGAAAGCACGGGCTGCTGCAGCTCTGATCGTCGTGTTAACTGACGCGCTGGTTTAAATACACTCGGATGTTTCTATGAACTCTAAAAGCCTCAGGTGTAGAAGTACCTTTGAAAACACACCGACCAAACCCAACCTCAGCGAGTTCCCCAGAGATTGTTTCAGGGCACCGCAGAGCGCATCTAGGACAGGTGCCCTTGTTTTATATCGATAAAGCCATTAACCGAGTCGGGTGGGAAACATCCAGCCCGGGTGGCCGCGGCTAGGATCGGATGTCTGGAGCTTCACGTCGGTAAACAAGAAACACCCGGGTTCCTATTAATGCAGAAAATTGGAGTCGGTCCCACAGTGGAATGGCTGGTTCCTTTACCCGAAGACGGCGGATACAGATGGAAGTAGTTGTCATATCAGACAAAAATGTCGGAAGCTTTGTAGCGATAACAGGCGCAAAAGGCGCACAGATTGTTGTGTTGACTACCGAGCTGGAGAAGAGTTCCTGACATTCATCTACCAGCCAGTAGCCTCCGTTCGACCATCGTGTTAACCGAGAAAATTCCGTTCGATGTACTTTTTTTTACAGCCGGAGAAAGTGCAACGTAAGCCAAATACCCGGAAGCCGGGATGAAGGACCCATTCCCAACCTCATCCTACCTGAGCTGTGATGGCCCTATGCGCTTCACTCCTGGGATTGGGAGACAGCCTGAACGGCACGGGCTAGACATGATTCCCGTGTAGTACGCGTCTGGGTCGTCGAAAGCTCCTCGTCTTGGTGGAGGGCCGTCTTCGACAGAGTGGGTGTAGCCAAATGTGCAATGCCTAATGCCTTGCTCATGGCCCTGGATATCTGGATAAGTAACACCTTTGGACGTGCGCGAAGACTATGGCGCAGAGCCAACAAACACTGACTGAACCCATGTTCAACACACTGAACAGAGCCAATGCAGGTGCAGAGCAGTTAAAATGGCCAGCGTAATGTATTCCAACAGTGAGTCAACAAAATCCACCGTATCCAAAGAATGGCCTTCAGAGGAATTCAACGACAATAGCACATACGAGGCAAAGCTGGATGGTCTCTCGGCAGGTTCCAATATTTTCCCGGCAGTGAGTCTTCTCCCTTGAAGCTAATTTCTATCGACAGTCACTGTAGCTTTAATATTCACGACTTTAAAACCCCATAGACGATACAAGACAAATACTGCAGCTACAGTGGTGTTGGATGAGTATTTAGCCTTGGGGGCCGAGGATTACCTTATGGGGGCCAACTGTTGACAATACCCCCGTTTAGGGCGCATCAAAGCTTCCGAACTATCGTAAGTTCCTGTTGATATTGTAATCCTTCATTGTCGGGCTCAGGGGTGTGACTGCAGCGTGGGTAGAGCTGGCTTGAGCTGACTTCATAAGATATCACGAATCGTCTCTGACTTCATTACCAGTATCAACCAGTTCAATTGAATAGGGCTTTAGCTGGTGCTGCTTTTCCTGTCATTACAAATATGAATTACCCATTTCAGAAGTTGTTTTGGCCCGATCTTCCTTCCCCCATAAATCCAGGGGCGTAGTTGAAGGAGCTGGGTCCTTTCCTATCTACTCCGTCCTCCGTATCCCGAGTCCCTGGTTCTATACGGGGCTATAATCTCCGGGGCTAAATCCTTCTTGGTGTATATCTATTTAAAAGATACTCGCGCTGCTCTTTCTGAGATTTGTTCCAACCTCCCTCCTCACCCGCTTCTTATTCATAATATTTCGAAAAATAAAGATCTCAATCCATCCTGCAAAATTGGGCAAACCCGGCAAAATGAAAGTCCAATACACCATCTTTACCTTTGCCCTACTCGCTATGACCGGCTTCGCATCCCCACTGGCCAGTATGCTTTCCTTATAAATAGGAAATGTCTCATAGAACAGAAAAACTAACATGCTTAGGCGACAACCCATTGGTCACGAGAGACTGCATTCCTGGTAAGTTATCTCTACGAGACCAGAGACTTCTACATCTAACCTACATTCAGATGGCGAGCAGTGTGATATTATTAATCGGTGCTATGATTGTTGCTCTGGGCATTGTGAAGGCAATATTCATGCTGCCGGGGAGGAAGTTTATTTGCACTGTATCCCTTAATCACAGGGGTTGTAATGGGCTGGTGCTCGCTATCGATCCATGGACCATACTGTATCGCTCTCTGTTTTCTGCTGTTTTTACTTCTCTGCCTCTGGCGCCCCTATATTAGTCTCTGTCTTAGCTAGTCTCTCCTTTCTTTGGGCTTAAAGACAGCATGTCGATCTAGTTCGATTGACCCCTCTTGGACTTGACCCCTTCACTGGTGTAATTTATGTCAACAGATATTTGGCCGCCAGTGAGTCTTAGTTTTCTTTCCATGTCTGGCAGTGAGAGTGGAAGTGGAAATGGAAGTGGCTAAACGTGTAGATGCGGTTGATTCTGGGGCTATTCCTGCGGGTCTGGATAGTATGTATGATGGCTCGCCGTGTTCAGTCGAATATCAAACAGCTTGAACAGGCTATTTGAAACAATGATATGTCTTGGCGATACTGGTCCATGTTGGAGGTCTGGACCGTTGGCTTATGGTGGACTGCCATGAATATCACTGCATGCTAAGGTGCTTATGGCAAGAGACGAGCCCACTGATCAGACGAGGATTATCCAGAGCAGCCATGAGTTCATAAGCTAGATCCTCACCTTGTCGTCCCCAGTTATCGTCCCCGTGTGCCACACGAGCAGTGCCATTCGCGAGGCCCTTGACTTCGTTTGGTCGACGGTTGCTCTGGGCAGCGTAAGCCATCGTTGGCCCCCAACCCTAACTCTCTTGGCTGGACCCCAATCATCCTGGACGGACCCTAAACCCCTTGGCTGGCTCATCTTTCCAATGCAGAAACGATCCTTCACTGCCAAGAGCACCAGTGGAAATTCTTCGTGGCCGCCATGCTTAGCATGATATTGAGATATTCTTGGTGTTGACTCCACCCACGCGTTTAGTATGACAGTATCAAGCAGCGCCTTCACCAACAGAATCATGGCCTGTAGATGCGTGCTCGTTCAAGACTCGAGAATCAGGACTCAGGAACTGGTTTCCGCCCCCAGCCGACTTGCCAATGCCCACACGACGGTGATATCGTTCGTGCCAGCCTCGCCTCGAGCCGCCGGCTTCCTAGCCAGGCACAAACTCCACTCTCGTGCCCGAAGTAATGTCTCTGTTCTATATCGTCCAGTAGACGCTGCGCGTTCTTGCACGCTGCCATCGCCCTCTGCCGCTTCGGCATCTATGGGGCGTTCTATGCCAGGGGGTCTGGAGTGGCCACACCTTGGTGCTCCCACTGGTAGCAACCCGAGGCAAATGCAGGGAATCGGGCGTCCTATAAAGAGGTGCAAGGCACCGTATCTCGTTGTTCGATAGGTAGCAACCAGCTCGCATCTCCAAGTCCCGAGTCCCCTTCAACTTTTCGCTCTCGCCATGAAGCTCCAGATCGCTGCCAGCTTCCTCATCGGAGGCGCGGTTGCTATTCCAGGTTCGATCCCCTGCGCGTGCCCTGAGAAGACGGTCACCGTGACTGAGCCCTGCGCTGCCCCGTCCTTGTCTACTGCTTCCGCGGCGGAGCCGGCGACGACGACGACGTCCTCGTCGGCTTTCACTTCTGTGGTGGCGGAGACGGGGCCTTCCTCCTCTTCTATCCCTCCCGCGACATCTCTTTCGTCTTCTACTTCCTCTGTGATAGAGACATCAATGGCATCTGACTGGTCCTCTTCTTCTACTGCCGTGATAGGGACAGCCCCCAATCCCTCCTCATCTTCTGTCATTCATTCCACCGAGTCGAGCACCACGGTCTCCACGTCCTCGACACCCTCCAGCACTGGAGAATCCGAGGCGTGTACCAATAACGACGGTACTGAAACCCCCGCCATCCTGAAATATCCTAGCACTAACGCACGCTTTCAAACCAGATGGTATCTGGACCAGAGACAACTACAGCGAGAATGACGTTGGCGAATGGTACAACGACTGGTACAAGGACAACATCGAGGGCGATGACCAGATCGACGAGACCTTCGCCGCATACTGGGGCCTGGGTCCCAGCTTCTCCTGCGACATCCTCAACCAGTGTGATGCCCCCCAGTGCAGTGCGCTACGGCGCCCCGACCAGGCCTACGACTATGAGAACGCAGCCATGTTCCTGGCATCCATGTCCAACTTCAACGCTGTATGCTGGGTCCACCCCCTGGCCTTTTTTACCTTCTTTTCCTGACTTGCTCCTGCCTTTCTAGCATTACAGCAAGATCTACGAGAACCTGGACGGTGCGAAGATTGATTTTGGGGCCATCGAGGCTGTCCTCCAGCAGACTTTCTACCCGGGGGTTACCAAGGCCGATATGGCCACGATCCAGGGATTGAGCGGTGGGCAGGCCGCCATTGTAAGTAACGAGAAAGGAACAAGAAGAAAGAGAATTCTCATGGAAATACTGATTCGGCTTTAGGGTATTGCGTCTGCGTGGAGTGGCCCCGCAGCGCCTCTCGTCAACACATTCAAGGAGATCTACGGCGGCGTGTCGAGGGGAATCAGTGCCTTCCTGAAGGCGAGCGATAAGAGCGCTCAGAACATGGCCAGTCTCGAGGAGAACTTCACAGGGAAGATGGACGAGATCCGAAAGACCTTTGCAGAAATCCACGACAACGTGATCAAATGGGGGGTGCACAACTTCACCATGATCGACACCATCTTCGAGGGCGGTACCTATGTTGATGACCGTGAGATTGCCATCTTGCACGATGTCAGCAACGAGGATCTCCGCGACTATATTCGCGAGCAATTGTTCGCTATGATTATCAACGATGCGTGGCTCAAGCAGGGTGCCTATATCCTGTCGCGCCCCATGGACGAGGCGGATTGTGAGCTACCCTCCCCCCTTTTCCTTGTCTTTCTTGTCTTCGGGACTAGCTAACAGCTGTCAAAAAAACAAAAGGCAAAGAGTATAGCGTATCTCGCTTCGAAGCTATGCCCGACCATCTCTGCTACGACAACCGCATCTACTGGCTCTACAAGTACGTCCACCACCCAACACATATGAACTCCTCTCCAGACCGCTGATAATGCACAAAAGGTACCTTGGATCAAGCTTTTCCGCGACAAGCGGTCTCGATCCCCTTCCAGGATCCAAGGAAGACCTCGAGAAGCACGTCGGTATCACCACGCAGGACGCCATGCTGTCCGCCATCGAGGCGTACAACGACGGTGGTTACAAGTACGAGTCGGCTGACGACACCGACCATCTCTTCGACGGCGACATCCAGGAGAAGATTGACATGAAGAGCCGCGTCAAGGGCTTCTGGAGCTTCCCCATCTGCGATATCGAGACCTCCGACGAGTTCGAGAAGACCGGCCTTCAGGATGACCCAACTTCTGTCTACTGGTCGACTGTCGACCATAACCGCCCTGCCCATAGCAAGGGCTCGGATGGTATCCAGTCAGTAAACCCCTGCAATTCTCTTACCAATATAACTTCTCTTTTGCGGTTCCTGCGCTAACCAAACCTCAAGAATGTGCCTCTGCGCGACTGCCAAAGACCGCCAGGGCGTCTCTATCAAGGAGCTCGAGAGCCCCGGTGACGGCTCGTTCAGGGCTATCCTCGACGCCCCCGAGCACCAGTCATGCAACTTGAAGGAGAAGCTTACCTTCAGGTAGATTGCCGTAGTCTCTGTACTACTACCCCTAGATGTGTTTTGCCCCTAGATGTGTTTTGATTAGGACGGCATAGGATTATCTCGCTTCAGTCGCTCGTTTTCCTCCTTTGGACCGGTGAATACTAGACAATGTCGATGTATTATTATTAATCTATATACTGCATTGGTTGACGCATTAGAATGAAATCAATAGATATATATATTAATTGAAGTTTCTTCATTCATTCTTCATCCTCATCAAATGGCCAATTCCAATCATCCGCCAGCGCAACCGCCTTCCCCTCTCCTCGCCATCACCTTTGATATAGAGCTAGAAGTAGACGAACACCTTGCGGACCGTCATTTTCGTGCCCTCACCTGAGGCGTACCAGGATATTCTAGACCGTATAAGAAAGACAGTTCCAGTTGCTGTAGATTCCAGTGATGCTGCCTCCTGGCTCGTGGAGCAGACATGCCGTCAGCATGAACAATATTTGAGATCGACGAAGCAGAGGGTTCCCAAGTAAGGGGCCAAGACTCGATTCCCAAGTGTCTGGAATGTTGCTGTCTCATTCAATAGCATGAATTGGATAGCCAGAAACCTATCTGTCTTACCCCACAAGATCCCATGGCAAGAAATAATCCAGCGCAGCGATTTTCCTCAGTCGGACTTCTGCCCCTTGCATACTTTGGGCATGCAGATCACTGCTCGGCCCCAGCCAAGAAATCGTATGAGGCAGTTCGTCGCGCTCGCTTGTAGTTACATGCTGCCACGGTTACATCTGTACTCTTTATAGAACGCATGGTGGCACGCCTGACCCCCGGGGATATACTCCGGACCGTAGATCGCGGTGTGCTGGTCAGAGACCAGAGATATAAAAGACCTCTTCCTCAATTGACCCTGTTTTCTATCATTCGAAACACAACCTCCCGAGAATCAAAGCTTCATTACATTCTACCTATTTTTGTTCATTACCATGAAGTACCTCTATCTCCTCGCTGCCTTTGCCGCTCTGGCATTTGCTTCAGCGGAACCCGCTGGTGCGGTAAGAGACGCCCTCAGAAGGGGACATTATTCTTTGATGTTAATCCATTTATCAGAAGTGCGAAACTGTTAGCTCCGGGGAGTCCTGCCCAAGCGAGTAAGCAATCTAGAGTGCCCAGTATACCTCTCTTTATATATCTGACTCGGTCGCAGCAAACCCTACGCATGCAACCTCCAGGGCTTCCATTATTGCTGTGTAGGTATCCTCCCTTGACTGAGAGTTACCAGAAACTAATCCTACGGTGTAATTGACAGGACATGAAGTGTTAAATGGACAGCAACAGCCTGACCCTCCTACTACGAGGAGTACTATATGATCTAGGGCCGCATGAAGGTCTCTCTTAACTATCGAACATTCCTTTCATGAGGCTTTATGGAGACGGGGGATCTGTTTTGCGAAAATATATTTAGGAATACAATCGTTATACAGAGAGCTATTCGTGTTGCGCTGGCCAATGTCCTGTGTACCACAAAGTATATAACGCCATCGTAACCTCCTTCATACATATAAATGTCCCTTGCTCGGCTCGCACACATCATCCGATGTAAAAGTACAATGATAAAAGCCTTGTTCCACAGCCCCAACTCCACTAAGAGCACCCCCATTATCAAGAGGCAACTGGTGTGAATATTCGCTTCCACCGCCCCCGCCGGGGTCTATATCCCCCCTGATACGGTTGGAGAATGTCATTGGCGTCGGGTCCGAGTATGCACCCGCGACCTCACCCCACTGTACTGGTTTAAGCGCGTGGTTAGTACCGTCGGTACTTGATGTTGTTGGGTGACATGCAGCACTAATCGCCGCGCTATGCTGTCCTGCAATTGGCATGTGTGATTTGAAGCGACGCAGACCCATCAACATTGAAATAACAAATAGCGAGCCACCGACGGCAATAGCAAAAATGATAGCAACTGGCGAGTGGCCGACGGTTATGGTCTGGCCATAAGGACTCACTTTGCCGTCTGTGTCATATGGAATGACTTCTACAAAGAAGAAGCTTTGCGACACCAGCCAATGCAGGACTGCGGAGAGAATCAGGAGCGGGACGCTGTACTTGTATGGGAGTGAGAGGTAGTAGGTAGACCGCTGGGCGCCGCCTTGTGGCCAGGAGACTCGCAAGGCCTTGCGAACTCGGCCGTAGTTGTTGTATTCAACGGCACCGAGCATGACTGTCAACAGCGCATTCAGCAGGAAGTAGGCGACTGAGACGAGCAGTTGCGGCAAGTTAGCGAGCAGAACCATGGAGAATATCGCGGACGTTCCGCTCTGATCGTGAAAGTTTCCTAGGGTTGTTGATGGACTTGCTTCGCCCAGGGTGGTGTCCCAGATGGTCCTCGAGCCAGCGGATTTGTAATAGTCCAGCATTCCAAGTCGGAGAAGGTAGGCGGCTGGAATCATAATGCAGGCGAATCTGGGATGTTAGTATACCGACCAGATCACTGGGCGGAGAGGCACCTACATGGTAATGGTGAACACCCATCGTCCTGTACTCACGGCTTGGAACCACCACTTCCGAGAAGGGAGTTGGAGTGGGAGTCTCAAGTCTGGGATATCTGTAGCCCCGTCCTTGGGCCGTTCTTTTGGCTTCCTGTGCCAGCCCTGGCTGCCTTTATTGATCAATGACTTGGACAGGAGGCAGCAACCCTCTGTTGCAGGATCTGGCCGAGTAAGGTAGGATGCAATTGCATCTCCAATAGTCATGAAAACATCGTCCCTGCTATCAGACGCGGTGAACAGGGCGCAGATCAGTTTTATGACATTACACCCAATCACAATTAGACATATTGGAGGGCTGAACACCAGCTGGCAGCTCTCCTCCATTGGAACAGTCAGACAGTGCTCGACAGGGTAGGTTTCCGGCAGTTTGCTAGGCCTCATTCCATGTGTCTGGCAATAGGCAGTATGCCCAAAGACCGTCACATTGCCGGGAAAGGAGGCATTGACCCAGTTCGATGGATTGTCCAGTTCCGCCTGCAGCTCCTTTTCGTACAAATCTTGGTCTAGAATCTCATTCAGGCGTATGGTATCCGGCGTACTATCAGGGAAATCGGGTGTGCCGAAATAGATCTGCCCAGAGACGTTGTGGAAGCCATACTGAGTAGGGACCTCCATCTGGATGGTCGGGGTTGACCACTTCAGTGGCTGGATGGTCCATTCATCTCCTTTTAGCATCTTACTTGCAGTATCCTTGCTGCAGTAAGAGCCGCCGCCACACATCCATGTATAGGCGCTGCCGTCGCCGCCGCCAGGTTCCAAGGCATTTCCACCCAGCATAAACACCACAGGCTCGCCCTCTGGCAGTGCCTTTTCGGTAACCAGGACAACCAGTCTCTGGCCGGATACATAGTCCTGCGCAAAGGTGTCGATACACTCTTTATTAGAGAGTGTTTTCAGATCTGACCGGCCGAGCTCGGCATTGAGTGTTGCTACATCCATACCGATAAGCTCGGTGCAGTTGTTCCAGTCTTCTGTCCCATTGCCCTTCATTGGGCCACCACTCCCTAGCACGACGCTGTATTCTGTCGGTCCAAATGCGAAGAAGATGGCTGAGTTGTATATCATATGGACGGGCAGCGATGTCGCCAGCAAGAGCCACCCAAGCAACTGCCGTTTCCCCCGTTGCCTTCGAAGCAAATCCCAGATATTGGGCACCCCAATCGACACGGATCTCCGTTGGCTGTGGGCCTCGTCGACTTGAGCACGCGATGGGGATGCAAGACACTGCATACAGTAGTTGCTCGCACCAAGCATGGCCGTGCTTAAAATATTAATAACAAGGTGCAGCCCTGTTGTCCAGTTCTTTGAACGGTCACAGCTGCCTGTGTAGATTGCTGCGAAGGAGAAATCGTCTTGACCATTCCTTGAATACGCAATCCCGGCCGCGATAATCGTTAGGAGGATATTAATGGAGAGCACAGTGCCCATAACCCAGGAACAGAACACAATGCCCTTGGTCCATGAGCGACTATGCGGTGAGCTTGCACCTGGATTCTCATGTTCTGTCTTGGGTGAGCTGTCGGACAGCCATGTCGTGAATGTTAGGGTCGAGACCAAGCTGCGTTTCTGCGCTGGACTCTCTTCGCGGGCGAACATGACTGCGTCGCGATTGAGGGTGAGAATACCCTACAGCCACCGCGTAGAATCCACATGAAGAGAGAAACTGCTCGAGTCGCAGACAGGGGACAGGATTATTTTTCAGGGTCTGAAGCTGACATCTTGGCAACAGCTAATCGTGTGTGATGTGGAACTGGACAGGGCTGTGCTAAGGATCGTCGCCAATACGAGGCATTGTTTGGCCCATCTTCAACTGCCAAGATCGTGGAATGCAAAATGACATCAGAAGGACGAGGGCGCAGCATGTATCTGAATATAGAAATGCAACGAGAAAGACATCCCCTGATATGTTCTACTCGCCAAGACCATGAGAATCAACACATCACTATGCCCAATATTGAATCGGATGTACGCAACGAGGAGTCTGCTAGACTCGAGGGGGGCAAGGTAGTTTTTACTTAAGAAAGTTTCTCTGTCTACTATATAATTGTTCCTGCTATTAGTGCCCAGCATACCTTATATCAGTAGTACTATCAGTCCATCTAATCAGGATTTATACAGGTCTACTTCTACTATACCTTACCACTCGAGGCTGCTGCTTTTAAGTAATTTTACACCTTCCAGATACGCTCACCGGGCTGTCGCCCTTTTACAAGATAAAGAGAGAGAACCTGACTGTATTAGATCACGTTGGCTATGTTCCAGTCTCATCATATAGTAACTGCTGCAGCTTAGAGAAAATCCAGTGACGACATATCTGATAATGGTAAAGACGGGACAAGAGAAAATCCATTCCCGAGCCAAGTATCATCATCGAAGTAGCCATCCGTGTCAGGATTAGTGAATAGACTGCTAATCGTGTCTGTTGAATCCCGGCTTGTCTTTGCTTCCATATAACGAGCTGCAACGTCATATAGAGGCTTGAAGATACGCAGCTGCCGATTACAGCTGGAATAACGCGGCGATGCTGCCAAAGACTGTAGGCCGTCAACCACTCCCTTCAAGCGGCGCAGGTCCGACGCGTCAGCAGTATCAACAGCATTGCAAACCAGGATCGTGAGCGGGATGAATGGCGCTAGGAGGAGAATCTGATTGATCCATTCGTGAAGACCAGTCGGCCATTCTGCTGAGTCTGAAAGTAGGGCAATGCTGGCTTCGCTCTCTTCAAGAGCTACTCGTGCAGCGGTGATATATTGCGTACATGGTGACATACCCGAAGAACTATCTGTTGGGATTCCTCGGTATATGGACGCCAAGGTTGAGTATTCGATAGCTCTGTTGGCGTGTATCATGAACCGTGAAAGATTGAGATTTAGAGTATGGCTACTCCACTGCTCTGGTCGATTCTGAGAATGGTGGTTAGTTCCGTATTCCTGGTTCTATTGGGAGCAAGAAGGTTGTTTAGATACTTACGTAGTATCCGGTTCGCGCGGCCATCATCTGCTCCAGCTCAGAAGCCAGCGCCCTGGTACGAGACACCCGAACGGAGCTCGGTTGTGTCAACGCAGTCGGACTATACAGGCCATCGTGCAAGCGGCCGTAGAGGCTGGCGACATCGATCCAGTCAGGCAGCCGGTTGTATGCTAGGGAGGTCATTTTGCGATCCAAAGTGAGTCGTGGGATGGTAATATCCTGGTCTCTAATAGTCGATGGCCTGCCGAGCCGTAGAGCCACGGCTTTCTCCAGGGCGTACACAGCCCAGAAAAGACACATCTTTCGCTGCACGGCGTTTTCTTGCTCTGATTCCATGGCGTGGCTACTATGCAATCCCAAGGCCAGGCACATAAGTGACGCTCTTGAAATAAAAGTCCACGCTGTAGACACCTTTCCCCGGTGCAGGCAATGAAGACACTGTATGTTGGAAAGCGGAAATTAATACTGAATGCATTTCTACTAAGAGGAAAAACGTACCGCCATGTACAAGGCACAGATAGAGTCAATATTGGTATCGATGTGGAAGGAAAGGCTCGACAGAATTGTTTCGAGGCTGTCTCTGCACGTTGCAGCTTGCACATCGTAGTCATGTCTGAGTGCCGCGTCATCGGCACAGATCGAGATTTGGGTGAAGAGCGAGTAGAGAACGTAGTGGACTATGATCAGCTCCGTATCGCTGATCGGACCGGGTGTGCAGGCCCTGATCACGTACTGAGTGAAGTCTCCCAGAGATCCAAATTCGAATGGCCAGTAGATCTCGCCCGGTGAGCTATCTAGGATACTTATCAGAACGAGTGCAATATAGCCTGGGAAACCAGACGCACCTTGAGTGATCCTAAGGCATGCCATGATTTTATCCAAGGAAGGGATAGGCAGATCCCTGAGACTCGGACCAGAAGGCAGCGCCGTCGGAAATGAACGGCACCGGTCCATCACCTTGTTTTGCTCCTGTTGGTCATTTATTGTGCTCAGTAAAGTACTCAACACCGAAGTTATATCGTCGACGGCCCTGGCATATGGGTCATTCATCACAGCGGTTTCAAGAGCCCTTACTGCGCGAATGACATGGGCAAACAATGCGGGCTCAATCCCTTCCACTGGCGCGAGGCCTTCGGGGGATGCCTGACGACTGCCAAATTGGAGCGATGGATATAATGGTGCCCGTAATCTAGTCGGGGCCATAAGGCTGCTATCACCATGATGGCGCTCATCTCTAATTTGCCCTATGATTCCGCAGAGATCCTCAATTCTGTTCGAAATATGCTCAAGCCTCCGTTCACTGATGATCCATTAATGAGTAGACAGATATACTTGAGGGAATAACTCACTATGCACTCGAGATCAGGACCCGTTGCCGCTTTTCTTTGGCTTTGTGAGCCAGCTTGAATGTACACTGTGCCTGCGCCTTGGTACAATGTGAGCACGGATGAACGCGATTACACTTGGTCTATTACGCCAGTTTAAAAGTCAGTAGACGCCTTGGATACACCCCAAGGGAACAATCTTTGCTGATCGCACCTTTCGCTGACGGCAGCGATCACACTGCAGCACGTCAGCATCTCATTCACATATAGGAAACGTTCGCATACTGCCACTCTCTCCTTCGCCACAACCTCATGCTCGTCTACTCCATTCCACTGGGAATCCAGGTCACCTTCTTCCCCTGCTTGGCCAGTGGGTCCGTAATCGGTGGCTGCAGTCCTGAATGACATCACAACGGTATCTAGAGACGCCCTCGATGCGAGTTGGGCAGGCAAATTGCAGGCCGGATAGTGGAACTGTCAGGAAGTGCAAGTCCGGACTCTTTGAACGCGCTCCCCGACGAGGTTGTCGAAAGGAATATTAACAGATTTGCGGGTTGGATGAAATCTCGAGCCTTCGGACATCGGGGCGCCAAGAGTGCGCAGTCCGTACGGTGGAGAAAGCGCTTTATATACTTGACGATTACCTACATATCTCTTGTTCCGTTCCTCCTGCTCTGGGACACGTTGTTATTGCATATCCTATACTCCACCATGAAGCATCGCGGCGTCGTCTACGATGTCGGCCTCAATTTTAATGGCACTGGATTCTCCGTCGAGCCATTCGATACCGCCCTCGTCAAATACGATATGGAAACAATCGCCCACAAGCTGCATGCCAACGCCGTCCGGATTGAAGGAGAGGAGATAGCTCGGCTGGAGACTGCCACACGGTCAGCGCACTCGATGGGCCTAAAGGTGTTTTTCAATCCGTGGAAGATGAATGCAACTGTCGAGGAGACCCGCGCATACTTCGAAGAGGCCGCAAAAACTGCACAAAAACTACGCAACGAGGGTATTGATTTGGTCTTTATCGCTGGGTGCGAATACACGATCTTCGGTAAAGGTGTCTTCCCTGGAGATTGTTTCAATGACCGTGTAAAGTTTCTCGCCCCGCAATTTCCCAGCGGCCACAAGATCGAGGATATCCCCCAGGCGCTGCGTGACAAGTCTATCGAATTGAATAAGGTGTTGTCGTCTTTTGTAAAGGTGATCCGTTCCCAGTTTGGAGGACAGATCACATATTCAGCTGGCTCCTGGGAAGTCGTGGACTGGGATATCTTTGACATCGTCGGTATAGACTATTATCGCCGAGGGGAGACCGCGGAGATGTATGTGTCGTGTCTCGACCGTTACCGGATTGGAAAGCCTCTCGCCGTTCTAGAAGTCGGCTGCTGCGCCTACGAGGGAGCAGCAGAGCGCGGAGACGGTGGGTTTGTACTGTTGAAAGGTACGAATCCAGACGGCACCGGCATCTTCGAGAACGACATTGTCCCGACTCGGAGCGAGAAGGAACAGGCCGATTACGTCGGGACGCAGCTTGAGCTTCTTCACAATGCAGGAGTTAATGGGGCCTTCATATTCCTGTTTTCGTTCCCTTGTATGCCGACAGGAAAAGGGGCAAAGGATCTAGACATGATGTGTTTCTCGCTGGTAAAGACCTTTCCTCAGCAGGACTCAAGATCTAAGGATATGCCTCCATGGGAACCGAAGGAGGCTTTCCATCGCGTCGCTGAAGTCTTTCGCTCTATGGAGCAGGAGGGATAATTGCAACTAGAACAGATGGTGGATTCATAGCCAATTGGGTAGGACAAACAATACACGTGGAATATGGAAAGTCGCAATATCCAAGCAACACTCATTTATACGCGAGCTCCTATATCGGTGCAGATCGTTGTTATACGACACTGCTGCGAATAACCCAGAATATAACTCAATACAGAGAATCTTTGGCAGGAGTAAAACAAATACAGATATTTACACTTCTTACTGCGGGTCATGTCCACCCGCATATAATCCTCGCCCGTGAAACCCTGAATACCGTCCAGATTGGCATCTGTCACCTGTTTTCGCATCAATCAGGGTGCAAACTGATCGGCACCCAGATGGAAGATTGAATGGATCCCAGAGCCTTACGACGGGGTGAGTAATGCGGCTCCATACCTTACTTAACTATGGGTCTGCGGAAGACATCTTCCGCTGTTCGACTGCCATCATGAGTGAAGAACGAAGGAGGCAGAACTTGTGATGACAAACACAAGTATTTATTGTTAATTCACTTGGGATAAAGTTAGTGAGTTGCCGCCTTTGACGTAATTTGGTTCAGTTATGCATCCACCACCAAGCGGAATATATCTTCCTGGCATGTCCCCACAGCGAAGTTGCAATTATTCAGACAACAAGATACCATATGTGCTTTACTGCAGGCATGCTGCGGCGCAATTAATCAGCCGATGCTGCCAATATGTGGCCGTAACTGGTATCCATAGTTTATCAGCACTCCAAGGCGAGCAGGTTCAAAGTGTATAAGGAAAGCTATACTCGAACGCTTCTCGTCCCACCCATCAAAGGATTTACCATCATCATAGCTTTATTTTCAGTTACAAGTTCAACATTTGTTCTGCTGTTGCTGCCATGTCTTCCGTCAAAGTTGCCGTCGCTGGAGGAAGTGGTGCCGTGGGAATCCCAGTGATAAAAGAGCTGCTTGCTGCTGGATTCCTCGTCACAGTCTTGCGCCGAATCGGAAGTGACAGTTCCTCCAATCTCCCAGAGAGCTCAGGCCTGAGCATTCGCGAAGTCGACTACGAGTCCATTGCCTCGCTCACGGGTGCTCTCCAAGGCCACACGGTTGTTGTTGCATGCTTCGGTGTCTCAGCCCCGATTGGAAGTCAAGATGTTCTAATCGACGCCTCCATCGCTGCTGGGGTGACTCGTTTCTTCCCAGCGGAATTTGGCACCGATACGCAGAACGAGAAATGCATCAGGCTGCCCGTGTTTGCCAACAAGATTCACACGCTGAATTACCTAAAGGAAAAAGCCGCTACGAATCCGAGCTTCACCTACACCGCTGTCTGTCCGGGATTCTTCATTGACTGGGGCTTGGAGGGAGGGTTCCTCGTCAACCCGAAAGCACACAGCGCCACCGTATATGACGATGGTGAACGTCTATTCAGTGTGACAACATTGAAAACCACCGCCAAGGCTGTCGTGGGCATTATCAATCGTTTGGAGGAGACCAAAAACCGGCACGTCTACATCCAAGATGCCTTGGTTTCCCAGATCAAACTCATTGCCATTGCCAAAAAGCTCGACGGGAGAGATTGGGACATCACCCCCATCAAGTCGTCCTCTGCAGAGTTCGACGCTTACGCAGAGCTCAAGAAGGAGAATCCGGATGCCCAAAAAAGCCTATTTCCACTACTTAACCTCTCTATCCTTGGCGAGGGTTACGGGGGCGACTTTTCGGCTCATCTAGACAATAAACTCCTCGGCATTGAGGGTTTCAGTGACAACGAGCTTGAACATTTGGTCAGGAAGTACCTTTAGATTAAGAAGATGGAATGATCCTGTTTGACTTTGGTATGGCTTTTGTAAAACCCAATAAACGTACATTGGCATGGCCTAGTTATAGCATGTTCTTAGAAGAGGGTGAATTCTGCTAGATGTCCCCTAGCTAATAAGGCTCCTGATGGCTGTCACAGCATGGCTTACTGTAGAGTAACAAATATCATAGCAAAATTCCTGTGGCACGTACCTTGTCGGCATGTTGCAAGCGATTTCAACATACTTCATTCCAAGTACGTAACATAAAGCATAAATATACAGTTGGATTACAAACTTGGAGTAGTCTGGCTAATTGGATATCCTCTTATTAATGATACTGTACACTACTAACAAGTGACGATTTAATTGCTGAAATTAACTGATATTTGTTAAGTATGATTAAATATGTTACGGGAAAGATTTGTCTAGCCAACAATATTACCACTTCCCAGCATCAGCCAGAATGACATCCGACGCCTTCTCAGAAATCATATAAATCGGCAGGGCAATATAGTACCCAGGGATCTTCGGGAAGACACTGGCATCAACAACCCTAAGTCCATCGACGCCTCGAACCCGGAAATCTCCATCCAAAACAGCCATCTCATCACCATCATCACCAATCGGCGCCGTACAGCACGCATGATGCCCCCAGGCCTCTTTCTTGATAAACTCCTTCATCTCTTTCTCATTTGTAACATTATCACGTCCAGGCCAGGATTCAGTGAAATCCCCATCCAGCGGGACAACGTTATCAAAGATCTCCCTCGAGAACTCCATCGCCTCGTACACAGCCTGGAGATCCTTCTCATCCGCGCCATCAGTGGTGACACCCTCGTCAAACGAGCGGAAGGTGATAACCGGCATATCCCTGGGATCCGTGGAACGCAACTCAACAGTGCCCGCGTTATTGCGCGAGCGAGACTTAAGCACAATCCACGCCCAGTGCTGCGCATCGGAAAGACACTCTTGCGGGAATCCAGGATAATACCCCATGAAGTTCCCAGGAGCACCAGAGATAAGCAGATCGGGCTCGTCGTGTTCCGCGACAGACGACTTCTTGATAACAGCAATGGCGATCCCGTTGGTCATGTACGTGCCCTTGAAGCCGACACCGTTCTTCCAGTCCTCGTAGCAGGGGTCGGGCAGTTCCTCGAGGAACGTGCATTTCGTGGTGAGGACGAAGTCTGTCGGGGATTTGCCGATGAGGGTTGCTTCGTAGCGGTCCTGCATGTTCTTGCCGACGCCGGGGAGGTCGACGATGGTGTCGATGTTGTGCTTTTCCAGTTCGGATTTGGCGCCGATGCCGCTGAGTTTGAGGAGTTGGGGCGTGTTGAATGTTCCAGCGGCGAGAATGACTTCCTTGGATGCGTAGACCTTTCCGGGGGTTCCGCCTGATGCAGAGCCGGAGCGAGGGTCTGCGCGGTAGAGGCTCTTGCCTTGGAGGTAGTCGACGCCGATGGCACGGGGGGTGGCGCCGGATGTATCGAAGATGACATTGGTGACGAGGGTTGTGAGCTGGAGATCGAGCTTGTATCCTTCGTCGATGGTGTCGACAATGAAGTCCCTCGGACCGGTACGTTTGTATTCAGGGACCTTGACTGCCAGAGGAACTTGGAAGAGACCCTCGTCCTTATCCCTCCACGGGAAGCCAGTGTTGAGATCGCGGGTGAGAATGCCTGCCAGGCCGGTGACGGTGTTGAGGACTTTGCCAACGAGGTTCTGGCCCACGGCGGTGCCGGCGGCAATGACGAGGGAGAGGAGCTTGAGGTCTTCGACGACGAGGGTGAGCTGGGTGAGAGAGGTCTGCAGCCAGCCCCCGAAGCCGTGGTTGACGATGTCGCTGGGTGCGTAGCGGTTATCTTCGAGACGCTTGTAGTAGTTGCGCATGTTGTCTGCCTTCCAGGTCTCGTTGCCTGTGAGCGCGGCGAGGTCGTCCCAGTCGCGCTCGTAGGGGTAGATAGTACTGAACCGTAAGTATTGCTCACACGAAGCAGGATAGAGACTTACACCATAGCATTGTGCGTCGTGGACCCGCCAAGAGTACCAGCACGAGGATACAAGATGCCCAACGGTTCCGCGTTGTCAGGAGGGTTGGTCCCCCTGTACAGCTCGCCGTCTGAGGTGCGGTAAACCATCTTGCTGTCCTGCTCCTGCCGGGAGAGATCCTCGTAGTGATTCACGAAGTAGTCCCATCGCATGGGCTCGTAGTCAGTGGAGTGCAGCTGCATGGCCGGGATCTGCTGTGGCAAGGCATCACCCTGGTCATCGCCAGCGTCAATCAGCAGCACTTTGTGTCCGCCGCGTGCCAGACGGGCAGCGAGAGGGCCACCGCCAGCACCAGAGCCGACGACGATATAGTCATACTCGGCGCTGGAGTTGGCGTTGGAACTGCGATGGGTGTGCTGGTGTGCATGGGCTGCCAGGGCCGGATTCCATAGCAGGCTGGACAGCAAGGAGACGACGCTCAACTCCTTGACCAGCATTGTGGCTCAAACAATAGAAATGCAATATAGACAAGAACAATAAACGAATGACAAAAGGCTGATTACGAGCACAACGGCTTGGAAAGGAATAGAAATGAACTGGTCTCCAACAAGGCTGGGCGGTTATATGATTATCATACTACGGTATTATAGCCTCCAGTATACGCCGTCCCCCTGGCCATCGTCCTCATTACCTCCTGAGTTCTGACTACGCTGCATAGAGTCATGCTCCCCGGAGAAAGCTCGCGACGAAGCCGTCCACAATTCGGCAGGTCAGTCCGCATTCGCAAGCCCACATCGGAACTTGCAGTTCGCACCGGCACGCTGGGATGAAGGATGCAGCCAGTGTAGCAGAACAATATAGCCAAGGCGCCAGGCCTCCCATCTATGTCCCGAATAGGCAATAGTTAGAGTGTGCGGGGCTTCGGCCCAACAGCTCTTAGTCCGCCCTGAAATGAGGCCAAAGTTAGCGTCCCCAGCTGTGGGACTGGGCACCAGTTTAGCCACTCAAGCTCTTCAAGCTCTGGCTAGGCCTTGGCTACTGCGCCGCAGACCCTCCAGTCCCTCGAGTCCAGGATGCTTTTGCTGACATCGTTACTGAGCAGGGACCGCGCCTGTGAGAATCCTGCAGAACTCAATTCCAGCCCATCTACCCACTATTACGGGATGGACGATGATCTCCATTGTTGGGAGGAAGTGCAGAAAGCAAATTTAACTGCAGAAACCAGGTTTAACCGGTATGAAGACGAACCTCTCCAACGGGCGTTGCGCCGGCTATGTCCAGAGACTCTATACTCCACAGCACCTGCGTGGTTATCTTGCTCCTGGATAACGCCACGGCCGTGGCAATATTGCAGAAAGCCAGTCTCAACGATCTCCATCATGATTGCGGACCCGCAACGTAAATTCGTAATGGATACGAGAACAATGCCCTTGTGCTCGTTACTTGCAGAGACTTTGGACTCTAAAACGCCTCCGTGCCAATATTACCTGACCAACAAAACTCCTTGGAACAATCTTGCAGAAGCCAAGCCAATTCCCCTTACGGACCACAACGCGTGGGACGACGAGCTCCATTCCTCCTAACTATTACTATAGGAAATAATACAGTTCAACAAACAGACACTAGCAAGGCTGATTTCCACCCAGTACAATCTATAAAGAAATAAACTATCTAGAACCGCGGGTTGTGCTCGTGCTCGTTGTTATACGTGCTCGAGCTTCCGTTGCCGTTTGCCATATCCACCAGCGGCACAAAGTGATCGTCCCCGTGTTTCAGTGCATTGCGGGAGCCTGTCCCAGTAGACTTTGTCCGGCGCCCCTGGGACGTGCCTGTTTGCGTATCCCCAAAGGCACAAGGCCAGAGACGGCGGAACAAGGACCGCAGAGCAGGGAGACAGGCGCAGATCACGCCGACATGGACTTCAATGGTGCTCCAGTAGCCCACTTTCACGTAGTCCCCTATTTACGGTCAGGCGGGGCTGGTCTGGACAGGTGGGACCGGGGAACTCAGGGAACTGAACTTACAGGTGAGGTTTTGGGTGTTGGCGAAGACGATCAGCGCGTCAAGACGGATGACGCTTATCAGGGTGACGCTATCCCATTACTGTTAGCATCCCTGGCTGTTTCTGCAGCCGGTATTCAGGGCTAGGAGGGACTCACAAGATTCCGAGAGAGAACATGCACATGACGAATGCCTTCTTCCTCCAGGATAAATTGAGCATGTAGAGTTCTCGTAGAGGCAATGCCATGACGATAACATCGAGAATGATGTTGAAGATTGCCGAACACCATACCTGCCCGTTGACATTGTTGCATTTAAACTCATGCTCCTCATCCCAGCGCAGCCAGGCGCCTTGGACTGGTTTACACTGGAAGATGGTGATTATGTTGAACACGAAGATGTAGGAAACGTTGAGACCGATTGCCACAAATATAAGTCTCCTGATCTCGCGGCGGGGAAAGACACGCAGGTAGAAGCAGAGAATCGATATCTTCGTCAGTCCGACTGAGGTGAGGTAAAGTATTTCATCCCAGAAGTAAACCTGGGCCTTATTAGTATTGCCCCTGCAGGTGTGATGGATTGGCGTACGTAGAGAATGTGAGTGACCTTGTCAAATGGCACCGTCCACATATCAAGGCCAAGCCCATCGTCCGCCACTAAGGATCATATCAGATCGGAGTCCACGAAGGATGAGGAATGCTGAGTTACTCACAGACCCAAGATAATGCTGATAGCGGAATAACGCAGCACTGTACATGTCAGTATAGCCCTATAACCGTCGCAACGCAGACAGAAGTACCATCGTCAACACCATAGCCCAGTCATCCCAGCCAATCTGCCCTCCGCAACAGGGGAGCCTGGCGATAATGCGCAAACAGAACACCAGGAATGCTATTCCTACGCCCGCAAGACCGGTTATCGAGACCAGCTTGGTGCGGTCGCGGACCGGCATATCGCACATCGTATAGGTGACATTTTTCGTCGCTGGCTAGTCAGATTCGCACCTTACAAGTGCATTAGGGTGAGGATCTCACTTAGAGACTGCCTAATAGTGCAAGAACCCGCCACGCAGGTCTCAACGTCTGCAGTGAAGCCCGGGTCTGTACAGAGACAGGTCTGGTTTGTCGCGCCGCATGGGGATGCAGGGATTGCCTTGATGAAACATTCCAACTGACACTCGTTAGCTCCATCTCCTTAATATACGACTCCAACGTACAGCACATGGGGGCAAAGCCTTGGCTAAATCCTCCATACTGGCTGCCCAAGCCGTGGCACAGACGGCCAGCAGGGCCACAATCGACCACAATCGCATTGTAAAGGATAGAAGAACAAGGACACAAAGAAATCAAAGGAATGAAGGAGCGACAGGAACAACACGAACAACAAGAGGAAATAGGACGAGGGAGTGAATGAATAAAGTTGGTGAGACGCTTTGCTAGGTCGAGAACCCGGCAGGTATAACCACGCATCCTTGGACATGAAGCTCTGACCGAATCGATCCTCTAGGCCAAGCAGCAAATCAATAACGATAGGCGTTAAGCCTTGCCACGAGCAGTTCCCGTCCATGGCCTTGGGGTGCTACCAAGCTGCATTGGGTAGGTGAAAAGTTCTCCTGTTCATTCAGCGGCAGTTGGGCCATGCCGCGATAGACGGCCTCGTTGACCCAGTTGCCCTAACCAGGGCTAAATTCAAACTGGATAGGGGCGAGTCATGCATTCTGCAGGGATAAAGGTTGCGCTTTGTTATTGCGATCTGCAGGCATGCCGCTCCTACCCCAGATCAGGACCTGTCGACACGAGCCACATCTGCTGTCGGACACTTACCGAACGGCCGTCGCTGTCTCGTCCGCTATGGAGCGGCCTGACGCTCCACTGTCCCCACTGAAGAATAACCGGCCCTGTTGACGGCTTCAAACCTTGGTTCACACGGCGGGAGACGGACGACGGAGGCTCGGATGCCCCAATTTGCGAGCAAGTCGTGAATCAGACCGCCTGAGTCTCTTCAAAAAAGGGTACCTTTGTCCCAGGGCCCAATTCTGTTTCCGCCTGTGAGGCGCACGGAATTATTAACTGCGCTGATCAGCGTGTTCGCATGGTGCCTAGGGTTATCTTGAACCCCCTGCCCGTTCTTTCCCTTATATCGGTGCCCGTTGATTACTGAAACAGCGCATCTCATTCGTTCCAACTCTTCTTGGAACTGTTCCTTCGTTCGTTCACTTTCAAGTCTCTCCTTAACGCCATGAAAGTGTGGTCTCTCGTTCTGTTCGCGGCCTGCGCAGCCAGTTTCCCTTCTTTTGAGCATGGACATGGCCACCAAAGACTTCATGAGAAGACTCTGCAAAACCTTCCAGCTGAGGTTGTGGCACAGCTGAGGGAGCAGCACCATGACAAACGGCTGTTTAGCTCTTTGGACACGCCCGTTGACAGTATGAGCATTGAGCCCCTTCTGTGACCCAACCATAACTGACCAAATAACTAACCAAATAGTCACCGGGGAGCATGCTTTCCATCCCCCCGACTACGACAACGGCGACCAGCGTGGTCCTTGTCCCGGGCTCAATGCTCTTGCGAACCACGGCTATATCCCGCGGAGTGGTGTTGTTTCGGTAGGCCTGCCCAACGATTATTCGATCGGGGCATTTACTAACTGTCGCAGTTCACCGGAGTCGTCGGTGCCATCAACAAGGGTATGCTGGACGAACTATCATCAAGACCAAGCTAACTAGTGCAGTGTACGGAATGGGCGTTGACCTCGCCTTGATCCTCGCCACCATGGGCCTCGTCTGGGTCGGCAATCCTCTGTCCATCAACCCTGGCTTTTCCATCGGTGGGCGTGATACCGGCGTCAACAACATCTTGAATAATGGACTGGGGCTACTCGGTATGCAGCCGCATTCTTCGCCCACATAACACCATTAACCCCCTCGGCAGGCGAACCACAGGGCTTAACAGGCTCGCACAACTTCATCGAGTCAGACTCCTCCAATACGCGCGACGACATCTACGTGACCGGCGACGCCGCGACGATGAACATGACCCTCTTCCGCGAATGGTACGCAATGGCCGACGAGAACGGAACCTTCTCTTTGGACACGATGGCCAAACGAGCCTCGATACGATTCGAGCAGACCAAAGCTACGAACCCTGAATTCTACTACGGACCTGTTACTGGGTTCCTTGCTCGCAATGCTGGATTTCTGTTTGCAGGCAGGCTGTTCAGGAACCACTCTACGGAGCAGCCGGATGGTGTCTTGAGTATGCCCCTCGTCTAATCTTCTGCCGATAGCCACTGATGATGTATCTAGCCAAGGAAATCGTGCGCAACCTCTTCGCCGTCTACGGAGATGAAGACAACCTTGAATATCGAAGAGGCTGGGAGCGCCTCCCTGAAAACTGGTACAGGAGGCCCACAGACTGGGGTCTTCTGAACCTCAACGCCGACCTCCTCGACTGGACCATGAAGTATCCCGAGCTGTCAAGGTGCGTTAAATACCATATCCACACCTATAAAAACTATACTAACAGCACTAGCATCGGTGGAAATACCGGCACCGTCAACAGTTTCACCGGCCTCGACTTGTCCGACCTCACCGGCGGCGTACTTAACGCCACGACCCTCCTCGAGGGAAACAACCTGCTCTGTTTCGTATTTGAGATCCTCAAGTTCGCCAGTCCCAACATCCTATCCGGCCTTTACCAGACTCTCGCGGTCCCTCTAGACTTCATCACTAAGGCTCTGGAGATCCCGCTGCTCGATCTGGCTTGTCCTGCATTCAAGGATATGCAAGTTGGTGGGAAGCCGGCGTGGGAGGCTATCCAGGATTTGTTCCCTGGTGCGGCCAAGAGCACGAGTATTCTATAGGGGTGATGTTTTTGTGCTGCTCGTATTGTATGATGTGATAATATTCTGTTCTATTCCCGGGCTATGTATATGATGAGCCCGTATTTATGATCAGGGGTCGTGTATTGGGCGGTTAGGTCACTTAATTAATTTATCATCTCGAATAATTATTCTCCTTTAAACCAAGTAGGATATAACACGACGTTGTAGCGAAACAAGAAATTGTCCTTCGTTGTTAATTCTATCGAAATACCATTCAACCAAAACCCCTAGTAATTAGTGGTAATCAGCTGTCTTCCTATTTCGCGTTATATGCCACCAAATCTAAACGGTCTTGGCGGAAATATATATATGTGCACGCTGTGTGCAAAGAAGTGGAGCACCGAGAACTACCAATATCTATAACATAAAGGCTTGAATAAAACCCATCACTATAATTTATATTTAATCTTACATCCTTGCCATATATCTATTTCGGGGGTTGCACCAATGGCCGTAAAAATGAGAAGATGGGCGGCAAACACTGTCGCTAACTAAATGCGCTCTACATGCGCAGGAGATGGTATACTGCAAAGCATTTCAGGATACATCCCACATAGCCGATGTTCAGAATATTCTAGTAGGCGCATGCACTCCACTCGGTGTTTGCTGCTGCATCTGCCTGTTCGCGTTACAAATTCAGGTAGAGCGATCTGGCCAATGGGAGCTCCGGATTGCCGGGCCGGGCGGAAGCGGGGAGATCGCTGCATTTGTCAGCCAACGTCATACCACAATTTTCATTCAATTAATTTATATTCAATTGATATTCAGTTGCTGTTCAACATTCTATACAGGTTCAGAAGCACACCTACAGGAACCGTATCTCAGCCCGTTTGTACATCTCGCACCTTTTGTAGCCATAATGACGACCGGCGTGTTCAAATACATCGACCCGGCTTCTTACGACCCCCACGCCACAGAGCCGTTCAAGAAGCCCTGGGGCAAGGTCGATGGACCGGGTTCATCGTACACCCTGATCGACAAGACGCGCTCAGTTGACAACATCCGGGGACGAGAGAGCGAGTTTTCAACCGACAACAGCGGGTTTGCCGTGTACAACAGCCCAAGCAAGGAAAACAACTTCAACGATGCATCCTGGGTGACCACAAACTACTACGCCCAGGTCGAGGAACTCCTGCGAGAAAAACTACCCGGCATCAAGAAAGTAGTTCTCTTTGACCACACTATTCGACGGCGAGAGAAATCCTCTCCCCGCGCTCCGGTCCAACTAGTCCACGTCGACCAGACGCCATGGGCCGCCGAGCAACGAGTGCGTCGCCATTTACCATCAGACGAAGTCGATGAGCTATTAAAAGGCCGATACCAGATCATCAACGTCTGGCGCCCAATCGACAACCCCGCATCAGACTTCCCCCTGGCCGTAATCGACTGGCGCAGCATGGCCGAATCGGACTTCGTCAAGGTGGACCTGCTATACCCCAAGGACGCGACCACCGGGCCAGGCGGCGAGAAGCTGCAGGCACCTGACTCGTCCAGCTCAACAGAGGGCTACGAGGCCAAGGGCGAGACATACTCAATTGCCCCGAACGAGGGCCACCGCTTCTACTACCAGAAGGATATGACGCCGAATGAGGCCATGTTTATCAAGTGCTTTGACTCGAGGAGCCAGACTATGACGGGGACTACGGGAATTGCGCATGGGGCTGGACATACGGCATTTTTCGATCCCCAGACGCCGGAGGATGCGCCGCCGAGACAGAGTATTGAAGTTAGGTGTTTGGTGTTTTATGAGTAGATCCATTCAATGTCTCTCAAAATGGGGAAAGGGATCATTCCATAGCGTCGAGTAAAATTTGCCATGTAGTAAGATTGTGTGTTCATGAAACCGCTCTACTACAATAAAGGATATTGCATTGTGCTCCTCCCTCTCTTGATTAGAAGGTGTTGACTCCTTACGAGGAAGGCACAACCCATGGAGTCGGTCGTCGTTTTCCTCTTGACTCAGAGACCCATCGTACCTTCCCAGTACATCCCACCTTCGTAGGGCAAGAGCAACCAGCAGATGACTTTCCTATCCGAGACAGCACTTTCGGCGAACTCAGACTTCGGCGAAGTTGCAGGGAATGACAACAGCCCTGGATACCAAACAGAGGAAGTATCCCCGCTCTTACATCAAGGTATGCAAACCCCCATGGGGATGGCCAGTCCTATTAATAGGGGTCGTCCCGTCAGTGAAGACCGGCATAGAGACCGGCCTGTATTGCGTATGCCAATCATGAGTCAAACGCGGGAGACTGCTAGCTGGAAGGTGAGACTGCAAAACCTCTTGTCCTCCTGCAGGGTGGCTCGCAAAAAACCCTCTAGTGGTTCACCAGACTCTACTTCCATTCCTGATTCTGAGTATGTGCAGGCCTCCGTCCATACGGGGGCCTCAAACTGATATGCCTGATAGAGAAGAGCCACCGCCTCCATATACTCGCCGGGCACCGGGCCCAAGGCTCGCAAATAGTATGTGGCTTTATTATAGATTGCCGAGTGCTGCTAACTTGGAAGGTGATCAATGCTTCGGCTCCTGCTGTCGGGGTGGGAATGGTACCTCATACTACTTACTCATATATGACGGTATGTCTACCTTCTTGTCAGACCAGGAGAATGTTCTAACAATTCAGGAAATCAATTCGTCGACCCTACAAGTCAAATCCATAGGCTACCTTATGCTCAGCACTGAATGTATATACGGGCGCTTATATCCCTCTGGTGTGCTAAGCTATATGACCAAACTGGTCCAGTAATATTCTATCCCATAGCAAACTAGGAAGCCTCAAGATCGAGAAAAAGGATATACACCGCCCCTTCCAAATTACCCAAGACCATTTGCCGTTTCCTAAACCTCCAAGAGGCTTCGCAACACCTGCTCAGGGGTGCGCCTAGGTGCAGCAAGGTCCAGTACCGGCTTGCTAGTTGTAGAAACCGAGCACTCTCCCGCCCACATTGGAATAGGAGCGGCTTCGATGGATCTGATAACGTTGGGCGAGCTATTCCTCTCCAACTCCGCGACTAGAGGCGAAGAGAAAATATCCGACAAGTCTTCATAATTGACATTCTCCACCTTCTCACCGATATACCCCTCAAGCATCGCCATAATCTCCTTCCCATTAGTATCCACAGGCCCATTCACAACATACCGAGCCTTATTATGCACAGCAGGATCAGGCAATGCCAGAAGATGGGCCGCAAAAACCCCAATCTCTTCAGGGTCGACCATCGCAACAGGTGCGTCCTCCGACACCGGTAGTCTCAGGGTCCCCTGCACCCCAGTCGCTTGGTACTCCTTCACAAACCGGGCCGTAGAAAATAGACCGAACGGAGCGAATATATTAGGCTGCAGGGAGGTCCACTGCATCGTACCAAACCCCGGCGAAGCAAGCATAGTCTCAATAGCCCAGTGCGAGCGCGCATAGTAAGCGGGACAATCAGGGCGGACATTCGGCGCGTTAGTCGAGATGCGGACGACGTATTGCACGCCGGCTTGCAGGGCCGCGACGTGGAAGGTAGACTCTTCGGCGAATTGGTTCGGGTTGAGATGGGATGCGATGAATGCCCTGACGACAGAGTGTTCTCTGAGCCAGTCGGCGCTGATTTCGACCCAGTTTTGCTCGAGGACTTGTACGCCGGGGATTTTGGTGAGTTGTTGCGCGGCTGGGCTTCGGATGGAGCGCGTGAGGGCGAGGATTTGGTGGTTGGGGAGGGCGTTGCTTGTGGATAGCAGGTTGGATAGGGTTCGGACGACGCCTTGGCCGGTGTTGCCGGTGGCTCCTGCGACAAGAATGGAGGGCATGATGGTGTAGAGTAGATGATATTACGAAGGTGGGATTGTGTGAAAGACTGCTGGACCGAGAGAATGTACTGATTTATACTGCAATTGCATGGCGGAGGGCATTGTAAATTATTGATTATTAAATTGATATAACAAATACTCTATATCAAAGTGGGCTCTCCGATGGGCTCCCCGATGGGCTGTCCGAATGCCTTCCAACTTGATACCACACAACTATCTTGGCGTAAGCTTAGTTGAAGTAGCATCAAGGAATTGCACTGTATTAACTGACCAGTTACCTAGGTATTATTGTCTGACTCGACACCGTCCTTACTAAGCCCGGCAATACCGTACCCCAGCATGCGGCAACCCACCTCACACTGAATCGATCATTACCGATGGTCGGTGCACTGAGCCTCTACCAACTATACTTTTTGATTAATTTGAAATAAATGATGTCTTCCAGAACATTTGAATGCCGGTTTCAGGGCTGTAACGCGACCTACCAGCGAAAGGAGCACCTCCGGCGACATGAGAAGCAGCACCACCAGCAGGCCCTCCGGTGCACCGTGTGTCGCCATGAATTTGGCCGAAGGTATGGAGACTATTTCCATACACATGTTCGAGTATAGTAAGGTTGACGTCTGTGGGTAGGGACACCCTCCGGCGACATATGCACAAGATGCATGGCATTAACGAACCCCAACAACGCAAACACGCATGTACACACTGCCGAAACCAGAAGATCCGATGTGAGGGAGGCCATCCATGTAGAGAGTGTTTTCGACGCGGAAGAAAGTGCTCGCTGAGCGGGCAGAACGAAGTACAACCCGCTGACTCTACTGATACCGGGCCGCGAATATCGTGGCAACGTACCGGTAGCCCCCAACTGCCGACCAACCGCTCAGCAAAAGAGAGCCATTATCTAAATCTTTACTGGGAATTATTCCATCCCCACTGGTCATTCATCCACCGGAGCTCGTTTAGCGACTACGAGACGCCCCTACTTGTCCAGTCAATGGTTGTTCTTGGGCTGTGGGTGAGCCAGGAACCCAACACAGAAGCAAAGGCAATTGAACTGCATAAGCTTCTTGGCTCAGCTATTCGTGACCAGACAGTAGGTGCCCAATTCCTGTTTATCAAGAACCTGGTACTGATTATGGAACAGGATGTATGGGATGCCTCCAAATCAGAGCAGGCATGCAACACCTGCGCCTGGCCGATCCCGACCTACCAGGCAATGTTATTGCATATTATCTTCGCCGGACTAGTCAAGTCTTGTGGTGTCCTTGGGCTGGATCTGAAGCCTCGTCTCTCTCCAGACGATTCCAATCTTCTTACTCGGCTTGTCACCAGTTGTAAGAAGATGGGAATGCTATATTACCCGAACATGCTGTCTCGGTGCTCGCATAGTGATATAGGCACGTTTAACTGGGTCTCCGTTGAGGAGGTCAAGCACTTCAACCTGGCGCTGTTCAAGGTGTGCAGAACATTCAGCAAATCACTCAAGGACCGCAGCGGTATAAACAGTTTGAACACAGGAGGGTCTACGAGCTTGTGTGTTGAGCCACGCGACTTGGAATTCCCGCTGCCAACAGATCTCCAACTATGGAACGCAAAAGGCAAAGAGGAATGGCTGGCAGTTGGTGCAGAGAAAATGGAGGGCCCTGGTTTAAACGATGCTCTGGAGTCGGAATGGATTTCAAATTCAGCACGGGTCTTGGAGGGTATTGGTATTTGATTGAAGTACAGCTGGCATTTACGAGTGATGAACAGATCATTGAGCGAAGTTGCACGATGTCAGCATACATGATATAAATTCGCCTTTCTATACTCCATTGCTACTGTAGAGTATCTCGGCATTAAGCCGCAGTCCCCACATCTCTATTCTTGCAGTTTGAAATTCACCATGTGAACCATCTCCTTCCAAAAGCCCGTAGGCTGGTCTTCCTCTGTCTGCTCATATGCCGCTATAAGCTCTGCCTCCCATGTCAAGTCCAGCTCATTGGGCCGTAGCCACCTCGTCTTCTTCCACACCTTCCAAGCAGTAAATGTGATCGGCGCCAGCAGGACCATCGTGTAGTTAAGGAAGAAAGTCGACGTCGACCAGGGCCTGAAGCTTTCATACCCAAAGCACCCAGCCATGGCTATCATCCAGGCGAGGGAGACATAGCCAGAATATGGCTGGAATCGGCCAAAGTACGGAAGGTTAGATCGATCGAATCCCTGAGCCTTGCAAGCGCGATAGAAGGAGACGTAGGTTGTCGTGATGATGATGTAGTCGATTAGGATATTGGCAGTGGTTATACTGATCAGCCATTCCAGCACTTGCATTGAACCACCAGATAGCTGGAGGAAGGAGAGGCAGGCGAAGGCTATGACAACACCGAAGCTGTAGATAGGTATACCCTTTGCTGTTGTCTTTGCGAAGAAGCGAGGTGCATGGCCTGAGACTGCTAAACCGTGCAGTGCTCGAGTGGCAGCGTAGGTGTAGGTATTCCCAGCGGAAAAGACGGTAGTCACCATGAGAGCAGTGACAATGTGAGGCAACACGCCAACACCAAGATTCGACATCGCAATCACGTAGGGGGAGGCAGAAGCCGATGACTTGCCACTTTCGATGGCGCTGACGAGGAGAGGATCGTTATGGGCGACTAGAATTCCAACGCAGAGAGCACCTCCCACGAAAAACACTCCAAAACGCCAGTAGACTGTTATAAAGGCCTTTTTAAGATAGATCCGAGGATGCTTGGCCTCTGCTGCCACCATGGATATATACTCCGGCCCAACGACCGTGAAAAGGGCAATCCACAGGGCGCCCAGGAAGCCTTCAAAGCGAGCCAGTTTGTCACCCCCGTCATGGGCTGCGAAGGGACCGGGTGTATTCCAGTGGCGAAATCCATAGGCATCGCCTTGTGGGTTACCTCCGACCATCGTGACGAATGTAAACAGGAACAACATGAAGATTAAGATGACCTTGCCTCCGCTGAGCCAGAATTCCGCCTCTCCGTAGGTGCCGACCGCAAGGAGGTTAATTAATCTGTATAGAAACCAACCGTGATTAGTAGCTGAATTAAGAGAATGGATAAGGAGTCTCACGCATAGGCAACAATGCAAGCAATGCACACAGCAACAACCGGGATATCATCTCGCCAATACTCCAGCAGTAGATTGACCGCGGAAATTTCAAACGGCACCGTAAGAGCCATGTAAATAAAGAAATTCCATCCAGCCATAAAGCCAAAGGCTTCATCAACCCATTTACCTGCCAATCTGATAAAGCCACCGCTCACAGGCATGTACGTTGTCATTTCCGCAAGGCAGTTGTTAAGCATCCCGACCATCAGAGCCTCGATTATAAACGCGATAAACAAACTCGCCGGACCACCTTTGTAGAGCCCAGTGCCAATGGCAATAAACAGACCAGTGCCAATGGACCCTCCAATGGCCACCAGCTGGATCTGTCGATTGGCGAGCCGACGGTGCAGTACCCCTATCCTGGCAGAGGCCTGTCCCTCAACGACATCACCGGGGGTCTTGTAGGCATCGACATCATCAATCTCTTTGGGGCCATCGTACTTTTCTTCGGCTGTGACAGCCATGTTGAAGTTATCCAGATGAGGATAGCGGAGAGTGCACGAAGCTGTGCTGAGCGAAATGGCTCAGGTTAGTACGCTGTCTAGTGGCAGGAGAGACATCTTATATACTCCTGACTATACAGCCATTCGCTCTCGACAGATATGCATCTGTGAACCCCGGGATTACAACCCCCACACTTCCGTCGTGGCGTGCGGGGTTATTCGCCTTGCTAATGGCATTGTATCCAAACCGATTGGATCCATGGCTGGCTCGGGTTCGTCGGGGGTTCACTGCTTGCCGGTACGGCTTCTTCTCCCGTGCTCGAATTGTGTACTTGTGAATTCACCGCGGGTTAGCTATCCCAGATATTATCCTCCTAGGTATTCCGTGGACGACATTCGTAGGCATTACACTATCAAAATAGAAGGTTGCGAACATGAAGTGTAGATAGCACAAGGATTGAAACTCTATAGATCGAAATGCCGCTAGTAGTACTACCCAACCCCGTTCTATATCGATCAGTTTGTATTTACAATGCACACTTGAATGTCTGAGTAACCACCTGTCGAAGCCCGATCATATCCGTTATGGCGCTGTTCATGAGGAATCCTTTGCTCGCCCATTCCTTCGCCTCCTCGCCACTGTCACAGTAGATCCCGGAAGCGATACCGGCTTCCTGCGCAGCCTCTTGCACCGACTGAACAGCCCGACAAAGTGTCTCATCCATCTTCCCTCCGGTAATAGGATGCCCGATGCTCACACCCAGGTCAAAGGGGCCCACAAACAGCACATCAATACCAGGCACATGAGCTATCTCCTTGACGCTCTCCAGAGCAGACTTCGTTTCAATCTGTACAGCAATCACAAGCGAGCTATTTGCCTGTTCCAGGTATTCCCTCCCCGTAAGCTCCTTAACCCCTCCCCGATGCGGACGCTGCTCAACGAACTTCTCAACAGCCAAAAGCGGTTCAAAGCCCCTGTTTCCCTGTGGCGGGAATTTAGACGCCCTGACCACATTACGCGCCTCTTGCACCGTCTCCAACGTAGGCACAAGAATCCCATGTGCGCCGGAGTCCAGAGCACGCTTGATCATCCAGTGCTGGCCTTCAGTAACCCGTACGATTGGGGACACTCCGCATGCAGCAGAGGCGGCGACTATCTCGTGCATGGAGTCATCTGAGATATTCCCGTGTTCGAGATCCACTAGGAGCCCAGTCCATATTTGGTGCTGAACGGCAGAGGACGCGAGTGAGATTTGTGCCTGGGAGCATCTGCCATCCTCCGTATGCGGGTTGACCGGCCTTGAGGCGTCGCTGGAAACGGTTGGCTGCCTGCATTTGGTTTTGCATGTAGGTATATTGAATGAAAAGAGTAATGTAGAAAGGCAGCAGATCCGAAGTAAACAGTTTGAATACACAATAAAGCAACTGCAATAACAAGCAAGACTGTCCTCCAAATAACTGGTATATAGAGTTGACGGGGTGGACCCAGCAGTGGAACCCGAGGAATCCGTCTTGGCCTGCATCGGGTGGCAAAGGAGAGCAACATTGGAGAAGCTCAGCTTGGACGGTGCAAATCTCCGAAGAACGCGAGAGCTCAAGATATGGCCTAGAGCTCGTCGGCAACAGGGTTGTGTCGTCTCCCGCATACTCCGTGCTTCTTTCCGACAGCCCTAAATCACCGATCCCCGAGCGACCTCCCATGTTGATTTAGATACAATGTTCTAGATGAACGAATGTAAAATGACAAGAAAGTGTGATGTTGCTTATTTATCCGACTGTCACGATGGAAGACAGACAATGTCAAATGTAGCATAATTCATTCTTCAATACAGAAATAGGCTAATAAACAATATGTATAAAATATATCTACTCAACAATCTCCTCAATCATAGACTCAATATACTCCTTCTGCTCCGTCAAAAACGTCTTCACATCTTTGATATCAAACGGTCGCTGTGCGAATTTCCAAACCCGCTCCTCAATGACCTCAAGCCTGTATCGCGTATACTGGCTGTACAGCTCGGATAGATTGCTGATCGGCCGGACACCAGTAAGAACAGACTCATCGCGAACAAGGGGCGATCTCGGTCGGAACGAAGTCACCATGCTAATGCGCTCCCGGCCTCCGTATGCCTTCAGGGCTTGGTGCTCGATATATCGCCCTTGCATGACAACAGCAGTTCCCTAGACATTCTCATCAGTAACAGGGTAAGAATGCGATGAAACAAGGTTTAATACCATAGCAGGCCCGCGAACCTTCAAGATCTCCCCAGATGAGGTCTTCAGTGCCGTCTCGCCACCAGTCATCCCAACACAATCCGAGAGCATCGTCACACAGACAAAGGGGTAGCTGTCCCGGTGCCACGCGAACGCGGGGAGGCTATCGTCGTCTTGCTTTGGAGCAGAGTAAGCCGATACGGTCTGGTTATTGACTGAGATGTTGATCGCGGCAATCTCGTAGTCCATGGCGGGGATCAACTCAATGCCTGCTACTTCGGACACGATGGCCAGGACTTCGGGACTGTTCCAGGCGTCGCAGACGAATGGGGCGCGACTATGAATGATTCAGGTTAGCCATCAACAGCCGGATAGTTAATGAAGTTGGAGGAACATACGCAGAGCCCATCCCCCGGATTGTTGACTTGACAAACTCAGACATATAGTGGCAGTTATCAAGTACGGGCTGGCTGAATATTTCAGCCCTCATCTGCTTGATAGCCGCCTCCGTAAAGAGCTGGAACGGAGCAGTAACTACATTGGGCGATATACCCTGGCCTTCAAGGCCGATCTCCTTCATGGTGGTGATCTTGCTTGGAGGTTCATAGTTGAGGTGCTTCTTTGCATTGAATGCCTGCTTCGTCTCGACTTTGGCTCCGTCGATCAGGAATTGGGGGATTGGTTCTGTTGGGCGGGTTGCGCGTCCTGTGAGTGTAACATGGTGCACCTTGGGAGCGGCGGCCGAAGCTGTTACTTGGGTGATAGACATGTTGGTATATTGATGTTCGTGTCAGACTATTTGTGTGTTTAACTCTGCTGCTGAGGATGGTAAAGTAGGGGTTACAGAACATTATATATCATTGACGAGCAACCGCAGAACGTCAGTTTAGGTACAACAGAGTCCCATATCCTCGCAAAGTGATCCGTGCCGTATGTTCTGGTCGCCGGGCAGGCATCCGAAGACTCTTTCCTGGTATCTATACTGGGAACTGTGGTATCTCTGCTGTCGGGTTCGTCGGAGAACAGTGTCGCTGTTTCGTTGCCACCGCAGTGTAAATATCGGGTTCCTCGGATTCTCGGTTACAGTCAACACAGGGGAACCGGTTCTCAGATGAGAGACACGGTTGCTTTTTGGTGGAGAATTCCAGGGAAAGCCATTCCAAGATGCCAAGGCAGTATCCAAGCATCTTTTTTAATCTTTGCTCAGATACCGGTATAGTTCTCGCAAATATAAGAACTTCTGGGAGGAATATATGTAAATTATGCCTTCGAGAGACTAGACATAAGCCCAACGTCAGCATTAAACTAACCCTGCGTCCTCGACTTTTCAACCATTTGATTGCTCAGCAAAACAGAGTTAGGGACAGCTTGAAGCGTTGGCATTCTTGTAACAACACGGCGAAACCTCATTCAAGACAGAAACCCTGAATCTAACCACCTAATGAGCACCGTGGAGCGTCAAAAAGGGCATCCAATTCCACAGTCATCACAGCATCCCTCTGCAATTCCGAAAACTCCTTTACGACATTGTTGCTGTTCACACACCATCCGAGTTAGTCATCTCTTCAGATACTCGGCTTTCAAACATTGGGCAATGGCTTACACCAAAACTTCCAGAACATCCATCGTCGTGCTATTCAGTTATTTTGTTAGCTTAGCATTCTCATACAAAATGATTTTTGATCTGTATGCTCGTACTGCGTTTATCTGTCTCTTTGCAATGTGATGCCTAGTCTCTTCTCTAGACCCCGCCACCACAAAAGCAGCGAAGAAAATTGTAGAAAGAACTGCCGAGAGTTTCATCGTGAAGATTGTGGTCTTTTGTTGTAGAGGTTCGAGAATTGGTATAGGATTGATAACTTGTAGGAATGATATACACGATATGATAACAGGGGAAGAACACAGTTACTTATAGACTTACAGTTACTCACTCTAGTAGGCTAGTGATGTAATACAATTATGTAACTAATCCAATCATAGAAAGGACATACGGTGTCTCCCGGTGTAAAACCAGTATGATCAGCAAATCCCATTATCCTAAGCAAGGAGTAAGCTCAATATATCTCGGGCAATTCCACGTCAGTACACTATTTGCACACCGCCCCTCCTTAGGAGGATTCAATATTGATCCTGAATACTGAATAGCCCCATGATGTCTCAGATCCATGTACGATGCCGACATGCTTTCCTGATCGATATGGGTCCAAAGCACAATTCGGATTGGATCATCGAGATCCTCCACTTGGCTGCATTGATGGTCTGTCTCGTCTCTCCAGGGCGAAGGTGTCTCAACCAACTGAGAACGAACATGATAACCATTTTCTGGACCCGCCGCCAAGACGATAGCGCAGATCAATCATGGAGCGGGCCGCATCAGATTGGACACTGTAAAATTCACATTGTCTGGTACCGTATCTTGCTATGTACAATTACTGTCGAGGGTGCGAGGTTGGCGGAGGGGAATACGCCTAAAGATGCTAGATCAGAGACGATAGCACTCGAGCTATATTGAAGCGTATCTATCTGTCGGTCTAAGAAGATGAGAAAAAAAGGAGCGAATCCTGAGAAACACCGCGTGTGTCGAGGGGTAAACTGGTTTCGAATCCTTCAGTACCAGCAGAAGCTACATACATTACCAGGCCCACAGCTAGGAGTGGGATACGAGCAAAACTAACTATACAATGAATACTTGTAGCGATGCTTATCTTAGGGACTTGGTAGTGACCGAGTTACTCAGCTGAACTGACCAAAAAAAGAAAAGCAAAGAAGAAAAATGATAGCAGACCCACTTCCAAGGCGAGGGCCAAGATGGATTTCCTCCAGCTGATATTTTTACTGTGATCGGCTCGCCCAATCTCTGGCCCCCTCCACTGACTGACATCTTCAGCTGACCCGCGGACACCATAAAAAGTCCACGTTCAAAATATCAGCAAATAAGTTCGAGTCAAGATATGAAGAATTCATGTATATTCATATCGGTCTCCTCTTTTACCCCATACTCCAAAATGGTATGAATGGTGGACCAATCAGGATGTATTATAAGCTAAGAGTACCATACTAATAATCAAATTGGGTTCCTCCTCACTCTTCCTCACAACCTTAAAGTTGATATGGATGATTCATATAGCATAGTTATAAAGAGTTAGTGTTAGTTTGTATACAAATAATAGATGGAATATGACTCGCGTCATTAGTAACTGGCTATGATATTCCTCTGCGGAGCACTTAATATTTTGCAGCTCACAGGGATAAGGATGGTATTTTATAATATAACTAATAGTAATTAGTTATATAAGCTCTATTTACTCGTTAACTAGCGCACTATCTTGTTGTGAGTGGGGCTATGACACAGAGCATTCAAAGAAGCAAAGAAGAGCGCAAAAAGAAAAAAAAAAAAAAAAAAAGAAAAGAAACGAAGTTAAAGATACATAAATCATGCCTTTCCTCATGCTAACAAAGTTCATATTTAAACTGTTTAATATTTGTCTCCTACATTACTTCCCAGCCTTTTTAAGGTCATCAAATTCACTATGAAGCTTCTGCACTGGCTGTCAACTCTTCTATTCATGGCAATTGCTGCCGCAACTTCTACCCGAGAGGGAATGCTTAAGGAGATTCAGATTATGGACCGTTGGTATAAGCTATGCGCAGAGAATGGCCGGCTCTACAGTTCAGCCAAAATCCTCCAGTGTATCCATCATTCTAACGACAACCTCTTCTCTGCCTATGCCCGCCTTCCCCATGCTGACAGAGGAGAACCTCCTATGGTATGTGCTTGGTGATCTTGTATTATCCAGGAGTTAAGGATAATAATACTATGTAACCAGGACTCTGGATCGTGCAATGCTGTCTCATCGGCGCTTAAGAAAGTAAGTTTTTGTGTTCTCCACGTCCTAAGTCTTATTAGCACTTCTCGCAGCATTATCTAATGTTTCCTGTTTCAATTAGCCTTTTGATGCAGGAAAGATTCTTTTTGATATTTTGAAGAAGCCGGAAATCATTTGTCACGCCAAGGACAAGGCGACTGCAGAAAACGTTAAGGGAGGACTGGAAATAACCTTAGAGAGATGGGGGCAGGTATGAACCCTTGAACCTATGGTATCCTCTAACAGTCAGTTGACATCTCATTAGAAATATCTCCCTCGATTCCACGCCAATTGCAAGGAAGAAAAGGGCAATGTGCTCTATGCTTATCAGGAATGGAAAGCACCTAGTGAAGCACTCAAGGGCGCTATTGGAGCTTGGGAGCTCTGGGATACCACATGTGCCTCTGCTTAGATTATGGATTGAATGATCTGTGTTGATGGATCGATAACAAGTCAACCCTGTCAGGGCTAGAGGAAACGCAATGTCGATCTTTTTATATGTGAAAGAAGCCACAGTACCTGTGAATTAATCCAGTGCTTAAGACTTTCGGGTCCGCAATTTGCTGAATAAGGATGTACTTGAAAAATAATTATGTGTAGAGAAGAATTAGATCAGTGTTGGATTAAGCTCCTTGGAAAACTAAACCCCCATATGTAACATGCCTAACAAAACCGTGTACAGTGGGACCAGACTAACATATACCTGGTCCCCTGGAATACTTTTAGTTAGTGTCATGGCGCTGCCACTTGCCATTGGCAGTTTGCCCATTTGACATACTATCGTCATCTACCATCTTGGCACCTTTTGCACTAGTTGTCTGTATAACACTCTTCCATTTGTTTAACTGAGAAGTAAGCAGGTGGCTGGGGTTTAGAGATCCCTTCTACTCGCCATCCTGTTTCTCTTTTCTTTACTTTTTTATAGTTGGTATTCTCGCGAATGCTACCTAGTTTAGTTTGGAGTCACTTTCTGTATACTATTAGTTGAGCCCATCAGTATCCCAAAGAGCTTTCCGGGGTTCTGAGTCCGTGAATAATGGGACCGGACGGTCTCACGAAGACAACAGAGTGAAAGCGAAGACAATGATGTGTCTGTAATGAAGGCTATTTCACAACCGAACGCCAACCCTACGTCCAAGATGCCACCAATTTCCGGCGCACCCCTAAATACGCACTCCAAACATTTGCATAGAAAGCAAAATGTCTTTAAACGCCATGAGAACTGTTACTACAGAACAATTTGGCCCATGAGACCGAAGCCGAGTGACGGATGAGTCTCGGCTTTCGCTCCCGACGGTGCACCGAGACACCACAAGAGGATAAATTACGATATGCCCGATCAAGTTCATCCTTGCGATCAAGTCGTTCTCTAAACCTACTCAGAGAAACCACACGGAATGAGCTCAGCCCCGGAGGTGGCAAAGGCCCATAATGGGGTTCTGTACCTTAATGTATAGGCACCCATGGAACCCGATCCGGACCCATTCAGACCCATTCACAACCCTACCACCTTCGGGCCCACAAGGTCGGAATGGAATTCCCCAACAATGCGGAGTCCGGAGAACTTGCGACTCGAATCTCGTCCTGAGCGTGCGCTGCAGGCTTTGCTTCATCGCTGTCAACCTTGAACGCCCACTCCTGCGATCCATTTCCACGCTGCACACATGCAAGCCAACGCCCGTAAAAAGCGAACTTCAAATGCGTAAATCAGCCTTTCCCGTTTATACGAAGACTCTAATAACTTTGCCAGGTGCATTGCATGCCGGCACAGCAAAATCAAATGCTCTGGCGATGAGCCCTGCGCCAACTGCCAGCGTCGCGGGATCCAATGCGAGTTCACAGATGGTATCAATCGGGTTCTCGTATCAGAGACGTTTGTTTCCTCTTTGCTCTAATTAGCAGAAATATATGCGCTGAGACAGCCATGCAGTTACCTACGACAGCTTGAAGCACGGGCTGGAGACCGGCAGGGGTATGGCGCCACACAATCCTCCCCATCGATATCCCTGAAGTCCGGCGCTGGAGACAGAGTCGGGGTTGCTGCTGGACGGTCTGGTGAATTGACACCCTTCCCCAATGTATCAGGGGCAGGGCCCTCGCCAGCGCCGACACCGTCCGATGCGCCCAGCATTTGGACGAGCCCATTCAGTCTGCCCTCGACGACTATTAAGAACACAAAGGGCAATAAACGCAGCTGGAGTAGGTAAATCCCACTATTTTACGGCCATAAACTAAAAACGTATACAGTTTGGCTGGCCCCATCCTCCATGTGGTCGTTCACTACCCGGTTGACCATCCTCATGACGGAGAAACTATACTCTAGATACCCAGACAGTGCACCCACTCTGGTCGAGAAAGAACTATATCCCCTACGATGGGATCGGTGCTCATCCAAAGACGCTCCCGACATCAGTGGCCTGCCATCGCTCGACCACGCCCTGTATCTGTTCGCCACTGTCAAGTTCCACTTAGGTCAGAACTACCGATTCTTCGACGAAGACCAATTTGTCCAGAATGTACGAGAGTTCTACCAGGGCGATCCGGTTAGAATGGCCAGCGATCACCAGCTTTGGTATATACAGTACCTCCTCGTTCTCACCTTTGGAACAGCCTTTTTGTGTCGAACGAAAAGCGACAAACCGCCCGGCGCGGAATTCTTCGTGCACGCAATGTCGCTGATGCCCGGACCATGCGTCCTTGTGGAAGGACAGCTTACTGGCAATTGAAGTGCTGGGTCTGGCCGGGCTTTATTTCTATTCCATTGACCAAAGAGAGTCCGCGTACATTTACGTGAGAAACGATTCCCTCGTTTATTATACACCTGCTGACGTCGTTGTCTGCCATAGCTCGGGCAAGCAATACGAATAGCGCAATATGAAGGACTACACACGCAGCTGTCGGAAGAGCAACCCGGCGCAGATGTCGTAGCGCGATGCAGGAACCTCTGGTGGACGCTGTACATCATGGACGCGCATTTCTCATATTCAGTCGGTCTTCCAATGTCAATGCAAGACAGGGACGTCAGCACTCCAATCGAACCATGCAGTACTTCGCAGCAAGACGTCGCCCTTAGCCTCCAGGCGAAATTGTCACACTTGCTATCGTCAATCCTGACAAGTACGTATCCATGAATGCTGTGAAATAACCATCTGCTAACTTGCATCAGCGGTCTATAAAACAGAGAAGTCCCAATTAGACGCTTTTCCTGGACACGACGAAGCATATTTTACAGCAACTGGCCGGGTATGCTGAGGAGGTCGAGCGGATCATTCACGCTGCATTCCGCAATTCGGTCGATTCCATGCCTAGGGGGACGCGCCATATTACCTTGCTCTACCACCAGGTTGGTATCTTTCCTGATTTTGTACCTCAGAGCTTAACAACTGCTGCTTGACAGTGCGTGATTGTCGCTACGCGTCCGCTTCTCCTTTCCGCATTCATGGAGAGGCTTTCTAAACTTGATACCGATAATGACGACGCCGCGGAGACACTGGATCTCACAAGGACGTTGATCATGACTGGGATCAAGTCCGCTTCCAAGACCCTCCAGATCATATCTCAGAACGACAGTCTGCTGGGTATGTCAACACCACATTTTATTTCATGTACCCGCTCACTGACAACAACAGAGGTATTCCTCCTATACAACCTCGAATTTACATACGCCGCCGCAATACACCTCGCAATGGCGAGCGCATTATCCCCCGAGGCCTTTGACGGTAAGGCCTCCGCCCAAGAGGCCCATTCCATTCTGGACCAAATGATCAGTAACGGGAACAAGGTCGCCAGAGTCCGCAAGGAGGAGTTACTGCATCTCGAAGGCCTATTCCACGAGGTTGCTGCACGAGCGGAATCGAAAGGCCTGCAGCCACTTTCATTGACGACTGCCCTTGGCCGCGAAGTGGATCCTGATGAACATGGCTTCAGAGTCGGCACAGAGGAGCAACACCTAAGACAGCTTTCAGACGATATGCTACCGGATGCCCATGGTGACCCGGAATACGATCACTCGATGTATCATGGGGATGTGTTGATGCCGAGTACCGAGCTGCTAAACGATATTGGGATATCGTCGGTGGAGTTCCTGGGGATTATCGAGCAGATTGGGAATCCGGATACTGGTTATTCGCTGCTTGATTTGGGTCAATAGCGACTTCACAGTATCTACGGCGTTACGATGTTTAAGCAGATTCGAGGACAATATAGAAATGTAGAGCTTGTATAGCAAGGGCTACGCTATGACAGCTAGTAATTGTATTCTACGAACGGTTGGAAGGTTTTTTCTACAGCTTTCCTATAGCTTTTCGGTTATTCAATTCCCTGCTCGTGACCATTTACATCTCAAAGTGCACTGTTGTTGCATGATATAGGTTATCACATTTGCTATATCGGATTGAAAAGAATGACGTTGGTTAAACACAGTTTGGCTTGCCGGCTTGTCCAAGCACGAGGCCGAGGAAGACCAGGGAAAAGTTCAACTCAGGAGGAGCAGAACTGGTAAAGGTGCCCACTATGCCAGGGCAAGAATCCCCGCACCGGCCTGCATTCAGGCTGGAAGAGCCACCGTCTATAAATTTCATAGTCAGCCTACTATGATAGTAAAGCGCTACCCTTCAGATGAACATACCGGAATTGCAAAGAAATTCAACCCTATGGAGGAGTAGAGCACTCAAATTCGCCCGCTATACCTGCGCAGTATCCGCCGCAGCAATCATTGTTAGATTCGCACCATTCGCCATCTATGAAATCCGATAGTTAGCCTATTCTAAAACCCTGCTCTATCCAGATGAAAGTACCGGAGAGACAGTCGGCCTTTGCACCGGCTAAGAAAGCAGCCAGCAAGGTAACCATGAGGAAGTTTAGATTGAATTGCATGATGAGTGATGATTAGACTAGCGTTGGTAGTCTTAGTGAAAAGAGAGGGAGGTTTATGGATGATTTATTCAATCTCATTAGGATGAATATGTCCAATTTATAGCTGCTCTGGGGGTTGAATGTCTATTTCGGCTATAAGACATGGATAATTGGCCCCCAGCCTCCAACAGGCCATCCAGATCTTGTATGAGGCATTTATTTATGCTATGGTATTATTGGAAGCCGGGCCGCGGGTTCCATTCAAATACATGGGGCGAAGGGTATCGTCTGGGAGGTTAGCCGAGACGACTTGCTATCTTGGAGTATTTGTGGTGGTTATTTGATAATGTGATGTCATGGGCGTGAAGTTGGCTTACTTCTAGACCGTCGGGGCTTTATAGAGATCTTCACACTACCAACTGCCAGTAGAAAGCCCGGCCCCTGTTTTCTATCTGATATGGCCACTCGTATGATGAATAGCAGTAGCATGTACCTAGCAGACCTCAACAGGGATTTGAACACAAAGTGCAAGGTATAATAGAGCCCATCTTGCATTTTCTATTAGAGGTGTACAATGTATAATTCATGGGCCTTTAGAATTAGACCTCATTGTTATTGTGGTCTGTGTTGGATTCCAATTGCGAGGAATGCGGTGTATGATCTCCGCAATCGCGTATATTGCGGAGAAGGACTACGAAATGTGGTTACAACAATAACTTCCTCTCCCAAGCAATCCGCAGCGAGTCTTGGCGATGCCAAGGGAGGACACTGGCTTACACTGGAGTTGAGCCAACAGTTGTGTGATTGGATGGTGTCACTGTATGTTATGTGTCGCCAAGAAAGAACAAGTTCTCTGACCACCGGAGTAAGTCATGCATACACTCCACTTCTCGCTATAATTTCTGGGTTTGGATCATATCAGCCCCCATCTCAAAGAATCATCTACCTGATGCCCACGTCAAAGTCCATGCGCGCGTTAAGTTGTGAAATGCCTTGCGTGCAGTAGATACCTATCAAGTCTACTTCGCCCAGAGAGACAAGCCTAGCTAAAAAGAGTCGGAGGCCGCATATTGAAGTAGACCACGGTATTGGCGTACTGGCCCTTACATCAGTCTCATTGCCATTTATTAATCATTAAATGTTACATTTTCGACCTTCTTGGCCGCTTTATATCCGCAGGCCCATTCACAAAGTCCATCCACATAGAAGACAAGGCCAGCCCATCGCGCTCCGACTTCTGGCTATCATACTGTCGCGTCCAAAATTCTACCTCCGCTTTGTAGAGCTCCATTTGAGACTCCAGCCAACTCGCTAGTATACGTGCTGTATCGTGCACCTTCTCAAGCGGCACCATGTGCGAACCCTTTCGGATAATTTCCTGCCTTACGCGTCCCTTGTCCAACCCTCCACTCCCTCCAAGGGCTTCACCAGTACGCTGCAGCTTATCCTTTCTCCGGTCAGGGACGTTGATATGACTCTTCTCTCCGAACACATACAGCACCGACGGGCGCACGTAGGGAAGATACACAAAAGCGATACATGGCCAAGGTGCGACGAACATGTTTTCCGGGCTATTCAAGTCACCATCTTTGGGCACCCTAGCTAGATCTGCATTGACGAACCGGTCAATATCGACAGAATTCCTGTCACTTGTCGGGGCTGAATTGAACCTCAGATACGACCAAGCTTCTTGGGCCTTTGTTGTTGCGAGCGTTACAGCAGTGGTACTGGCGTCCGGATATAACGCAGTTGGACACGATCGGAGCCCGTATTTCACGTACTGATTATAGGCACGAGAGTCCCAACGGCGCCAGAAGGGGTTTTCTCGAAGGTCGTTCTCTGCCTGTTCTCGAGAAGCCCAGGTATCTTCGCGTGTGCTGGACCACAGTGCAGGATTCGGGCGACCTGCTTTACTTGGCCGCTCGACTTGCATCATCGGTTCGAGGAAAATTAGGCTGTGGAATAGCTTTGGATGCATGATGGATAAATGCACACTGAGTTCCTCGTTAGTTGCACATAACTCATACAGGGTGAATGAGAGGTCGAGGTATATTGTACGCACAACTGAGAACAGCTGAAGCTATGCGCAACACCAATGATGGGAGGTTTGATCTGGTCTCGGAAATGGTTTACCATATAGAGGAGGTCGCGCGAATGGTCAAACCAATTGGCTATTTAACTAAAGTCAGCATACTGCGATCTGTGTTCGAATGGGAGGGGGCTTACTGTCGTCGCCGAGCGAGCGTTCGTTGAGTATACCACTAGCCCCTTGGTTCGCGCAGTCTGCAATCCATATTGCCTTTACCCTTACAGTAGTTAATGAAAGGAGATCCTCCCAGAGAGGCTCGTAGCATTCCTACAACTCGTGGGTCAGTGGGCATAATCCATATAGAATTGTGCTGTGGACTATGCCTTCGGGATCCCATTTGCATGTCCAGCAATGATGTTGAGATCATCCTCTGCCGAATCCGTATTGTCAATCGGGATATACTGCTTAACTGCCAGCTGCAAATCGGGGGTGTTCGGTTTCACTGCGTGGTGATATTCCCGAATAGCCTGGCAGGGGATGATGTGCTCTACGACTTTGAAATTTGAAAAGGCCATGCTGGCAATACGAGGAACGGTAGGATGGAGCTATTCAATGAATTCATAAAAATGCTCGAAACGATGAACAAGACTCGATTGAAGGGATGTTGGATGCCTCCAGGCGATGATGCTGACATCGTCCAGATTACTAATATCCGGAATTGTGGCTGCACAATTTAAAGGAAGGGGAGAAATTCCATTGATTCATAATTAACTGGCGGCATCCGGTGCTTATCTATGATGCTGGTATTTGGGTGACGGCCAGGTACCATGGTTCGCTGTGGTGGGCAGCTGCAACTAGAGCCGAAGATATCAAAAGGTAGAGATAGAAAGCCTCGACATGCTAAACTAGAATTAGGATTATAATGACAGGTACATTGACTGAAGCATCCCCATTCGATCAAAGATATGGCTTGATCTGCTCCTCATTCCACTCCCAGAACTTCCGACTCAATTCGGTGTCGGTGAAGAGGTCTCGCCTTGGGCAGGCGATTTTCCCAGGATGGCAGACTATTTTTATGATCAGTAAGTATTCACCATGGCTGCAGGAAAATAAACGGACTCCACTCTTTCTTTGCAACCTCAGTAGTAACGTCAGGATGCAGACCCGCGAAGAGCTGAGTATAGGCGCCGACTTCGGGTTTGTTTGCCACCAGTCTCTGTCAATGGTTAGACTGTCGATTAATAAGATGCCATGGACAAACGTACAACAGCTGCTGCTAGAAACCGGTTCATATCTTTCTGCAGGTTTGTCATGGCAATTCCAGGGTCGAGAGCCTAGCAACCGTTAGAAGGTCACGCCGAAGTCGGGGGAAGAGAACTTACAATGCTCACGATGCCGTCCTCTTGCGATCTCCTCGCCAGCTCAACAGCCTGTAGAACAGTCCCCGCCTTGCTGCGGCCATACTTATTCCGAGCGGACTCATTCTGATGGTAATCCAAATTCGAGAAATCAATTGCAGGCTTCGGTGCCCATGAAACAGCATCCGAAGCGACCCAAACCACTCGAACTGAATTCGGGGGTGACTCTTTCGCAGTCCGAGCCAGAGTTGGATATAAGAGCTTCGTGAACAAGTGAGGCCCAACATTGTTTGTTCCCAGCTGAAGCTCATAGCCTTGAGTGCTCTGCGATCCCTCAGGCGGGAACATGACGCCGGCATTGTTCCATAGAGCATGCAGCTTTGACTCCTTGCTCAGGAACTCATCTGCTGACGTCTTGATTGTGGTGAGATCTGACAGATTGAGGCTTAGTGCCTCGAGCTGTCCAGTGGAGTTGGGGAAGCGCTCTTTCAGGTCTGCGATGACTTCGTCTATCCTTTTGCTGTTTCGCGCGGCAAGGTAGACTGTTGCATTTCGCTGGTACAGAAATGTCGACAGAAGAAGACCGTAGCCAGAGGTTGCACCGGTGACGATAAAGACCTGGCGGTAGTGACAGATGTTAGTTCTTGACCGGGAATCAAGGGACAAGGCCTCACCTTTCCACTCTGGTCGGGCAGATTCTCCTCAGTTAATGGAAATTTTGGGTTGGAAAAAGGCATGATGAAGGTGCTGGCTGGAAGATGACCACGTTCCTTGAACTCGTGTGGGATGCGAGTCTTATATGGTCTTCTGTTCTTACGCCCGCAGCCATACGCCGGAATTCCGAGATCCGCAATTGACGCATTCTTTGGATCAGAGATCCCAGTTGGTGTAATTGGAATTATCATGGTCCTATAAGTCCGGTCCAACTCCGGTCGGCCTTTGGATGCAGAATGTAGCAATGGAGTCAGAGTGGGCCACTGGCACCAGATCAGCCGGCCCGGTGAGCTTATTCGTTCACTGCTAAATCCCTTGTGGCCAATGGCTGTGGACCTTGGGTGGACCGGCGTTCACATTCCGGTCCCACGCAGGAGAGCAATGAACCAGCATATTTGACAGCACAATTCCTGGGCTATTGGTCATATTGTGGCAAGCCTGTTTGTCGAATAATAACTAGGATAGTCAATAAATGCCTCTAATGCGGCCATCTACCGTGAGTTACACTACGTATATATGTACCGAAAACGCTGAGAAAACGCTGAGAAAAATGGATAAAAACCACTATCTAACCCCACCCCCCTCAGATTAATTCCCTTGACCCCGAACAGCCTCACGAGGCGGACCGGGGTAGTGGCCTGTCGCGGTTACGGGGTCGACCAGCCTTTCTCAAGTAACCATGTGCCTTGTCTTCGTGAATCTTTCGATTTTTAGCGTCAGGAAACCGTGCAGGGCATTTATTGAACTGACGTTTGTACGAGAATGTTGACTGCTCTTCTGGCCGCGTTAGGTTTTGGCCCGGCTTAGGCAATATGGGTACGAACGTTGGTTGAATGCCCCGGCTGCCTCGCTGTGAACGAGACGAAGCACCAGCGCTTTCTGGCTCGCTGGTCATGGTTGTCCAAGGACTGGGCCTGTAAATTCCTGTTAGTCGGATCATCTGTAATTCATGGTTGGTTACTGACCAGCTGTCAATATCCGGCGTGGAAAAGCCACCCTGATAGATGTTTATATCCGCCCAGGGGTATTCGACAATATCTGGGCTTAGGGTAGGGCATGAATCTACCCCATTGGCCGCACTAGCAGTCTTGACCGTGTCAAATAATTCGTCAAAATTGGGTTGATCATCAACCTGTACAGTCGAAAAGGAAGTTGGGTTTACAAAGCTAGCGGATTCCGTCACCAAGGTGGAGAAAGGGAAAGAGCTAAGAAGGTCCACGTCCTCAATTCCATCCGCCCAAGCGTCTCCGTCACTATCCACCAAGATTAGCCATCACCCATGACCCGGATCATCAGTCATAGGGGACGTCGTCAGGAGTGTCGAGCAGGGAACAAACTCCTGCGAGGAGAAGCATATCAAGCTGAACATTACGGGTAATAATGCAGCGGACGGGAGGGGATTGTGCAATGGTCATATTGCCAGGCTATATAGCGCGTCTCTTAAGATGTTATTTGAGTACCTGGAAAGACGGTTTTGCCTGTCCATACAGTTGATGTGCTTGCTTCCCTGTAGCTGTCTCCCCGTATTGCGCTAGCCTAATTGTCCTTGGCGACTGTTGTGATTCATTCATTTAGCTTGACGCCTTTCCAGGTAGGACATTCAAAGTGGATGGCTCTCGGCTCATCTGCACTGCCCCCTTGGCAAATTTCTATCGCGGCGTGTGGGAAGCCTTGTTTAGCGTCGCCTTTTCTCTAAGAGAGTCTTGCCGCGGACGTTATGGAAAGTCAAGTGTAAGGTTAGTCAGTTTGAGGGGGATACTAGACTCACGGATACCTCTCGTGATCATAGAAGCCCAGAGAGGCCAGATCGGGCCGTTCGGAAAAATCATGGTCAGCTAGGGGATCGCCCTGATGACACTGCGGATAAGGGGCAGGATCCTCATTGTCGTTGGCATGTAGCTCACTGCTACTTGAAGGTTGCTGATCATGCATGCTCAAGTAGGGTGTGGTGCCACGAGATAGAATAGGAAAGACAGAATGAAAAGGTGAGGCTTTGTGGAGAGGAAGGACAGGGAAATATTGGGAGGAATGAACATGTATCTATGTTTGGAGAGGGACGCACTGGGGACGGTTGCAAGGACGAACTCAAACCAATAGGAAAGCAGAGAATTGGGAAGCTGAAACCAATCCCCCGCCTTTTCTCGCACGCGCCATCGTGCTGCGAGATCAGAATGACGCGCCTCCAGACCCGAACCAACAGCAAGGGGAATATTGGCAGGTGGTTTTACTCCTGCAGAGAATGTCCACTCATAGTTTTTGACGATTGGGAGGGCATAAGGGATGGGAACCCCTTGTGTGATTGTAGGGAAATTTCTCGTGGTCAGATGGAGCGTGGCCATGTTTACGTCTTCCGCTGTGCGAGGAGGGAATGTAAATTTAGGTTGAACCTTAAGAATGACGAGGAGGATGAGTAGCATGGCTCTTCCAAGTACCTGGTGGTCTTTGAGGTGTATTGCCAACATGTGTGTTAAGAACTGGAAGCTGCAACCATAGTACGTTTGGTCGAGCAATTTCTCACGGAGATGGGATGGATGTGAAGTATTCAGTAAATCTTGAGACGTGTTGAAATATAAAGGTTCTAACGTCGTTAAGCCTCTCCGACACGGTCACAGAAACAGTAACCATGGTGCCCCCGCCCACCCCCCCGGAGAAAGCCCTCGCTCAAGCTACGCTGCCTGAAGCAAGTCACCAATATCAAACCCCCAAACATGACAATATCGTGCCCGAATCTCCGAAAAGCACTTGTCCCCATCTTGGCCTCTTGGACTGCTTGTAGTGTTTATGATCGACTAGATATATTAGAGCTTCCAAGTCGACTTTATACCCAGCTTACCGTAGTCGTTGTAGATCTCACGAAGATATCCGGACAGGCTCACGCCAGCGGGAAAAGTGAGATGCCACGTGTCCGAATAGCCACCGCATATTACTTGGTGGCTTACGGTTCAGATGGTATACAGTGGAGCAAAGCCTGACTCGCGCGCTAGAGCGAACGTAGTATCGAGCATTATTTAACCCCAGACTTGGCCCGTTCTTTCTGATATTTCTACAACGCGGGATGGTGAACCGTGATATAATGGCATTGCCTAGCCAACAAACACTGGCAGTGTTCGAACTAACTGAGGCCATTATCTTCCACCTCGACAATCCAGTCGACATAGTCCGCATGCAAAGGGTATGCCGCCGCTGGCGAGATATTATCACAATATCACCCCTCCTGCAAGAAGCATGCTGGTACCGCCCGTTCAGCAACCTCACGGCGCCCGGACAACCCGATAACATCACCAGCACCAACACCAGCACGAGTATCGCGAAGGGTGCCGAAAAGCATATATGGAAATTGAACCCGGCGTTCGAGCGGGTCGGAATGGACCTATACACCCGTAACAACCCTCCACAGAAGCACGGGCATTTTAGTCTACAAACGCGTGTATACGATAAACCAGGATCCTGGACAACGATGCTCGGGACGCAGCCACCGCGAACACAAGTTGAGTTTGACATTGACTGCTATCAAGATGACGCGCGAGAGCAATCTATGTAAAGTGGACCCTAGGCCCTTCATAAATACCATACCTCTTGATTGAATCGGACCTAATACATACCCAGCAATTACTGGATCCAATCTACCGGGCAACCGCTGCTGGTAGGGGACATCATGGCCGTGCTAGCTGAATGCCAGAACAGGCAAGAATGCGGTGTCGACCGATGGTATGCGGACATCGAACACCGCGATGGCGATATGCTTGTTGGTACCGAAAAGGAGTGGCTTGAGCAACGCCCGGATAGGGAGCTCGAGGAGATACCGGACGATGTATCAATTAAGGTGGCGTTCGCGAAGAACACTCCATGGGGCGGCTGGTGTCCTGCATTTTCCCTTCGGCGACTTGAGAGTAGTATCGCGGCTGGGATGAACTTTTTGCATGAAATGCAGTTGTATACAGTGGCGGCCGTTCGAGGGAAGGAGTACGAGCGGCATGATGGAAATGGGTTTACGCCTGTGTGTTCATCGGGCGGGGAGTATCAGGCGAATCTGGTGGTTGTGAGGGATTACGATCATCCATACCTGGAGGACTGTAGGCATATTTACCGCCTATTGAGTGACGTTTAGACGAATTCATATGATTAATACATCATCGGGTACCATGATATACTACCGTGAAGTATTACTGCCGCTTAACGACCTGCTCTGCAATGACCTCCTCCACTAATTTCACAATGTCTTTTCCACCACAAATCTTGCGAATCCGCTCCACCGTGCATTGTGCTGACCACGGAATCATCCATCTCAGAGGCCCAAGCCACCAAGCGGTTGGTGCAATGAGGAGCGCCGAGTCACTCTCCGTCTGAAGCCCAAATAGCGTCGCTGCTGTACCCAAACCCATGGCGACGCGCTTTGCAGTGATGGCATCAACGAGGGACAGGACAGCCAGGAAGAACGCCGGATCTATATCTGGTGGAAAGTCCGACGCCAATGTCCCAGTTGGCGCATCAGGCCCGGTCCGGGGATGGCCCCAGAGGAGGATTGTCGAGTCAGAATTGCGACCATTCGGCAGAGCGGCCTCGTACTGCTGTCCCTCTTCGGTTGACCAGAAGGGGTGGTCAGGGGCGACACTGCCAGCTGTTAGTATGGTATTTGCCACAGCTGGGTTATAATGAGGATGTACGGCCAGAATTGATGCGGCGTCCAAGGCGGAACCTCAGTAACTCCATTCACAGTCCTGCTGGGAACAGGTGGAGAAAGACCTGGTCGAGGGACACCCTGGAGAAGGTTCGCAGATGTTGTATGGATGGTGTCTACGCAGTCATATGTCGTCGTAGTGCCGATTGCGCCCGATTCGATCACAAAGGACTCGGACTGGTTGAAGTGGATATGCAGTGGAGGGGCCTGTCCAGCTCAGAATATGCGTTTAAGAAAGTTGATAGTAAAATACCTGAGGATGCTGTTTGCCTGCCTTGGTCGCCTCGTGTCCGCCAACATACGTCGCGCGCATGAGGACGGACGCATCCAGCTCGGGCGACGGCTGCAGGAACTCGAGGATGAACGAGCCATCGAAGAGAACATGTGGGCCGCCGAGTGGACTTGGGAGTTGAGGTTCTTTCTGCGATGGCCGCGACATTGTGACTGTGGGATGGTGAAGGACGTGGGAGCCCCGCCTACCGTAAGCTCAGCTGATGCTGCTGATGCTGATGTGGCGCCGCTATACCAGAACCGCCATAGCTTACCAGAATATTTCGATTCATTAAGAATGTGGCAGAGACTTTTATTGTCGTCATTACACTCTGTGGCCAGATGAGGCCGATATTAGGGTTGACTCTGCCGGACCTTCCAGTCTGTACTCATGATGTGCATGGGACATGGTTTGTTATGATCAACAGCCTGAATGGCCGAGAATCGCTACTTCATTGTATCCTGCCCGGCATTTCCCGAGCATTAGAACTACCAAGTCCATCCAGGTATAAACCATCAAGCTAACTCCCATAGGACATGGCAATTGTTATCCGCGGCACGGCATTTAAAATCGACCAAATCCAGATCCATGCGCAATCTGCGACATTCTGAAGAGCCGAATTTCTGGGGCTCTGTGGATCACCGGCGCTGCCCAGAAAGGAAGATCCTCCAGTTACCTCGCCCTGTGACTGCGCCAATCAAACGGTCTGACCAAGTCAAGCACGTTTTAAATTCTGCAGGGCTGGGTGGGAATTTGGAATAATAACCCTGTTGGTGTTCACTGCAGCACTGGCGCCCCTGAACCTCGCTGGCCCTACCTATGTTCTACTACCTGTGCTCACACTAACGTTAAAGCCTGATTTTGGACTAAATCCGTAAGTTCCGACAAAAGTGACTGTCTCATGTCAGGAAAAATCTCCAGTGCCAGTGCTGGCAGTCGTCTCACAGTGAGACATGTCTAAGGACACCGTTGCTGCCTCGTCAGCCACGGCCCTTGCAGGTCTAGACAACCCAACTGCCGATATTTGATCCAAGACAATTCGTCACTGATCGGGTTGTCAAATTGTCAAATGGTTCGCGACGTTATCCGTATCGGGCGTGTTCCTCCGTATAGGGCTACTGCCAGACGCACATGGGCGTCGCACCATTGCTTCAGCTGGTCGGCCCATCTGGTTCGGCACTTAACACTTGGATCTATCGAAACAGCAGGTCAAAGCCGGCAGAAGATCTACCTGATCTTGCCCGACCGCTAATCATGTTCGCTGAATCCCATCGGCGCGGGACTCAGATATATTGCACCATGTTGAGCCTCGGGCAGTCTGCACCCCCAGTCCCCACAGATGAAACACTCCGATACAGACATGAGAAAATTCTCTTCACGGCTGTCGGGTTCCTAGGGTAGCTCAAATCCTATATAACCCTGTAGCTGTTCCCAAGAGCTCCTCTCATCAGCCAGACTGGTTCTGCCTTCATCTTTCATTCTTTCCAGTTCAGACAGGAGTCATTCCCATCCTTCATTCCTTTCTTACTAAATCCGAGCTGTGCTTGATTTAACACTCTTTTACATTCACTTATTAGCCTAACCCCATCATGAAGACAGCACTCATCCTCGCACTCGCTGCTGGCTCCCTCAGCGCTCCAACACCCACCATCAAATCTCGCCAGTTCAACCTCGGCGATCTCATAGCACCAGGCTCAGGAGGCCTCCTCGGCGACGGTCCTGGCAGCGGCTCCGACCTAGGCGACCTCTTCGGCGGCTCGTCCGGCTCGTCATCCTCTTCTAGCCCTACCCCCTCATCAACTGCCGGCGGCTCCGATGACGGGTTCGACCTATCTGACTGGTTCCCCGGCTCCTCTTCAGCCTTTAAGAAGCTTCCCCGTGATGGAGGCCTCGGCGGACTGGGAAAGCTACCCGGGACAGGCTCATCTAGCGGTTCTGACAGCGGTTCCGATAGCGGGTTCAACCTAGGCGACCTCTTCGGTGGTGCGTCCGGTTCATCCTCCGGCTCTGCCCCGTCGCCGAGCTCCACTGGCGCCTCTAGTAAAAGCCTCCCCCCAAACATCCAATCTAATACTTACCAAATGCAGGCGGCGGTTCTGACTCGTCTGATTCCTCGTCCGGTAGCAGCGGCCTCGGCGGTCTCAGCGGGCTCAGCGGGCTCATGGGTACAGTGCCTCCCCCGGGTGTCCGAATAAATAGCTGACAAGGGCAGGAGGTGGCTCCGACAGTTCTGATTCCTCTGATTCCTCCGGTTCCTCCGACTCCTCTGACTCTTCCGACTCGTCCAGCTCGTCTGGCTCTGGATCCTCCGACTCCTCATCCGGTAGCGGTGGACTAGGTAGCCTCCTTGGTATTAAACCTTGTATATACAAGCTCCAACCGGCATGCTAACTGTAGCAGGAGGCTCCTCCACGTCGAACGACGTCTCCGACAACAACGGCTGCAAAAAGGTGACCTTCATCTTCGCCCGCGGCACCACCGAGATTGGCAACATGGGCAGCGTTGTCGGCCCCAAGGTCGGCGAGGAGCTGAACTCGCTCACCAACAACGGATGCGCCGTTCAGGGTGTTGACTACCCTGCTGATGCCGCTGTATGTTCCTCCGTACTTTCTCAAGGCCTACCAAGTATACATTACGTCTAACAGTACTCTTCTAGGGAAACGCAAACATGGGCGCCTCCGGTGGCCCCAAAATGGCTGAGCTCGTGCAGACGGCACTCAAGCAGTGCCCAGACACCAAGGTCGTTCTAGGCGGCTACTCACAGGGCGCAATGGTCGTGCACAATGCGGACAAGAAGTTGGAGTCTGGCCAGGTCGTTGGTGCTGTGACCTTCGGTGACCCCTTCAAGGCGCAGAAGCCCAGCAACATCGAGCAGTTCAAGACCTTCTGTGCTAGCGGCGACCCTGTTTGCCTTGATGGCGGAAATGTCATGGCTCATCTGAGCTATGGTGGCAATGCGAAGGAGGCCGCGCAGTTCCTTGCCAAAGCTGCTGGGGTCTAATCTGGTATAACTGGTTTGCATGGTTTAGCTGGTCGACCAGCTATACCGGGATCAACTACGAGTATGGTGTATGGTTTGATATGGGCGAGCACGAGTACGTAGTCCTAGTCAATGTTAAGTACGAAATTGCTATCGTCTGGTGAATTTATATTTGTTTAATCCTGTCATTTCTCTCTTGTTATCTCCCTCCACCGGTCGTACACTCGTATCGGCCCAATCATGACCTCATTATACAACGCCTGTGGTTTAAAGCCAATCACGGCCCCAGATATCCGGAGATTCGCACCTCGATCCGACCCCGAGGTCCGATCTGCTAAACTTGTTCCAGTAGGTGACTCACTTGTACTACAGTAATCGTGGTGAATTTGTCATCTACTCAATACGTTTTATCAGCCGCATCCCTCGCCTGAGACTATCTAAGCAACTAATCTCATTAACCCTTTTCTTGGATCCGGCCACTTTGAATTAAAATCTGATATTAAAATAATTCACAGCTTCGAACTCCGTCAAAATGACTACATCTCACGCCTCAAAACCCTACATTCCAGTCGCCGGGTTAGCCGAAGATGGCTGGTCTGAAGAAGGAAAAGCAACAGCAACCTGCTACTGCGGTACTGTCCAGCTATCATTTGTGAGTAAACCAGTGTCCATTTAATACTACCTTTAATAACCATTATCCAGCCAACTGAGGCCCCAGGCCTAGTCGACACATTCCTCTGCCACTGCACTGACTGCCGTAAAATCACGGCCTCAATGTTCGCATCTAACTTCATCATCGCGGACTCTCATCTCACGCATGTCCGAGGCCGTGAGAAACTAAGAACATTCAGCCAGGCAAAGACTATAGTATCCGGACAGGCTATGACGAATTATTTCTGCTCGGTGTGCGGGTCTCTGATGTACCGCGTTGGCGAGGCGTATCCGGGAACTAGCATTCTGCGCATTGGTACGGTGGATGACTTTAGTCTGCATAAGTCGAAGTTGAAGCCGAGAGTCGAGCAGTTTACCAAGGATCGTGTTTGTTGGCTGCGGGATGCAGATGGTGTCAAGCAGGTTCAGGGCTCGGCTTATACGCCACGAAACAGGGGGTCTGGAGAGGTTCTATGAATTATATATTTGATACTGACACCTTGAATATTGAAAACAAGGGCTTCCTTATATTGTGCATTGGTGAGAATTAACCGTATTCTCCTTGGTGTGCAGAGTTTTAGCAAGTTAATCAGTCAATTCAATAACATTCAACACATATTTGACACCTCCATCATACCTCACTGAGGAGAATAATACTCCCCGGCCTCAACAGCCGCAACCAACTCCGCATCGACGTTAATAAACTCATCAAAACTCGCCTCCAACTCCTTCAGCACAATCCCCACAATCCCCGCAAACACCACACCCCCAGCCTCATTCAAATGCGTCCTATCATCCTCACTCAAGTTATACGAATCCGCATTCTCCTGCCCAATGGCCTGGACATACTCCCTCGACTTGGTATTCAAATCCCCAATCAATGCCCCCGTCTCCTCCGCCGCCTCCTCCGTCAACTCCCGCACATTCGCCAAATCATCCGTAACCGTCCCATCACTCCCAAATGTGCGCCTCGTCAGCGAGGTGAGGAAAATCGGAATCCCACCGGCATCCCTCACATCCGCGTCAAACTGCACAAGGTTGTCCTTAAACACAGCTAACCCCTCGTCTGTTTTCTGGTCGTTGTGCCCGAACTGGATGGTCACGTAGGGCGTGTATGAGCCTGCACTCTCGGAGACGGCCGAGAGGACGGAGTCCCAGTCCCCGCCTGAGCGGAAGGAGGCTGTTGTTGCGCCGCTGTGGCCGAAGTTTGTTCCTGTTGAGGAGGAGGATAGAGAGGATACGAAGGCGTCGCCCCAGCCGCCGCCTGAGGCGGTGGTCGAGTCTCCGGCTAGGATGAAGGCGGGGGGGAGGGCGCGTTTTGTTGGTTGGGTGTGGGTTATTCCTGCGAGGAGCAGGGTTGGGAGGATATAAGACCGCATTTTGGTGTTGTGATGTTGGTAATATAGTGGTTGGGTTTGTGTTTTGGTGGTGAGTTGGGCTGGGAACAGGCAGTATATATAATGGGAGCGCTCCTCATGTCATTAATTCTACCCCAAACAAAGTCCGCGTCGGATAAATGGGAACAGCCATGAATATATTAACTGAATAACGCCAAGAGTCCTGAAGAATGAGGTGATGAATATTACGGAACTTTGCGTTGTTAGGTGGGTAATCTAGAGACTCGCTGGGAGATGGACCGAGGGGGATTCGACGGCTTGGGGAATGTCCGTGCCAGAACAGCAAGCGTGTGACAAAGTGCACAGAGTAGAGTGAAAGCCAGGGACAGTGTCCAATAGCATGGGAATCCGAAGCAGCGAGTGCGTCAAGAGTGCATCAAATTGCATCGAATTGCGGAGAGATCAGCGCCAAGGCGGAGAAACTGCTGAATTTCAGTCTCCAGAGACAGCTTAGATCGGTCATCGCTGTTTAAATGTCAATTAGCCCGATCCGCTGGGCCGAGTGAAATCTCGAGGGAGAATGGAGTGATCTGGAAAGGTCTGATGAATGACGAGGTGGCCCTTCTTCCGATGGGTTCTGTTGAGGTTGAGAATCTTAATAGATACTACATGTACTGCTGTACTAGATACTGGATACTGACGGTCATAAATACATTGCCATTGCAGGATAGATAGATATTCAACAAACACCGCATTGAAACTAGACATTCTGTTGCACAGACAACCCTATACAAAGGAAAAGCCACTTAATACGCATAGAAGACCCCATCCTCAGCTCCAGCAACAGATCCTCGCAGAATCTTCTTATTCGTGGCCTTCAACCACCACCGCAGCGCCCAGGCACTGATAATCGTCGCCGTTCCGAAAGCCGCATTGCTTGACATGGCGATGATATACCGCGGTCCATCAGAGTCCGGATACAAATAAGGGGTATAAATATAGGACGCATTCGCAACAACATTAACAAACGATAACGAAGCTGCTTTCTTCTCAGGAGTCTGGCCGAGCGTGGCCGAGACCCAGCCAAGGATCACCGAGTTCACGGCGTATGCACCGCTGGTGAACAGGAAGCAGCAGAGGTATCTCGCCCCGGTATTCATTGTAGTGCAGGATATGATGAATGCGATTACGGCGATGCCCATGGTCACTGTGATATGCCACGTTCGCTCGTTCAATTTCCCAGAGGTAATACCCACGACGATACCGACTGCACCTGAGACTAGGTATGGTGGGCAGGTGAGGGCGAGGGTGATGGTCGTGTTGAAGCCGAGACTTCCGATGACGGTAGGGAAGAAGTTGTTGAAGCCACAGGCGCTGAGGTGCATATTCTGCATGAAACCCAGAAGGTAGAGGCGAGGGTCACGACAAGCCTCCTTCAGACCGGCCAAGACGCCCTTCGAGTTCTCGTTTCCAACGGTGTCTGCGAGGATACGAGCATGAGCCAACTCTCGCTCTTCAGGCGTGAGCCAGCGGGTAGTGAGAGGGTGGTCAGGAAGCATGAAGAGACCCAGCACGGCAATGCCGAATGTCACGACTCCCTCGATGATGAACAGCCACTGCCACCCCTTCAGGCCATGAGCTCCGTCGAGTGTTTCGAATGTGGCGAGGGCGATAAGACCGGACATAGCGGTTGCGACGATGTTGCCAGAGTATAAGATGGAGATTCGGAGGGCGATTTCCTTCCGCGTGTAGAAGAGGGAGAGGAGGAACAGAGCACCGGGGTAGAACGGGGCCTCGGCGATTCCGAGGAAGAATCGAACCAGCACGAGCCCTGTATAGTTCTTGGTGAGGGCTGTGCAGGCGGACACTACAGCCCAGCCTGCCATGCAGATACTCATGTATACGGAGGCTCGGACCTTTCCGGAAGACATGAGCATGTTGGACGGGATTTGCATTATCAGGTATCTATGAGTGACGTTGTTAGCTGACGTTTATGCACAGGTAGGGGTGGACGTACCCAACAAACAAAATAGAAATGCAGGTGTTGTACTGTGTTCCCTGGAGCCCAAGGTCATCTTCCAGACCATTCAGACGTGCACTTGCTATTGCGTTGCGATCGACCTGTTTGAATGTTAGAAGCCGACCCAGAAACTAATAGGGAGCAGGGGAGCCCACGTAGTTGAGGAAGTACATGGCCCACACAATGGGCATCATTCGCATGTCCAACTTGCGGACCAGCTGGATCTCCCTTGGATCTGTCTTTGCAACAGCACCGGAGTAGTCACCCTGGTTCTTGGCAGCTTTTTCATCGTCAAACATTCCTGAGTGGGCATGTTCGACGAAGGCCTCATCCTGCTTCTCCTTCTCCTGAGAGGGCACCTCACGGTGGGCCTTTTCGGACATAATGAAAAATGGCGATATCGAGGAATAATAAAGATAGCCCCGTGGGTAGGAATAAATACAGATACGCAGAGAATCTCTGGTGGAATAGACTGGACAGCTGCCGAGTATTTTATAATCAGTGCTCAACGCCCAGAATTGGCGGAGGAGACAAGATCCCCCAAGCTTGCACGTCCATTTCTTAATCTACCCGACATGAAAGCCAATTAAATGCCTCTCCAATAGCACAAGCACCACGCCACTCCCCCGGATGTGTCTCTCGCGTGTATCTGGAGAGGCCGCAGGGGTGGGAACCGGGGAAGTCCACCCCGTGGGGACTCGATCCGGGGTGCGAATGTCCGGGGCTGTCATGTCCGGTGTGGGTGTCCTCCACAGCGCCCACCATAGGACCCTGCATGGGAGAATTATGCCCACAGCTGTCACCCTGCTATTGAAATGGTACACACTTTTATGCATCGAAGCAAATACAACGCCATTCATGACGCAAGGGGCCACATCCCGATTCCACCATCCATTTCTTCTAACAGAACCGCCAGCCATACCAGATTCGCCGCCATAATTAGTCCCGCCCAGCCGAAACAATGGACTCCAGAGCGACGGGAAAAATGCGCATCTCCTTGTATTCTCACCAGTCGTATGTGCTGGCATGGGTGTAGCAATGGCGGAGATACACAAGTCCGGTGCTAAACCGCAAGCCTCCTTGGCGGCGCATGCTGGTATTGGCGTTAGTCATGGACTGACGGTCGAATGAAAAATGGCGTTAAAAGCCAGTTTCAAGCAATATTCGAGCGAAAACAAGGTTTGTGGCCTTGTGGCTTTCACATGGCTGGAACAAGGCTATAGCCAGTCGTGTATGCAGCATGGATGGAAGCTAAATGGTGCCTACCCAAATGACAACACAGGCAGTGTGGTCGAACTAGGAAGCCTGGCCACCAGGTGAAACATTCGGCAGAGATGGGAAGGAATGGAGGACGAAAGTCTCAGTTGCCTTCACGGTCTTTTGTGCAGGTCGGCATTGCCTCTTACGAAGGTTATACATTCTGTACCACTGCTGAGTAATTGTGAATAAAGTTATGCCACGATTTCCCAAAGGGGAAACACAATAACACACCTCACTCTCTCACACGAGATTCACCCCACACACTCATCCGAACCCAATTCTGCTGTTGGACCTGTAGCTGTCGCATCATCATGACTCGTACTGCAGATCCAGCTGTGAAAAAGGCTATCCGTGCCGAGCTGTTGGATTGCCATCAACGCAACCTGCCTATTGATCAAGCAGAGGTCAGAGCAAGATACACGAACAAGCATCCCCATCTCCGACCCTACATCCTTAACATTGTCACCGAGTAGGTGAGACGCTTTCATCATTTGATTCCCGGGCTTATCAATTGCTATAAAGCTACACAGCGTTTCTTGCGAGGGAGAAGACTAAACAGCGCCGTAAAGGGTCCGGCGGACGTCAGCCTTCTCCTACGCAATATAGTAGACCTGACGCCACGGCACCAGCCCAGACGGTCTCCGCAGCCTCATCCACAACCTATGTCCCAGACACCAGCGAGTATGCGCAGATTTCTGTGCCGGAGAATTTCGAGGCGCTCCGGAATGGCGATTCGGCAGAAAACTCGCAGAGTGCCTGCAAAGTGATAGCAGAACCGACGCCTCTGATGAAAGGTTTCTTCCCCTCTGCGACAGGATTGTAGTCCCTACTCACTTATCTTCCAAACAGATTTCAAAGATCATCTTGATGGCAGCGAACGTGAAGAAGAAATAGCGATGACAGCGGTATCAGCACCCGCGATGCCCTCGCTAGATGATCAGCAACACTTTCTCAGCTCCGACGAGGAAGATGAAATGACGGCCGTTCCACCGAGCGTAAATCTTCAGCATGCAGTACTCCTTTCGGCGGCACTCGAGAGGCAAGGATACGGCATGCCCTCTCAGTTCGCACTCCTTGGAAAGCTGAAGCCGTCGAACTATGAAATCTATAACCCGGATCCTCGAGTGGTCCTAAATACGAATGTCCCACTCTCTACATTCATCTGCGGCTTGCAAGGAAGTGGAAAATCACACACCACGTCGTGTATGATTGGTAGGCCACACTCTCTACTTATAATATGTCTTGACTAATTTACAACCAGAGAACTGTTCGATGACCATGCCAGGCCTGGGCAATTTGAAGCGATCCGTTTCCACCCTCGTACTCCATTTCAACGAGTACAGCTCCAATGTCAATTCCCAGCCCAGCGAAGCTGCCTTCCTTGCCTCAATCCTTCCGAAATATGCGTCCGAGCAGAAACACATTCCCCTACGTGTCCTCGTCTCGTCAACCAATTTCCACAACTTGTCCGCTATGTATGCACACATCCCGAATGTAGAGGTGCGACCGTTCAAGATCAACCCTCGACATCTGAACATTGGAATGATGCTTTCCCTCATGTCCATGTCACAGAGTGACCACATGCCGCTCTACATGGCGCAGGTCCTTAAAGTTCTGCGCGAAATGGCGATGGAGAGCGGTGGGCAGTTCGATTATGCTGACTTCCGCAAGCGTCTTGCCAACCTTCGCCTGGACCGTCAGCAAACTCCCTTCCTTGCACAGAGACTAGACCTTTTGGGTTCCTACCTCGACTTGACAGGGCAGAACACCAACGATTACTTTGTTGACGGGGGTGTCACTATCCTCGACTTATCCTGTCCCTTCGTTGACCAGAGCACCGCGTGTGTTTTGTTCCGCATCGCAATCGACTTGTTCCTCTACGCCCACCCTTCACGAGCGAAGATGATCGTGGCAGACGAAGCGCATAAGGTAGTCACCATTGTTTTCCGAAAGATTACGTTACCACTAATATGTTCTCCAGTACATGACAGAAACCAGCGCGGCGAAAGAACTGACCGAGAGCTTTCTCAACATTATTCGGCAGCAGCGCCACCTGGGAGTTCGCACCATAATATCCACCCAGGAGCCCACCATTTCCCCTCGCCTTATCGATTTGTGCTCCATCACCATAATACATCGATTCACGAGTCCGAAATGGTACGAGACCATCCGCGCACATCTTCCAATTGAGAACGTAAATGACACCCAGGATAACGGCATCTCTGATGGCCTCTATCAAATTGCCAGCCTTCGTACCGGGGAGGCAATTGTTTTTGCGCCCTCTGCCCAGCTCGTCAATGGAGAAGGAGAGGCTCTGGATACTAAACACCGTACGTTCAAATTGATGGTTCGGAAGAGGATTACTTGGGATGGTGGCCGTACCATTCTGTCTGTTCGCTGATATCTCATCCGTATTACGGTCCGATGTGCGTGGTCAGCTCGATTTGTATGAGTAACGATTTATGGTGATATTACGGCGTTGTTTTACACGGAGAACTCGTCCTAGAGCTAGATTACATTTAGGACCACCAGGTATCAAACAATTGGTAGCTTAATTATGGCTGTTACACCTGTTCCGCAGATAGAAATACATTACTACTGTCGAATACTGTTTTCACATCGAACCCTAACCAGGCTATCTTTCTTGATTTTCCTATATCCAGTCCACGCACCACGCTTTGCTGGTACTTATAATGCAATACTATACTTTTGTACGATCACTCAAACAACAGTAGCAACGCCTGGAGTCAACCAACGAACCTTCTCCTCAATGCCCTCCTCCCTAAAAATATTCAACAACTCATCCTGATGCTCCGTAAAATGTTCCCAAGACTCAAAATGAATAGGAACCATAACCTCAGCCCCAGTAACCCGCATCAGATGCGCCGCCTGCTTCCCATCAAACGTGATCTGCAGGACACCGTTGGGATAAGGGAACAGCGCATTACCCAAGTTCAGCACTGCAACAAAAATGTGCCACCTCTTCCCCAGTTCCGCCAGCTCATCAATCCAGACCGTGTCGCCGGAGAAGTAGACTGCGTTGGCCAAGCCGGTTTTCTCGTCGATGCCGAATGAGTCGGATTCGAGGATGAAGCCCGTTACCTCGCCGCCGGGGAAGTGCTTGCAGGGGGTTCCGGTAATACGGAATTCCTTGCCGGCAATCGTAGCAGTTACCGTTTCCCAGGGCTTCAGCCCGACGACACCGGGACGAGGACGGAGGTTCTTCTCGCCGTCAGGGGTAGTGAAGACGCGTCGCCCGTCGAGCAACTGCCGGCCGAGTGGATCAAGGTTATCGACATGGTCTTCATGGCTGAGAAGGACAGCGTCGATAGGGGGCAACTGGTCAAGCTGGATAGCTGGGCCGGCGATGCTGCGCAGGGTCTCTGGCGGAGGGGTCTCGGTGAAACCCCATTCGTGCAGGTTGGATACCTTAGCCCAGCCGTGGTAATCGTATGTAGAGCCAGCAGGGCAGAAGACAGGGTCGGTGAGGAAGTTTATGCCGTCGATGGAGATGATGGCTGTTGCTGTTGAAACGTGGGTGATTTTAACGCTGGTGTTGGTGAGAGGCATGATGGGATTTCCTTCGGTTGAATTTAAAAGATAGTCTTGTGAGGGATAACTTGTGAGATTGTAATATGATCCGTGGATGGGAGTAATGGCGCCTCTTTATAGATCTGGGTGGTGGGATACCCGACTTGCGCTGAGCTGATGGGGATGGTATCCCACCACTGTAGTACCTAGGACACCGTAATGATGTATAATCAGTTGCGTAATATCTTAAGCAATTGTCTCTAGATGAAACAAGAAACACATGGAACTGTGGGTAAGAAAACTCTGTCGAAGAAGTTGTCAAATCTATAGGTTACCGGGACATGTATGTATATGCAAACGTGCTTATCAGCCGCAACCTTGCGTCTGCAAAGGCAGACTATGCTGATCATGCCGCGGACGTACCTAGCTAAAGGTTTAAGGTTAAAGTCAAATTCATCGTCACGTCCAGGTTTACAGGCCATCAGTATGATAAGTCGGGATCCCACAGCTGGATGGCAGGTTTTGCCATGCGGGCTCAGGCCCACAAAAAAGAAGGAAAATCTTTTATTTCCACTGCCATTTCTAATATAAACTGCTGTTTACAAAGGCCGGTCACTAATCAGGAGACGTTTGAATTGGTGATATGTAATCAGCCTGGGTTGTGGGATACCGATGGCCCAGATTGCTAGCGCCTTTTAGTAGTATTTAATCACCGTATATTCCTCTGTCGATAGCTCCCACACCCGCTTAATGAACTCGCTATCAGTTATGCCGGCACCACCAGATGGGGGATACGGCTGGGTCATTGTGCTTGCGATCTTCTGGAATAACGCCCACCACTGGGGCATTCTTTCCGTAAGCAATGGCCCTTCACCAACATCTGGACGGTTCAAGTGCTAATAGGGTTCCAGAGCTATGGAGTCTTCATGCAATGGTTCCTCGCTCACCCCGACTACGTTTCCGGCACGTATCTCGACTACGCGCTTATCGGTGGATTAGCAGCATCGCAGTCCTGTTTGATCGCCCCATTTGCAACTACCGTTCACCACCGCTACGGAATTAAGTTTTCGGTTGGCCTCGGCGTGTTGCTAGAATTTGCCGCCTTGCTAGGTGCGTCGTGGAGTAATAAGATCTGGCACCTCTACCTCGGCCAAGGCATCTGCTATGGCTGGGGACTAGGGCTGCAATACAGCTCATCTACGTCAATCATCCCACAATGGTTCACCAAGCGTCGGAGTCTGGCCGCGGGAATTACAACTGCAGGTACAGGTACAGGAGGACTTATCTATTCCCTGGCGGCAAATGCTATGCTGGACCGCTGGGGACCCGGCTGGACGTACCGCGTCATGGCAATTTTTCAGGTGATTGTAAGTTCAGTTTGTGTCCTGGCATTGCGTGACAATAATCAAAATGGTACGCCAACTGGAGGTCCTGAATTGAAGGCCATTGATTTCGCAGTTGGCAAACGCTACGAGGTTTGGCTGTTCCTCGGGTGGAGCTTCTTCAGTGTGATGGGCTTCATGGTGATATGGTTCTCTCTCTCGACGTTCTCGCGCAGCATCGGATTGGATGCCCAGCAGGGGTCGATTGTGACGGCTGTCCTGAACGTTGGACAGATTGTTGGACGGCCGCTGTTGGGATACTATAGCGATGCAGTTGGGCGTATTAATATTGCAACCGCTGCCACGCTTGTCAGTGGTGTTCTTTGCTTGTCCCTTTGGGTCTGTGCGAAGTCATATGCTGCCATCTTGTGTTTTGCCCTCTTTGGTGGGATCCTCTTCGGGACCTTCTGGACTGTACGCTCCCTTCTTTGCATATCAATGTAGTGTCCCATACTGATCGCTCATCGCAGGTCATGGCCCCGCTGAGTGCCGAGGTGGTCGCTCTCAAGGAAATCCGGTCGTGCCTGACAATTATGTGGCTGGTCTGCGTCCTTCCAGCAACATGTAGAGCCCCCCTTCACGATACCTAAAGTGCAAATACTAACGAATATCTTCAATATAGTTGGCGAGGCCATTGGCCTGGAGCTGCGAACTTCAGGAGACAGACCATACCTCCGCACCCAGATATACACTGGATTCATGTATATCGGAGCGGCTCTTTGTGCCGGACTGCTGCGAGTGTGGAAGGCTCGGCGAGTTGGAAAATTAGGGGCCGCTGGTCCGACCAATACTCTTGACGATACATACTTCATGGTCCGCGATACGAGGCTTTGGAAGAGGGTCTGACGTTGTGTTATGCCCGTTGGTGCTTGCTTCCACGAATTAAATCTATACAGAACCGCTAATCCAGCCGTTAAGGAAACATGCTCTCTAAGTATTATGAATATGGAATTATTCCAGGTTGTAACAATTGGACCCTTTAATCAATGAGATTCGCAGAATAATTTCTAATACATTGTTTACATATATCCACCCACCCCTGGAATGTATAAACCCACAACTCAAGATAGGCCTAGGAAAGTACACCACGGCATTCTTCGTCCACTTGATCTATCACTGTGAGATACTTCCAGATGCTAACCTTCCAAGTTTGCGTGGAACTCCGAACAGATTTCGTATTTACATCTGCTACCCCCTTGCCGCTCTCATATTCACACATTCACCGATACACAAATCTACCCAGCACCCACAGCCCTTCGGTCAGCTTTCTTACTTGCAACAAATGTCCAGTTAGCCTAATAATGTCTTTTCGCTTGGGTTTCTTCTATCACTGGATTCTTGTCTTCTCCCCCGGCTCGCTCCACCACAGCACTCTTTCCAATTCACAGCCAGTCAATAGTGATAACTCGTCAAAGGGACCTTGGAAGATGGAAGACTGTCCGGACCGTCCAGCCTTGCATTATGTGTCAGTCAGGTATCCCGGTCAGCGGTTAGATACCCTTTCGAGCGTTTACTTGCCGATGTCAATGAGGCTGCCACCGTTAGCAATGTGATGGGCAGTTGGGAAGACGCAAGTCCTGATATTGTGATAAGCATCATTCCAACACCGCAGCAAGGAGTAAGATCGTTGCTGGAAGTCTGGTACGGCCGTTTCCGCATGGAATGGCCAAAGTTCACCAAAAGTTCACCGTATTAGTTTCGCAATCCGATATCATGGGACGAGCTGCAGCAAGATCCGTGAGCAGAGGGTTTATCTACAGTATGTCTCACTGCACATATCCCACGCAATATGAATTTACAAAAAGCCGACCCCTAGGCAAAAACGCCTCTTCTAGACGCCCTAGAAGCACCAGAGTGCCGCCGAGATAGCATGTGGCAGCTACGAGTACACCTTCACCAGCACAACTCCCACGACTCTAATCTTGTCAACCGTCGGACCAGGGATCTTACCGTGCGCAGAAGCAAGAATTAGATACGGCAATCCGTGGTATTCTTGAGCTACAAGATGTTCGCGTCCATACAGTCGAGAGCCTGCAAGGATGCGAGCCCATGATAGTCATTTTTAACACCAGTGCCAGCAATGAATTCAGCTTTCGAGTACCTGCGTCTTGATGCATAGAGTATAGCTGATTTGGCGTTTGCGTGTGTACGTTAGTTTTACAGGTCTCATTGAGGCTTTTATATTTCAGCTCGACCGTGTGACAGGTACACTTTTGGGAGATGCCTCTGTGATTTCAAGTTGGGGTCTGCTACTCTTTCTTCATGATAATGGACACAGTAGAAATAGCTTAACTTCGCAGATTGTTCATGGATTAGCCCACTACCCAGTAATAACCCCGTCATCTCATATCAAAATCTTTTTTCACTACAATTGACATTCCCTTTCCCTCTCCAGGCTGTCGCTCCCCTTCTGGAACCAACTGCTCCTGATCCGACGCATTATCCGGCCTCGTCTGCATACCCGGCCCACCATCCTGCGGGCCAGCCGTACTAACCATCGTTTCCAAAGGATAGGGATCATATGGATGTCGAAAACCCTTCTTGCTAAACACTTTCCCGCGACTGCTTTCCGTCCGCCCGGACTGCGTATAGTTCGCCATGGACCGGGAGAAGGGGAATATGGGCTTCATGAAGGGGATACAGGCTAGGGTGACGCCCAGGGCAGGCTCGATGGTTCCCCAGATCATCGCTTCGGTGATATTATCGGTAAGGTCGGTGAAATCAAGGAGGGAGAGAGAGACGAGGCGCATGATTGTTGCGATGCAGACGCTGGACCTGTTAATTCTGGGTATGTGGAATAGACATAGGGCGGGAGATACGTACAATAGCCCGACAGCAAAGACCGCCATGAGAGGCACCTTCTGCGATACGCGCATCTCGAGCTTCCAGAGATACGGCATTGGCATGGTCAGCACCATCAGGTCTGTCACCAGGTTGAGGGCGCCGGTGATCTGGTATGAGAGGACTTGGTTACCGCAATGGCCGCCGGGGATGCTTTGGTCCCAGGTAAACGCGAATGGCTGGCAGAGGAGGAACCCGCCTAGGATGACGGCGAGAGCCCAGAGGAGAATGAATATGGCCGTTGCTTTGGCCGCCATGATGAACCGAGGAAAGGAGAAGACGCGACAGTAGAAGGAGAGGAGGGAGAGCTTGACGCAGGAGTTACCGACGGCCCATAGGATCTGGATGGCGACGAGTTCCTGGAACTGGTGTTAACATTGGTCTTTGACAGTAGAATGTGAGCATTCAAACCTTCATGGAGAGCATTATTGGGTCCATTCCGTACTCTGCCACGACCTCTGCCATATGGTGGCCCACTCCGCAGTTGACGACGCCTGGACCTTTGTTAGGGCCGCCTTGTCAAGCACACGAGTAACTTACAGGATATGTCAATGGAACCGAAGCCAAGGGAACACACCTAGACGCTGTCAGCATCGGTGGACAGTCGGAAAAGAGAGTCCTACCAATCCACCCATGATCAGGTAGTCACTCAGGTCGAGGCCGACTCCCTTCAGATGACGGCCGTAGATGCGCAAAGTAACTGCAACAATTGGCAGCACCATGAAAATAGCAGCCACAGCGATAATCGCCTTCTGGGCGCCGTTGACAATGGGAAACACAGCCATCCTGCCGCGACACGACGTTCGTCAATACGGACTGACAATGCAGAAGGGAGTAGAGGCAGCACTTGTAAAGCCGCGGGCGAGATGGCGATATAAGATCGATTCCATCGAGCCCCATGCGCCGCCCCGATCGGAGGTGTCGTTGGGATCAAGAAATGCCACCGATAAGTGTCAGGCCTGGAAGAGACACGCAGCGATCATCAATGGTCATTGTGATATCCACTTGACAGGAATTCGAACTGGGATCTCGATCCTGGCCGGTGCCTGGGACGTTTTGCATCAGCCGCCGTCCAATCTGAATAGCCCGGTAGATCCATTTGGTGCCGTTGTTCTTTTTGTGACAGTGAGCCGAACCGCTGTGGAGCTTGCAAGACCTAAATGTGTCCACAGGGTCCTATTTTCCAGTGCCACTGAATAATAGGATCCTGCGTTGGACAGGTCTTGAGCCTGCGACAGGGTCTCGGTGCCAACGCAGAGAACGGGTACAGACCACAATGCGCGTGCATATGATTCACAACACGAGAAGAGCCCTCTCCAATTCCAACACATCCCACAAGCTCACCTGCTCGAGACTGACCTCTGAGACCTGTCTCCCGGAAAAGCAATTCATGGCTGGGCCGGCTTCCCCTTGGCGTCGTTAGCTCCTCGACGGCGCCACGCCCAGGCAAACCAGCAGCTCGATAACGATTAGTCTCCTGTGAGATCCTGTTGTCAAATGCTGACGCGATCACTGGTCCGCCTGGACAATACAAAAGTACCTTGCTGGGCGCCCCTCCAGAGCTCTACGCGACGAGGGGAATCCAGACCTCTGCAGCCTCTCAAGCAGCCCATTACCGTGGCCTCACCATGGCTGCCATTCTTTCCCTCGACCTGTCTACTGCAGCTATTTGCACGGCCGTCTATCTGTTAAGTTGCCTTTTGTGGCGACGATATCACTCCCCGCTGAGCGACATTCCGGGTCCTTTCCTTGCATCGTGCACCCGGCTGTGGCACATCATCCGCATATTCACCGGCGATATTAACGTTCGAAGTATAAGCGAGCATGAGCATCATGGTATGATACGCAGAGTCAGTTGCAGCAGAAGACCTTGTAACAACCTGCAGGACCGTTCATCCGCATCGCCCACGACGAAGTCAGCGTCTGCCATCCCGACGCCATCCGCGGCGTACTGTTGAATCCAATCCCAAAGGTACCCTACGTGCGCAATCGCATCCATAGGCACAGTCTAATCTAATCTACGCAGGCACCATGGTACAAAGTCCTGGCCCTGCCAGACCGGCGCTTCCAAACCCCCATGTCCGAAACCGATCCCAAGCGCCGAGTCGAGCGAGCCAAAAATGTCGCGTCTGCGTATACTCTGTCCAACCTGATAAAGTCCGAGCCGTACATGGACGCCATGATTCAACTGATGCTATCCAAATTCGATCAGTTCGCTGAGAAACAAGACCCCGTTGAGCTGGACTACTGGTTCAACTTCCTTGCCTTCGACATCATCGGCGAGGTCGTCTTCTCAGAGAGCTTTGGGTTCCTGGAGAGTGGAAAAGATCTCGGGGGCTCGATAGGCAATTCGCGCGCACTGAATGCGTATATCGCTGCAGCTGGGTACTTCCAGTGGTTGCATAATCTGACCTTGGGCAATGCACTGCTGTCGAAATATAACCTGATGCCGAACAACCATCTCTTCGATACGACCATGGCTGCCCTGCAGCGTCGCCAGGCGAACCCCAGCCCGCGCAACGATATGATCGAACACTGGAAGAAGACATTAGAACAGCATCCTGAGCGCATGACGATAACTGACTTACAGGCTACGGCCACGGGCACTGTCGGCGCTGGAGCGGACACCATTAGCGGTGCCTTGCAGTCATTTGTGTACCATATGCTTCGGAAGCCAGAGCACCTCGAGACCCTCCGTGCAGAAATTGCCAACGAGAGAGCACAAGGGCGCTGTAACGACCCCGTTGTATCCTACGCCCACGCCCAGAACATGGAGTACCTACAGGCCTGTGTATGTCAATCCCACTCTGGCGCTGTACTAAGCTCCGCGGAGGCTGACCTCTATAGATCAAAGAGTCACTCCGTATTTTCGGTCCAGTCCCATTCGGTCTCGCGCGGTTGGCACCGAAGGGCGGTCTTACAATCGGGGATCGCTTCTTTCCGGAAGGAGTACGTTATATGGTATTCCTTTGTGATGTAGGGCTGTTATACTGACGACGCGCAGACAAAGCTGAGCGTCAACCCCTGGGTCATCCACCATTCCACGGAATTCTTCGGACCCGATGCGAAAGAATACAACCCAGGCCGATGGATTGGACCCCAAGCAAAAGCTATCGAGAAGTACTTTATGCCGGTATGTTGGCTCTTTGCGCCCCTTACAAAAACGTACTAAAGCTTTTCCATAGTTCGGTGCTGGATATAACTCTTGTCCTGGCCGCAACCTGGCGACCATTGAACTCTCCAAGGTCATCGCGACCCTTGTTCGGGATTATGATATTCGCCAGCAAAATCCGAACCAGAGCTGGAGTTATATGGCTTATTTCACGGCAGTTCCATACGGGTGGCCGTGCTATGTATCCAAAGCAAAAGGGGGGCTGCGCTAGATATTCTAGCAATGTATATGCATTCAGATTTATAAAGTATTCAGTCCCCTAGTAAGATGTCCATCCCTAAGTTCCAGACGGCATCGAGGCCGACGGTGATTAAAAAAAGAGATGGCGAAAAACGATATCCGTTTCATTCTAACGTCTACACTCTTGGACATCCTACAACGGAAGAGTAATATGATATCTTATCTGAAAGGTCCATAATCGGCGGTCTTGAGTTCCAGGCCCACTTGACGGATTACACAGACTCCTCTTGTTCGTTGACCCGCGGAATATCTTGAAACGGGAGTTCTTCTGCGGGGAAGTGCGGAAGCTCCAGTGCATTCTTAACGGTAGCTGAGGATAGCCTCTACTACTTTCATCGTTGCCCTAATTTAATGCTCTAAACGCACCATTCAGAACCTACTCATCTCCCCGGCCCGAACCAGAGCCAGATCCACCCCTCGGGCCGAGAGGAGGCAGGGCAGCACCAATCGCCTTATACAAGGACAGGATGAGCTCGAGCGATTTCCGACTATCAGTCTGGACGACGCTTGTTCTGCCTTTTCGCGAATGGGGGTATTTGCCGTTTATTATTAGGATTTAGGGCTTGCAGCGCATCGACGCGGCGAGATCGATGGAGCCGGCGTGCATGAACATGTTTCGGGACAGATTCGGGACGGTATCCCATGTTATGAAATGGATATCTGGCTGTGGTCTCCGGACACTGTGGGCTTTTATTTAATGTCTGTATTCTTTGTTAGTTGGTAGATTATTAGATCTTGCGAGCGTAAAACGGGATGAGGGTAGTGGCCGGTGTTTCAGTTAATTCTTTGTCAGTTGCCATCTGATTCTGTAGAGTAGAGCACATAATAACAAATATCCCAACAATGGCGAAATGTGCGTGTTTGAGCGATCGTGAGAGATAAGTGCATAGTGGCCCGGGTAAGAAAGAACAGCAGGACACCACCTGCTGGTGGTTAACCGCGAAGACCAAAAGAAGTAACCGAGAAGCCTTCTCGGGACAAGAACGAGACACGCAAATCCCGACAGTGATCCGTGCTCATTTCCGATCTCTGCAGGTCCCCGCACAATACGAGACGATAATATCATCAGCAGTTGGCAGTGACACCATCACTCATCCAGGCACGCACTCCCTTCTTTCCACGGTGCAGGACCAAGGACGTGCTAATCCTTCGCTAGACCGTTCTTGCATGAGAGACTTCCTGTGGCAAATAACGGCCAATCACATTGAGGCTAAGGCGAAGAATAGATTGGGAGGCACGCCTGACTCGGGATTAATATATGTAAGAAAACGTCATCGGGGTGATTACTGCGCAGGGACACGAATTACATGCAGGTCAGAGACCGGCTACTTGTGGTGTTGGTGATTCGTTTGTGGGGAAGAGGATACCAGGGTTCGTGGCCTACGTGGGGATGTACGAGAACGACATCTGCCATGGAGGGTTGTTTATCTGTCGTAAACATTTCATTTCCTCTGAAACAGCCCGTTATCGTCAGCTGCCCCTCCAAGATTATTATACCATGGACCAAGGGTCGAACTCCGCTATCATACATGCAGATGATGACCACAACGACTTCCCTAAGCGTTCTCTCCTCCGACAGACTGGCCTGGACTACCCTAAGTCTACAGCACTACTGCCAACCCAAGCAGACCGAGGGCGCCCGCCAGACTAGCAGCAACGTCGCCAGTGGCGTGTGCAGCAAATCCGGATGATGTTTCCGTAGAAGGACTGTCGCCATCCTTTTCGCCGTCGGAGTCGCCTCCACTTGCAGACGATGACGAAGTAGGCGCTGGGGTACGAGTGGCGTTCAGATCGACGTTTCCTGCTCCGACCTGGGACTTCATGGCAAGGACGTAGCTCTTGACTTCTGTGGGTAGGCTCTGATACCAACTCGGGGTGTTGCCAGCCTGGAACTCGGACGCAATTGCGCTGCGGCCGGTGGGGAGCATGAGCTGAGCGAGGACTGTAGGAGGTACAGCGGTGAAAATGTCCTTCATGAGGGATGATGGTGGCTGTAGAAGGTTTCCGCCTGGGGCTGTGAAGTTTGCTGTATATGGAGTGGCGCTTGGGAACATCGACAGAAGGGTGTCTCTGTATACTGAGGTTAGGCTATATTGCTTTCAAGATGGCAAGACCAAGTCCCTTACGCAGCATTTTGCATCTCTGTTGCATTGACTGTTTTTGTAACCTCATCCCCTCGAACGCCAATGGCGCTCATAAACCCCAGGGCAATGTAGCGAAAGAAGTGCATGCTGGGTGGTCTGTCGTTGTATGGAATTTGATTTTGAGCAGAAGCGAAACGGCCGTCACACGGATCAGGACAAGGACAGCCCAAGTCTATACATAAGATCAGCTACATTACATCCTTATATTAAAATGCGGGGATGCATCGATCGGACAGCGATGGGACTCTAGACGCTGCCGACTAAAGCACGGGTGAGTCGACTCAGGGCGTTTGACACCGTTGACCTGGGCCAACGTAACAGTATAAAGCTTCTGACGGCCGAAGCCGCCGCCAAACCTCGGACATTTTATTGAGGCTGTTGTGGCCGATGGTTGTGATTGGGCTGCATATAGGGTTAAGTATATCTGACTCGGCCCGTATGAATCAGGGTTTGCGGAGGAGACTCCGAGCGGCCAGTGGAGGTGTCTCAATGCACGACACCTTAATTTAGATGGCTGTCAGATTCACGAGATACCAATCGGACTCAACGGTTGCGGCGGCCTGTGTTGACCGAGGGTGGCGCCTTGTTCTCCGCCGCGATGGGGTCCGCAGTGAGACATCCCGAGATGTTAATCGGAAGCTATACGATGTTAGCAACGGCGAAACGGCAATCTACGAAGTATTCACCCACATACTAGAGTCATTCAATCGCTGCAGTAATTTGCTTTCCGGCAATGCATTCGGTCCCGGATGTCACTCGTTGTATGGCTATAGATATATATGTTAGGCACCAAGAGGTGATATAGTTCAGAGGCTGGACCAAGTCTCGCTTAGCATATAAATCCAAGGGCCCAATACGACCATCACGAGTCAGAGGACATGAGTCGCGACCTGGATTATCAATATCTGACTTCCATTGCACGAAGCCTCCAAATTAACTACTGTTGTCAACTCATCTAATACATCCCTGTTTGGCTCTGTACCCCGCAAGGTCATCTCCGCAGCCGCAGGGATGGCTTGAGGATGATCGATCGGTATATCTGATTCTGAGAATGTGACAGCCGGCGGAGGGCAGAGACATCGGCACCTATAAGAAGCTTAGGCGTCTCTACGGTGCATAGAAAGTGTTTCAAGCCCCGTTTCCCTGACCAGGTTCTCCCAATACCACAAACCCGCACGATAGTACTGCCTTTAGTTTCAACAAGAACAGCCTCAAGCTACTATCGCAACCATGAAGTTCTTCCAGTACATCACAGCGGCCCTGCTGCCCATGACTGTGTTTGCCATCCCTGCTGTAGAGCCTGAACTCAAGGCCGTTTCTGCTCCGGCCACTATCACTACAGAGGACTTCCACCTTCTCATGAAGCGGCAGACCGACCTCGGCAGCATTATCGGCGATTTGACGGACTCCCTCGGCTCTATCAAGGAGATCTTATCCTCAGACTCATTGAAGAATATCAACACCGTCGTCACCCAATTAGCAGCGGTATGTTTCATCACTGTTTACCCCCTAGCACAGTCAATCTGACTCAATTTGCAGCTGCTCGGGGATCCAACCACAAAACAAATCAAGAGCTTGGTGTCTACAGCATCAGACCTTCTCAACAGTGACGCCGCCTCGAATCTGATTGACCAGCTACCGTCTCTGCTCTCCAGCGTCAGCGGCTTGCTCACCAAGGAGACGCTGAACAAGATCACGACTCTGCTTGATAACGCAGCCATCTTGCTGACTAAGGAATTCGCTAATAATGTCAAGGGCCTCATCAACGATGTGGCGCCGCTCGTGTCTGCTGTCGCGCAGGTCATTTCAGCGCTTCTGGGGTCTCTTCTGGGGTAAATGGTGGACGGTAGGCGGACCATGGCCGGATAGGGCAATTGTGTACACGTGACCAGCTTTCCCGTGACGCAAGTCGATCAGCAGTGGTCGCCTGAGAAGGAGGGGAACCATGGTCAGAAGAGGAAATTGTGTCTTATGTGTAAACGAATATTGTTGCGCGTGGCAATATCGCTGTGCATGGGGATAATATGACCACGGACGATAATGAATAATCTGAATGATAGTCAAACCAAGTGTACGGAAGTGTTGTAGCGAGTCATGAAGACTCGGAAAAGCCGAGTGTTTTTCCGCTCCGGCTGTTTACCGTAGGCTCAGTCAGTTGCAGCTTCCTCCACATCCACTCGCCGAGTCCAGTCTCCCCCTGTCCAGGACTTGGTGCCACCGGTTCGATGCCCTTTTGACTTGGCCCAATCGAAGCCCTGCGATTCCTGCGGTTCTCGACCCCGGTCCCCACGCTCTCCTCATCCTCAAATTCAATCTCATCTGCGCGTCGGCCAGTGTCCCCCCTTCACCACCCCCGGACCTCGTTTCCCCGCTCCAACTCCCCTTCCTTCGTTGTTCTCATGGTCGCGCCCTGCCTGCAGCTGTCCTCTCCCCGCTGTTTCACCATCGGTTCCTGATACCTGTTACCCGTCGGGTATTACGGAAATTTGCTGCAGTGGAACCGGCTCACCCCGGGGTTTGCATCTTTGCCACGCGTGAATGGGCGGGGGCGATCCTTAGCACCTTGTCGTTAATCTAAGTCCGTAAAACGTCGCGGAGAAGGAGATCTCATCGATCGCCGGTTCTTAACGGACCTGGCTGGCATGTGAACCCATCTTCCCGTTTCTCTCGTGGCTTCACCGCAGCTTCACCGCATCTTAAGGCGAGGCTTGCAAGAACCGAGGATCTATTGCCGTTGCTGCTTCCCGCCTACGAAGGAGCCTACCGCTCGCTTCCCTGCCCCCAGACCGGGCATCCTTGTCCATCAACCCATCCTAGCATCGCGATGGACACCACTCGAAAGACAACGCCCAAGGCAACAAAGCTCACCGGCGATCGAGCTGCTCGAAAGCGCGAGCAAGACCGACAAGCCCAGAGGAGCGCCCGCGAAAAGACCAAGAAACTTATCGCCCATCTCGAGTCGCGGATCGAAACACTGACCCGTTTCCATAACAGCGGCAATGTCCAAGAGCTGATCGATGAGCTGGAGGTGCAGCGCAAAGCGAACGAAGCCCTGCGGACTACGCTGCGGTCGATCGAAAAGGCAATCAACGGGGGCCTTGCTGAAGCAAGTACGTCAACTCCCTTATCCTGAACGACTCCTACTGACCCCATTTGATTTTAGATACCGCGCTCAAAAATTGCAACAACATGAAGCCGCCTCCCGAAGATGGATCAACGTCGCCCAGCAGCGAAAATAGCAAGCAAATCGGGTCGAACGGGGGAATTCAAGATATCGCACAACACTCCAACCTCCTAGCGCCTGGCCACTGTCATATTGCCCAACAGTCCGCGAGCCCAGCCTTTGATGAGGCGAGCATGATCGACAAATTCTCCCCCAATGGCTCGTTTGTCGACATGCACGCTGGGTTGTCATTGACGGGGAAGCCCGCCGACGACATTCCAGTCCCGTTTAATAGCACTTTGCACACATTTCCGATGGATATGCCCATGCCTATCCAAGCGGTTGTGCACTCAACAGAACCTCCATGTGACTGCTGTAAACAGTTGCTATACATGAACGACATGCTCGGCCGGTTTGCACTTACGTGCACACGGAGTATGGCTGATCAGCGAATTCGCGATGCCGACATTGCAATCCGCGCTGTAGTCCATGGGTGGGATGCCGTCACTCATCTGCACCCGCTGGACCCGGTCTGGACCATGCTTCGAACGGCGGACGAGACCGTCTGGCGCACTTGTGGTGCGGTTGAGCGAGTAGGCATCCTTAGGGTGCTCAGCCTGATGCTTCGCGTACGTTCTACCTTTGTTTCCCCTGGCGTTGGCTAACCCTCGTAGTACCTATCCGACCCGTCTGAGCCCAACCTGAGCCATCTTCCAAAATTCATGCGGCAGCGGCCGTCCCAGCACCGTATCATACACAAGCCACTGATAGACTTTGTGGTCTGGTGAGTTTTCCAAGAAGCGTCTATGCTATTTCGAACTAACAAAGTTAGGCCTGCCCTTCGAGAGCGATTGATTCTATTCCCCCATCAGCACTGCTCTGAGAAGTTCTGGTCAACGTTCTGGACCTGTTTCCGTTTCAATTGGCCATACAGATTACAGGACTGTTTTCTCCAGCAGGGCCAAACTGGACTCTATCGTTTCTCCGATGCGTTTAGCAAGTCATTTTACGACCTACAAAACTGGGGCATGACCCCCGAATTCTTCCGCCAGTACCCCGATCTGGAAGCGGACGTGAACGTAATTCCAGCCGATGCAGAGCCAACACCGGTCACTGTAGGCAGCGACACATTAACGTTGGGTAATGGGGGGATGGGCCACGAGAGTGTATCGCGGCTCGATCCAGTCACGGCGAATATGTTCACAGCGTTCCCGGCGGACTGGTCAACACGGAGTCAACTGTTTTAGCAATTTTGAATTTAGCGAGTCTGTATATTAGCGGTGCATAGGATATCAAATCTGCTCTTTTGTTACTTTGTAACTGATGATGAACGATGACGGCAGCCCACGTGACTTCCATCCGAGATTTCTCCCGCAATTCCGAGCGACCACCAATCTCCAACTACTTCTCTTCCAATTCCCTCTGGCATATATCCGAATCACCTCGCACGGCCTATCTAGGTAATTTCCCGGCTCATGGCTGACAACGAGCCTGCCGCCCCGCCCAATTGGCGCATCCCCAAGGCCTGCCAAGAGTGCCGCCAACGCAAGATCAAGTGCAGCGGCGACAACCCATGCAAAACCTGCCAACTTCGCCGAACGCCATGCATCTACCGCGAAGTCATCCGCCAGCGCCGGAAAAGGAATCACGGACTGGGCGACACCAGCCATCCCACTGGGGACAGGCTGGGGCTCGATGGACCGCCCCGGCCCGAGTCGATGCAGCCCCAGGCCCACCGGGAGGAGCGTCCCCTCAGTTTCAACAACAGCGTCTCAGCCACGCATATGACCTCCCCCTCGAACAAGGTGCAGCTTTATTATGGCTCAACATCCCATTTCGCGCTCATGCACGAGATCTACCGAGATCTCACGGCTCATCAGACCGGCCAGAACGACCATGGGCCGCACGGCCGGGTCGAGGAAGCCGGCGCCGGACTGGATATGCTCAGCTTCCGGACTATTTTCTTTGGAATCCCGGCTCATCCGCACAAGGATTCGGCAAGGGGGCCCAATGGCGCCGATCCGCATATCATGTTCCTGTCTTATGATCTGGCGCGTCGCTTTCTTGATGCGTTTCTGTCTACGCTTTATGGCCTCCTGCCTATCTGGCCGGCTGAGCAATTCGCGCGCCGTCTTGGGCAGATATATGGATCGCAGCCGCCCCCTCGTACTGATAAACACCAGTGCATCCTTATTATGGCGCTGGCGCTAGGGTCACTGATCACGGAGGAGAATCATGCTTGGGGTGATGTCCTGTATGAGCAGGTCAAGGTGTCCTGCAGCGCTTTTGACGACACTGTGAATATCCAGACGGTGCAATTATTTATGTTCATGATAAGTGGCCCTTTTCCCCGATGCTGACAGCACTAGCTAACCTCGAACACGCTCACTTTCAGAACGAGGTCGGAAGGCCAAATGCGTGCTTTCTCCATCTTGGGACTGCAGCGCGGAAGGCAATTTCTGCTGGTTTGCATAAAGAATCGCCGCACGATAGTGGAGAGACATGGGAGATTACTGAAGAAAGAAGACGCACATTTTGGTATCTTTATATATATGAAAAGTTGGTAGCCCCTCGTGAAATACTTGAAGTATTCTGACCCAATGCAGCTGGATATGCTTCCATCTCGGACGGCCGAGCTCACTATCACGGAGGAACGTTGGCATTCCCACTCCAGAGGACCCTTTCTGCCAGGCGTTGATCTTCCTGTCGGACGCCATTTGCCGCTCGGCGGATGAATTGTATGGCCGACACCATGAATCGTTACTGCAAATGTGGAGAATTGCAAAATCCATATGGGACGATTTACGGACCTTCGACTCTAAAATGCAACGTGCGCTTGGATTTGGGCTTGACAAGCGACCTCAACCGGGTGGCGTTGGGGTGCAGCAGACTATGTGCATCACTCGTGAGTTCTTCGCACTCTTCTTGAAACTCATGCTGATGTTCTAGTTTATTATCATACAATCCTTCTCACATTCCGACCATTCCTAATATTCCGTGGTCGATGGAATCAGGAGACAAAAACCGGCCAGGATTCAGATAAAGACAGCACAAAGCGCGAAATACCACCTTGGCTGAATGAAGCATGTGGGTATGCACTGAGTGCTGCATGCCGGACCATTCATTTCCTGTGCGAGTCATATACAGCCAACGAGCTAGTCAGGGTACGTCACGTGTTGCGACTGAAGAACAAATCGCCCAACTAACATGGATAGGGCATTCGATATCACGGGTTTTTCTTGTCGAGCTCCTGCGCAGCGGTTATATTTGACCTCATGCACGGCAAGGATCTCGCCCCGTCCCATCTTCCCTGGGCCCATGCCACACTGAGAGCACTTACGGGCATGAAGCAGTCTGACGCAGTGGAAGCCTCTATTCTTGCTATCCAAACCATCCTCAAACAGCTCAACCCAGCTTACGAATGGATCCCTCAAACCGAGCCATCCAAATCCCCTACTACGCAGAGTCCAGCGCCAGCAATCACAAGACCGCCATATACTGTGCCCACTTCACGAGAACTTTCAAATGTACCAGCTGCACCTAATAGTGCCCTCAACACCACCACCCTCCCTGCCCCGGCCCAATCACAACCACTGCTCTACGACTTCCAAGGAAACCCGCTAGAGCAGAGCATGGACATGCCACCCACAACCGGTGGTACAGGGAGCGGCGAGGATCTCCTTGATTTCACCCTGTCGGATATGGGCTGGGACTTTGATTTTTCGACTATGGATCTGGAGACGTTTTTCTCTGTTAGTCCGGCGTTCGATGCGCCGGCGGTATGAACTGTAATTATTGAATAGCTTGAGTGAAGGATCACACTTTCTGCTTTTATGTATATATATCCGACCATGTCCAACACTATGAAGTCAATAACAATTTATGTTCGTTGCAACACGTACCAGGATAGCTAACCACCTCTTATCAAACGAACGCTTAACCATGCCCTGTTTCGAAATTAGCAGATACCGTAGACCTAAAAAAAAAAAAAAACAGAAAAAAGAAAAAAAGAAAAAAAAAAATTTGAAACCAACCCCATCTCCAGGGTTAAGTCCAATTTCAAATTGTAAACACATTGGAAACATCCCCTCCTAATAATTTCCCCCCAAGCCCTTGCCCCATCCTTGAAGGCGTTAAACTCTGTCGTCAGCTTAATATTCATCTCGTTTTCGGGCATATAATAGTACACGATAATCTGGTACTCTACCGCAGCGGGTAAAATGTATTTCGCTTTCGGACTTTTGCTCTGATGGACGGTGTTGGGAGGTCGGAGTTATCAAGGGCAACGGTGGGTCTAATATATATATACCCATCCAAACTAACTATTTGTGTATTTTATTGCACCTCTACCCTACAAAAATGATCGTTAAATATGATTATTGTATTATTTATAATAAACAAAAGACCACACCGTCTAATGCCCGTTTAATATAGTGTATGCAAATGTACCCAGCGCCGTCAAGATATGCCCATGATTCGTTTCAGATCGGAAAGCGCCAATGGCTTCACAAGATACTCGTCTATCCCAGCAGTAAAGGCTTCCTCTTGTACCTCGCTCGAGCCGACCCCCGTTACAGCCATAATTGTTGACCGCCGGAGACAGGCCTCTCCTTCGTAGTCGCGGATGATGCTCGACGCGACGATCCCGTTCATGACGGGCATTGATATATCTAAACAAGTTAGTCGGTGGTCTGAAAGATAGAGAAACGGCGATAAGGATACTAACCCATTAAAACGTAGTCGAATTGTGGTTGGGCTGCTTTGTATTTCTCAACGGCGATTTGGCCGTTGGACGCGGTCTCGTATGGACAGCCTATTTTGCGCATGAATGTAGATAAGACCTGAAACGATTAATATGTCATTTACACGCCTCACCGTGATAGTACGCACCTTCAGGTTGATGTCATTGTCATCGACGATTAAAACGTGCAGGCCTTTCTCTCGAGGCTCTGGTGGTCGGAAAGGGTACTCTGATAGACTCTCCCTAACTGCTGGCGGGGACTCCAAGGCTTTGGCCATGGCGAAAACCTCAGCAAGAGAGTTTCCTTGGCTGGATTCAGACGCAGAGTCCAGGAAAGACCTATCCGGACTGCCACTGGGGACCAGTACTCCAAGTCTTTCTAGTGCTTGGAAGACCCTTCGGGGTATGAGTCTAGGTATCGTTAGTCCAACGGAGAGTGATATCGGTATGTTGGTAAGGTAATACGCACGGCTGTGGAATATAGACTACGTTCACTGCGCCTTGAAAGGTCTGGTCTATCGGAGTTGAGCTGCCATACCTCCCAAGCACAATGAGAGACTTGCACGTAGTCTCCACCGGACCTGCTGCAGCAAGACCTCCGAGCATGGATTCCTCAACGACTGCAATATCCCCGTTGGCATGATCCAAACTGTCGCTGAATGACAGCCTGCAACTGCGATGTCGTAGAAGCGTGCTGCTCATGGCATCCTGAATCGCAAGCTTGCGCCTGATTTCGGCTTCATTCCTTGCATTCCTGCTGCAGATGTCTGGATTCATACCCACGAGGCAGACTAGTTTCTTCTTCCATGTCCTTCTGTAACCATTCGGCGCAAGAGTGGGAGTTGCCTCGGTAAACTGAATGGGAATCCGAATCTCAACTCGCGTCCCAGCGCCAGCCTCACTCTTAACGTCAAGCTGGCCGCCCAGATGCGTTATCAGTTGGTGTGCGATACTAAGCCCAAGGCCAACGCCTTCGGTTAGGATGTTTTCCTGGGAGAATGGAATGAATATTCCGTTGTCAAGGTAGTCCCGAGAGATCCCACACCCTGTGTCAGTGATCTGTATAACCGCAAGGCTGGACCTGGACCCGTTGCGGCGCATTTGTGTATGGGTCAATGAGACTTCTATCAGTCCCGACTGTGTGAATTTGAACGCATTGCCTAGTACGTTCATGATGATTCGTCTCCAGGCGCCAGAGACAGACTGGACCTTCCAAGAGTCACGCTGCTCGACACATGCAATAACAGTAAGATCGTCGGGAGAATGCGGCGCATTGTTCTCAGTCCTTTTACAGGAGGCCCGGTTACCAGCGTAGAGCGAGTCAGTAACGTCCTCTACCAGGACATCAAGATCGAAATCCGACGCCATCTCATCCATTTGGCCACCCTTGGAAGGGAGTTTGTTCAAGTTGGTGAGATTGTTGATTTTAGCAAAGTCGAGTCTGGATATTGTTAGATATATCGTGCAGTAATGGAAGGTAGGACGTACAGATGGTTCATCGTATCCAACAAAGTATTTCCACATGTTTTGATCATCTTTAGCATCTCCTGCTGAGAAGGATCTAGACAGTTCGACTGCAAGAGCTCGGAATTGGCGAGCATGCCGTGCAAAGGCGACCGAAGCTCATGGCTCACAGAGGAGAGCAGATCATACTTTGTCCTTTCTGTTGCAACACGATCGATCTGGGCCAGCTGGGAGACCATCGCATCACTAAAAGCCTGCATGTAGTGCTGGTCATTTTCTGTGAAATTGGCATGGCTTGTCCAAGTAACGGCGGCAGCTATCCAACGAGTCTTGTCCCAGTCCCAGAAGGGCATAAAAAGTACGGAATGTGCATTTGGGATGCTCTGTGCTAGGCCTTCCACTAAGAGTGGATTGATTGCATCGTCTGCTGGGTTGGGTAGGGAATTGAAGATTTTTCCCTGTGGAAAGGCCATGAAAAGCTCATGCAGCAGCCCTTTTGTCAATGAACAGGAATTCATATCACAACTGTCCTGAACCCTGTTGCAGACAGCAGACCCGAGTAACTCGCAGGGCCTTTCATGCCATTCACTATCGGATGAAAGACTTATAGACCCGCGTCGAACAGCGGGAAATTCAGACCTTGCATTCAGTTCCCAAGGACTGACACATGAGGACCTGTACTTGGTTAAAGACGATGTTTAAATAAGATGACCAATTTAGACTAACCTTCTAGAGCTGCTTCTAGAATTACTCCTTGGTGCGTTTAGGAAAAAGACACCGTCTGTCCCCATCCCCTCCAGGAGCAGCGAGCTGGCCCGCGAGTAGAGCAAGGAGGTCTCGCGAGGGATGGAAGAAGACTCCGACGATACAGACAGGTAACCAGTGCCGCCAGACTGGTTCCGGGCGTGTCCATGTGCATCCGGGTGTGATACCATGCTTTGGCGCGGCGATACTGATGGCGAGATATGTGCAGGACCGTCGCATGGGGAAAGCTGGGGACCCCAAGCCCTCGAGTCGTCTATCGATAGCTGCTCGATATTTGGTACTGACGGTGCACGGAGGCGACTCGCACTGCTACCTGAGAAACCAGCGACCCCATTAAGCTCCCTGAAGGAGTTGTGCTCTTTAACGAAGGTCATTAGGGCATCAAGCTGGCGTTTGGCGTGGGCGCTGTCCGCGAGGGAGTCAGTAGCCCCCGCGGCTGGGCGGAGGCTCTCACTGTAATTGTCAAAAAAACACTTTAGAAAATCTGCGACCGTCATTGAATCTGGAAAAACTTACGCGCGCGGATAATAGGCCATTTCCTGCTCACATGGATGTTGATTGTGCGGCCTAGCAGCACCAAGTGTAGACAAGAGTCCTCGACAACGATAGCCTTTTTTTTTTCGCACGAGCAGCGGTTGCAAGTGCAGTCTAAATAGTGGCAGGGATTTGCAAGAAGAGATCCATGGATCGGGCAGCGCAGAGTCGTGCTCTGCGGTTGAAAGGCGAGGCCCTACCAGGTGCAGTCCAGGCTGCCCAGTGCCCAGTGCCGAGTTTAAGCTCGCGCAGACCAAGTCTGGTTCACCAATGGCAGGAGACTTCACGGGGCCATCTGCTCTCCATGACTCGCTCCAGAACATCCAGATCGCGACCTGGTACCGGCCGAATGTGCCATGGGGGCGGCGGGTTTTCGGCTCCGAGCAATTCCCAGGCTGCGGGTGGCGTTATGACAGGCATGCATAGGACTTCACTGTGATAACCGTGTAGGCGAGGGCTTTACTCTAAGCGAGATAGGTCGAAGCCAACACGGTGAGAAAAACAGGGAGAAAATGGAAAAAAAGACAGCGGTGGATTGTGGATAAAGGCGCGGAATGCAACCTTCCTTTCCCGGCGGCGTCGACTTATCACCACGATATCACCACTCGCTGACTCACCTATCAATGTCTTGTGCCTGTATTTTCCATGGCCAATCGGTGCTGAGGATTCAGATTCTTGGAGACAGATACAAATGATTTATACCAGGCAATCGGCGCAATTGGGAGAACGTCTTGCAGCTCGCCGTCGGCAGCAATTCCCGACGCTTGAGAAAGTCCGAACCACGCGAGGGGCCCCTTGGGCCTGAGCGCATCCAAATATCCCTATGCAGTCTGGAATCCAGATTAGATGCAATCTTTAGCCGAGTGTCGAGGTCGGTAAAGAATATGAGCATCTGGGTCCGGATTTCCCGCACATCATTGAAGTGCCCGTAGTCTCTATAGTATCAAGGCTGTATGAGATAAATGATACCCTAATAGTAGAGGTCGCTAACTTGATGGTTGTTCTTCTGATCCGTATGACAGAACCAGTCCATGTATGAACATCGAGTAACGTGCGACGCTATTAGAAGGAACCACCAGTCTTATTGAATTTACGAATAGCAGGAGGTGGATGTATCAATGATATATCATACTCTGTGGTCAACCGCGCATTCCCTCTTCAGCTTGTCAACCTGCCCATCGATCCTGCCTCAAGTTCGCCAGTTTATTGATACCTGGCCAGGATGACACTCCCACTGCTTCAAACCCTTCCAACTGCAATCTTCACACCATAACAGCCTCTGGACCAGCAGGCTAATATTGATATCTCACTAGGCATTGCCATATTTAACTCAACTGTCATTAACGAAGCATAACTGTCATTAACAAACATATTCATCTCCACCAGTGAGTCTATCTACGCCCAACCGTTCCCATACAGTATATAAATATGGGACGAGAGCCTAAACCGGTCATCTGCAGGTCCAACACCATGGCGGACGACTATCCCGGGCCCACGAATGAAAATCCAACCTTGAAATCGGTTCTTCTAACGCTGAGCTCCACAACGCCCCTGGTCACGACGCCGCTCCCTGCAAACTCCGTACTGGGCGGTATTCCCATTTCAACATTCGGCGAGCTTCTCACCCAGCTAAGAAGTCAGCATCCAGGGGTGTCGGTAGGAGAGTTCCAAGAGCAATCAATTGCTGGAGCAACATTGTGCCGCGAGATGGAGAGGCCCAACACACTGCTGGCTGGGCCAGAGAACGGAGTCTGTGCAGACGCCCAAGGCCCCAAGGGCTCTTCGGAGATCCCAGAGAATGGGAATGGCCTTCCCAATTCCAACAACGTCCGCAAACGCGACAGAGTTGCTGAAGACCAGGCGTATATCAAGTCAGCTAGGGAGAGAATTCCTGAACTATACCCGCATTACGGTCAAGCACTGGTCGAGCAGTACAGGGCCAAAAGTGCGCTGGCGGCTCTGATAACGCTTTGGAACAGCTACGGCAACGAGATGGACGCAATAGGCGCCATTAATCGCGCCACTCTGAATCGTGTTAAGAACGCTCGAAACAGCAAGAAAGGCTTTAGGGGTACCCTTGGTCAGAGAATAGCTCCCTCGGCGACCCCTGGTGACCTGCGGAGCGCCGTCAAACTTGACATGCAAACCTTGACAGCCCCAACCCTGCTGGAGATACATGCCGAGAACATATGTGTTGACCGGATGCTGGGTACACTTACAAGTGACTGGCAGCGATCCGATCCTGAACCTTGGACCGTGCTGACAGGGCCCGTCGCATCCACCTCCACGAGTTTCTAACACCTCAGTGGCGAATGGTCACCCCAAAATCTTTTCTATGGCGTTTGATCCCCGCATTCGCATATCACAAATTCCCCCTATTCAATCTTGTGCTGCTTATATCCAGCTTCATTTGCATGTCTCTGCCAGTGGGACAAGATGCCGTTGTGAAGAACCTTAGTATAGACAATAGACTAGTTATCAATAGCCCAACATGCACAGATACGCACCTTGAGGCATGGAAGGCCCATCGCGTAAACTGTCCATCTAAGAAATGCGCGTAGAAAAGTCTAGGGTTATGGCCAGCGCATATGCCATCGTAGATTAACCGTCAAGTGGTCTCATAATATCTTCTTTCTGAGATGCCCCCTATCTTAAGATCATATACTGCCAACACCATCACCGACCCGACAATCTTTCTTCCAACCTATATGCAAGAGCAATAGAACGCCGGTCAACAGTCCTCGTCATCAGCGCAGCCGTAACAACAAGCAACGAACCCACCACCCCCGTCGCAACAACCCACGACAAATAGTACACATGGCTACCATATCCATCATCCCTAGTCGCAGCAAACCCCTTCCCCCACAGTGTCCGACAAACCATCTCCAGAATAGGGTTACGCAGAATGCGGATAAACGTCTGATGAATAAGATATAGCGAAAACGAGATCTCACCCGCGAACTGGGGGATAGGCGATTCAAGCGCTCTCTTGAGTACCGGGAGTCCTCTGATTGCAAAGACGATGAGGACTGCACCGACTGAGTACCAGCTGTTGATTCGTTTGACGGGGTAGTTCCAGAAGGGGAGGATGGTGAGTTCGGATGAATACCAGTAGTCTTCGTAGTGGTCTACCCGGAGCGGCATGGATAGGAGATGGATTCCGATTGAGAAGAGGGTGAGTTTTGCGGCAATGAACGGTGTGGAGCTCCTAGAAGAGGGCTTTTGTGTAACTGGGACGATGAACGCTTCTGAGGACGTGTGGGCTATCAAGTCGAGTTCTGCAAATAATAGTCCAGAGAAGAAGCAGAATGACTCGTGGAATCCAAACCAGAAGAGCAGAAAGGTTAGCACCGCGATTATTGTCAAGCGGGCTCGAGAGGTAGCGGAGAGCAGGGCAAGGATCGTGAGGTATAATGCGAAGGAGCCTTGAAGTTCGACAAGCATCGTCCAAAGATGCGAGTTGAGGCCCTGGGTGCCCCCCAGCGGAACGAATCCAAGGGCACTCATAATAGTCAAGGAAAGGCATTTCAAGTGCGGCCAGATTGATGACCACGGCAGAGCACCAGGACAGCCTTCGGTCTCAGGAAAGCGCCACGACGAATAGGCCCCGGCATAGAAAAGCACCTGGGATATGACACAGACAACAAGCACAGGCAAGTAGAGGCGAAAGACCCGGCGAAGGGCAGAAGACGTCAGCTTGCGGTAGCACTCGGCGTTGTTACTCTGGCCACGCAGCCGAATGATCGCGAGAGGGACCGAGTATCCAGAAATAACGAAGAAGAGGGTAACCATGGCCGTCCCTGCGAAGACGGTGCGGAATGGAGGAAGTTGAATCAAGTGTCGGTTTTCTTCGGCGGGCGTATCAGTGAATCCGCGGTAGGGGATATGCATTTCGCCAACGGTGAAATGGAACCATGTCACTATCACTGCTGCAATACCGCGAAGTCCGTCGAGCCAGCGCTGTCGGCCGTCCATGCTTGCTGCTATCATCGTGAATGAGGTGGGGACGTCCAGTCGATTAGATGGCTGATCCGGTATTGAGAAAGTATAAGATCGAAAGAGCACATAGGATCATAATAGCTATGGGAACATAACCGTTATCCTGGGATATAGTCATGGCTTTGGGTTTGCAGTGATGTATGGAAGGGGAGATTCATGGAGGCAATACCTCACACCCCAAGTATAAATAGCCCAAGGACTTGATAATTGCCCAGATAGCGCAGGCATCCGAACGCCTCGTCATCATCAGAAGCCCTGAAGGCCTAATGCTGGCCGTCAGTATAAGATACATGTCTTGGCCCGGCTGTGTATAAGCTGGCGTCAGATATTAGCTGCAGTTGGTCCAGTCCTCTGTATAGATTGGCCAACTCATACACATTCCGTATACTGAGACCAGCAACTGTCCCCGGGAGGGCTGGATGCAGCCGAGTTGGCAAGCAGGGGCCAGTCAGTGCAATAGTGGTGCCGATATCGCACATGGCGCGATTTGCTGCAGGTATTGTTGGTGGCTTTGCAATGGACCATGCACACGCGTCGAGAACGATAACATCAGCTGAAAGCACCCTTCAGGGATGAAGGATGACATGGCTCAATCGCACACAATGTCGCTGCGTGCCCCCGGGTCAGGCAAATCGCTGGTTTACAGAGATGGGGGCAGTTTGCAGAAGAGGTGTTCAGCTCGCCTGCGAGTCATGGCCATGTCAGAGTCGTCAGATGTAAGTCTCACAAGCATCAAGGCCGCATTAACTAGGGCTATCTCACTCTTATGGCCCAATAGAAGGCTCGCAATGTGATAAGCCGTTGCGATCGGCAGCCAGCCGGCTTACAATATCAATCCAGGGTATTTATCAAGAGTTATTGCGATGGGATTCGCGGGCGAAAATGATTATTTTAGGGTACCTGCAGCTTACTCGAGGCACTGCGGCTGAGCACGACCACGAATACCTTGCTAGATGTGTCCCAAAAGACCGAGTATTGGTTTAGTAGTATGTTAAGACGTGCTGACTGGCAGCGAGGTGTTGGAGGCTGACAGCCCGGAGTATAGGTCTGCAGCACTGTAAATCCGATATTGGGCGCCATCCGCGTCAACAAAATATGAAGCTGCGTAGATATAAACCGCAAATGATGGGGCCTAAAATATCCAATGTGCACATTGATTTTCTTGCCAGGACCAGGAACGTGAAGCAAAAAGCAAACAACACGATGCCGGCGGCTCTATCGAAGAAAGTCTTCAATCTTACAGGCTGCATTCTCGTTGCCATTGTGTACGCCTATCTTCTCAAATATTCTGGAAAGCCCTTGACTTTCGACATTCTGGTGACAATATTTCTGGCTGAGCTATGTCGATGGACGAACCAGCGGCGGCGGCACACCTCAACAGCGCGCCTGGAAGGTGAGGCTATTCTTGACATAGTCGAGAAAGGTGAGCATCAAGATGACAGGCCCGGAATGATTGCTGCAGTTGTTGGGTATCGAGAGGACCCGGACTTGTTCAAGAAGGCACTCGAGAGCTACCTGCAAGCAGAAGGCTGCCGCTTTCTTCTCGTTAGTATTGACGGGGACACGAACGAGGATGAGGAGATGATAGACGTATTCCGAGAGGTATGAACTTTGGCTTCGTTGCTTGATCCATTGCTGACAGCATGATACTGCTAGGTCTGCAAACAAGACGCCGCGCTGGTCCACCTCGATGTCCCATTCGCCCAAATTGCCTTGCAACTAGAAAAGGGCAGCGCAGGGCGTCTTTCCCACGCCGACATCATAACAAGATGCTGCTCTATTGCTCGCCGGACACTGAATGACAAGGGTGTGAATGTGTCCGGACCTGGAGCAATCACTCGACTCTGCGTGAGCCAGCCCCACATGCATAAGAAAGGTATAATGTTTACCTCTTTCATCATATCCCTAGTGGTCTCCGATATGCTAGGGGTAGACCTTGTTTGGACCTCCGACTCGGACTCGATGGTGCTCCCCGATACCCTCACGCGCACGCTGGAGACACTCAGTGACGGGACTATCGGCGGTGCAAGCACAGCGCTCTATATCCAGAACCGAAACGAGACCACAATCACCAAGCTTGGAAGCAGCGTCTATCTGAATGAGCTTTACTTGGCCCGATCATTTACTGGCTCAGCTGCAGCCAACGACTGCCAGAGTGGTCCCTCTGCTGCCTTTCGCATCTCTGCCATCCGAGATGAACTGCTTGGTTGGTATAAGCAGACTGTTCTAGGCCATTGGATGGTACTCTCCCCTGTTCATTTGACATTTATTCTGGTTCTAACACACGTTTCGAAAGGTTACAAATGAAGACAGACACATGACTACGCGTCTCCTCCTTAAGGGCTGGCGAGTTGTCTTTGCCAGCGACGTCCTGACAGCCACCGAGACCCCAACAACATTGCGAAGATGGCTCTTGCAACAGGTAATACTACATACCCAATAGTCATAAAACCACCATTTAATGGTCGTCGATAGGTCCGTTGGGCCCGAGCAGTCCACATTGAAAGCCTCCATCGTCCGGCCGTCTATCTCATGCAGTCTCCGATTCTCTTCCTCGCATCCTTGAGAAGACAGACAGCAGCGTTCCTTGTGCCCACAACGGTATTAATATACCTATTCACAGGTATAGTGCTCTTCCAAGGCATCCCACTGCAGGACCTCGTACGCCGCCGAGCTATAATATTCGTATATCTCGTGCTTCGAAACCCTTATCGGCCTCCGATAAATACATGGCTCTGGTTTCTTCCGGCTGCGGCATTCTATAACATTCCCCTGCCAGCCATTGAAATTTGGAGCTTCCTAACGGTTTTCCATGACTCCTGGGGAACGACAATGCGCTCACAGAAAGAGGTGGCCAGGCATTCTAGATGGGCCGTTCGGTTCTGGGAAGTCGGGTTCTTCATCCTCTGGATGGCAGTCGTCGGAGGCACATTGGCACGATATCTGGCTTCATCCTGGATGCCGAGCCCGTTTCCCTTGGGGGCATGCATCTTTTCTGGGGCAGCGTCGGCGGCGGGCCTTTCGAGTCTTTGGATGGTGCTTTCCGAGTGATGACCCTTATGACATCTGCTGGTATCTCTAACCTCACAGCCTCGGTGAAGCCTCCGGAAATAAGAACTCGTACTACCTAGCTTAACCGTCAGCCAAATCCTCATTACATTGGGTTATATATGATGCATATATTTACAATAAACATGGCTTTAACTCGACCTATTTTCTCTCCCTCCTCCCTCAATCCCACAACCAGTCACCCTGTGGCTTTACTTATAACAGTAATTCTATTCAGTACTCTTGACCTGTTCTGTGGCTGCCTCGCTGTGGCAATAATGACTATATATATGCCTTTGACCTTTCTGGACTCCACACTATTCAACACCGAAAAGTTCGATCTTGTATAAGAGCTGGTGTGTGCCCAGCGTCGGAAGTTGACAACCAACAAATGCTCAGCGAGGCTAGCGATGCAGCCATTCAAAAGCAGCCACGTTGCAGACGGAGCCCCGCGGCTGCACACCAGCAGGAGTGTTCTCTATGTCTTCATATCATGAAACACCACTCCGCTGTCAAACAGCCGAGGCCGAACGAGCAATATTACGATCCCTCAACATTGGGTACGGATACATTGCAAGGCATATCATGAACATCTTTGGGCAAGCAGAACTCCGTAGTTTTCATTTTCTTGATCAGCCACTACCCCTCGAGCATTTTGAAATGCTGCGAGTCCAAAGTCCGACTTTGAGGGCGCTTGAGCGGAGCATGTGCAATGTACGTCACTAACCCAGATATCGTCAGTCAGCCCATATATCAGACATCTCATGCACTGCTGATCTCACCTCCAGATGGATTTCAAGCGCAGTGATACAAGGCGCCTTCGATATGACCAATTTTCAAACACAGGAATATCGAAGAGAGTGTCAATGTATGTCTGTGTAAGCTTTTCTCTGCACCTCCCAAGCATAAGGGCAACTATGGGCGAATATCAATTAACATGTCTACCAGTGTAACTGCGGCGACGGCCCAAAGGTATGGAGGAACAACCCTGTATGCAGAGTGTGCCATCATGTAGCCTGCAGTAATTGCCAGACTGTATAGAGTAAAATTTTGGAGATAGCTGGCTAACCACCAGCCTTGCAAGGTCTTTTGGTGTAGTGGTCTAGCGTCTCATCATAAAATGAGTCGTCTTATCGAGACATCATGGGAATGCTAAATCAGCGTCAATTCGTGGCGAGCGTTCCTATGTAGGCCGCATGGATTCTCCGAATATAATTCTACTTGCTATTAAATTTCCGCGGCAAGGCTACGCTGTAGAGAAGGACTTGGGGCTTCACAGGTTTATACGTCCACCGGGGGCTGCACCTGATGAAGACATTATTTCCGTCGAGAGCATGCGATGGATCCGATAATGGCGAGACCTTGTGCTTTGTCTAATTCTAAAAGCCATCGACAATACAGTCTATTGGTGACGATCAACTTACTGCGCCACTATCCATGCAGCTGCTAAGCACCGCCTTGGGCGACCACAACCTTGAGTCGTGCGTTTTTCCTTCACAGCAGGCCTTCCATTCCTCTCTCACTTACATCCACTTCGGCTCTCTCTTCGTACCAAGAAAGCGAAGATGACCGATCCGTTGTCAGTGCCTGGAGCTGCCGTTGGCGTGATATCGCTCGGTCTCGCGGCTTGCCAGGGCCTTCTAGCATACTACGGACCGTACAAGGCCTTTCACGAGGAAATCGACAACACGCTATGCCGGGCCAAAGGTTTGACCAAGACTTTGAGTGTACTGAAAAATATACTCGATGATGCCGAGAATTGGGACGTAACCGACGGAGTCGAGTCAGCCCAGATCGCGATCGAAATGATCAAGAACTGTGAACACAGGCTTAGGAGCCTTGAGAAAATGTTACAAAAGTGTCGAAGCGTGGCACCAGCACAGAGAATAGTCAAATCCAAGCTGTGCATCGACCGCATACTCTATCCCTTTCGACGCGATACACTGGTGGCTCTGGTCGAGATGCTGAACGGGCTGCAGATGAACTTGGACACTTCCCTCCATGTGTTGAGCTAGTGAGTAAATATTTGTCGGCAGTCTATATGGGTAATTAACAACAGGATTGAAGTGAGACGACGTGCATCAATAAAAAGAACGTCAAGATGGCCATATCACGCTCTACCGCCGCCGCATCAGAAACGAGTCAGGTTCTAGACGTTGTTCGAGATATACAGCAGAGGAATAGTGACTTCGAAGGGAAGCTAGACTCCATAGAGAGTCGCTTGATCCGAACAGTGCGGTCGCTTGACTTCTACTGCGCAAGCATTTCACTGACAGTTGTATTACAGGAAACTACCATTGTTCAGCATCAGACTCACCCAATAATGACACCAGGCCTCCTTCGAATGTTTCTAGACAGTCAAGGTGAACTCGACGAGGACATCAAGCGATCCGCATTGAATATGTCGCCGGACCTGAGAGTCACAGGGTGTAGATGCACATATCTGCATAACCACGATGCCGTCCCCACCGCACGACAAACTAGACATTCCGGTAGGAATTGGTGTCGTTGCCATACTTCAGACAAAAGGCTCGCATCTCTCTGTGCCCAGCACACCTTCTGCAATTCGCTATTAAGATGCTGTGTCACTGTTTCCCTTGAAATAACTCACGGCGCAGGTGGACTTTCTATCAGTCCCGGACTCAGGTTCCGTGCGGTCGTACCAGCCAATTCGCCAACATTCGCACTTCTGTCCAATAATTCGCATGTCCTTTGGGAGATGTGGGCGCGCAAAGAGTCCGCTAAAGTCAATGATGCTCTACAAGACACCGCGAAAGGTTTATTGGAAATGTTCCGTGATGGCAGCGCTTGCCCAACGGATGCGCTGCCTAACGGAGACACTATTTTACATGTACGCCGTATCCCCATTCATACCCCCAGGCTGAGGGAGTACCCATCTCATTGTACCATGCGCCCTAACAAATATGAAGGTTGTAGCACGCTGGCACGAACTAACCAGGTATTGGAGCCCAGATTTAAACATTCAGTGGCGCAGACTTATCAAGACCCTTGTCGGCAACGGGGTGGCCCCAAGCATCGTAAACAACAATGGCGAGACTCCTATAGACATCTTGATACGGGGAATGTGGGGATGCTGCCTAGGGATGCCCATGGAGCAGAGCTCAGTCGACATCTGCTCTGATCTGGTCAGCGCCGGGGGGTATATCACCTCAGTCGGTGTCTCCAAATGCACACAGCTAAAATTCTACGACAACGAAGTAACCACTGTCCCCACTCGTCTGATTAGGGATATGTCGGCTTTTGTTGTCCAACGAGTCGCCGCTAGAGTTGGATTCGAAGGTTTGAGCCCTGCGAGTAGGGACCCGATTCTCGCTAATTCAACTGTCTGTTAGGCGGCGAAATTCCCGAACAACTTGGTCCTGCACTGTCTCAATCAAAGTCTGACCTCGAGTGTCTCTTGAGGAATGGGGCTGAGCTGGCCGGCGTATTGGATTACTATGTACAGTGGCCAGTTGGCCTTGCGCTGCTGCTCGACAGCGGACTTGTCCCGTCGTGTAGGACCTTGGCTGCGGCATTCGCGGCTAAGTGTAACAAGAGCATCAGGCTCCTTCTTACGAGAAAGACCCTTGGCATAGATCGCAACTGGCTACAGATTGTGAGCTGCAGCAATGACCGAGAAATCTTAGGGCTCGCTGTCCAGGAGCTCGCGAGTCGCAGACAGTGGCTACAGCTTTTGGCCGAGACTCATTTGCCCAGTAAAAAGCTTTCACAGCTGATAATACAGCCTGGTTGTCTCCTTGACAGCACAGCCGTGGATGCATCTCGATTGTTAACGGCCGCCTCTGTCGACATTGGCTTCCCAGAAGATACCACCTCCTGGCTGGTCTATCGCCAAACAGGGTGTAATTTGACCTTGATGGATCTTCTGTGGAAGGCTGGCTTTCGCGATACAAATGGAAGAGATCATAACGGGTTTACCTGCCTGATGGGGCTGAAGGACAAGTACGACCATATAGATGGCCCATCTGCTATATTACAAAAAGCACAATGGCTCATTAGCAGAGGGGCAGATCCGCACCACATCCGCAATGGCTGTCCAGCTGTCTTTTATATATGCTATGATCTCGGCCTTGCCTCGTACAACTTTACCCAAAATACCAACTTTGCCATGGACTTGTGGCAACTAAATGGCCAGTGCCTTGAGCTCATGAGAAGCTTACTCTTCGACCCTTATCAAGATATGTGCAACTGCTCTTGCTCTTTGTATGGATGCAGCGGCATATCACGGTTCCTAGACGGGTTCGTCGCCAATATATATGGCCATGATGAAAGCGGTATTTTTGAGCTTCTCGCAGCGGCTCTGGATGCTATTGCGACTTCACTTTCCCCTTCATGTCCCGGAAGTATTCATGATTTGATGGCGCCTGATGTGCTTAGCTTTATCACGTCCCACGCCCTGCACATCACTCATACCTGCACTTGTCATGGGCAATGCGATGGTCTCCCGAGCGACGAGCTTACAGAGCTCTTATATGTGGAGCGCAATCCCCACCGGATGCACGAGTCGCTCATGGACGAGTTTCTGCTCGAATATTCGCACCAGAATGAGTCTTTACCTCTCTACATTCGGGGCTACTGGTCAGAACGCATAGGCCAGGTCCTTTCTCCTGACGAAGAAGAAGCAGGAAGGTTGCGCGAAATGGGCGTGTTCTTGTCAGATGCGAGTAATTCAGATCCATTGGCCAATTAAACCATAGACATTTGAAGATTTCTTCATCCTTCCGACCTAACGATCCTGCTTTCTCCGATACCATCTCCAATGCGCTACTTGGCAAACCTGGGCAGCAGTGTCAGACTCGCGTTCCGCTCCTCTCCATCCCTGGAGGACATGAGTAAGTTGTCTGAAGTTCCGACTTCGGATGAAGACTTCCGATATGTGGAATCGAAGCTTTGGCAGCGATCTCTCGACCTTTGTTTTTCCTCGAGTCACGGTGCAAGGTGCTTACGAGCCAAGGGCCATGGCGCTGGGCGCGGGCTTGGGTTTTGCTGGGAAGGGATCGCGGCATCATTACAAGGTTTGAGGATAGCTTTCGGTAGTTGTCTTCCCGGTGCTTTTGCCAATTGCAAGAGCTTCTTGTCATCATGTCTCTATCATGGTGGTGGTCTACTACGGTGTAGAGTGGATGGGCGGTAATGGACAAGCATGTATGGACAGCCAGTATTCCGTAATGGCGGAGTCATTGCGAAACCCAGTTGATAATATAGTTGATAATAAAGTATCTGCTACAATTCGGTATCAATATCATCTCGAAGCTGCTATGATGCTATCACAACTTCTGTGGGGAGAGTCACATGGAATGCAGGGTAGCAGCAACCCCCACAAACTTCAAACTCGGGGGAGGGCTCAGGTGGCAATTCCCACTTCCCAGCTTATTCGCTGCCCAATAATGGCGCTGCAATCTCAACCGTGGTTGGCAGTCCCACAGTGCACTCCAGACTGCGGGGATGGCCTCCTGTTGCGGGGAGTGTGTCGACTTAGGGCCTTGGCTGGTTTCTTCCGACTTTCTTTCCCTGGAAAGCTCACCATTCGCCCCACACAGTTTGAGATTTGGACGTTTAGACTCAGAGCTTGACCCTTTACTCTGGTTGTCGCAGCTTTCTGCTTCCCCGTCTGCTTATGCCGACTGCTTCCTGGTGACGCTTCTGGTAACGCTTCTGTGAACTTTGCGCGAGACCATTGGTTCCAGAAGAAGACGAGACTTGGTGGCTGACCTTTGGCCCGTGCAGCCAGTCATGCAGCACATATTTCCTCCTTGGCAGCTGGCCAAGAGCATCCTTCTGCTCGGCGATGATGCCTGAAGCAGTAATGGTTGTACGCCAAGTCGCTTGTTGGGGCTGTCACTCAACGCTGCTGCAGTTTTCCTTTGACAGTCACAGTTGGGGACTTGGGAGTCTCACGATTCATGAAGCTCTTGTAGATGAAATGCACTTTATCCTGTACAGATTAGAAGAGTGAAGATCCCGAGTAGAGCTCGCCGTAGCGATATATCCAGTTACGGCCGATATCAACCCGACCAGCCCAACCGCGGACGGACGTGACGAGAAAAGCCACAACCAAGCCTCCCACTGTCTAGGCTCGTCCAGTCTTTGTCCTTGAGCAAATGCCGTGGTCTGCCAGCAGAATTCCCGTGCTCGACGCCCTCCAGACACCAGATTGCTGCCATTCACCCCACAGCGCCCAGGTCGGATACCCCAGACTGTCATTTCGTGGAGGATCCGACCAGCGCTTCCGAGGCATCCTGCCGTGCTTCGATCCCAGTCGGTAAATCCGAGTGCAGCTTGATCCGACGCGCTGGGGTATAAAGACGCGGTGGAGCTCTTATCTCCCCAGATTCTGTTTCGGTGTCCGAGACCCATCGCATCAGTCGCATCGACAGCATGGCAGCCAAATCAGACGAGAAGCCGAACGTGGCCGATGAGAAGGCCCTGGCCGGGCATCAGGAAGACTTGAAGGCCGTCGAAGATCCTACGCAGTTCGCCGGTCGTGGCCAGGCTGCCACCGATCAGTATGGCCGGGCGCTGTTCGAGTTCGACAAGAAGGCCGAGTCGCGACTACGTTGGAAGATGGACTTCTGCCTGCTTCCTACGGTGTCGCTGCTTTATTTATTTTGTTTTATTGATCGCGCGAATATCGGTATGTTCTTCAATACTAGTTCTTCTAATACTGTAGTGTCCCGACTGACCAAGCCCTACAGGAAACGCGAGACTCGCAGGCTTCGACACCGATCTGGGCCTCGCTGGCAACGACTATAATGTCGTCCTGTCTATTTTCTACATCTCGTACATTGTTTTCGAGATTCCGTGTAATCTTGCCTGCAAATGGCTTGGGCCCGGCTGGTTCTTGCCCCTGTCGACACTGCTCTTTGGCGTATCGTCTGTCGCGACAGCGTTCGTAGACACGCTTGCAGAGGCCGCTGGGGTGCGATTCGTGCTGGGAATTTTCGAAGCAGGCATGCTTCCAGGCATTGCGTATTACTTGAGTCGCTGGTATCGCCGCAGCGAGCTCGCGTTCCGGTTGTCGCTGTATATTGTCATGGCGCCTCTCGCCGGGGCCTTTGGAGGGCTGTTGGCCTCTGCCATTCTCACACTGGATCACTTCGGCAGTCTACATACATGGCGGATGATCTTCGCCATCGAAGGGATCGTGACGATTGCCCTGGCAGTGATTGCCTTCTTCACTCTGACCGACCGACCAGAGACGGCGAGATGGCTCACGCAAGAAGAGAAAGACCTGGCCATTGCACGACTGAAGTCTGAACGTGTCGCGACGACCGAAGTGCTCGATCGCATCGATACCACGAAGCTCCTCCGGGGTATCTTCAGCCCAGTTACCCTGGCCACGTCGTTCATCTTCCTCCTGAACAACATCACCGTCCAGGGCCTTGCCTTCTTCGCACCGACCATTGTCCGCACCATCTACCCTGACGCCAGCGTCGTCAGCCAGCAGCTGCACACCGTCCCGCCATACGTCGTCGGGGCCTTTTTCACCGTCTTATTCCCCTTCCTCAGCTGGCGGTGGGATAACCGGCTGGCCTTCTTCGTCGCAGGCCCGCCCCTCATGATGACGGGGTATATCATGTTCCTCGCATCGACCGACGCACAGGTGCGATACGGCGCGACATTCCTAATCGCCAGCGGCGCCTTCGCATTCGGGGCTCTCACCAACGCACACGTCAGCAACAACGTCGTCTCCGACACAGCGAGGTCGGCCGCGATCGGGACGAACGTGATGTTAGGCAACGTGGGCGGGTTGGTCTCGACGTGGTCGTTCCTGGACTTCGACAAGCCGAACTACCACATCGGCAACGGGCTGAACCTGGCGACGAGCAGCATGTGCTTGATTCTGAGCGCGGCTCTGTGGGCGTGGATGAAGTGGGATAATCGGCGGCGCGCGCACACAGACGTGGACCAGGCGCTGTCCGGGCTGTCGCAGAAGCAGGTGCAGGACTTGGATTGGCGCAATCCTGCGTTTAAGTGGCGACCTTGACGGCACGTGGACGTGTGGGTATCTAGCCTATAAGTTTAGCTCGTGAATAATACAAGTTAATGACAATCTGTTCGTGATTAGTGTGTGAAGCGGCCCAGAGAGTCCCAGACGTGCAGCGTGTCAACCCGGGAGAACATCGGGAATCGCACATTTCCGGCACCCCAGCCACTTGGCATTACTTGAATTCAAGCAGTTTAAAGCTTTGCCAAGGCCGGCGTGGCCTTTTCTGGGCCTTTCTGGGGTTGGCCAGCTCCAGCAGACAAGGATGTCAAGCACACGCCCCCAGCGATCGCCTCCATGGAGCAACTCTCGGCCATGCCGCCATGCAGACGAATCTTCGACGAGACAGCAGCTGCACTCCGGGTTTCGGACATTTTCTCCAGGCTCTCGAACAGACCACCGCGTGTCTTTGTCTGGTTCCACCCAAGATTCGCCCCAGTCAAGAGTACGGGTCATCTCCGAGCGCCCACACTCTCCAAGTCCCCATAAAACTCTCCAGCACTCTCCAGTCCCCGCGCTGATCGGCCCTCGCTGTCTCCGCATTTTGGTTGTCTGGGACCAATCACCCCAGCCGCATTGCTGATGGCTTGCTGGGCCCTGCCATGGCTTTCACTGGCCTTCCCTCACACTGGAAGCTGCTCCGGAATCGCCAGTTTGCGGACAACCTCCGAAGGGTGGACTGATTCGTTGTTGGAGACGCTGGCTCATTCACCGACGATGTTACGCTACCGCTGAGTCTTTTTTTTCTGTTTCGCGGACGATTCCTATAAAGGCGTGCCTCCTTGTGCGGCAGAGAAGGAGGGTCAGGACTGCCTCTTTTCTTTTTCTCCGTACCCCTCTATCTCCTCCTCCGCTCTCAGCTCTCTGCTTTCCTCCCTGCGTGTGCATTCTTTTTCAAAATGGCGGGCGGTCCGAAGCAGCCCTTGAACGTCTTCCGGCTCAAGCTGGATGGCGCGCCCAAGGAGGTCCTGAACTGGCGCCTTTGGTTTGCGGTGCTCACGTTCGGCCTCATGGGCGCTGCCCGTGGTGTCGACGAGGGTTTGATCACCGGAGCCTTCGATTCGAAGGATTTCCAGCGCACTATCAATTTCGACTCGTACGGCGAGGTCGAGCAGACCAACATCCGCGCAAATGTCACTGCGATGGTGCAGCTGGGCAGTGTCGGTGGTGCTCTTATGTGAGTGTTCCCAACATTAACCCTAACCACACCGCGCTAACCTGCCAGTGCTTTTCTCTTCTGTGATATCTTCGGCCGTCTCTGGACTTGTCGCGGTCTGTGTCTCGTATGGATCCTGGGCATAGCCATCTTCATGGGCCACGGGGGCAACCTCGCTGCTGTCTATGCTGGACGACTGGTTGCTGGGCTCGGTGTTGGCGCGACGGTCGTGGTGGCCCCGGTCTATCTCAGTGAAATCGTACGTCTGCTTTTCCCACTTGCTGATTCGAGATCTAACTGTTCCAGGCTCCGGCGCAAATTCGTGGCCTGTGCACGTGTATCTTCACTGGTTTCGTTTACATTGGAATCGTCGTGGCCTACTTTGCCAACTATGGCTGTGAGGTCAACATGGGAGACAACACGCATGACCGCTGGGTGAGTAGCCCTACATAAGTCAAAACACTAAACACTAACTTTTATAAGCTCGTACCTACTAGTCTGCACATCATATTCGCCGGCCTCATCTTCATCCTCTCGTTCCTCCAGATCGAGTCGCCGCGCTACCTTATCAAGCGAAACAACTACGACCAGGCTCTGATCAACCTCTCTCGCATCCGCAACCTCCCCCCTGACCACCCCTACGTTATCCAAGAGCTGTCCGGGATCAAGAACTCGCACGAGGCCGAAATGGAAGCAACCCACGGCCTCGGCTGGTTCGGCGTCGTCAAAGAGGCCGTCATGGTGCCCTCCAACCTGTACCGTCTCTACCTAGCCACCGGCGTCCAGATCCTCTCACAATGGTCCGGCGCCGGCTCCATCACCGTCTACGCACCCCAGCTCTTCGCCCTACTAGGCATCTCCGGCTCCGAGGAGGGCCTCCTCGTCACCGCCGTCTTCGGAATCGTCAAGCTCGTCGCCGCCGTCGTCTGCGCGCTCTTCCTCGTCGACGTCATCGGCCGCAAGCGCGCCCTCCTCATCGGAATCACCCTGCAGGCCATCTCCATGGTCTACATCGCCGGCTTCTTAACAGCCGTCCCCGAGCTCGGCGTCGTCGACGACTTCGAGCTCCCCACCCACCAGGCCGGCCCCTCCCGCGGCGCCATCGCCATGATCTACATCTCCGGTGTAGGCTGGGCGCTCGGCTGGAACTCCATGCAGTACCTGCTAACCGCTGAACTGTTCCCGCTGCGCATTCGCGCCCTGGCAACTTCCACCGCCATGACGCTGCACTTTGCAAACCAGTACGGTAACGCCCGTGCTGTGCCGAATATGCTTCTGCCCACGGCGCAGGGCGGGATCGACCCCAAGGGTACATTCTGGTGTTTCGGCGCCGTGACCGTCCTTGGTGGAATTTGGGTGCTGTTTAGTATCCCTGAGACTGCGGGGCGGACTCTGGAGAGTATGGATTCGTTGTTCCAGCTGCCATGGTATAAGATCGGTTTGTATGGTAACAGGGATGCTGAGACTAGAGATCTGGTCCAGGAGAAGATGGGCGAGGATCAGGATGTGGCTGCTGCGCAGGTGGCGAGTATGAATGTTGGTGAGGGTGAGAAGGCTAAGGAGGAGCGCAGGGAGCATGTCTAATTGGGAACTGGGATCTTTGGTTATGATATATTATGTGGAGGTCATTCATGACGAGATGACTGCGATGATATATGTAGAAAGGGTTGTATTACTCCAGGATTGGGTATATACTGACGTTGGAATGTCTATGATTATCACCGCAACCTTACATTAACCGTACTATAACTATAAATCCTCCCCCTGGAGAGGAAGAAACCGTATCACCCCCGTCTCAGGGAGACAATTCACATACTCAAACTCTGCCTCCCCCTTCTTCAGCACAGAAACCTCATGCCACGTCCTGAACTTCCTAGCATCCCCAAAAGCCTTCGCATGCCGAATCGCCCCATTAAAAATCTTCAAATGCGACGGATGCCGCTTTGCCCAGCGCTCCAGGTCCTCGAGGTTGCGGAAGAAGCCCGCTGCACATGTTTCCTTGGCGTGGGGTCCAGTAGATTCAACCTCATTCGCAGCCTGGTTCGAAAGCGGGACATTACGAACAAACCGCAGTCCCATCGCACCAGATTCCTCCCTGTTCTCCCAAACCCACCGCAGTCCAGCACGCAGACTCGGCTCCAACTGCGCCTCATACGCCTCTGTCTCTACGGCGTCGCAATTCCCCCAGAACTGCCCGGAGCGGATATGCACGAGGTTGTCGAACCGGTTTACACCCGCTAATCTCTGCTGCAATCCTGCCGGTGTCGGCGTCGGCGACGGCAACGGCGAAGGGTCCGTGCTACTGCTATCAATCTCTTCACCGGCAGGCCGCCCAAACAAATCATTAGCCGAGTCGGGGATCCGGTCTCGCGCGGCGCCCCAGTACGCCGTTAGTGTGTGGCCGACAGTCTCTGACCCAGGCAGACGCGCTAGACCGGGGAGGTAGTCGAGCCCCGAGTAGTTTGTTTCGAGGCGGGAGATTGGGGTTGTGAATTTTTCTACCCAGAGGCCGATTGAGTCTGAGCCTGGTTTGCCGGTGGCATTGTAGATATTTGACAGGTTCAGCGATGATATGTGGGATGAGTAGAGGGCTTGGTTGGACCAGTAGCACACCCATGTTAGGGAAGACGGGGCGTCGTCGCCTTCGATGAAGGTGAATTTTTCTGCTACGGTGTCGTTGTCCTTTCCGCTGCTGAGCCAGTCTTGTATGGCTTCTGTGGCGTTTGAAAATGCGGATAGGGTGTCTGGGGTGGAGTTGTGCCGCTGGATGCCTATGTATGCTGTGTAGATAGTAGGGCTGGAACTGTTGGGGAACTCGAGCTTCCACCGCTCCATGGGCGGCTTATGCCCTGGGGGTCTGGCGAGCGGGTAGATGCGATTCTCGGGCATTCTTTCTGATATTGTCGACTTTGAGATGTTGTCGAGAATGTCGACTTGTGAACCTTTGGGGATTACCAATTACTATCCCATCCATCCCCGCCTTGTGAGACTCCACATTGGGGGAGAACACGGAGATCGCCCGAGGCTTGCCATTGGTGCTGTTGCCCGAGCCCAGACTGACTCGAGAGTCGAGCTGTTTCTGTGACCTCGGGGATTTGCAGTTTCCAACAAGACTGTTGTCGCCGCACTTTTCAAATATGTCTTTCAAATATGTTCGAGTCGACTGGTAAGTGGTTGATGCCTTACCATTCAGGCGATCCGGCTCTCGGCGTGGTGCGACCACGCTAGCCCGCTTTTGGCTGATAAACAATCCCGTGATCTATCAGCTGATAAGCTCTCCCTTTGGTGCCTCAGGCGGCCACTGCCAGCCAACCAGGAAGCGTCTGTGTCTTGACAGCGGCAGCGTCGATCCAGTCCAGACAGCTTCTCTTCCTGTTGCTCTCCCTTGCTTGTGCCACTTCGTTCCTCTTATCTCGACTCTTAAGGGGGACAGTCCGTCGTTTCTTCATCATCTCTAGCATTCACAGTCTTTTTACAATTCCTGCTTTACTTCTAATACACCATGACTACCCGCTATCGCGTTGAATGTAAGCATCCCACTCACTGCTATTTCCACCAACTGACGTCCTCCAGACGCCCTCAAGGTATGTTGGTACAGATACCTCCAAATACCTCTTGCTAATCCATCTGTAGACTCACCGTCGAGACCAATTGGTAGGTTCTCCAAAACCCAGTCCCGGTCCCGGTCTCTTACTAACTTCGTCCTAGATTGAATGGATTAAGGTCCGTCTCTGTGGAATATCTCTTTCTTCGCTATCTAATGAACCCTCAGGGCCTTCTGGCCGTTCCATTTGTGCTACATTCACAGCCCACCGCCGTCTACCAAGAGCACAGCAAAAAACTCACAGAGGTCGCACTCGACACTCACCAGCGCTACGCGGAAATCTTCCGAGATGTCGAGGGCCTTATGGACGATCACAGTAGCTCTACCTCTCCTCTATAAAGCTAATTACTGACTGAAACAGTTGAACATGAACTCAGCGGTGCTGCCGGAAAGTCGAAGCTGAAGCTCCTTGTTCCAACAGTCGGCTCGTTCTTCACCAGGGTATACTTGAAGGACGCATTCAAGTACCAAGATCAACAACGTTTCATCAGCAGACGGCGCTTCGTCGCTCCCTCATTCAACGATATCCGCCTGATTCTCAACTCCGCCCAGCTCCTTGGCTTGGTTCACGCCCGGGGCCTAGAACTTGTCACCTTCGATGGAGATGTAACTTTATACGACGACGGAACTAACATGACGCCCGATAACGCCGCTATCCCGCGCATCATCCGCCTTCTTCAGCAGGACATCAAAGTCGGAATCGTCACAGCCGCCGGCTACACAGAAGAAGCCAAATACTACGAGCGCCTAAAGGGCCTTCTCGACGTCATGCACGACTCCCAAGATCTCACCGATCAGCAACGCTCCGGCCTCATCGTCATGGGCGGCGAAAGCAACTATCTCTTCCGATACGACGCATCCTCCCCACATAAGCTCATCTACGTCCCGCGCGAGAAGTGGATGATCGGCGAAATGGCCACCTGGAAAGAAGAAGACATCACAGAGCTTCTAAACATCGCAGAGTCCTCCCTTCGCGCCTGCGTCGCGAACCTTAACCTCCCAGTATCCGTCCTCCGCAAGGATCGGGCAGTCGGCGTCTACCCGCAGAATAAAGGCCGGCTGTCTCGCGAACAGCTAGAGGAAACTGTCCTCGTCGTCCAGAATACAGTCGAACGGTCCCAGGTCGGAACTCGACTCCCGTTCTGTGCTTTCAATGGTTGCTCCCCTTTCCGTCTCCTATCACATTTCTAACCAACATCCTACCCTGACCTATTATGTTTGTATGCTAATCTCAATCACTAACAGGTGGCAACGACGTGTTCGTTGATATCGGCGATAAATCATGGGGTGTGCGTGCTTGCCAGCAGTATTTTGGCGGCATTGACCCCGCGCGCACTTTGCATGTCGGTGATCAGTTCTTATCGGCCGGTGCCAATGATTTCAAGGTTTGTCGACTTCTTTTATCCATCATGGAATGTTAAGTTGACATGTGCAGGCCCGTCTTGCTTCCACGACTGCGTGGATCGCCAGCCCAGCTGAAACGGTACAACTTCTGGACGAGCTAGCTAGTATCCAGAAATCCCTACCATGATCCTTCTACCAACAGGCATTCATTGTCCATGTTCCATGATTTAGGTCATGACTATACAGTACCGTCCTTGATGGCCATGTGGAGACTTTCTCCCCTGAAAGTATTATAGGTATACATAATTAGCACCAGCTTAACTAACTTAGGTAGATGCATGTCATTGTCTAGGACATCAATCCATTCATTCACTACATGTTTATCATTCGTAAGGGGAATTAAGGCTACATCGGTCCAAAATGAATCCCAAAACCTGTCATTCTGTGACATCTTCCCCCATCCGCATCGTTTGCTTCACTTAGTCCTCATCAGACATATGAAGGGGATGGAGCATGCGACCGCGCATAAACCTTGTCATCATCTTCATAACACGACCAAGTATCCTTTGCACTCGCGCGGCCAGATAGGATATTAACCGTATCCTGCAACTGGAGCCAGAACTCAGCCTTGGGCCGGCGACGGGCCCAATCCGTCTCATTCTTCTCGAGACCGGCTTCACCACCCATAACCGAGAACAGGACCTGGGAGCCCTTGATTCCGATGACGGTGGCGGACATCTCGTCTGAGGCGATTTCGTCCTTGGTCTTTCCGGCGTAGGTTTCTAGGTGCATCAGACATTTGATGGCCATGCGCAGGGCGCGGATGCGGTCCATAGGCGAAGGCTTGCCGCCCTGTTGGAAGTGTCCGGGGACAGCGGCGCGAGATTCGAACCGTCCCTTGGCTTCTTCCTTGATCATGTCTGCGATGAACTGTGTGGTATATGTGGAAGAAGCGGACTCGTTGCGCATGATGATCTTTCCAGCACGGTTGGCGCCCTTGTCACGGGCGAAGTTGTCGCGGAGGAAGTCTATGTCGCGGGCGAGCATCTTAATATCGATCCCTTCTTCGGGGATATAGACCGCGACGGCGCCAACCGCCAGACCGGCTGTTGTGGCGATATACCCTGATTTACCACCCTGCGTTTCGATGACGAAGACACGACGGCGCGACGAGGAAGCGGATTGCCGGATGCAGTCGCAAAAGTCGATCAAAGCATTCAGGCAGGTGTCGCTTCCGAGCGAGTATTCTGTGCCTGGGACGTTGTTTGATATTGTGGCCGGCAAAACGACCATGGGGATCTTGAAGGCTTCGTACTTCTCACGCGCCTGGCGGAGCTGGGAGACGGCTGTGAAGGCTTCGAATCCACCGACGACAAATAGCGCGTCGAACTTGTTTGCTTCGAAGCATTGGGCGGTAGTCTCGTAGTCTTCTGAGGGAAGGCCACGGTTTGTGCCAATGTCTGAACCACCCTCGTTTACCCAGGCGTCTGTCTCAACCCATTTGACCTCGCGCACTGAGCCTACAGGCTTATCTGCGTGATGCCGGATCAGGCCGGGGAATCCGTTGTGAATGGCGATTGGTGTGTGCCCGCGCGTTAGACAGTATGCCACGGCAGCCCGCGAAGCCTGGTTCATTCCTCCTGCAGGAGCGCCAACATGGACAATGGCAATTCGCATTCTCTGTTTCATATTAGCCGGGGTTGTTGATTAAAGAGCGGGTTGCTCCTACCTTTCCTTCGGGAAGGGCGAGTTTCGGGTGGTCCGGTGTGGCCGTGTTCTTGTAGGCATAGTGGTATTCTTTGAATTCGGGGTCGCGCAATTCCATCGCGCCTATGAAGTCTCTCTTCTTGATATGTGCCGCGACATCCTGCGTCTCCTTGACCGCATCCATCAATGGCGTGCGCATGATCTTGTTCTCGCGAATTGTGATGACTGGAGAAGGAGATTCCGGTGTCATGTCCAAAACAGCTCGGACGGCCTCCACTCCCTGCAAGGTCGACAACCAACGATCGTAGGCGCAGGCAGATCCTCCTCGTTGTGTGTGTCCAAGAATTGTTGTTCGGGTGTCCAGCCCGAGGCGATCAGTGAGGATATCTTTGACCTTGTCACTTGTAATCTTGTTGAGCTGTTCATCGTGCGCTCCTTCGGCGATGATGACGATTGTTCTGCGCTTGCCACGTTCGCCACGATTCTGTCAAGAGTAAACGTTAGTCTTCAGACGCCAATTCAACTTCATGCGGCCCACCTTGGTAATGTTATCGCACATGTCATCCTCCCAGCCATCTTTGGGAGGCATCTCGGGAATGAACAGCCAGTCTGCGCCCGTGGCAATGGCCGCCATCAGAGCAAGCCAACCACAGTGCCGGCCCATGACTTCAATAACAAAGCCTCGCTGATGAGAAAATGCTGTGTCGAAGACATCATCAACAGCATTACAGATACGAGTTAACGACGAATAGCAGCCAATGGTAGCATCTGTCCCGGACATGTCGTTATCAATTGATCCCACGAGACCGACAATGTTCAATACTGTGTAAGGCTCGACCTGCTCTGGGGTCAACTCTCCCGTCTTCACCAATTCCTCCAGGAGGCCAGGCCATTCGGAGCGGAAGACATCGGCACCGGTCAAACTACCGTCACCACCGCAAACAACCAATGCATCAATTCCACGCATGATCATGTTCTTAGCAGCTCGGAGTCGGCCAGGCCTCTCGCGGAAAGACAAGCAACGAGCGGAACCGATCAGAGTACCACCCTGAGAAAGCCATCCTCGAACATCTTCCCAGTGTAATTGTTTGATCATGTCCCCGCCATTGACCAGACCTTCGTATCCTTCGTACACGGCGTAGGCTTCGCAGTCGGAGTGGATGGCCATACGGACGACGGCACGCACAGCGCCGTTCATACCGGGGGCATCTCCTCCGGAGGTCAACACGCCGATGCGGCGGCGCTTGGGAAGAGGGGCTTGCGATGTAAGTGTTGTGGGAGCCATCACGACGGCAACTGCGACAAATCAATCTCCAGGACGAAAAGTGGCAGCTCAGTCGAGAGAGCTAGAGGCAATGCAGCGACAGGTTAGATAAGTAAAAAAGAACGAGCAGTGACGAAAGAGTGAGTTGATGAAGACACAACTTGGTGCGTGGTGGGGGTTCCGGTGAGAAAAAGCGGGCTGCGGGTAAGGTACGTCACAGACTGCCTGTGACAGTTAAAGGGAGTAACAGCCGCGGGGCGTTCTCGAGTCTAAAAATTGTTGCTATCAGCAATTAGCATACGGCCAGGGCCATTGATCTGGAGTGCTTTCCCGACCGGATCCGAGTCCCGCCCTTTTATTCCTGCAAGGAGGATCCGAAGACTGCGCTGTATACAGTTGATCGCCCGCAAGTGAAGAAGATCTGCTGATGTCACCAGGTGGCTCCATCTCCCCGTTGCGGTTTAGCGCGATATCTGTCACGTGCCATTTGTCTAGGGCAGGGTTTAAGCGCCCATGTGACGCCTTGATTGGCTGGCTGCACGCAGGAAAACATGGGTTTGGATGGCATGATAGGGACATGTAGCATTCAATGCTGCCAATAAGCAAGACTTGGCGCATCATCTCTTCGCAGATTGGTGGGGGTTCCCGAAGTCGTGTTCATGGTTCGGAAATATATATTGAATACTAAACTTTGTTGGTCCATAGCTATACCACCAACAATCCAACTTTCCTCCGAGAAATTATCGTAGCACAGCCTGGTAAACTTAAGATCGTCTTCTAAACCAGCCTCTCTGGAAGGAATGACAGGGTAAGTTGATCTTGAATGGTGAATTGTAGAGGAGATCACGTGGAACTAATCACGTGCCCCAATTGTGGCCCAAGCTCCAGCTGTCGGAGCGGCTCATCCGATCCCTTCCAATTCAAACACCCGTCACTCGATTCATGGGGCCACTCGTTGCAGAGTGGCTCACGTACAATCATGTCGGACTCCTTTAGCCTTCCGCTTCGCCCTATCATCGAAAAACGCGACCGCCAGGATTCATTGCCCCGCGACATCGCCCAGATCAACACGCAATGGGGGTCGTTCCGCGAGCTCAACGAGACGAAGCTACGGGAGAGGATCGAGGAGGATAAAAATAAGGATCCATGGGAAGAAGACGATGCTGGCGACAAGGATGCAATAGATTTGGATGCCTCAGAGCAGAAGGACCAGCTGTACAAACGCCGTGCTGAGATTATCAATTTCGCTCTGTAAGCTGCGCGTTCGCCCATTCAATCGCGGTGACATGCTTATGCTTTGTAGACAGGCTCACATGGAAACCGCCTTTGCCTTAGATTTCATCTCTCTGTTGCTTTCTAAACACAATGCCCGTCAGGCTGAAATGTCCATGTCCCAGTTCTTAAAGGGCGCCATACCGCTTGGGACTCTGAGCGCCGAGGTCATTAACCCACCCCCGAGACCAGATTCCACCCTCAAAGACATCAAGTCCGTATCAAGGGGATGGCGGTTGCAGAACTTCAGTTCAGCCGCAAACAAGCTTTTGAACGCCGGCTCGAGACTGGAAACAGAGATCAACTCGGAGACCAAGTACTGGGATGAGGTATTAGCTGTCAAAGAGAAGGGATGGAAGGTCTGCAGACTGCCAAGAGAGGGGCAGGCTCTCGCGGTACAATATGGATTTTTGGAGGGTAAGATTACTCTGTTTGCGCGCCGGCTCCCCACTGACATTGACAGCTACGCCTATTTTCCGCGACCGAGGGCTCGCCGCTTTACGAAGGACCGACGACGGAAGCTTGTTTTTGGACAAAGGGTTGATACCTGGAAAAGCGAAAGGAGTACGCGTGAGGGTGAAACAGGGCAATCGCGTCGTTGGCTGCTCGAAAGTGTGCCGACCGCCAGAGGGAGCCGAGTCGATTGAAAGCCGGATCTTACAAGCCCGCGATACAGTATTTGAGGAGGAGCTTTTCTACGAAATGATGCGCGAAGCTAGAGTATTAGGCAACCAAGGGGTAACAACACGACAGAACCTGGTGGAGGTCCCTGTATCTGGAGAGCAAGAGATATTATTGGATCTGGTTGACTGGGATCAGGACCATGACCCGGAGGTGGCTGCTTCTGGCGAGCAAGATGTCTTTGCAGATGCAGTTGCGCACTCCATTCGCATTCTCCTGGCCTACGCGCACCGCCAAAACCTTCGGCGAAGGACCCAACCGCCACCTGCATTGACTCCTAAGCGTCGACCTGTTCCTGAATATCACATCCTCCGGCCAATCATGGCATACCTACAGCATAAATCCCACCTAGAATGGCTGAAGTCATTCATGGATGATCTGCGCGATGTACTTGAATCAGCCGGCATCAAGTGTGAATTCCACGCGACCCAATTTTCGTCGATCGGCACATTGCAACCCAGCATCCAAGTGCCAAAGGTTGAAGCACTGGCTAGGGTGTTCCTGGCTCCGTTCGAGTCAACGTTTTCGGGAACGCTGGTTGATACACAGAGCTCGTTCCAGGTTCGACTTCGGACCAGTCCCGTGATCCCGCCGCTTGGTACCTTTTATGACATCTCATTCAGCCATCCACCGTTTCCCGATGTGCTGTCTCCCGGCCGCGTTGGGCTACAGGATGAAGTTTCTTCAATGGTTACCCACTATTGCATGCTAGATATAGTGGCAGCTATCTCGCAAAAGTCAGATAAGCAAGAGCAAGGCGCGGGGGAGATATCCTGGGAAGCTTTGTTTCCCCACCATGGGCAGCTCCGGGATCCCACTGATGAAAGGAGGAAGATGATTGTCAGCCTGTCTCGGGAGGAGCTGTCAATCAAAGGACACTTTTTAGCTCTGGGCGAAGGATATGGCAACCGGCCGCCGAAAATGTCGGAGACATGGAAACCCGAGCCTGGGGAATTGAAGCCAAACCTGGCCGAATTTGTTTCCCAGGCGTCCCAGTTGTCTTCGTGGTGATAAGCCACCCAAACACCTGATAATGACTGACGACTCTACATCGGTTCCTGCAAGGAGTTTGTTTGGGATTATCTCAACCACGGGAATGGCTCCACCGGGGTGCTAGATATTTGCTTTTAATAGACATCTACCAATTGATACCCTCATGAAACTATTGATCTCACGGCTGCCAGTGTTCCCCGCTATCATATTCAGTATACCCTTCTAATCTACTGTCCTGAGAAAATAGAGTGATCGTGTTCACAGCAGTAGTTACTTGGTCATCGTACTTAACAGACACCTGCCATATAATATGTGGTTCATATATTACTAGCTTCTTTGGCTCTGGAGGCAACAGACAAGGGTCCAGCTCGCAGCATCTCGTTCAAAAAGTATTCCGCCGATTGGCAGACTCGATGTCTCCACAACAATGATTCTGAAGAATAGTTGACCAATCGGATGCCAGCGATTGAGTTCATAGCGCTAGGCCCAAACAGGGGCGGATCTTGCGAGCCTCGATGGAGAACAGCCAGCTTGTTCGGGGAAATAGTCATTGGAAATGGGTATATAAAAGACTCTCTTTCCTGGCAGCGGAGAGCTAGACCTGATGATTACAACCAACATGTCTGGCTATCATTCAAAGCCTTAGGAGGCTACAGTTCAGATAGAATGATGTTTGACTTCGAGCTGGATATAATAGACATTTATCAACCTGGTTGGCCTAATGCCATGTATCCAGTACGTGTGCAGTTGTGGCTCAAGAATAATATAACAACGTGCAAGTTGATCCTTAGACCGTCTAATTCTGGGGAGGTCACAGCTTGCACATCTTCCCAACGATGGCTTGTACCTTACTATCGCCATCCTGGAAGATCTTGCCCATGGAGGAGATCTCGCCTGTCTTCATGCCCCTTCTCCAGTCCGCAACCTTCGTAAGTCCCTTTGCGTCGCGCGCCACCTTCGCAATACTGCCTGCCCCGAACAACATGCCCAGCATATTAACAACCGCCGAGGCTGGGTCATTGACCGTGTCATACGTAGCCATAGCCGCATTGCCTAGTTCCCCCGCGATGGCAATAACCCGAGCCACGTTCGCAAAGCCCAGTCCAGCTGCCACCTCAGTGCCAACCACCGGCACAAACATCAACACGACCCCTATCACAAGCAAGATGATGTTCTCCATACGCTTCCGCTCCTCCTCTTCTTCTTCCTCTTCCTCCTTCTCGCCGAGCTCCTTAGCCTGCTTCATGCTGTCAACAGCCTGCTCCAGCATCAGCACAGGGGGCGTATACGCCACAGCAGCAGCGCCTGGATCACCACCAATCCAGAGCCCGGCCATGATCTCCAGCCTGGTCGCCTGCATTTCTTCCCTCAAAGTTGGAATATCCGGTAAACCCTTTGTAACAATATCCTTGGGGTTACTAACGACCATGGACTCATTCCTTATAGGCCAACCCGTGAAGCTGAGCGTGGTCGACTCCGGCGGCCGAACAGCAAGATTGCGACGCGTGATGGACCACTCGCCGAAGTCGATCCAGTCGCGCATCAGACCAGCAGTGGCGAGGGCTTTGTCGAAGCCATCTTCGTCGCGGAGCTTGAGATCAGTGGCGTCGAGGTATCGCCAGAGCGCGTCAAGGTTATCGTCCCACTTGGCGCAGGAGACCCAGTCGTCTTGCTCAGGGAATCGGCAGTCGAAGTATTGCATGCCGTAACCGTCGTCGGGGACCAGCTGGTTCGTGTCTGTGGTGCTCATGTTGAGCATGAATGCGTTGTTGAGCACGGAGGGGATGATCTTCTCGATGTACTTGACGTAGTAGTCAAACATCTCGTCGTAGCCGTTGTTCACATCGGTATAGTTTCCGTACGCCACGTCGAGCATCCAGGTAAGCGTGTCGAGTGTCATCTCCGGGATGCAGTAGTCGGGGATGCCGTTGTCGATGCCTGTCTGGAGTCCTTCAAGATATGGGAAGACAATCTGTGGACAGGGCTCAAGGTTCCCCCATCCGTCGTCTGTATCCTCTTGGTCACCTGTGCCGTTGTTGCCGTATGTCCTGTTGAGGTCGCTGGCCCAGTCGACGCTGCCGCCGAAGTGCAGCTCGTCGTACCATTGTTGGCGGGCACTGTAGCTTTCGGGGGTGAGCCAGGACACCCACTGGTTGTTGTTGTAGATCTGCAGTTCCCCGTTAGATCTGTGTCAGTTAGAGGATTGTCATATAACACGTACTAAGATGTCGCCCTCGTCCTCGTACTGCTCAATGCTGACAGGGTCTTCCTCGTCGTCGATGTTGCTCGCTTGGTTAATCAGGCTGTAAATCTCGAGATTCGAAATGTATCCGGCACTATAAGGGGTTGTTAGAAGGACTGAGATTCATCTCCGGAGCTGGAGCGGACGTACGTATTGGTGCAGGAACCCTTGGTGGCACCAGACTCCTTCCCAGTAAATTTGCACTCCGGCCCTTTGCAGTCTGGGTCTGTCATCTCGAAACTGCGCCCGTAGAGGGCGAGACCAGGAACGATCTTGATAGACGGCAGTCCAGCCTTGGTCACCATCGACAGGGCGTACTCTGTCTCAGTCTTGTTTACATGGCTGCGGAGGCAATCCCCGAGCGGACAACCGGGGCTGGAGCATCGTGTAAGCCTAAGTAGACGTTCACGAGTGATGTGGATAGCTTACTTGACGTATGTGTTGTTCCAGTCCCACTGGCCGTGAAGGTCGTAGGTCATGTAGACATAATAATCCATGTACTCATCGTACTGGGTCAGAGGGTCAAAGCCCTTGAGGTACCAGTAAGATGCCGGAAGAGCCATCGACATGGTCCTGTCTTCATCCAACGCCTCCCGAACAAGCTTCAGGAATGCGGCATAGTTCTTGCCTGAGTCAGGGCTATCTGGTTGAATGCCTGGAATATCTTGCGCCTGGGAAGAGAATCAGCCACATCTAATGCTAGATTTGCAATGTGAAGAACTTACACCAGGATATTCCCAGTCAAAGTCCACCCCGTCCAGGTCATTATCGTTAACGAACTTGGCAACATTGGCAGCAAGAATCTGACGATTGCCATCCTTGACGCCCTCCCGAAAAATATTGTGCGTATAGGGCTCAGTTGAGAACCCCCAACCACCAAAGCTCAGAATCTTCTGGATATCTTCAAGCTCTTTCAGCCCGTCAAACTGTTCCTGTAGACCGCTGACGTCCACCTCCCAGCTGTCTGTGATATTGCCGAAGGCCCAATGGATATGCGTATAAATGTCACCATCCGTCATCTTGGAAATGTCCATATTGGCACAGGGCCGGTCAAGATTCCACGCCTCGAAGTAGCCGATGCGCATCGGCCTACCGGGGCGGGTGGATGTACTCTTGATCTCGGTGCCACAGTTAGATATGCAGCCGTTAGTGCCATTTTTGGCCGTGCCTGGGGCTCTGCAAAGTATTAGTTTAATGTTGCATTCTCGTGAAAGGGGGTTCTCACCCGCCGTCCTCCGTGGAATTGGTGCAGAATTCCGGCGTGATACCGCATTGGCCCCAGACATCGCAACAGGCGTTGAGGGGGCATGGGTTCAGGTCGGCCCAGTCCCAGACACTGCCTTTGTCTGGCTTTTTGGTGTCACTTTTCTATGAAGAGTCAGATGTTGCCAAGCAACGGATGAGGAGAAGGACAAACCTGAGGACCGCAAACAGCAGCATCAACTGTGGCTGGAAATGGCGGATCACCCTCACTGAGACAGATGTTGGCCTTTTCCGGTAGCGAACCGCATCCCATCCAGCCCCATGTAAGTGTATTCCAGTCTTCGATCTTCTCCCAGTCATTGATCTTGTTTGCCTTGGCGATATCAGCGCAGTTGTCGTCCTTCTGAACAACGTAGACGTAGCAGTTGCCATCATCATCAGGCCTGGGCGAAAAGTCTGGCAGATCACCCTCTGAACAACAGACGTATTGATCAAGAATGAGGTTGTCACAGAAGCCATCCCCAGGATTATACTTCACAAGGTCGTCCTCGGAGATGCCACAGCGGTCCGCCAGTGCCCAGCAGCCGTCGTCGGCCTCGACTTGAATGTATTTACAAACGTCACTCATCCTGTCTGAAATGACTCAAGACCAAGGGAGTGTCGGTAGGTGACTGAACTACAGAGGCAAATTAGATGTGCGTGGGGCCGTTATATCTTATACGAGCTGGAGATTGCACCAGGACGTACTCTACACAATTCGCTTTTTTTGATACACAACGCCTCCTGGGTTTGTCCGATGGAGGCGGGCAGTGCCTCGAAGCGAAATTGACACTAGAATACCACTTCATTTTCAAGTACTAGGATTGTGTCGCCCTTTTGGACACGGATGTACGGTGTACTATTCCCAGCCCTCCGTCGAATTTGCCCTAAATCCAATGAGAAGTGCAGCAGTGGCCAACACAAACAGCGTATCTAGAAGGTTACATTTGGCCCCCAATTCAGGTCCAAATACTGCATGATAATTTGAACATCCTGTTTATTTCCCCCATTCACAGGGGCCTACTCAGTTGCTCTAGGCAGAGGCGGCCTACGACCCAGAGTATGGCTGCAGGGGAGCAATGGGTAAATTCGGCCTCTAACCCTAAACGATCCGGCCCAATATTTGTTAGGCTGCCCAGCTTTCTAAGCCTCGCAGGATCTTACAGGGTTTGCACATATAGCTTGTTAGCGATTGGCTCCCCTTGGCTGCGCCCTGGGAATTGTGCCTGTCGCCGTCTCATGTAGAAAGCTTCAGCCCCCGGAGAAACTTATGCCCCTGCATGGGCGCTTACCCAAGTGGCATCTTGTTTTCTTGGCTTTAATTCACCCTCGCTTACACTTAGAACATACAGGCCATCCGGGAGAGTATGTATATAGTCTTTATATGGCGTGTTGGAAATGGAAAATATGACGCTCCTCCCAGATATTGAATAATCAAGTCTCGTTCCTATCCACCCCATGTTCTAGGCCTTCCGTTCTTGGTCACATCAAGACTTCTGCAAGATGCTTCTCGGGGCTATCTTGTTACTGAGCGCAATTGTTCAGCATGTGGCCGCCAGTGCAGGTGCAGGGCCGTACCAGGTTGGCCATCCCCATTCCTCTGCGATACCCCCCCGGGCGGCTGAATGCTAATTCTGTTCTTCAACGCAGAGTCTATTAATCTGGTACGCATATCGGATGGATATCGAGGCCTTCGGTATACGCGATAACAGACTCGCCCCTGGTATCACGGGCTCTGCCCCCGACGGGTCCTGCTATTTCGACGAGCTCATGGACGGGCTCCAAAGGAAGGGCCAAAATCTCGCCCCCGGGCAGCAGACTTCCGTCGGAACAGACCTCACCCCGGACGTGGTCGAAACCGCCAAAGAGATCCGCGGGCTAAAGTCCTTAGATAGTTCGGGTAACCAAAAGCCGTTTATCTACAGCGTTGACAACAAAAAGCTCTTCCCACCGGGACACTTCACGACGCCCAACCCGCTTCTTGCCGATCTCCTGGATGGCCTAAACAGTCGTATGAACGCTGCCCGGAAGGAGCTCGGCGATGAAGCTCTTGGGGATACGTTGAAGAACGCGCGGACTGCCGCAGAGGGGATCCATGAGCAACGGGTCCGTGAGATGTCGGAGAACCTCATCGATACGGCCAACGACTACCTTCAAAACGAGAAGCATTCGAGCACTAAGGTGGTGACAGAGGAGCTAACGGATATGGAAGGGGGGAAATACACACGAATTGATATGGCGATGACAGCGGTGGCGGACAAGAACTTTATACAGTACTGGGCCGGCTTCTCGCCGTGGCTGCAGCAGTTCAAGGGTGGCAAGACCGACAAAGGTAAAGCCCGGTCTCATTACAATGCTATGCGTGGCTTTCAGGGGTTGTCCGGCCGTCTGCAGAGGAAGTGCTTATAACGAGCCATGTCTGGATGAAAGGGATGAGAAGAACTATTTGTATCTTAGTCCAGTCATACTGCGTAGCACTACATACACGCCCTCGTACAAAGCCGAAACATGACAACCGGACGCAGTTCTGGAGTCTTATCCTCTGACCCAAAGACTGCCTTGACAGCATCCCCTAACTCCTGTTTGCCAGTAGCCAGCTCCTCCTGCCCAAAGCCAGAACCTATAGTGACACCTGGCATCTTCTCCAGCGCCATGAATGTATTAATCCGTTCACCATCATCCGCATCAACCAGCTGCACTCGCGCGTCTGCCAGAAGCCCAAACGGACCCGCTGCAGCCCCCGCATCAGCATGTATAATAACAGGTTCCAAGATCACCACGTCCCAGCTCGCCCGGGCGCGCATTAAATCAGCAAGGCCAGACCTCGTCCACCTAAACTGCGGATCAGGTTCCTCCGGACGCGCACGGTGCTGAAAGACCTGCAGCAGACCTAACATGATAGACGCCTTGCCAGCGCGGCTCCGCGCCGCAGTCGCCATAACACAGCGCACAGGATCCCCCAAATCATAACTTTGCCACTCGATGTCCACCCAGGGCTCCCAGTTAAGGTGGACGGAGTCTCGTACTGTGTCTAGCCAGGGGCCATCAATCTGGTAATTGCTGAAGGCCTCTGTATCCGGGTTCGTGGGGTCCGGCAGCTGCTGCGGACGGCCAGTCTCGAATGCAACTGCTCGCGACTCGTGACACACGAGCGTGATAAGAGGAGGGGCGCGGTTTGTCCATGATATTTGCCAGTTCTTGCTGCAGGGGCACTCTTCCCAGATCAGGTCGTCGCTCTGGACGTCGAGTTCCATGACGCGTCTGTGCGGGAGACAGAGGCGCCAGATGGCAAGCCGGAGTTCGGTCGGCAGCCTGGGAAACAGGTGAAAGGTATTTTCTGATTTTGGCATGATAAGGAGTGTGCGTGGATTTGTATTCATAAATGGAGAAATGGCAAGGTCAACGGTAACAAAAGCTGCGTCTTGCTTGCCGCTTGGCTCGCCGCGCTAAGTATAAATTTGCTTAATCATAAAGGCCCTTAGCCTGATAGGCAACTATTACCTTGAATTTGCGTTCTATTTATCTGTATTCATGATTTACCTCGTACATAGTTTAGTCCGGCCTTCTAACAACTGCTCAACACTGTAGCAATATTGAGGAGCTCTGCACTTGTAATAAATCTATATGGTCCAAAGCCAAAAGAGTGGGAATTGCGGAGTTTGCCCCGCAAGAAAACTGCAGGAAATGCCCACATCTTTAGTTTTTAACATGATTCGCATAATCGTGCACCGGGCGAGGATCGACAATCCACAGGGGCAGGGCAGGGCAGGCGAGGAGGGGATCGGGCGTTAGTTTATCGGTAGTGATCGGGTGACTAGTGATCACATCTTGGCCTACTCAGATTCTGGAGATGCATGTCGGGCAGTCCATGCTCTCATAGGCCTGCTGATACTTCGATCGACTTTACACCTCAACCACCCTCCGCGGGTTTCCCCCCACCCCCACGGGGGGAAGCCAGCGGGGGAGGGAATATGGAAAGGCAGGCAGGAATAGCAAGGGATAGATAAAGGGGCAAAGGGTATCATTGAATGAGGCCCTCCATCTTTCCAAGTCCCTCATACTGCGTTCTATCAGACAACTTGACCACGAAGCCCCGAAGTTGCTTTTCTGGGACACCACAGGTTCCCTCTGGGACCGCATGCTGCTCATAGCTGGCGTGATTGGACTCTACTGGATTTTGTGGATTATATATGCCCGCACTTTCCATCCCTATGCCAGATATCCAGGTCCCTTCCTGGCATCATTCTCTCGGTCCTGGATTGTGATGGAGATTCTCCGAGGGCAGGCACATAGGACACAGGCGGAACTACACAAGAAATACGGTATTCCCACTTCCTTGCACGAACACATAGATGCTCATTATATGAGTGGAAAAGGAAATACTAAGTTTACAAAAGGTCCAATCATACGTATAGCGCCCAACGAAGTTGCAATATCTGACCCCGCATCCATTAAAGAGATATATGGAGTTAGTTCAAGGTTCAACAAGGTAGGATTTGCAGATCATTATATTTCCTCCTTACCAGTGCTGATTCGCTGGGGTAGACCGATTTCTACACTCCCTGGAGACCTAACTTTGGTGAGAATATCCTGCTATATCTGATTGTGCCTTTGAGCGAGAAGTCTAATCGTCTTCTCTAAGCTCGCTTTCCCGATCATTTTACGTCCACAGATGAGAATATCCACAAGGAACGGAGAAGGATCGTTAATAATATCTACTCAATGAGTAGTATTGTAAAGTTCGAACACTATATTGATGTATGCACCGAGCTTTTCATGGAACGAATGGGAGAGTATGCCCAAGCACAACAGCCCGTGGATCTTGCAACCTGGGTACAGTGGTACGCCTTTGACGTTATTGGCGAACTATACTTTAGCTCGATGTTCGGATTCATGAGACACCGCTGTGACGTTCGAGATTATATTGCCTCTCTCGACACACTGCTTCCTGCTCTATGCACTGCTAGCGTGATGCCAGCCTATGCGCGGGCGCCCTTCCTTGCGTCCGGACTACTGCTCAGCTCAGTAAGAAAAGCTTTAAAGGCTTTGAAGAATATTGAAGAAGCGTCAGAAACGTGTGTGCGAGAAAGACTGCAATCCAGACCAAATGAGAATCATTCGAGAGCAGATATCCTCAACAATCTACTTGAAATCCACAAGCATAAGGGTGACCAGCAGAATTTCATGATGACGGATGTACAGACAGAAGCATATGTTGGACTGTAAGTCAGAGCACTGTCTTCCCGCCCCGAAAGGCAAGTATATACTTATCACCGGTGTGCTTCATCCAGATTTGCTGGTAGTGATACTACAGCTGCTGCCCTTTCGTCCATACTGTACCACCTTATGAAAAACCGCGACGTTTATGAAAAGCTCCTTCAGGAGATAGACGGAGCGACAGCTGCAGGCAACCTTAGCTATCCACGCATTAAATATGCCGAAACAATGCAGCTCCCATACCTGGTGGCGTGCTGCAAGGAAGGAATGCGGATCCACCCTAGTGTTGGGCTAACACTTCCTAGAGTTGTCCCTCCAGGAGGGTGCCAGATTGCAGGCCAGTGGTTTCCTGGAGGCCTGCGTGTTGGCATAAATGCTGCAGTTATCCATTTGGATAAGTCTATATTTGGCGAAGACGCCGAGACGTATAATCCGGATCGGTGGTTCCGTGAAGACGCAGTTCAAATGGAACGACACATGTTTCAAGTGAGTGCTTACCCACCATTCATTTACTTGTTTTTCCTCTTTTGATTGACTAATAATCGAATGATGGTAGTTTGGAGGAGGGTCAAGGACATGCATAGGTAAAAATGTAAGTTTTATGTCTGATCTCTTGAATCTTCCTTATCAGCCATTCAACCATGTTCTGCCAATGCTAGACATTGACCTTTGGACAGATCTCATTATGTGAAATGCATAAGTTAATTGCGGAGCTTCTCCGGCTGTACGAAATAAGGCTGGCCGACTCTGAAGCGGAATTCAGAACCAAGAACCACTGGTTCAACAAGTCTTTGCCTATGTCCGTGCAGATTAGAAAACGAGATAATATTGTTTAATCTGGCTCCCAACTCCAAATTGGGGGTGGCTGGCACCAGGAGTCATAGGTTTAGGGTTACCGGAATCATTGCGATGCACTACCTGTTAAACTAAAGAGGTCTGACTTTCATATTTCACGAATATTTAGTTATCTTGATTAGGATCAGATTGGTGGTTGGGAATGTCATGTTGTTTATAATCAGGACCTTAAGCAGTTACTATTTGAATTTGGGGTATAAATCTCGCTCTACCTACTACTAGGTGGCCAGGGCTGTACTTCATTTGTAGTAAGCAGTGCATTTTGTAAGCAGTAACATTCTCGCTTGAGTTCCTTGGCCATATCCTCCTTGTTTGCAGTGATGGACCTACCCCGTCGCGGATCAAAGACCCTTGTTGTTAGGTTGGCATTCACACGCTAGTAGTGAGGCATGAACTTCCTGGATAAACATATTTACTGTCATTCTAGGTAAACCATGCTGTGAAGCAGTTTCGGGAGGGCAGTCCTTGTCATTTGCCGAATACTAGGGCTCTGCGGGGTTAGTAGAACCTTGAAACATTATTATTGAAAGATTTACAGATTACAGAATACAGATTACTCCCTGTCCAATACCGTGCATACATTGACACTCACCATTTATGGTCAGGTTTCGCTTGGGCTGTGCAAAACGAACCAACCCCAGTCCATCCAGCGACAAAAATATGGAGGTAGAAACCTTTGATAAAGTTTATTAGTGCTCCATCCAATCGAACTGCCAATATTAATTCAGTGTCTTCTCTCGTGGAGTTTGGAGGTGGAGGTGGCGGCGGAGGTGGAGGGAAGTCCGCGATAGCCAGCAAGCCCAGATCGACCTTGCTGTGTGAACAGAGATCTGAAGTATAAGCTCTCTTTCATGAAAGGGGAGCTATTGTTATGGTTGAGCAGCGTGCGTTGAACAGCTGTTACCTTGTCACAGACCCAAAGAAATTCTAGAAACCGATTACATTCGTCCAGCCCCCCTTGCATGTCAAGGCACAAGTGCATGGCAGCTGGGTTGGGGCGCCTCTTCTTGGTACTAGGAAAAGACTTGTCAGAACATGCCCCCAGCCAGCAATCAGTAACCGAGGACCTTTAATGTCGCTGGCCTACGAGCGTTCTTATTTCATTCTGCTCAATCCGGACTCTATTTTCAGGGCATTTGAGTTTCCTGCTACTCTTTACACTGTTTAGGATTTGCCTGTATAGAGAATGAATCGGCTCCCACCGCCCCATAGCGCATGTTCTCAATTAATACTTCAGTAGCACACTCACCAAACGCCTATATTTACTGGCACCTAGCCGGCGTATTATGTCTACAGTCCTCGAAAGATCCTCACCCCGCAACCATGAAGCATTCAAGTAGCCAGAGGTAAGTAGCAGGATGGAAGGAGAATAAGGAGAAAAGGGAAAACAAGATATTTGTACAGACTATCTGGCCAGTCTGGTTAGGACTAGGGAGGAGCAACTAGAATAATACTAAAACTATCAAGAAGGCTACTTTTAGTATTATTCTAGTTGTAAGATAAAATATACCAAAGCTTTCTAAGGTTAGCTATAGTTATTATTAGCCTGAAAAATAATAAAAGAACGTTCAATAGATATAAAACAGCGATATCGAACACATAAGGACAGTATTGCTGCTAAAAGTTACAGAAATGTGGCTGTTTCTAGCCCTCCCTTACTCTGCTATTAACACCCTATACTACAACGACAAAGATTTGAATACACAGTAGCATCACTGGTAAAGGAGCATTATTTCAACCCGACAGAGAATTGGGTCTGTCTGCACAGACAAATTCCAAGCAGGCTCATGTAAACGTGCTTTGTATATCCGATGAACCCCACACCGAAACGGGAGTCATAGCATCGGGTCAGGCCAGCTTTTCTCAGCGAAGAACCCGCAGTTTGGGATGTCGACATGCCGTCTATGTTGACCGACAGTCTGGAATCGTACCTGTACCGGGATTACCGAGCCCAGAATGATCGAAATTATCTTTAAGATAGCTGCAGAGAGTGATATTGGGTTGTTTGTAAGCTCTCTGCTCCACTCATTCCGCCCTATGGATGTATCATGGAATTACGGATATAACTTATATCCGCAGGGCCGTTCACTAAAGCCACGTCCTTCCGCACTAACGACACAAGTTAAATAGTGGCACCTGCTCGGCAATTACTTGGAAAGGCTTAGTGTGCGTATTTGCAGCTCAATTCCTTGTGGCAATAGAATCCACGGCCCTTCGGATATAGCTGTATCCGAGATAGGCGAAAAGATAATATTTCTCGAGATATATAGGACTCAGCTAAGAGCTTCCAAGTATTGATCTATTTTATCAGATTTGCCTTCATTGCTTGTTGTACTTGGCTGAGGTAGCACGCTTAGACCTCATGGAAACACCGTCATCGTCCTCCGGGACTATCGACCTGGAGCAAGGCGGCTCTGGGATCTCGAAAAGGATAACTCTTACGTTTCGAGACCTAAGTGTGCGCGTTAGGGCGGCCGATGCGGCACTCGGGCAGACTCTATTGTCTGTGGCCGATCCAAGGCAGTTGGTTGATGTCTTTCGGAAGGATAACACGCCGAAGAGGGTGAGAGTGACATCTGGAGGTGGATTTATGGATAGTTGCTGATTATTATTATAGACGATTCTCAAAGAGCTGACAGGCCAAGTGCGACCAGGGGAAATGGTAAGTGTTAACGGACAATGGCTGACTTAGGGCTTGCTAACGGGTATGCGATGTAGATGCTTGTTCTCGGCCGACCAGGATCAGGATGTACATCGTTCCTGCGGGTTCTATCAAACGACAGAGGCTCCTTTGACAAAGTGGAAGGCGAAACATGGTATGGGAACATGGACTCGGACGCGGCAAAGAAATACCGACAGCAGATCATGTTCAATACCGAGGATGATGTGCATTTCCCTACTTTGACGGTGAACCGGACGATGAAGTTTGCGCTGCGGAATAAGATACCCCAAGGCCGGCAGGATGGTATTGGCAAGAAGGAGTTTGTTCAGCAGCACCGCGACGGCATCCTGGATTCCCTGGGTATCCCGCACACGAAGAAAACATTGGTGGGAAACGAGTTTGTTCGTGGAGTTTCCGGCGGAGAGAGGAAGCGAGTGTCACTGGCTGAGCTTATGGCTGGTCAGGTAGGTGTCTCTTTATACGCACTCTCTATCAGGTTCTAACTGTACACAGAGTCCCGTCCAATTCTGGGACAACCCAACTCGTGGCCTCGATTCAAAAACGGCCTACGAGTTTGCGAGAATGCTCCGACGAGAAGCCGACGAGAACAGCAAAACTATGGTGGCCACCATGTACCAAGCTGGTAACGACATATATAACCAATTTGACAAGATTCTGGTCCTTGCCGAAGGGTTGGTCACTTACTACGGACCGCAGAGTCAAGCTCGGGCATACTTTGAGGAACTGGGATTCATTTGTCCAAAGGGAGCCAACGTTGCAGACTTCTTGACCTCTGTTACTGTGCTTACGGAGCGAACTGTTGCCCCTGGAATGGAGGAGAAAGTCCCTAATACGCCTCAGGAGTTTGAAGCCCGTTACCGGGGAAGCTCGATCTACCAAGAGGCCATGGACTCCATTGTTTGCCCCGAGAAATTGGCATCTGAAGAAGAATACCTAGAAGCTGCAGTGCTTCGTGAAAAGAAGAGGCGACATATCCCTCGGCCTCAGAGTGTGTATACAACTGGACTGTGGGACCAGGTTATTGCCTGCGTCATTCGGTGAGTAGTATCCACCGTGCCATGAAATACTTGCTAACAATTTAGACAATTCCAAATCATGGCAGGCGACAAGCTCTCTCTTACCATAAAAATGGTATCGTCGATACTCCAGGCGCTGGTCTGCGGAAGTCTGTTCTACAACCTCAAGCTAGACAGCTCCTCCATCTTCCTACGACCTGGTGTACTATTCTTCCCAATTCTATATTACCTCCTCGAGTCAATGTCTGAGACTACGAGCTCCTTCATGGGAAGGCCCATTTTCTCTCGTCACAAGCGATTCGGCTTCTATCGACCAACCGCCTTTTGCATTGCCAATGCTGTAACAGATATCCCTATAACTATCTTGCAAGTTACCTGCTTCTCCCTGATTCTGTACTTTATGGCTGGGCTGCAAATGGATGCAGGAAAGTTCTTCACGTTCTGGATCATTGTCATCGTGAACACCCTGTGCTGCATGCAAATGTTCCGGGCAGTGGGAGCCCTGTGCAAGAAATTCGGACTGGCTTCTCAGATAACTGGATTTCTTTCAACTGTGGGCTTCGTATATGGAGGTATGTACACAGTCCCATCTTGAACCGAGCTCATTCTAACAATTCGACTAGGCTACCTGATCCCCTTCCAGAAGATGCACCCCTGGTTCCGCTGGATCTTCTACCTGAACCCATCATCATACGCCTTCGAAGCGCTGATGGCATCCGAATTCACCGGCCTGCAGCTCGACTGCGTAGAACCGAACTACATCCCATACGGCCCCAGCTACCCAGACTCAGCCTCACAATACCGGGGATGTTCCGTCCCCGGAAGCAACGGCGACATGATATCCGGAGCGGACTATATCAGCCAGCAGTACAGCTATTCTAGCGGGCATATCTGGCGGTCATTCGGCGTGATTATCGGATTCTGGCTATTCTTTATTTTCCTGACCGCGCTTGGATTTGAGCTTCGCAACAGCCAGTCTGGATCGTCTGTGCTGCTATACAAACGGGGGAGCACGCCGGGTGAGGCGAAACAGAGACCAGCCCAGACTGATAATACTATGGCTCTGGCTCAATCTGGCAAGCAGTCGACGTTTACATGGAGTAACCTTGACTACCACGTTCCGTTCCACGGTCAGAAGAAGCAACTGTTGGATCAGGTCTTTGGCTATGTGAAGCCCGGAAACCTGGTGGCTTTGATGGGATGCTCGGGTGCAGGAAAGACAACGTATGTGGAATATCTACTACCAAGACGACAGAACTAACAACTCGATTGACTAGACTTCTCGATGTGTTGGCCCAACGTAAAGATAGCGGCGAGGTGTACGGCTCTATCCTCATTGACGGACGACCACAGGGTATCAGTTTCCAGAGGTTGACTGGGTACTGTGAGCAAATGGATGTGCATGAGCGAACTGCAACTGTTCGCGAGGTACTGATATTCTCTGCGCTTCTTCGTCAACCGGCCAGTGTGCCTGAAGAGGAGAAGCTTGCTTATGTCGATCACATTATCGACCTGCTTGAGCTGTACGATATCCGTGACGCTCTTATCGGAGGTAAGCGTTTTTTGTAAATTTCTGCGATGGAAATATACTGACCTTTCAGTTCCTGGCGCTGGTCTGAGCATTGAGCAGCGAAAGAGAGTAACCCTTGGTGTCGAGTTGGTTGCAAAGCCAACCCTGCTCTTTCTGGATGAGCCGACTTCAGGTCTCGATGGACAGTCAGCTTATAACAGTAAGTCAACTACCGAGTTTGTATTTTAGTTTACGTACTGACCAAGCAGTCATTCGCTTCCTGAGAAAGCTGGTGGATGGTGGACAAGCCGTTTTGGTATGTGCTAGACCCTTTAGCCAAGGATATGTATTCTAACTGTTGCAGTGCACGATCCACCAACCTTCCGCTGTCCTATTCGACGCATTTGACTCCCTTCTTCTATTAGCTAAAGGCGGGAAGATGGCGTACTTTGGAGAGAGTAAGTAACCCAATCTCCTCGGTACCTACCTAGTCTAACCAAGACAGCTGGAAACGAATCCCAGAAAGTGCTGGACTACTTTGCACAAAACGGAGCCCCATGTCCTCCCGATACGAATCCGGCCGAGCACATCGTCGAAGTTATCCAAGGCAACGACAGCCAGAAGGTCGACTGGGTTGATGTGTGGAACCGGTCAAGTGAACGTGAACGAACCATCGGTGAACTGGAGGAGTTGAACCGCATCAGCCAGGCGAATCCCAGCGAAGAGGACAAGGCAAGTTTCGCTACCTCGAGAGGGTACCAGTTTAAGCTTGTCCTTCGCCGTCTCATGATCAAGTTGTGGAGAGAGCCGGTTCGTATCAACCCAACACCTCGTCTAAACAAGGCATGCTGACTTCTGTAGGACTACATGTGGAACAAGATCATCCTGCATATCTTCGCAGCGTTATTCAGCGGTTTCACCTTCTGGAAAATGGGCAATGGCACATTCGACATGCAGCTGCGACTGTTTGCTATCTGTGAGAACCCTCAATAACGATTTCATATGAGTCCAACTAACCAGTCAGTCAACTTCATCTTCGTCGCCCCAGGATGCATCAACCAAATGCAGCCTTTCTTCCTGCAGAACCGCGACGTCTTCGAGACTCGAGAGAAGAAGTCCAAGACATACCACTGGTTCGCCTTCATCGCCGCACAGGCCGTCTCCGAGATTCCGTACCTGATTATCTGCGCCACGCTGTACTTCGCCTGCTGGTATTTTACAGCTGGCTTCCCAGTCGAAGCGAGCGTTTCTGGCCACGTCTACCTGCAAATGATCTGTATGTGCAGACAGTTCACATCCTAAGGTCCAAAGCTAACAGAGATAGTTTATGAATTCCTGTATACATCCATCGGCCAGGCAATCGCCGCCTACGCACCGAATGAGTACTTTGCAGCAATCATGAACCCCATTATCCTCGGCGCAGGCATGATTTCCTTCTGCGGTGTCGTGGTGCCCTACGACGCTATGCAGCCGTTCTGGAGATACTGGATGTACTACCTGGACCCATTCACCTACCTCGTTGGCGGTCTCCTCACCGAGGTCCTGTGGGATGTTAAAGTCGAGTGTAATCCGTCTGAATACCTCCAGTTCAGTGCACCTGCAGGCCAGTCCTGTGGTGACTACATGTCTGACTTCCTGTCTGCGAACCCTGGGTATCTCCTTGATGCGAATGCGACCGGGACGTGCTCGTTCTGCGAGTACTCGACTGGAGCGGATTATGCCAAGACCTTCAACAAGTTGGAGAGATACTATGGCTGGAGAGACGTGAGTTGTCTATCCCTTTTTAATATAATCGTGTACTAATGGCCATAGACTGGTATTACGGCGCTGTTCTGCATCACGTCGTACATGCTCGTGTTTGTGATGATGAAGCTGCGATCGAAGAAGACCAAGGAAGCTCGATCGGAGTGAGATGTCGACCATTCAAAGAGTATAAGTATACAGAGGACTGAGTCATTGGGTCGACTTGGAGACTTGCAGTTTCTCGAATAATTTTGTTTAGGGTTAATATGCCTGACTTGCCGCGTTTGGCCTACAGCATATTGGCTGCGCTCAGTTTGTCAGGGGATTTGGTTTTGGGAGTTTGGTTATAAAGTTCGCTGCATTTAAAGCGCTAATAGACACATAAATAGATATACATATATAAATCTGATAGAATGAATAGATTTGTTTCCGACAATAGTATGCTACTCGAAATAGGTGGAAGGGCTTCGGCTACACCGGACACAAACGACAATTAATTCCCCACAGTGTCGCAAGTTAATCATGCGGATATTTCCATCGCTATCTACCGAGTTTTATGAACATGTCCGAATGACGATGGTGGACCAAGTTCAGGTTGGCAGGTTGGGCATAGAGAAGTCTGATTTGGCGCCGGAAATAAACCCCTGACAGAACCAAGTCAAGCTTCTTGCGTGAAACAACTTTGTTTATTCGAAGCAAGGGATACCAGCCGGAGTTTCTCCATCGAGTGACAGATAGAAACAAGCAGATTTTACTGAGCACTGTGGATGCCCTAATTGGTGGAGCAACCCCTGGCTGGACACTATCTCAAACACCGACATCAACTTCAAACCTGGAACACAGTTAGCGCTCGGGCTGCGTCAGCGAACGAACTCCGGAGTCTCCAGCAATGGTCCGACAATTATCAGTAGAATCGTTTTCCCACGAGTATAAATGGGCTGGCCGTGCCGCCGGAATTCCATCTGCAGTGTGCCATTCCCGACTTCATTGATTGAAGCCTGTCTCTCTTTCACTCATCTGCGCTGGTCGCTTTCATTCTTTAGCTTTTCAATTCAATATGTCTCGCAATCTTCTCGCTTTTGCATCCTTTGTTGCCTCCGTCGCCGCCCACGGCCATGTTACAGGCGTCGTGGTTAACGGTGTGGAATACCCTGGCTGGGACATCGGCAGCTTCCCCTACATGGAGGACCCCCCTGTGGTGGCAGCCTGGGGGACACCAAACACTGGCAATGGCCCTGTCGACCTGACCTCCGATGGCTACTCGAACACAGACATCATCTGCAGTCTCAACGCCACTAACGCCAAGGGCTCCATCACCGTTGCTGCCGGCGACAAGCTCAGCCTGCAGTGGACCGAATGGCCTGAATCGCATCATGGATATGTCTCCCTATTCCCTATTTCAAGACCCACAAGCTGACTTCCCCTTACTCCAGTAATCGACTACCTCGCCTCGTGCGGCGACTCCTGCGCAACAGTCGACAAGACCGCCCTCGAGTTCTTCAAGATCGACGGCGTCGGACTCGTCGATGGCGCCGAAGTCCCCGGAACATGGGGCGACGACCAGCTCATCAAGAACAACAACAGCTGGATGGTCCAGATCCCCGAGTCCATTGCCCCCGGGAACTACGTCCTGCGTCACGAACTCATTGCCCTCCACGGCGCCGGCACCGAGGGCGGCGCCCAGAACTACCCCCAGTGCTTCAGCTTGAAGATCACCGGCTCTGGTTCTGACAAGCCTGCCGGTGTCGTCGGCACGAAGCTATACACCGAGGATGATGCCGGTATCCTGGTGAACATCTACAGCAGCCTCTCAAGCTACAAGGTCCCTGGTCCCACCCTGTACAGCGGTGCCTCGTCTATCGCGCAGACGACCTCTGCTGTTAAGTCCACTGGCTCTGCCGCTGCCGTAGGTGCCGGTGGTGGCTCTGCTTCAGCCACTGGATCCGCCTCAGCAACCACCACAGCAGCAGCTACAACCACCGCTGCTGCAAGTGCCAAGCTGGCTGAGCCATCGAGCACCAGCCCCAGCGGCACATCCGCACCTGGAAGCAGCACCACGCTCATCCCTACCACATCCAGTGTAAGCACTGCTGCGCCTACATCCACGCCTGCATCCTCGGCGCCTGGCACCTCCACCCCTCCTCCTTCAACCGGTGGCTCGACCGGCGGCTCTGCAGGTACCTACGGGCAGTGCGGTGGTTCCAACTGGAAGGGCGCTACGAGCTGTGCTTCCGGTGCGACATGCAAGAAGTTTAACCCTTACTACTCGCAGTGTGTTCCTGCTTAGATAGTCCATGGTGATTTGCTGGTCGGGGACTGGAGTTATGTATTATAGTTGGTCACTGTTATACGAAGGTCAGATAGTGCGCGATTTGCGGAGTGAGTTTGGTAGCGTGTTTGAATGAAGATATATGGGTCAGCATCTTATCAGTATTACTGAAGTTATAGCGCTTCTCTCGCATATATGAATGATATTATATATATCAGGCAGTACTAATGTCGTTCCAGGCGGTGCATAGAAGCGTAGTAACTAGTGACCCAGTCTGGGATTAGGCCCTAGTAGATTAAACGGCGAAGAGGCAAATCGCCAAGACGCTTTACATCAACCTTGGAAGCAATATAGTATGTACGGAGAAGTTGAATGTGAATATTCGACAGACCAGCTGCCATGGCAACATCTAGAACAAGCAAGCTTAGCACCTCACGATCAATACCAAGGAACCTGATAGATAGGCTTACGAGGGCCCTTATGTATCGAATTCCAGAATCATAAATCATGATTTAAGCCAAACCAAACCCTACAAGACAGACAGAAACCTCCAACATCCACCCTATCCAGCAAGCCAGCAGCCAGCAGCCAGCTAGTAAGTCGCACTCTCCAAATTCCCACCAAAAGTGTTATCCTTCAGCGGGACAGTCGCATCGCCAAAGTCCGCATCCTGCAGCGCCTGCCTGGCCACCTCCGGCAAGCTCTCCCACGCAATCAGCGGCTGCGTCCCACCAACCTCATCGGTAAGATCCATCTGATGATTCACGGGCCAAGTACTCGAGTACTTAATAAGCGGCCGCGTCCCGTCAAGCGTAAAGCCGTCGGTGTCGCAGTTCCACTCGCCGTGCGCGCTGGGGCATACAGCGGCGATGTTATCAGCCGTGGTTGAGGATTTGTCTGACAGCCACACGATTACGCCTTCCCAGTCGTTCCGGTGGCCGAGGCCTGTGCTCGGGGAGTCCTTGGGCATGTACCAGCTGTACATGATGCCCGCGCCGTAGGTGGATACTGAGCCGTCGGAGATTGTGGAGCGGGCGTAGACCTGCCCGGTTGAGGAGTCGCAGTCGCTTGAGGGGGAGCCGGAGGGTTGGAGGCCGCCGCTAGTATTCCCTGTTTGAATTAATACATGTCTTTATGAAGGAGATAATGAGTGCAGGGCGTACCGTCAGCGTCAACGGCGGGGAACGGGACACAGCCGTCCTCGACGTACAGATACGGCTGGTAGGCTAGGTACTGCTGGCCAACTGTGGAGTCTGGGACTGTCTCGTCGAAGCCGACAACGGCGTCATGGTCGATCACATCGCGAGGGGCGAGTTTGGTGGCCGTTGGGTTGAGGGGGGTGGCGGCTGCGGTGGCAGCAAGGGAGGCGATGAGGGCGCGAGCGGCCATCTTGTCTTGTCTTGCTTGTCTTGGGTATCTGGCTTCAATACTGGCTTGGCTGAGGGGTCGCAGTTCGAGGACGGAGAGCAACGTATTTATATCCGGATCAGTTCTTCAGCAGTGGAACCAGACTGTCGATCACGGCATCGGAGATGAACTAGATAGCCCTAGTCGAGGAACGCGTCGTCACGACGGCTGATGATTGTCCGCCAAGAAGGCCAGGGGAAAACGTGCGTGAGGGACGCAGAATAAAAGGAGAAACGATCTGTATTGGCCCCCATCCCGGTGTAACCTGGCGGGCTATATAGACTTGAAGCTGCGGTTACTCCGCAGGAGAAATGCCCCAGTGCAGGCATTCTCCGTGTCTAGTCTATGCTAGTTATGCACTTATGCTAGTCTCTACGGCAGACAAGTCAAGAAATCCCCCAATTTCTGCAACACATCCCCCTGCAATGTTGCATCGGCGTCGCTCTTGTCGCTCTTCCCCACCGAGATGCTCACATAGCATCCGTCCGTGTCGACAACGGCGCTTTCTGTTGGCAGACGATTCGACCCACAGGTTTCGACATCGTCGTCCGTGATGAGCGGCACCGCCGTGAAGAGTCTCGACAGAACGAAGCTAAAGTCGTCGGCGCTACTGCAACCATCAACAGAAGGGAAGTTGACGTTCAGGAAGACGTCCTCGGGGAGGTACGGCGTTCCAGCTTCCACGACTCGATCGACTACGTTAGTCGCGAGCTCGGCGTAGATTGTGCTGTAGTCCGGGACGTCATCGTCCCAAGCTGTCGCGGAACCATCCTTCCCTGAAAATGCGATCGCAGGGATCTTGGCTGTTCCGGCAGCGTAGCTCGCTGCGCCGACAGTGCCGGAGAAGTGGACGGTCAGACCGAGGTTGCTTCCGACATTAGGACCTGAGACGGCCAGATCGGGGTCCCCGTTGAAGAGCTCTGAAGACAGCGTGTCGATGCCGTGCTTGATAGAGGTGACCGGGTACGAGTTCACCCAGTTGAGATTAGGGTCTGTTTCGTTGGCGCCGTATGGACCGCTGTTCTCTGGACAGCTATCAAACTCGCACGCCTCGGTCCTGTCCGAGGGAGTCTCATCTCTGGATCCTACGGCGACGTTAGCTGAGAGTTAAACCTGGCGGAATATTTTTCTCACCTGTGCCGCTCTGGTTCTCAGCAGGGGCAGACACGACGACGGAATGACCGGCTGAGGCCAGGGCGCTGTACAGCGACCGAAGGTTGATTTCAGCCCATCCGTCATCGTTGGAGGAGATGATGTTGACGGCCTGCGAGGCCAGAGGGAACAGGGCGAGAGCCAGAGTAGAACGCATGGCGAGTCAGTGACGGAGGGATTCAGGATGGTATCTTGCAGCGCCGGTGATCTCGGAATTTATCTTGCTGATTTTCCTGGACAATGCACGGAAGGAAGCCGGAAAGAGGCAGGTCCGATAGTGTTTCGCGTAAGCGAGCGGACTAAGGATCCTTTAATCCATGGATACAAGCCGTGTGGATGACGATCACTGCGCGATGTCGGACCATTGCAACCACCGATCTTCACACGTGGGGATCAATCGGTTTATCTGACAGCTTCTCAACGAGCGTTATGCAAGGTTGAAACAGACTGGCAGCTATGTGGGGTGAAACATCCGAGCTTGCCGCAGACTACAATATACTTGGGCAATAAGCAGGGGGGGACTTTGGTTTGCACATTAATTAAGGCAAAGGTGGACATCGGGAGATGTATGGATGTCTGTTCAATTCCGCAATGCCATGGGTATAATGCTATGGATTATATAGAATGTCTCATCTATGCCGCGCGTCAACTGCCGGCGCATGATCGGCGCATGGCGAGTTGATCTCCTGTTCGACAACGGCGGCGTGTCTCCCGCCCGGAGATCGTGGTGATGGAGCAGTTAATCCGCCCGTAGAGGTATCTGGTTCACCTCGCGCGTCTTCACGCGTCGTGTTTGTAGGCTACGGCTGACTGATAAGTCGATGGTTTGTAAGAATATGTCCTGTGTGACGGATGCCATGTCCATCAGGGCTGTCCGTCTCATTCCTCCTTGGGCACGGATTGCACCTTCACTTGCTGTATAGTCTGCAGGATCGTGTCTAGCCGGGTATTCACCTCCTGCCTAGCCTCCACCATCTCCCGCCGCATGCTCTGCACGTCCATCCGTAGACTCTGAATATCCACCTTTAAAGTTTGGAACTCCGATCGCGTCGGCCCGGTCGGAATCGATGGAACAGCGTTGGTCGATATGGGATGTGTTAGTACGGTGTGAGGCGGTTGCGGCAGTGGTTGGGACCCCGGAGGTGGCATAGAAGGAGATGGTTGCCCGTGTTGTTTGGGTCGCTTCGCAGCGCCGGGATCAATCGCAGGAGAGTCGTCCTCCCCCGGCCGTTTCAAAGACTGCACCGGCGAAGCGATACTGGGAGACCCAGTCACAGAATCACTAAACGAAATCCACTTGTCCGTCGTCAGCACCAGCTCAGTCAGCGGTTGTTCCTTGACTTTTCCCTCCGCGACATCACGACGACGCTCCCGCCGCTCCGACACCAGCTCCTCGATTATCTGGCGACAGGACTGCCATGAGAAATTGCGCTTGATCTGGCGTTTCAGGCTCGTCGCGACGCTGTACCAGAACCGCGACGGGTTGCCGTGGTACAAGCTCTGGAACTCCAGACAGCAGTTGATCAGGATGAGGGTCTCGTTCTCCTGCAGCTTGCGACCTCGACGCTTGGTCAAGGGTGAGCTCTGGGTTTGGTGCGGCGACTGGGCGACCTGGTTCTCCTTATCATCGTGGGGCGTGGTCTGTGACTGTGACTGTGACTGCGGCTGGGGGCCGGCGGTATAGGGGGAGGTGTACGGCGGCTGCCATGTCGCAGTCTGGGACGATGGACTCGGCTGGGGGGGAGTGGGCGTGGGCGTGGGAGCAGGAGGAGGGGCGGTCTTGCTGAGGCGATAGATGGGGGTGCGGCCAGAGAGGTCTGGGGGCCGAGTGAACTTGACGGGGGCCATGTCGTGTTCTTCTCTGGTTGTGGTGAAGATCCGAGTGGAGGGGATGATCGCACGCGTACTGGGTACTGGCGCTGACTAATGCGCATAACTCGGCAACTTATGTAACTATAAACCACTTATGATCTTCTGACTATCCATGAATTAGCCAACACTGATATGGTCCATGCAATAGCTTGCTCTGCCTCCATGTTGGTACTAAGGTCAGCAGCTCTTCTAGCGAGCCGCTGTTGCAAAAGCCAAACGTACTCAAGAACGTCCATGTCAGGATCAAACCCTCTTTTTTATCGCCCAACCAGCACAATATCAAGAAACCATCTGCTTTCTACACAGCTTACAGGCCTATCTGGTCATACTTACACCATCGAACATATTCTGCAGGATGAGGTGACCCTACCTCGCCAAGTCTATCGTGCCTCGTGGGTCAACACCAAACTCTCCCTATGGTTACGCTGACATGCTTATACTCCTTCAGCGCAGATGGCCACAAGTTTATATTAAAGTATATACATCCCGTTAACTTTGAAGATCTTCAAGACGTTAATAATCGCCTACATGGTAACGTAAGCCATGTCCGGCTTTCTGTAGACACCATCCCTGATAAATATATGTTTGTTTTTGACCACTTCACCGGTCATCTCTTAACTCTTGCTTAGAAGAACTTGCCCCTTGCAGTAATTAAAAGAATTCTTAATGATGTACTGACTGGGCTTGCCGAGCTTCATGAATAGGATATTATTTATACAGGTACTTTCCCTGCTGTTTTCTTGGAATACCGGACAACTAATAACTTACCCTTTCTAGATATAAAGGTAGATAATATTTTTATTTACTGGCAGGATTACCATGATTAAGTTATCATCCACCAAGTCCAGCTTGGTGATTTGGAAGATGCAGCTCATATTCCCCCAGGGTGCGATATGGTCGGGAAGCAGGCAGGTAACTAGATATAGAGGAGCCCCGAAGCCCACGTAAGAGGGCCTGTTAATAAAATATCGGATATTTTCTTTTTTGGTCTTGTTATAAGTTCTGCACTAGTAAAACTCTCAGGCGCATCTAGTAACTGGCTAGCTAGTATATCTGTGCTGTTTACAAGCGCATCATCTTTGCAGTTCAAGAATACAAGTTAGAAGAGGGCGTCGATCCCCTTGCTATTATAATCGAGCGCCAGATCTTGTACTTTGCGGATGAAGACGGGCTTAATGGGTTCTTGGAGTATCTTAGTAATAATCCATGGGTTTGTGTTTTGGAAGTAACTCAGGATAGATTTAACCAGGAGACCCTGCGAGAGCCGTTTGCCTTCTGGAATAGTATTAAGGATGACTTTAAAAGCCTTGTATGTGCTATAACATGTTTCGATCCGGGCAGACGGATTACGGCGCGTCAAGCGTTGGAGCATAGATGGTTCGATGGCGTTTGATCGAAGGCATTTCCATGCGTACTGTTTAAGTAACATGTATTAATGTCTCTCTTCAGTCTTGCTGTGAGCTTCGCCTCAGCCATAATTGGCGCTGATTATCCCTACGAGTTACCTACTTTACAAGATCAGGTCGCGCCTGTTCAGGGCGGCACTGCCCACCTAGAAGAACGAGACATGCCGTAGTTTTTGCTCAGTAGGCAGCACTGCTATGGTGTCCATGCAGTCCAAGCGCAATAGCATGCTCTGCCTCTGCTCGTGCTATCTCCGTCATGTCCCTGGCAGACAAACACAGCAGGTACGACCGCCCGTTCTCCCCGTCCAGCACAACGCTCAGCAGGTATCCTGCATCTTCAGCCTCGTTCGTCCCATCAGGGATAAAGATCGCTTCTCCAGGAGTATGAGGCTGTGGTTCCTTGCTCCAGTAGGTGATCTCCCCCGTCTCCAGGTCCGTCTTTGCCAGCCCATCCACAAACGATGAATGCCCCCTGTCGATAATTCCATATGCGTACCTTTGTCTCCTCGTAGCGTACATTGGATTGATAGTGGGCAGCTCCCCAGCTGCATCGATTTTCATAACCACCTCCGCTGCTGCGACATGCTTTTTGGCTCCCTGTGTGGGAACACCAGAGAGCTTGTACCGCACCAGACTCGGTATGTCGCCGTCGTGAGGCGGCTTACCCTCGCCAGTGGAGAGGATGTTCTCAAAGTATAGATTCCTCAGTATACTATCACTTGAAAACTGGATGATATCACACATGATATCAACCATTCCATCACGATCTTCCTGGAAAGCGTTCACCGTGTGGAAGCTGAAAAAGGGAGGGCTAGTGAACGTGGCGACATGGCCCCTGTCCCCTTTTTTGTCTATCACCAACCACGTCGTTTCTGCCTGGGGATTGAATTTCAACGCGTCGATTATATTCCTCTCCCAAAGCACTGATGCTCCGTAGCCAGTGAAGTACAGCGGCCAGATGCAGAGAATGACAAAGTCCCCAGACAGGAAAAACGAGTGGATATACGCAGGCTTCGCCCCGGACCCAATGGTGGCGAGGATTTCAGTCTTCCCCGTCTTTGCAGATGTCCGAAAAATGCGGTATTTGGCTGAGCGTCCGAATTCGAGGTTGAAATTGTATAAATCTCCGGTCACTGGGTCGTATGCAGCGTGAGCACAGGACATCTCACCCTATCCAGTTAGTATTGAGAACATATTCAGAAGGTAATGGTTACCTTCAAGTCCGGATGCAGCGCCGTCTGTCTCGTAACACCCACTGGCTGCAAAGTATCCATATCAATAGTCTGCATCTGATTCGCGTCCGTCAAAGCCGTCACTGTACCCCCCGGCATCCCCGGCATATCAGGCCTCACCGTAACCCACATATTTGCCATTTCCGGGTGCTCATTACTCGGTGCCACTGGGTGGAAACTAGTCTTGACCTTCTCAAAGTACGACACGCAGGGATCCCTCTTCTGCCCGAAGGTAATGTATTTGTCAATATTCCTGCCCTTCCGGGCCTCCTCAAGCAGCTCGTCCACTTGGCTTCGCGACGTGTAGAATACGCGACAGGTTCCTGGGTCCTCTGTGTCAGGGACGATCTGGAAGCGATGGATCTGGCTGAATCCATCGAACCAGTGGCTGCGCTTGTACTCTCCATTCGGCGTGTCGAGTTTGTAGTGTCCCGGTCCGGTTCTGTAGAGGGTACCTGCTACCTCTGGTGGGAATCTTCCGATGACTTTGAGTTCGGTTGGCTTTGGTGAGGTGGTGCTTGCTTCGAACTGAGAGAATCAGTATACATTCAAATAAAGGCATTGGATGGACGTACAGCAGCATCATTCGGCCAGTTCTTATACGGCGCCTTGGTGGAGGTCTTCGATGTGGAGTCCATGTTCACCCACTCTCGTGTATTGACTGGAGTTATTAAAAAATGAAATATACTGTTCTGTCGAAGTATGAGGTAGAAAGGAAGACAGCACGGGTTTATATAGACAACCACCCATAATGCTCGAGTTAAACTGTTCTAAATACCTGCCCCAGCCTCAAGTAGTCAAACTTTTCATGATTCCCATGGGCCACTGAGCCATGGGCAATTCAAACCCAAACATCAAGTGGCTCGCGCACTGACAGCACTTAACTCAGCTCGTATTCGCGAACCAACAGCATGGCAGACTTAGCGAGCAAAGGAACAGCCGAAAAAAAGGTGCTGTGCTTGAAGCCACCTCCGGGCGAGACTCAGCTGTCATATTTAGGTTGAGTAGATTGTGTAGGTAGCAGTAGTATTAGGTATTAGCACGCGCCGCATATCAGCGAGCGAATGAGAACTAGTCTAGATATTAGATATTAAACATTACGTATTAGCAACCGAGAGTAGTATACCCCGGGTCCATGTCCGTTCCAATCCCCGTGTCCGTGTCCGTGTCCATATCCATGTCCATCCGTATCACGGTATACCGAGGATATTCTCCTCCGAGGCTCTATCCCATCATTATAACCATTAGTCCGTCTCTCATATTAGACCGTATAACTGTAAATCATCGGCAAATCGTAGTCGTTTACGCAGCGACAGCGTTTTCCTTCCGCTTGACGTGCTTCTTGCTCTTGCGATCTTTATCCGTCGCCCAGCAAGCCCAGATGAACAGGATTAACTGCGTCGCACTATATCATAATATCAAGTCAGCAAGACCGAGCAATAAAGCAGGTAAGTAGATAAGTCGCACGCACCAGCAAATCAGCGACATGATAGCCGCGTACCACTCGACGCGGGCCAGGACCAGCCCGCCACACTCAGTACCTCGAAGACACGAGTAATCCGAGCCAAAGAAAGGCTCGATGAACATAGCCATTAGGATTGTCACGGCGGTTAGGGCGGCAAAGGAGACGAAGTCGAAGGCGACATAGACGCCTGGGTGGATGGGTTTGTTCAATCCGAGGCGGAGAACAAGGACGGCCGTGGACCAGATGAATGTAAAGGCGCTCTATTAGAGGAAGTAAGTTAGTGGGTGGCTGCTATAGAGATAGACTCGAGGTATAGCTGCGTACCGCGGCGAGCACCCAGGGATTGAAGCCCCAGCCGACACCGTCGTTTATGACATCGGCGTGGGCGGGCATAGTCCACGCCACAGCAGGGAATACGGGGAGGGTGGTGATGATGCTGAGAATGCGAAGGCCGATGATGGCCTTGCGGCGGTCGTCTGCGTAGTATGGGCTGTTCATGTTGATCTGTGATAGAGAAGTGTGAAAGTAATTAGCTGTATTCCAATAGTGACTTTTCAGTGCGAAGAGAGCCTTGATATAGGCGCAGTGCTTGTTAAGAGTATTTCTCGTATTGCGTGTCCACTGGCTACGTCGGCCAAGCCCTACCAGGATGGCTGAGCATCTGAGCCTCACAAGGACCAACACTCCTCAGATCGAACACGCGGATTGGATGCAGCGCTGCCCCCAAGAAATTTAACATGGAACGCCTGACGATCACCGAGAAGCGCCACGATGCCAGCGTATGCAGACCCTGAGTGCATGATGGATCGGCAAATGCTCTGACCCACTCAACCAGGCTCATCGCCACTCTTTGAGAATATGTCTTTCGAGGACATATTGATAAAATGACTGAGTGAGTTGTTATTGATCGGCAGCTACACCCATTCAAGAGGCAGTGGCAGCCTAGGTTTACCGATTTGGGGAGTACTCTGCGCAAACACCCAATCTTGTACCAAAATAAATTCCCGTTCTATCGCGAATGTCGGGACGCACTGAGTCCACAAGAAATTCCCGCCTGGCAAATATCTGGCGTACTACCAATCATAGGACTCCAGAGAAGACCATGTCTTGACCAGTTTCCAGCTCGCTGAGAAGTATGGCGCCGTTCAGCAATTTCAACCCTGGCGGCGGACAGTGCCTGGTGGTGACCTAAGACTCTTTCATCCACTTGGGGAGGGTACTTGCATTGTGGAATTAATCCGGCACCTACAACAGAACTAGGCGTTCAGTAGGCTGTGCTCCGCATAGGAACGTCCTACCTGTTACAGTCCGTTGCTGGCATTCCTGGCGCAGATGAATGTCTCATGGCTCTAATCCCTCGCACTGCCGCTTCTTGAGGTCCTCTCGAGCCAAAGAGAGTTATCCGGCTATGAGAACAACTCTCGCAGAGGTACTCGGAAAGCAGGGTAAACAGGGTTATATATCCAAATGAACATTAGTAATCTCCTTCGAGCTGATTCAAATCATTTACTCTCGTCAATCCTTACCACGCCGCCATGATAGTCAAAGAACCATACTCTTGCTATTGCCCCATCTTGGTCCATAAGTTGATTGCGGAATACTTCAGGACCGCCCTCAAGAAGGCTATGGGGCAGGTCTTCGGTTCTGATCCGACGTTCGTACTAGTTAGCTAAGCGGCCGTGGCAAAGAATAAGCGATTGGTAGATGATGCAGTGAGTAAGGGCGCGACAACGCTCCTCGGCAACCCAGAGACATCTGAAGATCGACCCACGCAGATGAGGCCCATCACCGTTTCGAAAGCCTCAAAAGAAATCGCCAACCGCGTCTGTGATAACGCTCGAGACTGAAGAGCAGGCACTTGCGATTGCGAACGACACGGATTACGGCCTTTCGGGGGCCGTCTTCCCCGCAGACCTAAAGACAGCTCAGAGAGTGGCGAGGAGGTATGAGGCGTGGGATGTCCACATAAACTCCATGGCAGTGCATAATGAAGCTCCCTTGGTGCATGGTGGAGCAAAGAAGCGTGGGTAAACACCCGCAAGCTTTCCCCATCCGCCGTACTTGGTGGCTTTAATCCATCACACCCAGTGCCGGACTGTTCCGCGGAAGCCAAACTCTTACTGGAGACTCTCTAGTTTGGGACTATAGCTGAGCCCAAACCGCCCTTGCCAAAGATACTATTAAATGTAAAGTCGTCCCGAGTTCTGATTGCAATTGCGCTGACTCGGTAATACCTCCAAACATCAACTTCAACCGTCATCATGTCAGTCAGAAATCGGGGCCTCCCCCACCGGGGAGCCTCCAACAAAAAAATTGAAAAACAAAGATTCGCCAGCTGACATCTTATTGTCAGGTATACTACATCCTTCGCATTCTTCGAGGCGATATGGGAGGTGTGTTTTCATTCCGGCGTTTACTAACTGCCATCTAATAACATTTTGACCCAGGCCGGTATCAGCCACGTTTTCGTGAACCTGGGCTCCGACCATCCAAGCATCATGGAGGCGATGGTCAAGGGCCGACGTGAGAGACCCGACGCATTTCCTAGGATTATCACATGTCCTAGCGAGATGGTTGCACTTTCTATGGCGGATGGATATGCTCGACTGTCCAACCGGCCTCAGTGCGTGATTATCCATGTTGACGTGGGCACCCAGGCTATGGGTCAAGCCATCCATAATGCCTCATGTGGACGAGCCCCTGTACTAATCTTCGCTGGACTATCTCCCTTTACAATCGAAGGCGAATTACGTGGCTCCCGCACTGAATTTATTCACTGGATTCAAGACGTGCCGGACCAAACCCAGATTGTCCGGCAATACTGCCGTTACTCGGCGGAGATCAAGACAGGTCATAATGTCAAGCAGATGGTGAATCGCGCACTACAGTTTGCGACGAGCGAGCCCCAAGGGCCAGTTTATTTATGTGGAGCCCGAGAGGTGATGGAACAGGAGATTGAGCCCTATCGTCTGGAGCAGAAGTTCTGGTCTCCTGTTGAACCCACGGCTCTCCCGGCGCGAGCCCTTCCAACGATTGCCTCCTTGCTTCTGAATGCTCGGGAGCCCCTCTGTATAACAGGATATAGCGGTCGTAACCATGATGCCGTTGGTAGCCTTGTCGCCCTTGCAGACGCGGTCAAGGGCATGCGTGTTCTCGACACAGGGGCGAGTGACATGAGCTTCCCGGCTGATCATCGTGCATGGCTGAGCAGTCGATATGGTGTTCATGAAACTATTACCACAGCTGACGTAATCTTGGTTCTTTCCTGTGATGTCCCTTGGGTTAACACGCGATGTAAGCCATCCCAATCCGCCCGGATCATTCATGTCGATGTGGACCCCCTTAAGCAACAAATGCCAGTCTTCTACCTTAATGCAGAGCAGCGGTATAGGGCAGATGCAGCTGTCGCATGTCGTCAAATTGTGGATTACATCCTGGGAGATACAGACCTGTCGCAGCTCGCCCGATCTTCTACATTCGACAGGCGTTGGGCAGCACTTGGACAGTCTCACGCCCTATTCCTGGAGTCTATCCGGGAGCAAGCCCAGCCTAACCAAGACGGTTCTTTCGGAACGGCCTACCTTTGCAGCGTGATTCGACAGCTAGCAGCAAAGGATGCCATTTTCGCAATCGAGGCTGTGACGAATACCTCGGTGGTTGCGGACCAGATCCAAGCGAGTATACCTGGTCAATGGGTGAATTGTGGCGGAGGAGGGCTGGGATGGAGTACAGGCGGCGCTTTAGGGATCAAGCTTGCGAGCGATATAATGCAAGGTCCGGAACCAAAGAAAATGGTAATTCAAATTGTCGGCGATGGTTCATTCATGTTCAGCGCTCCCGGCAGTGCCTTCTGGATTTCCAGCCGCTACAAGATACCAATATTGACTGTCGTGCTAAACAATGGAGGTGAGTTCAGCTGCTACTGGCTTGTCGAGTAGCTTTTCCGTCTCAGTGCCAGGTGCTAACAGGATGACTCCTCAGGTTGGAATGCGCCCCGAGTATCGATGGAGCTTGTCCACCCGGATGGGCTTGGGTCGCAGGTTAGCAATGACGAGCTCAACATTGCATTCTCCCCACCGCCAGACTATGTTGGAATTGCAAGGGCGGCTTCCAATAACACGGTCTTTGCAGCCAAAGTATCAGAAGCTTCGAGACTGAGAGATGTACTCCAAGAAGCGATAAGAGAGGTGCAAAATGGAAACACTGCTGTCGTTGATGCAGTTGTCAGGGAAGCAGTGCCCTAACCCGTAACCCGGGGGAAATCAGCGGAAAAGACACTTTGCATAGCGAAGCTAGGATACGAGACAATAGCTGTCGATGGCCTACTCTAGAACTAGATTAATGTTACTTTCGAGTTATTTCATCTATTCTATAAGTCTCCTTATTGTCAGCCTGCGAACTATACACTCTCAGTCAAACGTCAAAAGAGGTGCAGGGTTATGGTAGTCTACTCCCATCCCCCGCTCCCCCTATCCTCGCTCTATTAGTGCGGTGATTCGGACCAATTGACACCATTTTGCTCCGCCATCTTATTCGTCTCTGAGGAAGCCAGTGCAAGTTCCGCGGAATCAGCCAAAGACGCAAATGAGTGGCCGCGGCAGGAATATTGCCTGCACCGGAACCCCCATCTGGGCTCCGCGGAAAGCCGGGGGACCGCCAATGACGAATATCCACCGACTACAAATACATTCTTTATTCGAGTACAGTATCACTGCATTGGCTTGAAGGCTGTTATCAGAACCTGCGCTCTCTCTTTCGCGAAACCCCAACCAGCACCGCTGCTACACGACTGCATCATGACTAGACCGAATCTTAAGCTTGGGGAATTTACTATCCCATGGATACCGGCCGTATCGCCTGAGGACCAGACAAACATGCATCCTTACAAGCAGCAGACTAGGAGCACTATGACGTTACCTGTAGGGTGGAAATTCGCGGAAGGCAGGCGGCCCCTGCATCAAGAACTGATATTTGACGAAGTTGTCGAAATTCCGCTCAGAGACGGAGTCAAGGTGTGCCAATCGAAGTATACTTGCAGAAGCCATTACTGATCTGGCGGTCCAGATCTACTGTGACATATTCAGGCCTGTCACGGACGAAAAGCTCCCGGCCATATTGGCGTTAAGCCCGTACGGCAAGAATGGACACGGTAAGTTACTGTGCTGAATGCACAGGCTGTGAACAAAACCTGATTGCAATGTTGCCCCCAGGGTTCCGCATCTTCGACAACATTCCTTTCCGGCTTGGTCTACCAGAGAGTGCCACATCTGGCTTGGAGAAATTCGAAGGGTAAACAGGCTTTTACCCCGAGGTACCAAATAAGACATGCTCACCAGGCAATGTAGGCCCGATCCTGTCGAGTGGTGCCCCCGAGGGTATGTAATCGTCAATGTAGACATCCGAGGCACCTGGGACAGTGAAGGAAATATCTATATCGAGGGAAGCCAGATGGGTATGTTTGCTGCTCCATAGCCAGGAAAGAATGGGCGCGACATTTACTAACAGCAGACAGGCGTGGATGGCTATGATACAGTTGAATTCATTGCAGCCCAGCCATGGTGCAATGGTGCTGTCAGCATGTGTGGCAATTCCTGGCTTGCGACGGAGCAGTGGGCAACTGCTATCCAAAAGCCACCTTCACTCAAGTGCATCGCACCCTGGGAGGGATTTACGGACAAATATCGTGACTTGGTGTGTCGCGGCGGTGTTCCTAAGACCAGCTTTGCGTCTTTCATCTTCAACAAAACCATTCGCGGCCGGAATCTTCGAGAGGACGTTGGCGGAGCGCTCGCAGAATGGCCCCTTTTTAATGCATACTGGCAAGACAAGGTCTATGATACCAGCGGGCTTACACTACCTATCTATGCACTTGCAAGCTATTCTTCGGGGAATCATGGATCTGGCACCGTGAGAGGTTGGAATAGGGCAGCCTCAAAAGAGAAATGGATTCGCTTCCATCCAACTCAGGAGTGGTTCGATCTTTATACACCAAGGTACATTGATGACCTACAACGGTTCTTCGATCGCTACCTTAAGGAGATAGACAATGGCTGGGAGAAAACTCCCAAGGCTAGAATCTCTATTCTCACATATGGGAATCGCTTCGAGCCGGTATGTTCATACGGCAGGGATCATCTAGATACACGTCTGACATGTTACAACAGGGCCCCAAGTGGGACGTGCCATTTGCCGACTATCCTGTTCCGCAGACTGAGTATCGCAACCTCTACCTACAGGACTCAGGCAAATTGGCAACCTTACAGCAAGCCAACGAGGGCTCCGTTGCCCATCGTGCGGACAGCTACCAAGCAAAACCCTCTGAGTTTGTCTTGACCGTGGACAGGGCAACCACTCTTGTTGGCCATTCTAAGGCTGTGCTTTGGATGTCCTGCAAAGACAACAACGACCTGGATGTGTACGTGTCCATCCGAAAGCTTAGCAAGAGCGGAGAGGTATTAGAACACGTGAATGTTCCCTGGGAGTCTTTGCCTGAAGGGATCAATACCCAGCATGATGTTCCAATGGCACAGACAGTCAAAGTAAGTGGTTCAGGCCTAGACAAACGACAAACATTGCATGAGAAAGCTGACGGGGTTGTTGTCACAGTACACTGGCCCAACCGGTATCCTCCGAGCCTCGCATCGCGCACAGGACCCAACACGGAGCACCTCCCTCATCCCATTCCACCCACACGATAAAGAAGAAAAGATACCGCCAGGGGATATTGTCAAGCTCGAAATATCTCTTTGGCCTATGGGTATCCACTTTGAAGCAGGAGAGGGCTTGCTCTTCCGTGTTCAAGGTTTCGTCGACACAAGCTCGGATTTTCCCAGCCACATTGACAAGAAGCTCGACAATCTGAACAAGGGTCAGCATGTAATTCACTATGGCGGAAAGTATGACTCGAGTATCATCGTCCCTGTTATTTCCTTGCCAGCGCAGTAGATTAGAATTCGAGGCCTCTCAGGTCTGCTGATCATGCGATGCCCATTTCGAGTGCCCTGGGCAATATTCTAGCTTTAAGAAAAGCGAGTTAAAGCCATTCCTTAAACTGCATGGCTTGCTTCTCTGTGCCGTTCTGCTAATTAAACACGAAGTGTATATTCGGTTAATTGGTTGCCAAGAAAACAAGGATTATCTAGAAATTACGGCAGCAAATATCTTTATTGACTATCTTATATTCATTATTTTATGCATAAGCCGCATGTAAATTATCACAGCTTCCGATAGTACATTGCGAGTAATCATTTGTCCACTGGTTCTGTAGCAACAATGAGTAAGGACACCAAGTGGATGCAGGCCCACAGCTAACTAAATATATTGTTGATATATAACATATCAGGTTGCGCCATATTGACATCCCCCAGTATGGAGAAAATATCCGAACCCGGCGTTTGAAGCTCATCAAAGACGTTCCCTTCACCAAGTGCCTGTCCAAGATCGGTGTTGGTGTTGTCTGCACCTTGTTTGTGACTTATCAAGGGTCCTGGCCGCTTGGATGGTGACAGCTGAATTATTTCAGCGAACCTCCGCAGTTGCTCCAACGTCCCGCAGATGTCGATACTCGGGTCTTTGTTGCTCCACTGGGCATTACCGAGTATGTCGATAGCGGTGTGAAAAGGTTTGGTGCACAGCGGTCCATACTCCGTGGCGGATTGTGAGACCGCTAAGAGCATAAAGGATAGAGCTGAAAGAAGAATTTTGATTGCTGAAGGGAGTATTAGCGGGCTTATTCCGCCATCATTCATCATTTCCATATATAAGTCCACTGACTCGGCGGCTAAAGTGATGAGCCCTTTAGCTGACTGGGGTTGAGAAATCAGGTCCTTTATCGAGCTGAAGGTCCCAACGTAGGCCAGCACCTTAATGTGATGCACGCGAAGACGGGTGAACCGCTTTAACGAAACGCGTAGCCAGGGTGGTGAGACTACTGATGGCGCTAGGGGGGGAAAGTCGCCTGTTGACATGCTGCTAACGAATTTCTGGAGTTGAAAGTTGAGGAACTCGACACGTTCACGACTATCTTTCGACTGGGAAGACGGCGCATTGATGATAACCCATGTCTCGGATAGGTTCCTGTCTAGGGAGATCATGGTTGATAGATATGACTCTTGCGGTTCCTAAAGCCAGAGGTGAGTGGTGTCAGCCTCCAGGACGTAGCACCATGTATTCAAAGAAAATGACAGGTGGGCTTACGAGCCGAAGAACGGACATGTCGATGTCTCCGTCGTGGAGTGTCCATGGCAGGCCCGAGTAAAAACTACATTTCCTGTCCGCATCGTAGACACAGGCGAACAAGCGTTTGCAGGTCATAATCCGGTCGGGATTCATCCGAGCGTTATCAAAGAAGCGTTCTTGATGAATACCGACTTCGAGACAGAGTTTCGCGGCGACTCCGGCCATCCGCCACGCCTTGACTGGCCTGTGTTTGAGGTCTAAATACAGTGACTTGGGGGGAGCATGATCCGGTTAGCAGAGCGTATCCAGCTGCAGGATGACCAGCTAAAACGCTTACCAACAAAGTTGCCATGATGATATCCTCGATCTGAGGATGCTCCTGATCCAGGCAAGAGCCCACGCTCCAGAGCAACTGGCTTGCAAGGTCGGTGGCTAAGGGACTTTGCATGTCATCTCGAGCCAGCAAGGCAACCGCCATGACGGACTTCATGATTTCTACATCGATTATCTCTACATTGCAAGTCGCGCTGTGGGGAACACGGCTCAGCAGTGAGAAGAGGGAATCGACCGAGTCCTGAGCCAATTCCAGGCTAATGCAAGGGTAGAGCGGGTATATCTCATTTTTGAAGACAGTCAGAAGCTGGGTGGCCTTCTCATGGCCAAGATCCAAAACTGGACGCGCATTCTGAAGTAAAGTAATCAAAGCGTCAGGCGATTTGAGTTCGTCTACAGCAAGGGAAGGATGGCCCTCGGTGAAGACAGGAGGGGACGGTAACCCTTTTGCCTCCAAAACACCCCGAGTCAGGCTCAAAGTGTACTTAAAGTCCGTGAGAGATTGCACCCTAGGCTGCGTTGGTCCATTCTCGCTCGGGCGTTTGCGTTGTAGGCAGGTCCTGTTTATATGAGGGTCCGCAAAATGCCCCATTGATTGTTGAATCTGTTCGCAAATCCTATTGATCCGCGAAACCGAGAGTTCAAGGTCCAGGTGAGTTACTTGTGAGCCGGTGTTGCTAGTTGCTGATCAGTACAAGCATGGCATACAGGCACTCTTCTTAGTGAATCATACTCGACGTCAGGTTGGGAAGATTCATTGTAGATGCACTCGACTTGGAGTTCGTCACATCGATTGCAGGGTTGATTGCCGCCGCACTTGACCTTTCGGACCTTGCATGATGAGCTGCATACGGTGAGCAACTCAGACCGACATATACACCGGGGTTTCTGCGCAAAACCTACCAGGCAATTCGTGTATACTTCTCCCTTTTCCGAGGCCGGGGCTCTCGAAGAGCAGCCGGCGACCGTTTAGTTCGCGGTGGTGCTGGGGGTGTTATGGCGTCCATCCTATCGACAGAGCTGGATAGGCAAGAGTTGCGATTCATGATAGGAGGATCTCATGGGATGGTGATGAGATGGGTGATTCGCTTTAATATGGCCAGTGGGGGGTTGTGACAGAACTGAATCCAGCCTCCCCACAGATTCCCGAGTGGAAACCCAGCTCATAGCCTTGGAAGCCCAATCAGCCTTCAGATCCAGAAGACTTGCGAATCCCCAATGTTTGGGAGCTAAACCCCGCACGCGTGGGAAAGGAAACATGACCTTGCCTTTGCCCCAGGTTGGCTACGGCAGATGCCGAGTACATCAGTGCCGGTGGTGACTTTGGCCACCAAGTTGGAGGGCATTATTTCCCTTTGCTGAGTCCAGTAACGAGCCGGACGCTTTGGAAACTTGTAACAAGTACCGAGTCCTAATACCGCCGGCAAGGGCCCTGTCCAGTGGCTTTGGCGACTCGCGTCCTGAATGTTTTCAAGCACAATGCCGATTAGCTAATCGTGTCCGAAGGCATAACGTAAATCCCGGGCGGTAGGTGCGTCCCGGGCGGAAGGTAGTTTTTGCACCCGCATCAACGCGTTTCTTAACCTCAACTTTTAACAATTATCATGCCACGAAAAGCGCGTCAAACGAATCAAAATTTAGTTGAGCAGGAGGGCCGGATCGAATGCGCGATTCAAGACCTTAAAAATAGAAGATTTCAAAAAATTACGCCCGCGGCGCGTGCCTACAATATTCATCCAAATATACTCCGAGGAAGACTTAATGGCCGACATTCTCAAGCAGAACTCCGCAATCATTAACATAGGCTATCCCTACGTCAAGAAGAGGCCTTAGTAGGCTGGATAGTATCACTAGATATTCATGGAGCAGCCCCGAGACCCTCGCGCGTTCGTGAGATAGCCCAACTTATCCTGGACGAATCCTCAATCCTATCCCGACCAATTAGAAAGAACTGGGTAACAGAATTCACCAAGAGGCGCCCTGAAATTAAAACCAGGTTTGCTCGAAAGATTAATTATTCAAGAGTGCTCTGTGAAGATCCTAAGATAATTCGCCTATTTTTCGATAAGATATAAAGGGTTAAAGTCGAGTACAGTATATCAGATGAAGATATCTATAACTTTGACGAAACTGGCTTCGCTATGGGTCTAATTGCAATAATAAAGGTGGTATCTCAAGCAGAAATGCCAGGCAAACTATGGCTTGTATAACCAGGGAATCGGGAGTAGGTTACAACTATTAAATGTATCAATTCAAGCGGGTGGTCGATTCCATCAACGATTATTTTTAAAGAAAAATACTATATTAAGGGTTGGTTTGAAGAACTGTCTATTCCACCTGCATGGAGGATTGAAGTTAGTGATAATAGATAGACAACAGATATTATTAGGCTTCGCTGGCTTGAAAAATGCTTTATTCCAGCTGTACAAGGGCGGCAGAGGGGGGGGTATATACTTCTTATTTTAGATGGCCATGGAAGCCACCTAACTCCTGCTTTCGATCTTATATATAAGAATAATTATATTATTCCTATCTGCATGCCTCCCCATTCATCTCACCTCCTACAACCTCTTAATGTTGGCTGCTTTGGTCCTTTAAAAAAGGCGTACGGATCTATGATCGAGAGCAAGGCACGCTGTGGATCTAATCATATTAATAAGCTTGATTTCTTAAAGGCGTACCCGGAAGCCCACAAGAAGGTCTTTACAACAGAGAATATTCAAAGCGGATTCAGGATAACTGGGTTACTTCCTTTCCTACCTGCTGCAGTACTGGATAAGCTGCAGTTAAAGTTATTAACTCCTACACCTCCCCCAAGCAGAGGGACTACTTTAATTCCATTCTCTTAACTTTGTACGCCTTATACGGTCCGCCAAGTACACCGAAAAGCTTTATTAATTAAGAAGCTTCTAAAAGAGGGCTCTAACAGTCCACTAACCCCCTCCAAGCAGGCGCTGGATGAATTTATGAAGGGGTGTGAGTTAGCTATATACAACGCTGGGTTGTTGGCGCGGGAGAATACGGATCTCCGCGAATTCGTGGCAGATAATATAGTAAAAAAGAGTCATTCTAAGTATTTAATGACTCCTATAGATAGCCTTTCATTTGCAGAAGCCAGGGACCTTATTTCATCAAGAAATAATAAAGTTCAAGTTAGTGGGGGGTTGTCAAGCTCTACTGCTCTTCCAACTTTAGAGAGACGTAGCCGCGCTCTACCAAAGTGTACGAATTACGGAATACAAGGCCATAAGAGAACAAGCTGTCGTATTTCTAATTATCTTTAGTTCAAAGAATTTAATTAAGAATTGATGAAGTTATTTAAATCGAAAGTTTGTATAGCAATAGGCGGGTGCAAAAACTACCTTCCGCCCGGGACGCACCTACCGCCCGGGATTTACGTTAACTAACTACTCTGAAGTAACTAACCTAGTTAAGTTAGTTAAGTTCCGCTTACTAATCATGCGTATCAGCAATTTGGCGAATCTAAATAGCTAACAAGATTACAGTGTAGTTTATATAATGTGGGGTATGGATTTCTCAAGCAGTCCAGGAGCTCCACAAGGAATGAAGACGAGTTTTATGGATCAAATCATGGTACAGAAGGGCCTCAATGTGTACCAACGGAGGAACAGATGCGATTGCTGAAGCTATACCGCAAGTCCACATACTGCGGCTGGGATACCGTAGTGTCCCCCAATGCTGCGAGTCAGATCTCACAAGGACGCCTGGCGATCGTCCGGCTCGATCGGGACGTGCTGGCTGAACAGCTAATCCGGATCGTACTTCTCCAGCGAGCTCGGGCCATAGTTGCGTTATGGGAACACCTCTCGCACTTGGTGACGCTGTCGAATAAAGGCTTCGCTACTTTGAGGAACCGATCGATAACAAATTGATAGTCCTCGGTATATCCCACGCCAAAGAAGGTCAGGGTGATGATGGGCTAGTTAAAATCAACGGCAGGCTCGGGCAACGGCCAATAATGATGCCATGCAAACCTCACGGTTGGGACCCGGACGCCGAGCAAACCCTAGGAAACCCGATACCTGGGTTATATGGCATTGTTGTAAAAACCTCTGGCTGAGCGTGAGCGACCGGGATTAGAGTCCAGTTAAGTCAGTGAGCTAAGTGTGCTACCGGTGTGGCGAAGGATCCGGGTAAACTGCGCAGGCGGATGAACCGGTTATGTTCGTAGACTCTTTACAACCAGCTTTCCTGCAAGAAGAGCGAAGCTCGTTTTCCAGTGATTGCGTGTAACTAGCTGGTTTCGCATCGCGGTCGGTGTTAGCGTTCCGCGGAGCATTCCGTTTCGAGACCACCAAGATGGAGACTCGAGTCAAGTCTACTAATGGCTGCAGCTTGTCCTGCCTGTGGGATGACTGCACCTGGGCGTCTCGGTAGCGCCTGCAGCTACATTCCCTCGTAGAGCATCTCTTCCGCGGGAATTCCGCCTTGTGCCACTCCATATCTGACACTTGAGGAATTCACGGTACTTCAACAGGGAAGCAATACATTTGGTTAGTACATTCGTTCAGCCACAAGTAGCAGAAACAACTCTTCAGATCTCTATGGTTCCTGTCCAGGTGCTGCATTAATTTGGTTATTCGTATTTTCATTGCCGATAAACCACCATGAGCCGCAAAGAGTACGTTTACAAAGAGGTCGAAGGAGGCGAGCCCTTGGTGGCAAGCGTCTGGTACAAACCAGGGGGTTCAGACACACCCAAGCCCATCGGTGAGTCTCACATGCGATGTATGGGTTACTCGACGATACTAATCTAAGAAGCACACTACTTCCATGGAGGCAACTGGGTACTTGGCCATAAAGACATGCTCTCACCCTACTACATAGAGAAACTCCTTGAGCTAGGGTTTGGCGCAGTTGTCTCACCAAACTATCGGCTTGGCCCAACAATCTCTGCCCAGGAAGGTCCTGTTCAGGATGCAAAAGATAGTTATCTGTGGTCTCAAGGGGAGTTACCGAATATCCTGGTGGAAGATGCCAACATCCACCTGGATGGCAGCAAGGTAGTGACCCTGGGCCACTCTGCCGGGGGTACCCTAGCCCTTCTGATGGTAGGTTTCCCGTAAACTCCTTGTCCCTCCGCTTCTCTCCTCTCCTAATAATCTAAAATAGGCGTCGCTTCCACAGAAACCCCTGGCGATTCTCGACATCTTCGGCCTGAAGCATCTTGATGACGAGTTCTACCACACTCCAAACCCTGCATTCGCCAAGATTCCAGATTTCCAGCAAACACTCCTGGACAGGGTTCTAGACGACGTTCCTGCTCCAAGTGCAGCGACTCCCCCCGGCGGCCCAAATGGACCTGACTTTAGTAACTACCGCGTCGCCTGGCTATTCACTGCGTTCAAGAAAGGATCTTGGTTGTCTTCAATTCAACCCGATGGCAACTATGGCGCCATAGATCCATCCAGATTATTTTCGTCTTCCTTCCCCCCGACCTATTTTATCCATGGCAGCATGGACACCCTTGTTGGTGTCAGGTTCGCTGAACAGGCGTTCGAAGAGCTGAAAAATAAAGGTGTCAAAACCAAGCTCGTAATTGAAGAGGCGCCCCATGGGTTTGATGTAGGATCAAAGCCGGGCGAGCACCGGTATAATGTTATTACAGATGGCTTCAAGTTCCTCGCGAGCCACGCGACTTAGAACCCAGAAGCGCAAATTACTATACTATTTGTTAACAGTCCCCGCTCCTTGGTAAATTGTGCAATAAGTTCATATGTCCACATCTAGGTTTTCATCCACTGGTTTTGGATAATGAAGGAATCTTCGAAGAATACTGAAGGTGTGGCTCAGCCCATTGGCGCACTCCTCCTACGATAGTACACATGCTGAAATATCTGTTGCTCTTGTGTATCACTAGTCATAGAACAAGACCGCAATTGCATTATAATAGGTCAGGTAGATAAGTTAATCTTGCTTGTTGAAAGGACGATTGTTCAGACCCAGTCACAGCTGCTAGTCTACACCATACTGTCATGTAATATTCAACAATGCGCAATACGAAGCTAGCTGCAGACCTCTGACAGAGCTCTAGGCTCAGATTCCGCTCGCCTATTCTCCTGTCTCCCTGTCCGAATCCCAGTGAGCCAGTCTCATGATGCGCCATTTGAGAGTAGCGTGACGAATCCTTTTGCCCCATATATACAGCGGAAGCCAGAGGGCCAAGACGAAGAAACTAAACCCAGCCATGGTTCCAAAGGCCCCTGTATAGCCACTCGTATCGATCCAAGCATTTGCGTAGAAGGACATGAGAAATGTGACGATTGCTACAATACCCGTTGGTCAGCCAGGAGTTTGGGAACATGGTACAGGGAGGGACAAGCTACATTTAAAGGCAACCTGGGCCACCACAATCTCCCCAGCAATTGGCCTGTAGCAGTCAATTGTATAAACCACACTGATACCGATTGCAGCACTACTCCCAAAAGAGACTGCCGTTGGTATTGGGATTGCAAGGTCAGCCAGCCCTTCTAGCTTGATGCATACTGAAAGGAAACAGACTTACAGAGGAAGATACCCAGGGTTGGAACCATCCAATGCGCTTTGTAATTGATACCCAGGCCATAGAGAAGGAGTGATGCCGGGTAGGAGAACATGGCGACGCTCACAGCAGGAAGACGCATTTCCGGCTCGCGAATGCCACCATTCTTCGAAGTAGCGCGGCTGGCTACCCAGTCTGAAAAGTATCCACCAAATGGCATGCCCAGCACGTTACCGATGATGCTCGCGATCCAGACCAAGCCGACTTGCCAGTTGGTAAAGTGATAAATCTGTGTATAAGCGGTTGCGGCGGTGGTGGACACGACGACGAAAATCCCGATTCCTATACCGAAGGCAACTGTCGACCAAAGAACGGAGGGGATCCATATCACGGTCATTGGACGCAACGCAATCTTCCAGATTGACTCATGAGTGAGAGGAGATCGACGGAACGCCATCCGATGGATCAAAGTTTTCTTCTTTGGGGTGTTGACTACCTGAATGCTCTCCACCTCGGAAAATGCGGGGACTTTATCATTTGTCTCATCGTCGGATCCGACTGCATCTCGTTGAAATGCGGTTTCGGGCATGGTGAAGAAAATTAAAGCTGTCGTGCATAGAACAAGAGCAGCGCACAAGTAGTGGAATGTCCTCCAGTTCTGTGAGGCTGACATGACTCCAGCGACGAGAGACCCCAGAGAGGCACCAGACGAGAGTGCGGCCGAGTAGACCCTATAATCCTAGTTAGTAGGTATATGAAGCATTGCTATATTAGACGCGCGGTTTTACATACGCTGTCATTTGACCCCTTTCATGAAGGAAAAACACATCGGCAATCGTAATGGGAGCGACGCACTCGGCGCTGCCTGCAAACCAAGATGCTATGATCCTTGCAGCGATGAGGCTAGTGTACGAGGTAGCCTTTGCCGCCCAGACGCAGCAAAGCCCAAAAACGAGAAAGGAGCAAGTATACACCGTGCGACGGCCGTATTTGACGGCGAGGGGAACCCACATGAGGTTGCACACACCAGCGGCGAGTGATGCCGTAGAAAAGAGTAGGGCCACCTTGGTCACCGCTGACGAAAATGCTGCTGTCGCCGCGGGGGTCAGGGTGGCGGGGTTGCTGGGGCCCGGGGGATACGCTTTGTAGAGGTCGATTACTATTTCGACCATAACCGCTGAGGGGCCAGCTGCAAAGAAATTGACCCAGAGTAGGGCCAGACAAGTAAGTATGGCAACATAGGCCTTGAATGGCTTTGACCTGTAGGTCGATGTCAGTGGCTGTCACGGGCTTGAACAGCCAGGTAGGTACAACGCGGCCTACCAGTTAAGAGGGTCATTAGGGTCGGACGACGGTTGGGGCACAAGGAGCGTAGCCCCTGTTGTCTCATCTTGAAGACGCACACGGCCGAGTGTTGCTTTTTCGCGATGTTCAGGCATAATGGAAGCAGGACGTCTGGGTGATGGGTGGGTAGAGCTGAGGAGGCCAGTTGGAGGGTAGGATATTGCAACTGGGAGTATATATTTGTCTCTTGGGTAACGACAATAGCATGCCCTAGTACTAATATAATAAAGTTTGCGGGGGAATCCAATTAAGTTTGGTTCATATAAGCCCTAGGTATATTCCGTGGAGGATTATAGCGCCAGTATTGAAGGCAGGAAGGTGTGAAGTCATGGTTATTGGCGTACGTAGGTTATGCCGAACGCATAGCAGCCAATGATTTGGGATACAAACAAAACTATGGCATGACTGCGACACTCCAATCGAAAAGCCAATCCTGAGGACCGGGTGCCGCCTGGAAGTGGCCGAACTGGAGAGTACATGGAATACGCTGGATGCCTAGGCCTTTGTTTTCTTGCATGAACAACCTCGCTTCTATCTTCGTTACAAGGCAGCTACAGCACATGCGGTTGAGCAAGCCACGCCTCTAGCAAATGAGGTGGTTCTATGGAACACCACTGGTGGGTAGTTACTTGTGATAATCTGTCACATAATCTAATATACATTCGGTGGCGGGATGTTGTTGCCATGATGTGTGCAGAATGGTTGCTGCAGCTCTTCCCCCGCCATTCCCCTTCTTCAAGGTACTGGATATCGATAAAGGAAGTGTCGGGTAAGGCATGTTATGTCCGCCCAACGGTTCTATGCGTTCTGAACTGCCCACTTGTGACACATGGCACCGATCTTCCGCTACCAGGACGTCTGGCGTATCGAATGCGTAGCCCTGACGCTCCCGATGTTCCTACTGCGGCGGGGTGAGCCATGACGGGATACTGAATACACACCTGGAGTAAGACAAAATTCCGCGGGTCTACCAGAAACATAAGGACTGACGACGTAACCGACTTGTGCATAATTCAAATGTCCAGCCCATGTTCCCCGTTATTGGCACTACGCGCGGGCGACACTGATTGAATATTAGGGCAAGAGGGATTCCGCGGAATGAGTCGCCGCGAACCAGGACTGTGCTGATGGCCAGTAATGCGGGGTGTGGCTGTAAAAGGTGACGGCATGATGCACTTGTTGACTATATCATAAAGCATCAATCAGCGTAGGTAATGTACTTTTTATACCAAAATAATACACACAGACCGCACTTACAGCTATGGGGAGACCAGGATCTGAAGTCGTACAGACTGAACTCAAACCACCCACCTCAAAAAGCCTGCACGAGAAACATTTTGGGCTTACGTCGCCATGGGAACACTATTACAATCCTCCCGACAGTGGCCCTCAGGGTCGATTCGAATGCGAGCTGGACGAGATGGTTGTCTTCGGCGAGATCCCAAAGGAGATCAGCGGAACCTGGTATCGGATCATCGTCGACCCTCACTTTTGCCCCCAGGTCGGAATTCCGTTTGTTGACGGGGATGGACATGTCTGCGCATTCCGCATTCAGGATGGCAAGATTTCTATGAAGATTAAATACGTGCATACGGAGAGGTGGCTTCTCGAGCGCAAAGCTGGTCATCGGCTTTTTGGTCGCTACCGGAATCCTTTTGACAATCACCCGTGCGTGCAGCTTGCGAATGACAGCACCGGAAATACCAATATCATTTACTGGGCGGGTCACGTCCTGGCACTGGCTGAGAGGGGGTTACCGTATGCCCTCGATCCTGACACTCTGGAGACAAGGGGCCCCGATCCATTTCAGGGCCAGGTGGCGGCGAAGACCTTCTGTGCCCATCCGAAAGTCGACCCCCACAAGAATGAGCTGGTTGCTTGGAGCTACGCAGCGAAGGGCCTCAGCACTCGGGACGTCTGTACATACGCCATTGATCCCACTGGGCGCATCTCCAATGAACATTGGTTCAAGCAGGATAAGCCTGGCTGGCCCCATGATGGCTGGATCACCGACAATTGGATCATTCTTTCCAACATGCCATTCGGCGTCAACAGCGATGAGGTAATGAAGGACGGGGGAGATTACTGGAGATTCATTCCAGATCAACCCTCGGAATTCCTGGTCACTCCGCGCTATGCAAACAGCCCGAGCCATCCAGACTGGAAACCGGGCGAGATGCGCAAGTATACCGCCCCGCATGGTCTGATCATCCACACCGGCAACGCATGGGAAGAGGAGGATGGAGTCTTAAAGCTCGAAAGTCACTGGTGCAGCTTCAATGTCTTTCACTTTTTCAATCCGAAAGACTACGAGAGCCCCAAAGGGAAGCCCTGCGGTGACTGGCTACGCTGGACCATCGACCTTTCCAAGCCCGATGGAACAGCTCTGCCGCCATCCGAGATGCTGTTGGAGGGCATTTTCGACTTCCCCATTTTCGATGAGCGCATGACCGGCCGTAATTCCAGGATTGTGTATTTGGGCGGCATGATGGCTCCGGAGGGGCATCCACGACCCCAGTTCAACGCGGTCATCAAGTTGAATACGGAGACTGGCGAGAAATGGACCTTCCATGCATCTGAGGACGGCGGTGTCGCGGAGCCAGCCTACATTCCTCGGGGTCCGGGTTGTGAGGAAGGCGATGGCTGGCTCATCTTCTATACTGAGAGGGACTCGTCGCCCAAGGGGGAACTGATTATCCTCGACACCAGCGACTTTTCAAAGCCGGTAGCCATTGCGCAGATGCCTTTCCGGACAAGAAATCAAGTGCACGGAAATTGGGTGCCAAATCCTCATCCGGACACGCCCCTGCCAATGTTGACGGGCAATCCTGTTCAAGATGTCGAGCCCACTCCGGCGTACTCCCAGTTGAACAGGCTCCCGTGAGCAGCTGATGGGAGGTCAATTGTGATGCGTCTATGTGAAGAATATATCCGCCTCGGCTTGAGAGTAGCTTATATCTCTTTCTAAATTCTAAGCTTGAAGTCTTGTTATATCATCTATTTCTATATTTGAGGATATATTTTACTTGCATGTATATTATCAAAGTATAGGATATATCATATAGCCTGCCAAATATTTTTAAATAATATCAATATTACTAAATACTCCTTACGAGCTTGTGGCAAATGATAGAACATATATTTTCTTCGGTGGTAGAGCTATACGTGCACAAAGTCGTGGAATGGGTTATAGCGGCAGTGCTTACTGCATTGGCAGGGAGCCAAATGAAACGTGCAACCTGTGCTGATCAACTGAATTGGCCAACCATGAGTGCCGTAAATACATAATAATTTTTGGTTTTTTCAGAATTCTCCTAACAGGCCGCCGTACCCACGTCGATGCCCGCGGGGGTTCCGAGTCTACTTGGCCACCCTCCCAGGCCCCCTGCTTCACCGCGGAATTGTCGGAAACCACTGGCGGCACCTGTGAGCAAACACAAGTTCGGATATTCAGAGCCATAGCAGCTTGCAGATCCATAATTCAGGCCGGCCTACGTTCGCTCGGTGACTTTGACTTGGAGGCTCTGCTTGACAAACCATCCGCTGCTAGTTGTCCAGTCCGCATCATCCACAGAAGCAAAGTCAAACCTCCGCACGAGCTGTGGCAGCAGTTTTGTCATTTCAAGCAGCGAGATGTTCTTGCCAATGCACGTTCTTGCCCCAGCCCCAAACTGTGCTCCACATCAGCACGAAGTCAATTTGTGATCAGGTGGAAGTTACTTACTGCTAGGAAATGCTGTTCTAGAAATGCAAGCTTCTCTTTTGGAACGAGCCATCGCTCCGGTCGAAACTCGTACACGCCTTTGCCCCAGATGCTTTCATCGCTGTGGACTACCCATGCATTGACGCCAACCACGGTCTGGGCGTATAATAAGTAACTGTAAAACAAGGCAAAACATTAACTAGAGACTGAAACTTACCCCCTTTGGAAAATGTCTCCCAGCAAGCTGTGCACCGCCCTCTGGGACGACCCTGCTCAGGATCTGGCCCACAGCCGCATGCAGCCTCAAAGCCTCTTTGATGGTAGCTTGGAGATATGAGAGCTTCTGCCCTTGCTGAAATGTAGCAGGATTGGAGAGATTCCCTTCGATAATAGCCGTATCAATCTCGTCACGCAGCTTCTGCAAGGAATGTGGGTTCTTCATGAGATAGTAGATAATCGCAGTCATGCTAATGCCAGTAGTATCAGAGCCAGCACCAAGGTTGGCCCCGACAACATTGTTCATAGTAAACTGGTTCAATTTTCCAGCGCTGTTTAATTCAATGCACTTTGCCAGGAAGTCCTTCCGGTCGCTGCAGCTTTCCCCTTTAGTACGGGTGCGAATCTGCTGCTCTATCGCTCGTTGTATGACCTTCAAATGGCTGTCGATCGGGAAGACATTCTGAAGCCAAAGATACCACGGATGAACCTCAGGAACAAGTCCAGCCATGGAGCCATAGCCTATGGAGGCGACGTGAGCAGCATGCAAAAGCCCGGTCTTATCCTCACCCTCTCGGATCAAACCAAATGATCGACCAAAGGTGATCTCGCCGATAACGTCAAATGCGTAGAACTGCATCCAGGTAAACAGATCGAATTCTCGTCCGTGTTGAGCATGACTGGCTAATGCAGCCATGAACTCGCCATTGACCTTGTCAACGAATGGCTCGTAGGATACCAACGAGCTCATCGCGTACATGTTGGATGTCTTCCTCCGCTCGACTGCATGTTTCTCATTGCTGGTCTCTGAGAACACATCTTTGTGGTCTGTGAAAGGGCCACCAAATGGTTTGTAATAGTCGGATTTGCTGAATTTCGAGCCGGGGCCGTAGATTGTGCGAATGGCTGAGGGATCCCCAATGCTGTAACGATTCGGTGCTAGCCGGACGATCGGGCCTGCAAGATCGGAGTCAGTATATAGCCGTTTCCAGTGATAAAGCTGCTGATGTACCATGTTCTTTATGTAGAGCGACTGTGACGTGTTCCAACTGGCCTTGCCAGTTCTGGTAGAGCTCCCACAGACGAGTATATCGGGCGAGAGCTGGGCCTTTGACATCACGTAACGGACTGAGAAGGGCTGGGACCAGGTAATACAGGACCAAGAGAGCACCAGTCGCAGCGATGAGTATCGGCGTGCTGAGAGGAAGGCTCGCAATGTCAGAAATCATGATGTAGCTTCTTCACACTGTACTTGCAGGATGTGGTTCTGTGAGACTGGGATGAGGACGGCATAGATTGGGGATTTCTGCATTATATACCAGACTTTACGGCACCCATCGGCTGCTACTACACTTGATCAACACGGTTTTCACTCCATTGGCGGGAGTGTGTGGAGTGTGTGCTCTTCATCCAAAGTATGGCCATTACCGTATACTCCACTCTAGAAATCCTAGCACCCAATATACGGAGACCATTCGTTCCGTGCTGTCCGTATCCCACTGTAGCTGCGTAATAGGCAATAGCAGATATCCCATTACTGGCTTTTTCCTGACAGCTCGTAACTTTTTAGCTATTTTGTTAGTTCATATGGTGGAGTTAGTAAGCGGATGAGGGCACCAAGACCGACTCCGCGATCGACAACGGACATGATGAGCTAATCGGGATTGAGGTAGTTAGAGCAATATCTCCTTTTGTCTCGCTTTCCTCCATATCTTGATTGTGGGACTTGACTCCCTAGCCCGATTGGCTTTCAGTGTGTACGTGGTTCTCGCTGGAGATCCTCCTCGGAAAGGGAGAAACGCCTGCCGCTCGCAGGAATCTTCATCTATGTACAGGATTCCCCGTACCGGTCATTATGCACCAGGCCTTTCCACAACTCCATTGACATACTCAGAAGCGCGCAGGACAGAATTAATGAACGATACTTACATGAGTACTGCGCTAGCTCTTGTTAAAGTCAACGTGATTGGTGGGTTTACGCTCCCAGTTCCGATATTGCTGGGCAACACGCACAATATCAGGATATAAACTGTGTCAAACCAGGATAAAGGTACTTGCTTTCAACTGATTATATATATTTCATTTTGATGGGTGAATAGAGCACTTGTACACTTCGTTTTCAAACATCATAGCCAACCTCCATCAACCGAATAACAACTTCCACTGACGAACGAGCTCTCCGGCCCCAGCAGGAAGAGAACTACGTTCGCCACCTCCTCCGGAGTTCCTTGACGTTGAAATGCAATCGGGTCGTCAAATGGTGCATCGGCTGGTCGGCCAACGCGATCCCATTGCGCCTGCATCATTTCCGTATAGATCGGGCCTGGAGCAACGGCATTAACCCGCACTTCTCGGTGGCCGTTCTCCTTTGCAGCAGCCTGGGTGAGACCGAGTACACCGTGTTTACTGGCTGCATATGCGCCGTAATTTGCCATCCCTGGTGAGAAATCAGTACTGTTCAAAAGATCCAAGTGGCCACGCGTCTCACCTATCTTGGAGTGGATGGAAGCCATGTTGACAATCGACCCCTTATCCTCAATGACGTTCAGCTGCGCGCGAAGACAATACATGACTCCCGTCAGATTTATCCCGATGATCTTGTTCCATTCGCCATCCTCAGTCTCCGCTACAGTCTTGGTCCCATGGTCCTTCCCGCCAATGCCGGCGACGTTCGCAGCACCGTCCAGTCGATGATACTTGGCCTTGATTTCGGAAATCCAGTTCTCCACCTGTTCTTTGTTCGAGACGTCGACTTGGGTGGCCATATACTGAACAGGAGGTGTCTTGGAGGAGAAATATGCCTCGACCTCGCTCAGGGCATCGCGGTTGACGTCGGCGATGCAGACTGTGCCCCCGCGGTCGGCGATGAGTTTTGCTGTTGCGCGGCCTATACCGCTTGCTGCGCCTGTGACGGCATATACCTTGCCTTGGAGGGACATTGTTGCGCGGTAGTCTACTCAGAGGATGTTGTTGCGTGGTGAGTGATGGCGGGGCTTCGGTTATTTCTTCCTGTGGCGGACTTGCTCCGACGGTTATTGGTGGAGCCTGAGGCATCGGCCTCTCCTATACTGGTGAGTTATATATTCTACATCTTAACAGGGTCTATTTGATGGGCATTCTATTTACGAAGTAGAACTTAGGTTAGTGTGTGGGTGAACTGCTCGAGGCTGCGGAGGGCCTGCTGTTCAGCCACATATACAACAACCAGGACTGCGTATACGATCAAACTCCGTATCGATCCCCACCTCCACAGGAGCACCACATCCGGGAGTTCAGGGCTCGCTCCATCTGCCGAACGCCCGCCTGCCAAGCGCTGTCTCCCCAGTGCCAAGTCGAAGTACAGGGGACAGGGCTCTCCGCTGTCCTTTGAATGGCCCGCTATGGCTGTATGGCTGCCTATCACCAACAGGGTCTACTTGCTCTGTTCAATCACGGCAGTGCACGGCTCCTCGCAGTCTGGCCTTCCCCGGATCTGGGGCTGGGGGATTCCTTCTGTATTTTGCCAATATAACCGGACTGCTCCTGCTGTGGTGTTGGGATGTTGGGAATATCAGTCTGCCTTCTCGTCAAGATCACAGTACAGCCAGCAACGTTGTTCATACCCACGCCATGGAAGAAAAGGGCCTTGCTGAGTATGTGGAGGACAGCAAATACCAGGCTCCTACCGAGTCTTCTTCAGAGAATGACCAGTATGTATTTCGAATGCTTTCAATGGCTACTGACATGATTACAGCCATGCCACTGCTTTCTGCTTCGACCCTGAAGCCGAAGGCCGATTGCGTCGAAAGATCGATTGGTATATCGTGCCCACCGTCTCGCTTATGTACCTCTTCTGCTTCATCGACAGAGCCAATATCGGTATACATGGCCCCATGAATACACGACCAGATGCTAAATGTAGCAGGAAATGCCCGCCTTGCCGGCCTCGAAGACGACCTCAACATGGCAGGCTACGACTACAACACCCTCCTCTCCGTCTTCTACATCTCCTACATCGTCTTCGAAATCCCATCCAACATCGCCTGCAAATGGATCGGCCCAGGCTGGTTCCTGCCAGCCATAACGCTCGCCTTCGGAATCTGCTCCGTCGGAACCGCCTTCGTCCACTCCTTCGACAGCGCATGTGGCGTCCGCTTCCTGCTCGGCATCTTCGAAGCAGGCATGTTCCCCGGAATCGCATACTATCTCTCGCGGTGGTACCGAAAGGCCGAACTCGCCCTGCGCCTCTCCATCTACCTCGTCATGGCCCCGCTCGCCGGCGCATTCGGCGGCCTCCTCGCCTCGGGGATCCTCAACCTGACCTCCTTCGGCAGTCTGCACACATGGCGCATGATCTTCGCCATCGAGGGCATCATCACCATCGGAATCGGCGCCCTCTCCTTCCTCACTCTAACCGACAGACCAGAAACCGCCATCTGGCTATCCAAAGAGGAAAAAGAACTCGCAGTCGCCCGCGTCCGCTCTGAATACGAACACGCCGGCGCGCGCGAAGTCCTCGATAAACTCGACAAGAAGAAACTCACCCGCGGAATCTTCAACCCGGTCGTCCAGGCCACGTCGTGGATCATGCTCTTCACCTGCGTCACAGTGCAGGGCCTCGCGTTCTTTTTGCCCACGATCGTGCGCACGATATACCCCGAGAAAAGCACCATCCAGCAACAGCTCCAGACCGTGCCGCCTTATATCGTCGGTGCATTCTCGACCATCCTAATCCCGTATCTGAGTGGAAGGTTTAACCGCCGCATAGGCCTTTTCATCGTCACACCTATCTTCATGATGGTCGGATATATCATGTTCCTGGCAACTGATAACTCGCGCGCGCGGTATGGAGCAACATTCCTAATCGCCTTCGGCTCGTTCCCAGTGGGCGTCCTCACGACCGCCCATGCATCAGTGAACGTCGTGTCCGATACTGCTCGCGCGGCGGCAATCGGTACCGTCGTGATGCTAGGGAATATCGGCGGGCTAGTGGCAACATGGTCCTTCCTCCCGTTTGACGGGCCGGACTATCCAATTGGCAATGGATTGAATCTTGCTACGGGGTCAACGTGTCTTCTCGTTGCGGTTGGGATGTTGATATGGTCGAAATGGGATAATAGGAGGCGAGAGGCGGCTGAGAGGAGTGGAAGGAGACTTGATGGGCTGAGTGCGCGCCAGATTGAGGATTTGGAGTGGCGCCATCCGGCTTTTAGGTGGATGCTTTAGTTTATATGGTGGTATCGTACTCGCTGGTTTATTTAGGTCGTATATCTGACACTGTGGTGGATAGTCAACAAATCACTCTTTGATTTTAACCATTGCCATATACTATAGCTACTCCTCGTATTGATTTAATGGGGCATATTCCAAGGCCAATGAGAGCTACTCCCAGAAGACAGTGGCTTGTAGATGCCAAGTAACAGCCCTCAGCCTTTCGGCCGTGCATAACGAGACCAGACAGCCTTGCGAATTTCCTAATCCGGCCAGTGCTGAGGCACATAAGTCCGGCGGTATCCACTAACCATGTACTATTTACGATAGGATTCACAGTGGCGCTGTGCTGAACGAGTCCCAGCCTGGCCCAGTCGGCCAGCCCTGGCTGGGTTTAAATATAAGGTAGTCTCAAGCTTTTCTCTGTGCTCCCTTTCCCAACTTCAATGCAAAGTACTGCAAAATGGCCTTCGCAAAGTATTGCCTACTTGATTCTACCATGCTTCATCCAGTGAAGCTTTTGCCAGCAGGGCAATGTGCCTGGACCATGGTACAAGAGATCCTGCTATCCTGCTGTTGTGTATTGTTCCCATCTTTCCCAGACTTCCGTACTGTCACTTCTGTCACTAACGCAGCAGACTCCATCAACAGCTTGCAGGCAGCATAAGAACCCCGCCATATCATATACAAGCAAGAGATCGCTTGGCTCCTTAGTCAGCACCAGCGACTCCAAGACCGAAATCGCAAATTGCAAATCTCCAAATTCACCACCACAACATCCAACCCCACTAAGAATATAATAGAATATGCTCCTAGCCACCGCCCGCCAATCGCCCGCCAATGCGCCCCAGCCAGCCGTCCAGGAAGCCGCGAAGCCGCGCCAAAAACGGGCCTGCGTTCGTGTTTGTTGATGCGCCGAATAACCGCTCGGGAAAACCGCACGATGAGGCTTCCAGAGCCCAAATCAGACGGCAGGCTGCGCGGTCGGGGCGGAAGAGTCAGCGTGTACAATCCTTGGACGGTGAAGATGGTAGCTGTAGCCCCGAAGAGCTGGAGCTGCAGTCAGAGCCGGGTTTGCTTCAGCTTGTGCAAGTCCAAGGCGGGCCCATGCTCACAATGCAGCCCTCATTCTCCGGCTACGAGGCATTGCGGGTAAGGTACAACTTCGACATCACGTACCTGACCAGTTTCACGGACGTGGACCTGGGAAAAACCGCATCGCTGTTCCTGCACGAACATGAAAACGGACGGGCGGCGCACCTCACCCGCCTCCTGCAGCGGCAGTCGTCCTCGTCGTTCCTGAGCTACCTTCCCAGTCGCTACGGGGCGAGTGCGGTACTTGACGACGCCATGCACTGTCTTGCCGCGCGAGCAGGTCAAATCTTCGGCTTCGGCGTCAGCGCCGGCACGATTTCCGCGCTGTATGCTCGGGCATTGAAGAGCTTGCAGGGTGCGCTGACGGATAACGGACTGTGTTTGGGGGCTGATGTTTACTGTGCGACGCGGCTACTAACGCTATATGAGGTGAGTTATATCCCCAGTCATTGATTGCTTGCTCTGCGCTGTGGTTGTAATGTCGGTGCTGGATTAGTTGATCGGTCTCCCTGGAGCAAACCACTGGGTTCTGCATAATCGGGGCGGGATTAAGCTGGTTGAGCTGCGAGGACCGGATAACCATACGACCAGGTTTGACTGGATGCTATTAAAGAGCCAGGGGCCTTCCATTGTGAGTTCAGTCCAGTATCCACAGGCAAGCATGTAGGATTGATACCTAATACGTGACACCCACAGCTAGTAGACGAGCTATACAGAAGAAAGACTTCAATCTTCGAAGCGCCCGCCTGGCAACACCTTTTCAACTATGCATCCCGCAGCGAACCGGACCCAGATATGAGTCTCTGGTGGGAAATCTTCAGCAGCATCAGTTTCGTCACAGGAATCATGAAAAACATGTCCGACCTCTTCCAGCATCCGCTCCTGGATGGCATGTCGTATACACAAGCACACCAGAAGCTGAAGACCGACACACTGGACCGCGCTCAGTCCATACACCGCAGGCTCCACGAGATCCGCGCACGGTCCCAGGAAGCAGGATCACCATCCCTATCTGACCTCCCCCTCACGCCCGAATCCCCAGACCGCATCCGACTGCGCGGGTTCTTCCTCTACAGTCTGATGCAAATCTGCCGCGCTCTGGCAACAATATCAAAGACGGGTACGTCGCGCGCAACAGCAGAAGAAGAAGCGCAGGCTCTCGCAGCGCAGGCACTCCTTATCCAGTATGCGACGACAGATCTGGATCCGGCCATGTCGTGGCACTTTGGGCAGAGGAATGCGCTGGCGGAGTCGATTGTTGGTAGCCGGGCAGAGTGGATTTCGGAGGCGGATTTTGGGAGTTTAAAGGGGGATTATTATGACGAGGAAAGAGAGCGAGAAAGGTTCCTTGGGGCACGCTGGTTGGTCTGGTATGAGTCGTGGATGAATCAGTACCTTTCTGTAGCGTTGGAGTCGTAGTTTAACAAGCCTCCATGGGAGATGTATGTTCTAAGGGATTACTGTTAGTAGCCTGTATTCGGATGATAGTAGAGCGAGTATATTGTAGTAATGTACAGATGTATATGCTCATGCTAGAATCTCAACTATTAGACTGAGACTTGATGTAAATGATACAGGCATTGAACAGATACAGCTGCAATACTCCTAGACGAAGCCGACATAATCCCCCTCGGTGCTATAATATATTTCCACCACGCTATGAGGCATTATTCGCACAGGAGAAACTAGCAGTACTCGAGTCCTCGTGCAGTGCCTTTCCGGACACATATAGACCTAAGCCGCACTACGCAGTAACCATGTTAGCGACAAGCCAGAATATCGTGTATTGAGACAACTCACAATGACAGCAGCAACAACGATCATAAAGACATTGACCACCGTCAAGAAGGTCTTCATCGGCGTGGAGAAGAAGCGGCCTTTGTTGAGGTAGAGCCAGAACATGCCGGTGAATCCGTCTGCAGCTGTTAGTTGGTTTCCATGCATTAATATAGGGATGGTGTGTAAAGGGGCGTACAGGTAAACCAGCTAGCGAATATGGAAGCCTAGATTAATCGGTTAGTCATGTCTTGGTATATCTGGGTATTGGAAATCATACAATCAAACTCAGGAGGTTATTGAACACGGGAATAGCAGATGCGATGATCCAGGCTAGAACCCATGTGCAGAAGGTGATCAGAAGCCAGGAGCCGACGGCAACAAAGTCCTTCTTATGCATGCGGTCTGTTTTCCGGAAGATGCGGACGTAGATATACTTGCTAGCGACGTGGCCGTTGACGACGCCGCCAATGATGATCTATACTCTTGTCAGCTGCATTATTCGAGTGGTTACGGGGTGTATACCGTTGGGAGTGCAATTCCGTAGGCGATCTTTCCAATGATAGGGCTTGCTGAGCCCAGCGCAGGCGAAGTAACTCCTGGCCCTGCGTAGCAGTAGATGACGACGGCACTGGCAATATACAGAATCGTGTCCGTGCCCTGGAGGAGGAAGAGGGATTTGGGGTACTCTCTTGGGTCCTTCAGCTCGGAAATGAAACTGAAGAAAGCGACGTGTCCACCTACAGCGTGTAAGCTTGGTTAGAAGTATGTAGTGCCATGACTTACAGAAAGAAAAGACGATGTTGCATACGCCGAGGAAAGCGTGGTAAAGGTTTGTCTCTACTACAGCTTCCGGCGTACCATCGAATGGACGTTCCACGCCAACCGCAATCATGACAATCAAGACAGACGAGAAGACGCTCAGGAACGCTACTCAAGGTTAGCCCGTCATTTCAATACAGGAATATGCAGGCACTCACAGATAACAGAGAGGTAAGATACGTTGGCGGACGACCGCGGCAAGCACAGCACGTAGGAGATAACCAGGCCAACAACCCCAAAAACAAGCGAGCACGTCCCATGGTCGGTGAGCGTGTTCATTGCAACGGTGAAGGTGAGCAGATGGCTACCCATGATAAAGATGATGAGAATTAACTGGCCCATTCCGAGGAACTCGCGGCCAAATTTACCAGCCAGCACTTCTCCCGCGTCGGCCATGCTCTGTACATGGGGGTATGCCCAGCGGAACTGTCCTATCACATAGCCTGTGTAGGTAGACATGATTCCGATTGCCGCGAGGATGATGACAGCCCTGAAACTTAGCTAATGGTCAAAGATATGGTAAGTAGTGACTCACGGAACAAGGCCCAGGGCAGCTACCACTGACGGTAGTGAGAGGATCCCAATTGAAACGGTTTCAGCAACCATCACTGTGTCGGATGTTAAATGATGGTTTGCAAAGATTATACTTAGGTAACTCACGGAATCCAGCTTGCCTGTGGTGCGTTAGTAGTTGTATACACCGGGGTAAACAGGGCAACATACCACCAGCTCAGTACCTTGTACTTAATCTCCGCATTCTCCTCGTCTCCAAAGACATCCTCAGGGAGAGCCTTCTTGTCGTTTACCTTCTCTTCGTCGTCCGGATTGCGGCCGTGGTCCGGCGCTGGAGCATCCTCCAGGGACAACACCGAATGGGACGCCATTGAGTCATGCAATAGTTACTACTATACTGCAATGCACCAGTCTCGTCCCAGTGAAGTTGAAGCTAGCAGCTTAGCTTCAGCTCTAGATCTCTTTGGATAATGACGGGATCTCGGTACTCCGTAGCTTGTGTAGTCCCGCAACAAGGCCAGCAGCTATAGCACTTCGCAACTCACAAGGAGAGACACCGAGTAGCAGATGACACATCGCTACCCCGGCTTGCGGAAATTTGCATCGAAAAGTCTGCTGCCCCCATAGTTCCACTCTTCCATCCTGTTACCTAACAGTATCCATATACAACTCTGGGCCGAGGCGAAAATTAGACCTGACTCAGCAGATATGGCCAATCACATTTCAGCTGGTTAATCGATCACGTGAACCTATAGAACTGTCAACCGGAGTATTAGTCAGAATTGGCCCTCTCCAATGACCCTTGGTGCAGTGGCAAAACCTGAATTAACAGGCCACAATTATCTAATAAATCTAATACACCGGGAGTTATATTTCAGAACTGAAGTAAAAATATTTCTGGATGTTGAATTCTTATGAAAGTATGTTGTTGTAGACTTACTTTCATTTATTGGTGTGTAGATATGTATTTCTCTCGAGATATATATACTTGATTACAGAGAACGCCGATGCGGCCACCACGGGCACCATAGCTTTGACATGCAACTAGATCTTGCACGACATTTTGTTATGAGACAAACAAGTTGCCTTAGTTGACTACCTGTTGATTTTAAACCAGCCTCAAAGCCGGCAAATGCATGGATCTGAAAAAAAAAAAAAAAAACTGCCTGTAAATGCGAGTTGTCGCTGGAAAGGATAGTAAATCCGTGCAAGGATGACAGTCAGGAAAACAGAGCTTTTCCACTCGTCCGGCGAAACGATTACCGGTCGTATCCATTCAGTCTCCTCTGGGTTGCTGCCGCTATTGTTCAAGTCTTGCGTCTATACCGTCTAACCCGAGATCCATCGGCAAGCCCCACTGTGACCTGATGCAGCTCATACTGGAACACCCAGGGTAGCACCAAAAAGCGTAAAGCATAGTATAGAAAACCCAACGCCAAGATGGCCAGGGCCACCAATGGAGACAGATAGTACGGTAAGCCGTATGTCTCTTTGCTGCCGTTGGGCGGAATGAAAGGCATTACGACCAGAAACTATGCAAAGATTAGGTGGTTGGCGAACAAGAACGAAAGGGTATTCACATACAAGGCTACCAGCAAGGTAGAATAGGATAATAACCCACGGGGTGGAGTATGTTGGCTCGTAGTCCGCACTCCTGGAATAGCGCAGCTTGATGAGTGCGAATGTGGTTGCGGTCAACATCACGGTTGTAGGGTATGATGAAAGCTTTACAACAAAGTTGAACGCATCACCTGCTGGTGGTGCACAGATAAAAATGATTGTCACGCAGAGATGTATAGCAAGTGCGACAGCAGGAGTCTGGAATGGCCTGTTTTGCATTATAAGGCTTGGGAAAGGTGTGATCCCGTCCTTGCCTAGCTCTTGTATGACCCGTGCTGCATGCTATTAGTGAACGGGCGAAGACGAAGCACATAATACTAGCGAAAGACGAAGTGTGTAATACTCACGAACTGTAAATGCAATACCAAGGAGGTGCCCAATGGCAGAGATAGCCACCAAGGCTGGGAGAGCTTTGACTGCCGCAGACTCGTCGAATATGTTCTTGAACATGGATGCAGCAATAGTAATATCAGAATCAATAAATTCCTCTTTTGGTACGGCCGAAAACTGGGTACATTTGTTAGGGAAAGCATAAAGTGTAGTATATAACAACTCACATATGCAATGTTTGCAAGAATGTAGAGTACAGTAATCAGACCCATAGCAACAGGGAGGGCAATTCGTAGTGTCTTATGTGGCCTTTTTACCTCCGACAAGACCTGGCTCAAGGTTAGCTCCCACACTGGCTAGAAGGATGGAGTCTCATTACCGCATTGACATTGTCGTAACCATGGAAGGCAAATATGGCATTTAGAAGCGCGGACCCTATGCTGTAGCCGTCCGATGATGTTCCTTCAAACGAGGTAGCGAGATCAAAATTATGCGGGTTTGGAACCTTCCGATGGCCAGCAAGAGCGGCAAACCCCGAACAAACAATGAAGAACAGAATGAAGAGCTTGACGAAACTGAGAACATCCTGCAGGGCCTTGCCTCCCTTAGGCCATACTGTGTGTATGCCCACCGAGAAGGTAGAGGCACCAATGGCCAATCCACGTAATCGCCATGTAGTTGTAGCTAGCCCTGCGGCTTTTAGGAGATATGAAGATGCTGTAATTGCATTGCTTGCAGAGACCTCTTTGGAGTATTAGAATATATCTCCGTATAAGTATGGAACGAGCGACTCACGAAGGAAAACGCAGTAGAAAAGGTAGACACAAGTCACCAGGAGGCGTGGTGAAAACGCCTTTTCCAGGTAGACCTTCATCCCCCCGGACCGGGGCATACTGGTGCCAAGTTCCAGCATCACAAGGGCGCCACAAGCGGAGATAAAACCCGCGATGAGCCAGATCATAAGTGCCATTCCAACACTCCCACTAAGCTTGAAGATGGTTGCAGGAGTAGAGAAAATCCTTGGCAGAAGTCAGCATACGTACAAAAAGGTCCCATCCAGACGCACCCTGCCCCAACAATCTTGTTCACGATCAAGGAGATGGCCCCAAATACTCCGATGCTCCTGCCCTGCAAAATATGGCTCTCATCCACTTGAAGTTGTGTGTTTTCCTCGGCCTCGGCCACTATGGCCGGAGCTACTGATCTATCAGCAACTGTTTTCGAATGATTGATTCATATTGTACTTACCTTTGGTGTTAGGGTTTACTGCCATTTCCTCTGTGTGTCAAGGGCATGACGGTACTTCCTGCTGGCAATTGCATTTCTTATACATCTACCGTTGTCTACACGTCAAGCACGCCACATCACGACATAACAACATAACAACGCAGGACAACACTCAAGGGAATCTGTGACACATCAATTGGGTATAATCAGTTGATCAGGAATTCGCGCAAATGAGGCTTGTCTCCACGTCTGCAGCAAACAGCCGCCGCAGAAAGAGGTGCTTTAGCAGCTTTACCCAGGTTGGCCCGCTTACAGAACATCCGGTGAGAACTATACATGATCCGAAAGGTGGGCCTTATTGCGTGACAGTAAGACCCTTGCTAGACGCTTTTAGCGCGGGCTGGAAAGTGGAACGCATGTCCTAAGCCAGATATCTTAACGAGATAACGAGGCGACCGTACTGGCTACCTAATAGACAAGCAATCCTTGGCTTCCCACATACAGTGGCATGTCAAATATAGTCGCTGTAGCTAGTCTGATTGCCTGTTATATTAGGCTGAATGGCGACATTATGAGGCAGCATTGTGAATGGCCCGGATAGAGTTTGTTCACACAGCCAGAATCTCGGAGTTGCTAACCTCTGTTGGTCTTGCCAGTCCCATTCTGACGCTCAAGGAGTCCAGTTTGGCCGTATCTTGGAGCGCGGAGCGAAGTAAGTGCCAGGATTAGGACAAGGACAGCCCGGATAGGGCACCTTAGAATTGCAGGGTTTCCGAAGGATCAATGACCCCAAGAGCCACGCAGTTCCACTTCGTAAATCGAGAAGCATCTTGTGGATAACTCGATTGCACCAACAACACGTGTGCAGAGGTGATTCCTCCTAACGTTGTCAGATATAAAGCAGAACCAGGGCACTTGCTCTGCGCCGTCCAGATCTCTCGCCTCGCACCGCCCAGATCTATTCCTGGCTTGCCAGATCTATTCTCCACTTGCCCAGACCTAAACATGACCACCGCAACCGTCGCCAGCCCGGTTCCTCCGGCGCTTGTCCAGGGCCTCAGCACGACCCCGGCTGCGCAGCCTCCGCCCGGCCAGCCAGACATCGCCTATCATCCGGACTGGCAGAAGTACCAGGCCCGAGTTGCCCGCCGCACCAAGACTGAGGACCTCCCAACGACGCTGCCCGAAGGGTTCCCCAAGGAGTTGAAGGGCGATCTGGTCTGGGACGGCAAGACTCTCGCCCAGAAGTACGACTGGACCTACGTGCTCTCGGCGGACCAGTTAGCGGAAATCGACAGCGCCGTCGTTCATTTCAAGTGTGAGACTCCCAACATCTTACCGCGAACGAATTATTTTCAGCTGACAACAAACTAGCTCTCAATCTCCCCTTTGGCTACATCGCTCAGGAGACGTTCCCGCTTCCCACCCTGCATGCAGAGCTGCGCCGCCTGTCCCGCGAGCTGCATTTTGGTCACGGCTTCTTCGTCCTCCGCGGCCTTGATGTCGATCGGTACACGCGCGAGGAAAACATCATCATCTACACTGGTGTCTCCTCGCACATCGGCTCCGTTCGCGGCCGGCAGGACGCGTATCACAAGGGCAAGCGCGCCGACGTGGTCATTGGGCATGTAAAGGACGTCAGATCTAACCTTGGAGAGAAAAGAGACAAGGAACAGATCAAGATCGGCACTCCAGCATACACCGCCGACAAGCAGGTCTTCCATACCGATTCAGGCGATATTGTCTCGCTGTTCGCGCTCTCGACGGCTGCTGAGGGAGGTGCCAGTCGTTTGGCCAGCACGTGGCGCGTATACAATCACCTGGCGGCAGAGAGACCTAACCTCATCCACACGTTGAGTGAAACGTGGACTGCGGAGCTGTGAGTTCCCTACTCGTCCCCCTGGTGGTACAATAAGAGAGAAGGCCTATAGATCATTGACAACGCCGCAACGGCATGTTTGCTTTCCAGCTTCACCAAGACTGTCGACGACAAGGACAGATATATGAGCCGACCCTTGCTGTACTACACACCCGCCAGCGCCGACGGCAAGACTCCCGACAGAGCGCTGCTTCAGTATGGCCGGCGCTACTATGTCGGGTTTGGGGAGCTTCCGCGCAGCAGGCACCTGCCACCCATCACCGAGGCCCAAGCCGAGGCTCTTGACGCTCTGCACTTCCTGGGTGAACGATTTGGAGTGTCAACCAACTTCGAGAAGGGCGACATGCAATACGTTAACAATGTGGCCATACTTCACTCGCGGGATGGGTTTATTGACTCGGAGGACAAGCAGTGAGTTCACCCACTGGCAACGACTGCCAACCAGTGTAGCCGGGAAAGACCAGATCATAGGACTAACAAAACCGGGGGACTACAGGAGACACCTGCTACGCCTGTGGCTCCGCGATCCCGAGAACGCGTGGGAGACTCCAGCACCGCTCGCTTCGAGATGGGATCGCGTGTATGGTGGAGTGAGTGTCGACTTGCAGACGTTCCCGCTCGAGCCTCACACCCGTAGCGAGAGTTCGCCCCGGACGAAGTGATGGCAAGGCCCTCATCGTAATATATGTATATTTAAGGCTTGTTTAAGCATGAACGAGCTGATTTGGGGGCTATTTATGCCGTGCTCCAAAGCAGATTGCAAAGAGCATTACTTGAACCATAACTGTGGTGCTTGGTCTCCCAAGGCTGAACTGAGATTAGGAATTCACGTTCGGGTGTTAACGAGTGTTCAAATGCCGCATTGCAAGTTGTCTTAAGTGTGACCAAAAAGGTTTACCACGTTTGTAGGAAAGAATCTCGAATCTTCCACGAGTCGATACGGCATAAATCCCTGCATGAAAATGGGGCTTCGCCCTTCAAAAGAGCCTATGAGTCTGCCGGTATTCCTGCCCAAATCCTGCAGCGCCAAGCCCTAATTATGCATCCTGGTCCCAAGCAGCACTTCGCTTGGGCACACCTTCATGCCGTTATTGGTCGCCCAGCGCCTCTGCTGAATCAAGAAGCTTCCTCTGGGTCTCTGAGATACGGAAGATAAGGCTGTCTTGCTGGCACTCCCTTGAGCTGTATCTCCTGTATTCCTATATCCTCTCATGTCCGTTGTGTCTTGTATTCGACTCTCCGGTACTGGTCTATATAATTACTAAACTTTGCATAAACATATCTCGACGTAGTTTACAACAATGACACCATCAACGATCATTCTTCCCAGCAGGAAGCTCCAGAGGCTGCGGCTGCACAACATCCGCCTCATGAACAGATTTCGAATCCACCTGCTGCGCGCCGCCCACTCCCCCAAGCACGCCCATGGGCATATTAATCCCCTGATTCTGAATCTGCGCATATTTCGCCTTCATACTCCGTCTCCCCCATAAGAATCCACCTCCAGCGCCAGCGATCGCAAGGACAGCTAGTGGTATGCCCACCCCGAGCCCGATCGCAGTCTTTGTAGATGAATCTGCCTTCCCCGAGACGGTCGCCGTTACGGTCGCGGTAGCACTAGAGCTGGACGAGGATCCGATCGGGACTAAGGTTGGGCTGAGGGTGAACATTTTCTCGTCGGTGCAGCAGGCGGTGGTGTTCCCGCAGCAATAATTCCCGTTGTCACAGTCACTCAGCTGCGATGTGTAGCTTGAATTCCCGCCGGCCTAAGCATGAAGCAGGGTTTACGGTTAGTCGGGTATGGTCTGGTCTGGTCTGGTACCTATGCCATGATATGATATGGTATGGTATGGTATCATGTGGACTTGAGGTGGTAGACTGCAGCAAGGGAGTTAACGTACATTATCATCAGCGCAGATGGTCTTCGGTAAACAATTTGAGGTATCCCAGCCCTGACTTGTGCAGAGACCCCTGTACAATCCATTTCTGCCGCCCCCGTCTACATTCTCCCAATAGCAGAGACCGTTTGGTTTGCAGATGTCGGGGTCGTGATCGTTGAGCCGGCAGCACATGGAGTCCATGCCGTCCATGGAGATGCATGGCATGAATCTGTCGTCTATGCGCTTGGTGTCGGGGGCGTAGCAAGGGGTCGCTTCGTTGGCTTGTATTCTGGGCAGAAAGGGAAGAAGCTGCAGACAAAGAAGGAATGCCAGGCCTGGGCCCGGTGTGGTGATTGTTCTGATCATGATCGAATCGCGACCAGACCACGAGCCCAAGGGTGTAAGATCACGACAAGAGGACTGACGAAAAGAACGTCAAGGCAGAGCCTCCAGATAAATTGGCACACGGAGAAAGATTCCTGACCTTCCATCCCTTTGCTCAGCCCACCCCTTTGCCCTGCAGACCCACAAAAGTCATATACATGCGTGAGTTGATTGGATGGCCTGTGAAATTCCCAGCGTGGAGATGAGCTTCTCTTTGGCCCCATTCGCACAGGCCACCGGCGAGGCTGAATTTTGCGCCGCCTTGTTGACTTGTCAGATCACCTCATAGGCGCACCGGAGACGGGGGCGATCAGGGGCATGCACGGTGTATAACACCGACAATGGCTCATTTGCCTAGCTCTCTGCGACTTCGATGATGAAAGCAAGTGCGCGCCTGACAAATGTTTTACTGGGAAATGTTCTCATTCAATAACCCTGAAGACACGCATATCTGGCACGTTATACCACACCTGAATAGCGTAGTCATTAGGCAGACTGACTCGTTAATTGTCGGGGCGGAGGGACCATTTACAATGTATTGAATTGTAAACACTGGGAATTGAATAGGCTGCGAGTTATAAATAAGCAAGTGTCTTATAGAAATGGAAACAGAATATCCTATCGACGCAAAACATATCCGTGAAAATGTACAAAAGCCAGAGAATAAAATGTTGAATTACAAAAGTAAGCCAGAGCTAGGTATCTAAAGAAAATTATACAACCCCCCCCCCAGCTTCACATATCAGGCATTACAGCATACTCGTATTCCAGTCGACCAACTACGGCGTAAACATAAGCGTGAGACCCGAAAAGAACCACCTCCTGCCCACCTGCACACTACAACCCCTACCAATCCACACCCCCTCAACCTAGGTGTTTAAACCCATCCTAATGATGATACTCATACAACTGCTTCTGCGGGGGCACATCAGCCCTCAGAACCCACTTCTTGAAATACCACGGCAGCATCTCCGTATAATGCTTGATATGGGTACGCGTCGGCACCGAGAAGACCTGGTCCAGCTCCTCAAGGGAAAGGGCCTTGGTCTCAGGAAGACAGAAGTACGCCGTGACCCAGCCGAAGAAGTTCCAGGCCGCGTACCACCCGAATGCACCTTGCGGGGTGAATGCCAAGTTCAGAGACGGCCAGGTCAAGGAGACGATGAAGTTGAAGCCCCAGGTTGTGGCGGTTGCGAAGGACATGCCTAGGTCGCGGATGTAGAGGGGCTATACAGTATTAGTCTGGTTGCGGCGAGTTAGAGTCAAGGGGGGACGTACGAATGCCTCTGCGGAGTATGTAAATGGGACGGGCCCTTCTCCGGGCGAGTAAACTATCATGAAGAGGTAGATGCCCGTTGCAACCATGGCGGTACGGGCTTGGTCGTTCTCGATCCAGAACGAGAAGCCCGTCCAGAACAGGAAGATGGACATTAGCGGGAACGTCGTGAGCAGTAGGTTGCGTCGTCCGAAGGTGTCAATTGTGTATACGGCCGGAAGAGCGAAGATCCAGTTTGTGATACCGCAGCCCAACGACACGAGGAGGGCCTCGCGAAGCCCGAATCCAGCGGTTCTGAACATGGAGGATGAGTAGTACATGATAGCGTTGACGCCACAGAACTAGAAGTTGTCAGCACTGCTATATGTGAGAATAAGATGGGTAAGTGTACCTGTTGCATGAACATGACGAAGAAGGACGACTGTGCGGCGCGGCGGTTGCGAGGAACAGTGAACATCTCACGCCAGAGCTGCTTGCCTTCACGCATCTTCTCCTCAGCCAGCAGGGCAGTGTGGATGTAGTAAAGGTCTCGCGCAGCCTGTAGCTTAGACGGGCGGAACTTGCACAGGGCGTCGTACGCAGCCTGGTAGCGGTTTCGGATCATGTACCATCTGGGAGACTCCGGGCAGAAGTACACCTGTGCACAGACGAGCATTGGACTGTTATCGTTAGCTAGGTCTATTAAGTTTGGCGGAATAGTCTTACGGAATTGCAGTAACGCCAAACATCAGTCGCCAGTTGAGGCCTGGGAGGTTGGCAGGCGAAGGGACATCCATGAACGCAACGGACGCAATATAACCTGGTTCAATTAGCCCACTGCCGTGTACACACTGGAGGGAATACCTACCAAGCATAATTCCAAAAGCCGTCCACATCTGCCACTGCATAGCCAGGGCGCCTCGAATCGAAGCCGGTGCACACTCTGCAGCATAGACAGGGGTGGTGGTAGACTTCGCACCGACAGCAAGACCAAGCAGGAATCGGCCAAGGAACAGGTTCCACCAGGTATGTGCGGCACACATCCAGAAGGTTGCGGCAAAGGAAACAAAGCAGGAGATGAAGATACACCCTCGACGACCAAAGTGACGGTTCAGAGGAGCTGTTGTCCAGCATCCGATGAGACACGAGCACAGGTAGGGAGCCCCGTTGACGAGGCCTTGAATCCAAGTGTCGGTGACACCAAATTCTGCGAAATAGTATCTGCTCGAGTTAGCTCTATCCAACAGCAATGTAAAGGGATAGGCTTACTCTTGCGCCCCGTTGACAGCAGTCTGATCCATTCCCTGAACAATAGCCGAACCAGCACACAGAACTATTACTGTCAGTCTGTTTCTTCACTCAATGCAGAGAAATACATACTGGTCATAAAGTACATCATGAAAGGCTGCGACCACCGGTGCGTCTTCTCTCGACGGATCAACTCCTTGTCCTCATCAGACAGATCGGTGAGAGACTCAAACAGCTTTGGATCCTGAGCAATGAGAGCACCCTTCCTCAAGTCCGGCAGGATATGCTCGAGCTGCTTATCAACAGCAAACCGCTCGACATCATCCAGCAGCTGCTCACGAGTCAACCCAGCCAAGGGGTTGTGCAACTTCTTCGAGGCAGGAATAGCCTCTTCATCCCCCTTCACGTCGCGCGACCATTCCTTCGCAAGTTCTGCATCCTCTTTACCGGCGGCGATAGAGCTGGATGTCTCGACATGCTGAGTGTCCTGGCCAGCAGCCTGGGGGTAATCGTCCTTCTCGCCCATGGTGGTAGATATTTAGCGTATACAAGACTCTGTCGGCTGCAGCCAAGTAGGTCACCACGTGAAGCGCGCAGTGTACGCAAGGGGCCTGAGCAAATGAAACGAGAGTCAGACGAGAATTCTGGGTCGAGACAAGATCCCCACGGGGTGAACGGTGCCTTTTAACGTCCGCTAGCCCGGGGTGGTGAGAGAGAAAAAATCGCACGTCCCCACTATCGAGCATCGACGAACAGGGGAGTCAAGACGACAGGGTTGCAGCGAGGCGCTATGGAAATGACATGCTCCCCGCATGTTTACTGGATGCGCCCCGGAACCGTCAGAGCTGCTGGTCGAACAGCGCGTCATGCTTTCTCTGTTGTCCATTGGGGGCTGCGCCAAGGGGCCAGGAGCGTCAGGAAAGACAGCGGTGGGGGGCTTGGAGGGATCTCGGGCTGCAGATGGGCACTCTGCTAGCGGCACGGCACCTTTCTCGGCGGGATGCATTTGATTCTGAGGCTTTCATAGGCGGCTCGGAGGGCGTTGCCCCAGTGCAGGATCGCCGGCCGTGAGATATCAAACATGGATACACCAGCCGCTGCGTGAGGTAATCGGCGCAGAGTCCGAAGGCCCGAGTACAAGATCCCGTCAGGGCCCTGGGATCATACCAGAATCTGCCAGAGTATACGGAGTACCAGAGTACCGCAACCATCAGCCAGTGCCAAGCAGTGTATATACGTAAGAGTTTCCATTGTGGCGTGACGCCGAGAGTGCCAGAGCAGGAGGCGAGCAGGTGAAGGAATCCCGACTACAAACGGCACTATGGAAGAGACCGAGAATCACCATAACGAGCCTGAAAGTGCACGAGAAAGCCCGACGTCAGCAAAGATCCCTGGCAGCCGGATTGAGCATCTCGGGGGTCTGGGCAGTCTGGGCGCCCAGAGCCGCCCGCCACTCACCAGCCCCGGATTCAAGCAGAACTGGGGCAGAATGGGGCCCCAAGCCGGTGACTCCAAGGCCGCTGCTCTGCTTTTCTGCTTTTTCATGCTTTTGGTGCTGATCATGACCGGCTTCGAGCAGAGTTTGTGACTTGGTCGCACGGTGCTGGTCCACCTTGTCTCGGCGCAGTCTCCTGGGTATCCTGATTCCTGATTCCTGTGCCCCAGCTTGGCCTTTTTCCTGGATTGAATCAGCCCGACGCAAGGAGCATCCTGGCCCTCGTCTTCCAGAGTTCTCGGGCATTTTCTACGACCTTCGAGACAGCTTCCATCTGCTCAGCACCACATGGGGCGACGAGGATAGAAATGAAACAGCAGATCATACTATTTAATATATCGTGCCACAGAGAGCAGTAGACAACGTACGATTAAACTAAACAGACTCGGAATCGGCAACGCCGACCATTCATTCCCCTGTCCTGCAAACGGGATCTGACCACCGGCTAAAGACAACTCTCCCGACGCCCCGCTAGCCACCCAGGGCCTGGTGCGACTCTGGCCTCGCCTTTGACGCGGCTGACTTGATCCTGCCGAGAAAGAAGCATTGGCGTGGCTGAGGCGCTTGCCGGGTTCGACCTGTTGCGGCGCGCCTGATATGAAAATGATGTCAATGGCGCGGTTGGGTGGTGGTCCAACTACGCGGTGGTTTTTGGATGGAATATTCCAACATTTGATGTCGAGAAGTGCAATGAAGTGCGATTCAAGTGTGGGGGTTGCATTACAAAAGTAAGGGGCAAAACGTGGGCCTCGCTTCGAATCGTGGAGATTGATGGACTGCAGATGGAGAAGGCTGGGGATGGCCTGGAATGCTGGGTGCACGGCCCACTGCCCTCCATGTCCGCCGGATTCGTCTTACTCTGATTCCTTAATCCTTAGCTGCTGCCTTGAGTTGGCTTACGCTGCGGGATAATATTTTAGCCTGGTCTGAGTCACAGGGTTGGAATACAACGATAGCCTCCTTCCAAATACCTGTCCGTTTAACAATTATAAACTCGTCGATTACCATGCTGCACTGCAGATGCCCAGCAGATCCACGACAGGGTCCTGTGCTTGTTCACCGGCGACCGTAAAAGAAAGAGTTCGAGAAGCTCGAGTCTAGACGCAAGAAATACAACGTCGGCTTCTAGCGTGCCCACATCGCGAACTTAGTGTGATTCCTTGGTCCAAATAGCCTTTCCATCCAGGCCAGGCCGTCTGCCAAGTGTCAGTTGCAGCAGGGCACGAGTAGCTCCCTCCCAGCGGTCTATCATTATACAAATGCAGTCATGATGGGCAGACTGACATCTTGAATGGACTGGTAATTGCAATGAAGACTATACCGGAACTCTGGTCCTTGGGTTGAAGAAAGCCACCCTATCAGCATGCCCAACGGATCAATGGACCACTTTCTTCATTTTAATGGCGATTAATGTGCCGGGACAAGGGGAATCTCTACCCCCGAGAACAGGGCCAGGGAGCCTTCTTTCCTTCTCTTCTGGTTATTGATCATATAACCATTATATACTCTCTTATCACTGAGCTAAAGTAGAGTGAAAGGCCATTATAGGGCCAGCCCCTATCTCCAATTATCTTCCTATGTATTATAGCCGACCATATTCCTGTGCATTGCAGCCCCGTAGTTACTTACAATTCACCGCCGAGTACCGGCGAAGAGTGCTAAGTAGCGAGGCAGACCAAAGGCATGCTAGTAAGAGATGAGTTAATTCTAACAGAACTCGCTGTAATAAGAAGGTTTTACAATAATAATTGCTGTTTAGATCTATGGCCAGTACACAGCCCGTTAGGCCTTTGCCGACATGTTATCTCAAACAGTTCATGCTGACCACAACAAGCACTGCGACGGACAACCCAAGGGAAGTCCGGGAGTAGGATAGTAATCGACTCAAGATAAACAGCAAGCCCGAGAACTAGAGATGTTTACAAAAAGTTCAAAGGATTTGACCCATGCTTTTGGACAGCCTGGGTATCTGGAGATGGTGAGTTCCTGCTCCGATCAAACTTCCTACCAGCTTCCCATATACTATAGGCATCCACAGAGTAAAGCGTATCTCAGAATGTTTAACTGTAGTAAATGAGCACCGAGCTGAATATTTTGGCCTTGCATAACACACCCTTCCAGCAGTTTGTTCTCTTTTCCAGGTCGTCGCAAGCTGCCATCCATCCCCTCTCCCATCTTCTCTTCCATTCCATCCTCCAAACCACCTTCGCTTTCTTCTCCGGTCCTTCAATCGTCTGCAATGGCACCAGCCAGCTCACCCTGCGACAACTGCGGAATTCCGGCCACATTTCAATGTTTCGGCTGCAAAGACGCACCTCAGTACGAGCACGGCGATGTGAGAAATGCTTTCTACTGTAGCTCAGACTGCCAGAAGGAACATCGTCCCCAACACAAAGCGTACTGCAAGATCATGGCCACTCGAAAGAAGCTTCTCCGCGTTGCATCCGTCTGCAAGGCTGCTGTTCTTGGCTATCGCGAACTCGAGTTCGATGTTGAACTCTCCAAGATTGAGCTTCGAGACAACACCTTGTACCTTTACGATAACCAGAAAGATCTTTCCGTTCCCCCGAAGCGTGGTCCGTTCCCTGAGCATCTCACCTCCAACGCTCAACACAAAGAGGCCGCCCTTTCCTGGTTCTTCTGTTTCGCAAGTCAGGCGTTATTGAGCGTGCTTCTACCAAAGCTTCTAGCTGGTGAGTGCAGGCCAAGAGGCTGCCCTTATACAGTTCTGCAAAGCTGGCTGATCCTGATTGCTTCCCAGACATACCATGCAAGATTGAATGCATGGACATGAGAATAACGAAGCCTTTGATAGTCACCCAAGTCATCCCCGGCCCCGACTCCTCCCCCGACGTACTGAGTCTTGATGCTGCCGAAGGACACCACGTTGCTATTAAGATCAGCCTATTTCCAAGCAAGGAATCCTGGGTGCTTGACGTAACATCAGCCCAGTACGGCTTTAAGGAACCCCTTGAGACCTACCCCAAATACGTTGCAGAAAGGCAATGCGTTGGCATAGAACTCGACCCATACAACTTTACTGTGACGTCCGATGTAGACTTTATCTTGAATGACCCCCTTGGAACAGCAGTGCGACAGAAGATGTTTCAAGCTGAGCTCCCATCACGTCGCCGATTCGCAGCATTTGTTGATACTGGTGTTGACAAGGGTATTCTAGATGGGTCGCCTTCTGAGTTTGCAAAGAAACTGGAAGCCTTCAAGCTCGCGTTGAAGTTGCACATGTGTATGTGACCGCATACATCGGGTGGAAGCTGCGATCTTTGGCATATTCTTTCTGTTATCACCACGTGCTTTTGACTAGTAATATGCAATTGGTGGCTCTAGACATTTAGAGATACATCTAGCAAACAACGTTCTTCATTTATGTCCCTTAACTGTTTACATAGTACTTCACTAGGCGGGCGTGGGGGTTCCTGCCTCTTCCACCGTAGTCGCTCCTTCCTACTTCGGTGGCCGTACCTTCCACTTTATATTCAGATATATCGTGAGGCATAAGGAAGGCGCGAAGCTATTGGCTGCTCCTTCCTTTGTCACAACACTCGCTCTTTCCCTCTCAGGCAATAGTCCTGTATGGAAGGTACCATCACTGCTACTCGCGACTTCCTGCTTCGGCTATCGTGTTTCAAAGTATCCCTCCAACCACGGCCATGGGCGCTCAGCTAGGTTCAATGACGGGAAGCAACCACTGAGGAGACGGTATTATATTTTGATGATTCAGATTCACGAGAAAGATTGAACAACAGGGAATCAAAGCAGCAAACATTATATATAAAATTATACAGACTCAGATAACATAACATCGTAAGAAGACATCCATCACACAACACCAACTAATGTCCAGACGGGAAACACGACGAAGGACGCACACAAAGCCCCTCAACACACTTATTCTTATAGCAGCAATTCTCGTCCGCAATACATGGTCCCATGTCCTCCGAGCAGTTAGGCCAGTCGTCGTCTGTGCTGCGGCATTTGGTAGCAGCGCAGTAGGTCGAGCAGCACATCGGACCGGAACCGCCAGAATCACAGCTTCCTGGTTGTTGTTAGTCTATGATATAACTGGGATATATCAGAGGTGTGAAGACTCACCGTATACACCGATGCAGGTCGGGGTGGGGACGCAGGTGGTGACGACTGTTGAGACGGGGGTCGTGAATGTTTTGGTTACGCAGTGCTCGGTTCCAATGCAGGCGTCGGCATCGCCGCATCCGCCTGATGCAGTGGACTTCGCGTCTATACAGGATTAGAACTATTAGTGGGCATCTGAGTAAACTGCTGGTGCATACAAGTCGCGGCAACCTGGATCAGGACAACACCGAGTGGTTTGGAGAAAAGCATATTGAGTCACAGTAGTAGTATTTGACCAAATTGACAAGAATATGATAGTTCAAGACCAGAGCGCAGCGTGCTCCACTGGGTAACCAAGGCAGCTTTATAACCCGGCAAGGAGGACAATGATGCTGATGTCTCAGCCTCCTCACCCCGATTGGCAAGAATGTTGCAGATGATCAGGCAAACACGAAGAGCAGCATCATCTTGACACATGGGCTACCGGATAAGGCAGCCAAGCCTAAATAAGACCAAGGGGTCTTAAACTCAGGATCTGGTGAACCCATGAAGAGTTTGTGGCAGGCGTTGTCAAGAATGACACTGGGTATGTGCCATGGGTGGCTGCCTTTCCAGATAGGGTGGGATTGGATGAGGATGTTCCGCCTGGACCTGGTTTCAGATTCCCTGCCAATCGGAGAGCTTTCTTTGCTTGAGCTGGGCTGAATACGAGGAATGACGTTGCGCATGGTCCTCCATGGCTGTTATCGCCGACCTGTTGCTGGTGGCGGCAGCTTCTGCTTTGGATATTCAGCTTGCAACCTGACTGGATGGACTTGATATCTGCCAATCTATGCTGGCTAGTATGACAGAGCTGCGAGTAGAAAAAACTGATTGTACTTTGTTTGATAGAGAAATGTTGGCTGTGGGGGAATACGAAGAGCTGGAACCCCCCGCATTCCGCATCGCCACGCAGCTCCCCAGCATCCAGATCCAAATACCTTCACACCCGTGACGGTCGCAACAGAAATCCTTCTCTAGCAGTAAAGTACTGGTGCAGGTCTAGGACTCTGGTAGGTCGAACTGATGACGTCTCATACGACACTAAACGAATCGCTTCTCACATGATAGTTGAATGAAGGAAAATACCGGTCATGGATTCCTCCGAGATCAAAGCTTGCGAGCACAAAACATGGGACGCGCTCTGCAAATCCGGCTCCGCCCTGATCCCTCTACTGGCAGAGGACAGCATCATGCTATTTCCCGGTGGGATGATTCTATCCAAGCAATCGACGCCCAGCCTCGAATCGGTCCTAACCAGCGAGATGTTTGTACCGTGGCAGACGTACACCATATCCGAGGACGAGGTACGCTTTCTCGACTCCCACGCGACCTCTGCCCTTATCACGTACCGGGTGGTGGCTGAACGGGCCGGAGAGGAGAACCCTACAGTTTTCGAGGCGTTATGCTCGAGTACATGGCGGAAGATGAACCAGTCCGACAGAGACCCTGGTCGCTGGGAGATGGTATCTCATCAGCAGACTCCTATCTGAGATTTGCAGGTGGCTACTATAGATTATTGGGAATAGAATGCTCATGGGACTGTGGGTTAAACCGAATGTACACCCATAGAACCCAGCAGTCACTGTATCGAGAATTATGATCCTAGGCAACATTCACCACTGATTCTGGTATCGGCATTATAGCTCGGAGAAATAGCCAGCGACTTATTAATTTTTATCTTTTAAGAGAAAACACACGGGATTCCACTGAAAAGAACTGGCATAGCCGCATTTCCATCTGTCACTCAGTGGTATGCAGCCGCCATGGTCATTCTTTGGTATCACTTTTGCCATGGTTTAAGTTATGTTAGAGTTAGCGAGCCTTTACCAGCTTATCCCTTGTTCAATTCCAGCCTGACCAGCAAATTTAACTGTGGACGTTTTGTTACCTCCGAGGTGCACTGGACGCCGTTCAATGCATGCAAGGAGCGTTCTCAACCTTCTGGGAATATGGGATTAATCGAGTCAGAGATTAAGCAAACGGGCATCGGAACTGACAGTATTAGAATAGAGCCTTTCAGCACTTTGGATAGAAATGAGGTTGGCCTCCTTCACTGGTCAAGTGCTCGCACCTCTGATCCACAACCTATATGTTTCGACTCGCGGCTTCATTCTGCTTCCAGCTAGCTCACATCGAAGCAATCGCCTGGCTGCGGCTTATTTGTGCCACTGGACCCGAACGATACGAGTCCCCCACACGTGCCCCGTCTCAGGGCTATTTTTGGCGTCCTGCCAGCCGATAACATTTCGTCAGAGCTCGTATTGCCGATGATCGCGATGATCCCCATCAAAATGCGAGATAATAACAGGCACATCGCTTCGATGAAGGTCCATGCGCTCGCTATAATATTGCTCTGAATGGAAGCGAGGCAGATCGGTGCTCGTATTGCCTCGCTTAATCTCTCTCCAGTGTTGCTGCGGGCGAGTATATAAGAGTCAGATTTCGCCACCTGGCACCATAACTATAACTTAATCATTCTTTATTTCTCATCCATTCAAAATGCGGTACTCTTCACTCCTTCAGGTGGCCGCGGCCCTCGTTTCTTTCTCGATTCCAGCCTTCGCAGCAGACCCTCGCTACTGCGCAAACGGCAACGTTATCGACGCGAAGGACTTCACCCTCGAAGAACAAGCCGACAACAGCCACCTCGCCGCGCTCTCCAAACACTTCCAGGATGCCGGCAAGAACGCCAGCGTCTCCGCCGTTCTCTCGTCCGCAAACCGCGCCATGAGCAAGGGCTCCCCACCCTCCGGTAATGGAAACCCATCCGAAGCCTGGGCCTGGCAATCCGGCGACTACAAGACAACCAAGTGGATGCCGCAAGGCGTCACCAGCTCCGCCGATGCACTCGGAAAGGGAGACTGGAATGACCACGAGGCTTGGGTCGTGAGTTGGTACCAGAAGGAAGGGGGGAAGAATGTGCGGGTTAGCTTCGTGGATCGTAAGACTCACGAGTACCGCCACGTTCTGCTTGTTTATCCCAGTGCGGACGATGACTTCGAGTCTATCACCATCCATGCGGGCGGGATCATGTGGTATGGGAACATACTGTATGTGGTTGACACGAGTAATGGCATCCGGGCTTTCGACCTCGACAACATCTGGGAGGTTGAGACTGGAGATGGCGTTGGAAAGACGAGTGATGGCAAGTATTCAGCTGCTGGATATAAATATGTCCTGCCTCAAGTTCGGTGAGTCCCCCAGAATAGCAATCCGGCCGTGCGATATAAGTAGATTTCTAACAACATCAGCTGGTACAAATGGACCCCAGGCTCGGACTCCCCCTTCCGCTTCTCTTGGATCTCGCTCGACCGCAGCGACTCCCCAGACACTCTTCTCGTCGGCGAATTCGTGCGCGACGGCGAAGTCGACGACAACAACAACCCTGTTCCCATCCGACTCGTTAAGTACCAGCTCGACACGGAGACGCGCCGTCTGCGCACGAACGACAAGGGCATTGCAACGGCCAACTGGGCCCACTGCGTCGACATCGTCAAGGTCCAGGGTGGCATGTCCCATGACGGGAAATTCTATCTCTCGCGTAGCAATGGTCGCAACCCCAAGGCTGGTGATTTGCTTACCTGGGAGGAGGGAAAGACTGCGAAGGAGCATGCGGGTTTCTTCATGGCTGGGAATGAGGATCTGAGTTATAACCCCGTGCGCAAGGAGTATTATACCGTTACTGAGTATGATGGTGGGCGGTACATCTTGTCCTACAAGGATTAGGTACATGTTGGCTGAGTCCGTGGGCTCGTTTCACTGTGGTTGAATTCCCCCGGAGGCCGAGGCCCTTGTAGTATATTATATATATAGGCAAATTATATTATCACTCATTTGCATACAATCCTTGCCTCGTACCCAATCTGGATCTGCCATTGCTGATGCCGGATTCCGGTTCTCATACATCCGGGCTATCACTTCCTGGCCCGGTTAGCGCCCGCTCTAGCCCGTTGTTCTTTCTTGTCTTCTTGCAGGCTGTGGCTCTCCCACTTCCCCGTCTTACACCTTGTTAAACAGTCAATGTCATCCAAGCCCGATGGTAACCGGATCAGACCAGCTTTCCTCGTCCGAAAAGAAACGCCTTCGGGATAGAAGGGGCCAGAAGAAGCTCCGGGAGAAACGCGAGAGCCGGATCCAGGCCTTGGAGCGCCAGGTTGCGACTTGCAAACAGCACCATGGCGTCGATAGAACAGGCAATCTTATTTCCGTAGTGAACCAGCTATACAGGGAGAACGAAGCTCTTCGGGCGCGACATGCCCGCTTACGTGCAGCTCTCATGGAGGATGATCCAGCAAACCACATACCAATCAATCTTGGGAATATTGAGCCACCTAGGCTGTCTAGTTTAGACCAGGTGCCTATATCCCTCGCACCAAACCAACTGCCAACCGAGTCGGATCATTCAGATCAGACCCAAAGCCTGGCCACGACTGCAACTCAGGCGGAACCAAATCTAAGCAACACCGCGGATGCCTCTCAAGATGCTGGAGATCAACTTCCCCCAGAGAGTGCGTGGTACTTGGTACCTATGAGCACTACCCAGGCAAACCAAATAGCATTCCCAGGAACCTGCCCATGGTTCGAATATCCCGATCTCGTATCCGCATGCCCTACAACGGCATCACCACTGGACCTTCTGCACGGGACTCGCCGCAACTTCCTAGCCGATGAGATCCATGGTAGCCTTCGGCACCGCGCGATCCGAGACGCCGAATGCCTAGCATTTGGATGGCTATTATACCATTTCAGTAAATGGCTTGTCATGCCAGATCCAACGACATTCGCACGACTGTCCCCATTCCAACGGCCTATCAAACCGCAGTTCCAGGTTGACCACCCCCGCGCGATAGACATGGTGGTGTGGCCGCAGATGCGAGCCAACCTGCTGAACAACTGGACCAGCTACGACTTTGTGGATTTGATGGCGTACATGAGCTGCTGCACGAAACTGCGGTGGCCGTGGGGGAAGCCCATTCTGGAACGTGATTCGGATGATGAGTTGCAGATGCGTGGAGACTATTTCGAGACCTTCACCAAGGAGAGTGCGTGGGGATTGACGTCGGAGTTTATCGAGCGTTATCCGGAGCTGTTACAGGGAATGGATGTCGAGGCGGTCCGGTTCCGACTCAGCCTGCCGAATGAGGTTTAATGTCTGTTTCAACATAGAACAATTTAATCATTCTAACGGTGTGTTGGCCTTGCTCGGGTGGGCTCTGATCTGCCTTGTTGAAGAATCTCCAACATCCACCCTGCTATAATTGCAGAGAATCAGCCATTCAAGAATTAATACTTACTACTCGGTTGGACGATGATTAATTGCCTCCGTTGAATTGGCAAGGATCACCAGGATTAACACTGGCTGATTGGGGTCTTATGGCCCACATGCCCCAGCATTGATTCATCGGTCCACCCCGTATCTCGTACACTAGAGTTCTCGCAGGATCGACAAGCTACAGCACTTGTGATTTGGCGATGTTGCTAAGTGCGTATTCCGCGTGTTGCGTATTCCGTCGGAAGCACAAATCACTATGCCTGTATTATGGAGATACAGCCCGCTATAAAGCTGTCTCCTTTCTCGACAAGCTCCTATTCTTTGCACCAGCGAATATCATTTACTACTACCAATCATGGCATCCGGTATAGTCTCATACCTGTCCGGCCTGGACACGGTCGAGATTCTCGCCGTGCTTCTCCTGCCGGTGGTGCTATACATCGTCGCCAGACCCAAGGGGCAACAGTTACCGCTGATCAATGGGAGAAAGACATTCGAGTTCTCCGATAGCGCCAGCAAGCAGCGATATTTGAGGGATGCCCCGCAAATGATAAAAGCTGGACTGCGGAAGGTACATACAACCCACTATATCACTCTGTTCCACCGTCGCTAACCACATATACAGGCATCTGTCTTTCGCCTGATCTCTGACAATGGACCAACAACTGTCCTCGCGCCCAAGTACGCCACAGAACTCCGAAGCCATCCTGCGTTGGACTTTAACGGCCCCATTGCGAGAGATTTCCATGCGCATATCCGCGGGTTCGAGCCGTTCAAAACGGGGACGCGGAGTGACGAGCTGGTCCAAACGGCCGTTCGGACAAAGCTTACGCAGTCGCTGGGTAAGTGGAAACATCAAATTGGTCTTCGGCTATGGCTTATAGTACTGGATAGGAGGTATTACGGCCCCCTTATCTGCAGAGGCGTCCATCGCACTAGAGAAAGAATGGACGGACAACAATGGTAAGTTAACTAACACTTCCCACTAATTAATAAGATATTAACATTCTGCAGAATGGCACGATCTCAGCCTGAAATCGAGCATCCTCAAAATCGTCGCACAGCTGTCATCTAGGGTTTTCCTCGGTGACCAAATCTGCCGCAACCCAGACTGGCTGCGGATCACTGTCAGCTACACAGTCGACGCCTTTCTCGCTGCACAGGATTTAAGACAATGGCCTGAGCTGGTCCGGCCTTTGGTAGCGCACTTCCTGCCTTCCTGCCGAAAGGTTCGACGCGAGCTCGATGAAGCAAGGAATATTATCAGGCCGGTGCTAGAGGAGCGACGAGAGGTAAAGGCCTCTGAAGCTACTAAGGAACGCTTCAACGATGCTATGCAGTGGATGGATGATGTTGCAAAGGGTCGTCCGTATGATCCAGCTGTTGCCCAAATGTCATTCTCGCTCGCTGCTATCCATACGACGTCCGATATGTTGACTCAAGTCATCTATGATCTGTGCGGGAAAGAGGATCTTGTGCAAGCCCTCCGCGACGAACTTATTGCGGTTATCAGTGAAGACGGATGGAAGAAGCAGACCTTATACAAACTGAAACTAATGGACAGTGTCCTGAAGGAAAGTCAACGGCTGAAGCCCATTGCTATTGGTGAGCCATCTCCTCTCCAAACATGTCAAGCCCGATAGAAGGTCTAACCTATAAACCACGACAGCGTCCATGAGACGACTCGTAACAGAGGACGTGCAGCTCTCCGATGGAACTCTCCTGCCCAAGGGAACAACCACCCTCGTATCCGGCGAGAGCATGTGGGACCCAAGCGTATATCCCGACCCCGAGACCTTCGATCCCTATCGATTCCTGAAGCTGCGCGAGACGCCTGGCCATGAAACATCCGCCCAGCTGGTTTCACCCTCGCCCGAGCATCTTGGGTTCGGATACGGCAACCATGCCTGTCCTGGGCGTTTCTTTGCAGCTAATGAGGTCAAGATTGCACTTGCACATATCTTGCTGAAGTACGACTTTAAGTTGGCACCTGGGGCTGCGGAACCGAGTGTGAGACGGTCTGGGCTCTCCGCGAACGCTGATTATATGGCGAAAATTTCCATCAGAAGGCGCAAGGAGGAGATCATGTTATGAGGACTTTGTGGGCTTTGCATGTCTGTCAATCACACCTGAAAGAATGAATTCAATTTATGAGTCCGAAAGAAATCAATGTAAAAAAGGATATATTACAGCTATAAGGAGGTCATAGGCTGTTTGAGTTTGATCGAAGAATAGGTTTTGTGTATATCCAAGCAATACATTTTCGTAATTTACCGCGAGGACGAGGGCGCATGTAGGTATTCTAGACGTTACGACGAGACTGGCCATCGTCCTATGGACTCTTCTGCCCAGTCTCAAGTAATAACTCCACCGGCCATGCGCCGAAGGGCCTTTGCTACTGTATGTTTTCCCTGCTGTTCCGCCCATGACAGTGGTGTCCGGTTTGCAGCGTCTTTATGCTCCGCGTCAGCACCCAGCTCAAGCAGCAGAGCTACTTCTGCGTCATTCCCGTTGCCAGCGGCCCATGATAGGGGTGTACGGCCGGTATTATCTGTGGCCTCCAAGTTAGCACGATTATGGGCCAGCAGCTGAATTAGAGTTGGGTGGCCCTGTGATGCAGCAAATAGTAATGGTGTTTTTCCTGTAGTATCCTTTGCCTCGATTTTAGCGCCCCTGGTAAGCAGCAACTTTGCTGCCTCCTTATATCCGGATGCTGCAGCCCATGCCAGAGGGGTTTCACCATTTACGCCCCGCGACTCTATATGAGCGCCTCTGTCAAGCAGTAGTTTTACTATAGCCTTTTGTCCATTTCTTGTAGCCTCTGACAGTGGTGTTTGACCTGTACCAGAAGCCTCCTTATCAGAGCCCCTATCGAGTAATAGACTCACTATCGCCCCATACCCGTGTGCTGCAGCCGTGGATAGTGGTGCCCAGCCTCTATCATCCTTAACCTCCAAGTCGGCGCGCTTAAGAAGTAGTTTTGTTACCTCCTCCCGTCCGTTAAGAACAGCCCACAGTAGAGGTGTTCGACCAAAACCGTCTTTTGACTCTAAGTCAGTCCCTATCTGAAGAAGAAAGTCGACCATTGCAAGATGCCCGTTTCGTGCGGCCACGGAAAGAGGGCTCTGGCGAGTGGTATTTTCTTTGACTTCAGCATTCGATGTGTTCTGTATAAGCACGCGAGCGACATCCACGTGCCCATTGCTGGCGGCGAGCCACAGTGGTGTACATTGGGCCTGCCCTACAGTATCTACCTTCATACCCTCTTTGTCTAGAAGTAGGTGACAGATTTCAGTGTGCCCTCTACTGGCTGCGTGGTGTAGAGCCGTACGGCCTTCCCAGTCTGGCATATTGAGTTTGCAAGAATCTCGTAGAGCCCTCGCTACGGCCGTATAGCCCAGTTTCGAAGAGACATGAAGGGCCGGAAGTCTTTCGCCAATCAGGGGGAGATTGCAGATGCGATGGTATGATTCTCCCGCAGCCATAGCAATTGACAGCAAGGGCTCGTGTTGCTCTTTGACTGCCCAGCTGAAAAGCCCGTGGATACGCGATTCATTTGAGCGGCCACCAGCCACCCAGGGGTGAAAGTTCCAAGTTTCATTGAAACATGTGGCAAGTGTCATGAATTTCCCCCAAACCAGAGACGTATCGGTTATTTTCTTTGTGTGTATTGCCCAGTTTGTGACAGCGTAATTGAGGAACTTGTAGCGTCCCCAATCCGGAGTTGACCGCGTGCGAACGGCGTGAAAGGTTATAGGAGTCTCACTCTTTTCAGGCAAAAGTCGTGAGAAAAGACGTCTGGTGCGTGGATGACGAGAAAGAACCTGCTGTGCTATTGATGCTGGAGACGGGGCTGGGATTGTTGTTCCTTCCGTTGAATACTCCCTTACCTGGAGGCTGAAGTCTGAGAATGAGAGGTACGCAACGCACAATTCTCCGCATTCTAGACTGCCCCTTTCTATAGTTGGGTACGCGAGATCGCTGTTTGAATCGCCATCTTGTTCGAGGCGCTTCTCGAGGTATTGCTGTACCGACGAATGTGCGAAGCGCACACACTCATCTGCGCGGTCCACAATAACAAGGTTCGCACAGCAGCCCAGTAAAACATCCTTCTGCGGCTTTGTCTCTTCGTTCCACCGTGTGTCCTCTAACCCGAACGAGACAGCCTCTCTTAATTCCTCGATATGTAGGGGCCTGGTGGCAAAGCTAACCCACTTGAGCACCAGCGGTGCATAGCTCTCGCGGAACGTTATTCTATCCAAGCAGCGGCTATATACCTCTTCAAGTCCTTTGGGCAATGTGGCCAACGCTGAGCGTATTTCTGCATCTGTGTGGCAAGTATCCCAGAGAATTTCCAGGACCAGGTGCACCCAAAGAAACCTAAACAACCATCAGCAAGGAGTTCACACATCCAGTAACAGAATTCTGGCACCCTACATTCCTAAGGACTTGGTTAGAAGGGTTTGCCTAACTTTCTCAAGTAACTCGACGTTGTCAGTGAGTCTTCTGCACAAGCTCTTATCCGTGATGCTGGTGTCAAGGTAGACCTTGATGTCTCGCATGACATTTTTCGATGTCGAAATCCGACGAATGCCAGGTATGAATGTGGCCATGTTTATGTATCCTGGAACTTGATCCCTGCTGAACAGCAAGATCCGGGGTCCTCTAGGGTTCTTAATAGAGCGAAATAGCGATTGGACAAACTGCAGAAGAGATTTGCTGTGCTTCTGATCCAAGGCGTCTAGGCCATCAATTATATAGACTGTGTCTGGCAGGAGCTCGAAAAGCAACCTAAAGATATGCTCCAGGTCTCTCAAGTCCGGGTGGATCCGTTCAGCGCCAAAGAATTTCCGAATTTCGGTTGTTATATCTTGCGGACACGGCGCGCCCATCAGACGCAAGAATTCGCAAAGCTGTTTGATGAAGCTGGACAGGATATATACGTCTTCCAGTGTTCCACGATGCTCAGCCTCGCAGTAGAACCAAATTGTGGGAGAACAGCATTCAGGATTCCGATACACAGCAGCCTCTACAGCTGTGGACCTGCTGAATGTTACCTAAAATCTCGAACGAGGGAACCAAGAAACCAACGCTATTATTGTTTTGCCCGAGCCAACTGCAAACAGGGGCATTTGGTCAGTATCGTACCTTGATGCAACTGGCGACAATGCTTACTTTTCCCCGAGCACCACAACGCAGAAACAGTTCTCTCACTGAACCAGGCCTTGAAATCTGTATTATCAAGGAACCACCGCGTAGTACCCACAAGCCGTTTCTGCAGGAGCCTTCTATGCACTCTTTTCTCGTCGTAATCCGATATCCGATGAATCATCAATTCAAAATCTGAAGCGTCTATACCATATCATCGGTACATGCCATCTTAAACACACTTGCGCCGCACCTACCGTCTTGAGGCACAAGCCTATCTAGGGCATACGTCTTCCCAGATGGAGGACTTGCACGGTAATACAATGCTGAGAATTGGGCTGTTAGGCGCATGAAAGCCAGACATTCCTATCATCTCCAGCAGTGACGTACCGTCTGACTTTAGTAATGGTGTGTCCAAAACCTGAACTGCGTGGACCACAGAAAGAAGCTCTTTCGCAAAGGCTGCCGCAGTTGCTGCCGCATATTCCTGCCACTGTTTGTTCTTATGCGAGTCTGAGTAGTCACAAATTCCTCGAACCACGAGGCACTGAAAGTCGTCCATCACCCCGGCGGCCTCCATTTCAAAGCATAGGATTCCAAGTTCCTGCGCTAGCCTGTCTCTTGTTTGGGCGTGCTTTATTACTTGATTGCCAGACGCAATGAGCCCGTAGTGGACAACAGGCTCACAATCCATTCGATCAGGTCTAACCACGGCCCTTTGAGTATCGCAGTCATCACAAGTATCATTCTCCTCACAGTGGTCATATTCCGAATCAAACAAGATATCCCGGTCTTTGCCTTTGTATGTGAACCTCCCCATGCCGGGATTTCTCTCTACCATCTCCGCCAATGTAGCAGGGATCTTGCTTGGTGCCGCCTTATGTGCTGCTTCCAGTCTAGCGATGGCCGTCAATAGCACCGATCGTGGCTTGTTCAGCAGTCCAGTACGCACAAAGCGACCGCCGCTTATCGTCTTACCATAATCGTATTGTACCACGCCTCCAAATTCCCTGGTCGGCCTGCTTACCACCACATCGCCAAGTCGAATATCGGCCTTGTCAGTCGGGGCTCCTCCTCCGATGCCGACAAGTAAAAAGAACCGGATCGACTTGAACGTTGCTTGCAGTTGTGTTGCGCATGTCGATGCTGACGTCGTGCCATAAACACCGGATCGGCAGCACGCAATCACAACATTATGGCTGTATACCCGACCCAAAATATAGGTATTATCATCTCCCGTCGCAGTTGGTAGGTCAAAGTGTTTCTCGTCCAGCATGGCTTCTGCGGCAGCCATCTCGCAGGGCAAGGCACAGAGCCAAGCGACGGTATAATCCTGATGAAGACGATTCGTCGCCATGGTGGCCGCCTACGTACACACCACGTTCTCGTATACCGGCGCTTGTAAGAGCATAACAGGAGCAAGTCGCGATTGGGAATCCACTTTGGAGGTTTGAGCAGCTCAGCAGGTTCTCCGACCAGGTCAGCCTCAGCCTCAGCCTTGCGCCCCGTCCGTGTCCTGCAGTGCCACGTCAGAGCTGTGCTGGCCAATAATAACCAGCACTTCCATCACACATATTCGGCAGTCAAGTTTGAATAGTATTTATCCAATAGAATACCGTGAAATCGAATTCTGCATTCGACCATAAAGCCACTTGTGGCAATAAGCCCTTCTTTTATATTGGGTTATACGGAGTATGCCTACCTTGGCGTATATGCCAAATTGGTTGGGTACAACGATCCCCACGTATTCAGATGCGGCTCTTGACACGAAAGAGGCACATTTTGATGAGACTCTAGAGCTACGATTGGTTGCCTTCTGCCACGGCTTCATTACCTCGAATGGGATGTTATCACAACCTGTCATCGAGTTAGTGTACTGAACTTTGGAGTCAATTGGTAGGGCTCCCCTGCTAGTCCTTTTCAATCTTCCTACGTGGATCGAAAGAATTGGATACTTCTTATAGTCCCCCTCACTATGCAATGTCCTACCGTTCTGCGGGGTTCCACGACAGGGCTTACTACCAGCTCCATCCCTATAAATACAGCATGACGGTCTCATCTTTGATTCTGGTTATTCCACACTTCTATACGCCTTGCATCGCTCTATCGGGATATTTTACTATCAAGATATTTAACAATGTGCTCTTATTGGGTTACCACCACAAAGTATGCATGCGGCCACGAAGAGGATTTGAGTGAACCACATCCCTGCGGTAGAAACTGCGCGCAGCCGTGGCCAGAGTCACAGGTCGGAAATGCCTTCCCCATCAAAAAGTGCTCGGCCTGCTCCTGATCTATACCGGAATCCCATGTGGACGCCGTGTACCGGTAAGGCACCCCCCACTCAATCTGTCGCAGCTGGCATTCTAATTCTCCGAGTCTCAGTTGATGGGGTGCAGCAAGTCTGGAGCCCTGCGCATTTAAGTATGGGTCCGTGTGTGGCTCGCGAGGAGTTGTGGTCGTGTCTCTCAAGGTGCAGGATATAATATGTGTGCTCGTATCCAAGTCAACCTCTTACGCTAGTTGCCTTATTCTGAGCTCCGTCGGCAAAGCATGGAGTATGCATCCTATACAATTCAACCTATCGCTGATTTGACGTTCCTGGAAGTATTCTCATTCTCCCTGTGTATCGGTCAGATTTGGGAGAACTGCGTAGGTCAATGTAATCCTTAGATGATGCTGTCCTCGTTGTGGCATTTGGATGGTGCACTGAGTAGTAGAGCGTTTGTGTAGTATTGTATCGTGGCAGTGTTAGAAGATCTGGATCCTCTAGCAGCTGGCGAGGTGAGAGAACAGTTCGTGATTTGGATCTAAAAAACGAAAAAATAATTATAAGGAAGCTGTATTATGCAAGCTTCAGAGTTCAGCAAATGAAGTGTAGACGGCCAGTGATGAAAGCAACAGTCACATGCCTTCACCTGGAGGCAATGGAGAGAAAGAGGCATCGCCGAAGGAATCGTAGCCGAATTGAGGGTATTGGGGTATCGGAGCATTCAGCTGCATATGCGGGTCCAAATTCGATCCCATGAGGGCAGATCGTGTCTCTGGAGTAACAACATCTCTCAAATCAAGCATAACCTCTGCCCCGTAGGAAACGTCTTGTCCTGGGAATGCCGGGAGCCAGACATCCAAGCCATTTGGATCATCTACCAGCGCGTCTTCGCTTCCTGGGAATCTGGGGGCGTTGTCTACTGACGTTGACTTCGGGTCATTGTATGCCGGATTTCTCTCGTTTTCCCTGTCCGGTGCCGGTGCCTCATGAGCAGCTCGCCGGCTCGTGTGCCCGACCGACTGTGTCTGGGCTGGGAAAAGGGATTCAAGCTGTCTGGCTGCTTGACGATCAAGTATTCTCTTGATCCGCGTTCGAATTATGTCGATGCTTCGATTCAAACCGGGCATGGCAGAAGATGTGCGTTGGAGAATGTCAAGCAGGAACCTCAATTCTGTCCATACTGCTTCGTTCGTATGATCATGATCTGGCCTGAAGTCGGAGGTTTCCAGTTGGTATACGGCAGTCGTCGCCGCTGTGTATGTACAGTAGCTGTTCATGTACGTGATATGATGAAAGCCAAACGTCTTGATATACATTTGCAGAAGATGGTATATCGTCGTCGTCGCTGATCGACATATCTCCCAGCTTTTCCGGGATGCGTCGGAGGAGAGGGCTTGCCCACTGGAGACAAGCGGTCTATGCAGCAGAATAAGGGTGGTATGGTACATCAAATTGAGTGATGTGATGTGTGGGGGAGGACTCAGCTCAGGAATGTTGTCTGGGGAAATGTGCAGAAACGATGGCAACGACTCATGCCACTCCTGCAGCTTTCGATCTATGTGCACGAATGCTGCCGCCCGAGCGCTGGGTGATGACTGAGTGTCGCTGACGGAGCTTGAGCTATACAGATTCAACAACATCTGCGATATCAGCTTACAGAGCTTGCATAATTGTGTGAAGCAAGATACTATGTGGCCCGGAACCGCTGGATACGCTGGAAGCTCGTTGGAAGCTGGATTGGGTCCATAGAAGGGCTCCCATGGGTCGTTATCCGTGAAATCGTCAAGGAACTCAAGTGAGACACTTTCGGAACCCGTTACAAAGTTAGGCATTCGCCCCAAGTAGAGACTAATGTGCTTGTCCCATGAGTACAGGCTCCAGAACAGGCGTTTTCTGATTTCGACATCTTCTGTCGAAAGGGTAGGAGAGTGGCGTTGTAATATATCGGGGGAAACATGTAGTCCAAGATCAATCGCCATGCGAAAGGCCATGCCGGAATAGAGCCAGGAAGATGATGATTGACCACAAGCAATATCACGAGCAGATTGTTGCAACAGTGCTTGGATTGTAGGTATTGAAGGTTGCTTTAGCGTTTCCATGGCTAGGAGTGCTTTTGCCTCCGTCATGAGCCGATTGCAGAGCTGAGTGAAGTTTTCATTTTGCTTTTCAGAGCTCCACAAAGCTTCCGGGTCACGAATAAAGCGACAGCTGTGAGCGCATAGAACCTTGAACAAGGTAGCAGAGCAGTATGTGGTGTCATGAACTTGCAGAGCTGATTGCAGCAAATCTCTTGTAAAGGCCGGGCGATAGACGAACAAGAAGCTCGGGTGTAACCAACACCAATGCAGCCTTAAAAGGACATTAGAGATCTCTGGAGGCACATCAGCCTGTGGCGATGTAGCATTCAAAGTAAGCAATTCGAGATCCTTCTGAGCCGCAGCATTTGCAACAAGGTGACGTCTAGTGTCACTGGTGGTTTTCTCCGCGGCTGCTGATGTGGAGGGTTGAGGTGCAGAGTCTGGTGATTGATGGGAAGCATCAGGTGGATCTTCGTGGATGGCCGACGTTTGATTGTGGTAGATGACGGCTCCCCGGGCATTTAAAGAAATGGAATTGTCGTCTTGGTTGGTGAAGGCCGAAGTTTCAAGAAGAGAAGAAGGCGGAGAAGAAGCGGTTTCTGCGTTTTCCAACTTTGCCTCCAAATCATGGATCCGGGACTGCAAGCAACGCACATAAGCGATGGATGGTGCTTTCTCATAACGGCAGGTAGAAGAGCTAGCGGCGCAGGCGGAGCAACGTGGAATGCCTCCATCGCATCTGCTCTTCCGACGACGGCACGTCGAGCATACTGCCTTTTGGTGTCGCACCATAACCAAAATTTCACTCCAGGCTTGAGTCCTGGTACATGGAATATTTGTGGAGGCAACTTGGAGACAAACGAGGGAGATGGAGAGGGAGAGGGACAACTCTGGGGTAGAGCTAGGCCAGATGGGGGTGTCACGTTGTATGTCTCGGTCCCGCCAATAGCAAACCAAAAAGAATACAATACAGCATGGTAGGGCTGTCGTTTTATAACTAGTTATTGTCACATCTTTACATAACGGCGTATGACCTCAGGACGGTCCCTATCATCAGTATAATGATTCCATGCCTAATTCTAACCTAGCTCTTATAGCACATAACGAAAATCCTTGTTCTCGAACTCGGTGTAATCCTGCATGCCAGCTTCATCACTCCGAGCCTTATCCGCCGGCCCATAGACAGAGTCTCGGTGCCGGTTGACAATAAGCATGTAAACTATAGTTCATCCAAGTTAGCGGACTGGTAGATCTAGTTAGTGACATTGAAGACATCAATTGTACGTACGAAATAGACATATGTGACAGCCCGCCTTAATTGCGTATCCAACAAGAAGACCAATTGTAGCACCTTTGTACTCGGGAGCTTCAGAGGGCTTAACCACAAAGGGCCCAGCAAAGTTGCCCCAGCAATACGCAGTGCTAGATAAGACAGTCGGTCAGTTCAACCAGTACATAGGAAGTGTTATAGGATGGTTACTGACAAAACAAGCGCATTCGCCATAGCACGGTGGGTGTAACCAGCCATATTTGAGGATATTGTGACAAGTGAGATTGTAAATCCTACCGACTGTGCATTAACAAGCCAGAAGCAAGCCAGTCTCTGCCATTTCTGCTCGCGTGGTAAGTATGCCATACATGCGGCAGTAACAGTGCACAGGATATTAGCCGCAGTCGAAGTAAGCAATCTGCTGTTTGGTATATTCAGTGTTACTGTACCGCCAATAACCAGTGCGATAATGACAACTGCGTCTCCGACTGACTTCAGCTCTGTAGTCTTGGTTTTCGAGAACCCCATGTCCTCGATAATGATTGTGGAAAAAGAGTTGACGACACCATTCGGAATCGCTGCTGCAAAAACCGAGACAAAAAGCAGGATAGCTTTAGGATCGGACAATGCGACTATTGCTTGTTTGGTGTTGAATGTCTTTGTCTTGACACCTGTCTCATTACCTGCAACTCTTTTGATCCCAATGACGCGCTCAGTCTTCGATAAGAAAAACGCGCTTGAGGGTGCATCAGGAAGAACGAATACAATGACAGCTGCCCAGAGGCACGTTGCTGATCCGAGGATATAGAATAATAGCTCCCAGCGTTCTGGCTTGAAATCAACTGGCAGCTTTGTGATTCCAAAACAAATATAGGAGCCGACAATGCCACCCCATCCTAATGCAGAGTACCAAATGCACTGACGGAGTGGAATCTCTTGTCGGGTATACCAGAAGCCGGTCATCAGAGTCAGCCCTGGCGTAACTGCCGCTTCGAACAATCCCATAATGAAACGGACCGCAAGTGCACTCGAAAAGGTGTGGCATTGAGTCATGATGATAACCATCAATCCCCAAATGAAACAACTTAGACCAAGAACTCGCTGGGCAGGAAATCGGCCTACTAGCCACCCACAGGGATATTGTCCGAAGAAGTAGCCGGCATATACCACTATGGAAAAAAGTCATATCAGTAACTTCGCGCGGCAGAAAGGGATGGGGTACTCACTCGCAGATAGATAATTGAATTGCTGGCCATGAAGGCCAAGAGTCTCTTGGTAGCCCAACAGGTTTGCATAATTCAAGGCGGTTTTGTCCATGAATTGCAGGGCCTGGGTGATCAGAAAGATTGGAAGAACAACGAGATCGATTTTCCATCTGACTCGAGAATTCTTGGAAGCAACTATCAGTGACCGGCAAGTATGGACAGCGATGAGAAAAGAGTCTCTCGCTTACCTCCTTCTTAGAGATGGAAATCCCCAGACCTTCACGATACTCTTTATATCCGACCGTATTTGCGTGTGCCTGGAAAGAGTGTTGACAAAATTAGAGCTTCTTGCTTCAGCTCCGAATCCAGGAAACGCATACCTCAATGAGCGTCGTCTCTTTAGCCTCTTCGACCTCATCAATGCGTTGGGGACCGCCCGCAGAATTCAGTTGTTCAATATGCATGTTGCCAGGGGAGTCTTGTTTTTGTGGGGAAAGCATAATGGCATTCACAAAAAGTGAGTTGACGACACCTGTGAAAATCCTGGTCAAGCTCTTCAGACAATCCACCTATCCCAAATGTACCCCCCGGTCTGGGGTGCATGATACTTATAGGCCCACGCACTGTCAACTCGACGTTGATGGGGTTGACAACCAGCAAAGTTTGCGGGGAAATCCCACAACTCCACGCGGCCAGACGCCGGATAGACGGCATAGAAGTGGGCGGAAAGTGTCCGAAACTGTCAAAACATGCAAAGAGCCCAAAAAATGAAATAAATTGGTCCACGCCACCAATTGCTGCAGGTGGGACAGATTACATCCCCTCATCCATGATGCCGGTGCATGAAATTATCAAAAGCACCAGCTGGCTGGCGCAGCCATCTGGGCGATGCTGTCTGAAAGGCACACTGCATGAGGGGACATCGCGTGGGCACTTTGAAACGGTCGCTGGCGTGGAAACCTATATCTCGCGACCCAAAGCGGATTACGCAAATGGTCATATTTTGCTCTACTTTCCTGATGTCTGGGGGATGTTTCCCAACGGCCTTTTGGTGATGGACGCCTTTGCGGACGCGGGTTATCTCGTCCTTGGTTTGGACTATTTTCGAGGCGTACGAAGCTTGTCTAGCCCTTTCATGTCGCTATGTGCTTGACCAAGCTGACCTATTGCAGGACCCTGTGTGGAAACATCGTCGCAATCGCCACGATCAATCCAATCCGAATTTTGACTACGAGGCATGGAAACAAAAGCATATGAAGTTTGCAGATGAAGCAGTTCCAAGATGGATTGAAGAGGTAAAACGAACATATGGCCAGCCATCAACCAAATATGCATGCGTGGGGTGAGTCTCTGATTATTCGGCATTCCGAGGGCTCGAGTCCCTTCTAATCGAATGTCCGCAATGGCACCCAGATACTGCTTTGGTGCTCCATATGTGTGCAACGAGCTGGCAAAAGAGACAGTAACTGCCGGTGCATTTGCTCACCCAGCCTTCTTGAGGGAAGAACATTTCACAAAAATCACCAGTGAGTGCTCTCACCCTTGTACACCCAAGCACAGTACCGGGGACTCAAGCTTGAATGCAGAGCCCTTGTTTTTGTCCTGCGCCGAGGAGGACCATACATTCGACAAGAACTCTCGTCGCACGGCCTTGAGAATTCTGCAGTCTGGGCGCAAAACCTACCATCTCCAACTGTTTTCCGGGGCTGAACACGGCTTTGCTCTTCGTGGAGATATGAAAGACCCTTATCAGCGTGAGTAGCTACCATCCTGGAATGTCGCGGTGTATGACCGTGACCCATGGAGCTAATTCATAATAGGATATGTCAAGGAACAAAGTCTGCGGGGTTGTGTGGAGTGGTTCGATTTCTGGCTATCATAGTGCGCAGTACTGTAGTATATAAACGAATCTGAATATGTTCCCAGCTAAATGTATCTCGGCTCATATAAGCCTCGAATAAATGCCAGTGCAACACACAGTTTTGAAATCCCCGACTTCGCTAGTCGCTTGAAAACCTTCATGGGCATATCGTCCCCCATGAACCGCCATGTGAGCGAGGAGTATCAGTATTCAGTAGTTGACCCCGAAAACCTTGTCGCTTGATTCGCTGCTCCAGATGGCCCGCTTGGTGGGGCTCCCGCAGTGGAGGTCCGGAGAATGGCCGGACCAATCATCGCACGGTTACTTACTGTTCTTCCCGAGGCCCGGCTTGTTTGCCTGAGAAAGTGAGGTGAGTGTACTTATAAATCTTATCCAGAACCCAAAAAAAAAGGGAAACTTGCAACAGACATCTAAACGTCCAGAAGTTGTCATCATGTCAGCCATCAAAGCCTTCGATTTCACGGGCCAAGTTGCCATCGTTACCGGTGCAGGATCTCGCATGCCTGGTAAGGATTTTCTTTCTTCTTGTCCTCTTTATGACGTGACTGGGAGTATGGCTAACAAAATATTGCAGGTGAAATTGGCAATGGACGTGCAACTGCGATCCTGCTCGCCCGACAGGGCGCCAAGGTTGCCTTGGTGGACTACAATGTCGAATGGGCCCAGGAAACAAAACGAATGATCGACCTCGAGGGTGGCGAATCAGAAGTTGTCCAGGCTGATGTGACTGACGAAGAGAGCTGCCAAAGGGCTGTCGCGCAAACAGTGGAAACGTTTGGGGCAGTAAATATTCTTGTCAACATTGGTAAGAGTCCCATGGAATGACTTACCGGTGCCCGATTAGACCCTAAACGCTACTTTTATTAGTTGGTGTCGGAGGAGCCATGGGCGATGCTACAACGCTTCATGTCGCCGCGTGGGAGCGTGATCTGAGGATCAATGTGACGAGCATGGTCTTGATGAGCCGGCACGCCATCCCGGAAATGAGGAAGTGCGGGCGAGGTGCGATTGTCAATATGTCTTCCGTCAGCGGCCGTACGTCTCCCTCCCCATTTCCATCTCTTCAGTAACTAATCTAGAATATTCAGTCCTCGGAGGCAATCCCAGTCTTCTGTACCCTACAAGCAAGGGCGCAATCATCCAAATGACCCGAGCAATGGCTGCCCAGCATGGCCCGGAGAATATCCGCGTTAACTGCGTGTGCCCTGGGATGGTTTTTACTCCTATGGTGCGTGGAAGGGGCATGACGGATGAAATGCGCCAAGCGCGTATCAATCAAAACCTCCTCAAGCAGGAGGGAACGGGATGGGATGTTGGCTATGGTACGTCGTTTCCATTCGATTAAAATGTTCCCTGTTCTCGGTCTAACACATACAGCCATACTCTTTCTGTGCAGTCAAGAGGCGAAATGGATTACTGGGCTGATCATGCCGGTGGACGGAGGGGTGAGTAATGTCCTCTGTGCAGTTGTATCTATTCCACTTGAGCTAACCTTGAAACTTCTATACAACAGACAACGGCAGGAAAAACGGACAGGCCAGCTCTGAAAGCTGATAAATTGGCAGAACAGATTTCGGGCGTTCCGAATAACGCATGAATTTGCTTCGCACGAAATTGTGACTGGTCTGATATCAAGATTTTCAATGTGAGGTCGTTCTTGTGTATTAGTTATTCAAAACAGAAGTGTATAACATTGAATAATAGAGATTTCTGTCTTGATGTATTTGGCTGCTGTGTGAATGACCCTCAACCAATGGATGTGAGACAACTGAGTTCTCACGGATTGTTGTTATAGGCGCCTGGACTCTCACGATCGGAAATCCAGAATAATCAGAATGCGACGTAATGCCCAAACCCAAGAGGCAAAGCTTGCTGGTTAGAGACGGAATATGGCCTGCCGGCCGTCGGAGGATGACCGCAAGAGATAGTTCCCATCATGAAACAAGTAAGCCCGGCCATCGTGAGTCAAATAGAGGTGCATTTGTAACAGCTTCTTTCTGTTCTCGGTGAATTGTTCGAAGTTGTTCGCAATCAACTGGCAGACCCCGTTTCCGCATTAGGTTGAGTATAGCTCGTCGTCTCACCCCGCCTGCCAGCTCCGGCTTTCTTCCTCTTCTCTTTAGTCAATCTTCTGAATACACGCGCCCATGCCATCTTGCTTGTGGCCTCACGAAATCACTAATTAGGCGAGCAAACTTTGCACATTCACACGATGGAAACACCCGCCAACCGGAAGAGGTCTCGCAATGCCTGTCAGAGATGCCGAATTAGAAAAAAGCGATGTACAGCGGATTCACACTTCCCATGCAGCAGTTGTGATTCTGTAAATACCTCTTGTATCCTCCTTGATCGGGGATCCAGAAAAAACCACCATCGGCACAGGTAAGCATGATTGCAAATATCACTGTAAAAGAATATTTCAAATTGAACTGTCCTTCCGTTACTGGAAAGGTTTCCTCGCTAATGCTTCTCAGGAGCTTGTCAAAAGTTGCCAGAACACCAGATCCTCGTGTACAAGACACTTCGAGTGCGTTTTCTTCTGAAACAAGATCGATCAGAGATGATTATATGATACCTGCAAAACCTATCAGTGAAGATACATACGGCATGGCCCCTGAGTTTACAGAGAGGACTCCTGAAAAAGCCTCGCTCTGCCCTCCTTCCCATACTCCTGGGGCCAATTTCCAGAAGCCTGTCGCAGCCGGTGCTGTAACTAAGACTGCCGCGCATCAAATCACTTCCTGGCTTTTACTTTGTCCGATACCATTACCTGATCATCTGAAGAACGGCCTAACAGCATACGTGTCAAAAACAGAAGCTGGGGCCGATGAGCTGCTTTCTATTCTTCTAAGATGCCTTGAATCCATTCGCGCGCGTGTTAGGGAGATTCACCCAGGCCTCTGTGATGAGCACCACCCTGAAATAGATCATCACAGGTGTCATTGCCGTTGTAACCATATTGGACGTATGGAACGTCGGCTTGACAGGCTTTATAAGCAAAGTCGCGTCCAGCAGAGTGAACTTCTTGCAAGGTGTCAGCATCTGCTGGAGTTATGCGTCAACGTCTCCAAAGACATGAAAGCCACAACTACACTTGGGTCGAGAACTGCGCCGTCTCATCCTGATGAAGATCGCCCTTCGATTCATTGGGACGTTTTATCAGATGTGCTATCCGACAGACGCACTTTTTGTGTGAATGGATCACCATTGGACCCTCCAGTGGAAAGGACGGTCTCTAGAGCAGATTCAGACGCCGAGAATCACTTACGAAAGTGGGAATTGGATTTGATGATGGCTAATCTGAGCCAAGCGTCTAACGAGAACATACTGGCCGACGTACAGAAATCCAAGTGGGTTGACTAGCTTGAGTGCCATGTATAGATCTGTAGCTAAGGATATTTGCTAGAGAAGTCTTAGACATACTTGACATAATTAGGAGGAACCTACCGATATATTAAGAGGTTTACTCTTATAAGAGAATACACTAGCGGATCTATATCTTTCCTCTACTGCCTCCCTAGTTAGATCTCACTCCTGCTATCCTCGTTTCTGCTCAATACACTTCTTCCCGTACACTGTTTCCAGTACCATGCTCACACTTGTGCTAAGGTATTTCCCAACATACATGAGATCCATCGGGGTCAAACGGCATTGCGGCGAATCGCCGGCGACGAAGTATCCACTTCGGCGTTTGGCCGGGACCAAACCAACGGCACGAACTTGGGAAAGGATGATGAGAACACAAATGGTTGTTGGTTTTAGGTGACTCGTTTCCTGGAGCGGGATGATTTCTCTTGTGCAACTCAAACAATTGCGAACTCAGCAGCAAAACCTCGTTGGACCGTCACCTCGTGCTCGCACTTCTCTGCCATGCGTCTACCCTATGCCCCGAGGGAACTACCCCCAACTGAGAGCGATGCCATTCAGATCTACCAACGGATCTCAGCGCGTCGTTTGCCGCGCCCTCTCCTCCCCCTGGACCTTGCATTGTTACAAGCCCCTCCTGTGGCCGACGGCTACAACTCCTTCATCGGCTCTCTCCGCACAAAAACCAACATCTCGCCCGATATCCTGGAACTGAGCATCTGCCGTATCGGCGTCCTCAACAACGCGGTCTATGAGTGGAATATACATGGACCGCTCGCACTGAAAGCAGGGGCTTCCGTCAGTGAACTCAGTGATGTGGCTGCTCTTCCCACTCTCACGGATGAAGAGAACGCACGAAAGGCCTGGGCGAGCAGTGTTCTTAGCAGAACACAGGAGGCTGTGATTAGATATACGGATGAGATGACGGTTCGCGTGGCGGTTAGCGATAAGGTGTTTCAGGAGTTGCATGAGGTTTTGCCATCCGACCGCGCGATTGTTGAACTTACCGCGACTATTGCAGGGTATAACTGTGTCAGTCGGTTCTTGGTGGCTTTGGATGTGGGAGAGCATAATGACGGCGAAATGGAAAGTCCGCAGAATATGATCGAGTCCGCTTAAGTCTATAGCCATTGAACTTAGCACTGAGTTTAAATCATGGCACACTCTACGTTCGAAGAGCAAAATATCCGTCCAATCGCACAAAATGCAGTGGCTTTCAAAAACTCTTGTTACCAAATCTATTTGACGCGAGAACTGTGCTAACTCGGCATCCTTCCTATTTTCCACTCCAAGTTGTCCCTTAACGCTTAGTGATCTATAAAAGCGGCAGATGGCCGAGACTATACAATGCCCGCGGATCTTGGCCTCCGCAATTTGTCCCGGGGACAATGGATTAGGCGTCAGCTTTTGGCTGCGGGGAATTGATTCACGATCCTGAATAACCCAGAGTCGACGGGGAATCGCCGCCTGAGCTGTGATCGTCATTGCCATTTGATGATCTTATGAAGTTATTGAGGGGGACAATCTCCGCACAGGAAATTGGCATAGTAGTATACATAGGAGACGTAAGATTAGTTCAGAGGCTCTTCTATTATTTCCCTTTTGCACGATACCAGGTGTGCTTACTTCCTAGGTCTAGTTCATACTACAATGCAGCTCCATCACCTGGTCACCGGCTCCTATACCAACACCACACTCTTCCTCCTCGCCTTCGACAGCGTCTCGAGGACTTTGGGCTTGGATTCGACAGTTCCGGGATATGGACTGCACCAATTTGTCTCGAGCAATTCCGCCAAGGATCGTATCCACGCAACTGCCATGAGCGAGCCTCCGCGCTTATTCTCTTGGAGTGTCAGTGAGAGCTTCACGTTCAACCACCTCGACACGGTCAACATCAGGAACTGTCGCCTGTAACCCGAATTTCTAAACCATTTTACTGACCCCTTACAGCTTCCTCCGCCTGCTATGTCTCGGACAACGGCCAGTACGCTTTCAGTGCTGGAGGACCCACCGCGCATGTCCATGCTCTTGACCAGGACGGGGGCATAGGCCAACTGATTGACGAGATTGATCTTCTGCCATCGGAAGAGATCAAAAGAGTGGACAAAACCCGCAATGCTGTCGTAAGTAGATTGTGGAGTCTATGTCAGGACGTTCGACTAAATCTCGCTCTTGAACTTAGCTATACGGAGCTCATGCGTTTGACGTCAATGTCAACAATAAAGCCTTCATTCCTGATCTGTATGTGAGCTAACTATGCCATTTTCCCGCTCTTATGACCCCTTTCTAAACTCGACCAGTGGCATGAACTCCATCTATATGTACGATATTGCAGCAAATGGCTCTCGCAATACCTATCCTAGTAAGGATGGGAGGCTTCTCTACGTGGTATGCTTGTCACAGACTAAATCATAAAAGCACGTAAGAGTCTAATTTGATGATATTACAGATAACAGAACACAGTGAGTGGACAAAGCTCCACATGGCTGCAAAGTACCTATATACTAACGAGTGACCTCCAGCGCAATGGCTTGATGTTTACGAGATTGGAGATATCCAGCTAAAACACGTACAGCGTGGTAGTGCCATACCTAACGGTAAGAATGTGACAATCTGCCACTATACGAATTAATTCCCTGACATTATTGCCAGACTTTCGCGGTGAATTCACCTTCCGCGGTAATACTGTGCAGCCATCTCGAGATGAGAAATATCTCTTCACCTCGAGCCGAAGCCGGAACAGTCCAGGTGCAAATGGATACGTCGCTGACTTTGCACTGAACGAAACAGGGTACCTAGCAGAAGAAGAAGCTCAATTGGTTGACATCCACAGCGCAAACCCGCAATGGTGTCAACCCAGCTACTGGCCAGGACAATCCCCCCGTCCCCGTCGCGACCCCGAGGACTTGAACCGCTCCGTTGACGCCGCCCAGCAGGCCTTCCGGAAATGGTCTAAAACCTTCTATGACCAGCGCTGTGCTGCCCTGATGGCCTTCGGAGATGTTATTGAGGCTAACCAGGATTCCCTGGCCTGTTTTCTGACCATGGAGGTTGGTCTGGCTATATAGTAGGCATGGAAAATACCCGAGATCGAAATCCCCGAGAATATCATCGAGAATACCGAGGAGAGATATATTATTCAGCGGTATACCCCTATCGGCGTGGCTTGTGCCATCATGCCTTAGAACTTCCCCGTGTTGCTGGCGGTGGGTAAGATCGTGCCCGCCGTGTACACGGGTAATGCTGTCATCGTTAAACCTTCGCCATTCACACCGTACTGTGCTTTGAAGCTGGCTGAGCTGGCCACCAAGTGTTAGGGTACTTCAACCAACACTCTGGAAGTGGAAATAAAATGCTTAATATTGGAATTTCTGTGACATCTTCGACTCAAAACGCAGACCTGCTCCCATTCAATGATCACAGGCTGTATTTCTTCAGCGGATCCACTATTACTAAACTGTTATATCTCTGCCAAGGGGGTTTGGTATTGCATCTCACACCATTGCCAGTCTGGCGCGCCACGGAACTTTGCATCAAGCCATGGCACCCACTCGGGAGCCGAAGCGGATAGCACTGGGCGATGGTCTAAACCTGGATATAGAAAGAGATGGACAATGTTACCGACAGCGCAAGCGGACTCATAAGACTTTTTGGTGACATTGTAATTGACCGTCTGGTCAGCGGTGCCCTGTAAAACAAAGAGATCCCTAACCCCCTTTTTCCCCAGTGCAGCTCCGTAATTGGCCTGGAAGGATTTGAGCTGCGAACTGTTGCTCAATGCAGAAATGTTCTTGATACCACCCAGGGGAAGATCAGCGTCGACACTCCCACTGCCGTGCAGGCAGAGCTGGAGCTCGTCAATCAGTTGCCCGCGCCGGGCCGCGGCGTCAGTAAGGAAGTCGACCTCTGTGCCAGGCGGGTTGACCGATTGGACAGCTTTGGCTAGGAGAGGCACGTATTTGGCCATGGCAGACTGCGGGGTAAACTGGGCTGGATCTGTATTTGAAGCCGCTAAGTCGTAGACCCGAGGAGCCGGGGCTAATGCGACACTTCCTATATATTCACCACTTTCGTCTTGATTGTCGGCCACCCGTTCGTTTTCTGATAAGCCCCAAACGGCGGCGCCGCCCTGGGAGTGGCCAACAGCTGCCCATTTCCTGGTAAACATGTTCGGAAACGCCCGACGGGCAGCAATCACTGACCAGTACACGTCTTCTCCGTTGAGCACGGCGTTGACATACTTGTGCGAGGTGTAGTTGTTCCCAAGCCCGGTGTAATCCGTCGCAACCACCGCATAGCCAGCCACGGACAGGATCTCCCAGGTATAGTAGTCGTAAAAGTTATATGACGACGTCGGTGCACAACCGGTGGCCACGCCAATGGTCCCGTGCGCAAAAGCGACCAGGCGGGGTTTCAACTTCCCGGACTCGACCGTGGTACTAGTAAAAGGTAGTGCGATGAAGGCAGTTGCCGGCACCTTCTCCCCATGCAACCCAACCGTCACATATTGCATTTTATATGCGGTTAGACTCGGTGGGATATCCAGACCTGAAGAAGGATATTCCTCGAGCTTCAAAACATCGCCGAGCCTCGATTGGGCCGTGAAATTGTCGGCCGTGGCATAGAAGTCATAATCAAACGGGTACTGCCTGAATAGATTGCGGTCCTGTTGGACGCCTTGCTCGAGGTTCTCCTGACATTCCCTTCCACAGTCATAATGCCGCTCCAGTTCGCCGGCTATGATGTTCTTGTCATTTAGTCGAATGGCACCTGCAGAATGATCGTGAACTAGTATGGATACTAGAAAAAAAAGGGTACTAAAAGAAGACACGAAGAGAATTTGCATTATTGCTGTTTTGACAGTATGTAGTATATAGGATTAGCATCAACTGGGATTGGTCTGTCTAGACCTCATCATTTATAGGTTTTGATTGAATTGTAGGATTACCAGCCTTTTGGGCAGTGTCGGATATTTCCGTATACTACTGAGCACTATCGATGGATTCGGAAAGCCCTAGCGAGCATATGCACTATATAATTGCTATTATGCAATGACTCCACAAGAAGAAAAATCTGACAGGATCATGGGCTATTCAAGCTAACCAAGGTCGCGCAGGGGCCGGGCGTATTGCGAGCCGAGGGCAGGTAGGCAAGACAATGCGGGGAGTGACCAGTGTGCCACGGGGCATCGCGAGGAATTAGGTTGGAGGCGATAAGAAGGACAGAACTTGACAGCCGAAGGACTGAGTGGGCCTGATCCAGATGTCTATGGTGCACAGCATTCAGTCTGCTCACAATGCATCATTCTCGGCCCGCTGGACCGAGACATTCTCTGAATGTGCCGAGAAGCTCGGTACAGTCATACCGAGCTCTCGCCTGATTGTCTTCGCCGCTGAGTGATGGCTATTGCTTCCGCGTGGTTGTTATTCTTTTGCGGAACCGTGTACAGCGTTTCGCTCCAGAGCCTATTTGAAATTTGAGCCAGTTGCAGAAAGATGCCGTCGTTCGCTCATGCATCGTGTACTTATGACGCTCAGCCAACAAACGGCATATTCAGATAATCCAGGTTGAATTCATCGAAAATCCAGTCCATAAAGCCCTCAGTTGCAGGCGCCGCCACGCTTTCCATTCCAGTCCTGCCTTCCCCGAAATCCGGATTCACCAATGCCATCCTGGGACACATATCCTTGGGGAAAGGGAACAGACTCGTCAGAATTGGAGTCGCGAACTCGTAAGAGGTCGGCGACGGGTATATATTCTGTTGACCCTCTACCGATGGGTGAGCTCTCGGATGACTTTCAGCTGTACGGAGGCGGTCGACAGTCGTCAAGATATTGTTGGCAGGTGGCCATTTCAGACGCATGCATCTCAGCGCAGTTACAAAAGTATCTAGCTCTGTATTGCACAAGTCATGCTCTTCGGGAACCAACTTATCCCGGTGGATTTGCGGGATACAACCCACCATCAGCGACCAATTATGACTCGGCGTGAGGTAGTTGGTTTCGTCGCGGTCATCAATTTCCTCGTACAGACGCGCCATACAGGACGACGCCACGAGAGATGGAGTGGGCGTCATGGAAGGGTGAGTAACCTGTCCGTATAAATGAACGAATAGGATAATGCAGGTAAAGTAGTGGATATGCATTTCACTGGTGTCTCGTCGATAATTTCTCCGACCAGATTGATCGTAAAGGCGCAAATTATTCGGAAGATTCGCAATCCATTGCTCCAAAGAACTGATAATGCATGTCACCTGCTTATGGTCTTCCAATCAGCATGCTGCCATTCCGCCAAGCTAAACTGGGGAGATGCGCAGTTCATCGCCTAGTGAATGTTTTAAGAGTAGCACGCACTTGTTCTAGAGAGATCTCAGCTTTTCGATCTTGGAACTCCACAATTTTTTCGAGGAACATATTCAGCCTCGTGTATTCAATGAATACCTCTGCTGTAGTATCCGCAGACTCGAAATCCCCAAGTCCCAAGGGGCGCAAGTCCATGTTCTGGGACATTAGGAAGGCGGGACGTCCAAAAGCCGCCGCCTGCAGCTTATCCGCGGCCTAGGCACAAATGTTAGGACGCAACAGCACGCTGGAATTAACACTCACAAAGAGGAACCACATTATTCGGCGGGTGGCCCCTGGGTTGGATAATTTGGGGTAACTCGATTCTCGATGAAGGCCCATCTGATATGCAAGCCGCACGGCGACGCCGAGCCAGTGGTAGGAGGAATCAAGGCTCACCACCACAGGTGGGGTTATAATCCAGAAGCATAGAATGCAAAGGGTCTTTAGTATGGCAAGATTATCGTGCTCATGTTTGGCATAGATCAGGGTCTTGATCTTGAGGTAGTACGGCTCGCTCAAAAGTGTGGGGAATTGGTCCCTTGGATATCGGAGTTGGGAACCGATCAAACAGATTGCCTGCAGTAGTAAGATAGATGGCTCTTCAACAAGCAAGTCCGCTCGATCGATGACGGGCGCGATATGGTAAAGATGTTTGAAATATGTGTCGGCGAAGACCTGAATCTTGGATGGAGGGGGAAGAGACGTCGCATCGGTGACTCTTAATATCTCATTATGGACGTGTTCTGGGAAGGAACCAGCCTTCGGCATTACCGAGGTAGGAACTGATGACGAGGACGACATCAGAGATTGCTCCCCTATATAACCGGTCTGATCAAGCGGCGACCTGATAGCTTGATGATGCGCACTCTGGGGCTGGCCTGAAAGACTCTGACCAGGCTGACCAGCGCATAATGATTCATTAGCGCTGCCGCGGGAATTTGAGGCCAGAGAAACGGGGCTTGCAGTTGCTGATGGCGAAACCCCGTTACGTGTCACACGGGCGCCCCTATCATTGCGACGCCTAAATAGAGGTGAGCCTCTCCAAAATATACGCAGTAACGTTATGTTCATAACGGCTTACTTGCAATGTTGACCACGCCTCTTACAATTGCTGCAAGTACTGCCTTCCTGTTCTTGGAGATCGCATCGTACCTATCAGACCATTAGTTTCGCCAGGGGCCAGAGATAAGAAGTTACATTCCTTCCGCGCGTGGCAGTGGACACAGACAATCTTTGCCCTCTCACGGAGCTTTGTATTAGTAACAGTTGGAGGAGCCATGATGACAGCTGCTATTGCTGAGTTCAGCTACTCTGCTATCGATGCTATCTGATAAAAAAAGGGAGAACGAGCGGTATGAACGTATGAGGAGACATTCTTGATTCAGGAGTTTCCAGTGGTGCGCTCGGTAGGAGCATCCAATAATAGAAGATGAATGCTGAATGCCGACACCTCAGGCAGAGCCGATTCGACAGCTATCTCGAGTACCGCATATACAGTGGGGGGTACAAAAGTTTTTAACACGCAAAGACCCTAGTTTTCACTGCCCATAATTCTGCCAGGCAAAATAATGCGGGCGTAGTTGGCTTCATATTTTCTAATTCTCTATACATTTTATATGGCTAAAAATAAGGATTTGACCCCTACTATGTGAGCTTGCATATGCGAACTTCATCCAATTGGATGGGGTTATTGCAGAATTCATCAGAAATACCCTCAGATCCTCAGATAGCGCAGTTTAGTACTAAATGAGAAGGCAGTCATTTTCGCGTGTTTTTGCGTGTTAAAAACTTTTGCATCCCCACTGTACCCTACGTATTCATATCTTGGAAGTTCAGCAATTTGATTCCTCAGATCCAACTCGCTGTTTCCCGCCGCCCACGACATGCGGTATATCATGTTACCACTATTCAGAGCATGTAATAAAAGCCTTCCAGTCCCTCAATGATAATATCTCCGTGAGCAGCCCATCTGTTGGCCCAGCGGAAGCGGATTACCATTGCAACTGAAATACATTGCAACTGAAATAGCTATAGTCAATGCACAGCACCTGTTGGTAAGATTGGTCAGCGCGGATGCGACGCGACTGTTGAAGTATCGAAACAACTCACATCTGGCAAGCATAAAAGCCAGGCATATACCGAGGCGCATCTTGAGACCGGAACACCAACGAGCCACCGACGCCTCCTGCACCAATGATGCTGGCGCTGCAAAACGGCTGCTTCCAGTTTCCTCGGATATTGTTGGTCTGCCATGTTATGATGGCGGGCAGGTTCGAGTGCGTTCCTCCAGCCAACAAAAAGATGCTGAAATATTGCACGCCCGGAATTTGCACCCACGCCAGGATGCAGACTCCCACCGCAGCCTGCAGGGCATTGTAGATAATGGTGAGACCTCGCGACTGGATCTTACCGCCCAGCCATCCTTCGACGCACATTTGAAGTCACGCGAACAGGTAGAGTCCAGGCCTGGAAACGCGAGAACAGAAAGGACGGGGTTATTGCTTACCCTGCAATTGCAGCGTTTCCGATATTAGCCCTATCCAAGAAGCTGGCGGCCATTATTAGACCAAGAGAAAAGACGATACGGAATTCCACCTTGCGGGCGGTTTTGTGCCGCTCAGCGCGAGAGTAAACTTCACGCCAGGGGCCTGTTCCGGGTCTTTCGAAGAATCGCTCATCTCGACATGTTCGGTGACCTCGTCGTCGGTCTTACAACACAGTTCAGAGAGAGTCATTGTAGTAGTTTGATTTCAGGTGTTTCTGCATGGCAGGAAGAAGATTCTCAGGGATAGACGCAACCCACCCCATGAGCTGAAGTATGTATATAAAAAATGGAGCAGGCGTCCGCGACAAGTCCTCGATATCCAGTCATGGTTCATTTCAACCGCAGATCGGCCTTCGATAGACAAATATATGGGGAAAGCTCGGTAACCGGAGCGGGGTACCGAAGGTTCGGCAACTCCTACAGGCGAGAGAACCTGGACTGAACCCAGCAGTCTCGGCGCGAGAAGAAGAGCGAGAGGGTGGCTGTACATACTTCTGGACCCCAACTGGCAGGTCTACCGGCCTGAGTGATAACCGAGACTCTCGGCCAACTGTCTGGTGTGTTCAATGAGCATAAATAACGCCATTGTCATCATTGGACCAGTCACTGATTCCATCGTGACGTCTACACTACACTCCCGCTTCCCCGTTTCCGTGTGCACGCCTTCAAACTCGACCAATTGGCCATCACCATGGAGCAATCTAAATACTCCCGCTTCCTCGTCTTCTTCCTCGTCTTGTTCACGCAAGCACTCAAACCCGACAAATCGGGCCTCACTATGGAGCAGCAGTCTAAGCCTGCAACCCAATTCATCATTGATCAGCAGGAGCAGATCCGACAGAGTCTGCCCTTCGATGACGAACGAGATTTCGTGAATGCGAACAGGGGCTTCACGGGCCGCCGTGACCCAAACATCGTCAAGAATGACACTGGTGATGTTGTGTGGAATAATGACGCCTACAAGTTCCTGAAGGACGACGCACCGGACACAGCTAATCCGAGTCTGTGGCGCCAGTCGAGGCTTGTTCACCTGGATGGGCTCTATCAAGTCACACAAGGTATCTACCAGGTGCGCGGCCTCGACCTCTCACACACGACAATCATAGAAGGCGACGAGGGCATTATCGTCATTGACCCCCTCACTTCGCAGGAGACCGGCGCCGCAGCGCTCGCCCTCTACCGGGAACATCGCGGCACAGACAGGGCCATCAAGGCCATCATCTACACGCACTCCCATGTCGACCATTTTGGTGGCGTTAAAGGCTTTGCCACGGAGGAGGATGTCGAGAAAAATGACATCAAGATCCTTGCGCCTCAGGGTTTCCTCGAGCATGCTATATCCGAAAATGTCTTTGCCGGTACTGCCATGAGCCGGCGCTCTGCGTACATGTTCGGCGCCTCCCTCAGTCGGGGACCGAGGGATCAGATCGGCGTCGGACTCGGACAGACTGTCTCGACTGGGACCATCACACTCATCGCGCCTAATGAGGATATTAGTCGCACCGGCGAGAAGAGAACCATTGACGGCGTCGAGATGGTGTTCCAGATGGCGCCAGGCACTGAAGCCCCTGCCGAGATGCTCATCTACTTCCCCCAGCTCAAAGCACTATGCGCTGCTGAGGTCGCCACCCACACCATGCACAACATACTGACACTGCGTGGAGCTCTGGTCCGCGACCCACATAGCTGGGCCATACACTTGACTGAGACTATTGACATGTTTGGCGGTGAAGCTGAGGTTGTCTTCGCATCCCACCACTGGCCTACCTGGGGCATTGAGGAAGTTGTGGAATACCTCACCTCCCAGCGCGATCTGTATGCGTACATGCATGACCAGACACTCCGCCTACTGAACAAGGGGTACAATGGTCCTGAGATCGCTGAGATGATGACCCTACCTCCCGCGCTTGATAAAGCCTGGAATGCCCGCGGCTACTATGGCACCTTGAACCACAATGTGAAAGCTATATACCAGCGCTACATCGGTTGGTTCGACGGCAACCCGGCCCATCTATGGGAGCACACGCCTGAAGAGAGGGCCAAGCGTTACGTTCAGCTCGCGGGCGGAATGGAACAGATTATTAGGAATGGGCGTGAGGCATTCGATGCCGGCGACTTCCGCTGGGCAGCCGAAGTTCTGAACCATGCTGTCTTTTCCGACCCTCATAACTCAGATGCCCGAGCTCTACTAGCCGACGTCTACGAGCAGCTCGGATACGGCTCAGAGAGCGGCGCCTGGAGGAACTTTTTCATATCGGGAACGACGGAGCTACGCAATGGAAACTTCGGGACGCCTACAGAAACAGGCTCGGCTGATGTGATAGCGCAGCTCACGCCCGAGATGCTCTTCAATGCTCTCGCCATCCTAATCAACGGCCCGGAGGCCTGGGACAAGAAGCTGGCCATCGACGTTGTCGTCCCCGACGTGGAAGTCACCTACCACCTGTGGCTGTCGAACGGCGCGCTCATTTATAGCACGGCTCCGCAGTCGACCAGCGCCAACGTGACCCTGACCGGGACTACCAAGCAGCTGCCTGCGCTCGCGGTGCATGGGCCTAATCCTGAGGCTCTAGAGAAGGCAGGCATCAAGGTTAACGGTGACAAGACTGCACTTAGCACTCTCACATCCCTGCTTGACCAGGGTGACCCCAACTTCAACATTATTACACCATGAAAAGGAACAGAGACCAACTGTCTCACCAGTCTATGCCGGAGGTGTCAGCATTCCGCATCATCTTGTATTATTGAGTGCTCCTATCGAGCACTTCACCACACTGTTTTCTGCTGGATTCAGGGGCTGAATCCGATTGTCTTTTTGGTACTGCTCATACCGTTCGTTCTCTCTCTCTTGTATGTAGATCTCTTGTATGTAGATAGCATTCGATAGTAGAGTAGCTGAATCCATTAATAGCAGCTCTCTGCAGCTTCGCCTTCCTTTCTCCACCTCTGCCTGACCGCCAGGCAGATCCCCCTGCTATTCAGGCGGACGGAAAGATAGAAGAAAAAAGTAACGGGGAGTAGGGCGGCATTTTGTAAGGCCACCTTACCATCACTACAGGCGGAGGAGCTGAACCTAGCGATGATGGGGTTATTTTCGGTCGGCGGTTTGAGGGTGAATTGTACATGAGCATGGTGAGCATGGTGAGTAGGGTGAGTAGGAAGCTGACGAGGTACTTAGGTAGATATGTCCCTTTCATTTATCCATTAGGAACGCTGTATTTCTTGTTCGTGGATGAACAGGCTTGGGTAGAAGATGACGGGGAAGAGATGTTGGAAAGAGAGACGGCGGAAGTTGATGCCTTGATTGCATATATCTTGTATGATCGGGCAGAACTTATAGCCTGTTGCCATAAATTTAACAAGGTTTCCACGGCCTTGGTAACTACAGGCGAATTCCCTTGTGCATTCACCAGTGCAGAGATTCGAACTTGGATCAACCAGTTAAGAGAACCGGGCTGCATAGCATCTGCCACAGTTCCGCACTGGAGACCATTTAAAAGTAATGCTGCAGCGAGTGAGGCACTCACATTCCTCTGCAAATGGACGGGCGACCCCAACTCTAAGAAAGCAAGCAGTCTCAAGTGCAGGTTTGCTATCTACTTTCCCATAGGACTGCATGTAATTCTCCGGTTTGTAGATACAGTCGTTCCTTTCTTTTTGGGGTGGATAATCAGGTATCCCTGAATAGATAAGACGAGCATTTCGTACCTTAAAGTACATCCCCAGCTTGACCCATGTCGACGCTGGTGGGTCAGCGTATGGCAATACACCCAAAGAGGCTAGGCGGAGACGATAGTAACCAGCGTTATATTGATGTCTATCTATCTGTCTAAAAGAAAGAAGCAGAAAAAGAAGCGGAATCCGAAGATGAAAGAATCTTCGGATAACTAACATGCTACATAGCCGAATAACTAACTAACGTTATAGGTGGCTAGGCTAGGCGAGTGCTGGATCCTCATAGGGAATAGTGGTAATCTAATCCAACAGAAGTCATTAATGACCGAGTTCGCTGAGTGATCGGTCATCTCGACGTGGACGTGCTCGGAGCTCCTTTGGAATCCATTTGGTCCATATTTATTCAGTCAAACATTTGCAGGACACATATCTCTACCCTCAACGTCTTAAAATCTGGGGTAGAATGCCAAACTTACTTCGGGATATTCGGCACCCTTACCGAGATGATACCGAGATGACCGCAACTCGGTACATTGACTCCATTTAAAGAGTCCCGCCGCTTTGAGCTGCATGTTCTGACGCAATCATCTCTCCTGTCAAGCAAATTCAATCCGTCGCTACCATGTCTGATTTCGATAACGCTTCGCGTGGCTTCTTGGGCACTGTTGAGCCGTGCACCATCAAGACTGCAGCTGGCCGCACGGCCTGGGATGCCCAAGACTACGCATTCCTACAGGGAAGTTGTCCAGATACCGTGCATCCGAAGCTGTGGCGACAGGGTCTGCTCACTTATCCCCATGGCCTGTTCGAAGTTACAAAGGGTGTTTACCAAGTGCGTGGATTCGACATCTCGAACATGACACTAGTGGAGGGAACCAAGGGTGTGGTTGTCATTGATTCCCTGATATCCAATGAGTGTGCTGCTGCTGCCCTGTCTCTGTACAGAAAACACCGCGGTGAACGACCGCTCACTGGTCTCATCTACTCCCACTCCCATATCGACCACTTCGGCGGTGCCTCCGGATTCCTACCCTCGGGCAAGGAGGATACTATTCCCATCATCGCCCCAGAAGGATTCATGGAAGAAGCCACAAGCGAGAATATCTATGTTGGACCCTCTATGCGCCGTCGGGCTAGGTATATGTACGGGTCGAGTCTACTGAAGAGCGCAGAAGGCCATGTTGGATGCGGATTGGGACTGGCGACATCACAGGGCACCACTTCCCTGATTCCCCCCAATATCTTGGTTTCAACCACCGGCGAGGAAAAAACCATCGATGGCGTCCGCATCATTTTCCAAATGGTTCCCGGAACAGAGGCACCTTCCGAATTCAACCTCTACTTCCCAGATACACAGGCCCTCTACATCGCCGAGTGCGCCACGCATAACATGCATAACATCATCACTCTGCGTGGTGCGCTTGTCCGTGATGCTAAGGCATGGTCGCGCTACCTGGACGAGAGTATTGCTCTATTCGGTGACAAGTCCGCGGTGCTTCTAGCTGGACACCACTGGCCGACCTGGGACCATGAGCAAATCAACTGCATGATTGCCGAGCAGCGTGACATGTATGCATTTATGCATGACCAGACAGTGCGTTTGATGAACCATGGCCTGACGGGTGTTGAGATCGCCGAAATACTCAAACTGCCCCCGACTCTCGATAACGCCTGGCATCTGCAAGGGTACTACGGCTCCCTCAATCACAATATCAAGGCTATTTACCAACGCTATATGACTTGGTTCGACGGGAACCCTGTTAACCTCTGGAAACATCCCCCTGTGGAAGAGGGAAAGCGGTATATCTCTTGTATGGGCGGGATTGACCAAACGGTTACATTGGCAAAGGGCTTTGCTTCTAGTGGTGATCTGCGCTTCGCGGCTACATTGTTGGGACATGCTATTGCCGCAGAGCCCAAACATGTTGGAGCGCGCACTTTGCTTGCCTCCGTCTTTACTAAATTGGGGCACGGTGCTTTGAATGCGACATGGCGAAACTACTACCTTACTGGAGCTCAGGATCTGCAGCAGACTGAAACTGTGAATCCATATGCGAAGATGGCAACCCCGGCAATGGGTCCGCTGTTGACTGTCGAGCAGTGGTTCTCTGGCCTTTCAGTTCAGATTGATGGGCCACTGGCAGCGAGCGTGTCGCTGGTCATCGACGTTGAGGTTATTGATCAAAGTCAGACGTGGCGTCTTATTCTTAGCAACGGTGCTCTGTCTTATAGATTGCTATCTGACAAGGCTACTTCCTTGGAGAAGGTGGGATTGCGGTTGAGGGTGACGAAGGAAGAACTGCGGCAACTGCTTCTTGGTCAGATGGCAGCTGAATCTCGGACGGTTGCAGGAGATTATCGGTATTTCCAGAGACTTTTGCAGTTCTTTCCATGGGGAGCCAAATCCGGAACAGAAAGCCACCTGTGAATGTCTTGAGCGGTCTTAAGCCAATACCAGACAAAAAGCATAAGTGAAATAATTCATTGTATTCAAGAAGTATCTCAGACAAACGAAACATCCAGAGAACCAAGCTGATACTCGTAATTTTCGTCAAAACATATATCAGAACTAATTAGCATACCTTTGTAATTACAAGCATAGCCATGCGTGGAAGAATGCGCATCGCTGTAGGAATATATGCTAGTGATACCAAGACAGCCGCTGAAGTAGGCCAACCGTCACATCATTAAATGCAGTAATTGGAATTTATGTTATATACAATCGAGACCAGCTCAATACTCCAACCGATCATCATGCAAAAGCTGCACATCAAACCTCTCCTCCCCCTTCCACACAGCACCAGGCTTGTTACACTCAGCAACAGCACTGCGAAGATCCCGCACCATAGACAACGGCCCACTGGCAATAACACGGGTCGGGCCACTGACAGTCCTATCCACAAACTCCGCAAGCTGTGTCCCGAGTGCAGGATGCTGCGTGTTCCCGCTTGAGAGGGACGCTGCTGAGGAAGACGGTTCGTGGATGGCGAATGTATCTTCTTTCATGTTCGTTCGTAGTGGAGAGGAGGACCTTGACGAGGATTGATCGACGATAACCTCTTTAGATTCTTCGAGTGGTGGAGCTGTAGAAGGTGTAGCGTCTTTATCATGCGTCCCGCGCGTAACAAAGACCCGAATCCGGAAGTTCGACACAGAGGCCGCAGCCTCTTTAAGCGTGTTCAGCTCCGGCTCGATCCATTTCAGATCATCCTTTCGGCGGATCACCCAGGCGAACTCGAGCAGACCTCTCCGTTGGCATGCTCGGGATTGGGAGGTTAGAGCGAGGAGAGCGGGGAGGACGAACGTCACGCCCGTGCCGCCCGCGACGCAGAAGACGTTGATGTCGTCCTGGGTGTAGAAGTCGTTTGTGAGGATTGATTGGCCGTAGGGGCCTGAGAGGAGAACTGAGGTATTTGGAGTGGGTGAGGTTGCGGTTTGTGCGAGCTGTTTGGTGATACCTTTGCGGCTGCGGATGATGTATGTATGGTTCTGGCCTGTAGTGCTTTGACCAGGCAGGTTGCATGGTGTCATTGGGTGGCTTTGCCAGAGACTGACGTCGGGAAAGCAGAGGAAGAAGTGTTGGCCGATTTTCCACTCGTCGTGGTTGTGTTCGAAGTCGAGGCGGATGATGTCGCCGTCGTGGGCGCGCTGGAAGAGCGTCATGCGGGCGTTGGGGACGTGCATGCCGAAGGAGTGGGATGTATTGGGGGTGTTGAAGTGGTGGAGCGTGAAGGTGCGGACGAGCCGGATGCCGCGGTCGAGGAACCATACGATCAGAGACGCAATCATCCAGCAGTAGAGTTGCTGCCAGTGGCCCCAGCAGGCGCCGATGTAGATCATGGCGAGGACGTAGTGCGATTTGCGGAAGAATTCGTATCCTGTCAGGCGGATGCCCCATTTTGTGCTGCCGGCGACCATCACCGAGAGCAGGATCATGGCGACGATGCCCCAGATGATGTACGGCTGGGCAACCCATTCGTTCCAGGCAGAGGGCTGGGGCTGGTAGAGCTTGCCCTCGATGATGGTCCAGCCGATTGTGTGGAGGGCGGATTGGATGTAGATGATATAGCCGGTCCAGCGGTGCAGGAACATGAAGTGGTGGTAGGGGACGCCGGTGATGAGAGATAGGAGGGATTCGCGGCTTGACAGAAGAACAGACAGCGGCGTCAATGCAAAGGCAAGGATGCCGATACGGTCAGACCAGGGTCCCAGACCGGTCCTGGTGTTGTAGACCCCCGGCGAGCCGGAGACTGGGCTGTACCAGACTTTGTATGTGATTCCGACGAAGGTGAAGACAGTGAGGTATGCGACTAAGATGGTGAGGATCAGGATCTGCAGGCGGGTTGTATGCCCGAAGACAGTCGTCACGCTCTCAGGAAGCAGATGTCGTCGACTGAAGGCCCTGATGGCAGTCCCCAGTCGGTGCCAGGCATTCTGTCGTGGACGAGAGCCTTCAGCGACCTGCTCCTTGGAGGGACCGGCCACCCGAGCAAGAGGGAAGAGATGTCGTCCCAGCGCCCACAGAAATAAGCCTCCGCAGATCACCGCCCAAAGAATGAAGGTATAAATCATCCCGAGGTCGTGCTCATGGTAGACAGCATCGAGATAGGCACAGGCTCCGGCATCGCTGGTGCAGGGGACCTGGCGGGAGGCATAACCCCAGTGGAACTCCAGCTCGGAGTCCTGACTGAAGTCCTGGATGTGTCGCTTCATGGCGTTGTGAGTGACATTGACAGATGACAGTGACAGACTGACAGACAGCGGACCAGGTTATATTCATTCTTCTGCATCCATCGGTGGACCTGACTGGATCCATGGCATCATCAATCTGAGAACAGCCAGCCCCACCAATTGAGCAGATTAGGGCTGATTATGCACCCCCCCATTGGCTGGGCGGTCCCTGCCAAGCCCGCCAAGGCCGAAATGTGCTCAAATGTGCTTGATCTAATCAGCAGCATCCACTGTGCCATCTGGATAAAACGCAGATACAACCACCCTCAGCACCTGCCTGCCTGACAGCCCAAGACTCAAGAGTCAACACCTGCCTGCATCAATCACCATGGAACAGCCAAGCCTGCTCCCGCGCATGGCGGGCATGGACATGGGCAGCTCAGCAACCAACAATTCCTGCTCCGTCGAGGTACCAAGACCAGCTCCGTCCCCCACTCCGCCTCCAATTCAACCCTCCGTGACTAACAGGTTCATTTCCACTGTCTAGATGCTCTGGAACTGGAACACGATCGACTCGTGCTTTCTCGCCTCGTCATGGCACGTCACCTCAAAGGGCATGTTCGCCGTCTCCTGCATCGGCGTCGCCCTCCTCGGCGTCTCGCTCGAATTCCTGCGGCGCGTCAGCAAAGATTACGAAGAGAGTCTGCAGCGCCAGTTCCAGCGCCATGCGATGTCTCAGCTCGACGATCCTTTAGTTTGCGGTGCGACAGCGAATGTCGTCTCCTACCGCGCGAGTCCCGTGCAGCAGATTATCCGGGCGATCTTACACGTGGCGCAGTTTGCGGTCGCGTATATCACCATGTTGATTGCGATGTACTACAACGGGTATATGATTATTTCGATCTTCATTGGAGCTTTTCTGGGCAAGTTGTTCTTTGATTGGGGGCAATACAAGGTGGTTCTGGGCCAGAGTCAGGGGCCGGTGCCACAGCAGACCAAGGCTGCGGTGGTGGAGGACGATGCGACGAAATGCTGCGGGTGATGCATAGACAAGACTTCCTTTGTCATAATAATGAGTCATGATAATATAATCGAAGCGCTGGCGCTCTTTACCAATTTATCAGCATGCCGTGTATTGCTGTTTCAACCACTGCAGACACTTGGCTACCACAGGGAATTATTCAGGGAGGCAGGCATTCATTGATACAAGACATCACACTTTTATATGTGTCAATTATACGACAAATCACCAATATCTCAATGTTTGACACCAAACTTCGCTCCACGAAGTGACATCCAGGAACCTGGGATCTGGGACGCAACACGTCCTTCCCATGTATCCCCGAACTTCTCAGAGGACACTATAACCAAGGGCGGGAGGAATTTCTCCCCGTCGAAATGAGTTGCCTCTGCGTCGATATGGACCATGAACTGACCGCTGAGTATAACCTCCCGAAGCTCGCGAGCCTTAGACAGTATACCCACCAAAGCCTGGTCTAGGTCCTTGTTTGCGAGAGCAGGGTTGCCACGGAGTTGGAGTTGTCGAATCCCTGACGCAATGTTCTCGTCAAATTTCCCATCCAGGACTTTCCCTGGGGACCAGCACTCGCGACATAAGCGTTTCCAGACATAGCGGACCGCGGATTTGAACTCCTTGCTATTCTCGTCGAGGCACCCCTTCCAGGTCTTCAGAAGAGCGTGCCATATTTTGCGGAATTGGTGGATTCTGTACAAGGAGGGTACATGGTCAGGCACTTTCATCTTCAATGGCACAGGGCGTAAAGGTCTTACAGCTTCATGGCTTGTTGCTTTTGCTCTGTAACGAGAGCCGTCTCAGCTTCCGCAGAGTCGCGCCGCTCTCTAGCAGCGGAGATTTTTTTGTTCGCCTCTTCCTGTGTCCTAAGTATTTGATTGTTGCAGGGTGCATGTTCGCCTTCGGACTTTGCAAGTTCTGCGGCACGCGCTGTGGTGTATATTGCTATCAGCCGCACCCCTTATATGGTCACATCGCATGGCCAGTTTACTTACCTACGCATTCGTTCCAACTGGCGTTAGGCACGCCCATGGATTCATTCAACTGCCGATGAACCCGCGTATTGGCCGCCTGCAATGCTGCGTGATCCGCCTGCAGCTTCGAATGCTCATCCTCCAGCTTACCATGTTCCCTCTGGTCTGCCTCACGCTCGGCTTTTAGACAACTATTGATTGTTGCTAGTCTCGCGAGCTTCTCCTCCAACATTTTTACCGCCCTCTCGAGAGCCTCCTTGTTACTCTTCAGTTCCTGCTTATGGTTATGGACATTGTCCCGTTGAGATCTTAGCTGTGTACATGTTCGGCCGGCAGTGTCCAGATCAGCTCGCAAGCCATTGATAGTCTGCATAGCAAGCCGAATGGTTTCAGGTGGATCTTTACTCTTAGAACCGCCCACCAGAGAGGAAAGTGTCCTGAGGTCGTGCGAGGAGATGTTATGACTTCGGGGCATCTTGAATATCGAGTTCTCCCGGGTCGTGCCGCAAATGGTGAACACCGAATCAATTGGGAAGACGGGGATAATAAACCCCTCTCTCTGCATATCGCAGCACCATTATTTGAGAATGAGTTGGCGGGGCAGGAGGGTGAGATTCGTGATCGTCCGTCTTCCATGCATCATAATTCCAGCAGGTGGTCACATGCCTTGGTAAGCCCAATCAATAGAAGACACGCCCGACAGCCTCGACGCAGATATGCACTGTCGATGTTCAATAGGAACGCCCCGGAACCCCTCGTGGTGTAGATCGGTGGCAAATGAACAGTTAATGTGCCTTTTATCGGCGGATACCTACGGATTCCCGCGGTATATCAAAGGAAGTATAGGAGCGGAATTACTTTTTTCGAGAAGGTGTCAGTCCGCTGAGTCGCCATTGGCGAGGAGGACGGAGCGGCAGACGAGGCTGCTAGTGATACATCGGACAACGGGGTATATCAGTTCACCGGTATAGCACTCCGTCCTCCGGCGTGGTGACATGCGCATCCGAAAAGGCGCAGTGCCCAATCTCTCCAGCTCCTGGCAGACAAGGCTCAGCACCCCATCGCAGAAGTCGATATTCGATACCCTGCAATTTGCCATCGGCACCGTCTCCCTTTTTATCGCACGGATGACAAGCTGCAGAAATAGCAAGACTGCAGCTCCCGGCGACTGGCATGCCTGATTTAAAGCGCCTGGAACCCATGAAATATAAAGCCGCTGGTAAAAGTACGGCCACGCATACTGTAATAACAATTGCGAGCGGCGAATATCCCAGTGCCATAACATCATGGTCAAATGCCCTCTTATTCTCGCCATCATAGACATTAGCGCGCACTAGGAATATACTCTGGGAGATAAGCCAGTGCAGCAATGCTGAAAAGGTAATAAAAGGTATCCCATAGCAGTAGGGCAGAGACAGGAACCGCGATGTCCGCTGATGTCCCCCGGGAGACGCTGAAACGCGGAGCCCCTGGCTGCGGAGGGAGAAGGAGTTCCATTCGTCTGCCAGAGTTATGCTTGTCAGAATGCCGTTGCATAGGACATAGAGAAAGGAGTAGATGAGCTGAGGGATATTAGCTAGAAGGACGTTCGGAATCAACTCCTCGGGCCAGGTATTGTTTGTAACCATTGTGTTGGACTGGATGGCTCCCAGACCGGAGCTCCAGATATTATCGGAGGATTTCATCTTGGTTAGCCCTAGCCCTAGGAAGGCAAGGGAGACGGCTAGAGAGACAATGTACCTAGCAACCAATTTAGCTAGCTATCGTGGAGGGAAGCCAGATGAGTGACGCACATTGAGAGAAAACTGGCCCAGCGAGTCCTAGAAAGGGATGACCACCGTCGTTTTGGCTTCGCGATATATGCTCGAGGCTTATCGGCAGAGATGTTTCTCCAGCGTTTGCCAGACAGCATTGGGCGCGAGAGGAGACAGTTTACCACTCGTGCATCATCAGGAGACTGCAGGAAAGACGTCACAGCATCACCGACTGTCAGCAGCGGATTGTCCTCGAGGAGAAACGCTACCAGGAAGATCAGGACGGCCTTGGCCAAGTTGGCTACCATTACCGCTATAGCAAGCGGCATGTTATACTCGAGCGTGCACTTTTCTGCGGTTTGCTCAGCGAGACAGTAATCCACCTTGTACCCCCCGACAACCCAATCGTCTCGCGCACGAAGATCAGACAGCCTGCTATTCGTACAGTTGTTTCGCGCGTACAGCTCGGCCTCATACTTGCATATCCAAAAATACGGGACGTCAAGATTCCAGAAGGGGTTTGGAACTGTTTGGGAAGCAAGAGACTCGACGGGCAGGTCCGATCCTTTGAACTCACGGCTAACGATGATCACACTGTTGTACTTGGATATAAAGTCGGTAGCATATTCTGAGATGCACTGTTCTGGCGAAAGACGCTCCAGAGTGTCCGAATTCCGCAGGAGCCTGAGAGCCTTTCGAACAGTGTCGGGATACCACGTTAGTATGGTGTCTGTATTCTTGGCCTTCGTATATTGTTCATTGTATGCGGTCGTGATATCGGCGGCAGTCAAGGAAGCGAAACTCGAGTTGGCCACGAAGATACCGGGCATGTTGACTGAGAGGGAGGAGTAGATCGTGGAGTTGTAACTGCTTCATCAGCGTCTGACTATTGAGAAGTAAAATGAAACATACAATAGATGCAGAGGCACAGACGACAGAACAAGACAGAGCCAGAGGAGCAAGCGCAGTCTTGGGAGCTGCCGCAGATTGCGTACACTGGGGACGCCAATATCAAGCCATTTGCCCCTTGCATGGGCCCTATCCACATCCCTCCTTGTGGGTGCTGCGAGACATTGCTATAAAAGTTATGTCAACACCACGCTGGAGTAAAACGAACATGGAATCGGCATACCATGGCAAAGTTACTAGAAGCTAACAGAAGCGTGCTGAGAATGTTGATCAAGAGATGCACCCCGGTGCTTAGCTGCTTGATACGCTCGCAATTGTCTACACGCAGAACGCCCGTTCCACCGTCTGAATCACGAAGGCTCGCCCATAGAACCATGACCAGGTTGAGCAGCAGAACTGTAGCCGACGTCACTGAGCCCATGTATAGCGTGCGCTTCCATTTTTCAACCCTGTTTGCCCCAGGTTCCGGTACCTTATAATTATCGACATCGTCCTCCAGGGTACTCTGGCGTCGCGGGGCAGTGATCGAGAGGATGAGGGCGTTTGGATTCCGCATCATTGCGAGCACCGTCCTGAGTGCCTGTTTGGCTTACCCATCCAGCGAAATAAGCAAACAGCCTGTGAAACTGATGCGGGCGGCGCCTGAATTAAACCAGCTGCGCCCAGGCACACAGCCTCCTTTACAGGGTCTGATTCCGTCTAAGCCTCTGCGCTGACCCGCACTTTGACAGGCTGAATAGCACTGGGCCAATGGGGTTGGAAATCACAGTTTAGCGCTGCTGTTTGGGCAGGATCATCGCGATCAACACTGATGGACATGGCTTCCTGTGGTGAATACGAGAAACACAACCAACAGCATCAGTGTCTTTCCAACATAAACCGCAGCCTATTTAAACAAGTACATAAAAGATCAACCCGGAATGACATCAACCAAGCCTGCTATCTGCTCTTGCCCCAGAAATCAGTGGCGTCACGATCGCTACCCCTGCATTTGGCCCGTAAGCCTGAGCTCGAGCCTTTGCGTGAGGTCCTACTATCTCGCTTCTCGCTTCCTGACCAAACAGCAATTTACCGTTCCGCTGTTCTGATAATTGCTATATTGATAACTTTCCATATTGGTGGGCGCATTTAACAGCCCTATCTACAATCCGGACCGAGGACGCAACTTAGCGCCATACCAAATGAATTTGAATTATCAAATTATCCCCAGGGTCTTCTATGCACAGTATTCTTATGCAGGGTATCTAGTCGCACTTACGCCTGGTACAGACATAGTTCATACGGAGTCCGTGTATGGGAGTATTTAGGATGAGGTATAATATTAAGCTTATAAAGAGGGTTCCTGTCATCACATTCTGGATCTATATTTTCTCCGATCGAGGTACTCTACCGGATGAGGCTGTAATTGGTATATATAGACAAGGGTGGTGAGAATGGAATCTCCAATCACGACCTGCCACGATACGAGGCCTGAGTCCGGAGAGTCAGAAGCTCCAAACGAGCGGGGTCGTTATACACAACAATCAGGCTGACATCTGGATCGTATAAATAAGAGAGCTGACTCGCCTCTTGTGGTGGTCTTTCCACAACGTTGGCCAACATCGCATCCCGAGTCTTCTATCAACCCATCCAAGTACAGCGCCCCTTTCCTGGGCACTGATAGTGAGTAAACAAATACCGCGTTGGTATACATCAGAAACTAAATAATCAGCAAAATGTGCTATCTATCCGTGAAAAAGTGCGTAATCAACACGTGCACCAACAGCATCAACGAGGCCGTTTCGTGCCGGCAGCAATCCACCCGGTCCTGCCCTGTCTATAATAAGTCCAGAGACGAATGGCCGGAACTTGATAGCGGGACTAGTGCCTCGAGGTGTACAAGCTGCCAGGCCCCTCTGACGACGGAGGAATTGAGGAGGGCGAGGGGTTAGGGCTGTGTATTATATGGATGGAGCTTTTTATGTTATTAGCTGGGACCAGTATTCATTTTCTACTGTAATGTCAAAACAATTCGGGAATGTAAACCAATTACTGCTAAACACCAAAGTCATATAGGTAGACACAGCTCCGGCAACGATGGTCTCTTATACTTGAACCTCCTTCGTCTCAGCAGTCTCCACATGCATCGTCTTCAGAACCGTCGTTTCATCACGCTTAACAAGACTCCTCTTGACAGGGTTCGGATCAGAAAAGACCTCCTCCAGCTCCTCGAGGGTGCGGTCCTTCGTCTCAGGGAAGAAGAACCACATGATGACAATCTCAATCAAGTCCCAGAACACAAAGACGAGATAGAAGTAGTACTTTATGTTTTCGAATGCCGGGCCCGAGCTGTACTGGATGACCGCACCGCTGATCGAGGACGCAAGGTTACCGACTGCAGTGCCCTTGGCGCGGGTTGTCGTTGTGAGGGATTCGGCGATGTACATAGACTGTAGCGGTGTCCAGCCAAAGGAGAATATGATTCCGAATAAGTAGATAAACGCAATAGTTGTGTTCGCGGCAGCTGTATTCGAAGGGTCGTCGGTGGCTAGCTTCGATGTCCCCGTCATAATGGCAAAAGCGACAGAGCAGAACAAGAGCGAGTATATGAGCAATGGACGGCGGCCGATTGTGTCGGTCATTCTTGCGCCGGTGATGGCTCCAATAAAGGACAGTGGAGGGTATATGCCATTGAGAAGCAGCTTGCGACTCTCTGTAACGATGCCTACGTTCTCGAGCATCACGGGCAGATAGTACGATGTGACCGAGTTGCCAGATATCTGCCCGAAGCAGGCCATACCGAGCACGCAGATGAGTCTGCGACGGGCGGAGTGGCCGGTGTAAAGCTCACGGTAGTCCCACCATTTCTTGTCGGAGGCGTCCGTGGCGATGCTTTGCTGCATTTCCTTGAGTTGCAGCACGACGATGGGATGCTCTGGGTCTTTGTCTCCATGGTATTTCGCCAGGACCTTAGCGGCGTCTTCACTGCGGTCCTGTGCCATCAGCCAGCGCGGCGACTCTGGAATGAACCAGACCCCGAGGACAACGAAGGCGGATGATATGAGCTGGCACCAGATGGGAATGCGGAACGAGTCTGGATTGTCGAGTTTGGCGCATCCGAATACGACCCAGCTGGCGAGGATGGATCCAATGTACCTATAACGTCAGCGTATTCCAGATAAATGTCGGATGTGCTGCCTACCAAGTGGTGTTGTAAAGACCAGTAATCGTACCTCTATAGGCATGTCAGCCAGTATGCACTATATAGACGGGATATATACCTCCACGCTGGATGAGCCATCTCACTGACGTAGCACGGCGCAGAAACGCAGCAGAAGCTCACACCAAATCCCAAAATGAACCGGCCTGCCAGGAACATCCCCCTGTTGGCAGACGGCGCTTGTATGCAGGTTCCGATAACGATGATCAAGGCGCCAATGAACATACCCATGCGGCGGCCCCAGTAGTCGTTGACCGGCCCGGTAAAAAAGACAGCGGGTATGGAGCCGATATTGTAGATGGCAAAGACGATGCCAGTGCTGGAACCGGAGGTTTTCCTACTCGCGTTAGAGATGGAACCGTGTCCAGGATTTGGTTGTATACATGTTGAAAAAGGCCAGGTATGAGTCCATCCCGTTCAGCCCTCCCATCAATGAGCCATCGTACCCGTTCAGACACCCGCACAGATATGGAATGACAAGACACAAGTACAGACGGAACATCGACACCGTAAAGGGGCTGTATTTCATGTTCAGGGCGTCATGAGCAACCCTGACCTCCTCCACCTCCTCCAGGTCCTCTTTCCTCGCCTCAGGTGGTGTCTTCTTTTCCTCGGCCATGATGGTAGGATAGGGTTGGAAGCTGCAGCATAAACCCCCAGTCTCCCCAGACCCGCACGCGGACTTCTTATATTCCCCCGACAATGGCAGAGAGAGACCCAATAACGGCAAAAGCAAGATCCAATCAGCAGCTGGCACGGGATAAAAGCGTGCCCCTTGCACGTCGCTAGCCAGGATTAGGCAATTTCCCCACGGGGCTGCGGTTCTTGATCCAGCTAAAGGGCGTCAAAGCGCCTCGGGGATGTCGGTACCGAAGCGAATCCAATCGAACCACACCTGAATTCCCCGCTCCAATGGCCAGAAAGTGGTGCATGCCATTGGTGGTTGGTATATTAGTGTCTTTTGTTTCAGCACCTGCTGGTGGTGTGGTTAAAGCCCACCTTGACTGCGCGAGTTCAACTGTGAGTACTGCTGCAATAATGGATGGAGATCTGGATTCGAGGAAGCGGAAGAGAACCTCTCACGCGGTAGGTGTCCCGGATTGTTGATATTTGTTAATATTAACGGACTGGCTGGGCAGTGTGACGCGTGCCGCCATCGCAAAGTCCGGTCTGCAGTTGATTCCTTCCGACAGCCCCAGATTAACAATTAACAATTAACATCTCTAGATGCGACGGCCGTCAGCCCTGTGCAACCTGCTCGGCAACAGCTGAAGACTGTCTCTACGGTGCAGAGGCGATACCGTCGGTCCACTTCCAGAATATTCTAGGAGTTTGCTGACGAGGCTGTAGCAAGAGCAAGTCTGATCTGATCCTGGATGTGGTCCTCCGTTCAGAGAACCTGCTGCGTGAGATGTCTGCCCATATGGTAATCCTCCTCTGTTTACTTGTATTATTTGTACCAGCCTAACTGGACAGCAGCAGACTGTTCTGGGCCCAACAACCCCCGTAGACCCCCGAATAGCTTCATCGCCCCTTGCATTCTTCTCCCCTCCCACAATTGATTCCCATCGCCCTGTGACATCCCCTGACCAGATCTCCAATGCGATTCTGTCGCAATTCCATTCGTCAACAACCGAGTCGATCCTAGCTTGGCCTCATTTCAAAGAGTTCCATCCGCTGCGACAGAACTATCAGGGCTCTGTGTTTTACCTAGAAAGCCAGCGTTCCCCGTTCAAGCATCGAACTACCGGCACCCTACCCTACGTAGGTAAAGCAGAGCTCGATAACATCCTTCACAGCTTTGAGCAGAATGTCAACTTCTGGTATCCGACCTTGTCTCGGAATAGGAGTACCGAAGTGGAGATCCACATCCTGTCGAACAGTCTAGATGAGGGCATCGCCTCTTGTCTGGCTTTGCTGGTCATGGCCCTTGGCTGTGCCAGTGAGCTGATTCGCTCTGTTAGATCAGACGCCACTGCGAGCCCTGATGAGCTGGAGCAGCGACATCGATGGCAGCTTATGAGTGGCTTATACTTTGACCTTGCCTTCAAGAAGATATATCTCGCCCAGGCAGAATGTACCACAGAAGCTGTGCAATGTCTGTTCTTCACAGCGTAGGTACCGCCCTCTTTGACTGTGTAAAACTAACATTTCAGTATATTCTTTGCTTTCCTTCAACGCCCTATACAAGCGTGGTCCTTTATCAGCGCCGCCGCAGTCAAATGTCGCTTACTGCTGTCATATCCCGCATCCGAGGCCGAACCACAGCACCTCGAGTGCCTTCGCCGGATATTCTGGTCATGCTATATTCTAGAAAGGTCAGTAGCATTCAATCTACACTGTCTTGTCTAACCAGAAAAGTGACTACCTCGCCGAACTCGCCGCCCTTCCTCAAACTGGCATTGCCGATATCGAATCGTCCATCCCACTACCAGGAGAATACCACACGCACACCAGTCCAACAACAGAAGAACAGTCCTCCCTGTACTTCCTTGCGTGTATATCCATGCGCCGCCTCCTCAACCGAGTCCACGACCTCCTCTACGCACGCAACAACGGCGTCGCCTCAGATATATACCAATTCCCATCCGTCGTGGCAGAACTAGACCACCAGCTAGAAAAATGGAAAGACCTCCTCCCGCCGCCATTCCAATTCACCGAGGACCGCGAACCGGCAGGGTCCACTGAAGCAGGCTTCCTGCGGCAGCGATACCTCACTTGTAAAAGCGTCATATACCGACCGTACCTTACCTGGGCGCTGTCGCTTACAACACGAGGCGAGACGGTGTCTCCAGCCGTATATGAAGGATGCAAGACATGCCTCCAGGCTTGCTGCCTGCATGCTCAGAACCTGCATGGATTTCCGCAGACGATTATGGTTGATACGTGGATTTGCTCTCTTTCGTGCGTCTGTCGCGCTCCTTCATATAACCTGTGCTGATATGGATAGGATGGCATCTGTTATGCTTATTACCCTGGCGACTGCACGAGAGGTTTCCCTGCGGAGCTGTCTTCCGGCTAATGTGACCGATATAGGGCCTCATCTGGGAAAATACCTGACGCAGTGGATGCGCGTCCCTGGCCATGGGGTGTCACCGAGTGTGATGCAGAGTATCCGATTGATTGAGGATGCCAGTGTATCTTTGCAGGATATTCTAGATGCATAATGTGTACTAATATATTAATATACATATTAATACACTTTACTCTCCCCTTGGATGAGAGCATAGGGGATTCTGGGGCAACCCAGTGGGAAAGGAATATGCAATTGTGGTATCGGAAATGCATTGGCGGCGGGAGTAATACGCGGAACTGCGTGTCCGAAAGTGAAAGGGCCTGTGAAGTACCGAAAATCATTCATAAGAAAAGCATCGCCATTATCAGTCGGTTTAATCTGTATTTCACCACTTGATCCTCCCACAAGCCAATATGAGACTGTGGACTCGACCCGTCGCCCTCAAAACTCCTTGCGTGAGAACCCTAGAGCCGGTATGTTAATGTCTAAGGAATGCCACGGTTTGTCTGGAATTGCTAACCAGTGAACGCTAGTATCACCTTCGCCAACAGGCACTATCGACTGCAATAGATGCAAATACCCAAAATCTACCACTGGCTGGGTTACGCATTTTGGATCTCTCACGCGTGCTCGCCGGTCCGTTCTGTACCCAAATCCTCGGGGACTATGGGGCGTCTGTCTTGAAAATAGAACAGCCACATCTGGGCGATGAGACGCGGAGTTGGCGTGCTCCCAAGGAGGCGCAAATGTGGAAGGACGATGCCTGCAACATGAGTCTTTACTTCTCGGCTGTTAACCGCAACAAACGCTCAATGACACTCAACCTCAAGTCGCCGGCCGGAGTTGAAATTGCCAAAAGGCTGGCTCGGGAGAGTGACGTTCTCATCCACAACTTCCTGCCGGGAAGAGCTGAAACAATGGGGCTGGGATATGAAGAATTGAAGAAAGACAACAAGCGCCTTATTTACACATCGATCTCTGGGTACGGCACCAACGGACCCAATAGATCCCGCCCTGGATACGACGCAATTGCACTGGCGGAATCAGGCCTTCTCCATGTCACCGGAGAGAAGGGAGGCCCGCCCACGAAGCCCGGGGTTGCCATTGCGGACATGTGCACCGGCCTTCACGCACACGGAGCCATTTTGGCTGCGTTGGCACAGAGGCAGAGCACCGGCCTTGGAACTAAGATTGAAGGGAGTTTATTTGAAACGGGCCTCAATCTTCTCATCAACGTGGGCGTCAACGCCTTGAACCTGGACACAAACGGTGCCCCCGAGGAACGACGACGAGGGCAACGCTGGGGCTTAGAGCACCCCAGCTTGGTCCCCTATGGTGGCTTTAAAACACAGGACGGCAAGACGATCTTTATTGCCGCGAACAATGATCGCCAGTGGAAAATACTGTGTGAGAGAATCAATCTCGCCCATTTGCTGCAGGATATCAGATTCAGTACCAACGACGGGCGTCTGAAATGTCGCCACGAGATCAACCAAAGTGTGCAAGAAGCAATCAAGAAGCGAACCAAAGACCAATGGTTTCAGCAGTTCGAGAATAGCGGTCTTCCTTACGGAGTAATCAATGATGTGGTGGAGGCCCTCGAGAGCCCTCAATCGACAGCGCGAGATATGGTTATAGATGTTTCCGACTTCGAAGCGTCCAGAGATGGAAATCTGAAGCTAATTGCCCCAGCAGTCAAGTTTGCAAACGCGCCAATGGGGGTTAGGTTAAACCCGCCAGAGCTAGGACAGCACACCGCTGAGGTTCTCAGTGAGCTTGGATATTCTGCTGTTGAGATCAAGGGTTTGAGGCAATCCGGTGCAATCTGACTACCGGGCTATCCTCCTGCGATTGCATAGTGCATTTAATCCATGTACAGACTTGTGTCTTTCTTGTGTTTTGATCAGAAAGCTCCTCCACATGCATGGAGCTTTATCAATCCACCTAGCATTATAGACCCGGTTGCTACAAATTTAGAAAATACGCGGGTTATCCAAGGTACCTCCATCTAATAAGTTAGCACATATTGCTCCAGCTTTAACGGTTTTCCGAAGAAGATTATCTTTTCAAGCTAAAGCTAGTGTAACGGTGGCCATTCTTCCGTATTATAGTGCTCCAGTACCAGGCCTAGGAACAGCAAAATGGATAGAAGACGAGAATTTCAGATACGACCTGGATATAATTTCTCCTAACAGACGCTGTATGAAATACAGGCAGGTTATATGGAGGCTCTTTGCATGGTATCGGAAGTGGAGCTGCATATGTCCGTTACACTTAGTCAAGCACATCAGCAACGCCGATACCAACCTTGTAATGCGCGAGTCGATTTAAAGCGACGTACGGCTGCAAAGCAAAGCAGATATTCGATCACAGAAAGTCCCCTGCAAGTCTCTCACCATGATTCGCACTCCTGCCTTTCGAATGCCCCGGGTGCCCTCCCTCGCCTCTATGAGAAGTTCAATCCGAGCCTTTCGGGGACAGACAGCGACACTCGCTCGTATCGGCGAGGTAAGAGAGCTAGTCCACGCCCAACAGCAAAGGACTATGGGAAATCCAAAATTGTTCCATACCGTCGCACCAAAGCTCCAAGCAACTTCGCCATCTGATCAGCGGCCCACAAGCGATCCACGAGTCGATATCCTCTGCTCTGTCACACCAGCGCCCGGCGGAGGCAATAGAACAGTCGCCAATGTCACCGTCTCAAATCCGAAACGCCTCAACAGCATAACCGGAGACATGGTGCAGAAGCTCGCTTCGACCCTTCGACAGCTATCTCAACAGCCTGACCTGCGCTGTCTCGTGATCCAGGGTGCTCAAACCGCCACCAGAAGCCCGGCCATGACATCGGGGGCAGATGTGTACCAAATGGCCAATATCAAGTCCTATGAAGAAGCCGAGGAATTTATATCCGGGCTCCATGAGGCCTGCCAGGCGATGCGTGACATCCCAGTGCCGACCATCGCAAAGATTGATGGCTTATGTCTTGGGGGAGGTTTGGAATTAGTTGCTGGGTGTGACTTCCGTTATGCAACTCGCAGATCGACCTTCAGCATGCCAGAGACAAAGCTTGCAATTCCGTCTGTTATCGAGGCGCGTCTCCTAGCAAACATCATCGGCTGGCAGAAAGCAAAGGAGATGGTCTATTTTGCAAGGATCTACACTGCTGAAGAAGTAGAAGCTTGGGGACTGGTGGATAAGACCTGCCAGGACATGCAGGAGCTGGAAGAGACAGTGAATGAAGCAGTCACAACCATCTCTTCCTATGGACCCAAGGCTATGCGGGAGCAGAAGGCGCTGTGTAAGTTCTGGGAGGAAAATGACCTGGTGTCTGGAATTAAGGCTGGTATTCATTCGTACGCCAGTATGTTCCAAGATGGGGGTTCGGAGCCTGCCCAGTACATGAAGGCGTTCACTGAAAGGAAGCGGTAGTTGGATTCTCGGCCTCCTGAATGTATGATATATAATGGCCGTGGGTATTCTTTAACTACTTACACCTACGAAGGTAGACCCCAATTTCAAGTATCCCATAACAGAGCATGTTGCTGTAGAATGACAGTGTTTCAATAACGCCTTCTCGTGAGAATAACAATCGATTGGACCTGATCAAACCACTAGATCCCAGCGCGAGCTCATTGCACTGGCAAAGGCAGGCAGCAACTCCTAAGTACGAGACTGGTTTATGAGGCTAGGCTTCGGCCTTCTTCATGGTAAGCCCCGGATCTACACGGCAAAGCAATGTCCGTATCTGGGGCTGTACTTCCGGTGCATTTGCCTCGCGTGCTGTACTATAAGATGAAGGGAACGTAGCCAAAATTGTATCTTGCAAGTCAACGCTGGAGGTAGGGCCTTTAATAATGCAGAGGATATTCCGGAAGCTTGCCATAGCGCCCCATGGCTGTCTTGCGCTAAACGGCAACGACATGATTTTGGCTTTGCTCTTTGCGTTATATGAAGAAGTCGAATGTCATATTGTTTGCGAATGAAAATTCATCTGACAGGGCGTCCAATCCCAGGTCACCCCAACTACCGGGGTCAAAAGCAGTAATACACTCGTTGTCTTGGACTGCTCTAGTCTTAGCCTTCGCCCCTGACGTGCAATCATTTGCAGGAGACTTACTATCAAGGTCGGGCGCCTGTCTACCATCGGGGCGATTGGTGTCGTTATCGCGCACCACATTCCCGAAGCAGGTCATCAGGGATTTCAATAACTTCAGAGGCTTTTTCAGGCCCGCACTACAGCCTCTCTGGAACTCGAGAAGTGCATCCCAGAAAAAGTGAACGCATTGGATATATCCGACGCGATCCCGAGGGCATTGTTTCAGCATAACTAGGGCAGCGCAGTATGTAGCGTATGATATGCTATATTGGGCCCTTCGAAGTGTAAAGGCTTCCCTATATGCTTCAACCAGTCTCCAAATTTGAATTGCTGCTTCGATGCATTTTTCAACTCCCTCCTTCTGCGATTCGGATTCTACAGGAGAGTCATCGTGCTGGACGAATGGTTGTTCGAGGAGAATTACCAAAGTCCAATAGGTTGTGCTGTAACGGGGAAAACCCAAAGAAAAGAAGGTCAGCCAAGTTGAAAAGCACTCATTGATAAGCTGGGGGGAAGAATGCTGAGCACTGACTGTGGTGTGATCTGGTGTGGCGGGGGGGTCATATCGGCGTTCGGATCGAAACGCAAATGTGGTGGGAGGGAAGATCTCCAATCATCTAGCAAGCCTCTGATCTCCAGTCTGGCCTGGAGCAAACTTGACTCAGGGGAGCAGTTTACACGAGGGGAATAGAACTCCTCGATAATCCGCGAGGCGATAGTGCACAGAGGGATCAGGTTTCTGAACGTGCTAAGCGCATATGAAGGCCGCCCCCTATAGGCAGCGGCATTGGAATCTAAATTGCTCAGTTCTTCTGTATAAGGCCTCCACTCCTCCAACTCTTCGTAGGTGTCGAGGTATTCCCTGGAAATGGTCCCTACCGAGGCGGAGAGGGCGGGGGATCGTCCAAGGAAGATGGACTGGAATTTATCGCACACATAAGCCCCCCAGAATACTCTTCTGCGAATTTCGAGCTCCGTAGTAGAGAGTGTCGTAGGCAAATCCATCTGCGTGGTAGCCGGGATATCAAGATGATATCCAAGATCGATCAACATTCTATATGCCATTCCGCAAAATGTCCATCCGACACTTTGTTTACCCTGGGGCACCAGGGTAGAGCCGCACAACAAAAGTGCCACGATTGTGGGCATTGTGGGCCTTTCGAGATAATTGGGAAGGAGGATTTTGAAGCGATTGTAGAATCTCGCTGCACTTTCTTGTGGATTCGGGTCTCTCAGATACGAGCAGCACTGGTCACTGTAAAGACAGCTGGAATAGAAGATAGCGTTGAGAAGAAGTTTATTGACGTATGGACCATTGTTAATCAAGCTATCCATGATGGCAGGGCGGTATGAAAGAAGGTATGATAGGTGCTGTCGGTTCCAGTGTAGACCAAGTAGGTGCATCCCCAGGTCTTTGGGTATGCCGTCGAAGTCAATGTTTTGGCCGACCGTCGGCATGGAGAAGATGGTCAGCTCGGCCTGTCTGCCGATTGCTGCGGCAGAGATGAGTTCTTGCTGTGCTATTTTGTCACAGGACGGTACGGCGCTTCCAGAGCATGCAGGAGGAGATCTCAAAATTCCTTGTAGGGACTGTATGCGGAGGAGACTGGTGGCACCATAGACTTGTTCCTCATTGTTATCCGCCGCGGATTCCGGAGATAGGACTCGAACTGGTTCGTTGGACTGAGACGCTTCTGCTGGTGTATCTGAATTTCCCCTCGTCACTAGACGCTGAGAATCGGTGGTCTCATCCCTAGGATCTAGAAAGAGAGGTGAGCAGTGCGACTCAGGCAAAGAGGCCTGGACAGGCCGTTCATTCAAGCCACTACTGCCACAGACCCGGCTGGGCCCACCGCTAACATCCCTGGAGACTTCCACCGAGACCCCCGGAGAAGGGAGGTGGCTTTCTCGCCAGGTAATGCTGTTGCGGACTTCTTCCAGCTGTGCCTGCTGTTGTCTGATATCTTCTTTCTTTCCCCGAGTCGCAGATCGACGGGCGTCCGGCGGATACTCGCACGGCTGGTCTCGCACGCGACATGATCTGCAGCGAGGACGGATGCCATCACATCGCACCTATCGAGATGCCGAGTTAGACTTCCTGGTGCGACCGCAGCAAGCGACATGGAAAGATTGATGAGGGGATGCGGCTAATGCGACTGGCCTGAACGAAGACAAAGCACGTCAAAAACAGGTGCTGCAAACCTTTTTCAGACGACATCCCTTACAGGTGCGACATGTGCTATCGGGTCGTTTTCCCTGGCTGCCCATTGTCCCGGACGCAGACCGACTCAGCCATGGGGAACGAAGGCCAGGAAGCTCCAGGGAAGCAAGAAGCGGACGATGGAGGCAGTCAAGCTCGAGCTCTTAGTCATCTACACTTGATTAACAACCTACATAGTTAAATAGCTTGGTCGGTTACTTCATTAACTAACTAAACCCCGCAATACACGATTGCCTCGGGCCCATGGTCCAAGCGCGCTGCCGGCCGGGTCTATATATCTAGATGGATAACCGCCAACCCTAAGTCGCCAGTCACCGAACCCTCCGCGGCCGATCGATGAGATGTCCAGGTTTATTCACAGAGCCCCTGGTGACATCTGGATGTTTAAGTCTCTGGGCCTACTTCATAACCTAGAGGCTTTGATCATTGGGCCCTGAACGCATCCTCGGTAGACGTGGGGCAAGGGTATGCCGTATTGCAAGCAATGTCCGATACATCACCGAAACAGCGATCGGGTATTTGATGCGCTCTGCCTAAGTATCAACTCGCGGCAGCAGTGCTGGGCATCTTCAACTTCAAACGAGGTGACCGACTACTCCGGCACACAGGAAATGGCAAAGTTACCCGGAGTGCCAGACCTCGATCTCGGCGTGTTCTGGATGGCTCCCGATTACTGCAGACATTTAGACCCCTCCCAGTAACCTCTCAGGGACGAGAGTTCGAGATCCGATCAAAGATACTAGGTGTTTATGACAAGGGAGAACCTGGCACAGTCGTGGAAACAGAATAGCTTAATCTAACAAGTGTCTACTTAATATAGTGTTCTATAAATATATAGATCCAGTTACTGTATAAAGTAACTATATGGATCGGGGTACGTCATCCGCGGGGTCACTGTATCAACCCCTCATCACATAAGAACAACAGCAACAACAGCAACAACAACAACAACATCCTTCAGCTATCCTCAATTAAATCTATCAAAACAATGCCCCCAACATACCCCCGCCCCGACTTCCTCCGCAAATCCCTAACCTGGGCCTCCCTCAACGGCCCCTGGTCCTTCACCTTCGACGACACCAACACCGGTCTCTCCCAGAACTGGCCATCCACGGGTCTCCCCCCAACGCACTCAACCCAAATCACCGTCCCCTACGCCTTCCAAACCCCCGCCTCGGGAATAAACCTACAAGAAGCCCACGAAGTCATCTGGTACGAGCGGCGCATCAAGGACATCCGCACCGAGCACGACCGCACAGCAGGGAACCGTCTCCTCCTCCGCTTCGGCGCCGTCGACTACGAAGCTGAGGTCTGGGTTGACGGGGTTTCTGTCGCGACACACCGGGGCGGATACGTGCCCTTTGACGTGGACATATCGGATTCTATCTCTGCGCCCGGCGGTGAAGCCCGCGTGACGCTGCGTGTTCGCGACTCCCCGACGGATCTTACACAGCCCCGCGGGAAGCAGTACTGGGGCCCTGTGCCGGAGAGTATCTTCTATACGCCGACGAGCGGGATCTGGCAGAATGTTTGGGTGGAGGTTGTGCCGGGTGTGAGGATTCGGGATAGTAGTGGGGGGACGGTGTTGAGGGGGGATGATATCGAGAGTGGGAAGTTGAGGGGGGAGATTGCTGTTTCACAGCCTGGTAGCGGGGGATATACTATTACTGTTACAACAGCATTGGCTGGGGCTGTGGTTGGGAAGGCGAAGGTTGATATTCCGGTAAATCAGGTATCCGGCGCCTTTGAGGTGGATGTGCGTGTTGCTGAGGGCGCTGTTCCGAAGGAGGGCATCTTTGCTGGTGAAGGGGTGTGGTATAATGGCGTCGCACTGTGGGCGCCTGAGCATCCGGTTCTGTATGATGTTGTTCTGCAACTGGCTGGTCCGGATGGAACTGTAGTCGACGAGGTGCAGACGACTGTTGGCATGCGAAGCGTCACCTGGGAGAATGGGGATGGCACATTCCGACTGAATGGCAAGCCGTACTTCCAGATGCTCTGTCTAGACCAGGGATACTGGCCTGAGACAGGCCTGACTCCTCCATCCGCAGAGGCATTGAAGGAGGATATCATCCTTGCGAAGAACATGGGCCTTAACGGGTGCAGAAAGCACCAGAAGGTCGAAGACCCGGCCTTCCTTTACTATGCAGACCGACTCGGATATCTGGTCTGGGGCGAAATTGGAAACGCGTACGAGTTCAGCACAGACTACATCGACAGATTCAACGACGAGTGGGCGCAGGTCGTCCAGCGCGACCGAAACCATCCGAGTGTCGTTGTCTGGACTCCGGTGAATGAGAGCTGGGCGTACAAGAACCTGAAGGACAACGCGCAGGAACGCAGCCATATCCGGTCCCTCTACAAGACCACCAAGTAAGTTGATCCGTGATATCCTCGCCAACAATATATTAATCTACGACAGATCCCTCGATCCCTCTCGCCCTATCAACGACAACTGCGGCTGGGAGCACGTCCAGACAGACCTGACAACATATCACGACTACAGCGACTCCGCAGAACTCGCCACCATCTGCTCCAAGATGGAAGGCGGAATTCTTTCACGGAAGCTCAACGGCGAGATGTTCCTGGATCCAATCACCCAAGGCTCGACGGTCACCGATCCCGGCTCGAAACATAAGCCCGGCGCCCCAGTGATCTGCTCGGAGATGGGCGGCGTCAATATCGCCCCGGCAAAAGGGGCTCAGGCGTCCTCCCGGGATTGGGGATATACGACGGCCGCCGATCCGAACGATTTGCTTGCTCGGTTGGAGAAGTTGTTTATGGCTGTCGTCAAGGGCGGACATTCGTGTGGATTTGTTTATACTCAGCTGTAAGTTTCATACCACCCCGACTGTATAGACTACTAACAATTCCAGGTCCGATATTGAACAAGAAGTAAACGGGCTGTACTCGTATGACCGGAGGGAGAAGGTTCCTGCTGCCAGAGTCAAGGCGCTCATGGACGCAGCGGCGGATTATTACTACAAGAAGGTTGCACCTGCATCCTGAGCTGTGGAGTGTAATTGACCTGTATCCAATGGCTGTAGTAAATGGAATCCCATGTTTTGCTCGTATACTCTAGTCTGAATCCTTAAAGCTTAGGAGTATTCTAGTGCCTAGTCCGACCGATCCTTCGGACTCCACGAAATCCGGCAGTGTCTAACTTTAGCTAAACCTCCATTGGCTATACCGTCGCTCGTGAGAAAATAGTACCAAGATCGTAAAATATAGTAAGAAAAGAGTAAGGAAGCTTCGCCCCAATCCTGGCTACGGTACTCCGAAGGATCTGGTGCATCGCCATCGAAGAACTTCGGTGCCTGCGTAGCAAGAGCGGTATATTAAGCCCTACACCAACCCTCAACTGGGAGGTAAGACTCATTCTCATCATCCTTGCAACCTCCGTACACAATGAAGGGTTTCTTCTTCGTAGCAGCTACTGTCTGCAGGCTGGCCACTGCGCTTTCTCTTCGATCCTCTCCGAATGTCACCATCGATGACTGGAGTTCTGTAAGTACCTTTACTCCGGCGACACGAATGAAGCTAATCAAACCCTCGAGCTCCCACCATCGCCAGATCTCAAATGGGTCCCATGTTTACAGAACTACACCTGCGCCAAGCTCCAAGTCCCCCTCGACTACGGAGATCCATCGCGAGGCACGACAGGAATCGCCTTCTTAAAGCTCCCAGCTAAACACACCACCAACGACACGCAGAGCATATTAATCAACCCAGGCGGACCGGGCGGCTCAGGAATCGAGACACTCCTCTCCGATGGAAGCACTCTAGCAGAAATCGTGCAAGGCCGTCACGACATCGTCGGCTTCGACACGAGAGGTGTCGGACAAAGTGGCCCAGTTGTTGACTGCTGGCCTGGGAATCCCGCGGCACGGGCGCAGTTTGAGAGCCTATATTATCCTGATACTTCCGATACATCGTCTACCTCTATCGGACGACAATATGCGGCGGCAGATATCTTTGGGACGGCCTGTACTGATACTGTTGGGGGGAGTAATGGTACAGCAGCGTTTGTGAGTACGCCGGCTGTGGCGAGGGATATGCTCTCGTTTGTTAAGGCGGAGCATGCAGGCGGCAAGAGGGATGGGAAGCTGTGGTATTTCGGGGTTAGTTATGGGACGGTTCTGGGCGCCACGTTTGCGCATCTCTTTCCGGGTCATGTTGGCAGGATGGTTCTCGATGGCGTTGACGATGCGGAGGACTACTACAGGCTTGGATGGAAAGCAAACCTGTATGACACTGACAAGGCGCTCGGCTCATTCATCGATACATGCTTCGAAGCCGGTCCAAAGAACTGTTCATTCTGGAGCGATGGTGCACGGAATATCAGGGAAAGACTGGATACGTTGTTGCAGGACCTGAAGGACCAGCCTATTCCTATTCCCACCTCAGATGCCTGTCCACTGCCGATGCTGGCGACATACTCCGATCTCAAACAGCTCATCCTGCAGGCGATGTACGCACCGCTGCAACAATTCCCAACCCTCGCGGATGTTCTTTCATCCTTGGAGCAGGGCAATACCTCAGCTTATGCAGCTGCTATTACCAGCGGCTCAATACCTGCGAATCCATGCAACTACAATTACACAGAAACAGCTACAGAGGACATCAACACATTGATCGCGTGCACCGATGGGGTAGCTGGCCATGGCCATCAACAGTCCTTCCAGGATATATCCCAATTCAAGACCTATGTCGACGACTTGACCGAACAGAGCAGCTTCTTCGGCGAGGTTTGGCCGAAGACCGCCAACGCGATCCTGTGTAGGTCTTTGGATGTATCTCCGCCAAAGACTGGTAGACTGGCAGAGACTATTCTCGAAACTAGACACACGGCGAACCCGATACTGTTTGCCACTTCGGAAATTGACCCTGTCACACCTAAGAGAGGGTACGCATCCCAACTTGACAAGGTCTCCTACGTATTCCATTAACTAATATTGCTGTAGGGCTCATAAAATGTCCTCCGTCTTCCCGGGCTCTACGGTCCTGACCCAGAATTCAACCGGGCATGCTGCGATTGTCAGTGCTACGACGTGTCTGGTGGGACATCTCGAGAAATATTTCCTACACGGGCAGCTCCCTCCTGCTAATACGACTTGTCAGCCGGATGTGAAGCCTTTCCAAGAGAGTCTTTGATTAATTTTAGTTATCTAGATAGAGTCGCGTAGAGGATGTACACTCAGGGCAGGATGGTGCCAGTCAGTTCGAGATAGATATTTGGACACATACAGATAAATAGTCCATTCATTCGTTAAATCAAATATCAGACTAATAGTTAACCTACCCTATAATGGCCTAGAACGTGAGTAACCCCGCATATCTCCTCCCGACACCCCCGGATGCCCTAATCAGGAACCACCGGACTCTTGTCCGTCTCGTATACAGCACACTGCAGGATTCGGGCCATCGTGGCACCAGTTTCTCCATCCACCCATCCGATATCCCCGCTGGAGGCGCTGGAGCTGCAGCTGCTTGCTACGTCAGCGGGGTATTCGTCGTGGCTTCATAGATTTAAATCAGACCTTTTCATGGAGAACAGTATCTTAGACAGGCGGAAATAATCCAACCATTGCACGCCACTTACATCGTCATCTATACCAATTACCCGATATCTGGCCCCCTCACAATGACTACAGAATCTCCCAACGACTGGGAAAACCCCAAAGTCTTCCAGCGCAATCGCCTAAAGCCCCGCGCGTACTGGATTCCTGATACATCGCTGTCACTGAATGGCAACTGGGACTTTAATTACGTTTCCTCGCCACTGCTTGCCCCTTCTCCTTCGCACTCAAGCGAGGAGAAGCACATCGCAGAAGAAGCCGATCTACAATGGAAGCCCATAGCTGTGCCCGGACACTGGCAGCTACAGGGGTACGGCCGGCCCAACTATACAAACGTGATCTTTCCATTCCCAGTCAATCCGCCATACGTGCCGAGCGAGAATCCGACTGGGACATACAAGCGAACATTCCTCGTCCCCTCGGACTGGGATGAGTCCTCGCAGATCCGTCTGCGCTTTGATGGCGTGGACAGTGCTTACCATGTCTGGGTCAATGGGGCCGAAGTTGGATATGCCCAGGGTAGCCGAAACCCAGCTGAGTTTGATATCTCTCATATTGTGAAGAGGGGTGAAGAAAATGAGGTCTTTGTTCGTGTTTACCAGTGGTCGGATGGGTCTTATATCGAGGACCAGGATCAGTGGTGGCTGTCTGGTATGTCCTACTCTATGATTTTGATATGGTGCTAATGAGAGCAGGAATATTCCGCGATGTTACTCTGATTGCCTTCCCTTCTGCTGCTCGGATTGAGGACTTCCATCTCAAAACGGTTCTAGACAAGGACTATGTCGACGCACAGCTTGAAGTGTCTGTTGATCTGGTTTCCACCGAGGAGAGCACAGTCACCGCGACTCTCTTCGACCCTTTCAACGACTACAAGATCCTCATATCGCAGGATAAAACACTACATGAATCCAAAGGAACGGTCAATCTCGTTCTACCCGTTAGCAACCCCAAGAAATGGACCGCAGAGACGCCCTCCCTGTACGATCTCGAACTCACCCTCCACACAACCACCAACCCCTCCACCCCAATCCAAAAAATAACCCACCGAGTCGGCTTCCGCCAGGTCGAACTCCTCAATGGCAATATAACCGTAAACGGCAAACCTGTCCTCTTCCGCGGCGTCAACCGCCACGACCACCACCCCGTCTACGGCCGCTCCGTCCCCCTCTCGTTCCTAAAGAACGACCTCCTCCTCATGAAGAAACACAACATCAACTCCGTCCGCTGCTGCCACTACCCCTCTCACCCAGCGCTGTTCTCGCTCTGCGACGAGCTAGGCCTGTGGGTCATGGACGAAGCAGACCTCGAGTGCCACGGGTTCTACGACGCCGTCGCCAGACCGCTCGATATCCCCGAGAGCATGGACTACGAGCAGCGCAAGCGGCTGACGTTTGCGCAGGCGGCCGAGTTTACGTCGCATAATCCGGACTGGAAGGATGCGTATCTGGATCGGGCGGTGCAGATGGTGGCCAGGGATAGGAATTACCCATCTGTTGTTATTTGGTCGCTGGGCAATGAGGCGTTTTATGGGCAGAATCACGCCGCTATGTATGAGTATATTAAGAGCGTGGATCCGACCAGACCGGTGCATTATGAGGGTGATATGGAGGCGAAGACGGCGGATATGTATTCGTACATGTACCCGAGTGTATCGCGGATCGAGAGGCTGGCGGTGGAAGAAGGGGATGGTTTCACGAAGCCGATTGTGTTATGTGAGTATGGCCATGCGATGGGGAATGCGCCGGGGGCTTTGGAGGAGTATATGGCTGCTTTCCGAGGTCATCGGCGATTGCAGGGAGGGTGGATTTGGGAGTGGGCGAACCATGGCTTGTGGGATGAGGAGAAGGGCCATTATGGGTATGGCGGGGACTTTGGGGATGAGCCTAATGATGGCAGTTTCGTGCTTGATGGGCTGCTGTTCAGTGATCATACGCCAACGCCTGGACTTGTGGAGCTGAGGAAGGCCTATGCTCCTGTGTATGGCTGGGTTGAGGGGGGTGTGGTTCATGTTGAGAATAGGCATGACTTTGCTGGACTGGACGGTTTGCAGGCTGTTTACAAGGTTCAGACTTTGGGTGAACAGTACGTATATTTATGGTCTTGCTTGATCTCGCTGACAGAAACAGATCGAGAGTCATCGCCGCCGGGACTCTGGACCTCCCTGATATCCAGCCCGGAAATACGGGGACACTTCCCCTGCCTCCTATACATTCATCCAAGGCAGAGTCTGAGGTATGGCTAACGGTCACCTTTACAACAAAGCATGACTCCCCCTGGTCCGATGCCAACTACGAAATCGCCTGGTTCCAGCACCGTCTTGACTCCTCGTCATCTTTGACCAGGATATCTCCCACAGCCAACTTCCCAGTGACTGTCACCTCAACAAAAGCCCAGCACACCATAACCGGGGCAGACTTCACCATCTCATTCTCCCGCACCACCGGCTCACTCACAGCCTGGCATATCCACAACCAAGAAATCCTCTCGCCAACTCACCCCGCCCTAACCCCAGGCTTCTGGCGCCCTCCAACAGACAACGACATCCCCCACGACCTAGGCGAATGGCGCCGCTACGGCCTCGACACACTAACATCGTCCCTGCGGCAGCTAACAATCAACCAAGTCAATACATCAACCATCGAAATCATAACAGACACATTCATCTCCCCACCGATTCTAGCCTGGGGGTTCCAAACAACAACCACGTACCGCATAACCGGCGACGGGGCAGTCACGGTACGTGCCCATATCAGACCAACCGGTGCAAAGCCAAAGGATCTCCCTCGCATCGGGCTCGATCTGTATCTCGCGGACCGGCTGGACAGGACGGGTTGGTTTGGCCTTGGTCCTGGTGAATCATACGCCGATAAGAAGAATTCTCAGAAGGTGGGTATTTACTCCGCCGCTACGGCAGAACTACACACCCCGTATGAAGTGCCCCAGGAAGGCGGGAATAGGATGGAGACGCGGTGGCTACGACTGGGTGATGGACGGGGAGGGGGGGTTCGCATTGTCCGGGATACGGCTTCTAGTTCTGCATCTGAGCATGACGAAAATTGGGGTTCTTTCCAGTGGCTTGCGACGCGGTACAGTCCCGAGGCTATTGAGAAGGCTAAGCATGCGAATGAGCTGGTTCCTGAACCTCAGGTTCGGGTCAGGCTTGATGTTGCGAGTTGTGGGGTTGGTACTGGTGCGTGTGGGCCTACGACGCTGGACAAGTATAGGGTTCCCTGCGAGGAGAGGGAGTTTGGGTTTAGGATTGAGCCGTTTATTGGGGATTGGATATAGTCAGACAAGGGGCATAAAGTACGACTATTTACGTTTTTTACATGCCATAGGGCTTCAGATATCGTTCTTCATCTAGTCGACATTGGGGATATTCGCTACTAAGGCTAGAGGTGCTACCTACTTATCTACATGACGTCCATGCTAGTTCACACGCAGGACTCGCACGTAAATAGTCTTTAGCTTTTTAAAGGTCTCTGTATCTTCACACTCGCTTGTCTGGCGGTTCTCCATATGTTGCATCATCTCATCAACGGTCGTCGCAGTCTCACCATCACCCGGCCACATCGACAGACCTATGAGCTGCAAATACAAGCACTGGAGAAAAGCGGCTCGGTAGTGCGAAAGAAACCAGCTATACCGTTCGAACCTTGTGTCTGTTGCAAGCGCAAGATAGGCCTGGAGGTACTTGTTTGCTGAAATGCAGAATCTATGCTCGAAAGATAGTCCTGGTTAGATATTGATATGCAATGGGTTCAATGACACGTACATTGTCCAATTGTCCTGGTTCTTCGAGTGCAGACTCTTGTGCACGTTTGGGACGAGGTCGACGACAACAGCTTCAAGGGACAGCATGTCTATCACGGACTTTGCCCATTCTACATCAATCTTGACAAGGTCTAAATCATCCCATTCAGGTAGCTGACCCATCTGAGCCTTTATACCGTGCAGTATCCTGTTTAGGTCTTCGAGTTGCAAGCCATTATAAGCACGCGTCCTTGGGTCGTCAAGGATTATGCCACGAACGTGGCTTATGATGTGGTGCTCGAAGCAAGCTACCTCTGCTCTGGCGTATGATAGTAACGCTGCAATGTCGCCGTTGGAGTCGGATATAGCAGGAGGTTGTCGGGGCTTATCGCCAATTATTTCTTGTTGGAAGGGCTCCTCGGACGCTATCCCAATAGCAATGCAGCATTGGGAATCCAGCCACCGTATATGATCCCACAACCTCCGGCAAAGTTGCTGTGTCGCTGGATCGCTGGTCCACACGCTGTTTATTCCCACCCGTCGAGCTGCTACGGTCATGGTCTTGATGTAGAACTTGCGACCAGATGACTCGACCGGGCGGCCAAGGGCCAAATCCAGGAGCAATGAGGAAGTAATCGTATAGAGGGTTGGGATATCATTGAATGCGCATGCGTTGAGAGCCATCTGACCACCCGTTGCTAAGGAAAATATCACGCTATGCCTATCCTCTGTGAGCAATGGCGGATCGGCCCAGACATCCTTGTGCGCCGCGGCGGCTCCGGAGCACAGCACAGCGAGGAGAAGACATATCATGCTGGGATTTTTCAATATGAGGGGCCTGAATGCGTTGAAGTCTCTGCAGTTACCGTACGCTTCCCAGAACTCAGCGTGCCACAGCCAGAAGAATTCCAGGTCTATCAGAGGGTAGATCGGATAGACTGAATCGAGGAAGGCGTCCCATAGAACCTCGCATACAGCAAGGCTGGGTAGTCGCATCAGGAGAAACTGTAAATGGTCTATCTTGATGAGTGAAGGGGCTGTGTCTGGTGATGGTGTTACGCTGTCGATATCGCGGGTTACATCAAAGTCATCCATATACTACAACGCATTAAAGATGGTTCAGTGGGATAGAGAGTTCTCGCATACCACACCGAATACATGTCGTCTGCTGTGATCTCTAATGACAATTGGGTATGTGCACGCCACTGGACCCATCCTGTTACGGCAGCTCACACAGACTGGCAGTTCCTTTCCACACCGGAATCCCCCCTGGCGACAGGGAGTACATTCCCTCGAGGAATATCTGGCTTCTGACTTATGAGACAGTGTAGAGCCCATATTCGCGCGTATAGCTTGGACTCGGCAAAACGATTGTGTGATTGAAATAAGAATGTATATTATACGAACAAAAAGTGGTGAATCGCTAGCAGAGGAAGACATGCCCTTCCAATTTGTATCAAGGGCTGCCGCAGGAACCGCCATCACTCTGGAAGGAGCATTCAGGGTACAATATGGCTAATGGCATGAGTGCCGGCATATCTTGTCTTTGCGGGAAGTCGTAGCCTCCTAAGCCTTCCCAATCTAGACCACACTGACAACACGATCAGCAGTTGATGCTCGTACTATATTGGTCAACAGTAAAATGGCCACGAGGCTGTATCTCGTAGTATCATTGAGTCGCGGCTAGCCCTGCATCAACAAGAGGACCGTGAGCAGGCCTCCCACTATCACAATCCAGCAACGCCTGAGGAACCCTCGCTTCGTTTCTCCCCAGGCCGTTCCACGCGGTGGCAGAGGGAGAAAATCCAGCTTTGCTCCGCCATCTGCAACCGTAGACTGGAAGAACAGTGCCATCCGCTCGGACGTCATGAACATGGGACCAACAAGTCTTTTCACGAATGTAGCCCGCGTATGCAGGCGAATGGCCTCGTATGACGCGTATCCAATTATCCTAGACCGCTGGTGATGTGACTTTCTGAAGTTGCTCAGGCTCTCGTCTACCGCAGCTTGAGACGGCTTCCCTTGCGTGCAGTGCACAAGCTGATACAGTTGGCTTGCGAGCGCGGCCGCACTCTCCATGGCCATACTTGCGCCGAGTCCTGTATTTGGGCTTGCCTTACTATGTCAGCCTGTTTCATTATCATTCTTCTTAAGCCTACCTTGCTGATGCTGTCACCAATGCACACAATCCGGCCACTGTGCCACGTCTGGAACACGTTCTCTTCCACCAGCGCAGAAGAGAACGATGTCCTTGCGTTGAATACATCTCTAAACCGTACTTCGTCCCATATCTGCACGTCTCCTATGCTCTCGCAGAAGCTGATGTTGTCGGCCGTTGAGTAGACGGGTTTGTCAGGATACTGATATCGTCGATCCAGTTTGTCGACTACAAACCAGCCAAGTTCACTGTCCTTGCCGCAGAAAACGAATATCGCAAATCCGTCGTGGCAGCGGACTATTTGCTCTCCAGCGCGTATGCCTGCTATTTGTTTCGACATCCCAATCAAGACTCGATATTCCGACGCAAGGCCTGTACTATATTAGCAATTATCCCAGTGATAACAGGCAGACCCAGCTTACTAGTTGCCTCTTGCATCGCACCCTTCCCTGCTGCCTGTAGCATGTCCAATCGAGCAATGCTATTCACGCCGTCTGCCCCGACGACTAAATCCCCCTTGTATACTCCACCATCAGCCGTATGCACCGCGACTTCTGATTCCTTATGATAAATGCCCGTCACCCTCTTGCCTCCTATAACATTGGTTGACTCCCGGAGGCCATCATACAGCACCTCCAACATCTTCTGGCGCGTAATAACATTCACCGGGTATCCATATCTAACCCAGCATTAGCACCACCCACTCGATACGAAGCAGCTCACCTCCTCTCCAACTCAGACAACCAGTGCTGACTCGAGCATTGTCCATCTGGAAATCCCGTTCGAGGCGTCGTAATTGGCTCTGAAACCTCACTCATACTCTCATAGAGCCCGAGTTGGTCGATGATGCGTGCACCGGACGGCGCTATGACAAGGACGCCGCCCAGTCGGGGGCGGAAGTCATGATGCTTTTCTAGCAGCGTATACGATATCCCTGCGCGTTCTAGGGAGTGTGCGAGAGTTAGGCCGGCAATTCCTCCGCCTATTATTATCACTTTGAATTGCTTTGAGTGGCCGTTCGTGGCCGTTTCTGTCGACAGCATCGTGAACAGCTTTGGTGTTAACGTAAAGTCTGGAGGAAGTGGGAGAACTGAGAAAGTACGGAAATTCAAATTTGGTTTCCCTCAAGACAATCAAACAGAGAAGCGGCTGGATGTGTTACAGTTTCTGTCTGCAGCATGGATTCTGTTACACATATCACCTCTCATGCGCTCGGTAGCAACATGTTTATCCAGGCAGCTTCCATTGTATATATGTTCATACTAGAAATAGTGGGCAGCCATGGCCCTACTCAACCTTATAAATGTTATATCCATCGATTCCCTAAATTCACAGGGCCGCATTCTGACATTTCAAACCCTCGTTCCAATCTCATTCACCAACACCTCCCAAGTCCGAGGTTACACGCTCGCTTCAGCAGAAATAGTGACAGGTGCAGTCCATATATAAATAATACGACACTACGCATACTCGATTTCTACTCATTTCTCACGGCTACAGCCCCATCCAAGAACCATAAGTGGGAGACCCGTGGAATAAGCCTTTTTATTGGGAATATCCAAGAGCACCTCTGTAGACCAAGCGCTGCCTTCTGGATTCTGCTAATCATGGAGGGAAAGCTGGTCTTTCAGGGTTGTAAGCGCGACTGGACTGCACAGGCACGCTTGTTAGCAAAGTCCTGTCACACCCCCGTGGAACCTAGTTGATGACCTGCTTGACGAACGGTACTTTGCTGAAACAGACATATCCGACTCAAATTCCGGGAGTAGTGAATTAATGTCAGTCAGAAATAAATGGCCTAATTCGAGGTTGCGTTGAACCACGCAACGACAGATATCAGTCTATTTCAACACCACCACTTAACTATTTCAAAACACCCAGCCAAATAATGTAATCGAATCACACCTGAATAACCCTCCCAGCATGAAACCCATCCTTACCCTTTCCCTCCGTCTTCGTCCACGGCAACACATACCCCCGCTGATTACTGACGACCGTCACCCCCCTCTCCCTAAACTCCGTCGTATAATGCGAATGCCCAAACACCCACGCCGTAACCCCACCTGTCTGCGTAATGTTTCGCAGAACATCCGTTCCGAACGCAAATCTCCAGGGACTGTTCTCGTGCTGCGGAGCCGAAGTCCGCTTGAGACACGGGGCGTGGTGCGTCGACCAGAATGGACTTCCTTTCGCTGTCGTTCTGGACTTGTTGATTCTCTTTCTGTATAGAGCGTATCTCATCTAGCAGCCAGCTGGAATCCTTTTCAAATGCTGCATTATGACTCTCAACACTCCACTCGCTGATCTTGGTGAAATCGGAAATCTTGTATCGCACGATATCCCTCGCCCCTTCGGGAATCTCAGACCAGAGTGTACATCCCAGAACCGTAACACAGCAGCCGGAATCCGGGTCTAGAATGTCATGTCGTCGTCGATGGAGGAGGACTAGCCGTCCATTGAAACAGGGTTCCTGTTCGAGCTCCTTCGCCTTCCGGATCCCGTCTTCAAAGCTGAGATTGTAGAATTCATGATTCCCGAGAATGAGAAAGACGGTTTCGAATTGATCCGTCTGTTTCTGTAGGAAGGTGCGATAGTTGTCGTAGTCGACTAAGCGCCCGATATCGCCGCCGAGAATGAGGGTCTTGGCGCGGGCGGGGATGGAGAAGGATGAGTACTGCTGGTCGATTTCGAGATGGAGGTCGGAGAGGATTTGGATGGGAGGGGATGTGGGAGGAGAGTGGCTGAAGATGGAATACCGTAATACGGTATGCCAAGCACAGTTGCTATAGTATAAAATACCATATTCTATCTCCGTCTATGGTCTATTCACTCTAAACCTCTCTCTCCTGTCTGTCTGTCTCTCTCTCCGTCTCCTGCGCATCCACGATATCAACCTTATACCTGGCAAACATCCTACTCTCCACCCTCCTCTCAAACAACACATCCAACTCCTCAAACGTCCTCCCCCTCGTCTCAGGCAAGTAAAAGAAGCACCAAACCGCCGACAACGCACCCAGCCCCGAGAACAGGAATCCCATTTTCCCCCGCCAGTCCCCCTGGTCCTCGTTCATCGCATACGGGATCACAACCGCAAAGACAACAGACCAGACGAAGCACGCAACGGTCGCCAGTGCAATCGTGAATCCACGCAGGCGCGCAGAGGATACTTCCGCCAGAAGTACGTAACAAAAAGGTCCAAGCGAGAGGTCGTATATGAATGTACAGAGCAGCATCAGCGCGCATTGGGCCCAGGTTGCTGCTACCCTTGTCGAGTCATTCCCACGCGGTGCGAGATCAACAGCGCCGATGGCGAATAAAGCCACGGCAAGCGAGCAGCAGCCAAAGAGGTACATCGTGCGCCGGCCGATATAAGAGAGGAGGAACCAGGAGATACAAGTCCCGATGAATCCAATAGCCGTAAGACCAAGGTTCATACTGAATGCGTCCGACGCATCCAGGCCTGCAAGCTCCATAAAGTGCACGGCGTAGGAAATGAAGAAGACGTTTCCGGTGAATGCCTGCATGCTGTATGCCATGACGCAGATGGTGAGGCGGCGGAAGTTAGGGCCCCGGAAACACTCGAGGTAGTGTGGGCGGCCACCCTGGAAGCTTTCCTCGAGACGTAAGGTCTCGCGGATGTGTGCCAGCTTGTGGGTTACGTCGACGGGGGGTGTTGCGAGGCGGCGCAGGGAGGTTAGGGCGTCGGTGTAGCGGCCTTTGCGGCAGAGCCAGTAGGGAGGGTCGGGGACGAAGTAGACGAGGGAGAGCATGATACATGGGAGGGCCCACTGGGTGGCGATGGGGATTTTATATGAATATACCGTGTTGATGGGTTCAGTGCCTTTGAGGATCCCCGAGGCGATGAGCGAGCCGATGGAGAAGGCGAGGTTGGTCATTGTTGCTGCGAACCCACGCAGGACCAGCGGGGTGACCTCGCCGACGTAGGCAGAAGCACAGATCGGGTAGAAGGCAATGATGCAGCCGTTGACGAGCTGGCCGACGAAGAGCTGGGCTGGCGAGTGGCTGAAGAACTGGATGAAGATGAAGCCAATGGACAGGACCGAGCAGACTGCGATCATGATCCGGGGCCCGAAGCGGTCGTAGGCCAGAGCAGACAGCAGGGCGCCGAGAATAGCTCCCAGCAGGTTTGCATAGTTGAAGGCCGAGAGCCACTGGGCTGCAAGCATGTACTGGCCGTTGTGATAGTAGCCGTATGTCTCTTTGAAGACGTCGAGCCCTACGAGGCCTTTGACAACACCGCCGTCCTGCAGGATTAGTATGGACCACTTTACGAGTAGAATTACTTACGATTCCTTTCAACACGGTAGCCTAAACCGTTAGCCTATATTATGTATTTTGGAAGAAACATACCAGGTTCATGAACATCCCCCAGGCCAAGGCGGGCCAGTGGCGGCGGGCAGCAGCGAAGAAGGTCAGGGCATGCTCGTCCTTGGTGAACTCGAACGACAACTCGGCCTCTCGCAGGTCGGCGTCTGCAGGCAGCACATGCACCAGACGAACCTCTTTGCCAGCGCCCATCTTGTCTGTTGACGAGACAGAGGGGAACTGAAAAACCAGTCGTGGTGTCTTGGCTGGCGGGGCAGCACAGTGGGTTATAAGCATCTTTCATACGCCTTCTATTGGTTCCTGCATTTACATGCATGAGCAGTTTAGCACACATTAGTAAAGTAAAGACACTTCTACAACTCAATACAGGCTCTGTTTCTCATTTGCTTTAGTTGGTTGGTTCCCCGTGTCTGCCGAAATCCACCCCGACAGACCAAGACAGGAACAGAAAGCCTGGCGATCTCAGTAGTTTAGAACTTTGGAAAGCCAAATTGTCTAAATTTTAGAATAATGGATCAGCATGGGGTTGATTTGCCCCGCACCCCGCGTTGTCTCTTTCTCGTTTCCCTCTGTTTCCCTCTGTTTCCCTGCCAGTCTAACCCTATAATGCTATTATTCTGCAAGGATCTCAGTCTTCACTCCTCAAATCGCAGACCATGCGGGGCAGCTAAAGTGAATCCTTCGAGTATCACCTCAGCACTATCCAGTCAGGACCAACCGGCTTGCGGTTCGGGAATTCGCGTGCCACGAGGACGAAAATACCCCAGCACTGCTGCCGGTGTGGAGTCCCACGCTCTGTTTTAGACGTTCCAGGAGCTGATAAGCACGGATCCGCGATATAGAGGGGTAGCTGGGGGCAGCTGGGGGGTTGGCTGAAACTGCCGTTGTGCGCACCCGACAGCCCTATATAACCTCTCTCCCAGTCTGCATCCAACACTGTTGATCCAGAACTCTTCTTTCCACTCATCAACATGCCTCTCGATACTACCACCTTCCGCAACGTCATTAACGGCGAGCTGACCACCACAGCTGACACTCGCCACGGCATCAACCCCGCCACCAAGAAGCCCAACCCCGAGGTCCCTGTCTCGACCCAAGACGACCTCGACCGCGCGGTAACCGCCGCAAGGGCTGCATTCAAGACCTGGTCGCGCACCTCCTTCGACGAGCGTCGCAAGGCCATCTCCGCCTTCGCCGACTCCATCGAAGCCAACCAGGATGCCCTCGCCGCCCTTCTAACCCAAGAGCAGGGGAAATCCCTCGCCCAGGCCGCACAGGAAATCGGGATGGCTGTCCTCTGGGCCCGCAGCCTGTCCACCATCGAGATCCCCGAGACCGTCATCCAGGACAAGGACGACTGCAAGATCATCCAGCGGTACACGCCGCTCGGAGTCGCCGGCGCCATTGTCCCCTGGAACTTCCCTGTCGTGCTTGCTGTCGGCAAGATCGTGCCCGCCGTGTACACCGGTAACACGGTCATCGTGAAACCCTCCCCTTTCACTCCATACTGTGATTTGAAGCTCGCTGAGCTCGCAATCCCCCATTTCCCACCTGGCGTCATCCAGGCCCTCAGCGGCGGCGACGACCTTGGGCCTAGAATCACCGAACACCCTGGCATCGACAAGATCAGCTTCACGGGTTCTACAGTTACAGGCCGCAGAGTCATGGCCAGCTGCGCAAAGACACTGAAGCGCGTAACCCTCGAACTGGGAGGCAACGATGCTGCCATTATCTGCGACGATGTTGACATCGACAAGATCATTCCAAATGTACCCCTTACCTCCTTACCCTACCTATATATCTTAATTTGCAAAGCTAACGAGTTAAGCTCGCAATCCTCTCCTTCCTCAACTGCTCGCAGATCTGCATGATGATCAAACGCCTCTACGTGCACTCCAGCATCTACGACACCTTCCTCTCCAAATTCGTTGAAGCCGTCAAGGCCTTCCAGGTCGGGCCCGGCACAGACGAGTCCGCATTCATCGGGCCCGTGCAGAACAGCATGCAGTACGAAAAGGCCAAAGACCTGTTCTCGTCTATCGAGTCCCAGAAACTTAGCTCCGTCCTGGGTGGGAAGATCTCAGAGTCTAGTGGATACTTCATCCCGCCTACGCTTATTGATAACCCGCCCGAGGAGTCAAGGGTTGTGCAGGAGGAGCCCTTCGCGCCTATCCTGCCTCTGCTGAAGTGGGATGACGAGGAGGATGTCCTTGCTCGCGCGAACGCGACGGAGAGTGCGCTTGGTGCTTCGGTGTGGACGAAGGATCTGGAGAAGGGTCGGCGCATGGCGGATCAATTGCAGGCTGGCACTGTGTGGGTTAACAGCCACTTTGAGCTCTCGCCGTTCGCGCCGTTTGGGGGGCATAAGAGTTCAGGAATCGGGACTGAATGGGGGGTGCATGGGTTGACGCAGTACTGTAACTCGCAGTCGGTGTGGATTAAGAAGGCGTAGATTGTCTATATGCTTAATATTGACATGTTCGTATATTCCCGAAATTGAGACAGCAGTATTTTATGAAGTCTTCCTATCACCCCCTGTATACTCATCATCATCGTACACAAACAACCTCAGCACAGCCTTCGCAACCTCAACGCCATCATGCTCCAAATGTGAAGTCTCCGCCGCCCGATCCGCATGCTCCAGATCCTGAATCCCACCCGCATCAACCCGGATCTGAATCTGCCGCTTCACCATATCCTCATCGAACGCTAGATGCGCCTGCGTCGTGAACAGCCGGTTCGGGATATACAAGCCCTGGACGGGGGTATGCTCGCTGCGGCCCCAGACCCGCACTTCGGTATCGGAGTCGCCAGCGAGTAACTCAGACGCAGACGCAGGCGAAGGCGCCCGCACAACCTGGTCCTGATGCATCTGATGCAGATGGATATGGTCCTCCAACGTGCGAAAAATTCTCTGTCCCGTCGGCGTAAGTTCAATCCTCGAATGGCCCAATTCCCAATCCCTGGACGGCGCCGGGCCCACCTCGCCCCCGAGCAGTCTCGCAAGAAGCTGGTGTCCAAAACACACGCCCACGAAATGGAACTCCGGCTTCTCTATCCAAAGCCTCTTCAGCAGGTCCAGTAATTGCAATATCCACTCATTATCCGCGTGCGCATCGTACACGCTCCCTGTAATCAGCAGCCCGTCGAAGTTATCGAACTCCTGCACTGATGGGATCCGCCCGCCCTGCTCGGTGACCACGAAGACCTGGTCCGTTTCCACGCCTAGGGGTGGGTGGTGTGCGCGGCCGGCGCGCGAGAAGTGGTGATGCACAATCTGGCCGAAGGAGCCGCGCTCGGAGAAGGTGTCTGGGTGTGGGAGGTCGGTCTCGAGGACCATGAGGCGCACGACGGGCGCGGAGGGGGTGGGTTTGTATGTCTGGTCTCTTTCGATTGTCGCCATGGTTTGCTGTGTTTCTGCTGGGGATTATAGATTGCAGCTGGGTTGTAGCTGGGATATGGCGGCAGGCCTCTTTTAAGGTGGTATCTATGATGGCATCGCTGTGGATCTTGGCTTGACGTCAGTTCCTGCAATCCCCCATTGAGTTATCCACTTTCCAGGGCATGAACCCACTGGCTTCTCTGCTCTGGAGTAGCCAAGCCTGGTTGGCGTCTGCCTGCGACGATTGCTTGGCTGTTCGTTGAGCTCTACAATATATTCCAGATGCTTTTGTCAGGCCATGGTATCTCACACATAACCCACTATCTGTTAGTTGTACCATCAAATATGTAGAACCAAGTATGGAATTGTCTTTCCCTAGCGTCTTTATATTTTAATTAAATGGCTTAATATATATTTAACATGCCCATGGAAACCGAAAACCTGTCCAATTCATTACCCATACGACAGGCATCCGATTCCAGCCGCGCTCCCACGCCCGCAGCTGTACCGAGTCGATTCGTGGCAGCATACCATGGATCCTCAGGATTCGCCTGATGAAAGTCTTTCTTCCACCCGGACTGATATTGGGGAAGTACCCTATGCAAATGAGACCGCAGGAGAGTGCCAAGCTGGTCCAACAATGCAACCGCAGCGCCGATACCCTCGGAAGACAGCTTCGCCAGGCTGGCAACATGTGCTGGCGGTATCGATCCGGCAAAGCTGGCTGACAGCTGGAGGTCTGTGCCATTTTGGCAGAAGTATAAGCCCTGGTCAAGGCTGTCCTGAAGCCGGAGAAGACTGCACCTGGTGCGCCCCATATCGTCCATTAGACTCTGCGCAACGGCCTTGGACTTGTGGAACGCAGGATATGAGGTTATGATCTCGTGCGTGGCTGCATAGTAGCCAGGGCATTTGGCGCTTTCGTTGAATGCGTAATCTATCGTTTGCCCGAGCGGACTGCTGCTGGTGGTCTTGGTCTTGGTCTCGCTTTCGCCCTCAGCAGGAGAGATATCGACATCATCGAAAATCGCAGCCCACTCTGGCCTTCCCAGGATGCAGGGCTCGCAGCGGGTAAAAGCCTCGCCAATCAAGAACGGTCGGTAAGATAATAATAGATTCCGGCCCATGCCAGTCTTATGTGCAGCGGGCCCCCGCGCGGCCATGATACTGCGGATACCCTGGGAGTGTAACAGCCAGGAACCGTCACAAGCCCCATCCACCACCTCAAACATACAGAGCACAATCGCCGCGGCAAGAGTTGAATCAGCTAGCGCAGACGACGTCCCCAGCACAGACGCAAGGTGCCGTATGCCCCGGATATACATATGGCGCGCGGTAAGGCGTGCATTCTCCTTCTCATGCTGCTTACCGGTACCCCCGGCCTGCACGGCCCCCATCTGGTATGTGACGAGAGCGCGCACCCCCCACATCACAGCCGGGGGGAGCGGTTGCGGACTGCGCACAAAGTCCATCCAGTTCACGTCGACCCGCGGGGCAACGGACGCATTCATGATGGGGAAGTAGTGCACCAGGAACTGCTGGAACGCTTCTTTCGTTTGCACGTTCAGGGCCTCGTGCGCTAGGCTTGGTGCCAGGGCCTCGTCTATCGAGGCCTGTGGTATTAACGCATGTCGTCTGCGTGGTACTATAACCTGCTTCTGCTGCTGCTGTTGCTGCTGCTCCTTCTCGCGTATGTCATCGCGCTGTCCATGTTAGTTGGCGAGTGGTCTTGTATATGCCGGCTGTCAGTCAGGACTCAGAGACAAACCTGCCAGTTGTGGCGACGTGCGCGACGCTCATCCATGTGCGCAGCTCTACCCATTACTTTGGTATTTTCTCCGCATTCCAAGTCCCTCGGCTGTTTGACTGAACTGGCGGCATGAAGAAGCCAAGGGAAGAAGATTATTTCAGCTCTCGTATTCGCAAGGCGGGACCGCTTTAAATGGTAATTGGCGGGCTGTGCAGCCAAGATGGTCTTGTCCAATGAGGCTTCAATTGCTGATCATTTACCAGCTGAGATTAGCTGTGGTGCTTGGGGATCATCTTGTTCATGCATCCTGGGGAGAGCACTAACTTGGTAAGAGATGGTTACACATGCACGACAGCTTCGTGTTCACATGGGGCCAAATTCATCCACATTCCTCTCCCTGGGGGCGAAGAAATATATATTTAAGTTCTTATACATTCCACTTACCCGGAGGCTCACAAAAGCACCGTTCCCTGCAGAATCTGGATGTATAAGTTTCCATCTTCTATACCCAACCCAACACACAACAATGTCACCCCAGCACACAAAGATAACCATCGCCATCGCCGGCGGCGGAATAGCAGGCCTGTGCCTCGCAGTCGGCCTAAGTCAACACCCCCATATAGCCGTGCACATCTACGAGTCCCAATCCAGATACCCCAGCACGGGCGCCGGGCTAGCACTGCACAAGAACGCAATCGCCGCGATGGACCTGATCAGTCCCGAGCTGAAGAAGACGTATCTCGCGCGCGCGAATCTCATGAGTCGAGATGAGGGCGTTGAACTCGCTACTCAGGTTATCCTTGCCGAGGGGCGGGATAGCGCACGGGTTGTTGGACGGCTTGGAAGGGCGAAGGGGAGGAAGACGATTTCGAGGGAGGATTTGGTGATGGAGTGGATTGGTTTGCTTCCGTCTGGGACGGTTTCGTTTGGGAAGAAGTTGCATAGCGCTGTCTCTTTTAATGGGAATGATGGGGGTGATGGCAATGGTAAGCCCCAAGTCAAACTGGAGTTTACGGACGGCACAACAGCACAAGCGGACTGTCTTATCGGCGCAGACGGAGTCAGGAGTGCAACGAGGAGATATCTCCTTGGGGAGGACCATCCGGCTACGGCGCCGAAGAACCATGATCAGTGGTATCTATATTCCCGCGCCGTTCCTATGGATGAAGCCCGGCAGGTCGTTAGAGAGGAGTGGACGCAGAATGTGGCCATTCTGTGTGGGTCAAAAGGATATATGTGCTCGCTGCCAATTGATAAAGGGAGAGTACTTAGTTGCACGTTCCAGGCTCCAGGGGCTTTGTGTGGAGAGCCAGAATCATTCACTACTGGGCAGTTCGATGGGTATAGCGAGGATGCGCGGGCCATTGCTGAGGTATCAAGTTATCCAGCCTTACTATCTTCGCTCAGTACTGATACCGACTAGCTCATCAGCAGAGACCCACAGCAAAGCTGGAAGATCTATGACCACGATCCAGCACCGAAGTACTTCCACGGTACAGTTGCGATGATCGGTGATGCCGCACACGCAACGGGTCCTTTCGTCGGCAATGGCGCCGGGCAGGCCATTGAAGATGCAGCCGTACTTAATGCGCTGTTTGCTCGATTTACCGAAGCCAGTCAAATACCTACCGTGTTATGTGCGTATGATGCTGTCCGAAGGGAGCGGTCGACGAAGGCGATCAGCATCAGTAGGGATGTTGGGCGATTATATGCGTATGCCCTCGACGGGGTTGGATCCGATCCGGAGAAGATGGAGGACTATCTACGTGAAACGGGGTCGTATCTTAATGATGTTGACCTCGAGGCTCAGAATAGAGATGCTATTGCTTTATTCGAGAAGTTACAGAGCCACCATAATCAGATTTAAGTGGGAGTATATAGGTAGAACAGTATAAAAACCTGGTATCATTCAACATCCAATCCCTCCCTCACCACCAACACTAGAAACTAATAAATATACCTAAAATACATGTTCTCCTGGTCCGTGCGATCCTCAAACGCATGAGCCAAGTTCTGCTCATTCGGATCCAAGCCCGCCTCCCTCAACAACCTATCCTTCTTCCTATTCTGGTGCGCAAGATACCAGCGCAAGAAGATAACAGAGATGGTCAAGCAAACATAACACCCAAGATGCACCCCAAAGGCAATAAAGTACTTGGGCGCATCGCGGTCCAGGAACACCTGCGGGCCGATAGCATTACCCACAGCCCACGAGACGAACGTCGCGGCGATGACGGCGGATTTCTTCGTTGCGCCGCCGATGTTGCGAGATACCATGGACAGGCCGAGGGTCTGCGCGGACCAGAATGACAGTGTGATGTAGTAGCTGATCAGGAGACCGACCTTGGTGCCCATGTTGTGGTTTTCGACGGTCATGAGGACGATTGTGCCGACGTAGGATCTGGACAGTGTTAGGGCTGCGTGACTTGAAATATACAAGGAGAACGTACGGGATGATAAAGCCCAGCATGACGTAGAGGTTCTGTCCGGTCTTGCGGACGAGCCAAGCTGACGTCAAAAGGACGATAATGATATAGAAACCCAGAACCATCGCCAGTAGCTGAGTTTGGAGGACGGTGAATTCGAAGCCCTCGATGATGATGTTCGCAAACGCACCCAGACCACTGGTAGGCAGGGTCGTGAAGATCTGAATAGCACAGTAGCACCAGATCTGCGGGTCAAGCAGGGCTTCTTTGATCTGGTATGCGCGGAATTTCTTGTTCTGGATACCGGTCTGGTTGGATCGCACACGTTCGACCATGAGACGCTTGTCTTCTTCGCTGAAGCATTTGGCGCGCATGGGCGAGTCGGGCAGCCACCAAAGCACGAAGAAGCCCCAGAGCACGGAGGCGCAACCGTAGGTCATGAATAGGGCCTGGAAGGACTTGACGTCATGGTCGTTTCCGATCAGGCTGAAGCAGTATGCGAGCAGACCGCCGACGATCTGCTGGGTGCCGTTCATCATGTACCTGTAGCTGTTAGAACTGGCCTGAGGAGAGGTTTGTATACATACCAGTATGTCACGGTTTCAGCCTGCTCCTCGCGTTTATACCACATGCTGGACATCAGGACGAAGGAGGGCTGGCAGACGGCTTCGAAGATACCCAGCAGGGTGCGCACAGCAATCAAGCTAGGGAATGTCTTGCAGGCACTGTGCAAAGCCAAAACTGCACCCCAGAGAATAATATTGACGCCGAGGTATTTCGCGATAGGGACTCGCTGGATGATCCAGTTGGTAGGGTATTCGACAAAGAGCACGGCGATGTAGATACAGGTCGTGAGCCAGGAGTACTGTCAAAGTCAGCGCTGTAACATAATATGGATATGGCTGGGATAGACAACCTTTTGGCCGTTCTCAAGACCAGCGTACTCTCTAATGCCCATGATGGACGAGAACGACATGGTTCCCTTGTCCAGGGCCTGCAGGAAGTACGTCAAGATCATGATAACCAAGACACGCTTGTCAATCATCCTGCGCAGGCGCTTGCTCGTCTCCTCGTCGACCTCGATGTACTCCTGACCCGCATACTGAGCAAGCTCCTTGTCAACACGCGAGTAGTCGACATGGTCCTTTTTCATGCCCTCGCCGTACGACGGGAGCCGCTCGACGTGGGCGGCGTCCTTGACTTCCTTGGGCACAGACGTTAATTCCGTGTTATCGGCCATATTGAAGTACACCGTAAACAAGAAAGGCCGTCCTTCAAAAGTGGAGAGAGAAAAACAGCCCGAAAAGAACGAAAAGAAGGGGAAGGGTGGTTCACCTTATAACCAGGCCACCACACCCTTGCCAGCTAGCGAGGCCCCGAATGGCCTGGAACAAGCGAAATGAATCGGTCCAATACCACGGGCCACACGCGGACAATTCTCCTTCGAGTCAGCTCAGCGGTCCTCTTCCCCAGCTTCCTCTTCTCCAGGGTCTGCCCCGGTCCCCCTCCTCCGCCCGGGGTGAGCGCCCACATTGGCCCGAGAAGACCGAGGATCGATGTCGAAAGCAGTCAAGCACTCTTGTCGAGCGTGGCAGGCCATATTGCCACGCCAATCAGGAGGCAGGTGGCTTTCTTGGCCAGTTGTTAGCGGATACTTCGGTGGTTGCTGGCCCGAAATGGACCCTGTGCTGTCCGGAGAAATTGCTGGGGTTTCTCCACGTATCGCAGTGGGAGCTGGCCCTAAATCGGCGATTCCCTGTGCGAATGCGGGACAACAAGCACCGACATTGCACTTCATTTAATAAAGTTGTCATTAATAAAAGTTGTCATTAACTTCACCATCCTTACCTCTGTCATACCTCTGGCTTAAATCCATCGTCAACATGTCGCTCACACCCCCCCAAGCCCGCACCACAATCGACCGCCTCATCAACAACCTAATAAACATAAAAGACACCACCGGAAAATTCCTCCTGCACCTCGAAGACGGGCGCATAATCGACACAAAATCCTGGGCCGGCTGGGAATGGACGCACGGCATCGGGCTCTACGGAATATGGAAATACTACGAAATCACCGGCGACGCCGCCCTGCTCCGCATAATCGAGGACTGGTTCTCCGCGCGCCTCGCCGAGGGCACAACCAAGAACATCAACACCATGGCCGTCTTCCTCACGCTGGCCTACGTCTATGAGAAAACGGGGAATCAGACGTATCTGCCCTGGTTGGATGCTTGGGCGGAATGGGCCATGCATGACCTCCCGCGCACGCCCTATGGCGGAATGGCTCACATCACCTATCTCTCTGAGAACCATCACCACCAGCAGCTGTGGGACGATACGCTGATGATGACGGTGTTGCCGCTAGCGAAGATCGGGAAGCTGCTGAACCGGCCTGCATACGTCGCCGAAGCGAAGCGGCAGTTCCTCATCCATATCAAGTACCTATTCGACGCGAAAACTGGGTTGTTTTTCCACGGGTGGGAGTTCAATTCAGACCAGTCAACAGCGGCTGGGCATAACTTTGCCGATGCGCGGTGGGCGCGCGGGAATAGCTGGGTGACGATTGTGATCCCGGAGTTCATTGAGCTGCTGGATTTGCAGCCCGAGGATCCGATCCGGGTTCATCTGGTTGATACGCTTGTTGCGCAGGTGGAGGCGCTGAAGCGGCTGCAGACGGAGGATGGATACTGGCGCACGCTGCTTGACCATGAAGACTCGTATGTTGAGTCCTCTGCGACGGCGGGTTTTGCGTGGGGGATCCTGAAGGCTGTGCGCAAGCGGTATATCAGTGGGGAGTACCGAGCTGTTGCGGAGAAGGCGATTAAGGCGGTTTTGGGCAAGATTGACCAGGATGGCGAGTTGCAGAATACGAGCTTTGGGACGGGCATGGGTGATAGCTTGGACTTTTATAAGCAGATCCCGCTGACGAGTATGCCGTATGGGCAGGCCATGGCACAGGGGGCGCTTGTCGAGTGGTTACGGGGAACGTTTTGATTGGCAATGTATATACTTACGAGTTACGCATATAGACTGACTACATCCTATCTAGAACGCTTGAGTATGATTTGCAGTCATCTTTGCAAGGATGTCCATAATTGGGTGCAGATTCACGCAGAACCAATTCTCGCTGGGCAGTGCATACATTTGCTTCCACTGGCAGGCAAGCTATGCCCGCGTTCCTGTGGCAATCTCGAATGAGGGGTATACTTTACGGACTTCGGGAATCTAGTACACTAATCTATATACATCGTTAATCCCGTGCTTGGAATAGCTTCACAGCTATAGCAAAATATATATGTAGATGTCGCATCATATACACGAGGACCTATACGGAGGGCAGATAAGTAGGCAAGCTAGAATAGGGTCACATTTTTGGACACCTTCTGAGAGGCTTGTTCGTATGCATGTGCCCTACTGGCAACTTTGCTGGCCCTGGAAGTCATTCCAGAATGTATGGAAAGAGGATGGAAAGTGGTTGAAAACTGCCGCCCGCTAGTGATGTCAAATTTCGGTCAATCCGGCCAGCGATGCCCGCGTGGCGTAATGGTAACGCGTTCGACTGTATGTTACAATACCTTAACTGTCGAAATTCAAATTGCTAATAAATATCCCATAGTCTAATCGAAAGATTTGCGGGTTCGACCCCCGCCGTGGGTTCATTTTTTTCGTCCTTTTTTTCTGCCCGCTTTGCCTTTCGCTCGCTGCACATACTATGGCATGACAATGCTAGTTTTGCATATTTTGCGGATTCTTCTGCGCTGTGGCTTATCAGACGAAAAATCGAAATTAGAGGCTCAGTGATGCCCGCGTGGCGTAATGGTAACGCGTTCGACTGTAAGTTGTTCTTATTCATAAAGTGGATGCAAACATCACTAACTCAATCCTCAGTCTAATCGAAAGATTTGCGGGTTCGACCCCCGCCGTGGGTTCTATTTTTTCCTGTTTTCCTTTTTTTTTGCCCCCTCGTCGCGCTATCGTTTTACCCGCTCGGTAGCTTGCTCAAATATATTGAAGGGACAGTCCTCCAACTTCGCCTAATAGAGTCGAACCGTTTAGGGATACTTCTCATTGGCCCTCTTTCCCGAGACCGGTCTTCTGACTGTGGCGGAATTCTCTTTGAGACACTGTCGTACGAGAATGGCGAATGCGGTTGTCAGATGAATCGGGTAGTAGTATCGACAGGTTTCCACTCACTCAGAGCTTATCACTCATCGAGTCATCAGCCATCTTCGTCTGACACCGACAATTCTCCGCTCGACACGTGATAAATTCCAAAGTGCGGCACAGCCTAGCCCGATCGGGCCGTAGCGTGGCTTCCCCAAACTTTCACATCCGTTTCCCCGGCGTTACATAAGCAGATCGTCTGTGCGCACAATCGTCAAGCACACGCGGACTCGAAACGAAGTGACATTCTGCAGGGGTTTTGCGTTCTGAGGCAGTCTGAGTCGAGGTCCGAGTCGCGGATTTCTCGCTCTTGACGGCCAGTCGCCGAGAGGTCCTTGCGCCACCAATTTCCCAGCTCCCCTGTCTGGGCATTGCAGTTCCGCTGTTCAAGGGACAGTGTTAAGGACTCCACAGCCCAGCCCTCGCCACTGAAAAACCTCACAACGGCCTCCTCGCTCCAGGTTGCCACCCCGCCGCTGTGGTTCTGGCTCTGGTTCTTCTTGGCTTGCCTTTCTGGGGAGACCGCTGGCCTTCTGCCATCGAATTTCTCTCCCTGTCCTCCGCCAGCCCCTCGACACTCAACCAAGCCGCAGTAGTCCGCGCGCATGTCTCCTCGCGCGTGATTCATGATGCCTTCGAGAAGCAGCTCGCCTCCCTCAGTTCCTTCAATTGCTTCTGTCCCTCCCTCCGATCGACTGCGACGCCGTGACGCGCGCCACGAGCCGGTCTTGCCATGACGGTCGACCTAACACAACCCCCAGATGGACTCATTGGAGGCTACCAGGGCAACAACACAAACGTCAAGATCGTCGTCGTTACGTTCTCCTCGCTCGCTCTGTACAACGCGTTGGAATTGATCATTCTCATCTTCTTCACATTCCAGCGCTACAATGGGCTGTACTTCTGGACCATGCTGCTATCCGGCATCTTCGGTGTCATCCCCCACGCCGTTGGATACCTGCTGGAATTCTTCGGACTCGGTCCTGGATGGCTGGGTGTGACGATATCGACAATTGGCTTCTACTTCATGGTCCCTACTCAATCCATCGTGCTCTACTCGCGACTCCATCTGGTCAATCAAAATCGCAAGCTCCTCCGCTTCGTCCTTTGGCTTATCATAATCGACACCATTATCCTCATAGTTCCGACCACAGTCCTCACCTACTCCACCGTCTACGTCCGTTCGACTTCGATAGTCATGGGTTACAATGTCATGGAGCGGATGCAGGTCGCCTGGTTCTGCGCGCAGGAAATCCTCATCTCGTCGATTTACATCTGGGAAACGTCCAAACTCTTACACCTCCGGCCGGAAAAGAACACCCGCCGCACCCGCGTTCTCTACGAGCTCCTCGCGATCAACCTCATCATCATCGCCATGGACGTTGCTCTTCTCGTGCTTGAATACATTGGATTGTGGTACCTGCAGACGACACTCAAGGCCGCTGTGTACAGCATCAAGCTCAAGCTCGAATGTGGAGTGTTGCGCAAACTCGTCGAGATCGTGCAGCCCCACCGACAAGATACAAGCTCCACGGAGCAGGAGCAGTTCCCGGCGTTTGTCAATCCAGAGAACATCGTCGGCGATGTCACGCACGCTGCTCCTGCACAACGGCTCCAACATTACCCGTGGGCCAACTCCGTCGAGAGTTTTGGCCTCTCGGATCGCAGACGCGCGGCCTCTGTTGCGTCTACGTTCTCTCAACCTACTAACCCGCCTCCCTGATTCCGTCTCGACCCTTATAGCCAATCATCAATCTATACAGCGAGCGTCTACGCTAGACGAGCTATAACAAAGCGTTATGGCTTGTCAAAAGCAGCGCGGCATAAGGCCAGCCGGCATGGGCTCTTATCCCCGCCAGCTACAGAAACCGACCAGTCGACGCCCAGGCGCAATCGCGTCCACAAAGTCCCATTCAAAGGGCTCAGCTCCGCCGCGTACCCCGTACGCACACCTCGATATCAACGCTTACGCTATGTATCTACGAGCGCATGATCTACTATCACGACACTCCTGGTGTCTAATGTACTTAATCCCCTGGTTAATCCAGGTACATAAAACGCGTATACCCTTAGAATATCTTATTTTTGCTATTGGCCATGATTTCTGGATTGATCTGCGATGCTGTTTTAGCTCTTGCAAACTACGCATTTTATGAATGAATCACAATGTTTCATATATCACGGAGAACTTACGTATACTCTATATATCAACGTCAATCATCAATAACAATCACCTCCTGATTGCCCTTGACCCCATTCCCGCTCCCTAAAGACGCCCTCAACCACGCCGCAAACGCCCTTGAATACACAAACTCTTGCATCTTCTGCTCACAATACCTCAGCAACGCCCTATCCCTCTCCTCAACCCCAGACCCCGTCGCACACAGCACCTTCGCCAAATCCACCGGACACAGATACGGCGGCTGCCGCGTGTCCTCGGATAACGAGGCACTGCCCTGCATTATACAGGCATAGTACACACAGTGGTCGATGCCGAGACAGTGGCAGAGCTCGTGGCTCGTCGTGCGGATTATACGCCAGAGCCAGAGCGCCGACTGCCACTGCGACTCGCTATCACCGGCCATCTGTACAGAGTGAGATTGCGGTTGAGCTTGTCTGAGGACGTGCATTGCGTGTTCAAGCGGTCCTTCTCGTTTCAAGGACACAGTGGCAGCAGGTTCAGGTTCATTACTAGAACCCTTTCCCTTTGCCTTATTCTTCTTCTTCTTCCTCCTATCACCACAATCCCATTCCCTACAAACATCCTCAACAAACCCCCCACAATGCGATCCAGGCCACGCATGCCCCCTCTCAACCCCCTGCACCCCATCAATCACCGGATTATACCTCGCCGCCGAAACAACAGCAACCCGGCTCCCGCCATACGCGCGCCCGCAGACAAAACTGTCCTCGTCGTCTTCGTACAGGTCGTGGTTCACAACCATACACAGCGCGTATGCATCCTTGGGCAGGATTGCAATGGCCACGTCTAGCAGGTCGTCCAGGTTAAGCTGTCTGCTATAGAGCCCGTCTGGGCAAGTACGCGTGCGAATCCGGATTTGTTCTGTGGGCGTTGTGAGGCCGATGTGTTTAAGTGTAGGTGTGCGTTTAGGCTTTTTGGTTGGAGGCGTGTCCTCGTCCTCATTATCTATCCACGGGGTGAAGTTCCACCTGCCCTTGGGCATATTGAGATGTTTCACCGATAGACCGTGGAAGAATGCCGCTAAATAGTCGGTTACATCCTCTGATGCTGGCGGTGCTACCGCTCCCGCAGAATGCGAATCCAGGTCAGGTACATTTGGCCTCGTCCAGGCCTCAACCTCGCTAACCCGGCTATCCACACCAGGAGCCTCAACAAAGTAAATTGTTTTCCTCCGTGGGGTGACAGGATTGCGCTCCTCCTCGTCGAGCCACTCCTGGAATGATTGCGGGGGGTACTCCGGGTCAAACGCCAGATCGTCTCCTGGGAGGACGAGCGGGCCAGGAAAATTCTCTAAATCAGTTCGTGTAGGTGGTGCTAGCACTGACGATTTGCGTTTTGATGCTGATGCTGATGATGACGAGGATGGTGCTAGTTTCGTGGCATTTTGCCGTTCTTGTTTTGAGGGTTGGTAGTAGTTTACCTGTCTGGCGTGTGGGGAAGGGGTATATGTTATTTTGTCATGAGGGCATGGTAGTTGTTGCTTTGGGGGCATTTTGGAAGGGTATGTGTAATGATGTTTGTTGGATGCGATGTTGAGGCTGTGGTTGTTGTTTTGCACGCGTCCGATTGCTGCCTGCGCCTTTAGGCAGAAATCGATGTTGCCCAGCTGAGATCTGTGAACTAGGATTACCTATTGCTATGTTTGTGTCGTTTTATACATCATGTTCTTGTTGTAATTAATATGGACTTATGCTAGCTAGCTGGAATATTTGTTGGTTCGATGTTTTTCGCAGTGATGCTTCGCCATGCATCAGAAATATATACCACCCGGGGTTATTCCGAGAATGGGATAAAGTCAAACACTCACAATTTTGGCGATATGAAAGTAATCAACGCAGTAGGATTTTATTTAGATTATAGAGACATGGCGGAAGGTAGGCCGTCTGAGCCTGTGTGCTGTGCTATTGTAGTATACGCCGAGAGCACAGTTCCACCACCAACTCCCATCCACTAACAGCCTTATCAGCTCACCCAACGAAAGCAAAAACTACAAACATATAAAGTTTGAAGCTCAACCCTGTAGGTGACAGCCGGAGATAAAGCGACGGTTATCCCAATTTGGATAGCCGATGGCTCCCACTCTCGCAGTCTGACCGGGGATTCCCCGCAATCAACTATTGGGGTAGCGCGACATATTAATTTATTCTAGGCCGAGGATCTCATGAATCACTAAAGAAACATCCTTTTTGCCTGAACTGTCGAGTGACACTGCGCTTGTCTACCGCGATATCAACTAACAATATGCCCAACCTCCCTCCGTACCAATACACCGGCCCGGTGGACTGCACCATCCCACCGGACCCAAGCAAGCTCAAGGGGAAGAGTGTTATCGTGACTGGGGGTATGCTCTCCTCAATCTGTATCAAGTATCTTCCTGACCAGTGTATAGGCGCTAATGGCATGGGCGAGACAACCGTCCGCAAGTTCGCAGCAGCTGGGTACGCCCACCCAAACCATACCCCTTAAACCAAGCAAGAACTAACAAAAGCCCTGAACAGCGCCTTCATAACAATCGCAGATCTGAATGTCGAACGCGGCGAGCAAGTCGCGAGAGAACTCGCACCGTATGCTATACCGCCATTTCCCCCTGCAGGCATATCTCTGACGAAGATAGAAACGCACAATTCGTCAAATGCAACATCGTAAACTGGGACGAACAAGTGCAAGTCTTCGAAGCCGCAATCGCAAACTCACCAAACAAGAGCTGCGACATCGTCATTGCAAACGCGGGCATTAGTCGTGCCAGTGGGGATTCGCTGTGGCCGCTGGATGGTACCCTCCCACCTACTCTAATATGAATATGTTATCAAAGAGAGCCATGCTGATCTATATAACAGATATAAATGCACCGCCCGTAAAACCAACCCTGAGTATCGTCGACGTGAACCTCACAGGAACACTGTATACATGGAAACTAGCGGTGCATTACTTTCGCAAGCAGCCTGATACCGAAGACCGGGATAGGTGCTTTATCATTACGGGGAGTATGGTGGCGTGGATTGACTCGCCGGTAACTACCCTCCATTGATAAATATAACCAAGTAGACTGACAAGTATATATGATTGACCAGGCAAACTGGCAATACACCTGCACGAAATACGCGCTGCGGGGACTGATGAGGGTCGCCAGGCGGAACTCGTGGGAGCAGGGAATCAGGATTAATTATGTGGCGCCTTGGTACTCCCCCTTTCTTCTCTTCTAGTGTCTTGAATACCCATTTGGAAGATGAATGGTTGTTAACAGGGTGCAGCTACATCAAAAGCGCCATCCGCAGCCCAACCTACGAAGCCGAGCTCATCGGCAAAGGCGTCGAATTCGCGCCCCAGGAAGACGTCGCCAAGTGTTTTATGCGGGTTGCGACGGATCGGACTATGAATGGTTATTACCTCTATTCCTACCTTGTATTAAAGCGTTGTATGCTAACAATTACAGGCCACTCGCTGATGATTACCCCGGCTTCCATTGCGAAGGAGGGATTCAAGGATGTAGATATGGATGACCACACCGAAGGATACTTTAAGGATACACAGGAGCTGCAGCTGAGGATTATTGAGGATCAGTGGGTGGAGGGCTGGAGTAAGGGGAGGACACCGGAGGGAGGGCTTAAATCTTGATAGATGTCTAGTCAAGCTATATGTAACAGATCTATTTACTGTCACTATTTCTGCCATCAGTATACTCCAGACTAGAAACTATCCTGTAGTATCCTGGAACGGCCAAACCTCCTCCCATCGTGCTCTCTCCTGTTCGTTTGCTGATTCTCTATCCAAAAACCTCTGTTTCGCAGCTGCCAGTCTTCTAACCACTTCATCGTAATCACCAGGAGCAACAGCCCCGTCCCATCCTGCATGAAGACCTATTTCATGAAGCACATCGAACTTTCTCTCAACATCCCTTTCCCAATTCGCAAGGTCCGTCTTCTGTCTTTCCTTGTCCTGCTCAGAATACCATATAGGACACCGGATACTTGGATTTCCATCTTCATCCTCCCCGACTACCTGTTTCCAGATGTCCTCTTCCGCGATATCTGCAAGCAGGATTTGAACGTACGGCTCGCCATCATCATATATCGCTCCAATCAACCCCAGGATCTGCCCTTGGAGTGTAGTCCTGTGTCGAAAAGCTTGCAACAGCTCGGGCACGGCTCTCTGGACGCTAACTTCGTACAAAGCCCAAAGCGTCTGAGACAGGAACAGCCGTTTCGCAGCAATTTGTTCCGCAGGAGCAAGCCAGTCAAAGTTTTCAGGAAGAGCAGGCCGAACAAGTCCTTCTAATTTGGGGCCCTCATGGTCAATTAGGAAGGGATGTTGAGCAGTCAGGAAGATTGGGTTAATGGATACACCTTGCCAGTCAACAATGCTTGTAATCTGGGATGGGTTCTCAGCGTCGACGAAGATGTTGTCTGTGTGGAGATCACTGTGCCAGAGGATACCGGATGAGAGAGCATCGATTTTAGGGCGGAGATAAGAGCATATCTTGAGGAAGTCCCGCAGGACGGATTTTTTTGCTTCTTTCGTGGGCATATACCCCCCAGGCCCGCCGAATATGCCCTGCTGCCTGTCGCGACGGAAGGACGGGAGGTTATCAATACATGCAGCTTCTCGCTGGGCGACTGTCTTGATAAGATCTTCTACCGAGCTCCCTAAGCACTGTTAGAATCATTGTTTTTGAGTAGGACTCGCAGAATAAGGGGTGTTCATACAAGGCCCCCTGTGAATATCAACATGGCCCCTGCCATCCTCGAACCAAGCCCGTCCAAGCGTACGACCAACCACAAACTCATCGTCAATGGCAACGCTCTCATCCAGACCAACATCCCGTCTCTTATACAGAGCACCATAGGCCGGAAACCTAGCTCGGGCAAGTTTGCAGCTGACATCAGCAATCTGTTCCACGATAGAAACTTTCTGTCGGCCTTTTAGCTCATCCCATATATGAGATAGCTCTACTCCGGGCGCCTTTTCCATTACGATGTACTCGGCCCCAAGATTGGTTCTGTTGGCGTCGGTGCAATAATCGAGGGGTTTTGGAACGGGGATGTTGAGACGTTCTCGGGCCTGGAAGTACTATCAGCATCAGCGTACTCACACAATTTATAAGTAGCTAGCTAAACCAATAGACAGAGGCTCACTTACGAAACACATCGCCGCAACCTCACTCGCAGTAGTATAATGCTTCGGCCCCGCATTCGGATTCGGGATTTTCACAATAATCTGCTGTCCATCTCTCATCGCGGCAAGAAAGATTTTATTCGAGTTTCCCTCGGGGAGTCTGGACAGATTCACGCAGTCTGCATCGTATCCTGCTGCTTTCTCGGCGATCTCGATGAGAGCGTTGATATTGAATCGGACGTATCTGCGTTGGAGCTGATCAGGTTCGTCCCAGAGCCATCTTCGGGCGGAGTATGTGTACAGCGATTCTGGGGGGCAGTCTGTGGCATGTTAAGATATGTTCAGTCCAGGCTGTGATGAGGACTTGGGCTTACCAGGGATAGTAGTGTGTGATCTTAATTTGGCAGAGTGGGTGGTAAATAGCCGAGTATTGATACAATGTATAGGTCGTTCAAGAAATCTGTAGGCAAATATTGATCTACCTGCCGTTCTAGTAGGCATTTCGAGATGACTTGCTTGGTTAACGCGGTGGTGAAGCTGATGTTGACATCTTGCACAGACATGCGTCACGTGTTCATATCATTGACAATGCCCTTGAACAATTAAGTTAGTCTTACGTGGCAGACAAGACTGTGAGAGTAGTAAAGTTGGAGAGTATGCGAATCCGGTGTAGTTGATATGGGCATTTCCCACGCAACATATTGATACATTCGCTCTATACTAGAAGGCACGGCCATTCACTAACTATTCATAGTCTAGACTATTTAGGGGTTAAAAACCTCAAAGTACAGTACCAATAAACGACTGCAACAGTGGCATATACATCAGTGGTAGTTTCCACGTCAGAATATCATTAGGGTCAAGCTGTCGGACTTCCTCGTCCGATTGTGATAGATACCAGTGCTCGACTCGGAGGAGAAATTCCAGACCCGAATCCAGATAGATCTTGTCTTCGGGGAAGATGCCTACCCTTCTTCTGGTAGTCTCGAAGGCGTGGTAGGGAATGCCCCATATGTAGCCACGTTCAACCTCGCGTCGGCCACGCTCGTTGATATACTCAGGAATAAGGCCGCTGAACTCGGGTTTCTTCCAGTCGATTCGCCTGTGGTCGTATATGCATCTGAGAGCATCTGGGAGTCCCTGGCTCGGATCCATATTCGGTGCGTCGTTGGGGAGAGGGCGTGCCCACATGCTATACCGGTCTCGCGCAAACATCCTCGCCTCCACGCTGGAGATACCGGGTGGCAGTCCTGCGCTTGGAGGACGCGATGTTTTGCCTGTATCGTTGACTATGGACCAGCTATCTCCGAGTCCCGCCTCGACACTCCCAGTGATGTGCTCGACGGCCTCCAGATGACGCTCTTCGTAGCTTTTTGTTGGCTCGTCTTGCTGATTGTCCTGTATACTTGCTTCATTGCCTTCTTTTCCCGTTGCCTGGCTCTGGCCCTCCTGTTTCTCATCCCATTCTTCATAGCGCAGTCCTGTAAACATCTTATTTCTCCCACTCCCACTAAGGATCCGAAGCTGATAACCATCCCTGTAGGCTAACATCCCTTCTCCTTTTATACGATAAATATCGTCAGCGTCGATATCGTCGAGGAATGTGCCGGCTGTTGGGTCATCCCAACACCGAAGGATGAAGTCGATCTCTTCGAAATACCGCTTCTCACGCCAATTTTCGAGGTCACGAATGTATCTCTTTCTGATCGGGTCAGGCAACCATCCTCGATAGAGCGGCATCTCGAGGGGAGGGGTCAGCAAGCTTGCTGCCAGATTGGCCTGGTCGCGTGTGGTGAGGGTTAATTGGTATATGGGTGGATGCAGAAGGATAGGGTGTATTTCGATGGATTCGGACGACATTTTGTCAGTGATTATATGAGTATAAACGACAGTGATTGTTGTAATGGTTGAGTTGTTCCATATCGGGATCTTGCAATGGGTTGATCAAAAGGTAAACATTCGAAGGAAGGAACAAGGCAGCACAGAAAATGGAAAGAGCACCAGGTAATAGCCTAGCACAGATCGGTCTTTCAACACCTTGGTGTAAATGACCTTGCATGTCTCCGGTGTGGTATCCTTACGAGTTTTATCTTGAGATCCAGACTCCATTATGGCAACTGCAAGAATGACCAAGAGAAGGCATAATCCTGGATTAGAACTATACAGCATCCTCTGTAGCCTACTGGTATGCCAGAAGTGATAGACATCAAACATAAAGAACTGTCTCCATGTAGCCCAAGAGAAACCTTACATGGACATTATACCAGAGCATGTATGGCTGTCATAGATTCTCAGCTACTTCTACTTAAAATGCATGAATCTCAAAAGGCCCAGCAGCAGGGCTACTCAACGCCCACTTGATGCCCTCCACGATAGTCTCATCCCACTTCTTCGACGCCGACAACCGATCCCCAAATCTCCGGAAGCCATGCGGCACGCCCTTGAAGACATTCGTCTTTGTCGGGACCCTACACCATTAGCACCCAATAGCCTATCAGAGGTGAAGCAACGTACCCATTCTCAGCAAGCAGCTGCGCAAACAACAACCCCTCGTCCCTGAGGGGATCCATACCCGCAACCCCAAACGTCGCCGGCGGCAACCCCTTGACCTGCTCAGCACTGACATTCCCCGGATTCAACCTCAAATCGGCATCACGGCCTTTGCCATCCTTTACACCAAGAGCATCAAAGAACAACTGCACCCGCTCAAACGGAATAACCGGCGCATCGCGATTCTGCACCCAGCTGGACACACTGGGATCGCGCAACCTCTTCACCTGCGACTCGTAGCAGTCATAATGCACCAGGCCGGGGATAATCAGAACCTGACCCTTAATCTTCGGTCTTGAAGCAAGGCTCTTGTCATTCCCGGTTGCTTGCGCGATGGCCGTTGAGGCTGTTAACCACCCACCGGCAGATACACCTCCCATGACGAGATTCGCGCCGTCGCCGCCAATTTCGGATAGATGGTCGTGCACCCAGTGGAAGGCATCTTCTGTGTCGTTCCAGGCAACGGGGTATTTGTGTTCCGGTGCATGTCGGTAGTTTACATTAACCACGACGATGGGGACGCCCTGTTCCGCCAACGTCGCGACGAGACGGGCGCACGCTGCGTCTTCGGAGTCTAGAGTTCCGAATAGAAATCCGCCGCCGTGTAGGTGGATATAGATGGGGAGAGGCTGAGATGCGTCTACCCCTGCAGGGCGATAGCTGCGTCCTGGGATGGTGGCGCCGTCGCGGGTGGGGATGGAGTGGTCGTGCAGGGAGACTTTGGATTGGAGGCCTGGAGATGTCAATGCGTATCCATGTGCTATGATCCGAAGAGAATACCATTCTCGACTATGTCCCTGGCCGAGACATCCTCGCGGCCCTTGTTAGTGACGGCCTTGAGTTCTTCGGTTGAGAGCGCGGGCGCGGGGGGGAGCTCTCGCGCCACGGCGATCCACTCCTCGCTGGGGCCGGTGTACTCGGAGAAGTCCATCGTAGAGTAATAGAGTAATAGAGTAATAGAGTATTGACTATGATCTGGCCAGAGGTGTATGCCGAGAGTTAAGTGCAGTATATGGCTCGGACAGCTCGGCAGAAGAGAGAAAGAGGATAACCGAAAGCCGGGCAGCTTTCTGGTCTTATACAGACATCCTCGGGCCATAATTGAATAAACCCCGCAGCAGCTCAGCTCAGCACGTCTTCTGTCCCACTGTTGATCCAATTCTGTCTCCCTCGGGTATTTTCCCTGGCGAAACCCAGATAATGAGCGACATCCCAATAACACCGCCGTCGCGCTCTCTCGCCGGCAAAACCGCCATCGTCACCGGCGCTGGCTGCCAGGGCGATGGAATTGGCAACGGCCGTGCAATCTCCATCCTCCTCGCCAGCGACGGATGCAATGTCCTCTGTGTGGATCTGAACCGCGAGTGGGCGGGGAAAACGGTGTCCATGATCCAGGACCAGGCGCAGTCAAATCCGGATTATGGCGCTGCAGCAGCCATAACGGCAGACGTCACCAGCGCAACCGACTGCTCGGCTGTCGTGGACTATGCATTATCCAAGTATGGCCGGGTAGATATACTGGTCAATAATGTTGGAATTGGTGGTGCGGCAGGGACAGCGGTGGATGTGGACATGGAGGCGTGGTCGAAGAGTCTGGAGGTTAACGTGAACTCTATGGTGTTGATGGCCAAGTACGCCATTCCGGCGATGGGGAAGAATGACGCTGAGGTCCGAGGGAGTATCGTGAATATGGGCAGCGTCGCAGGACTGAAGGGGGGCACGCCGCATCTGCTGTATCCGACGAGTAAGGGGGCTATTGTGAACATGACAAGAGCAATGGCGGCGCACCATGCTGAGGATGGGATCCGGGTTAATTGTGTCTGCCCGGGGGTATGTCTTCTTTGATACTTAATAACGTGTTCGGATTATAACGAGTATAGATGCTCTATACGCCCATGATGTACGGCAACGGAATGAGCGAAGAGGCCCGCGAGGCCCGTCGGAAACGCAGTCTACTCGGCACAGAAGGGAATGGCTGGGACTGCGCAGCAGCAGCTGTATTCCTGGCTGGTCCGCATGCTCGATGGATGACGGGCGTTATACTCCCTGTCGACGCTGGCACAACAGCCGCCGTCGGAATCGGGATGCCCAAGAGCGCAAGTGTAAATGCATAGATTTGGAATAGAGCAATATATTCATACCTATCTGCACTATATCGAGCTACTCTGGGGCTAAGGCAACCCTATCCTCGATCCCTCCCTCTCTCAACTCCTTCAGATAACGCGGGAAATCCCTAAGCAACCCCCGTCGAACCCTGGGCCTCAATACTCCTTCCTGAATCAACCCCAACACCTCCTCCAGATCCCTATACTGCCCCCCATAACTGAAAATAAAGCTCAACCTCTTCCGAATCCCATTCTTCATATCAAGCGCATTCACCCTCTCCCCGGTTCCAATACACAACACCTTCCCACCAGCCCTAACAACCCGCTGCGCATCCTCAAACGTCTGCCTCTTCCCCACAAACTCCAACACCGTATCAACGCGAACTCCACGCTCAACCACCCATTCCGCGATCCTCCCTTCTGCCTGGACACGCATCGGCACGATATCCTCCTCAGGAACACCCAACTCCCGCGCCGCATCGAGCTTCTCACCCCGGACATCAGAAACAAGAACACGCGCCTTGATATGCTTCAGCACGATCTGCAACGCATTAAACCCTAGCCCACCAAGCCCAAACAGGAAAACCGTCTCGTGACGCTGGACCTCTGCACGACGTACAATGCCGTGGTACGCGGTCGTTACGGCGTCGGTGGCGATTGCGCCGACTTCAGGGGGCACACCTAAGTAACCGTTTAGTATAGGCGAGTGATACGGGGAGGTTGTTGTAGTATACCATCAGGCAAAAGAACAGCGCCCCGCGCATCAATGGCCACGTATTCAGCGTAGAACCCGTCCTGGCCGATTCCGTGGTGCTGGCCGCTGGGACATAACTGGGCGAGATCCCGCGAGCACTCGGGGCAGGATTGCAGGCCGCAGCCTGGGACGGCGAGGAGGGCGATGCGGGTGCCCTACTAGTCTGTTAGTTTGCACTCTTGATATGATATAACGTGGTGTGCAGGAGAGGTACAATTTTAAACCGGTTGTCTGTCACGTCTGCTCCGATTTGGATGATTTCGCCGCACCCTTCGTGGCCCTGGGTTTGTTAGATTCTTGAGATTTGGAGTGATGGTGGGTGCGGACAAGAGTGTAGACATCGTTGAACTGGGGACGGTCTTCGACGTCGAGGAGGGCTTGGTCGCTGTGGCAGACTGCTGTTGTTAGCTAGTGCTTGAGGCAGTATAGGGCTGGACATGCCTCCGGATGCGAGGAGCTTTACTAGGAATCCCGTTGCGGGCGCGGATGGAACGGGGATTTCTTCCCAGACCTGAACGGTTAGTTATGGGTCTTGACATGATCGATTGACATACCGGGACAGGATTCCCTTTGTGCTTTCGCCAGGCGTGCATGGTAGTTGGGATGGCCATTCTGTAGTCCAAGTATAGGGATTACCAGCATCAAGACTGTCCGTAGGTCTAAGGGTGATATAGAAGAGATATATAGAAGAACCCCGCATCGGAGCTCAAAATGGATAACCGAACAAAAATGGATATAACTACTCTGGCTATCTATTCTACCCCTCTTAATGGCACCGGCAGCTCAACATACCACGACAGATCCTCCTCCGGGTCCACCTCATACTCCAGGAACCCATTCCCCAGGAATCTAAACGAATTCACACTGCGATACTCGATCTCAAAGTCCTCCGGCCTTAGCTCACTGATCAACCGGTTAAAGAGCAGCGCCGACCCCCCAAACAGCGCCGTCACCCTCCCATTCGCCTTATTCCGCTTATACCAGCTCTTACAACCCCCAGTCCACACAATCGTCTTGTGCACCTCATCGCCATACCGCACAGAGGCCTCCTCCGCGCTCTTCTTGGGCACAACGGACTTGATATCCTCGCTGGCAATCTTCTTAATCCACTTGACAAAGTAATCCCCCGTCCAATTCAACGCCTCAACCAGACTCCCATGCCCACCCAGCGAGTTCGGCCCCGTGAAGATAAAGTAATTCGGAAAGCCCGCCGTCGCAACAGAGAGATAGCTCTCCGGCTCGTCAGCCCACTTCTCGGCCAGATTCGCCCCGTTCAGCCCGATCAGGGGGAACTTGGGCCGGTGCGAGACGTCAAACCCCGTGGCGCAGATCACGACGTCGCATTCGAAGACTTGTCCGTCGGCTGTGTGTACTGCGTTCTCGCTGACCTTGGTAATCGGGCTGTCGCTCAGGTTGCAGTTTGGACGTGAGAAGGACTCTAGGTACCCAGGGCCGGGGGTTACTCGTCGACATCCAACTTCCCACTTGGGGATGAGCTTGCGGCAGAGTTCAGGGTCGTGGTTGAGTTTCGAGGCCATTTGCTCTGTGCCGAAGCGGACTGCTTCTTCGTTGTTCTCTCCTTTCAGAAACTACGTAGTAAACCATGTCAGTCTCCTATCGTAGCGGGTATAAAAGTGTACGAGGCCATACCAGCTTAAACGCCTTATTCGTCCGGTTGATAATCCCCTTCCTATACTGCCGATGAACCTCCGGATCCTGAAACCGCTTCTTATCCTCCTCCGAATAAACCGGATTGACTTCGTCCGTGTCTCTCCCCAGATGCTTCGACGGCGGCACCCGGTAATAGATCCACGCAGCAGAGCGCATAAAATTGACCACCTCCGTACCCTCCAACTTGGCCATCTGCGGCGTAATCTGGATCCCCGAGGACCCATTCCCAATAACCGCAATGCGCTTATGCGAGTAATCAAACTCATGGTCCCACTGCGCCGAGTGCACAATCTTGCCCTTGAAATCCTCCCGCAGCCCCGGGATGGCCGGCCACGACGGGTGGCAGAGCACGCCCTGGCCTGAGATGACGATTTCGGCATACTCGACTCGTTGAACACCACCGTGCTCGACGGTGACTTTCCAGACCCCGTCGTTCTCGAGCCAGCGCGCGCCAACGACGCGTGTGTTCAGGTGCACGTCCCGAGTGAGATTCCATTTCTGGGCTGTGGTTTTGATGTATTCCTGGATCTCGGGGCCGCTGGAGTAGAACTTTGTCCAGTTGGGGTTTGGGTCGAAGGGGAAGGCGTAGATATGTGCTACTCACATCTAGTATTAGTATTCATTAGGAAAGAATCAGTAATGGTGCTACGAACCAGGAACATCACACTGCACCCCCGGATAGGTATTCACCAGCCAAGTCCCGCCGAGGTCGCTGCGCATTTCGAAGATCTTGTGCGTGACGAACTCCTCGAGCTCTGGGAAGCGGTGCTGGATTTTGTGCGCCATCAGGAGACCCGAGAAGCCTGCGCCGATGGTGATGACGCGCAGTTTGCGCGGGGTGTAGCCATATTGCGGGTTTAGAGGGACGGTTCGTGGGTGAGGCGTTGCGTCTAAACCTGGATCGACGCCATTGCTGGCACCGTTTGTATGGCCGTTTATATGGCCGTTGGTCGGCGGTTGTTCTGTAGGGATGGCCATCTTGCTGTGAGTCCAGGTGGTTTATCACTTTGAGACGGATTTACGGTGCGGGTTTTATAAAGAGAGGCAAGAATCACCCAGTCAGTTTGTGGTCGCATCATCAATGGCGTGCAGACGAGATGCAGAGCAGAGCAGAGTTAGGGTTACCCTTTCGGGACAACCGAGGGAGCAGCAGAGGAACAGCCTTGGGATGCAGTACCGGCTGTTTACTGTATTTTTCGGCAAACACTCTCTCGGCAGTGGCCGTACAGCGACGTTACGCTCGAAGGATCCGCCATGATTCAGGTGTGGATGTCCATCTCCATTGGGTCCTCCAGCCATGACTCCATCGATCCATTCCAGTCTCTCTTCTCCACCCCGCACCCCAGACTGTTAGACTGCCAGACAGAATCCGGAGATGCCGAGCGCGACTTCTCGCTGTTCTGTCCTCTCCGACTCATCAAGCCATCATGGTTAGCTCAACCCCCTGGCTGCAATTCACCGGCCACCAGCCAAAGCGCAAGCGTGCCGAGCTGGCATGCACCATCTGCCACGGCAAAAAGGTACCAAGCCGTGTCTCTCTGGGAGAAATATGGACTGAAAAGTCGGGTAGATTCGATGCGACCTCCAAGTCCGCACCGGCCAGGGCCTCAGCAACTGCACCAACTGCGACTCGACCGGCAAAGAATGTCGCATGAGGCCATCGAAGCGCATCCCCCGGCGAGCGCGCAGTCCCCTGACGCCCCCCGACAGCAGCAGTGGGACCAGGAAGTCGCAGCGCACTCAGCGTTCGCAACCGGTCGCGCCAGAGCAGAGCGAGAGCACTGCCGGCGCTGAAGAGAATATCTCACTGCGCGAGCCGGATTGGATTTGGAATTTCGATAATTCTACTCTGGCCGAGAATCCCAACCCTCCTGCTGTCAACCACCCTACACATTCCTCGCTCAACCTCAACGCCGACCACGACCACCCAAGCTGCTCGCCCGCGACCTGTCGCACCGATGACACCGAAACCCGCGGCCTCTCGTCGCGATACTACGAGCTCGAGATACAAGCTGATGCGCGCAACCAGGAGCAGCGGTTGCTGGCTCAACGGCCGCCTGAAGTGCGTCTGCTGCCCAGTGCAGACCTGCAGCAGAGCTTTGTCGAGACATATCTGGAATACTGCCTGCCCTGGTGTCCGGTCCTCGACCGCGATCACCTCAATATCGACGAGCTGTCGCAGTCACCGCTGCTCGTCAACGCCCTCGCCGTGGTGGGAAGCCATGTTCGGCCTCCGGTAATGCCGCACGACGGTCCGGCAGCGTACTACGAGCGCGCGCGCAACCTGTTCTACAACGACGCGGAGCCCGATGTCGTGCGCTCTCTCCAGGCCGTGTCCCTCTTCTACTGGTGGAGTCCACGTCCACCGTCTATCCTGCATCGTCATTCCTCCTGGTGGTGGACGTCGGTTGTCATCCGCCACTGCCAGCAGCTAGGCGTGCATCAGCAGCCATCGTTTGGACCAGGACCAGCCTCTTCACAGCATAATCACCCTGCAAACCACCGCTCGCATCTCATCCGCCGCCGCATCTGGTGGACGGCCTTTGCGCGCGAACGGCTTACAGCTATCTGCCAGAGTAAACCGTGCACCATCGACCCAGCAGACTGTGATATCGCCGAGCCAACGCTGGATGACTTCCCTGATGCTATCCACGACAGCGCAGCGCGCATGCAGGCTGAAATCTTCATCTACTGGGTGCGTCTGTGTGCCATTATCGGCCGGATAGCGAAGTATCTCTCCCGGCCAAATACCGACACGAATACTCCCTTTCCTACAGATCTCGCCAGGGAGCTCATAACTTGGATCCATTCCCTCCCTCCACATCTTCAACTCCCTATCCACGGCGACAGAACGACATCTTTCAACCGTGATGTCCACCAACTGCACCTCCCCTACCTCGCCGTCATTATCATGCTGCATCTCAAACAGCCATACCAACCCCACCACCCAGAGGCATACCCCCCAGCCATCCTGGCTGCAACCTGCGTTGCCCGTATATTCCGGGACACTCTCGCCCGAGGCGGGACCCACTGGCTGATGGCCATCACGGGCTGGTACACCAGCATGGCATTCATCGCGCTCCTCCAGGCCACCCGCGTTGACGGTCTCGCGGCCTCTGCAAACGAGGACTTGGATATCTTAACTCTGGCCGTTGACCAGCTCCGCACCATGTGGCCGACGGCCAATATCTTCCACCATGGGTTTCAGCGGTTACGACCCAGTGCAGCTGGAGCAGAAGCGCTTCTTTCGTTGTCAAATAGTGAGCAGGCCCCTGCTCCTGCCCCAGCTCCAGCTCCAGTTCCTACTTCTGTATCTGAACCAGCTGCGGGGTGTGCCTCTGAAAATGGAACTGAAGCTGTGCGAGCAAATCCGATGGACGGGGTTGACTGGATGGAATACTTCCCTTTTGCGACGGCGCAAACCAGTGGTGTTGCAGAGAAGCTGCTCGTCCCGCATACAGACGAGATGTTCTTCGACGATGTCTTCCCTGATACAATGGTGCAGTTCCAGGATCTGTTTGGCGATTACAACTTTTCTGAAATGAACTTGTTCATGTAGTCAATTCAATGTCATATACACAATACCATACAGAGCGCCATAACGTAGAGTAGATACTATGCCAGCCGCAGGTCCTCATACCCCCTATTCGCAACATCGTCTGCCCTAGCCCTGTAGCCTGGTGCCGGGCCATTATACCTGGCAATGATCCTCTTCTGCTTGTGGGCCAGGTTCTTGTTCACCCCCGTCATCCAAGAGTCGACCTCGTTCGCCAGCAGGCCTTCAGCACAGGTATGCACATGCTCTGTCCACTCCTCGACCTTCTTCCCCGTACACTCTGCATAGGTGAGGCCCCTATCAGCGGCATACCCAATAAACCGACTCACCCAGCCCACTGCATACTCAATCGAGCGTGGAAAGTTCCCAAACATCTGATGCGGCCCCATCACCATCATCATATTTGGGAATCCCTCAACCCATAGTCCCAGGAACGTCTTGGGCCCTTCTTTCCACCTCTCACTCAACTTCACACCACCAACACCCTGAAAGTCCACGGCTGTAAACGCACCCGTGACTGCATCGAACCCTGTGGCGTAGATCAGGATATCAACATCATACTGTGCATCGCGCGTCTTGACCCCCGTCTCCGTGACTCTCTCAATCGGATCTGCCTTGACATCAACAAGCCTCACATTCTCCCTGTTATACGCCTCAAAGTACCCCGACTCCAGAGGCACCCTCTTGGTACCGAATCCATGGCACGTGGGGATAAGTTTCTCAGCCGTCTCCGGATCCTTGACACGCTGGCGGATCTTATTCGCAATAAACGTCGAGTAAAGGTCATTCGCCTCCTTATTCGTGAAGATATCATGGAAATTCGAAAGCCACTTCTCGAACCCCCGCGTCTCATACAGCTCGTTCCACATCTTCTCCCTCTCCTCGGCACTCACACTAAACACAGACGCCGGGTTGCTCTTGTGCAGGAAACACGAGTACGACTCCTTGCATTTCCTGAATATCTCGGGGTACTGCCTCCGGATCTCCTCCATCTCCTCGGGTTCGATCTTCGAGTTATTAAGCGGCGCACTCCAGTTCGGCGTCCGCTGGAAGACAGTCAAATGGCCCGCCGTCTTGACAATCTCCTGAATCGCCTGAATGCCCGTCGCACCGGTCCCGATAATCCCAACCCTCTTCCCCTCGAAGCTCACCGGCTCATGCGGCCACCGCGCCGTATGAATCGCCTGGCCCTTGAAGTCATGCACACCGGCTATATTCGGCAGCGTGAACTGGTTCAGAATCCCCATGCACGTCACCAGCCACCGCGATGTATAGGTATTCCCGTTCTCGTCGGCGAGAAGCCAGCTGCTTGTATCCTCTTGGTAGTGCGCTTTCGACACCCGCGTGTTGAATTGCATGTCCCGCTCCAGATTGAACTTTTTTACCAGAAACTCGCAGTACCGCAGTGTCTCTGCTTGGCCGGAGAAATGCTCCGACCAGGACCATTCGTCTAAGACTTCTTGGGACCACGAGAAGCCGTAGGAGTAGGATTCTGAGTCACTGAACTGTCATTAGCATTTATTTATCTATCTATCTGGGGATGGGTTCCTGCTGTCTTGACGTACAATCTCGCACCCGGATACCGGTTCCAGTACCAGGTCCCGCCTGGCCCGCCGCCTGCTTCGAGGACTTTGGCACGCAGGCCCAGGGTGTGCATTTGGTGCAGCGAGTTGATGCCGCTCAGGCCGGCGCCGATGATCAGGACGTCATAGTCCAGGTTGGCGTTTTGGTGGAGGTGCGGCGGTGTTTCGATGCTGCCCATGTCGTAGATTTGTATAGGTAGGGTTAGGGAGTAATGAGCTGGAGCTGGAGCTGGATAGGATATCGCAGATCAGATGAACATTAATAAATACCAAAGAACAGATCCCACCAGGTTGGCACTTGGGTCATCTATCCGTATCTCCAAACGCACTCCCCCTCCACCTCCGCACTCCAGGCCGAGCCGTCGGTTACCCTAATCCAGACTGCCGGTCGTCAATATCACAGCCGTCTCGGTTGCCGAAGAACGAACAAAGCTCATCAAACTACGGAAGAAAGCCGATCCAGCCAAGCAATATTATTCTCGTACCCAGATACTCACTAAGTACTATGTACTATTCAGTAGCCCCCTCTCCCTCCAATACCCCTCCAACTGCCTCAAAAACGCCCACCTCAGCTCCCTCCCCCACCCCCTGGCCTTCCACTCATTCAGCGCCTCCGGAAAATGCACCACCCCATCCCGCACCGCAAAGTCATGCGCAATAACCACAAACACGTCCTCGTCGCAGTCAATCTCCTGCAACTTCCTCACCGTCTCAATCGCCAGCGGCACATCGTATCCAAACGTCGGATCAAACAGAGTATCCTCCTTCCCACGCCCCCGACTAGCCTGCAGTTCCTCCCATGCACTACCGGGGCAGAACCCCGCCTCCAGGTTTAAAGCAGCCCATGGATAATCACCCGTATTGGTAGGGTTAGAGTCCGGGATGGGACGGTGTTTCGACGGCCGGAATATTCCAGTATAGTGCGCGATATCCCCGCCCAGAAGCACGAATGTATCCGGGTTCCTGGTAGTGCGCGCGAGACCACACAAGTGTCCGATTGCGTGGCCTGGGCTGTCGAGGAGGTAGAAGGAGCCGTCGCCGAAGTAGTCGAAGGCTGGGAATTGGCCGATTTGCAGGGTATCGTGGTTGAAGGTGATTTCTCGAAGGGTGCGGCCGCTGTTTGTCTGGTTAGAGTGTGCTAGGTAAGGTAAGGTAAGGTGGGCTCACGTGTAGTCACTCTCGAGGATGGGAGAGTCAGGGTTTGCAGGGGCGCCTGGGAGCAGGGCTGCTTTGAATCCAGGGCCGACGATGAGGTCTGTTGTTGGGGGGAAGGTGGATGGGTCGCCGATGTGGTCCCAGTGCCAGTGGCTGCAGCGGTTAGTTGTTGCCCTGTGGGACGAGAACGATATAAGGCATATCGGATACGCACCTCCATATCACAGCCTCGATTTCCTTGGGTGCAATGCCGTGCTCCTGCAGGATATCGGCGACATTATGGGTGACCTCGATATTGTACCCCGTTGTCGGGATATAGTTCGCAATCTTTGGCGCGTAGTTCTGGTAGTCCTTGCGGATTCCGAGGTCGAAAACCAGCTTGCGGCCTGAGCTGTGCTCAAGCAGGAATGAGAATGCTGGGTTTCTGGCGAAGGTGTCGAGGCCTGGGACTTGGGGGGTCATGAAGCGTTTGAGATGCGAAGGGCCGAAGTTCACCGGATTGATCAGTTTGACGGTGATGGTCTCCCCAGGGGGGATTTCAAAGAGTCGGTCTTGAGCCATTGCGACGATACTAGCGCACTTGCACCGATTGACCTGCAGCATACGGTGTAGAGCTGCTGGACATATTATGACAGGCTGCAGCTCGGCAATGCTCCGGCCTCCGCATTGTGGCGTGTGGGGAAACGGGGCTAAAGACGACACTAAATGTCAATACTGGTAGACTAGTACACTATACCGGTAGTAATCTCAATACGTAGGCCGAAACCTAGCGGGAGCTGGGGATAGTTTCATGGTTCCAACCATCTCCTCGTGGCCCTGGCGGGTCCATCACACTTCTCCGGATTCCTTTTTGTATCGATCATTGAGTCCAGCTGAGCTCCGACCCGCTTGGCTGTCAAGACCTCTATCCTTGTTCCTATAAAATTCCGTCATCCCGTCCTGGCCCGGTTACTCTCCCTTCATATGGACTGCCCCTATTACCGTTGTACTGCCCTTTAGGTCTCGTTTGTTGACATGGACACCTCTACCCAGGACAGCCGGTCCGACAAGGACAAAAAAAACAATGTCGACCATATTGAAAAGACCGCCCCTGAAAAGATCGACACCACCCATACCGATGAGGCGATGAAAGTGCTGGCCGGCTACACCGGCGATGAGTCGTGGGAGCCCAGCGATGAAAGGCGTCTGGTCCGGAAAGTTGACTGGAGGCTGCTTCCATTGCTATGCATGACATATGGGCTGCAGTACTATGACAAGGCCATGCTGTCCCAGGCTGTGCGTAGCCCTAGCCTTTGTTTCCGCGGTTGCTGACAGCTCAGGCTTTATTCGGACTGCGTGAGGACTTGGGTCTGCTTATCGGTGACCGTTATGCTATGTCTGCGGCCATCTTCTATCTAGGGTTCATTGTCGGCGCGTACCCTACTATGGCTCTCGCGCAGAGATACCCCATCCACCATGTGGCCTCGCTCACGGTTACAATTTGGGGGATTTGTCTCATCTTGACACCGGCGTGCCACAACTATCAGTCTCTGTATGCCCAGCGCTTCTTCCTCGGGGTGCTGGAGAGCGGCATCAGTCCGATGTTTATGATGATTGTGGTTCGTACTTATCCCATTTTAGGAGACGAGATACTGAAGTGTACAGGGTGGCTGGTATAAAAAGGACGAACAGGCTCTTCGCATGGGATAAGTCTTAATTCCCTCTTCTATTGATCCGTGCTGATAGTCCCAAACAATATGGTATAGCTGCACCGGATACGTCAGCATCTTCTCGCCCCTCGTCAACTACGGACTCGGCCACATCAAGGGCTCGCTGTCCTCCTGGAAATACATGTATCTCTTCGCCGGCGCTCTCACCATAGTATGGGGCATCATCCTCAACTTCGTCCTTCCACCCGACCCCGTGAGCGCCCGCGGCTTTACTGACCGTGAGCGCTACATCTCTGTCGCGCGTCTACGAACCAATAACTCCGGTGTACGCAACACCCACTTCAAGATGGGCCAGGTCGTTGAGTTACTGCTGGATTTGAAATTCTGGCTGATATTCTTCACGGCCTTCCTTGCCATGATTGCCAACGCACCGATCTCCACCTTTACTCCGATCATTATCAATTCCTTCGGTTTCAGTACTCTCCATTCCCTCCTTCTGGTCATTCCCTCGGGCTTCTATGGCGGAACCATGATGCTGCTCATGCCGTATCTTTCCTACAAGTTTACTACCAAGAACATTCGTTCATGGCTGGTAATTGGATGTCAGATGGTTACCATGGTTGCAGCATTGCTTCTACTGCTCCTCCCTCTAAACGAAACCGGTGGTCTTCTTTTCGCCTGCTATATCATGCCGACAATGGGCGCAGGCTATGCGGTGCTCATGGGCCTACAGATCGCCAATATCGCAGGTTATACAAAGCGATCTCTTTCTTCTTCGGGACTCTACATTGGTTACTGTCTTGGTATGTCCCTTTCGTTATTTAATCGAATGTAACTGACCGCGTAGGCAATTTTGTGGGACCTCTGTGTTTCAGAGAACAGGATTCTCCGCGCTATGTGCCGGGATTCATAGTCACCGTTGTGACCACTTTTATCGCTGCAGTTCTGGTGCTCGTCTACCGTATGATCTGCCTCTGGGATAATCGTCGCAGGGACGCTACTGGGGTTCTCGAAGGATTCGAGCACGCGTATGAAGATGATTTGACTGACAAGACGGTAAGTAATCCACCTGATTGAAAATCTCGGCTAATCCTTCTAGAATCCTCAATTCCGGTACACTGTTTAAGCATGGGTTCGTGTAGTTAGAGTTGTATAGTTCTATAGTTGTATGTTGACCCAATCAGAGACCTCTGCCGTAAATCCTGCCTCAGGCATTAAGTTCCCGCATTGGGCCGCTCCACCTTAGCTCCAGGCGTCACTTTCACTTTCACGCCCAGATTCCCAAACTCTCCACAGTCCAACTCACCCCTCTCCTCGTCGCTCTTTTCTGCTTCATTCTTCCTTCGTCTCCGGGATTCAACCCCCGACCCTTTCTATGTTTCCGAAATGACCTAGTCTCGTCGTTCTCTCTCCAGAAACCATTCCTTCCCTACATACCAAGCTCCTTCTGTACACGTCATGGTGTCCCTCTGGCCGTTCGGGGTAAGAAACCCACAAGGCATCCATACCGTTGTGGAAGCTCAAAAGACTAACATGTAATCGCACAGGGCGAAGACAACTCCCCCGCCTCCTTCGAAAAAACCCTCTCCACTCTCTCGACCAAAATCACCCGTGCCACCTCCCGCCTCGACCTTCACCGCCAGCATGCCCGCCGCTTCAAGGCCCTCTGGACCCTCTACACCTCCTTCATCTACCTCCTCTACACCGTTATTCTCGCGCTTGTCCTAGGATGGCAAAACTGGGGCGTGAAAGAATATGCCGCTATCCTCGGCGGGCCCGTCATGTACGTTCGCAACTACAATACAATCCTGTCCGCATTAACCCACTAATAACAAAACCAGCATCTACGCAGTCCGCGCAGTAGGAAGCAAGTACTTCGAATACCGGATTAACAACACCAATCGCTACCTAGACACTCTCCAGAAGCAGCGCGACGAAACAATCGAGAAGCTCAAGGTCGCTACGAAATACAATTCCACGCAGCAGCTGCTCGAGAAATACGCCGGCGATTCTCCCAAGCAAGGACAAGGGCGGTCGAAAAACGGCGAGCAGAAACCGAAGTCGGAGGGGAAACGCAAGGCGTCGGGACAGCAGCAGCAGCAGCAGCAACAGCCCCCAGTTCAGAGAACTGGTCTCCCTCCCCCACCTACCGCGAATATCCGCCGACCTGCACCTCCACAACCGGAGCTACCACCTTCACCGTACCCCCCGCAACAGCAGCAGCAGCAGCAGCAGCAGCAGCAATTTGAAAAGCCTCTTCCCGCGCCTCCACCCGGCCTAGACGAACCCGGATTCGCACCGAATGCCTTCCCCGCCTCGCAGCAATACATCGAACAATCCCACTGGTATGACCGCCTTCTAGACGTCCTCCTCGGCGAAGACGAAACCCAACCAAAGAACCGGATCGTATTGATCTGCTCGTCATGCCGACTCGTGAACGGCCAAGCACCACCGGGAGTGAAAACCCTCGAGGAACTCGGCCGCTGGCGGTGCGGGGGCTGCGGTGCATGGAACGGCGAGGAAAGCGCGACTAAAAAGGCCCTCGCTGATATCAAGGCTGGGTCTGATCCTGCAGAGGCCGTCTCTGATGCAGAGGCAGATGCCAAACACCCCTCCTCGGTGTCTACGGGCGACGGAACCGATGACGGTGTTCTTGTGACGAAGGAGGAGGACCAGGATCAGATCGAAACGGGGAGTTCCTCCGGTGCGGAAACGCCCGGCGAAGAAGTGGTGGATGAGCAAGAGGATGAAGAGGAGGTGCAGCCTGAGCCAGCCCCAGTGCCAGTGCCAGCGCCGAAGACTAGATCCCAGAATGCCACGAGGCGCCGTGGACGGAAGGGGTAGTTGAAACCACTGCCAGACGCTGAAGCCACTGGAACGTTCTATTTTTTTGAGTTTGTTTTTACTTTTACTACGACGGTATCTATCCTTGAAGCGTTTCTTTATGTTTCTTTGAATCCCAGTGAAGCTGGTTTTGTGGTCTCCTTTGCTTGAACTTCGTTTCCTACGCAGCGTAGAACTGTCCCAGAAAGCCAGCCTGGAAGTGGCATCGAGAAGCTTATCCATGGAAGAGTCCATGCGATCTATTCACTTTCTCATCTAAGCCCGTAGACCAAAATACCGAAAATCGCTAAATACATCAAACCATCATGCCATCTCAGCTCGTTCCAATTCTTCTCTATCTCCTGTTTCATCATCTGCCTCAATGATTACTCCTTTCTGCATCAGTAACTCGATCACCACAGAAGCAGCCCGAACCTCCGCTTCCTCTCTGCTCAAGCACCCAGTCACAACAACCTCCTCAACATCAAACCCAAGGCCATGCATTGGAATCGTGCACGTATACGTCGGGCCCGCACTAGGGTCGGCATCGGGATCAGAGTCAGAGTCAGCATCAGAACTAGAACTAGAACTAGGATCAGATGGATCCAAATCTCCATTCCGGCCATCAGTCGTTGCGTCAGCGTCAGCGTTGACATCTACAACCACATCGCCATCGACGACCTTATTATAAACACGGTTGTGCTCCCGCTCCGAACCCAAACCCGATACCCTCACGGTGTGATAATTGAACTTCCATGGTGATCCGGCCTTACTGGCAAGTTTTTGCAAACCCATCTGCGCCTTCTGGATTGGATGTTCCACGTCGATGTTCTCGTCAAGGATGCGCTCCAAGTATTGCACCAGACCTAGTCGGTGAATAAACTCGCGGCATGGAGTTAGATCCCTGCCTGAGTCGACGAATATGGCGCCGATAATGGACTCGATGATGTCGGAGAAGAACTTATCGGGGTTCAGCGCGGAGAGGAGCTCCCTAGGGTACGTTCTTGAGGTGGCGAGGGAGTGCAGGATTGCGGGGCGGAGAGTTATGTAGCGGGTCAGAGCAGTGTTAGAGGAAGAGCCTGAATTCGAATTATTGGTTATGAGAGGTGTACCGGGGGAGTGCCTGAGGTAGCTGTATAAGTGGAGCGTTTCTGATGCGTGTTCTATTGGCTCCATTTCGACCTCTGCTTCGGGAACGGTTGTTGGGCGGCGGATTGGCATTGGCCAGGAGAACTCCATACATAGGAAGGCAAGGAGGCTAGCATTTACAACGGTGGCCTTGATCTTGGTCATTCTGCCCTGTGGAAGTTCAATAGGATGCATGAGGATGGTGTCCACGATGAGCATGTCGAGAACAGCGTCGCCGAGGAACTCAAGCCGCTGGTATGACTGCGTTGAGGCATCGTGCTGGCACGAACCGTGGGTAAGAGCTTCCATCAGTAGGGACTTATCATTGAAGGTGTAGCCGATGTTCTCCTCGAGGGTGTCCTGCTGGATGAGATGTGGCTGATGGTCTTGGCCCTGAGACATGGGACCACTATCAGGCCTGGGTACTGGGAGCTGAACCTCCGGGAGAAAGCGGCTAATACAAGCCTGCGCTTTAGCAAGGCCTCCATCAATGTATGCAGCGCCGATAAGCGCCTCGACAACGTCGGCGAGGACTTTTGTGGACATATCGCGCCTACCTCGGCTCGTGTTGATCTTTTCAGAAATCAACGGAGCAGACCATTTGCGCGCGTTAAATCCTTTGCTGATAATAAAAGATCCAAGGTCACGGTCAACTGCTTCGCGAGCCAGACGAGGGTTCTCGACGATTGCTCTAAGGCCTTCGGAAAGATAGTGCTCGTGCCAGTTTGGGTGTTGGTGGTAAAGAAAGGAGGCGACGCTGAATTTGAGAACCGTATCACCGAAGAACTCATAGCGTTGGTAGTTCGTTGGCGCCTCAGCAGCTGGTGTTGTGATCGCAGTTATAACATGTCGTAGCTCGTTAAAGTGTATATCTCGTAAAATCGTTTCGCATAGCTTGGTCGCAACCAGTGCGGCCTCTAATCTGTTAAGGATAGTAGCAATGAACCGACCGAATACCGTCTCTTTGGCGGGGAGTCTGCTTATCGTGCATTGGTCGGCAGGAACAATACGCCTCTTCGTCGGTGATTCGAGTTTTTCGTCGCTGTCGTATCTTTTTGTGGCGAGCCCTTGCCTTTGAAGAAGATTCCTTCGTTTTGGAAACGGATCGCATTCAATCTCAAGCCCGTCGTTCCCATTGACCCATTTATTCAACAATAGAATACCGTCATAACGAGACTTGTCTCGGACGATACCTATACGGTCGACACTTCTCTGGCTGGAGAAAACTTTCAGTGCTGGCTCGTACCCTTGGTTCTCGTTTAACCAGGCTGTCCACTCCCCAGGATGCAAGTTCGGGCTAAACAGTGTGGAATAGTCGCGTGTACCACCCAACCATCCTGTCGAGGTGGCTTGTAGATACAGGGCAGTGATGCTTTTCAGGCTCTCAACACTTTCGTCGGTCATTGGGACTGGCTCTGAGGTTCTGAACTCGAGAGTATATGTTGACTCGCTATCCCAAAAAAGGGTGAGCGCTTCAAGTAGCGGAATTGCAACCGGGGAAAACATGTTCATATATACCTCATCTTCGTTCAAGCGAACAGTGATGCGGGTTTTATGCACATTTGGTAGCATCCATGCATATGCCCAGTCTACCCAGGGGTCATACTGATCGAGGACCTCTGTGATAGCTCCCGACAAACGACGATCGCCTTTAGTAAAGTCCTGACTCTTGGTCAGCGGGAGAAGGTTGTCATTCACCAGCCCATGCTCGTATAATGCCTTATACGCCTGGAAAGCGGCTTCCTTTCTTGCCGCACGTTCCGTCTTCCACCACCGCTTCCCTTCTGCGCATCTAGCCGATGGGACTACGCAGCTGGGCAGCGTCACTTTGCCTTTCAACACACCATCCTCGTGTCTCTGAAACGAAAACTCAGGCTTCGTTCTAACACGTTTCTGGCTCGGGAGTGTAGAGCAGAAATGGTATAGGTGTTGCATAGCATTATCAGCTGTTAAAATGGCTCTGGAAGGTCAAGTTAACTAGTGGTCGCGTCGTTAGATAGGCTGTCAACATACTCCGTAGATTCTACGATAAACTGTGCATGGACATCCTCATTGATGGTTTCCAGCGCACGGAGCTCTTCCAAGCGGCTCCTGTCCTCTTGATAGGCCTTTTCCATCGCTTTCTCCACGATGTGCCACTTCTCTAATGAGGAGACATCGTCCTCCGTAGAAAGGACCATTGCATACGTCGAGTGCCGACGCCTAGCACGTCCGCGTCGCTGCACAAACGACTTAAGGTTCGGCGGCTTGTCGTAGGATACCACCACGCTACACGCGCTCACGTCGATACCCTCCTCCAGCACATCAGTGGCAACAATCAGATTCTTTCTGCCGTGTCGGAAGTCGTCCAATGTGTCCCGCTGCATCTTCACCGTGAGGAGGTCGCCCAACATTTCCTTTTTCTTGGTAGAGTTTGACATTCCAATGAAACCGCCAGTACGAAATCGATCCCTTGTGAAAGGGTGAACCGAAAGCAGGTGGGCCATGACAGCAACAGTTGCTCGCTGCTGCACAAATATCAGCCCGGAGAATTCTGGCTCATCGGTATTGAGCAAGAAGGATATCAGAGCCTCGCATTTCGGTGACACCGGGAAGTCTGCAGGATTGGTCGAATGGATGTTAAGCTTGGGGACAGACAGTTTGGACAGAATGTCAACCAAATACTTCCGCTCATCATCGTCCATGTCCATCGTGAGTGAAGTATAAACAGCACTCCCACGGAGCTGCTGGGTTGACTCCCAGATAAAGTAGTCGGCCGCCCATGGCCCAAGCTCGGCTGAAATATGTGCGACCCTGCGAACAAACTTTTTGAGTTGCTCGCTGCAGTAAGTGTTCCCAGTCATGAGCACCCGCTGTAGTGCTATCCCATGTGGCTCGCTAGCTCTAAGTCTTTTAACGTAGGGGTCATTTTCTATGTCCAACATCTGATAAGCTTCAACGAGGGCCTTTTCAGTTCCGCCCCAAAGCGAAGCACCTTCAATTGCCAGTGGTGTATAGAGGACACGCTGCAGCTGAGGCTTATGGGTGTGCTCAAGCAGTTCATGGCGGTGCGCTTGGGGGGTGGTGCAGACCGAATGGAGGTTTTCTTCAATTGTTCTATACTACATGGTCAGAGGATGTTTACAGTGTGCCATGTAACATACCGTAATTCATCACGATTAGAACCAGCGCTGGCTGTCAGACCCAGAATGCGGGGAACAGCGTTGGGACCAGATTTCGCAAGGGTTGGATGGTAAAAATATCTCATCACCCTATTTGCTGGGTGGTTCTGAGTGCAATGGTGCGCTGGTCTGTGTTATAAAAAAAATAGCCATCTTTTGATTGTCAAACCTATACGGACCTTCATCGAATATGATTAACCCCAGGCGCGAAATCCTAACAAAGCCATGGGTCATTGCATCCAGAAGTACAGCAGGCGTCGAAACGACCACCTGCATGTCACTCAGCACGGTGTCCCAAACCACTTGCTCCGTCCACAACTCAACCTTGTCCAGCCCAGTGAGCGTGCGAGACTTTGCAGCAGGGATGTGTTGGGAGATGGCACGGTGTTGCTGCAGGCAGAGGGCGACGGTCGGTGCCAAGAACCATATCAACTAGCTCGTATTAGGAAACGCGCCCGCCTGTCTGAGCTTGAGGCAATCCGGGGCGTACGCACCTTCTTTCCATCGCCGTTCTCCAACTCGTGCATGATCCGGAGCAGAGCACTGTTGGTGAGGTGTCAGCCAGCCGGCACCACAAATTAGTTCATCAAAGAAGTCGCATACATGTGTGTTTTACCGCTCCCAGTGCCCATCTGGAAAAATAAGAAAGAAAAATTAGACACGTCCTCTTGTGTTGCTACTTTTTCTTACCGCAACGACGATATTGTTCTTCAGGCTCGCCTCGAACATCTCCAACTGGTAGCTCCGCGCCCGATATCCAGGGTCGGGGTCCCCCGACGGGACAGGGCCCATTGGAGCGGTTGAATGTGATCGCTTAGTGAAAGAGATACGATGGTATGGTAGAAGATGAGAGAGAGATGGATGAGTTGAACTGAGGTGGGGTGGAGAGTGGTGGGGTTGATAAACAATCAGCGCCCATCCCCATCGCTCTCCGACCTGAACCCTGGCTGGCGCCAACCGTTTTCTGACCTGCTAGTAGTAAGTCTTGTATGGATGTATCTTCATTCCTAGTTTACTCAATAATGGATCATCAAGAGGCCAACAGGCAGATTAAAATTGATCGGGAACCAATGGAGCACCGTAACATGTGACCTTTATGCGCTGCCATCTCGGCTGCTCCGTTATTGCTCTCGTCTCTTCATCTCTCTTCGTTCGAAAATATTATATCTGATTTTGATTTCCCTTGGACTTGCTGTAAGACTTTCTGAAATGGGTACAATAAAGAGGTCAATTCCTCGTCTATCCTCCTTGCTCCGCAAGAATCCCTTTCCAATGCCTCCTCCGGGGCCACTTTTACCGCGTGACACACTTGTTGACGAAGAGATCTCCCCAATCTATGATTCCAAAAATTACTACCCGGCAAAACCTGGAGGTGTACTTGCTGATCGCTATCAAATCCTGATCAAGGTCGGCTGGGGCGTATCCTCAACAGTATGGCTCGCGCGTGACTTGCAGGGGTAACATTCAGTCTCTCTACAACCTAAAGTTCAACCGCCTTCATCTCTAACGAACCCTACAGAGATATCGAGGGCCCAGAAAATGTTGTGACCTTAAAAATAACGAATCATAATGCGACTTCTACTGGTCACGAGCGCGATATTGAAGAGCATATTTCGACGACAGACCCATCACACCGGGGTCACTCTCTCATTCGAACATTACTAGACTCATTTAATGTTGATGGACCAGAGGGCTCGCACTTATGCCTTGCGTATCTGCCTATGAGGGAGCCACTTTCTCTTTACCAGCGGCGTTTCGACAATCGAAGGATGCCCCTTCCCCTTATCAAAACTTACATCCGTGCTCTTCTTACGGGGCTTGATTATCTTCATATGGAGTGCAGGACAGTCCATACTGGTAATTAGCCCTTTAATATTGCTTTACCTGGTACTGTTTAGCTTATACATATATTCAGATCTGAAGCTTGAAAATATCATGGTTTCGTTTGAAGATCCAACTGTGCTTTCTGATTTCATGAATTCCCAGCTTGACCAGCCGACACCATATAGGATTGATGCGACTGGACGGCCAATATATCTGTCCTGCAATGATTTCGGACCTTTGAAGGGCTTGAGGAGCATACCACAGCTGGTTGATTTCGGCCTGGCAACTAGACTCGAGGAAGAGGACGACTGGGGAGTCTGGCCTATCCAGCCAGACCACTATCGGGCCCCGGAGGTAATATTAGGTAATGGGTGGCAGATGCCTGCAGATATTTGGAATATTGGTGTTCTGGTACGTCTCATTGGAATTCCAGACTGTTATATTTACTAATATCGATATCAAACTAGCTATGGGATCTCATCGGCGGAGAAGAACTATTCCGCCACATTCATGATCAACAAGGCCGCTATGATGCAAAATTACACATTGCCGAAATGATAGCATTACTTGGCCCACCTCCTCCGGAAATCATGGAAAGGTACCAGTCCATGCGAGATTTCACATGGCCAGAACCAATCAGACCCAAACGAGAAGACGACAAAGTATGCTCAAGCGCCGGGGAGTACTTTGATGGGCCACTTTTCGATGACAAAGGTACATGTTCCCTGTCTTAAAGTAAATCACTCATCCGAAGTCAAACTGACAAGTCATCATAGGTCGCTTTATGTATAAAGAGCTAATCCCAGACCGGAAGCTAGTCGATACGGTTCCATTTCTGGACGAAGAGGACAAAGAATCTTTCCTGGATCTTGCCAAAGCAATGCTTGTTTGGCATCCAGATGAGAGAAAACGGGCAGGAGATCTGGCGGAGCATCCCTTTTTACAATTGAAGGGACCGTGAATATGATGACTTCGAGCGTTCGCCGCGAGGAATCTCCAATTTACTGCCAGATAACTCGCTTGGGGCATTGATACGGTACCGTGCTGTTAGCGAATCGCGTCCATCCAGTAATAGAGCCTACGGTATACTAATGCTAGATATTGGCTTGGATCAAATATCAACATACAGAAAACAAATCCCGAAACCACAAGTATAGTTGAATCAACGTTACGTATTATAGAGCTAATAGATGTCACCTTGTATACCCCATATCCGCGCCCCTCTCCTTCACAAATTAGAAAAAATATGTCTAGGGTCATACACAGCATCACGGCTACAATGTGAGCAGGTACTTGCTAGAGCAACGATTCGCGGTTTCCTATCACACCCAGAATCCTGGGTAGTGAGGTCCCGTATTACTGGTACGTCGTAGTAAAGCCTAACTTAGCAGTGAAAATAAAAGACGGAGAGGACTCTCATTGAGAACTGCGCTGCGGATTAAGTACTTGCTGAAAAGCAATCCCAGGACGTCGAGACGAGAGGATCTTCTATCCAAGTAGGAAGGAAACCTCAGTCTCTGCCCAATCAGATAAACACACAACACCCACGCCCTAGGCCAGGATAGAACCTTTATTCTGCGCCATACACCTTGACGATTAAGACTCGAGCAAATAAGGAAAGAGGAACAGACGCTCAAAAATAAAAGAAAAGAGCCAGATTGAGCTCGAAAATAGGAGCTAATAAAAACAGCTGGAGTAATTCATACAAGATAATTCGGTCGTGACGGTAGGCACTCATGATACGAGCGGCAACCCGTGGGACTGGCCCTCCGTCTTGGTCGGCTCCGACGAGTCTTGCCCCTCATCTCCTCGTCCACGCCGAGGCTGGAAGTTGTTGTTCAGGAATGCTTCTTCGTTGGGGTGCTTACGCATCCCAAGTCCTGCTTCGGCTATGCGGTTCAATGAATTCATGTCATCATTAGCGATAGACACTTGAGACTGTGGGGAGCCTTGTTGAGGAGCTTGGCCACCTTGAGTAGGCCTTGGAACCGGCTGTGGGACAGAAATTTCGGCCCGGGGTTGGCTGAGATCGATGTTTCCTGGTAGCTCGGGAACTTCGCCGTGCGAATCTAGCAGCCGAGACTGTAGGTTGATGATATATTCACGAAGTTGGTAATTTTCAGACTGCAAAGCTTTGAACTCCTGCGACATGACCTCATACTCCTTCACCTGCTCCTCCAACTTTCGGATGTAGCTCTCTTTGCGCTGACGGAAAGCTCTCTGCGCCAGTTAGTAGAATTCTGTGGGTACCAATCAGATTCACGTACTTGTGCGGCACGGTTTTGAGCCGCGCGCTTCGAGGTAGATAGCGGTCGTTTCCCATAGGTTTTTGGCGACTCGTCATCACCAGGCGGTTCAGTTCCCGGTGGGGTCTGCTGGGTTGGGGGTGGAAGCATTGCAGCTCCGGAGATAGCAGGATCAATGTTGTTCTGGTCTCGCGGGCTGGTGGTATTGGGTTGTAGGTGGTGAGGTTGTGCTGCCGGCTGTTGCGGGCGGGGTTGTTGCGGGTGCTGCGACAAGTGCTGGTGCGCAGACGCTGCTAGCAGCGAATCGTGGAGCACTATACCAGCGAGAACTGTTAGCAGAGGCTAAGTAGATGGAGGTGTCGCAGCGGCACTATCGCGACGTGCCGAAACCGGGTATTCCGGAACACCGCCAGCGCGCAGATTTCGTGCGCGACAAAAGCTCGTGGCTTACCTTGGTCAGCATGGTCCTGCGACAAACATCAGTTAGCTTCATGTCTTGTTTTATTATGATTTGATAAGTCGAGCTGCCATTTCAGCGCGACCGTCGCAACACGTTGACCAGACGCGCCGGTGAGATCATCGCTCTGGTCGCGCGTGGCGATCTCCCAGACGGCGAACGGCGTCCTCATTACAAGCGACGGTCAATATCGCGAGGGATATAGATGGAGATAATGGCAGCTGACTGTTGAAGGGCGATCTGATGACAAACCGCGACAGGCATAGAGTTGCTTACCTGAGCAGATGTTTGCATGCTTGGATGCGGCGCTGGAGCTAGTGCAGGCTGCATGGAGAGACAACAAGATTCGATGGCAAAACGACGCGCCCGACAGGAGACCACAGGTCAATTCGAGCCAGACGACCAGCAAGAAGCGAAATCTCAAGATATACGGCGCGATCTCGCGAGAGAGGGGAAGAGGTGGAATGAATGGGGAATACGCAAAGAAGCGCGCGGATGAGGTAAGCAGGCGGACCGGGGATGGTGTCGGAGACCAGGTTGGTAGCAGCTATCTGCTGACTGTGTTCTTATGAAAGAATGATGGAGATACAAGAGACGCTGGAGAGGAAGATCTGATCTCGTAAGCAGGAGGGCGAGTGAAGGGTTAAAAGGAAAAGGCGGAAAGCGGCGAGGCGAATGACAGTGTGTGACCGTGACGTGAGTGCTCCGCTTCAGGAATGGTGCCTCAGGCAGTGAGGACTCCCGGTGGCTGGCACATCCGAGGACTTCCAACTCAACACGACAGTTTGCACACCCAGCTTACTTCCTCTCGCTTTCCTCTAAACTCTAACCATCTCTCCAAGCCACTCCGAAATGTCTCCGACGCCGTCAACCGTTATGCCAGAGAAGCTCGTTAGTGACCAAGTTCGGAACTAATACTTCCGATTCTGACTAATGGTTTATTGGTCTTGGCATTTCTAGCACCCGACATCCGGTCAGCCTCACCACCATGGATCAAGAATCACCAACTCGTATAAAAGGAAGATTATCAACCCCCTCAATAGCAGTCTGTCCATTTTAACCTGAGCTCCTATTCTTCATTCCATTCCCAAGTCTCTCGATCTAGGCGTCCTTCAATGTGCGCTCAAACTCCAAAACCGCCGGATGTCTCACTTCTCCAACTCTCAGCTTCCCCCAATCCTGCTCAACACCATCCTCCACATCCGGAAAGGGTCCCATTGGAGTAATGGCCTTTGGGTTAATGTCGTAATGACTCTTCGTATACTGCACCTCATCAGCCCAAAGAATACTTGGAAACTCTCTAACCCAGCCGCGGGCGGAGAGGAGATATATAAAACTCACATTCTCTTTAATATGCTTAAAATCTGTCGAGTCTCTCGCAGCCTGAACTCCCCAATAAACACCCTTAAGCCAGTTATTCAAAACCGGGTCATCATGTCTAATTGTACCCAGATTACACTTGAAATGCTGGACATAAACGGTGTCGAACCGGACGAGCGTCGCGTAGACAGTGATATCTAGCTCCGTCATCTCCGAACCCAGTATGAAGGGCCCGCCATTAGCCGAGACGATCTTCTCTAGTTTGTTGAGTGATCCGAAGAGTGGGACGACGTTTTCATCGTACTCCTCTTGTGACGGGGCGAAGCCAGACTTGTACACGCCTCTGCAGATGTTAGGCAGGACCCAGGAGCTCAAGGAGTCGATTTTGTCACGGAGATGCGGTGGGTATAGGTCGATTGAGGCCTTTGACTCCGGAATAAAGTCGTTGAATGCCGATGGGAGCCAGCGGAGCAGTTCGAGGCTTTCCTGTGTCGGTTGTTAGCATTTACACTCAGGCTTGCCTAGGTCCTACCACAGGTAGTGCTACTACGTGGTAGTTAGTAGACGTGCATACATTACAAACAATCGTCCCAGTCTCCCGATCCCACAGCACCGGCACTGAATACCTTCCCTTATACTCCGGGTCAGCCTTAAAATAAACTTTATGCATGTAGTCCTCGCCGAAGAGCTTATCCACCGTGGCATTGGGATACTCGTCGTTGGAAGCGGGGAATCTCCACCCAGGCCATCCCTTTGAATCGCCCTTTGGGTAGGGCATGACGACGCTCATATCGATAATGTCAGTTAGCCCTTTGAGATGTCGGACGAAGTTCACCCGGTGCGCAAAGGGGCAGAAGAGGCCGATGTACAGGTGGTAGCGGCCGGGCTGGGGCTTAAAGGGCCCGGTTGGGGTGATTGTGCCGTGCCAGCCATCGGCTGTGCCGGGTTCATGGTGGGGGTTTGCTTGAGACATTGTGCTTGGGTATCTAAAGTCAGGTTTGAGTAGAGTATGTGGGCAGGAGGGATAAATATATTGGCGCTGGAATAGCTGATGTCAGCGCCCTGGCCTGGAGTGGGGGATGAGCATAGCATGACTGACAGGCACTGCCCCACTTACGAGCTTAGATCGATCTAATCTCGGATATGCCCTCTATAACTACTTATTTAGATTGATAAACTCGGGCTACTCGTACCTGAGGCTTTGCGCGTAGCCGGAGCATATGTCAAATTAACGCCATTGCAACCAAGGTCAAGTTCTGCGTTTTACTCCAAGAGCACCAAGACAATCTTATAATGAACTGCATTAAGAATATAATATAAAAAATGGTAAACAAACAACGTGCATAACAATAGTCGTGCTGCCACTCAAACCCCTTAGCTTTACAAGGAAAGAAGAACCAGCGGACCACCTCTCAAAACACCGTATTTATGTATATTCCATCAGCAGATACTCACTGCTCCTTCTTCGATTCTTCAGCCTGGCTTTCGATAATAGAAGTCCCCACCGTAACAGCCTCCCTCCAACCCTTCTGTCTCATCCAGAATCGCTCTTCCGGGTCGGTATTATGCTTAGCCCAGGCCCGAGCATCCTCTTCAAGTGACTTCCGGGTTATGTCAGATAGCTCCATGGATTCGTCCTTCGCGGTAAGGTCCTCCTCGTCATCGCTGCTCCGCGCGCCAAGTGTCGACTCCAGGTACCGCTTCCGGATCATGTACTGCTCTGTTTTCTCGCGGCGGACGTTATGGGGCACGAACTTGGCCATTGTGGCCTGGACCACAAACCGCACAATAAGATACAGGTGCTCCGCGAAGAATATTGTCAACAAAAGTGCCCATCCTTTGATCGCCGAAGGTTCGCCCTTTGGCCCGTGGGTGCTTGTGTTGAACATGTATACCAGCGCTGCGCTAGTGATGCTCCCCACCCACGAGAGAAAGCCCAGGGTGTCCAGCCAAGGTCCAATCGTATCCACCCGCACAGGAGTAGGCCTCCTGCAGTCGATGATTATTTTGAAAAAGTCGGAACGAAGCTCGACCCAGTTGTTGATCAGGAAGGAAACTGGCACCAGGGGCCAGACGGGCGAAAACAAAGCCAAGTAACCAAATTGAATGCACATCTCTCGCAGGTCATCCGTGACATCGTAGTCGTCCCGGTCGGCTTCCTTGCGGACGCGCGTGAGGAATTCAACCTCATCACGATGGTCGCTGTACGAGTGCTGTCGTGGCCTCTTGGTCTCGCGTTCTAGACCCGTGTCTGTCCGTCCATTCTTTTTCTTCTTGTACTCCTTGTACTGGCGAGCGAATCGCTGCTTCAAGTATGGCACAACAGTCTCCATCCCAAGTCCCACGACTTGAGCCGTAACGGTAAAGTAGATAACTTGCTTTCGTAGTCGGTCAGGGTCGATGGTGAAATGTCCACGTGTGGTGGTCGCTTTTTCCTTTGACACGAAAGGTCGCACTGTCAAATGGAAGACATCGAGGTGAGGGACGATGAGACTGGCAAATGGGATGTAGACGAATGCCGTTAAAAAGATCGGGAGGTACGACGTGATGAAGTTGATGACGAAAATCTTCTGCGTTAGCGCTGTATCATAGGCGGCTTGTGTTTCATAGTTTTCAAAGTCGTTAAGCTTCGTCGCGACCTGAACGAGGACTCCGCTCATGGTTGGAATCAGGGCTGACAGCAAGATGGTCGGAATGAAGACCTAAGAAGTCAGTACGTCGAACGGGCTGAGCAACTCAACGTTACTTACCAAGTATGTCTTCAGCGGCCCAGTGTATACCTCAGATATGAATATCTCAATCGCAAAACAGGTTGCGATAATAGCACCCAGGGCTACAGCTGAGAACAGGGCAAACGGAACCTGGAGAAGCTGCCGCTGCAGCCGAGTTGTCGCCGGGAAAACACCGTGGGTCTCGCCAGTAACCTGATCTTGAACCTCTCTTTCTGGCTTAAATTCTCGCCGCGTGGTTCGAACAACGGAAACTCCCTTGGTTTGCCATCGACAGCTGAGGTCCTCCTCTTGTCGTTTCCAATACTCAATGAAGATCACACCCCAGAGACAGTTAACCACGGTGTATATCACAGAGAAAGACCCCAATAACAGCCAGCACGAGAACCCGAAAGCCGCAGGGAAAAGCAGAAACCTGAAATACGATTGCAGAAACATAAAGTAGAATCCGATCTGCAAATCAACCGTCAGCATTAAGCTGCTCCCGGAAGGAGAACCTCGAGAAAATACGCACGCTCTCCCCAAACTTATCCCGTATATGGTCCAGATCGCCCTCAGACAAAAACGTCTTCTGACTCCAATCCGTCAAATACTCCTTATTCTTCTCCTCGTCATGAAGTGGGAATATCGCAAGCACATTCTTCCAATGACCATGCTGGGGCGTGATCCCCGCGCCGCCCAAATCATGCGGAAGCGTTATCATATGGTTTATAATGCGCAGTCGCTCGGATTCCGTCTGTGGTTCGGCGGAGGACTCATCCTCGGGTTCGGAGCTGCGGACGCCATGGAGCCAATCGCGGATTCTAGCGAGGAAACAGATGTCAGCGACCAATTTATAAAGTAAGCACTAAGGATATACATACCGGGACTGGTACAGAGCCCGTCGCAGCCTCTTTTTCTTAGATGCCCGCACGAAGACAAGCAGGTTGGAGTCCTCGCCCGGCCTCACTTCGGTTTGCAATCCCACCTCCCAGAGCTTCCGCAGAAGAAGCTCTAGCTCCTGAGACGCTTTGGACGGATCTAATCTAGTCAATAACTGATCGTGCTCCTCAGCACATCCCAATCGGGCTCCTCACCTCTATTGGCATAGCTATATTGAATGACGTAGTCCACATGGAAACTGTGATGAGAGCCGCTCTTGGCGGCGGGTGAAGCCATTTATTCAGAATTAAGGCGAGAAAGGAACAAGGGCCAGGGAAATTGAAGGAACCCGAGTCCGACAGATTGTCTTCCCACGCCTCGACAAGAGGGGCGTGCAAAATAAAGGAGAGCGGACAGGGAGTGTCGTCATCACCCTGAGCCCGCAGCTCGCAGTCCAGTCCTACGAAGCTGAATGGGGTTTGGGCCCTTGGTGGCTTGGCGCGGGACCAGCGTGGATCGAGATCTACAGCAATACGTATTTTATTGCTGTACAGCCACCACTGCCACCGATCTGACGTGGAGTGATCTCACAGGGAGGTACCTCTGTGGCGCAAAATAACCGGTCGATTGTCGACATGTAGTCATCGTACTGGGAGAATAGATACCTTGCAGATTTCTGATGCACCGCTCATCAACTGCGGGTTGGGATCGGCTACAGGTGCTTGCGTAATTGACGAGCACGCCAGCTATCATTAGTGCGCCTTCCCTAAGCACGTACTGAATACGGCAGTCCTACTCTGTAGGCACAACTAGGGTTTAGTTGCATTTGGTCACAAGAGTATAACCAGACATCCATAGGAAGTCGCTGGAGCTGATTTCCATTTAAGCGGAGACATCTTTCATCCAACATTCAACCACCAGCATTGACAAAAATGCCAGTTCCCGACAGGACTTATTACAAACTTCCATTCAGCCAATCAGCTCACGGTTCCATAACTCAGTCGGTTAGAGTGTCGTGCTAATAACGCGAAAGTCGAGGGTTCGACCCCCTCTGGGACCATTGCTTTTGCTAATTTTTGTCTTTTTATTACAAGTCCCACTTGGAATCAATGCGGTCATGTCAAAACAGAAAAATAATTGTATTGTAAGAACTATCTTAGGGGAATCATATGTGTATACATTTCCAAGTAAAGATCGCTATTCTATTGACATCAAACACATCGCTCCGGCAGTGAATGGGGTAACCAAGCGCCAATAACACCCGTAACATCGTGAATAACGCGCACCTTTTGTAGTGCGCATGCCAGATTATATACTTGCACGTCGAGGTGCCAGTGTACGCTGAAGCTTTTTCTTTTCTTCGGTTTCCTCTGGAAGTGGTAGGGATCCTTCGGTCTTGAGCTTCAGCAAGTATTCCTTGCCATAAACATATCCAACTTGGTAAATTTCGTCGAAATTGCCGAATTCAAGGGTTCCGTAGCGGTCAATTGGAGGACGCATGTAGAGGCAGCCCGGCATGTTCTTGGCCCGCTCGAGATTGTCAATAGAAGAGACATAAGCCAGTCGCGCCTGGATCTCAGATAGGGTTGGAGGATTTGGAATCGCAGAAAACGGATTCCAACGGTTAACAACTGACCAAAAGCCAGAGAGGGAATCACCATAGCCCTGTGGGGTGTTGTCATCGATGGAGCCAACGTCAACGGCGAAGATCACGTCTGCGCCCAGTGTCTTCATATGGGCTACAGTAAGATTATCAATGTAGCCTCCGTCGAGTAACATGCTCCCCTCATCGCAAATAGGAGGGAGAAGGCCAGCGAGTGACATCGATGCACGCACATAACGCCAGATGTAACCGGAGGAATGGTACTCGGCTCGAGATCGGCTGATATTGGTCGTGTTGCAGTAGAACTCGAGCCAAAAATCTTCAATCTGGCTATCGCCAAAGGTCTTGAATATTCCGCGGTTAAATTCATGGCCAGTGGTGTACGACATGGACGGGTAGGTCAGATCCAAGGCAAAGCGCCACATGCTTCCCATGCGCCCAGCGAATTTCTTTGCACGGCCATACATTGGGACAACATCTGCATCCCTGGCATACAGACCACCAATAAAGGCACCAATGGATGTCCCACCAACAATGTCAACGGGGATTCCAGCCTCCTCCAGAGCCTTAATAACCCCCACATGAGCAATACCTCGTGCACCACCTCCTCCAAGAACCAGGCCAACCGCCCTGCCACAGAGCCGGCGCGCTAAGCGGTGGAAATCGCCCTTAAATGGTGTTTGGGCAGAGTAAAGTGGAGTTTGGCGAATGCGGCGAGAAGTGTATTTCTGGATCTCGGCCTGGAGGATCTGAACTCTTTGCTTCAAAACCGTACCCAGCCGTTTTGCTTGAGGATGCGATGGCTCAGCAGTGAGACGGAACCCCATTTGAATATGATGGTGACCTCCGTTGATCCAAACACGGTTCTTCAACCATTTTCGAGTGATGCCAGGGGGGCAATATCTGTCTGCATGCAGCAACACGAGTTCCTTTCGTGCCGTGGTCTTCATTCCGAGTAAGAATCTTTCGTACTCTCCCACGTTTGGGGACGACTCTGCAAGGCCAACCAAGAGGATACAGTCGGCCTGGCTAATGCATGTTTGAGTCCATGGCGAGTTCACATTGGTGTCAGCGATGTACAGAACCATTCCATATTTCTCCTCTAAATCGGCTAGATACTGTGAAAGCTTAAGCTTTCCCATCCTGCTAAAAGCATGTCGGCCAAGGTGATTCAGGATAGCCGCTTGGTTTAAAGATGTCACACCATCAGTAACACCGATTTGCTGTAGAGCGTTCAGGAGCCGATTGCCGAATTCAACAACTGGAACACCAGTGGTGATCGGAAGAATTCCAACAGTGCGGAGATTGAGGGTTGACGTCGCGGTCTTGACGCTGCCGGTATTACCAGGCTCGGTGCTTTGTTCAGACATCGGGTTTTCGACTAGATCCCGCATCCGCTGGGCGATGAGTTTTGAGACCTGGATTGTAATCCCAGTGTGCTCCTGGGCCAGGCTGTTGAAAAGAGACCGAGGGAACTTGGCTAGTTCGGTATCTCGTATGGCGTGCAACGTTGCGGGTCGCGTCGACTCTGTCATCACTTCCAACTCGCCAACACTTTCACCTTGTCCATGCTCCCCAACGACAGTCATTTTGCCCCCTGCCCCCTCAAGGACCGACCGAAGGCGTCCATTTAGCGTGATATAGATAGCATCACTCTCATCACCCTGATGATAAATGACTTGGCCAGCATTTACCTGCACCCACTCCAAAGCAAAATCGATATGGAGAAGCAGGCGTGGTAGAAGGCCCGTGAGTCTCTTTGCCAGTGTCAACAAAGCAATTGGATATCGTTCCGCCAATCTTTCCAAAGACGTTCGCGGAAGGAACCCTACGTAGACATCTGTCTTTGCGACAACATCGGTATAAGAGCGGTACGACGCCATCGCGCCTACATAGCCCTGAATTGCACCCGGCTTGATCATGTAGAGGGACTTCCGGGATTGCCTCTTGCGCTTGGGGTCGTTTGTAGAAGCTGCAGTAGTAGACCCGCGTGATGTAGCTGTCTGGGTCCGCTTTAATGTTGGGAATAGTTCCTCCTGAAATTGCAAGTGGCCGGGCCTTGACGTCCCGACAAGGTCCTCTCCCTTTTCGTTGACTTGAACTCCCACGTCGAGAAAACCGTCTATAACATAATACAACCCCGGATGGCGTTCACCCTGTTCCACGAGAACTGATCCCTTGGGAAAGTAAACGATTTCTATATCGTTACGAAGCTCTTCCCTCAAATTAACAATAGGCGATGTACCGCCGGCGCTCGTTACAGACATAGACATGATCGACTCGGTTTCACCGTCTCCAGATCCCTCGTAGGCGTCAATGAATCCAAATGCGTTATTGCTAAATACAGCTTTCTGGCGGCGCGAATCGTATGAAACTAATTTCGGGGATAGTTCACCGGAGGCATGACTTCCTTTGCGGAGCGCATCATGAGAGCTGGCTGTCAGACCAATGCCGTTCATAATACAGTCCAATATCGACTCGCGGAATAAAGCGTCCTCGTCAACCGAATCTTTCCGTTGAAACGAGGAACGACGCATCGGTGAGCGCTCTTTGTCGGCTAGTGGAGAGAGAAATCTAGGAGCAGTAGCGAATTGATCATGCTTAGGGCCAAATCGAGAGAGTTGGATAGTGGAAAGAAGGTCTCCAGGGCTAACTCCAGCTGTGTCGCGACCACCAGGGGACTTTTCCGGGTTGGCAAGGGAGATAGGTCTCTGTGTCATCGCCATCTTTGCTTGAAGAGCAGCTTCCTTTCTTAGGAAGCTACTCGACCGGCCTCTTCTACCGGCGTAAGGGTTATGCAATGCAATTCCTTTAGTGACTTCTTCTGAGCCTAGGCGGTCCTTTTCTTTCAAGAATTTCTCTTTCAGTCGATCTAATGCCGCCCCCCGGATTTCATTCGGCAAGTCAAACGTTGTATATTTGGTCATTTGTTTCTCAATTCCAAGAACTTCGTTTGTTAGACCGAGGTACGAGTGTGCTGTCGCAAATGTGACTCTCTGTAGTCGTGTAAGGATCACCTGAACTATATGGGCGGTAGCTCTAGGGTAAAGGCGTGTCAAGCGTCGGAAGGCACTCGCTGGGATAATTGCAATCGTCGTATCAACCATGGCTCGAGCCACGATGTCCGGATGGACTGATTTCCGAGGGATGGAATGCACCTTCCCCGAGCTTCTAGGTCGACTCTTGGGGGGTGCACGGCTCTCTGGTAGATGTAGCGGAGGAACCGAAGGCAAGAATTCCCCCTCGCCGTTGATGGTGGAGTTGTCGTCTTCATAGTCCATGGGTATAGCCGGAGGCGACCCATTCAAACCACCACCGGGACTAGCGGGGATCGAGTCGGGTTGCCGAGCAGGACTCGGCTGAACACTCGACATACTCGAATATGAGCCTCCGTTGATTCGCATTTGGATGTCCTCCGTAAACAGGGATAGGATCGAGAATAAAGATGACATAGCAGCACCATTCTTCACTTCTGTGAGCAGCTGATACCCTTGTTTCCCATCCTGAGATTGGCCCTCTTCATCTGACGAGTCCTCGATGACCTCACCATTCAGGTTGTGTTTTCCATCCCGAATAGACTGGACGAATATTTGAACCAGTCCATCTACAACCAGACAGAATCCCTTTTCTTCCTCGAGTTGGAGAGTCTCTCCCGCGATTAACTTTCTTGTTTGCATCGTTCGTGTCAACTCATGAAAGACGGGTCTCTCGAGGTAACCAAACACTTTGATCGCGCTCAGAAATTCATCAAGGTAATTGGCCAAACCCGGTTTCGAATCGCCTTCCTGCACGTCCGGGAAGAGGTCGAGTTGCGGTTCCTTGCGTTGGGGCTCAGGGGGTAGCCGGCTGTACATGTTTAGAAACCGGTAGCGAATGAACCAGCTGATGGTCGAGACGACCGCCAGTATGATCAGTAGCCTAGTAAACAATTCGTCCATACGTTAGTGGACCATAACTATATCCAAAACAGCAATTGAGGGATGGGTTCAATGACGCAGCTCTTACAGTGTTGTGAAATTCATTGTGAACGTCAAGCTCGTAGAAAAGAGTGTGAAGAGCCATGTTGGCAATGTGATGGTCGTGAAGGTGATTATCCAGTATAAAACACTCGGAATGGTCTGGAAAACCAGAGAAAACACCCAACCGATCCACCCCACCATGGTCGTAGAAGTGGGCAGGAACACCTGCGGGGGCGGGGGAAGATGGTTTGAAAAGCGTGGGAGACCGGAGACACTGGCGGTTATTGCGGGAGGCGACGTCGACAGAGAGAGTGCCGCAACAGAGGGGGGAGTGCAGGAAAGAGAGGACAGAGATGCATGGAGAGAGTCTAGGTCTGGGAGGTCGGACGAAGGAGAGGATGCTCCACTATCGGCCATCCTCACGTCAACCTTGAATAACAATGGGGAACGACGCTAAGCTGGGCAGTTAGGCAAATCCAAGGCAGCAGAACTCCTCACCCGGAGAGAGGCTGCAACCATTCAGAAGCCGAGCAAACAACAAGACCATCTCCAATGCGAGCCGCAACGTGCCCGCATATGGTCCGTTGGCTGGCTGTCGATCGCGTACGCCCCTGCCCAAGTGGGTTCGTCAAGGAGGGGATTCTGATGGTCGTCAAGGTCAAGGGTGAGCTCGGAGGTGTTCGCCGAGAAAAAAAGACAGAAACGAGTCAAATCATCCGCATTTCTCAGTCGAGTCGCGAAGTGTTTATGTGATGGAGGAGTCACTGTTGATCGGGGGGCTTCTTCACCTGCCGCTCTCACATGATTTCCGGCAACTTGTGAGCTGTGCATGCTGCGATTCTTTCAAACTTGGGGGTTTTCCTGTTTCTACTAGAGTGGAATTTCATGAAAGGGCTTTGGTTATTGGTGGATGGTCAAAATCGAATAAAACCTACACTTTATGCCCGTTCACGTACACTTTCGTTCCTATAAGGCGGAATATATATCGTGCTGTGCTACAGAGCGGACACTAAATAAATGACACTATTGCATGATCGGCAGCCAATTCACCTTCTCGCAAGTGAATCAAAGTTTTTCTTTAGTTTTTTTTTTTTTTTTTTTTTATAAGTTGCAATACGACACTCAAGATGCAGGAAAATACTGGCCATCGTAGTATAGACCATACCTAGCTAACATTCTGGACTGCTGTACTTGTATCAGGCTGGACCCATTTTCTGCCGCTCCCCAGTCTTTCTCCGCCCGGCCACGTTCCCTCGATTGTTGCCTGTCCGAGCTCCATGCTACTACTTCCTGTCTTGCGCCTGCTTCTCGCTTTCGCCGTATTATTTCGTTTCTTCCTCTTCTGCTCCTCGTTATTAGATTTAGCTGTGGCCTTGGCCCACAGGCCCGCCACCGTCATGTTTCAGGTATACTCGCTAACCCAAACGGATATTTACTTGTCTACTGTTTCTCCGCTCCGGGGACACCTTACGATTCATAGGGCTGACGGATAAATGCATTAAATAGCGTCTCCGCGATGCCATAGACTCGCGAATTGCTGAGGAGCAGGCTCGACAGCGATCGTCTCAGGAGTCCCTCGCTCGCTCCAACTCCGCACGTCGCCCCCCTGGTCGCAACCTGTCCCCGGGCAGACGACCGGCTAGACCCCGACGAAATACTGGAACACCTGTGCGCGGACCGGATCCCACCGAATTCGAGCCCGAGTTTGCAATCGGTGACGATGATTCATCCAGCAGATCGGGCACTCCTCGGCCGGAGTCGTCAGGCGCCCCTGAGAACACCCAGGGAGAGAATGCTGAACAGAGCGAAGGCCCTGGGGAGAACGCAATGAATGAGAAGGAGGGAGCTCCGGAGGCAGAATCCGCCCCAACAACGCCAGAACTGCCGCCTGATGTGAAAGCGAAGCTGCGAAGGTTGGCCAAAATGGAGTCGCGTTACCAGGGTAGGTCGTTGGTTCCATACTGATGTCGAATCAGCTGCTAATTTTCCTACCATGTAGAGCTTCTGAAAGCATATCGATCGGCCCACTCTCGTGTCCTATCAATCGAGCCGTTCGAAGCTGCGTTGCGAGAAAATACGCCATTGACGTCGGTTGCCGACCCCAAGGCATTCACCGAATACCTGAACCAGATTTCGCTGAAAGGAGATCTGGTAGGGGAGGAACTCAAACGTATAACGACCGAGAGAGACGATTTCAAGAGTAAACTAGAGGAAGCCCAGAAGTCGGAGAAGACCGCACGGGATGAGTTAGACAGCCTCAAGGAAAGTGCAACCAACGAAGGACAACCGAAAGCCAATGAAGATCACAAATCGAACGAGATAGAGTCACCAAAGGAAAGTGAAGAGAATGAAGAGTTCTTTTCTTTCGACAATGAAATTCCTCGACTCGAGTCTGAATTGAAAGACAAACAGGAAGAAGTTGAGAAGCTGAAGACTCAGGCGGAAAATTTGAACCGAGATCTGTCAGTTGCACGCGAGTCGACTGAAGGTATGGTCCAGAACCTTGAAACCGCTACGCGAGAGCTGGTGGAGTTGCGTGACTTCAAGGATAAGCAGGAGTTGGAGATGGAAAGCCTTGAGACTACGAGGAAAAGTGAAATCGATGAACTTAGGTCTAAGCTTGAATCGTCGGAAAAAATAGTGACCGAGACGAATGCCGAAGTCGAGAAGTTGAAGGCTGATTTGAAGCAAAAGACAGACAACATTGAACAACTCCAGGCGCAAGCCAAGCAGTCTGGAGATGCTGATCAAGAGGCAGAGTTGGCGTCAAAACTGGAAGAAGTTAAGCAGGAGAAGGAAGCCAACGAGAAGCGACTCGGGGTGCTGCAAGGCTTAGTGGATAGTCTTCGAACTCAGCTCAAGGAAACTCAGGACACCGTCTCAGGCCTGAAGACTGACATGGGTCAGAAAACGGAAGAGTCTGACAGACTGAAGAGGGTGGTTGATTTCCTTGATGGGAACCTGGAGGGTAATGCCAAGTGGCAGGAATCTAAGGACAAGGTTACGAAGGGCCAGAAGGCAGACTTCGAAGAGCTTCGACAGACCCTGGCACCATCGCAGAGCCCGGAACCAACGAACGACAAGTCTGGAGCTACACCACAACCCGCCAACGCTGCAGGAGGCGCGGGAACTGCGGGGGCCGGAAAGAAGAAGAAGGGTAAGAAGAAGAAAGGCGGCAAGGGTGGTGAGGATACCAGCAAGCCAACAGGACGCGCTGATGCCGAACCAACCGATTCAGCACCACAGTCAACTGAACCAAGTTCGGCCCTTGCTGAGCTCGAAAAGAAGGTTGAGAACCTTTCGCAACAGCTTAAGGAGAAAGAAGAGGCCATCGATCGTCTTGATTCCAAGCTGAAGGGTGAGGAAGGTCTGAAGGAGGAAATAGAATCATTGCGAGATGATCTGCTTAATATCGGCCAAGAGCATGTCGAAGCAAAGGACAAGATCAAGGAATTGACGGCGGAGAAGTCTGCTTTGGAAGGCACTATTTCCAAGTTGGAGGGCGAGATCACCAACCTTCGCACAGGTGCCGCTTCAAAATCGGCAGACTCCGAGAAGGCCCATAATGACCTCAAGGACGAATATGAGAACCTCAAGGTGAAATCCACGACCATTGAAACAGAGCTCTCAGCCGCACAACAGCTGGCAACAACGAGATTCAAGGATATCACTGAATTGCGCGAAACGATTCAAAAAATTCAACCTGAGCTCAAGAAATTGCGAGGCGAGAGTGCGGAACTTAAGTCGACCAAAGATGAACTCAAGAGCAAGACAGCTGAACTGAGGACATTGGAAGGCAAACACGACGACTTACAGGCAGAATTTAAATCACTCAAATCTTCGATCTCAGATCGCGAGACGGAAGTCAAGACTCTCAACCAGAAGATCAAGCAGGAGTTGGATAGTCGACTGAAAGCAGAAGAGAACTTGACAGTCGCACAGTCCGATCTGCGGTATTCTGAAAGCAGAAAACAAGAAGCCATTGAGGGTAAACAGAAGGTTATGTCCGACCTCTCAACCGTCCAGGACGAGCTAAAAGCAGCGCGAACAAAACTACGAGAGCACGAGCAACAGACCACTCAACTAAACAAGGATCTCGACGGATTGCGGGAGGAGATGCAACTGAAGACGGCTCAACACGCAAGTGCGCAAAGCCTGATGAATAGCATGCGCGATCAAGCTTCCGAGCTCGGCATGCAAATGAAGGAGGCCCGGGAGCGATGCGAGAGCCTGGAAGAGGAACTGGCAGATGCCCACCGCCTCCTTAGTGAACGAACCCGTGAGGGTGAAACGATGAGACGCCTCCTCAATGACATTGAGGGCCGTACCGATGCTAAGACTCGTGACTTCAAGGAAAGGATGGAGGCTGCGATTGAAGAACGTGACCGCGCCGAGGACGAAGCAAGTGCGCAGGGTCGACGTCGGGCTCGCGAACTGGAGGATCTTAAAACTAAGCTTCGCGAGCTGGAAAAGAGCTTACGGAGTGCAGAAGAAGACAAGGAAGAGTTAGAGCACTCTCAGAAGGATTGGAAGCGCCGGCGGGACCATCTCGAAGCACAGGCAGAGACGTCCACCCAAGAGCTTAACGATGTTCAGCAGGCTATGGCTCGATTGCGTGAGTCCTTGGATGAGAGTGAGAAACAGGTCCGTGACTTGGAGAAGGAGAAAGCAGAATTGCGTCGATCGGTTGAGCAGACCAACGCGCGGTTAGAGAAGATGCGCAAATCCAACATGTTCTCCGACGATGGTCGCTTTGGGACCAACCCGCAGTCCTCACGCTCATCTATTGATTCTGGGTCCCGGAGAGGGGTGACTTCTCCCGCCCCGAAGACGCGCAGCCCATCTACACAAAGAAGCGATACACCCACTGGCGGTGTTGACTATATTTATCTAAAGAACGTGCTCCTCCAGTTTCTAGAGCAGAGGGACAAGAACTATCAGAAGCAACTGATACCTGTCCTCGGGATGCTTCTGCATTTTGATCGGTGAGTGTACCTTCCAATCTGCTTCCAATATTATTACTGACCCAAGTAGGACGGACGAGCAAAAATGGATGGCAGCTATAACCTCAAAGTAGTCTGATATTGGGCCATAGTTCTCTGCTGTTGGCGAAGCAGACTTGCGTTATAGATGATGTTTTAGGGTACATAATTCTTTCTTGTCTTATTATATTAATACCAAGAATTTCAGCGTGCTTTGTGAAGATAGAATTGAGAGACCCCTGGATTCTACCGGTGCCTAGATCCTAGAGAGCCGAGTTCAGAGTGCATTCGTGGTTACTATGGTCTATTGCTCTTCCGGTATAGATCGCGATGTTGGGTGGAGCATCGGCCGATGTCACAGGGCGGACGAGCTTCCGATGGTTCCAATAAATTCTTACTCTGTAGACCAAGATCGCAAGAACTCAATTCCTCTCTGTATCACCGCTTACCCCTTAATCATACTTGAAAGACCACCATGGCAGCCCAGCCGACAATCAGACTCGCAACCGCCGAGGGTACGTTGTAGTTGTATCTTCAGCTACTCCCCTCCATTCACTCCCCGCACCCCGCCATACGAATTCTTCACTTAGCCAATTGCCAACAACCCATACTAATAACCATACTTTCAGACGTCCCGCTAATCCTCCAGTTCATCCGCGAGCTCGCCGACTACGAAAAAGCCCTGCATGAAGTCGAAGCGACCGAATCCTCGCTCCTCGCAACGCTATCCTTCCCCAACGACGCTCCCAAGCGGGGCTCCGTCTACACCGCGCTGATTACTCCGCCCCCAACCCCCGAAACGCCCTCACCCATCCCCGTCGGCATGGCATTGTTCTTCTACAACTACTCGACGTGGCGCGCCGCCCCCGGAATCTACCTCGAGGATCTATACGTGCAGCCTGTGGCGCGGGGGAACGGGTACGGGTTCCAGCTGCTGAAGTGGCTTGCGGCAAAGGTAGTAGAGGTGAAGGGCCGGCGGCTGGAATGGAGTGTTTTGACCTGGAACGAGCCCAGTATCCAGTTTTATAAACAAGTTGGGGCGAAGCCGATGGACGAGTGGTTGAAGATGATGGTTGAGGGGGAGGCGTTGGACAAGTTGGCGGAGGGAGTATGATGTAGTATAGAAGAAGCCATCTAGTTCGCAGTTCGCATATAGTCCCGAGAGCATATCCACCGTACACCCTTGGATGCGGGTAAACGTCTAAACTAGCCAGAAGAGCCTTGATCTAGGCGATCCGGGGCCCTCTACGAGGTCCACGAGGTCTTCATTGGCGCACGATATGTCCGAGACTAGGAAACTGATTTCCGGCTCGGGCTCGACCAACTACAAGAATAATGGATGCGCCATCAATGATGTACGTAACTACTGAACATAACCTCATCCACCATGTCTCTTCCCAACAAAATCGCAATTGGCACCTCATGCCTGGGCCAACACCCATCTCACATATTAGACCACAAGATCCGCGCCGCGGCGCAACAAGGCTTCCAGGGCCTTGAAATCGTCTACGCCGATCTAGAGCGCTACAGCAACACCCTCCAAATCCCTCTATCCACCGGCGCAAAGCAGATCCGCCAATTAAGCGACGACTTGGGTCTGACAATCATCTCACTTGCACCCTTTGAGAACTTTGAGGGCACAAAGACCCCTCTTAAGGAGCGTCTCGCCGTCGCTCAGCGCTGGCTTGATCTCGCGCGCATCCTAGGCGCAACATACCTCCAAGTCCCGTCACAGTATGGCACAGACAGTATTCGCGATGAGGCCGTGATCGTCTCGGAGATGCAGCAGCTTGCAGATTTGGCTAGTTCGCTGTCGCCTGTTATCTCTATTGCGTACGAGCCCTTATCGTGGGGCGTCGCCTACTCGACCTGGGACGATGTCCTTCGTCTCACACAGCTCGTTGACCGCGATAATTTCGGAATTTGCCTGGATACATTCCACGAGACTACAAAGCTCTGGGCGAGCCCATTCACAGACTCGGGAGTCTACCCTGACGGCCCCGAAAAGCTGGCTGCCTCGCTGCGTCGCTTTGTGACGAGCATTCCCGTTGAAAAGCTCTTCTATGTACAGCTATCTGATGCCGAACGATTCGATCCCCCGTTCTCAAAGAGCCATCCCTGGTACCTCGAGGGCGAGGCACCGGAGTTTACATGGTCGAAGCACGCGCGTCCTTACCCGCTTGAGACAGAATATGGAGGGTATACGCCTATTACCGATGTGGTACAGACTTGGCTTGTTGATGTCCAGTTCAAAGGGTGGGTCTCCATGGAGATTTTCGATCGGCGAATGCGTGATGAGGCGTATAAGCCTGAGACCGCGGCCGAGAGAGGACGGAGGTCTTGGGAGAAGGTCCAGGCTGGTGTGAGCGGGGGTTCGAAGGTATGAAATAAATTGGAATAGGTTCGTGGAAATGACGGTTAACATGTACTAGCTCTAAATATACTTTTTGATTATGGTTATGGATCCTTAAATAACACACTCTTTAGACATAAAACCCGACTATTAAAGTCCCATCAAGTCAGTTGGCTTCTTCGTATAGTTCCGTGCGAGCAGATTGTATGCCCATGACAGTTGGGCTTATGTAGTCAAAAACATGAAACGAAACTTAATAACACGGTTCCATAACTCAGTCGGTTAGAGTGTCGTGCTAATAACGCGAAAGTCGAGGGTTCGACCCCCTCTGGGACCATTTTTTGAATTCTTGCATCTTGTTTTCCCAATTGTAGTACAGCAAAGCCTCTAAGCCGAATGGCAAATATGCTTCAGCATGGGGGGTAACTATCTGGTAATCTTTTTCTGTGGTGAATATGGTCTTTAGTGAGTGGATATGACTCACAGTGACTGGTCCTCCGCTAAAAAAAACTATAGTTCCATAATGGACCCCGACTTTCAACGTAAACAGTAAAAATAGGCAAAGGACATTAAATAAGGCTCTGCAGTTCCTTGAATGCAGTTTGTGAGCAACCCCATATTAAACATTCGTGTTGTGTCATACACAACATAAGTTACTACCGGGCTAGTGTACCGCCCTGACGATTTCGCTGTTCCTCTCCATTCCTCACTCATCACCCCTCTTCTTTCCCTCCGACGGGACACGCTATTTGATTTAGAAATTCACAACATCCCTAAACATGAACGGAGCTGGCTCTATCGAGTCGCAGTGGCTGGCTCAACTGGCCGCCATGCGCCAGGCCATCGCAGACCTGAACCTCACGAAAAACCCCGCCAACGATCAGCTCGCGTACGGCAGCGACCTTGACCTCGATCTCGACGAGAATTCCTCGTCTGCCGGAACAGTTGACGATGTCTGGGATCTAATCAGCTCCGACGACGAGTCCACCAGCGGACTAGACGAAATCGACGATCTACCCTCCCCTCCTCCCTCTTCCGAGCTGTACGATCAAACATGGCTGCAGCAGAGATGCCAATTACTCGCCTACCAACAACCCGGGATGGATGCGAACGACACGACACAACAACTCATTGCTGCGCTAGCTACGGATAGTGGCGACGATGAGCTGCAGATGTCGCTGGCTGAGATCGTGGGGTTTGACGATCTGGATTTTGTAATCGAGTTGATCACGCACCGGAAGGAGATACTCGGGAGCCTGGACGCTGGACCGAGGAAGACACAGGCGCAGACAGACGGATTGGCGGCGGGGACATTGCAGACAAGGGCTGAGAGGGAGCAGGCTCTCCGACACCAGGATTACCAGCATAAGAACGCGGCTTTGCTGCCGGAACAGGCTCGACAGGAACCGAAATACCCGCATGTTTTCAAATCGCATGACTCCAGGAATGTGCTTGCCTTAAATGGGAAGAGTTACGGGCTGCCGCTAGGGAGTAGGCAGGTTGACGAACCGAAGTATACCGAGGTCGAAGTTCCAGCTTCGAAAGTTGGCACACTTGGACAACAGCAGAAGCTGGTTCCGATTTCGTCTTTGGATGGCCTTTGTCAAGGTACCTTCAAGGGGTATAAGACGTTGAACAGAATGCAGAGCTTACTGTATGATGTTGCCTACAAGACGAGTGAGAACATGCTCATTTGCGCACCCACTGGTGCGGGTAAGACGGACGCTGCTATGCTTACGATTTTGAATGCTGTTGGAAAGAATACGGTTCCCAATCCGGTGGAAGAGCCCGATGCAACTGAGTTCTCGGTTCTAGTGGACGACTTCAAGATTGTCTATGTGGCTCCCATGAAAGCCCTCGCAGCAGAAGTCACTGAAAAGCTCGGAAAACGTCTTGCGTGGCTCGGAATAAAAGTTCGTGAGCTGACTGGTGACATGCAGTTGACGAAGCGGGAGATCATGGAAACCCAGATCATCGTAACCACCCCTGAAAAATGGGACGTGGTGACCCGCAAGAGCACAGGAGACACAGAGCTTGTGCAAAAGGTCCGCTTGTTGATTATTGATGAGGTTCATATGCTTCACGATGAGCGTGGTGCGGTCATCGAGTCATTGGTGGCTCGTACTCAGAGGCAGGTCGAAAGCACCCAATCGCTTATTCGCATCGTCGGTCTGTCAGCAACACTTCCAAACTATGTCGATGTTGCCGATTTCCTCAAGGTCAACAAGATGGCGGGACTTTTCTTTTTTGATTCGTCTTTCCGACCAGTACCTCTCGAACAGCATTTTATTGGCGTCAAAGGGAAGCCGGGCTCTAAACAATCTCGCGAGAATATCGATACTGTTGCTTTTGAGAAGGTCCGGGACATGCTTGAACGAGGCCATCAGGTCATGGTGTTCGTGCACTCGCGCAAAGACACAGTGTTGACAGCTCGGATGATGAAGCAAATGGCTGTCCAAGATGGATGCGAGGCGCTCTTCAGCTGCCACGAACACGAAAACTATTCTAACGCTCTTCGGGATATGAAGCATGCGCGCGCTCGCGAACTTCGTGACTTATTTTCTAGTGGATTCGGTACCCATCATGCTGGAATGAGCCGAAGTGACCGAAACCTCATGGAGCGTATGTTCTCGGAGGGGCTCATCAAGGTCCTCTGTTGTACAGCTACCCTTGCTTGGGGTGTTAACCTCCCGGCAGCGGCAGTCGTTATCAAGGGAACTCAACTGTACAATCCCCAGGAGGGTAAATTCGTCGACCTTGGTATATTGGATGTCATGCAGATTTTTGGTCGTGCTGGTCGTCCCCAGTTCCAGGATACAGGTATTGGATTCATCTGTACAACTCATGACAAGCTGAACCATTATCTCTCTGCGGTTACTTCGCAGCAGCCGATTGAATCTCGCTTTTCTGGCCGACTTGTGGACAACTTGAATGCCGAAATCTCGCTCGGAACAGTCACGTCCATTCCGGAAGCAGTGCAATGGCTGGGATATTCCTATCTATTTGTTCGCATGAAACGGGAGCCTCGAAACTATGGTATCGACTATGCTGAAATGATAGACGACCCTATGCTGGTCCAGAGGCGTCGCCAGCTAATCATCCAGGCAGCCCTCGTCCTGCAAAAGAGTCAGATGATCATCTACAACGAGAAAACGGAAGAACTCCGAGCTAAAGATGTTGGGCGGATTGCAAGTCAATACTACGTCCTGCAGACAAGTATTGAGATTTTCAACGAGCTGATGCGGCCCCGATCTGGCGAGGCGGACGTTTTGCGAATGATTAGTATGAGTGGTGAATTCGACAACATCCAATCTCGCGATAGTGAGTCGAAAGAGCTCACTAGACTTCGCGAGGAAGCAGTCCAGACTGAAGTGGAAGGTGGAAATGATTCTGCACATGCCAAGACTAACATTCTACTCCAGTCCTACATTTCCCGTGCTAGACTTGAGGATTTTGCGTTGGTCTCCGACACGGGATATGTCGCCCAGAACGCGGCACGTATCTGTCGCGCTTTGTTCATGATTGCCTTGAACCGGCACTGGGGATATCAATGTCAGGTACTCCTTTCCATGTGCAAGTCCATCGAAAAGCAGATGTGGCCTTTCGATCACCCTTTCCGTCAATTCGACCTGCCGCAGCCAATTTTGAGGAACCTGGATGAGAGATTACCGTCATCATCGGTCGAATCAATGAGGGACATGGAAACCGCAGAACTTGGCGAACTTGTCCACAACACTAAGATGGGAAAGACACTGGGAAAGCTGTTGGATAATTTCCCGACTCTTAGTGTTGAGGCCGAGATTGCACCACTGAATCGCGATGTTTTGCGAGTTCGCTTAAACCTCTATCCCGAATTCACTTGGAATGATCGACACCATGGCGCATCCGAGTCTTACTGGGTTTGGGTTGAGAACTCAGAGACATCGGAGATCTATCACCACGAATATTTCATTCTGAGCAGGAAGAAGCTCTATGATGAACACGAACTGAACTTTACCATTCCACTTTCGGATCCCCTGCCCAGCCAAATATATGTTCGAGCCATATCTGATCGTTGGCTGGGAGCGGAGACGGTTACCCCAATATCATTCCAGCACCTGATTCGCCCGGACACCGAGAGTGTCTATACGGACCTTCTGGATCTACAGCCTCTCCCTGTATCTGCTTTGAATAACCCAATTCTTGAAGAACTTTACGGACAGCGCTTTCAGTACTTCAACCCAATGCAGACCCAGCTCTTCCACGTTCTTTATCATACGCCAGCAAACGTGCTACTTGGATCACCAACAGGTAGTGGAAAGACGGTTGCTGCGGAGTTGGCCATGTGGTGGGCTTTCAGAGAGCGGCCTGGATCCAAGGTGGTATACATTGCACCTATGAAAGCGCTTGTTCGCGAGCGTGTTATGGACTGGGGAAAGCGAGTCACGGCGCCCATGGGATTGAAACTGGTTGAATTGACTGGTGACAACACACCTGACACACGGACAATCCGTGACGCAGATATTATCATCACCACTCCAGAAAAGTGGGACGGTATCTCGCGTAGCTGGCAAACCAGAGATTATGTTCGGAAGGTGAGCCTAGTTATCATCGACGAGATTCACCTGCTTGGCGGTGACCGTGGACCTATTCTCGAGATCATCGTGTCACGTATGAACTATATCGCTTCGCGGTCGAAAGGCTCAGTTCGACTAATGGGTATGTCGACGGCTTGCGCAAATGCATCGGATCTTGCCAACTGGTTAGGAGTCAAGGAAGGACTGTACAATTTCCGGCACTCCGTGCGGCCTGTTCCTCTAGAGATTTTCATTGACGGATTCCCGGAACAACGTGGATTCTGTCCGCTCATGCAGTCGATGAATCGGCCAACCTTCCTTGCCATCAAGAACCACTCACCCGAGAAGCCTGTGATTGTATTTGTCGCTTCTCGTAGACAGACTCGCTTGACCGCCAAGGACTTGATCAATTTCTGTGGAATGGAGGATAACCCGCGTCGCTTTGTTCGTATGTCAGAGGATGATCTACAGCTGAACCTCGAACGGGTCAAGGATGAGGCTTTGCGTGAGGCGCTGTCCTTTGGTATCGGTCTTCACCATGCCGGTTTGGTAGAGTCTGACCGACAATTGGCGGAAGAACTCTTCGCGAATAACAAGATTCAGATCCTTGTAGCCACTAGCACTCTCGCTTGGGGTGTTAACCTTCCTGCACATCTTGTTGTCGTCAAAGGAACCCAATTCTTTGACGCGAAAATTGAAGGATACAGGGATATGGACCTGACGGATGTTTTGCAAATGTTGGGTCGTGCTGGGCGCCCTCAGTTCGATTCATCTGGTATTGCGCGTATCTTCACGCAAGACTCGAAGAAAGCATTCTATAAACACTTCCTGCATACTGGCTTCCCTGTTGAGTCGACACTGCACAAGGTTTTGGATAACCACTTGGGCGCCGAAGTATCTGCTGGGACCATGACCACTAAGCAAGACGCCCTGGACTATCTTACTTGGACGTTCTTCTTCCGACGTTTGCATAAGAACCCATCGTACTATGGCCTTGAGATTTCAGCAGACCAGCACAACTCCCTTGAAGCACAGTCGTTAGCACAGGATTTCATGATTGACCTTGTCGATAAGTCACTCGGCGAGTTATCGGAGTCCAGCTGTATCATTTTCGACTCGGCTACCGGCGAGGTCGATGCAACTCCATTCGGAAAAATCATGAGTTACTACTACCTTGCACACAAAACAATTCGTTACCTGCTCTCCCACGCAAAGCCTGCGCCAACCTTCCATGATGTGCTCAGCTGGATGTGCTCCGCTACTGAGTTCGACGAACTCCCTGTTCGTCACAACGAAGACCTCATCAACGCCGAACTCTCGCGCAATCTGCCCCTCTCCGTCGAACCGATGGGCGACCTCCCGATGTGGGATCCTCATGTCAAGGCCTTCCTTCTCCTCCAAGCTTATATGTCGCGCATTGATCTTCCCATCTCTGATTATGTCGGAGACCAAACTTCCGTCCTCGACCAGAGTATCCGTATTATCCAGGCTTCAATTGACGCAATGGCCGAACTAGGCTACACAGCTGCGTGCCGCACATTCATAAACCTGCTGCAGTGCATTAAATCCGCGCGATGGCCAGAGGACCACCCCCTCTCTATCCTCCCAGGCATCGAACCATCCACCAACACCACCGAAAAAATCCAATCACTCCCCACCTCTCTAACAGCCCTAACCTCCCTTCCACATGGCGCAATCTCCTCTCTTCCCGGGAAGGTGCACCTCCCAGGCCCGACACAAGCCCAATTTACAAAAGCGACCACCCAGCTCCCCCGCCTCGCAGTCGCGATTCCCCAAACCTCCGAACGGGGAATAACTGTCACCCTAACACGCAAAAACAACCCCACAAACCCAGACTTCAGGATTTACGCGCCGCGATTCCCGAAGCCCCAAACAGAGGGATTCTTCTTACTCGTTTGCGCAGCCAAATCAGATGGCCTGGATGGGGATCTTGTGGGTCTCAAGCGCGTTTCATGGCCCATGGGAAATAACAACAGCGCAACCCGGGACAGCGGCAAAGGAAACTGGAAGGGCCCGAACAAGAACAATGGCAAGGGCCGAGGACACGGTCCCGTTACGACAAACTCCACAGTGAAGTTCCCCAAGGGCCTCCCTGTCCCCGCAGCTGTCAATGTGCGGGTGATTAGTGACTCTTATCCGGGAATGGAGTGGGTTGTTTCCGGTGTTGAGGTTCTTGGTGGGATTGGTGGTAGTGGTAAAGGCACGGAGGTTGAGAGCCAGAGACAGGTTGTTTCCGAGTCGAGTGTTCCGGCGAAAGAGTGATACCTCGAATGGAACTAGGTGTTCAGCGAACTGTCTCAATCTTTTGTGGTCTCGTTTGATGAGACAGTATCATATAGAATAGAAAGATCATATTTGATTGATAGAATAGAAAAAACACACTGTCTTGAGTATCCAGCCTCGAAGCAAGAAGACATCTCCCGTTAAAAAAGATGTATGTACTGAAAATAAAGATATAAGGACGTTCAACAGATGCCCGCTCTACGTACGCCCTGCGCTTTGAACTGAGAAACGAGAAAAAAAAAAAGAAATATGCAATGGGTATGGACGCAACACCTTAGAGCCAACCAAACAAACAACCAGAAAACAACAAAGTAAGTCCCTGTTCATGCCGTCTCAATACGCACGTCCTGCGAAAGGCCCGGCCTATGGCCGTATTGCGGATTCGTAACCGTCGGCGTTTTGGCCTGCCTCGCGACGAGTCTCTCGTTGCTAGAGTTCCACTGATTGGCCCTCGGCTTAACCGGGACAATAACCTGCTTTTTGCCCTTTGACACGGAGACGGAGCGCGCAACGGAGACTTCAATCGTTGGAATTGATACATTTTCACGTCGGGATGTTGTCCGTGGTGGGGGAAAGAGGGCGGTCTCGTTGGCTGAGGGTGATACGACGGGGCGAGAGGAGACTAATGGCGACAAGATCGGGGAGGATTTGGCTGTGCCGATTGAGCCGGTGGTGCTATTTGAGTCCGAGCGGAGTTCTCGTGTGTTGACAGTGAGTTCCTTTGGGTTGTCGGAGGTTGCTTTGCGGTTGATGATATCCCAGTTTGGTTCTTTCATACCGGCGTAGGTGCGGACTGGTTCGACTTTGTGGATGAGCAATGGTTCATCGTCGGACCCGATTGAGGTCGCAGAGAGAAACGATGTGACGGAGGCCTGCGGCCGGTGGGATGCTTGCGTTTGAGATCGGTTGTCTGGTGTGAGTGTGCGTTGGTTCTTTTCGTCTGATAGCCTTTTGTGAGGTGCGTCTTCCGGAGACGTCTGAGGTCTGCGTAAATAATTTGGAGCTTGGGGTAGGTTCTGGGTCCCTAGAACTTTCGAAGCTTTACTAGATGGCATTGTCGGGAACAGGGTAAAATTGGGGGATCTTGAGGGTGCTGGGGAGGTGGCTCGTCGTTGCGGCGGGCCCAGCGGGGGAGGTGACTAGGGAGCATGAGAAGAGGTGCATGGTTGAATATCGAATAGGAACAGGACACTCACCCCTCTACCAGGAATGGTCACATTGTCTAGTGTCTTGCTTCGTCTATCCAACAGCGAGGGCCGATTGTTGTTTAGAAGACCACCAAACATCACGCTGTACCTTTCCATTTCTACTTGCGGGATTTCAACCTGGAGAAACGACCCAGGAACTTTCGGCTTGGAGGAGTCTTGCTTGTGAGCTAAAGCTTCATTTTCCGAAACAAGACACGGCCATACTTCTGTATTCTCAATAGGCCCAGTCTTGGTACCAGGCCTCCGCCGAGACTTGTAGTCTACCGAATGAGTAGAACCCTGCTGCGGATTGTCGTTCGGAGCGCGAACCTGGTAAAATGGTTTAGTGGTGTTTGCGTTCGAAGCAAGGGCGTTCTTTGCTTTGAACAGGCCCCCAATCTTCCTCCATTTGCTCGACTTCCGCTGTAACGCCGAAGGAGGACTCTCATCGTCCGGAGGTGTCGGTGGTGGGAGTCGTTGTTTTTGAGATGGCATGTTACGTGGTTCCAACAACCGCGGGCTTCCTAGGGCAATGCCAATCATCGCCTCATCCACTCCAAGGGGCGTATCCGACGTACGCAATGGTTCATTTGGAGGTGCAGTAAGGTGGAAATCGAAGCCGGAGGGAGGAGCATTCGTGGCTCTGCTTATATCGCGTCCCTGTGATGTGTTGGAGTATTGCGCGCCTTTGACGGGCTGGTGGATTGGGCGGCTGTAACTGACGCCGCGGTCAATGTCCCGCAGGTCACTTCTCGGCAGTGCATCTGTATATCTCAACCGCGGCTGGGAAATACCCTGCGTCTGTGGCGGCGAGCGTGGTTTCCCTAACATCCCTCGGGCCATGTTTCGCTAGACTTGTTCCGTCAAATTGGGCAAAGTTCGATTAAAAGAATTGACTATGTATGAAGCAAAATTGCTGAAAAAAAAAGGAAAGTAATGACTATATAAGGAATGGACAGTCTTCCAGAAGACCAGGGTGCGAACTGAAGTGTCGAAAAAGATGAAGCAAACCCCGTCTACGAAAAGGAGGGAAACAGCGGCTCATGATATTAAAAGGGCCATAACGCACAACCCCTCCGTGTCAGGGATCTAGTGGGCCTTGCAAAGTCTCACATCTCAGATCCCAAGTGAGACAGCCAGCGGTTGGTTAGCGCAGGGTCACGAAGGACTGGCCAACAGGAGTGATAGAGATAGATTGTCGCTGCCGCCCAAGCCAGGTCAGCATGTCGGTCTGAATTAAGGGGACCGACCAGTCATAGTTGATCTGTTGACAGCCGCTTGTGCGGCTAATATTAAGGCATAAGAGGAAGCACAGTGGTTGCGTGGAATTGAAATTATCATCATGGGCGAGAAACCAAGCAGATGCTTCCTTGGTGGGTGCGCTAATCTCAAGCAGTCGGCGTGAGAGGATTTGGTCAATCATTGGTTTCAGAGTAAGCTGAAACTGGGCCCGCCCGACCAATGGAGGTTGCGAACTTGGAGCATCGGAGATTGATATCCCAAACAAGTTGAGATGCACGAGCACAGATTCGCCTGTTCACCGTCTGATTTTCGAATTATTTTGAAGTGATGTTCGCCAGCGGTGGGCCGCCGAGACGGGTCTTCACAAAGATCTGGTGGTGTTCTGGAGTCTGGACCGTCAATCCCATGCTTATCGCCCATCGCCCCCTCGTGAATCAATCGTCGGCCATGATCCGACAAAAGGCTCGTGCAAGTTGCAACAATACTTTCGAGCCTGCAGAAACAGCGGTGAACTCGGTGGGTATTTTTGGGTGCCCTTACAGAGACAGCGTTTGGACGAGCGAGCACCTAAGGGGTAGGCCAAACTAAGGAGAAGAGAAGAGCTCAATGCCTTCTACCCTGACGAATGGGCATGCGAGATACATCGGAAGCGGTAGTCACGACGACAGCCCGAGGAATCAAGTTGAGTCGCAGCTCGCGAGTCGGTGCTGCGATGCAGGAACAGCCACGGGTCCTCGAAAGGGATAAGAATGATCTCCACCTGTCAAGGGCAACACGTGCCGTCCCGTGTCTACAGGACACACAGTAGCTATCCAAGGAATATATGCTGTATTGATGTTGAACATTGAGCTACCCAGGTATCTACAATACAAGAAGGAGCCCTGGAACGAGCTGGGCTGGCGTCCATAATGAAGTTTACTTGAAGCACAAGTTCATCCTTAATGAGGTTCTGCCGTGAAACTAATTGCTTCAGAAGAAGTTCACTGTGAAAGGCCCTGGACGGGATCCGTATTATACTGGGGATATTCCCTGGTGTTATGAGCTGCGATCGGAGCATGACTTGGGACATTTGGTTGGTGTACTACTGTTTGCAGAGCCTCCTGCAGAGCATATTGGGATCATTCGTGTGGTAACCTCGGGATCCAATGACAATAATACTAATGTAAAGACCGTGATATGCAGGCAGCAACAGCTGGTAACAATACCCGGATACGTCCAAAAATAAAACAAGTAGGCAGAACAGAAACCGAACCCGTTCCTGGGCAGAGGGCAAGACGCCATATCTGATGCCGGATGGATGAAGAATGACGGGAGAGATGCAGCGAACATGAAAAGAAATGGCGGGGCAGGCAGCTCTGCCTCAGGCCGCGAGCCAGCACAACCCCACCCCACCTTACCTGACCTTCTTTCTGCTTTCTGCTGCCCACCGACATCTCTCTTCTTCTCTCTCCCCCGACGAATAATAACTTCAACGGCCTTGTCGCTGGACGATCTTCCTTTGTTCCCCTGAATCCTCCTACTGTCTCTACTCAACCCGCTCGCCGTCACCTCCCAGGCGCATCCTCAACAGTTCCCCCTTTCCCACTTCCCCGCTACTTGTTTATCCAACCGTTACCATGGGTGCACACTCTGCTATCTGGCAAGGTAAGCCCTGCACTATTGTTGTATGTTCTTTATTGAACTGGCTGTAGCTAACTTGTATCTGCTGTCCAGGATATGTCGATTCCAGGTACCGTGCCTCCGTCATTACCCCGCCTCAACCAATATTGGAGCCCCCGCGACCTCCGCATTGATTCTGACATTCGCAGTTTGATGGGATCCGGCCAATTTGACAAAGCCGCCATCCTCAGCCCTGACTTCTCTGGCGTCGAGGCTTCATCCGCTGGCTTCTCGGTACTCTTGACCCTGTCCACCGCTCATTCGGTCTCCCTCCGGTCGGCCGAATATTCTCCGGGAAACCCGTTGCTAACGACGAATACAGATCACCCCCCAAGAAATCCAGGGAATTGGATCTGCTTTTGGTGACAGCAGCTACGCCATGCAGCACGGCTTCACAATTGGTGGAGAGAAGTTCCTCGCCATCAAGGCTGATGACCGTAGTCTTTATGGCAAGAAGGTACGTCTCGCGTTCCATTTAACTTAGTCCTGGGGCAATCATTCACAGTGCACAAATACTGATGAATTTCAACTTCTAGGGCAAGGAGGGCGCTGTCATTGTCCGGACTGCCTCCTGCATTATGGTCGGCCACCACACCGAGGCCGTCCAGACCACCAACGCCGCTACTGCCATTGAGGGCGTTGCTGACTACATCAACGGTGCCAAATAAGCGTTGCGCTGTTGCATGTGGGCTAGTCATGGGATCAGACAGACAATATGTTTGCCTAATGTAAATCACGATGGTGGTGCTTTCTTACGTCTTCTACTCTCTTCTATCTTCAGCATCTTGCAAACCCGTAAATATGTGCAATATGTACTCTTCTAGTACAGAATGAATCCTGATGGATATTGATCACTGTGGATGCTCTAACCTCTGTTATGAGTTTCTAGTGGTAGAACCACACTAATCAGCATCATGACCAATACTGTCTGAGCGTTTTGGCTTCTATGGAGTTTCTTCACTCGCATTTGCTTTTATGCACTCTGTACGTTCGTTCAGCTTGTCTAGCATTCATTCCTATCTCATGATATTAGGCAGTGCACTGAGACCTCATATCCCAGCATACCGCAGTCATTATAGTGTATCTAATAGTACGTAATCGTAGTAATATAGACATTATTGAAAGACCCTTTTCGCCTTCCAAATCTAGTTAGTAGCAGACAGACCGCCAGTGACATTGTTAGGCAAGCACCATGCCCAAACACAGTTTTGACATGGCCCTTCTCAACCCAATGGGCCTGAAATAAATCCTGGAACCTGGCCGCCTCATACACAAAAGAAAATTGCATAGTTACTAGGCATACTAAACCGGCAACTCAGCATTCCTCCTCCCACCCGCGAGGGTCTCCAAAACTCGCTGGATGAAGGGTCCAACAACAGGGATATTCCCAGCGAACTGGCCAATCGTGACCAAAAAGTCGCCAAAAAGAATGAAGAGGCCGTAAAGCTCAATCAGAAACCCGGTTAGGGGCCACCGGAATAGGATCAGAATGATGCCGAGGGCGAATCCGGCAGTGCCTTTGAGCTTTTGGCGGCGCGAGAAGAACGCGAGGGTTTTTTCAAATCCGATTATTAGCGTTAGGCCGATCAGGAAGAGGATCTGGTTTGCGAAAAGTTTTGTTAGATGTATGGAGGGATGGTAGGGTTTATGCGAGGAATTGGGTTGGACGTACGTTTCCCATGGCGAGTCTAAAGAGGCGGGATTAGTGAATATGCACATAATGGAATTGAGGGCGCCGAGTATACGTACAATGATCGATCGAAGAACATGAGCACTCCGCCGAATAAGAATAGGCCTCCTATAACGGCGCAACTGTTAGTGGTCCGAGGAGATTATATAGCACGGCGCACTGCAACCGCGGCGGTTCTTAAGAGACTGAGGGGATGGTCAAACGTACCACCGGAGCAGAATATGACCCCAATTTCTGGTCAGTAGAGTCAGTCATTAGCATGAAAGCGTTCAAACGACGGCGTTGGGGAGCCGCATGAAGAAACCCGGGTGGTAGCCACTCTTACTTTGGTTATCTGTCATCCACACGGACGGCATCTTGGCGGTTGTTCAAGGATATTAGGTGAACGAAGATTATACGACGCGGGGCGCGAATTCGGAAAGGTTGTAGGTGCGCGATGACCGCAAGACGGTTCAAGCAGGGAGCGGCGAGTCCTGAATTTTGTTTGTGGAAGGTTAGCAATCCGCGCTGATAAGGAGCGGGTATTGGGGGGGGGTGATCATGGCTAGACTACCACATACTTGGAGAGTACAGCGGGTACTTGGTCGCCAGTTGGGGTCGGGATAGTACTATGCCACCGTCGACGGAGGTCTGGCAGAGGGTTTTGGCCAGATTTTCGAGGCTCTTGATCAACAATCACTGCGATTGCGACGAAGCGTCCAAAAGTTCTGCCATGTTTGTATCTTGGCATTCAGGAGCTAATGTGTACCAGGAAGGCGGTCTGTCCTTCTTCAATGCCGCACAACATTCCAACTCGGGCGGAAAACCTCTTCAACGCTCTTCAATCAATCTCCGCTTCGCGTCCGGACACGCATTTACGCACCATTGAATATTTGCTTCTACGATTGCATAATGGAGCAATCCACTGCAAGCAATTTACATCCCAAGGATACGACATGAAGGGTTCTCATAATGGTGAAATTCAATTTCGGAATTGCGGCATCAAGAAGCCAAGCTAGATACAACCCCAATGAACCATGAACTGCGTTATGGGTTGGCCGGTTTCGGAATTGCCATCGAAATCCCGTTTCAATACGAGGGGTCGACTCTTCTTCCTTCCCCAATCCCAAGGCTGGTTGTCCAGCCTATACGCCGCGGCAACAGCATCTTCGGATGCTGTAACTGATGTTCCGTTCATGGAGCGTCGGTATGAGTCGAGTGCTTCGAGCACAAGGCGAAGATCAAATCGTATAATATACAAGATCACAAATAAGCCGGAGCGCTTTCTTGAGCCTGTCTCGAAAGGGGCATGGTGGGTGGAAGAGCTTGACTTGGTTGGTCGTACATATATCCTCGTGTCGGAGAAAGTAGCTTCTAGGATCCATGAATGTTAGCTAGACCATAATGACAGTTCAATGGGAGATCTCACCTTGCCTCTGATGTCTATTTTAATCGTACGAACGTTGCTTGATGTAGAGTTTGTCGCCCTTATTTCAGAACAACGTGTGCAGCCCTAAGCTCCAGGTAATTCTCAGGCACGCCTTGCCCAAGTGTCCTAACAACGCCGAAAACCTCCTTATCATGATACCTCAGCCGGGTCTTTGGGTCTGTGTAGGCAGCCGGCAGTCCAGTAATGTCACAATATGGTCGTTGCTGCGACGCGTGAAGCGAAGGAGCAGATTCAATGTTTGTGTAGGTTACGGTGGGACCGGAGGAGAACGCAGCGCGTGCATTCTTCTCTAGAACAAGTGTTTGGAGGCTCTGTGCGGCCTGAGCGATGTTTGCTCCGCGCTGGACGCCCTCGGCAGGGGTCTGGCTCCCATCTGTGGTGGCGGAAGCTCCAGGGGTAGTCGCGCCGGAGTTTGCCTGGGTGGCCATTGAGGAAGCCTCCCTTCTAGAGCTGTCGGAGAGAAGCTGCTTGACGTTCTTGTTTCGTCGCTGAGAAGGTTTCCAGGTCTGGCTTCGGAAGGGACGCGGAACGGCCGCTATGTCGAGCGAGTCCAGGAGTCGCTGATGAGCTTCGCTTTCGGCGGGGGTGGGAGGAGCCATCCTGAGAGGATTGATAGTCGTTGAGCACGAAAGCGATGGATATGGCGAAGTTAATGCGATTCAACTGTAGGTGCAGGAGTTGGGAGATTCCAGGTATCTTGGCGCGGGGAGCGAGGGATATGATGATAGAGAGGTCGCAATTCGATTCGATGATATGCGGGCAGAATGTATATGCGGAACCGTTTTGGAAGAATGACAAGGTCCTTCCAGTGAATGGCTTTGAATCGGGCAGTCTGCTCGATGGCCGGGCCTGACCCAAATGCTCTAAGCCGACACAGGTCATGTGACCGTTCCGCATTATCAATTACAACAACAAACATCCGCCTCCATCAACAACAACCCAGCGATTACCACGCAAAAAATGGTAAGCATGGCGATGTAAACTTTTTCAGTTTATTCCTGCTGTATACTAATACCGGAGGAATACAGGAAAGCCCACACGAGCATCAGCAAGCTCTTCTTTTATCTCGGATTATCAACAACGTCGTATGTTCCCCACGTTAGTTCTGGTTTGCAGATTGCACTGACAGCCACTTAGGAAAAGCTGAACGAGGCTGTCATGGTCATGAATAAAAGCCTGCAGGTATGCTTATCTGATAACACACCGCTATCTCTGTCCCTAACACTATTCTTAGGAGGTCAACATCCAGAACATGAATGTCGAGCTTGTCGCGCAAATGTTCAAGAACTATCAATCAAACGTGCTATTCCACTTGGAGGGTATGTTTTCCATCTCGTTGAGGTATCCAGCGACCTAATTAATACCAATAGCCACGGAAAACTTGAAGGACCCATCATGAGATATACTCTAGTCGACGCCTTTGATGATAATGCAGCAACCATAGATACCAATGAACTTGTTTTTGTAGCCATCAAGAAGACGGTTAAATGCAAATTTTCCTGTCCCGTAATTTGTAGAAAAATACCGTGGATTTCTTTGTGTTCGGCTCTATAGCTGCATTGTCGGGATAGTGACACGAGTCTTGGCAATACAATGCCGGCGGTGGCCACTGGCCCAGACTTTCCACCGCGCCGGAGCTGGGGATTTCATCCGCCATCCCATTATCACCGCAAACCACCTCCCCCTCCTGACCGACTTATATATCGATCGCACAACCCTCTCTCATCGAAAATATAGAACCACCTTACTCCGCTGCCGCACGCGACGGGCAGCGATGCGGTGATCGCTCTCGCTCGAAAGCTCCTACTAAAAGATCCCCGTTTGACCAACGTCTCGCACCATGGCCATTACATCGGTGCAGTCGATTCTGCCTGCTCGGTCCTCAATCAATTCAACGGAGAAGGGCGCCGTCAAGCCGCCTCCCAAGATCTTTGACGTCCACGAGCGTCCTTTCAAGGGCTACCAGCCCCCGCAGACTGAGGGCTACGAACAGAGCAAATCCAAGCCCGATACGAGCGCTATCGTCATTGACAATGGTCAGTAGAATCTGATCAATAGCACACCCATCTATAGTTAATAACTAATCGTTATCATTCTCTAGGCTCTCACCTCGTAAAAGCCGGCTGGTCGTTCGACAAGAGCCCCCGATTCGTAATACCCCCTGTGATGAGCCGATACCGGGACCGAAAACTGAACAAGGCCTGCCAATTCATCGGACATGATGCCTACATCGATGCGACTACGCGCGGCCAGCTCCGTTACGCGTTCGATCCTGGAACCAGTGTGGTGGGCAACTGGGACGTAACGGAGGGCGTGTTGGACTACCTGTTCATCAAACTTGGTATCGACGGGGCCAATGGAGGTGTTGACAGGCCCATTGTCATGACGGAGCCCATTGCGAACCCGAATTACCCAAGGAGGAGTAAGAGCAATCCCATGCCATAACCAGGTTTGCAAAGCCGACACTGATGTTTATAGTGATGAATGAGATCCTGTTCGAATGCTACTCCGCCCCGTCGGTCGCGTACGGAATCGATTCGCTGTTCTCCTACAGGTATAATCGCGGAACGGATGGTCTGGTTGTTTCTTCGTCGCATACCTCCACGCACGTTATCCCAGTCCTCAATTCGAAGGCAATGCTTTCCAACTGTTCGCGTTTGAATTTTGGCGGGATGCACGCTTCGGAATACCTCCTAAAACTTATGCGACTGAAATACCCGACATTTCCTGGGAAGATGACGGATAATCAGATGGAAGATCTTGTGCATAACCACTGCTACGTTTCCAAAGACTACGACCAGGAACTGAGTGGGTACTTGGACTGGACGGGCCTGGAAGATCGAGACCATGTCATTCAATACCCTTTCACGGAGCATATCGTACCGGAGAAGACAGAGGAGGAGCTTGCACGTATTGCGGAGAGGAAAAAGGAGAGCGGCCGACGGTTACAAGAGCAGGCCGCTAAGATGAGACTGGAGAAGTTGATGAAGAAGGAGCAGGAACTAGAATACTACAAGGACCTGCAGCGTGGTCTCCAATCAGAAACAAAGAAGGAGAAAGTTCGAATCTTGGATGCCGAGGATCTAAAGGATGAGGCGCATCTGGACCGGCTGATCCGGGATCTCGAGCGTGCTATCAAGAGGTCAAGGAACAAGGATCTCGGCAATGAGGAGACTGAAGAGGCGCAGGAGGAGACCACATTCCCACTGCTAGAAGTCCCCGATGAGGAATTAGATGAGGCTGGTCTAAAGGAGAAGCGCCATCAACGTCTGATGAAGTCCAACGTGGACGCCAGACAACGAGCAAAGGAAGAGAAAGAGCGGGAACAAGCCCGCAGGGACGAGGAAATCCGGCTTGACCGGGAAAAGCGTGAGAATAACTTCGAAAGCTGGATCTCTGAACGGAGAGTGCAGCGCCAGGTAAGTTGATTTCGTCATTCTACAGAACTCAAGCTAACAAATTACCAGAACCTTCTTCAAAGAATCAAGGAACGGGACCGCTTGAAGGCTGATCTTGGCAACCGCAAGTCATTAGCCAGTCAGATGCGCATGAAGACCCTCGCCAACCTCGCAGCGGACGGCCCGAAGAAGCGACGAAGGGGAGGAGATGATGACGATTTCGGAGCCAACGACGAAGACTGGGGTGTCTACCGAACGGTGGCCACGGGAGAGGCAAGCGACGATGAAGAGGAGGAAGACTTCGGCGGAATGCTCGACAACGTCGAGAAAGAGCTGCTGGAATACGACCCGGAGTTCACGGAAAACCACACGCTCGCAGCCCAGTCTGACTGGACGAAGAGCTTAATCCATGTGTTCCTGCGCGGCCCGTGGGCTTTCGACCCAGAGAGCCAACGCGAGGCCCACCAAATACATCTGAACGTCGAACGAATTCGAGTACCGGAAGTGGTTTTCAAGCCGTCAATTGCCGGAATAGACCAGGCGGGCTTGGTCGAGATCGCTGCGGATATTGTAAACCAACGATACCCGAACCCGGAGGAGCAGTCGAAATTGCTACGCGATGTGTTCCTTACCGGTGGCAATACCCTCTTCCAGAACTTTGATGAACGATTCCAGAACGACTTCCGAGCTTTCCTTCCTCTCGATGCTCAGCTGGGCGTACGTCGTGCGACGGATCCTATTCTTGACGCCTGGAAGGGAGCAGCGCAATGGGCTTCTGGATCGGCGCTGGCCAAGTCATCCATTTCACGCGAGGAGTACCTGGAAAAGGGCAGCGAATATCTCAAGGTAAGTTACTGTTCTCCACTTGCTACTACTGAACCTTCTAACTTGATGCACAGGAACACGATTTGGGCAACGTTACTTCGTGGTGAGGGCTAAGGAAGCACAGGGCGTAGCTTGGAGTCGGGAGTCAGGCAGTCAAGTTGTGTTGATTAATTAGACGCGGCATATTTTTACTTTGTTATCCTTGCATCCTGCTGAGACATCTACCTAAAATAACTATATTATTCTGTTTCCGACCCCAGAGGTTCGCTGGATTTGAGTTCTGACAGCAGCTGAGGAATGAAGGGATGTACAAACTTTGTTCCTATTCCTAGATCTACTATAGCAGTGAAGTCTTTCTTCCAAGCGATCACTGCATGCACAGAGGTCCTAGATGTCATGGTTCTTTTGTGTCTCATCTTGATCTATCCTTGCCTTTGCGCGGCAAGCAAGGAGACTGCGTTTCCATAGTCCAGGAGCCAAAGCAGGTATTTCATCTTCATCTTTCTATCCCCTTTCCTCTTAGTCCAACTCTGTCGCTGTCGAGCAGGTGACGGACGACGTCACGGGTCTGGACTGGTGGATCTTCAGCCTTGTGGGCCGCCCTCCTCCTCTCTTGGTAGTCTTTCCTCTTTCAACTCTCTTCCACGGCTCACTCCCGTTCATTTCTCAAAAATGCCCTCCAGAGCTCTCCGTGCGAGGAGCGGTGGGTGGCGATCCGGCCTGGACTGCTGTACGACTGATGTGATGATGATCGGAGGGCGAACTCCAATCGCCGCCAGTTGCGTGGTTTCGGCTCGGCTCAGTCGGATCTCGAATCCCCCCATCTGGGCACCGGGGTGCCATCTCGTTGTTATATTATTACCATATCGTTATCTAAACAATGCCGTTATATACCGGCCGTTGAGGGGATGGACCCATGGCTCCGCGCATTCCGGAAGTCATGCGATCCGCATAATGGCTTGGTCTCCATAATAGCCCATTGTCTTCTGCAGAACCTCCATGACAACAAAACTGTAGCCCTGCATGCCCCTCTTTGAAGATCCCCCATGTCACACAACCACGCCACCCACTGGTCCGTCGGTGCTTGACCCTGCTCACGATAGGCCAATTAGTTTTCCTTGTTCCGGCTCCTACGGCCGCTGTTGGTCCATCCGCACCCCTTGGCATTTATCTCGACCGTTCTATCCGGTCTCCATCATCTATCATGACGCAGACATGGGATGGAATGCCATGGAAATAGCCCTGTCTCCGTCCGGAACAACCGCTGTAGTACCTCATTCCAGCTTTAGCTCCGAGCTAACGCTCGAAAGTTGAAAGGGATGTCGAGTTCTGGATGATGGCAGGTCTATCCCGACGTGGGTCTCCTGCAGCTGTCGGCACGGTCAAAGCATCCTGACGCAAATCCTGCCTAGATAGCTGTTCCGTGGGATGACCGAGACTGGACGAGTCTGATGCAATGATATTTGTCTAATGCACCCTGAGATATAAAGCTTTGTGCTGCCCAGTCCCAGAAGGTTGTTTTGCTTTCACCCATCCCTCTCATCTATATTGAGCGCAACTTAGCCCGAGAACTATAACTCTCTTTTTAACCCAATTTATTTCAAATACCGTCAACATGGCATCGCGCCAGGCTCTTGCTCGACCGGCATTGCTCATCGTCCGTGCTATACAATGGGTGAGCACGGTTATCGTACTGGGAATTACTTCCTACTTCATCCACAGGGGCCCTCGTGGCGGGCATATAATCTACCAGGAAGTCATTGTACGTGCTAAAAAGCTTTCCATCTCCCCGTAAGCCTAATACTAACCTAATGCAGGCTGCCCTTTCGATCGTCTTCTTCCTACCGGCCTTCATCTCGCCCTTCATGCCTAACATGCTCAGCCGATTCGTTTTCCTCATAGACGTGATCTTCTCCTACCTGTATGCCCTGTGCCCCCCGGAGCCCTACCCTAGAATCTCGAAAACGTGCTAACAATGCCAAGCTGGCTGACTTCCTTCATCTTCGCTGCCCAAGACTACAACAAAAACAACTGTTTCCTCAATTCACCCCCTTTCGTTAGTTGCGGACGCAAGAGAGCCAATGAAGCATTCATCTTCCTCGCCTTGTACGTCATTCTATCCCACCTTCCACTATTCAATCCCAATTCATAATCCCCAACCTAACATCCATTAGTATTTTCACATTCTTCGGCCTTCTCCTCGAGCTTTGGTCCCTGTGGTCCTACCGTCGCGAGAACACCAACCCAATTGCGGAGAAGCATGCCCATGGCGCTGCCACTGCTCCTCATAACGGCCACGACGGCCCTACCACCGCCGTCCCTTAAAACAATAAGGGAAAAAAGGCATACCGCTGACCGTGAGCAAGCTGGGGTGAGGATTTCACGCCATGCCAGTGATGAGCTATTGCTCCTCTCGGTAACTATACCGTACCGTGCTGACGTGATGGACAACGACGACTAATGTTTTTTTTTTTGCTTATTGGATACCTATATATATCGCCGGTTCAGGGCAGTGCATTTATCTACTCGCTTCTCTGTCCCGTTCACAATAGCTGTAATGTTGTTTTTGATGGATAGTAATGGTAGTGGGGTGTTTGATTGTCTGGTCATGGACTTTGTATTTGTTCTTTTGATTTTCGCTGAATCTTTGAAGATAGTGAGGCTTTGATGGCTTTCAATGTTTTGATATACCAATTATCGTCTAATAGTGTTTGTAATCGAATGGCAATATATTTGATGTGGTTCTTCTGTGTTGATATAAGGTTGGTCTTCTATGATCTAAAAGCGTTTACATTCCGCATCACTAAGTAGGCTGGAGAGGAAGTTAACGGGCGTACTGGGAAACGGCCCGAGATGATTAGCACCAGCACTAGTACGACCTAATATATAGTATTTTTCTGGTGAGCAATTATAGTGTCGTCGATAACGGATATTATGGAATTTAGTGCTTTCAGGGGGACTTGCGCGCAGAGATATGAATCTGTTTACCGGCTTATATGTAGCCCTCTAAGTATTCCTTAAGTGTTTCCTATACTACGGTGGAACTTGTATCCAGCAAACCTTGATAATCACGAGTTGTATCTGACCTACTACCTTTCCTGAGAAGCTTTTAATGATTGTTTCTGCAGAGGCCTTTCTGGCAGATGAGCTGCAGTGCCCGTGTTCAGAATATATCGGTTATATAAGATGGTCCCCGCACTTACTTTTGTGTGTAGGGGATTCACGTCCATTTCAGACGCATACAGATATACTGCAAAATCTCCTGAGAATAGTATATTGATTTCACTTTCCAAACCGAAGTACTTGGGATATAATTATAGATAAGATATACATAGTTAATACGCCTGTAGGACAATGGCTTACCTAAGCTACTCCATCCTAATGTGACTGCACTAGTCCGCTTTTGGATTAAAGATTCACCGCCCCGCATCTGCCACTTCTTCTCGCTGCCTGAGGTTGTCTGCGCTGTCCAGACAACGTTGAGCCTGCATCTTCAAGCCTTCAGTTCAGAAACAGGAAACGGAAACGAAGCCAGGCGAACAGCTACAAGGCATAACATCGCCGGGCATCATGTCGTCCCCGTTTCATCGTCGCCCGTTCCCCGACTATATCCTCGCTTCGCCTCTTGCCGCCTTCCTCTATCCCCTCCACCACCTACTTCTCCGACTCCGCGGTCCTCCTCGATTGCCGCCTCCAGATGCCCGTCCCATCCGAGTGGTTTGCATCTCCGATACCCACACTCTGGAATGGGCGGATGTTCCTGACGGTGACCTTCTTATCCACGCCGGCGACCTCTGCAACGATGGTAGCGCCCGCGAGATCCAGGCCGCGGTAGATTGGTTGCGCAAGCTTCCGCATCCTCAGAAAGTCGTCATCTGCGGCAACCACGATAGTTATTTTGATATCCGATCAAGGTTGCCTGAAGACCGTGACCAGTCGTTTGCCGCTGTCTCCTCATCAACAGCCTCCCTCCGCTCCGTCGACGACTTTGACTCCCCGCACCGCATCGACTGGGGTGATATCCACTATCTCCAACATTCCTCCGTCACCGTGACCTTCCCTCCTACTCCTCAAACTCCTTCCGACACTTCCGCGTTACTAGCCTCGCGTCCTCGCTCGCTTAACATATACGGGGCTCCCCAAATACCCGCCATCGTACCATTTGGCCCCGAACACGCATTCGCATACCCTGCCCATCATGACGCCTGGTCCGGCACTATCCCCGCAAACACCGACATCCTGATCACTCACACACCCCCGCAATCGCACCTCGATCTTTCACCAGTTTATTCTACGGGTTGCCCGTTCCTCCTATCGGATGCATGGCGCGTTCGACCGGCACTTCATGTCTTCGGGCATGTCCACGCTGCCTACGGTCGGGAGTCCGTCTTCTGGGATGAGGCTCAGAAAGCGTGGGAACGCATATGTACCGCGCGTCGGCCCCGCGCAGGGAACTCACGCTTCAGATCCCTCTTCGGACTTCTGCGGGACCTTTTTGACATTTCCGGCTGGGTCGACTCCGCCCGAGTGCTGGTCTACGGCGTATTAGGAGTTGTATGGGCCAAAGTCTGGGGCGGCGAAAACCGGGGAGGGTGGGTGGTGAATGCAGCATGCATGTACCGGGATTCAGGCAGACTGGCGAACAAGCCGCAGGTTGTAGTCTTGTAGATCCGCCCATTCAACTGTCTTGATGTTGGCCGTCATTTGTGACGATGTATATATGCATTTTGTCTAGCGTTTTTACACGGCCTCTCATTAGGTGCCATAATCATAATCCAACATGTGTGACGATCAATAGCCATCGGCAAAAAAGCCCAGTCAGCATGAACATTTAAATTTCCCCACGTCACTCTTCATGTCAGCATGGCAGATGCGTCGGCTACAGAATACAGAGTACACAGAAAATGGACAGTGCGACGCCACCACAGGCAACGAACGAGCCCATCACAACACAACATCCACCTGACTAATAACCACCACCACCTCGTACCCAAAGTCCAGCAACAATTAATATCGCGTCCCAAACTCAGCATAAGCAAAGCGGAAAAAAATGTCTCAGCAAGTGGTCCAAATCCAGCAAACAATAGCCAGTGGTGATCGCCCTCTGGCGCAAGATAGTCCCGCACTCCACTCTCCAGACTCCACCATAACAACCCCACCAGATCCACGTCCTCATCCACCGCCATCATCTGGTTCAGTCCATCCAGCAGCGAGAGTCAAAGGCGCTAGTCCCGTGTTGGTGTGAAGACGAACTGCCAAATCATGTTTTCTTGTTTTGCCATTGGGTCCTGGCGCGCTCGGCTCGGAGCTTAATTTATTTAAGCCCCGCGAAGGATGCTTAGGGGCTTGGCTGGCTTGGCTGGCTTGGTTGTCTGAAGAATCTCACCGGGTTACGGGTTGGAACTTCGCTACGATGTGGAATGTCGAATACGCGTGGTGCGTGCGTGAGGGGTTGCGATGGGGATGAGATATCGCGGGGTGAAGGAGGGGGAGATCGTGATGTGGTGGCGATGCTTACGCTGAGGGGTTTAGTGCACAAGGTTAGTATGTCCGGGCCAGCAGTCATACCAGGAGTTCAGTGTCTGACATTTTAAATCACAGTTAGGAAGGAAAGAGTCAGCAATCTTATAAGTCTCGCATCTTCCAATATCTTCCGGTTTATGTGGACCGGATGGATAAATCTCGGGGCAGTGTCTCAGTCTGACAAGCTTGGACATTGACGCTGGATACTGATAGTCTGCAAGGTGGACTGCCGACTGAGATTGAAAGGACAGATCGTCGCATCTTATTGCGGGCTCACTGCGCTAAAAGGACCAGGTATGCACTTCCGACTAGGCTGCCGCTTTTCTACTGCGAAGACGTTGAAACTTCGATAACTGAGAAGAAGAGTGGACATTGTTGCAGTCGTTATAGTTGGCCACACCGAGCGCGTAGCGTGCTCCATCGCCCATGCAGCAATACTGCAAGAGTCCGAGTCTGAGTGAGACTGCGGGAGACGAAACCGCAACTGGAGATTCGATGGATGAGTGGACCGAATACTCGTGTCATGCCATTTCTTTCCACTTGTTCCAGAAAATCCGCGAGCAGAGATTCCCTTTTTTTAGGCGAATATCAGAGTGCCGTCGTCGAGTCGCCTTCAAGCGAATGTATTCGGCGGCCAGGAAGATCCGTAAGCAGCACAATCCATACAATACAATTGGTGAGCCGTGACGTGCGTTCAAGGAATGCGAGTAGTGGCGGGAGAAGCGTCGGGAACGGCTTCCCGACCAACTCCCGAAGGGATGCGCCCCTGGGCCGACCGTGGATACCGAGAACATGGATCGAGGATCCCGCAGGCACACGAGCCGGCGGCCTTGCTGCGACCGTGCAGGGGAGGCGGTCCTTTGTCTTGGGCCGTTAGCAACAACAACTCGCTCGTTTTCAGCACTCAGCAGGCCCCGTCGTGCAAGGGGTGCTTATATGGGAGGTAAGGAACGACTTTGTGATGATGGATTCGGCATTGGCCATGCATAACTCACCGCGGCGGTGGGTTTGCATAAGCAGCTGCTCGGTCGACTTACTCAACAAGGTTCCGGTCTAAAATTCTTGACTGTTCTTTCGCAGGCTTGTCTGCTCCGTCGGGTGCGCTGTGATGTCACGGTGGGTGCCCCGGTGGACTGAAGAACCGCCCAAAGAAAATGCTTAGCCCACACCCATCGGCGATGCTTTCCTTTTGCAGCTCCACTGTTTGGAAAATTGGTATAGGCACTCGTTACACAGCGCCGTCAACGCCGTGGATATCGCCGTTTGGCGAACAGGAACGGAGAACAGCAGAGGCTCGTCGCCACACTTACCTTGGGTCTCCGGCTCCTTGCCTCCACCATCCCCCCGTGTTAGGGCTTCTGGAGAAGTAGAAATACCCCCCGTCTTTCCCTCCCCCTTCATTCTCCGCGTCTGGAGTTTCTGGTTTTTTCTCTCTCTCTCCTTGCCTGTCTATTCGCTCCTTATCCTCCCAAAAAGACAGAACCAAGTTACCAACAACTGGGGGAGTCAAGTCACTAGTCTCAGTCTGGCGCAGCTTTCGTTCCTCACGACCTGATTGACCGTCATCATGGCGCCCACCTTCGCCGGTATGTCGGGCAGACCGCTGTCCTTGACGGTCTCGACTGTTGCGACTATGGGTTTCCTGCTGTTTGGATATGACCGTAAGTTGGCTTGGTACCATGGGGCGAGAGGTTAAACTAACTCTGATATAGAGGGTGTCATGTCTGGTATTATCAGTGACGAGGCGTTCAACAACGTCTTCACAGCCACCAAGGATGATTCCGTCATGCAGGCCCTGGTAACGGCCGTCTACGAACTGGGTTGTCTTGCGGGTGCTATCTTCGCCCTGGTTTTCGGTGATAGAACGGGTCGTCGGTGGATGATCTTCTCTGGCGCTATTGTCATGATCGTCGGTGTGATCATCCAGGTAACCTCCTTCGTGGGCCACATCCCCCTACTACAGTTCTTTTTTGGTCGAGTCATTACCGGTATTGGCAACGGCATGAACACGTAAGTTGCTCGTACACTATGCACCAACCCTAAATCAACACCAACTAATCATGAGCACTGCAGTTCCACCATTCCCACCTACCAAGCCGAGTGCTCCAAGACGCACAACCGTGGTCTTCTCATCTGTATTGAAGGTGGTATCATCGCCATCGGCACTGCCATTGCCTACTGGATCGACTTCGGTGCCCACTATGGCCCCCCCGACCTGGTCTGGCGTTTTCCCATCGCCTTCCAGATCTTCTTCGGTCTCATCATCATCGTCGGCATGTGGTACCTCCCCGACTCCCCCCGCTACCTGATCTCCAAGGACCGCGTCGAAGAGGGAGAGTATGTCCTCGCCGCCCTGGCTGGATGCGAAGTCTCCGACCGGGAGACCCAGGTCCAGAAGCAGCTCGTCCTCGAGTCCCTCCGCGCCTCCGGAGCCCTCGGCCAGAAGACGCGGTTCCGCGACCTCACCACCGGCGGTCCCAGCCAGCACCTGCGTCGTATGGTCGTCGGTTCCTCGTCCCAGGTCTTCCAGCAACTCGGCGGTTGCAACGCAGTCATCTACTACTTGCCCCTTCTCCTTAAGCAAAACCTGCACCAGGGTAACGACATGGCCCTCCTCATCGGCGGTATCAACATGATCGTCTACGCCATCTTCGCCACCTTTTCCTGGTTCTTCGTCGAAAAGGTCGGCCGCCGCAAGCTCTTCCTCGGCGGTGCTATCGTCCAAACCGTTGCCATGATCATAACCTTCGGCTGCCTGATCCCCGGCGACCCGCAGAGCTCCAAGGGTGCCGTCTTCGGTCTCTTCCTCTACATGGCCGCTTTCGGTGCCGCCTGGCTCCCGCTCCCCTGGCTATACCCGGCGGAGCTGTCCCCCGTACGCACTCGTGCAAAGGCCAACGCCGTCTCAACCTGCAACAATTGGCTCTTCAACTTCACGGTCGTGATGATCACTCCCGTCATGGTCGACGCAATCGGGTGGGGCACATACCTCTTCTTCGCATGCTGGAACGCCGTCTTCGTCCCCGTCGTGTGGTTCTTCTACCCGGAAACTGCCAACCGCAGTCTCGAGGAAATCGATCTTATCTTCGCCAAGGGATACCACGAGAACATCAGCTATGTCCGTGCTTCGCACGAGCTGCCCAAGCTCGCGGATGACGAGATCGGTGCTGAGGCTGCCAAGTACGATTACCAACCCGAGACAGAGGCCGAGGTCGAGAAGGGCCACGTCTCCCCGGGAAGCGGCAGCTCGACTGTCGGTGGTAATGCTTGAATCTTAAGCACAGTATGTTCGGCGCCCGCATGATGTCCCTTGTGGGTTGTCGTTCTGTTGTATGTTGTAAAGGGGAAGACGGATGATTTCATTCTCAAACACACACTTACTACTCATTTTATGAATCGTTTGCAGTCGCATCATGTCATGTTTGGTGCGATGGATGACTTTCCTTCTTTTCTTCTTCCTCTTTCTTTCTTTTCTTTTTTGTTCCCGTATACCCCAGATTCAGGCTCAGAGATCCAAACCCATGGACCGGGCGGTGGCGATCTGTTTTTTTTTTTTTAAGACGCTGCTTAGATACCTACCGTGTTTCATGGACTTATACTAGTATTGATAGACAAGCAATGTATTGTCACTTATAAATTTATTTTTTTTCCCTACTATTTCCCCCATGGTAAAAAAATGACTAAACGCGTCATCTGCCCCGGATATGATTAACCGCAATTGCGAATAGTTCGATGGCGCTTTTGAGTTTATCAGATTCCGATCAGCAGTGGACAGTCACTGCACGGACTTTGCAGATGATGCAGGCTGCAGCCCTGTTCTGATTGTGGCTGCATCCTGCGATGACTGCTTGCCCAGCTTCGGGTGACGGCATGAGTCACTGGCCTGTTAAGGCGGGAAATGCCCTGGAAATTGTCACTGCATAACATCCATGCAAGAGAAGCCGAGAAGCAGTCTACTGTTGAGTGAAGGATCCCTGGTTCGCACTCTTGGCAAACAGAATACCCTGGTAAGTGGTAACTTTGGGAGTCAGCAAGGGGTCAGTTTACAACTCACAGATCAACAACTGGGGACGAACAACAAACAGGGCAAAAAAATGAGATAATGAAAATTAATAAAAAAGGGACAAAGAGAGGTGAAGTTAGTGAACACCTGATGCTGTCGTGATCTGCTGATTTCTTTCAGTTTCAGCAGCTCAGCCTCGTTCCGCTCCCTCATTCAGCGCTCTCCCCGCCTCCATCACTCCCCTCCATCACTCCCCTCCTTCACCTACCTGCTCAACCACTCTCTTAAGAAGCCCCTTCTATTCCTATCCTCTACATTCTACGCTTTATATCTTACGCGCTCTATCTTCCTCTCTTTTCCCTCCCTCCTTTCTCTGGATCATGAAAATCCAGCTCTCGCGCGGCCCCGCCTCAACACCAACCCCACCATGAGCTCCCCCCTAGAAGCCAAGATCGTAGTGCTAGGCGCCCAAGGTATCCCTTCCAAACATAAAAAACCTATCCCAAACACCTTCCCAGTCAACTACTAACCAACCCTTTGGCTCAGGCGTCGGCAAAACCTCCCTCGTCCAGCGGTACGTCCGCAACGCCTTCAACGCTTCCTCCACAGCTTCCACCGTCGGCGCCTCCTTCGTAACCAAGCGCGTCTTCGACAGCACCTCCGACACCCTCGTCCGCCTCCAGATCTGGGACACCGCAGGCCAGGAGCGGTTCCGGAGTATATCGCGGCTATACTACCGGGGCGCGAATGCGTGCCTCCTGTGCTACGACATCACGGACGAGGCGAGTTTCGTGGAGATGACGGGGTGGTTGGGCGAGTTGAAGCGGAATCTGGGAATCGGTGACACTGGAGGAGGAGGAGGAGGACAGCTGCCGATTGTGGTGCATGTTGTCGGGACAAAGAGCGATATTGTTGCCGATGACCCTTCGAAACGGAAAGTGCCGTTTGAGAGGACGATTGCGTATGTCGCTGAGCAGCTTTATCCGAGTCGCGCGTCGACGCCGCCGCCTACGGCAACTGTTTCTGGTGCTGGGTCTGGGGGACGGTCGTCGAGTGTTACCCTGCCTGGTGGGATGGGGGTTGGGGTTGATAGTAAGCGAAGCAGTGGTTTCTGGGGGCAGGATATTGGGTGGGATTGCTGCCATGAAATTAGCGCGAAGGATGGGGAGGGTGTCGAGGAGGTGTTCCGGGTGATTGCGAGGAAACTGGTGGAGCAGAGGACGAAGCGGGATGCGGAGGCTATGGCTGGGGCAATGTCACCGGGGGGTTCGTCGTCGGCGCTTGAGGGGCCGGCGGGCTCGAATTCTGGAGTTGGGATTGATGGAGGTGGGAGTTTCCGGCTGGGGATGAACGATAAGAGGCGGAGCTGGCTCATGTTTCCGCCGAGCAGTACTGGGGATGAGGGGGAGGCGGTTGAGGTTGTGAAGAAGAAGGGGCGGTGTTGTTGATTACTATCTCGGTTGGTTTTTGTGCTTGCATGACGCAGCGTTAGTTGGTTTGGCGTTGGGATATGATTTTGCATGGTTGATGGGTGCTGGCACCCACGAGGGACGACGGTATATGACTGATGTATAATGTTGGTACGGACACGATGGCTAGAATACACAACAGAACCAAATTCTATATTTCGCAACTCCCCATCGATATGACTACATGTACTCCGGAGTACACTCCGTCAAGAGTAAGACCCTGCAAGGTCCAAACATCAAACATCCGAACTGACGAATCCAAGAATAGTTCATCCCTGCAGAGTGGTGTGTTCCACGCTAAACCGCGATCAAATATGATAGGAGCGGGCCCGTCGATCCAGTCTGGCCAACGCAAACCCCGTCGCAAATAAAATGAACGACGATGATCAGCACTAATTTCCACGGCCGCGCGTCTAGCCAAGCAGCAAGGGAACAGCTGGTCATCCATTCGGGGCCTGAGGCTGTCAGTGTCAGCGTCAGCGCCAGCTGAATACGAGAGCGCTTTCGTATTTGTGCAGCGATTCGGTGAGACTGAGGCTGAATAACCCCATTGTTGGACAGGGATAGATGGAGACCGGGAATGGCCAATGGACCCTGGCTTCAGAGTTCAGGGACTAGACCACCAGGGCTGGCTGGAACCTCCATCGGGCGCGCGCCAGTGGATGATCGGCCGAGTTGACGGAGATTCTCCAGCGTTCAGTGATCAATCTGAATCCGCGGCGGCGGCTGCCAATCCGTAAGAGTAACAGGAGCACCCGCAGCCAGCAAGGGCGAGGCATGGCATTGCTGGATGGCGACACCGACACGTTGCAGGCGAAGCTGCCGGATAGTTATTTATTGCACACTGGCTCCTGAGGGTGGTACTGCGAATGGGAACCTCAGAAGTGCTGCTTGGTATCGACCAATCCGGCCGGTTCCCGTTCTGACCCCAACCCAACCGGCCACTCACGCGCTGCCCTCACTCCCTCCGCTGCTTCAAGTTCAATCTTTTTCTCCTTTTCCCCTCCACCTCGCCCTTCGCGACCCTGCCCGTGTCTCTCGTTTCTCTTCTTTTCATTCTTTCTTGATTCTATCGCCATTGAGGTTATGAAATGAGAGGGTCTCTGCGCATCGGGGCCGCCGCCCTCCTTACTATCTCGCTTCTCTTTCTCCTGGGCCGCCTGGTCAACGTCGCTCCCCAGGTTCCACGCCCACAGGCCCGATGGATCTTCAATGTCGGTAGCAGGCCAGATCCCTCCGAACTCAACACCTGGAGATCGCGATGGTCGAAGAGCGAGTCTGGCGTCGCTCCCAAGACCTACGACACCACTCCCATCACCGTCCCCAATGATCGCATCATCGTGATGGCCAAGCTGGCCGTGGAGGACACGAATTGGGTCGGCGCCGAGCTGGCAGAGTATGTGGCTATCCCATTTTTCCATTTTTTTTTTCTTTCCATTTTTTTTCTTTTTATTTTTTTCTCATCCCCCAAACCGGACTGACGATTGTTTGAATTTAGGTGGCGGAGCTTCATCTACACAGTCGACGACCAAAACGCAGCGCGACACACCCCCATGAACAAGGGCCGCGAAGCTCTCGCCTACCTCCAGTACATCGTCGACCACTACGACGATCTCCCAGCAACGGTTGTTTTCATCCACAGTCACCGTGATGGCTGGCCTGGCGCCTGGCACACCGACACATTCGATTACAGCAACGTGGAATCGCTCCGGTCGCTGCAGATCGACTTTGTGCAGCGGAACGGTTACGCCAACCTCCGTTGCCAGGAAAGCCCCGGCTGCCCCGACGAAATCAGACCTTTCCGGAGCCCGCCCCGACCAGGGAAGAACGCCGAAAAGATCTATGCTGATGCGTGGAAGGCGCTGTTCCTCGACGACGACGTCCCGGAAGTTGTGGCGGCCCCGTGCTGTTCGCAATTCGCAGTCTCCCGAGAACAAATCCTCCAACGCCCATTGAGCGACTACCAGCGATACTACAACTGGGTGCTCGGAAACGACCTTCCTGATGACCTGACCTCTCGTGTAATGGAGTATACTTGGCATATTATTTTTGGACAAGACGCTGTTTAGTACGTTCTCACCCTTGGTCGATAACTATACCCCCAACCCCTTGCTAAATGCTAACCAATATTTCCAGTTGCCCCGACGTTTTCCAATGTTACCAAGACGTCTACGGTACCGCTTCTCTCTGGTAATTTTTGGGCAATTCTTGTATATATTGAAATAACCGATTTTCTGCACCCCTGACGACGACATATGTGACAAACTTGCTTTTCCCGCCCTTCTTCTGCCGGCCCAGGCGCACGTTGTACATTAATCGGACTTTGCATTATGGGTATTTTATTATAGAGCATTTAACCACTTTTCTTCGGGTTTCGGGTTTTTCATCGTCGTGGCTGTCAGATATAGATTATTTTAGTTATTAACCATTATTGGCTGAGTTCTCTCTCTCTTCCGGACCCGGCGCCGTCCCGTTGCGGATGGCCTCAAATCACGCGACTCCACGCCAAGATTAGCTTTCCAAGCTGGTAGCGAGGAATAAATATCCGACGGTGTAACGATCACCACTTAAGGCTGACTGATTAAGTTCTCTCCCGGACGGCGGAAATCTAAATTTAATACCGTCTACGGTAAAATGTTTCCCGGCCCTAAGAGCCTATGGAGCAGGCAGGTCCCAGAGATTGAATGACTGATCGGTAGACAACATACAAGTTCCCCCCTTGCATTGAGGATGGTGGGGACAGAGCTTAATTATATTGGTATCTATTCAAATAACGTTTCTGAGTGGTAACTTTCACACTCCTTGAGACAGGTTGTGGAGGGTTGTTTGTTTCTATCAACAGTTCTTTATGCAAAGGCAACTCAGCTTCACGGGATCAAAACACTACAATATTTGTTTGGTAGATTATAATCCATGGGCAGGTGCTGAGATTCTTCAGCCTCAGCATGCGCCTGTCACTATTCAAGCCATAGGGCTATGGCCTCATGTGACCACGCAACAAAAACATGGTTGCTAATATTTTAAAATGCTATTATTCTATAAATAAGACTAGCCTGTGCGGGTTTTAAAGATGACCATTGAACTATCCACGTCGAAGATCTACGGATATCGACTGCCCGTGAGTTTATGGCTTCAAAACACGATCAAAGCCTCCGAATTCTGCAGCGTCCACTTTCGTACCGACTTTTTACGAAGGATAGGACAAGCAAAACAATCGCAGTTTTCATTTTAATTCGGTGAATTCAGAGTGTCGTGTCGCTTCTCTGGATGGTGAGGGAGAGATGACGGAGATTGGTCTTAGATATTCGGTCAATATCGACGATTGATGGTGTGGAGATGGCGCCCTCTCTTTCCCGATGGGCTGTATTAGCCTGTTTCGACGGAGTTCTAGACCTGTTGTCCTCCTTTCGTCTGGAGATAGATTTCTGAATCTCTTGCGGATCAATAGCACCGAGACTGCTTCTGCTGCGTCTCCGAATGACTTAATTTGATATCCGATTCCAAGCGCGATGTAAACGCATCTACACATGTCTCTTCGAACCTGACGCCGCGACCGATGCAAGGCTCATGCGATATCGAGGCTGGCGGAAGTGACTGTTACACAAACTTTCCTGACCCTGGTCGGTTTACGAAGCACGGCGCTGAAGGCTGCTGGATGATTCGCCTGTTCCGAAACCTGACAAGGATGAGTCCAATATTGCGGGATAGCCGCTACAAGACGGTTCAGGTGAGTGGCTTATCGCGCGTTTACTTGCTTTGCAGAGGGGCCGTAAGAGACATGAGGATCATCTGTCTTGTCCGACGTCTTCGTTAACGTCTGGCCTATGAACGTGCTAGTATCATCGACCATCACCCATCATCGCAATATCGAAATGAAGATACGGGAACAGTTGCGCCAAAGCTCCTCCATAGGCGCTGGCCAGACCTTTCAAAGGCCACGAAACCACAGGATGAAATGTATTTTGTGGTATCATGGTAATCTCGTCGACATCAGTTCGGACCTGGTGTATTGAGGATCGCCCTATGGATTCTGGTCTGAATTGAAAGATCAGAGACACTGACGGCCTCGATTAATGGCTCAGTAGGTCATCGATGTGTCTCATCCCTTTTTCTGTTGATGACCTTGGGATCCTTAGGTGCTTTTCTCGCTGGGCTGTTTACCATGGTGCTCGTTTCTCGCCAGGAGGAGCTTAAATAGAGCTATCTCCCCCTCCCATGTCCTGATCTAATAATCACCATCTTCATGTGCATCACCCAACATACTATTCACTTTCCTCAAAACGTCGCCGTCATATCCCCGAGTGTTCCCAACGGAATGGACCTCGAACTTGCAACCTCGACCTTCCCATTTAGCGCAGATCCGCAGCCTTCCACCAGGGAATCCCATGAACTGTACTCAGAATATCACACCACTCTCGTGCCGGTAATCACTCTCAACACTTCCATTGTTTCGGTGCATACCGCTCCAGAGGCACAGACAACCGCTGATAATTCCTGCCTGTTCCCATCACCTCCCCAGATGAATCAACCTCCACTATCGGAAGACCATGTAAGTTGGCGACCCTGCTTGTTTAGATTCAAGGTACTGACTGAGCTTCCGAAGAGGCGTACTATCGCCATTAGCCGCGTGTTCGGGGCGGCGGGGACGGCTCCCACCGGCCTCGGTCACCACTGTAAACAGTTGGAGGCCGACCTCGAGTCACCAGATTCCATTACCCGGTCCGTCTGGCAGGCCGCATGGCCCGATTCACCACTGAGCCCAGTCACCTTCTGGGAATGGGTCTCCAGGGTTGTAAGCGTTGTGGAGCACCTGAACACCACCAACTTAACAAAGCCAACTTTCCGCGACGTAGCAATGCTGCTGTATCCTGGAATTGACGGTGGGAGCGCACAAGTTACCCTTGTGTCGAAGGTAATTATAGTGGCGGTATGTTCTCTGACAGCGCTGGCCAGGGTATCCGCCATAACCCCCCAATCGGCCAGTATGAACCCAGAGATTTTGAGGATGGAAATCCCCAATGCGGAGGATGCGGTACAATCCCAAATCGACTATCCTTTAACCGAGATATTCACTTCTATTCGGGAGGTTGCTCACGCTGCTTCCCGTCGAGAGTCCACCACGGGTGCTCCTGACCAAATACAGACGGACCTTGTTGATTACACGTTTCTTCGGCGAATGGGTATACAAATCAAGTTTGTGACAGCAATAACTGAACACTTATATTTTGATTTTGCGAGAAAAGAGCTGTGGGTTTTCAAGTCTCCATCTATCTGCCTCGCTACCCTGTGGGGAACAGCGATTGCCGATATGTATGTCACTGCCCCCTACCCTGTACCAGTTTGGCTGCTAATCATGGATCCATCTCTCCATACATAGAGTAGGCGAGGAACCCTACAATTCTACATCTCACTCGACAATATTCGAGGAGGTTCTCCTGTCTATTCGACTCCTGTTTTCTGGTTCGAAGAGGTCTCGGGACGCTTTCCAGAAGACACTGCGCGCCGCACGAGAAAACAGCGACCCTTTTTTCGACGAACTTCTCTTACCGCTGCAGTTGGGAAACATGCAGCCAGCAGGGATAGGAGCTCGAGCAGCGGGTACTATCTTGCCATTGTTTCGCCCGCGGCCTACATCTCAACTGTACTTTGACCGATGTTATTTTCAAAACTACAAGCTGAACGAGGCACGATGGGAGCGAATGCAGAGCGACAGAACCTGTAGTGCCAGCGCGGAATTTCATATATTTGGGAATCGTCTGCGTGCGCTACAAGATTTTGTTCAGAGCCAACCAATCCACAGCCTTCGCGAGCTGCTAGATGAACGACGAAACAAGGCGGAGGCTATCAAGTTTCTCGTGATCAACAGAATTAACCTGACCGTGGGGTTTATAGCATTGTCTGGTCTCGGTATAGGGTTAGGTCAGCTTTTAAAGTGAGGCTTTTTCTTTCTTCTTTCATTCTTTTTTTTTTTTTTTTTTTTTTTCCTTTGCTTGCGTGTTTGCATTAGGGGGAGTCGAGGAGACGCAAAGCCCCGACACTTAATGTATAATACTGTCATATTATTATATTCCATTACAGGTATTATCTCATTTTAACTTGGCAGGTGTCCGTGTACAAGTAAAGGCGTAGGGAGGAGAAAGAACTGGGATTCACAGAATATAATATCTTAAAGAGTGTATACGGAGCTTGACCGGCTTCAAATCTGTAGAAGACAACTCATCGACGAAATATCAACAACAGCAATAAAAAATCATTTCACTGTCCATCTCGGCCGCCCACGAACCCTCTTGTACCGTCCGGACGTTTGAAGGAGTACTCAGCGGTAGGTGGTTTTACGACCGAGCGGGCCATGTCGGGCATACGTTGGATAACGATTCGACCCTTCACTTCAGAGGGAACATTTTCGGACTCGGCGAGCATGCGGGAATTCTCATGGTCGAATGTAAACCAGAAGGGGTTTACTACGGTGAGCAAGGAATAATCCGTTGTAGCCTTTACCCAGGTATCTAGGGTCTTCCTATCGGAGGCGATGATCTTGTATCGACAGTTTTCAAAGTTCGAACCTCTCTGTTAACATCTGTTAGCTATTGCAGTAATGATGAATGGTTATGCACTCTTACCGTAAGGCCGATAGCATATGCTTTGACTGGTGCTTCCGCCATGGTTCTAGCAGGTTCAGGGATAAGGTTGCAGGCCGAGAATCAAGCAAAAGAATGTTGTAAAGTTGGTATGTTGCTTCTTTAAGCACAGCGTGTAATCTTGATATGTGTTGGGATGATAGGTATAGCCTGACCAAGGGGAGGGAAGACCAGGTTTTATAAACTTGGAATCAGCAAGGCAGCTACCCAGCGAACAAAGATGCACGCCCTGAGCGTGCTGGTGTCTTCTTGACAAAGCTGGAATTGGATCAAGGAAGATCCTCGAGTTTGGAATCCTTTAAGGGCCCACGTATTGAGGCATTCACGTCGGAGAAGCGATCATTTGTTCTTTGAACATCGCGCTCACAGGACTCGGTCGGGCCCATGGGTCACAGGAAAAGGAACAACGCTGCTTTGCCCAAAGCTCTTTCATTCTCGATGTTGAGGATGGCCTGAAGAAAGGATGCTCTGATTGGAATGCTAAAAGCACTAAATCCCATCCAATTTTGCGATTCCTTTGCCGCTTTATAGCTGTTGCCCGGCTGAGACAGAAACAGTTCGCAATGGGATACTCGTTTTAGACGCCCCTGGCCGTTGTGGATTAATAGAATTCTGGCTGCGCGTCGCAGAATTGGAGGTTGATGACTGTTTCCTTGCCACTGCTACAGTGGTTGTTTCCAGTGCCACTTCTTGGAAAAGGCAAAAAAAAAAAGCCAAAAATGAGCAAAAATGAATAAAAACAAAGAGAAAAGAACGCTGCGTGTTCCAGGACAGAGCCGGGGTTTTTCTTGACACGGTGAGAGCTTTCGTGGTGTTTCTACAAGGAGGTCGGTGTAGGATGCCATTACTTGCTTTTCTTGAACTCGGAAAGGCTCTTCAGACAACTAGGCAATATGAATGCTCTGTATTGTGCAGTATTCACGTCCTGTCGCACCGTGAAATCCAACCCGTGTTCCCTCTTTGTTCCCGTTTGGTTGTTGCACCGAGACAGGTTCAGCCAACCTTGCCCATCTCAAGTCGGTCTCCGAGAGAATCCTGTCCTGAGAGTTGAGTCTCTCAAGGGGCTTATCTATCGGATCTTGTCTTCGCCGTCGAGAACCACCGAAACCCTACCCGGTTCTCCATTCCAGAGTGGCGCCGTCCTCGCTGTCTCGTATACGCATTACTGAAATGAGTGGAAGGCGAATAATGTGAGCAAGTCAAACCCGACCTGAATTGCCACTTTATTTGTCGCACCAATCTTGGATACGAGTTATGCAGACATCGCGGTTAGTTTACCGATTGTACCTCCTGTTTACGCCCAAGATATACCCATTTCACTAACATTCGTGCATGTACAGATTACAAATTCGCGAAACCCCAGCGCAAAACATTCAAACAGACTGCCCATCCAGACCTTAGCACTTCGTTGCTACTTGCTCCGCGGGGGCTATTGCCTTTCCCAGCTTCCATCTCACAAGGATAAGCAATTTCTGGAGAGCCCAAATTTACTTCTCATGACGCCTGGCTCTTGGTCCGGTATCACAGCTTGATTGCACCGACAAAAGCGATTCTCGGCCGGACGACAACGACGACGACAGTTACAATAACAAAAGAAAAAGACAAAGATAAAAATCCGCCCAAATCATTTTCCCACATAGTAACTATCCAGTCAATACCCCTACCGTGACCTATGCACGATACCATCTACTTCAACCTTAGTGAGGCCGATGTGGACAAAGACCCCTTGTGTTTGCAACCAACTTCACCAATCTGAGAAAGAAAAAAGTCTAACTATGACGAAAACCCAACCAAAGAATATAACAAATCCCAGATCAAACTAAATGCTCGGGAATGTTACCCACATGCTTGTTGCAACATCGGGCTGGTGTGCGTCCTTTCCCGAATCCCCCGTTGGCGAAAAGTCCGGCAGCCGCGTGAAGACAACCAGGCCGAGGAATTTATTCATATCCGCAAACTCAGTTGTGGACTCCTGGATGTTGAATGAAATGTCATATAAGTACCACCGTCCCGAGCTGTCCTTTTTTTCAATGGAGTTCTCGAGGCGTTGAAGTTGTTGGTACCATTCGTTTAGGGTCGCCGCGTCCTTTGCTGTAATGAGGACACGGCGAGTCCCGCTATCTTCCTTCCATTTGTCGCCAACCCGCTAGATGAGTCGTCAGGTCTGAAAGCTCGTTGGATCTTGGACTTATCAGGGACTCACCCGGAGACCGATAGCATATGCGTAAACTGGCATGGTGGATGCTAAGGCTTCTTGGACCTTGTTAAAATTGGTGAAGAGGCGGAGCACCCGTGATAGGCAAAATCCGAACAGGAGACGTGTATCTTGAGTTGAGGTTGGTGGAGAACCTTTTCGTCAAATGGGACAGTAATGGAAAGAGGATCAGGGTTTGCAATCGGTATTTCGATGATGATACAACGTGTGAGCAGTGCGTAGGAAGACGTTGCTTGAGAGGGAATCAAGAAGTAGAACTGAGCAATTCTGTCAAGATACTTATAGAGAAGAGACTCAGTATAAGATAAAAAGAAGATCCCCAACAAACTGCCACTACCAACATTCCTTCTAGAATCTTTTCTGTCTTGTTTGCATCCCGCTCTGTGCTGCTTGGGCTGAATAAAGACATCCAACTTCCTCACGGCATCCAGCGCAGCGTCATAAAGACATCTTGTTTGCATCTAGATCCGATCGCTTCCAACGGGCCAGTACCCGGCTATCCTAGGAAGGTCGGTGCATTCTAATCAGACAGAAATCTCCCTGGAACGTACTAATGTCTTGACCCAAGACCACATCGTTGGTTGAGGTGGCTGCCATGGGTACATTAAACACCGGTCTACTGTAATTCACCATTAATCCAGATCAATCAGATCGATCGGGGCCGGGAAGACTAACCCAAATCGGAAGTTCTACGGTCGGCCCGGGCCCGCCTGGATAAGGTACACTCCACACTAATAACGTAAATCCCGGGCGGTAGGTGCGTCCCGGGCGGAAGGTAGTTTTTGCACCCGCCTATTGCTATACAAACTTTCGATTTAAATAACTTCATCAATTCTTAATTAAATTCTTTGAACTAAAGATAATTAGAAACACGACAGCTTGTTCTCTTATGGCCTTGTATTCCGCAATTCGTACACTTTGGTGGAGCGCGGCTACGTCTCTCTAAAGTTGGAAGAGCAGTAGAGCTTGACACCCCCCCACTAACTTGAACTTCATTATTTCTTGATGAAATAAGGTCCCTGGCTTCTGCAAATGAAAGGCCATCTGCAGGAGTCATTAAATGCCTAGAACGACTCTTTTTTACCATATTATCTGCCACGAATTCGCGGAGATCCGTATTCTCCCGCGCCAACAACCCAGCGTTGTATATGGCTAACTCGCACCCCTTCACAAATTCGTCCAGCGCCTGCTTGGAGGGGGTTGGTGGACTGTTAGAGCCCTCTTTTAGAAGCTTCTTAATTGACGAAGCTTTTCGGTGTACTTGGCGGACCGTATGAGGCGTACAAAGTTGAGAGGATGGAATTGAAGCAGTCCCTCTGCTTGGGGGGGGTGTAGGAGTTGATAACTTTAACTGCAGCTTATCCAGTACTGCAGCAGGTAGGAAAGGAAGTAACCCAGTTGCCCTGAATCCGCTTTGAATATTCTCTGTTGTAAAGACCTTCTTGTGGGCTTCCGGGTACGCCTTTAAGAAATCAAGCTTGTCAATATGATTAGATCCACAGCGTGCCTTGCTCTCGATCATAGATCCGTACGCCTTTTTTAAAGGACCAAAGCAGCCAACATCAAGAGGTTGCAGGAGGTGAGATGAATGGGGAGGCATGCAGATAGGAATAATATGATTATTCTTGCATGTAAGGTCGAAAGCAGGAGTTAGGTGGCTTCCATGGCCATCCAAAATAAGAAGTATATACCCCCCCCTCTGCCGCCCTTGTACAGCTGGAATAAAGCATTTTTCAAGCCAGCGAAGCCCAATAATATCTGTTGTCCATCCATTATCACTAACTTCAATCCTCCATGCAGGTGGAATAGACAGTTCTTCAAACCAACCCTCAATATAGCGCTTTCCTTTGAAAATAATCGTTGATGGAATCGACCACCCGCTTGAATTGATACATTCAATGGTTGTAACCCACTCCCGATTCCCTGGTTGTACAAGCCATGGTTTGCCTGGCATTTCTGCTCGAGATACCACCTTTGTTGTTGCAATTAGACCCATAGCGAAGCCAGTTTCGTCAAAGTTATAGATATCTTCATCTGATATACCGTACTCGACTTTAACCCTTTGTATCTCATCGAAAAATAGGCGAATTATCTTAGGATCTTCACAGAGCGCTCTTGAACGATTAATCTTTCGAGCAAACCTGGTTTTAATTTCAGGGCGCCTCTTGGTGAATTCTGTTACCCAGTTCTTTCCAATTGGTCGGGATAGGGTTGAGGATTCGTCCAGGATAAGTTGGGCCATCTCACGAACGCGCGAGGGCCTCGGGGCTGCTCCACGAATATCTAGTGATACTATCCAGCCTACTAAGGCCTCTTCTTGACGTAGGGATAGCCTATGTTGATGATTGCGGAGTTCTGCTTGAGAATGTCGGCCATTAAGTCTTCCTCGGAGTGTATTTGGATGAATATTGTAGGCACGCGCCGCGGGCGCAATTTTTTGAAATCTTCCATTTTTAAGGTCTTGAATCGCGCATTCGATCCGGCCCTCCTGCTCAACCAAATTTTGATTCGTTTGACGCGCTTTTCGTGGCATGATAATTGTTAAAAGTTGAGGTTAAGAAACGCGTTGATGCGGGTGCAAAAACTACCTTCCGCCCGGGACGCACCTACCGCCCGGGATTTACGTTATTCTACCCGAATGTTAGATATCTCGATGTTGCTTATGACATCGGGGTGCGAGGTACTCTTAACAAATATCAGATTTGCAGCAGAAGATTCCATATGCCACCAACCCTACTGTGATGTGAATCCTATCAGTACCCGTAAATATTGTGTCAAACTATCAGATAATAATAAATCAATTTAGAATACAGCAAATCAAATGACCGCATTTAAAGCCTGGTCAACTCTGGTGACTCTGGGGCTCTCGGCCTCGAGTGTCTCGTTTCCAGGTATACTTTCTGCATACCCTGTTCGCGTTGGTTGAACATTGCATATACCTTGTCAATATCCTCGAGCCGGAGTCGATGGCTGACCATGCGGAGTGGGTCAATTTTTCCCTTCTGAACAAGCTCCATTAGTCCCTTCCAGTACTTATGCACTGGCGCCTGGCCATTCCCAATCAATCGGACCCCGGTCTGCATAAGCGCTCCGATATTAAAGTGGTTCGTCTGCACGCATCAGTAATTATCCTCTGGGCCAATGTTTAGGGTGGCACTCACAAATCCAGCGTAAACGCCCGTTAATCCAACCCGTCCAAACGGCCTGACAGAGGTAATCATCTCATTCACGATCTCTGAGGTATCCGTCTCTGCACCCATCATCTGCTCAAAGAAATGCACCCATCCCTTCGCATACTCGCCCCCAACACACTCCAAACAGACATCCAAAGAATGGTCCGTCATCTGGCGCAGCTGGCTAGAAACGGATTCTCCTCTCGGCAATTTCGAAAAGTCCAGCGTCTCAACCTTGGGCACCTTCGCCTTCACAAAATCCAACCTCCACGCCCCATCCGCTCCATCAATCAAAATCACCCGGCTTGCCCCATGATAGAACGCAAATTCCACGCTCATCTGCCCAATTGGCCCAGCACCCCAAACAGCAACAACGTCGCCCTTGTTGACCCCGGTATCAACAACACAGTGCCAGCTCGTCGCCACGACGTCACTCAAATACAATGCCCTTTCGTCCGGCACCGCATCGGGGATGGGCAGCAGATTGACATCTCCAAACGGCACGCGCACAAACTCAGCCTGTCCACCTGCAAAGCCACCCGTGAAGTGGCTGTACCCGAGGATTCCGGCCGTTCGCTTCCCGTACATTGCGTTCGTGATGCTGTTCTCGTTGGTGTTTTCACACTGGCTGTACAGTTCGGCTTTGCAGCGCCGGCAGGTCCCGCAGGCAATGGGGAAGGAGACGACGACGCGCTGGCCTGGCTTGTATTTTGTGACTCCCGGTCCGACGGAGTCGATTACTCCGCAGCATTCGTGGCCGAGGACGTCGCCTTTTTGGAGTTGGGGGATCACGGCTGTTGAAAACTCGTTAGACCATCATTACAACAAGAAAATACAGGGAACTTGGAACTTGTTCATGTTGGGCTACCATACCATGGTATAGATGCAGGTCGCTTCCGCAAATTGTACTCCCTGTTACCTTGACGATGGCATCGGGAGCATCCACGATACGCGGCTTGGGCATTTCAACTAACATCCAACCAGTTAGATCGCCATCTGGGCCTTGTTATTCCGGGCGTACGAACCGATTCCGACCTCGTTCTTTCCCTCCCAGACCGTCGCGCGGATCTTCTCACCCGTCTCGACGCCGTACTCATTGTTGTAATTACTGATGTCAGTGGTGGTTGTTGCAGTGTCGCTGTGGCCAATGGCCTTCTCGACGAAATTTGCGGCCTGTGTTGCGGCCATGTTAAGGACCTTGGGAATTTAGTTTGTTTTTAAGTCGTGTTATTGGTTGTTGGTATAGATTCGCCGTGAAAGGGTGGTGGAGATAAGTTTAGGATTTCACCACCACTGCTATATTTTTAGTTGAATCTTGTTAAATCAAATATAAATATAGAATTACCCATTTACTGACTCTCTATTCTTTAATACCAAGGTATTTGTTGCTATTGTCGACGCAGCATTTGCATCACGGTGACATCACATGATCATCCGGACTCCCTGCCATGGACGCTGCTTTCACCATTGGGCTGGCCGAGCCCTTGATCCAGAAGTCGCGTCAGGATGATGCCCATAGGCGAGAGTTAATGTGGACGTTCAGACAAGCTTATCGACCCCTCGTGTGTAGCGTTCGGGCAGAAAAGGTAACTGCCGCTGGCTGTGCCCTAACTAACCAAAAAGACCCCTACATACTATCCCAAGCCATAATACAACTTCTCCACCACAATCAGATTCATTAAAACCAATTCTCAGTACGAAGTGGCCTACCAAGGCTGCACCCCATCCCGATTGACCACCATCCCAACATCCCCGTCTCGCCTCCCCTCAAGCACGTCCCGAAACAATGCCCCAGCAACGACCGGATCCCCCGCTCCCATCTTCTTCAACATCTCCAGATTCCCACCTAAATTCGTCGCCAACAACCCCGGGCTGATCGCAAACACCTTAACCCCATCCTTCGTCAGGATTCGATCCCACTCGCGCATCATCATATTCAGGCCCGTCTTGGCGCTGCGGTACGCAGCCACATTCATCATTGTCTTCGGCCAGCCGGGCTCAGGGACCATCCGGTCAGCGGGCGTGGTCTTGGCCACTGTGCCTTCAAGCGTCGCAGTTCCAGATGTGACGAATATTATGCGCGGGTCGGCACTTTTCAGGAGCAACGGGATAAACGTTGCTGTTAGGATCTGGGTCCCTGTGACGTTGACGTCCCACGATTTATTCCAGGCTTCGCGCGTGGAGATCTCGCCGCGGATACCGCGCTGGTCGAATTGTGCTCCTGTGAGATTGTTAGAATACCTGGACGCCCACCTATACTACTGGTATGGTATTAGGTGATTGTGGCCTACCGGCGTTATTAACAAGCGCATCCACCTTCCCAAATGCACCCTCCACCTGGTCGTAGGCTTTCTCGATAGACTCGTCCGACTCGAGATCAAGAACGACAGGTGTCAGCTTGTTCGACGAAGACGAGAACTCGTTCTGGATTTCGCTGGTCGCGTCTTGCGCCTTGGATAGTGATCTCGCGGCAACAATAATGCTGTACGCCCTGTCAGCGCTGTATAGGGCCCTCGCGACTTGGAAGCCGATTCCGGTGTTGGCGCCCGTGATGAGGATGACTTTTGCGTCGGCCATGGTATGAGTTTTTGATTTCACTTGCGTTGCTTGCCATTCTAGAAAACTCTCGATCTTGTGGCGTATAAGTAGTGGTAGGCTTAAATCCGGCGAAGGGATGTATCTCCGCCGCGTGGGTTAAATCCACTGGTTAAATCCGAAAGCATTCCGAGCTGCTAATGGGGATGTTCTGGGTAGACGAATATACGACGGTGCAAAGACCAGCTAAAGGGGGCCAAAATGACATGCCCTGCGGCGTGAGCGCACACGACCGGTGCACCACTAAGTACAGTCCGGCATGTGGTTGTTTGATGCGGGTGCTAAGCCCTGTATAAGAAGCTTGTTATGCCAACTAATAACAGGATGAATCAACTGCATGATCAGTGCAATGGTCGAATGTTGGTTGTTAATAATCATTATATAAAATGGAACATTTGGAGCATCAAAAATAAAGCTTAATCCTGCCTCTGCATATCTTATATACTGCTGCTATATATTTTAAACCAGGGTCAGCTGGAGATGAAAAAAATGCTTTTTTCTCATCTGATTGCCAATGATTCCTTCAAAAACACGGATCTCTTCGATTAATATATGACCGTCCTAATATTATGATTTCAGGTTGGGATATGTATTCTTCATTACCATACTCTCATCCAAGGTGTATAGCATTTTATTTGTTTCATTAGACTTGGAATGGCGAACCTAAGCGTACCTATCTTTCTAGACTTACCCGGGGACCTGTCATTGAGCTTTCCGTTCTATTTTGTTCGTCGCTCATATATCGGGGCATCTAGGAAGACCACGCTCCGATCTACGCCCATTAAGCACTACGATCGATACTCAATAAACCGGTGAGCAATTCGGGCCAAACATTGGAACAAACTCGCTAAATCTAGGAGTTGGCATGTGCTGTAAATGTTGATGTGAATGCGCAAACCATTTGGGGTCATATCTACAGCAATCTCTGCAAAGTTCTTGGGCGTAATACAGAGTTGAGTAGAAGGGCAAGTGTCAAAAAGGTATCGGTCTGTACAGGGTACATAATGGCTCATTTCAAAGAATAATAAACTTACAGATAATACTATATTCGCTGTTCTATTGCATGGAACCCTTGACGACACGCAGCCTTATTTCCACGTCGGTTCCTGTCGCAAATACTCGACAGAAGAAGCGGTGTTGTCGATGCGCCTTTATACCACGTCCTTCTAACCAAACACCACGGTCAGTTATCATCTTGCGGGCGCATTCTGCTTCTTGTACTCCGTACGGTGAAGAAAGAGACCGGCCAGGCTCGATTCGCATCGTCGCTAATCCTGGCGAATCTCTTCAGTGCTTGGCCTCCGATCTTCACCTGAGTAGTTGTTCTTGCTCGCTTTACCGAGCTTCCATGCATGGCGACCCAAGCACGATATACTGTACGGAGTATATTCACTGGACCATCTAGTATTAATGTTTTTTATTTTTTTATTTTTCTCCTTGCTTGATTCTGGGGTATAAATTGAAAGCGCGTCTCCCCGGACAGTGCCAGCAACGAGACCGTGGTTGCGACTGGCGATGATTTGCCACATCGGAGTGCGCTGAGCATCGCCTGTCCTTCTCGCCTGCTTGCGGACATTCTCCATTGTCGATCATCACTTCGCGGCTTTTCCTTTCAAGCAGTCGAGAACCTGCCTGGCCCTCTTAATCATCGCTGCTTGGATTCCAGCCGGACGAGCAGCTGGAGATTTTCACCTTGTTTGCGTCATTTGCCTCTGCTGGGCGTCCCCAACTCAATTGCCCCTTCATCCACTTTCTTTCTTTCTTTCCGCATCGGTCGCGCCTCTTTTGTCTAGCAATTTGTCGTGTTAGAAGTGTCTGCTGAGTTCTTTTTGAGAATCAAGGGAGTTTGCCTGCACTCGAGTCGGCCTGGTTGCGGGCAGCTCTCGCTCTCGCTCTCAGCCAACAGCGACCCCTCAGTCTTCCAAGTTCGCACAACCCAAACCCAACCTGAACCTGAACCGCTCAGTCTCCAGTCTCCGCCGCCAACCTCCTCCGTCTTTTGCTTCTCCCCTCCGCTGCGCCCTTGCCAGCCCAACAACTGACTGCCCCTCCCTTATCTATCTCCTCCTGTCCTTTCCTCGCTCTCCCCTTTGCCCGGTTGCCCGGTCCTATGGAAGGCGTCGATCTCCAATCCGTCCTCAACAAAGGCAAGCAGATGGCCTCCAACGTCGCCTCCTCCGCCACCAACGGCACCGCCAATAAGAAGAGAAGAAAGGGCACCGACTTGAAGCCCATCGTCACCAACGATTCCGCGATGCCTCCTGGCGACCAACCGGGCTCGACAGGCGATGGGTATGTTTTTCACTTCATCCCCTCCGCCCCCTCATTGTGGCGTTGTATCTGTATTTTCCTTGTCCTAACCCACTTCCGATGATAGTGTCCCGCCGTCACGGTCTGGCTCCTCGTCCTCCGAAGAAGAAGTCGAAACCACCGCCGAGGAGGAAGATTCAGAAGACTACTGCAAGGGTGGCTACCATCCCGTCCAGATCGGAGAGCTCTACAACAATGGCCGATATGTCGTCGTGCGCAAGCTGGGGTGGGGTCACTTCTCGACTGTCTGGTTATCCCGCGACACAACGACAGGGAAACACGTCGCCCTGAAAGTCGTCCGGTCGGCCGCTCATTACACCGAAACCGCCATCGACGAGATTAAGTTATTAAATCGCATTGTCCAGGCCAAGCCTTCCCACCCTGGGCGCAAGCACGTTGTTAGCTTGCTTGACTCCTTCGAGCACAAGGGCCCGCATGGGGTCCACGTTTGCATGGTATTCGAAGTACTGGGGGAGAATCTTCTCGGTTTGATTAAGAAATGGAACCACCGCGGTATTCCCATGCCGCTTGTGAAGCAGATTACGAAACAGGTGCTCTTAGGTCTCGATTATCTTCACCGGGAATGCGGGATTATCCATACCGACCTGAAACCAGAGAACGTCCTGATCGAGATCGGCGATGTCGAGCAAATCGTGAAGACATATGTTAAGGAGGAGGAAAAGAAGGCACAGAAGGAGAAGGAAGACAACCGCAACGGTCGGCGGAGGCGCAGGACATTGATCACCGGCAGCCAGCCCCTGCCGAGTCCTCTGAATACCAGCTTCGATTTTAAACACAGCTCCCAAAATTCTCACAGCAGCCTCAGCCAGCTTGTCAATGAGTCTCCAGGTGCGGAGAACCAATTGCAACTATATATTATTACCGCTGACAGAGACAGGTCCTGAAACCCCGTCGATGAGACAAATACTTGGCATCAAGGATGACGAGGAGCAGCAAAAGCAGAGAGAAAAGACTGCGTACGTGGATCGACCTGTTTTTAGGCAACCTTTTACTAACAACCGCCAGTGACTTGCTGGAACGAGAGGTTTCTGGAATTTCACTCGATAAGTCATCCTCGAATGACGAAGAGGTTGATTGTGGCATCATCTCCGTGAAGATTGCCGACTTGGGTAACGCATGCTGGGTTGGCCACCATTTTACCAATGATATCCAAACACGCCAATACCGCTCGCCCGAGGTTATTTTGGGATCCAAATGGGGAGCGAGTACCGACATATGGAGTATGTCCTGCATGGTAAGCCTGTCATTGAATAATATCCCTTGGTGGAGGTTTACGGAAGATCTAACTCGCGCAGGTTTTCGAATTAATAACCGGCGACTACCTGTTCGATCCTCAGTCAGGTACTCGGTACGGCAAAGACGATGACCACATAGCTCAAGTTATTGAGCTGCTTGGTAACTTCCCGAAGTCGCTCTGCCTTTCAGGCCGCTGGTCACAAGAGATATTCAACCGCAAGGGCGAACTACGCAATATCCACAGACTCCGCCATTGGTCGTTACCTGATGTGCTCAGAGAGAAATACCACTTCTCGCCGTCACAGGGTATGGCCATCAGCGACTTTCTCCTGCCGATGCTGGAGGTGCTACCGGAAAAACGTGCAAATGCTGGTGGTATGGCATCACATGAATGGATGAAGGAAACCCGGGGGATGCAAGAGGTCGACCTAGGTCTCGTTCCCGGCAGTAGAGGAGAAGGCATTGAGGGATGGGCCACGGAGGTGAAGCGGAGATGAGCGTGAAGCCCAAATTGATCCGATATAACGACAGTATATGTCTCGAGTGACGATTTTCCTTCGTTTGTCATAATTTCCTTGCTGCGCATTCTACCACATCTTGGGCCGATGGCTAGTTGTTGGTTGTCCGTGACCGCTCCGTACATTCTAAACGTCCACCTACTCTCTCTCCCTCTCTCTTCATCCTCCTCTCTTACTCATTCTTTACCATCATAGAGTCTGCTTTCCTGTCTGATGTGTCGGCTTGCTCTGCTGCACCTCAACTCTTACCTCTACCACTCCACACCTATTTCTCCTACCTTTAGATGCCCTACGGGGTAGTGATGTCGGAGATGGATATATTACGCCGGTTGTTTCTCGTCCTTGCCATTTTTTCATTTACGGTCCGGAATATCTGATGTTTACGATAGCAATTGTACGTATGGGTTCTGGGGGTGTCTGAGATAGGACTATGCAATAAGATCCCATCTCTTGTTAGAGATTGAACGAGAACCGCGGTTGCCTGGAGTGTAGGCTATATGCTATAACCCATTTCGCCTAAGCTCTTCGCCTTCGTCCAATTCTTCGTCTTCATCTGCATCGACCTCACTCGGTAACTCAATAGGAAACCACCCAAACCGCGCAAAGTCTACATAGAACTCACCCATACTATCACTATCAACCTCAACACCCTCTTCGCGAAGAGCCTCTGCTTGTCTCGCCGCACTCCCGGGCCCACTAACAGACATACCTAATTAGCTCGCAACTCTTCACTGAACAATAGTGCATGGAACAAGTACATAAGCAACCAGGTGGCACTTACCGATGCGAAATCATCCCCTTGGAATTCACAACCCGCTGCCACGGCACGTTCCCGCCGTGGAAGTACTCCCCGCTCTCTGGGGCCGGGAGGTGTTTTAAGCAGATCCCGACCTGGCGAGGACGTTTTGCTGTGAGAACCAGTACTATGTTAGCCTTCTAACCCTCTTGGCATTTTGTGTCCTGGTAGACCAAATAAGCGGGGGAGGCAGGGGAGAGAGAGGGGAATGTGGTCATGGTCATGATGAATGCTGGTGGGAATGGACATATATAGCTATAGGTGCGGTACGGACGTTCACCTAGTAAGAGAGCAATGTGCCCGTAGGAGGTTACCTTGCCCCGTGGGATCTCGCGCACGGCGGCGTAGACGGCGTTGAACCAGTGTTCTGCTTCGTCTGTTCGGGGCATTTCGGTTTCGGCGTTGAGGTGTCTGTTCGCTAATTGCAGGACTGTATGTCCGAGTCTTGATAGCTTTGGGGCTGGGTTGTTTGACAGTGGTTGTGTTGTACGGAGTGGAGTAGAGTAATAGTAATACTATGGGGTTTGTTCTTCTTTTGCCGAGCGAAGAAAGTATCGCTTTGGCAAGCAAGGGGACCCGCGCTTTAGGTACTGAAATTAAGCACCTGGAATCATTTCATCAACAAAAATGGTTAATATTAGAGATGGAGATGACAATGTCGAATGTCCCTCGTATCGCGCATACAAAAGGCACAGTATAGCTTCCCGGGAAAACAGATAGTCCGTTTCAACACAGACCGCCAAGCCCGCCGCAGTCCATCCATCTCCGCCTTCACAGCTAAAACTAAAAGTGAATGGAAATCAAAAGCTCTGTCGAGCTCACAATCAACCAACCACCCTACCCATAAACAAGAAAACAAAACAGACGACAATGCCCTCAAGCTCACTAGCCGATTACCTCGCAAAGAACTACCTCACTGTAGATCCAGCACCAGCAAACTCCGAGCGGCCCAAAAAGAAACGCAAGAAGGCCAAAGCAGCAGAATCCGGCACAGATGGTGGCGGTCTCATAATTGCAGACGATGACCCGCCCGATCTACGCAGCACGGCGGGGCTGTCGGCGCGCGACAACGACGAGTACGGACCGGCTGTTGTGTCGGGCGGGCGGAGCGCGGAGTTTCGGCGCGCGAAGAAGAGTAATTGGAAGACGTTAGGATCAGGGACTACGGGTGCGGATACAAATACGGAGACTACGGGGAGTGAGCGCGATGCGGCGGATGCAATTCTAGCAGATGCGATGGCGGAGGAGAACGCGAGACGGGCTGGCGGTGATGAGGATCCGATGGTTGTTGATCAGGATGAAGATGATGACGGATTACGGATGGAGTCTGGGGCTCGGGCGGGACTACAGACGGCGGAGCAGACGGCCGCGATGATTGCTGCTCAGAAGAAGCGAAGAAAAGCAGAGGAGGCTCTGTATAAGGGAAAGAAACAAGGGGACGAGGCCGAGGAAGGGCAGGAGACGGTATACCGAGATGCGTCGGGGCGAATTATCAATGTTGCCATGAAGCGGGCAGAGGCGCGACGGGTGGAGGAGGAAAAGAAGATCAAGGAGGCCGAGGCGAAGGAGGCGCTCATGGGGGATGTGCAAAGGCAGGAGAGGGAGGGGAAGAGGCAGGCTCTGGAGGAGGCGAAGGCGATGCCACTGGCGCGCACGGCGGAGGATGAGGACCTGAATGACGAGCTGAAGGCGCAGAGTCGGTGGAATGATCCGGCGGCGCAGTTTTTGACCAAGGCCGCTGCGGGCGTGAGCAAGACGGGGAAGCCGTTGTACAAGGGGGCGTTTCAGCCGAATCGGTATGGGATCAGGCCGGGGCACCGGTGGGATGGGGTTGATCGGGCGAATGGGTTTGAGAAGGAGTGGTTTGCAGCCAGGAACCGCAAGGGCAGGATGGAGGCGCTGGAGTATGAGTGGCAGATGGATGAATAGTCTGTATCATTGTTGTACTATATTGCGGTGCTGGACACCGATATGCATCTAATCTATGGCGATCGCGAGGTACAAGCATACAAACAAACTCACTACAAGGCAGGCTAGTGCCGGCTCTGGGCTGACGGCCTCTGTTCGCGTCATCGCTCATCACAGCCTGGTTGCGACATTTATTTTAAGAAGAATGCTCCAGGCTTACTAACCAGGGCGTCCCGTCCAACCCCGAGACTCCAGCGCAGGCTTGCGTGGATGCAGATGACAGGGACGCATGATAAGCCCGGTCCGAGAAAGGAGGAGATGCAAATCGCATCATCGCATGACATCACAGCAGGCAAGTGACGGCCCAGAACGGACAACGTGCCTGAGGCTGTGGCCTGCGCTGTCGTTGGTCCGGCCATCTGCAGGAGAGCAGCAGCCTCGGGATCCTCGGTTGACGAAAATAGAGGACCATGGGAAGGCTGGCACGCAAGTGGCGCGTCCCCGGAAAATGAGGGGAGGAGGAGGTGCTTGATTGATAGGATCTCGTTATCAAGAGCTGCAGTGGTGTGAATGACCTGCACCTGCCGCAATCAGCATCGCCTCGCCCGGACCCCCTTGGAGGGCGCCTGATAAAGAAGCCCAGCCGTGACTCGATATCGCCAAACAAGGTCCCCGACTCACCTTCCAAGGTTCTGATTCCCTTTGATCTCTTTGGCTTCGAGTCGCTTGTTTGTCTGCTCTGTTCTTACTCACCTTGTCCTCCGCTCTTTGGTGACACAAAGCCGATGACTGGTTACCAGCCGATCCTTGGTGACTCACCCGATCTATAAGTTCCGGTTTCAAACGCCCATATCGACCACGAATCCGAGCGGATTACTCACTCCTCTCCTGCATATCGCCTCCTGTCTCTATCGTATATACCGCGCCGGCTCAACTGCTACCTAGTCCAGGCATACACTACAGACGACCTTACAAGAGCCACCGCGCCTCATCCGATATACTTCCCATCTACTATACTGTACCTCAGCTCTACGCAATGTCCGCCTCTTTTGATAAGCCTGACCTGCGCCAGGCTGGCACCGCAGCCAAGCGGGTCCACGACAAGAAGGCCAAATGGGTGCACGGTGGCCGAACCTCTCGCCCTGGCGCTGTTACTCTTGATGGTGTCCTTCCAATAACTCGCCCCGCAAAGCCAGAGACGCAAGTATATCCGGTTGGTGGTATCGCAGATGCAAAGGCTGACCGTACTAGAACATCATGGAACAAGCGGCAACGCGTACGTGACGCACAGCGTGGCTCCACCACCGCAAAGGTCGACTTTCACAACGACGTGCGAGAGGCTCTCGATGATGCAACCTCCGACTCGTCCGCCGTCGAGGATCGGGGCGACCCTATTGTCACAACGGCCATCCCGGAAGTTTGCCACGGAGACGCCCCGGTCGATCTTTACGAGGTATCGGGGCAGACGCTCTTCAACGACATGATCGATAAGGCGGTCGAGAGGTTCGAGACAAAGGAGACGGAGAAGCTGGTCAAGGAGTACGAGTTCATCACTCGGGAGAGCGAGATCTCCACCGGGTATCTCGCCGACGAGGACGAGTTTGAGCTCGTCGACCATGTGAAACTGTGAAGACCTATTGTTTTCTTTGCTTTTCTCGCACGCGCGTTTATAATATGAGCGATCGGACCGGAGTTGGGCTAGAACTTTTTGATTCCCATTAGATGATTTGATTTCGGAGTCTGTTGGCGCTTGAGTTATCGATGCATGCTGCGTTTTTGATCTGGGACAGCTATTAGGCGGCAGCACCGACCTAGGATTCCTCTTTCGAGCCGACGGCGATGATGATATTGGTTATTGTTATTATAATCAGAATGAACATATATAAGTAGCCCTGGCTTGGTTGTAGAGACCGTAGATCCGCAGTAGCGGCGCGCCTGGAGCGGAACCCGCAGTGAGGGGGAGCTCAGGCCGGGCGATCGTAGAGTGAACTGTGAAGTTGAATCATGGTAAGGACAGAAATAATAATGAAAAAAGAAGGTTTTCTATCTGCTTGAAGAGTGACTCGCTCGTATGTGGACTGAGGGGTGTGAATGCGGTTGCTGGGCCCAGGCAGTGCTTGTTTACCAAAACAAAAAGGGAAGCGGAAAAAGTCGAGATCCTTGGCCCAAAATCCTCCGCAGATCACCTCTTCCTCCGCACGTTCATCACCCACCCGTTCACTCGCCTTCTCCCTTTCCCTGATCAGTTTGTCCAACTGCTACAAAATGGATAAGAGAACAGCGGAGAGTCCAATGGACTTTGAGTGGCAGTCCAGGGCCCCTGGAGATGTCACGTCGCCATTTTACCAGCTCAGCATGCAACACGACAACCAGAAGAAGCGTGCGTGACAGCATCCCTTTTACCAACAGCTCCATGCTAACAGGTCTCAGGATCCCACAATGCGTTCGACTCCCCGGAAAAGAAGCCCATCCCTGCCCTCCGCGAGCCCAACTCGCAACCATTCCTCTTCTCCCAGACGAAACCCGCAGCCACATCAAAATCGCCCTTTGCTCAGCCCGCCTTCATGACACCCCGCAAATTCGATCTGGATTTTTCCTCAGGAGCCGAGAACATGTCGTCTCCAGAGAATGCCGATAATGACGAAACACCAGAGCAGTCTGCAAAGGCAGGTCATCGAAATTCGTTATTTGGGATGTACGGACGGTTTGCACCAAGCCCCGGCCGAGGCGAAATCCCACGGGTGAATCACTACTCCAATGCAGCCGCGAGACGAGTTCAGAAGAGAAGACTACGGAATAGGACGCTAGATATGCGACTCCGAAAGGAGGATAGTGATGACGAGAGCGATCGGCCGAGCAGCAGTGAAGGTCAGCAGGGCGTCACGCAGAAGGGTCAGAACCCTGCGGACCAGCCTTCGCGAATTTCCACCTTTTCCGACTTCTTTGCGTTGCTGGAGGCGCATCCGAATGTTCCAAATATCCTGTCCTGGTGGGCACAGCTCGTTGTCAACCTTTCGTTGTTTTCACTTGCGGTGTACGTCGTGTTCGGGTTTGTGTCGGCCATTCGCGCGGAGTTTGACCAAGCTGCCGAGGAAGTGTCCGATACGATCCTGGCTGAGATGGCAGTTTGCGCGAAGAGCTATGTTGATAATCGGTGTGCCGGCGGAGATCGACTGCCGGCCTTGGAAACTGTCTGTGAAAATTGGGAGCGATGCATGAACCGTGACCCTGCCAAGGTTGGAAGAGCCAAGGTGTCGGCACAGACCATGGCGATTATCATCAACAGCTTCATCGATCCGATCAGCTGGAAGGCGATTGTAAGTTATTGACACCGCGCATTATGTTCTAAACTGATTATTCTAGTTGTTTTTCCTTGTCACCATATCCACAGTCACTGTGGTCAGCAACTGGTCGTTCCGTTCATTCAGAAATCGCTACAACCAACATGACTACACTCATCCGCCTCCTACGTATTCTCGACAGTCATCTGCTCAGCACCAGATGCCTCCACAACTGCCCGGACAGCATTCTGCATTCGGATATCTGGGAACACAGCACCAGAACGATGCCGGATTCCAAAAGCAAGACATGCCGCTAATGCTCGAGCACCAGAAGACCATGAACTTCACAGAACGCAGTCGAGAGCGGTCTAGAAATCCGCGCACCCCGAGCCCTGTGAAACGGGGCAGGAAACTACTTTAACTTTTATCGTTTTCATTTTCAGCATCAGCGACTGGCTCTGGCGTTTCATTTGTTTCCTTCGGTGCTTTTTTTCTTATTATATTTTTTTGGGCGATAGAATTCGGCCTAGGAACTGGGATGTTTATCACATGGTGGTAGGAGTTTGATATCACTTGCTTGTACATAATATACTACATGGAATTTGCCGAATCGTTTCTTCGGAGAGCACTATAACATCTTTCTTTTGCGCAACACTATCCGTGGATGTTACCATACCCCTTGTCCATGGTCTCAGAATCTCGGTTATATTACGGACTTAATGGATATTGGAATGGCACAAGTGACTGCCGTGCCTAGCCGACAATGGCAGTCTGAGACGTGTATCAGTGCGATTGGGAAATATACATCCCGTGAGTTCGCCCATTTTTGTCCCTACATTGTGACACCTGATCTACTGAACAATAGTGGCAAAGGTAGGCTGCCTGGCCAAGCTATTCGAAGCACTGAGACTACCTGGACAATGTCAGACGGCAACAATGAAAGAAAGAGGGGCAATATCGACATGCGCATTGTCTCTTGTGTGATCGGGTGTTGTTACATGGCCAGAGGGCCAAGAAGCGCGGATCGCCAGTCCAAGATCGCACCGACGGCGCCGTCCAACCACACCCGCAGCCCTACTTTGCGGCGCTGTAACCCAAGCCCTGCAGCCTCTTGCACCCTCCTTGCTCAGCCAATCATCCTCATGCTTTGAATTAAGTCTATCGGTAGGCCAGGACGAGATTCTGTTATCACCCCCGCCTGTGCGTGATATGCTCGACATTGAATAACCTCCTTCCTATAAAGCAGTAGTATGATAAGAAAAAGGGGGCTTGGCAGTACTGGCTTATGCGAGTTGGACGCTTCACCACAGGAATGTTGGCCCTGTTCGAAACCTATATAAGGCGGGTGGAACGCGATGACAGTCTCAGCAACCATCCCCCTCCTTGACATTTCTGTTATCCGAGTTCCTCAGTTCGCAATGAAGCTCGCACTCGTCTCTCTCCTATCCTTGGCCTGCGTGGCGTCAGCGTCACACCAAGGCGGGAGAACAATGGAGCACCTCATGTCGCTGAAGGTGCAGTCCAGAGAGCGTGCCCGGGCCCAGGGTCTGTTCAATCTGAACCGCTACCCGGATCAGGCAGACAAGAAATGCACCCAGGGTAAGGCGGGAGAGTACTCCTGCCAGAACGTCGACCTCCTGAGCTTCCTCAGCCACCAGGCTCTGGGTAGCGTCACCCGTGAGGGCAATGATGTCTGGGGTAAGCGTGCAGAAACTGTTGCGGTAATGAGCTAATGAATGTAGGCTGGACTTCTGCTGATGGGCGCGAGTTTGGCGTCGTCGGACAGACAGACGGAGTTGCGTTTGTTGAGATTCTTGAGGACGGCAGTCTTGAATATGTTGGGCGTCTGGCAACTCAGACGGAACCCTCTGTTTGGCGTGATATCAAGGTTATCGGTGACCATGCATATATTGGCTCGGAGGCGACCGGCCATGGGCTGCAGATTTTCGATCTGAAGAAGGTGCGTTAGCTTGTCTCTGACCGGGTATGGATTTAGCTCACGTTCAAAGTTGACCACAGCGTCCGCCTCGGATCCGACCGAATTCTCGCCATCGAAGGACTTGACGGCCTGGTACACCGGGTTCGGAAGCTCTCACAACATCGTAGCGCACGAGGAGACGAACACGATCTACGCAGTTGGAACGTCGCGAAACCTTACCTGCGCTGGAGGTCTGTGGATAGTCGATGTGTCTGACCCAGCCAAACCTGTCTCTCCGGGTTGTGCCAATGAAGATGGCTATGTTCATGATGGTAGGAACTGAGCATTCTTCGAGAGATCACATTCTAACTCCTCCTAGCTCAGTGCGTTTTCTATAAGGGCCCGGATGAGAAATACGTCGGCCAGGAAATTTGCTTCAACTACAACGAAGATACCTTGACCATCGTTGATGTGACCGATAAGACGAGCCCTATCCAAATCTCGAAGACGCCCTACGTCGGCGCCAGCTACACCCACCAAGGCTGGCTCGTTGACCCAGAGGATCATTCCTACCTGCTTCTTGACGACGAACTCGACGAAGTGGACGGTACAGGTTCTGCGGCGAACGGCCATACCACGACCTATATTTTCGATATCAAGGATCTCTCCGCGCCTAAGCACACCGGTATCTACCAGTCCCCTGTGCGCTCAATCGACCACAACCAATACGTCGTCGACGGCCTCACATACCAGTCCAATTACGGCAGTGGCCTGCGCGTCGTCGATGTGAGCTCAGTCTTTGAAGACCCGACCGGCTCTTCATTCAAGGAGGTCGGCTCTTTCGACGTCCACCCCGAGGATGATGCCGAGGGAGGCGAGGTGGAATTTGTCGGAAGCTGGAGCGTGTACCCCTACTTCGCCAGCGGGCATATCCTCCTCAATAGTATCGAGCGGGGTATCTACTCGCTCAAGTATACGGGGCCAAGTGCCAGTCGGGGCTAGTAGGTTCACTAGCAGGGTAGGCAGGTCAGGCGGCCAGGTGCCCTGTCCGAAATATGAACGATCTGTTTGACCCCGCAGGAGCGAAAGGATGACTAGTAAGCCTAGTAGAGATGGAGTTCCGCAGAAGATCCGGGTATTCTCCGGCCATACATGGATAGCCAAGTCCAACCTAGACGGCTTAAGAAATTCCGAAACAATCCGGTCTCTCTGACAAGCCCCCACGCTTAAAATAGTAGAATATGATATGTTCCTCGGACGCGGCATTTCATAAAACAAGAGGAAAAAAAACAAGTAAGACATCCCGAGACATTGTCACCTCGGTTTCGCGGCAGTTAGTATTCCCTATAGGGTTACGGCAGTCACTCAGTAGTCAGTACATGTCAAAAGCCCCCCTCCCATGGATTACAACCGGAGATACTACTTAGTAGCCTAACGGCTTAGTGCAGACTTAGCAATGTCATCCTCCTCACTCAAGCATGGTCTTTCCTTAGCCTGAAACGAATCAATTCCCGAACGCCCCGATCACACCCCTGTCACTTCCCCGCATTCTTCACCGTGATCGCATCGAAACCTTCATGTAGCCTACACTCGTGCCTGTCCTAGTAATGGACTTAGGGCACATGCACGTCCCCGTATGGGGCTGGTGCCACCCTCAAACGAACCTGTGACGCAGAGTCAGACTCGGACTCGGCGGCAGGGCTCCAAACAGGCAGGTATCCGGGGCAGGCATGCCAATTTTTCAGACATGTCTACTGCTATTCTGTGTCAGTTCCGCTCTTTGTGGGTAGCGTACGAAACAGTGGAAACGAATATGTGGTTTTATGCAGCCTAGAGCAGTGTCGACTCGGACGGTGGTGTTTAATTTGCTTTTACGTACCGAACTGCATATAGGGTGGTAGCCTTGTACCGTGTGCACATCCCTAGGTTCGCTCCTCACGGCAGAGAGAAGCTTGGCTTGGCTTGGTGGACTGGAGATGTAACATCCTAGGTAAATTGGAAATGCCGTGCCGGTAGTTAACATACGGTAGCGGCGGCGAGGAGGTAGAGGGGCATGTATAAATACCTGATGCGACGCGCGCAGTGTAGGGGAAAAAGTATCAATCAACCCAGACAACCCAGCCAGCTCTATCACCAGCTCCAGTGTCTCTCCGGCTCAATCAGTCTTTGCTATCATCGCATTCACCATGCCTATCAGTCTTCGTGCACTCCTCGTTACGGCCCTGGCTACACTTGCCATTGCAAACCCCGTACCCAACGTCAACCCCGAGGCAGACGTAGCCCTCGAACGCCGCCAAATCACCAATTCAAAGGACCTGGAGAACGGCGACTGCAAGCCCGTGGCATTTATCTTCGCCCGTGGCTCTACCGAGACCGGCAACATGGTATGTATAACTATCCAGCCGCCCCCACATCCTTCCATAAGCTACGGAAACAAACCCACACAAGCAATGTAATGTAACGCTGCTAACAAAACTGATTGTCGGTATAATATAGGGCTTTATAGTCGGCCCCCAAGTATGCAGCGGACTAAAATCCAAGCTCGGCTCGGACCAAGTCGCCTGCCAAGGCGTGGGCGGCGCCTACACAGCTGGCCTAATCCCCAACTTCCTGCCGGAGAACACAAACAAGGAATCCATCGATGCCGCCGTGGACATGTTCAAGCTCGCCGACGAGTGCGGCGACGAGACCCAGATCGTCGCAGCCGGATACAGCCAGGGCTCTGCGGTGATTTCGGGGGCGGTGCAGGCGCTGGACGACTCGCTCAGGGATAAGGTCAAGGGCGTTGCGCTGTTTGGGTTCACGCGCAACCTGCAGGATAAGGGACAGATTCCGGGATACCCGGAGGACCAGACCAAGGTTTACTGTGCTGTGGGTGATCTGGTTTGCTCTGGCACGCTGATCATCACCCCGGCGCACTTGACGTATGGCACTGATGCAGGGAGTGCGGCGGACTTTTTGGCAGGGACTGTCGACGCCTAGGGCTTTTGGTCTTTGGTAGCTAGTATGAGCTCTTTGTTAAGCTGGACTGGGTTGAGTTGGTGGTTGGGGATTTGTATTCGTTCCTAGGCTTCTAGGTAGCTTTCGGGTCTGCTGTGCAGGTCCGAATTATATAACGAGTTTTGCTTCATTGCGTTCATTGTCGCAGCACAGACTAAGGAATTGAGGAATATGACAAGACATTAGACCGTTACACACAAAGTCGTGCATGGCTGGTAGTCAGCCATCTATCTCAAACAGAAACTACCCAGAGTATGGGCCAAGCCAACTCCGAGAGCAGCGTGATGGTGCACTAACTCTGCGTCAGAAATTGACACCTTCTGCCGTCAAACATAATAGAATGCGTTAGACTCCTGCCTTCCCCAAGCTTGATATATGTGCCATCAGGTTGATTGTTGCCTGTCGACGATATGATGCAGCCATCAGCGGATGCAAAAGGCAAGGCAAGTCTCGCATATTCAATGACACGAAGAGAAGAAATATCCGTCGTATGATTCCAGGTACCATGACACCGTCAATAGTCCCAGGTTCCAGCCTCGACACGTCCACAACCAAGATTCAGCCCCGCGGAGTCTCTCCGTCTCTGCATCCACCGAAACGTCCAAACAAGAGGACAACGAGGACAAGCGCTTACAGCTGGACAGCTGCAATTGGTGCCAATCTAAACGTTTACACTGCCACGTCAGTCTTGACCCTGGCAGGTCTCGACACGCCCAACAGCCGCCATGTCTCATTCGCCGCATCCACTTCTTCAGCCCCCGGCCGGATGTTTCGAGGAATTGATCGTCGCTATAAGCTGAGGTGAGACGGTGATCGCTCTGCAAGCCTGCGGCTGATGCAGATCAAATACCGCGAAGAGACCATGAACCCTTGGCGGCCAAGGTTATCATCTTTCTCTTGTGATGTGTTGGAGAGGGCCAGTGTATGATAGGTGCTGCCCTAGTCACAGCAGGGATCTCAGCCTCGCCGGTCCAAGTCGGGAGCGGAATATCTTTCATTTGACAGTCTCGAGGGGGCCGCTTTTTCTTCATTTGACAGTCTCGCGGGGACTGGCGAGGGTATAAATACCTACTTCTTGCCCACCTCATCCATCCTCATTATCGCATCATCCTCAGCCAATTCAAACAAAGAACCAATCTACTTTCTCTACTACTCAAAATGCGCGTCATTGCTGCCTTCGCTGCCCTCCTGGCTGTGGCCTACGCCTCCCCTACCTTGGAAGTTAGACAGCAGGGTGCGAACTGCGAGGTAGGCCATCTATATTATAATATTCAGCCCGCAGGGCGCAGTGTCTAACTGGTCTGTCAACAGGAAATCTTCTTCCCCGACAGCTGTGCTGCCCAGTGAGTATTTTGCAGTCAGGGTCTGGTCATTGTACTAACATACATGTGCTAGCAACCTTGTTGAGTGTGACGGTGCCGGCTCAATCCGCATTTGCTGCGTATGTTCTATGATCAAATATTGTTTCTGAGAATTACTTATCTAACTGCGTATAGACCAGCTGCTACTAAGAGATGAGTTTATGGGAAAGGGGATGTGAGGTGGCATGATACAACTATAACATGTGTATAAGTGGATAGTATATATTTCGAGAACTGTATAGGCCATCTTAACAATGAACGGCGCCTTGCCTATGTCCAAATAACCAATAATCCCAACTAGTAGAACTAAGTTGGCCAGCCTTGCTGACACTCGCGTACAAAGGCAAACGACAGAAAGTCGCAGCCTGGAGAAGTTCAAACGCCTAGCAAACCATCTCGAAACGCTTTCCAGTCCACGGACTTCTGAGTTTTCGATTCGCCCAGATCTGGATGCCTGACAAGTAATCCTCCTTCATCCACGTGCGAATCCCCTAACCATCTTCGGAGACAGTAGAGGATCTCAAGAAGGTATTTGAGGTTTGGGATAGGTATGTTGTCCCTGCTGAGAGTATTGACAGCGTCAAACTAACCTGTGTGCTTCCAATCGCAGATTTTTCGGGAAGCCTTATTCCTCTCCACATGTGCTGGCGTAAGGAATGTCGAACCCTATTTAGTATGTGCTGATCAAAGTGTATAACTAAGGAGAGGGCGTCGTCGAACTTGAAGTCATTGTCCACCCATGGCATTGAAGACGGAAATGCGCTGCACAGCTGGACCAGCTCCTTAACGAGCGTCACTGTTGAGATAGCTAAACAGTTACTCTGCTTTCCCAAATATACACACCTTCTATGAGAGTGAACTGCATTGACGTACTTACGGTATCCCTGTATAATCAGTTTCTTGTGCAACATAAGGAATTCTGTAGTAGGCAGACTACAACATCCTTAGCCGCCAAGTATGCCTCGAAATACAGCCAGATAAAGCAGGTTATAGCTGCAGTTCGTGTTCTACTTTTTCTATTTCCTGGTACCTACGAAGACATTCACTCCACTGCATGGCTGAATTTGGTACATCAAGACAGATACACTGGCTGGTAGAGTGCTTAACTACAGAGAGAAGACTGTTTATTTACCTCGGTATATCTGTATACTTTCTTTAACCTACCCTGTCGAAAGCTCTGCTCATTTATTGTTGCTGAGCTGTTGGCCATTCAAGCCCTTAGGGCTGAAAGACAGTGGCGTCTCCACCAACAATGAATATACTCCCCAGACAAGGCTCCCATTCACTACTCCCTAACGTCTTTCTTGCAAAGCTAAGTGAAGGAACCACGCACATATAATTCCCTATGCTTCCTGTTACTCATCTTTTCTTCATCTTAGCAATTGCCTTCTTCAACGCCAACACCAACTCTCCTACACTTCCACCACACAACACAAACACACCGACTCAAAATGCCACCACAAACACATCACACCCCGTCTCCAGGGACACCCCCAAACGCCTCATTCACAATCGGCTGGATCTGCCTCCAATCGCTCGACACCCTCCCCTCCCGCGAAATGCTCGACCAGACATACGGCCGAAACCCAACAACGCCACGGCCCGCCGACAAAAACGCCTACAACCTCGGCCGGATAGGGCGCAATAACATTGTGATGGCTGTGCTCCCCGCCGACAAGCCCGGCCGCAAACCCAGCATGGCCATGGCGTCACAGATCGCCGCAGACATGAAAGCCACATTCCCGAACCTGAAACACGGGGTGCTGATTACGACGGGGAGCGGGATTCCGTCGGAACATCAGGATATCAGGCTCGGTGATGTTGTTGTTGGGACGCCGGATCGCAATTTCAAGGGCGTGGTGCGGTTTCAGAAGGATGTCGGGTTTGAGGGTGTCAAGCAGGTTAAGATGGGAAACACGCCATATTCAGGGCTTCTTGTGAACATATCAAATCTGCTTGCCGCGGACCGGAAGCTGGGCAAGGCGAGTAAGTTCCATGAGTTTCTTCTGACACTGTTTCAGCATTGGTATCCGGAGAGAAAGGAGGGGCATTCGTATCAAGGAAACTCCTACGATAAGCTCTTTGATGCCGGCCACGGACATGTCAACTCGAACGACCAGCATTGCGTGTCCTGTGACCCGAACAAGATCATCGGCAGGGAAGAGAGGAAGGACTCTCATCCGGCTGTTCACCTTGGGACGATAGCTTCGTCGGACGACCCGGTTGCAGACCCTGGCGTGCGCCGGCTTTTGGAGATGAAGTTCGGTGCGAAGGCAATACAGGTCGGGGCTGCAGGGCTGGGGGATGAGTTTCCTACACTTATTATATGTGGTATCAAGGACTATGCGGACTCGCATAGGAACGAGCACTGGGATAGATATGCGTCGGCTGCTGCGGCGGCGTATGCACGGGAGCTGTTGCTTCCTCTTGGGCCACTCCATCAGGAATAAACAGTGGCTGTAAACATCCTGGCTGACAGACATGTATACTGCATGAAGTCATGATATTTGATGTACATATATGTTCACTTACGTGTTACGTATAGATGATATAGATCGGGCTGACCACCACAGTTCATAGACACAGATTATGAATACACCTTTTAGTCTAGTAATTACAGCTTTCTTGCAGTCAGAAATAGAATATAATTAATCTCAGACGGGTTTAAATTCATCGAGTCTGGTTTATGTGTCGGAAGTGTATCCAGCACATTTGATGCTATTTAGCCAATATCGGACCTTTTCTCTAAACCTGCTTATTACTAGGAATTGTAAAACATTCCTACCACTGTAAACATCCTACTACTATAATAATAAAGCGTAATATGCAGGGATGCAGCTGCCAAGATAGCACAGAATGAGTCAGCGCGGGGCGTTTACTAGTTAACTTAACTATCTTGCTATATTGAAGCACTCAGCCTCACTCCACATTCGACCTTCCACAGCAACTAAACTCGGAATAAACCCCATATATACACCGCAGAATGACCTTCAACTTCCTCGCCCTCCCCCCCGAAATCCGCCTCCAGATCTACCCCTACCTCTTCAACCCCAGCAAATACAGATCCAGCTACAAGCGCATCACACGCCTCACATCCGAAGCCGAAGAGGAAGCCAAAAGCCACTGCGACGACAATGTCCAGCGCCGCTTTATCCCGGACGTCTCACTTCCCAGAATCTACCTCGACCGGTCAACGCCATCCATCCTCCTCGTCAACCGGCAGATCACATCAGAGGCCCTCCCTGTCCTCTACGGCACAACGCTCACGGTGTCCAGCACGCCGACGACATACCTGGCGATGTGGCAGATGGACCTAGCGGAGTTTATCTGCGAGACGCTGCTGCAGCGGATGCAGTTTGTGGTGCTGAAGCTGGCGGCGCCCGAGAAGTACTTTGTGTTTGAGTTGTTGGAGATTTGGGGGGTGAGGAATGAGCTGAAGAGGCTTGTTCTGCTTGTGCCGGTGGAAAGGCCGTATTATGATATCACGAAGGCGCAGTGGGATCTTGTTGAGAGGCGGTTGAGGACGTTTGCGCAGAATGGCGGGTTTGCGTTTGAGATGCAGGTTGAGCAGGCGAAAGGTTGAACGCAGGCTACCTGATGGATGTACGATTCTTGCTTGTTATTTGTCTTATGCGATTTGACACCGGATCCTAATTCAGACGAACAGCCTAGCTCAACTGCGGAAGGCTGAAATAAGTCCGAATAATGTGCCACCAGCTGCTATAAGGGATGAGCAGAGAATCTCAGATTAGGAAGCCTTGACATGGATTGAGGTATAGACCAGAATGGTCAGTGTCGGCCAAACAAGCCCGACAATTAGGGCTAATCCACCAACAAGAGAATAAAGTTGTCATATCGCGGCTTAAGGTTGCTCGCATAGAAGCAAAAACACGGATCAGTATTTGCAAACCGCGTAAGCACAGAATATCGGTTCCGATACTTAAACCAATGACAAAAGCAGAGATAGGAGATATGTATATCAGGATCCCTCGTATGCAGTCTCGATATGTTAGGATGTTGCCACAGTATGCAGGGTTCTGGTTAGTCGACCTCGTTTACTCCGGAATAGGCAATCCAATACTCCGGCAGCAGAGCTTAAATGTCTTCTGTGGGGACCCCAGAGACAGAGCTGCGTAATTGTGCCTTCTCAGAGGCGAATTGGCCCCGTTCTTGAGTGGCACTGGGTCCGATCACCGGCGGGATTTCTCGGAACCGCTGCAGATCGAGCCATCGGATCCGATGTCTTTTCTTTCCTTGAAGTTTCCTTGCTTACTGGCTTCACTCGCTCTGGCGCTCTGGACCGCCAAGTTCGTTCAGCTAAGTTGACGGTGGAGAAACGGTGGAACTGCTCGTTCATCGATTGGATCCCCCAGTCCTTTCCGGCCTCAAAATGGGGAGACGCGGGGCCACGCACTCTCTTGGACTCTTCTTTATCCAGGCGGCATTCGTTCGCCCATTCTTTTTATCTGCTTCATGCATTCGTGCTGTTAACTAGCTGGTAACCCCGATATCATGCCTGCTCTCTCTGGTGGATGCGGCTTTTGTCTCTCGCATCACATCCGCTGTGACCTGCTCAAGGACCAGTCGCCTTGTTTAACATGTCGTGACTACGGAATCAAGTGCCCCCCGGGGGATGAGACAGAGTGAGTCGTCGAAGAAAGCTGCCTGTCGCATGCTAACTATTCAGTGACTCGGTCTCGATGACGGACGCTGGCGACTCTCCCATGGAGGAGGTGATTCGTGAGTACAGCGAGGACGACACCGAATAAGGCGTACAGCTAACAGGATCAGACACCCCAGAAGCACACGAAAGCCGCTTCGACATCGAGCGCATCCACTGGATGACTCCTCTCGATCACTACAAGAACGTCGCCCACGACCTGCTTGGATTCCCAGTCCCCGGCATCCCCGACATCCCCCAGCCGACATACAAAACGACTCTCCCACCGTTTATCCAGAAACTGCCCAGTCTCGCCGATGAAGATGCCGAATATCTCACAGCCAAAGGAGTCTTCTCCCTGCCAGACGAGCGGCTACAGAACGAGCTGCTGCGAACATTCGTCCTCCACGTCCACCCCTACCTGCCCGTCCTCGACCTCCCCCCCTTCCTCCAGGCCATCGCCGACAACAATGGCCATTCCTCCGTCAGTCTGCTCTTAATGTACGCCGTCATGTTCTCGGCCATCGCATTCGTCGACCCAACACACATCCAACGCGCCGGATACACCTCCAGAAAGGCCGCGCGCCAGGAATTCTTCCGGAAAGCACGAGTAAGCATGTCCCAATTCCCATGTCCCCAAGAAGGAATACTCACCTACTCACAGGTCCTATACGACTTCGACGTCGAAAGCGACCGCATCGTGCTCATCCAAACGGTGCTCTTAATGACCTACTGGCACGAAAACCAGGACGACCCAAAAGACTTCCGGCACTGGCTCGAGATCGCCCTGTCGCAAGCCGCCCTCGCCATGCCCATCAAAGAACAGGAACAGCGCACGCGCGCAAGCACATTCACCTCGCGAGGCCTGTGGAAGCGTCTCTGGTGGTGCATGTACACCCGCGACCGCCTCAACGCCCTCAATCTGCGGCGCAGCCCTGTCATCAAAGACGCCGAATTCACCGTGCCCCTGCCCACCCTCTCCGACTTCGACATGGGCACATACCCCCCTTCTGTTCTCGCAATGCCGATCCTCGGAGCCTGCGAGGTCCTTCGAAGCCCGGTGCAGCAGCGGCATCTCGCTACCATGTTCATCGAGAAGGCGAGGCTCTGCTGCACAATCAGCGGGATCATCTTCCCTATCACGAACGCTGCGGTCTTTGCGCCCGCCGTGTTCACGCATTACATCGCTGCCCTGGATGACTGGCATGCGAGTCTACCTAAGGAGGTCCAATACCACTCGCCGCCTGAGCGAAAATCCCTATCCGAAGGCGAGCGCGCGCTGTTCGCATACCGCGCCTGGCTGGAGATGATATACCTCGCGGCATCAGGCGCTTTACATCGGCAGAACCAGGCACAGAGTCAGAAGTCTGTCCAGTCCGAGCCAACCCCTAACTCGAATTCGAATCCATCCGGGGACGGCATCCACTCTGTCACACAATCCATCGCAGGCGTCGCGGATGGCCTGAACCAGCTCGACCTGGTGCACTGTCTCCCGACGACGACGGTGGGCCTCCTCACGCCAGTGCTGGCTACGCATTTCATGAACATCCGGTCGGAAACGCCGGACCTGTGGCGCAATGCGTTCCAGTCGCTGTATCAGTGTCTGAAGGTGCTGGAGAAGCTGGGGGAGGTGTATGAGCTTGCGGAGAGCATGGCGGGATTCTTCCAGGCGGCGATCTGTGGGGATGCCGATGTCAATTCAAACACGAATACAGGCACGTCGGAATCGGATCGCGAAGGGAGGGAAACGGCGTTTCTGCAGCGGACGTTGACGAAGGACGAGCTGGCCGGGTTTGCGCGGCTGGTGGGTGGGCGAACAGGTTTACAGAACTGTAGATAATACGTGTTATAGTTAATAGAGAGAGAATGAGTGACACATGAAATTGCAAATGAAATGTCAATCCCCCATCCACCAGTATAGACACTGCAAGAATCGAACAATCTCATAGGCTGGCAGTTGCGCAACCCCCACTTGAAGCTATCACGACATCGCCCGCAAATCAGTGCAATCGCCAGCCAAGAATTTAAGAATTGCTTGCTCCCAATGGGCCTGGACTTTCCTCCCTGATCTCGACTTGTTAATTTTCACTTGCACAATGGTACTGAAAGACCGGACCTCGCACGCGAACAATGAAGTCGAGGTCGAGTCCTCGCCTGGTACTTCTCACGACCATGACCACGACCACGACCCCTTGAATGCGCCGCTGAAGCGCAAGCTGCAGTCGCGGCACTTGCAGATGATTGCGATCGGAGGTACGCTCCAGATACACTCCATCCCAACTTCTCACTAACATATACATATACTACAGGCATCATCGGCCCCGGACTCCTCGTCGGCTCCGGCAAAGCCTTCCAGGAGGGCGGACCCGCCGGCGTGCTGATAAGTTTCTCGCTGGTCGGGATTATCGTTTACTTCGTGATGTATGTTTCCAACACATTGTGTACATGTCTATAGTTTCGGATCTGTTCTAACAGCAGCGACAGGCAAGCCCTAGGCGAAATGGCCACCGCGATCCCCGTCACAGGCTCCTTCACCGAGTACGCCGGGCGCTTCGTCGACGACTCGCTTGCGTTTGGGCTTGGGTGGGCGTATTGGTATCTCTGGATTACTGTTTGTCTTTCTTCGCCTTGCACTCGGTGTGTATCTGTAGGTTATGTGCTGACAGCACAGGTCCTCGCAAACGAATACAACGCCGTGTCCCTGGTTATAATGTACTGGACGGACGCTGTCCCGCAATGGGCCTGGATCCTGATCTTCTGGTTTCTGTTCCTGGGCCTGGCGAATTTCGGGGTGCGCGAGTATGGCGAGATGGAGTTCTGGTTGTCCTTGTATGTCTACCACCCAGAACTATAACTATACACGGTGGGATGGGATGGATGTAGCTAATGAACGCAGAATCAAAGTCCTCGCCCTGATTGTATTCTTCATTCTCGCAATCTGCATCAGCACCGGCGGTATTGGCGGCCGCACGATCGGGTTCAAGTACTGGCATGATCCAGGGCCGTTTGCAGACTCGATCAATGGCGTTGCGAAGACGTTTGTTGTTGCTGGGACGCTGTATGCTGGGACAGAAATGTACGTTATCCTCTCTTTCTTGGAACAATAACTAATGGGAATAGGGTCGGCATCACAGCTGGAGAATCCAGCAACCCGCAAAAAGCCGTCCCAATCGCCATCAAGCAAGTCTTCTGGCGTATCCTGGTCTTCTACATCGGTACCTACCCATCTTCCACTGCCTACCTATCTTCCAGTCAAGCACATCTTCTAACAACGCCAGGAACAATGTTCTTCATCGGCATCCTCATGCCCTACACCGACAACCGACTCATAGGAGACAGCTCCTCCAGCGCCAGCTCCCCGCTGACAATCGGGCTCTCCGACGCCGGAATCCTGCCCGCCGCACACCTCATCAACGCCCTGATCGTGGTGAGTGTGATCTCCGCCGGGATCGGGTCGCTGTACGCCTCGTCGCGCACGATCCTGTTCATGGCGCGCACGGGGAAAGCGCCCAAGATCCTGGGCCGCACGAATGCGCGCGGCGTGCCGTGGGTCGCTATTGTTTTCTCGAATATCTTTACCTGCATTGTGTTTTTGACGGTAGGGAACGAGGCGGGCAAGGTTTATAATGCGCTTATTACGCTTTCGGGGGGTATATCTTCCCCTCTAACCCATCTACATTTATATTGCAACACAGCTACTTGGTAAATGACACCACTAACGTATGAATAGTTGCTACATTCCTCGTCTGGAGCACAATCTGCATAGCGCACATCCGGTTCCGCCTCGCGCTATCCGCCCAAGGGCAATCCCCCTCAGCGCTCCCCTTCCGCGCAGCTTTATACCCCTGGGGCACGTACTTCGCGCTGGCCCTCACGGTCTTCCTCGTGTTTTTCCAGGGCTACACGGCGTTCCTGAACCCGTTCAGCGCGGAGGACTTCGTGGTAAATTATATCCTGCTCCCTGTATTTGCGCTGTTTGTGGTTGGGTGGAAGCTGTGGCATCGCACGCGGATTGTCAAGTTGGCGGAGATGGATATTTGGACGGGGAGGAGGGAGAGGGAGGTTGGGTATGAAGAATATGGTGGGAAGGGGTGGAAGAATGATAAGGGGTGGAGGGGGAAGGTTTATAGGGGTGTTGTTGGGTGATATTGATAAGGAGCTGGTGGGTTGTATAGTACTCTGTAGGGGTGTGCGAGTGGTGGATAGACTGCATTGCTTTTTGAATGAGTATAATGACTGTCGTGTGCACATACACATATTTACCTTCGGTGTTGTCAGTTGGCGAAACGGTTGTAGTCTATCCCTCGTGGCATGTAGAATTGGCCCGGGATACTTCTGCCAGTGTGCTGAGGCCAAACTACGCGTCTTGTAGCAGCCATGCTGAGGATGAAAGTGTCAATTCCAGATAAATCACAAGGCACTATGTCACAAGTCCATTATAGTCGCTACTCTACCTTACTACTGTGTAGCCACGCTCGGCCTTATCTACCAATCACCAGCAATTCACCTTCAAGGTTGCCCAGGCAGATAAGCCTTGAGTAGTCGGGTTATTCATTGGCCCTCCCAGTATGCATGGCCCTAAAAGCCCGGTGGCCCTAGTTCTGATTTGGGGCTATGCTATCGACCTTGGTATGTAAGGTACCGACATGGATAAGAGCCTATTAGAACTGATAGGAGGGAGTTGTGACCCCAGGGTCCATCAGCTGCGCTACGACCTGGACCGAGCTAAGTGAAGTGTAAATGTGCATACTGAGATAGGAATAGTCGAGGCCTCGCTTAGTGGCTGGATCTTGTCCATCTCTTTCGTATTCCCTCGCGCATGGGGTTGTTTTGCGGGTGCAGGTGCGGCAACATGGCGATATCTTAACATGGCCTTCGTCAGGCCCGATGAAGGGTTTGGATAAGTTCTAAATTAGCTGTCTTGAGTCTGTGTGGGAGACCGATATTAAATTTATTGTTGTCTCCAGTGTACCTTCCATATGGAAGCATGGATATGAATATATATATTTCTGGGACAGCAAACCACAGTATACTTTTACGCACCGATTAGAGAAAATATTTATACCATCACATTTTAACTTAGAATAGCTAGCAATTGTTATGAAAATAAATCGTTCGATTTATTTACTCTTAGTTTCTACGTTTTCACTGTCCCGCAAGATCTTGTCGGCTTCAGTTCGGGAACATAAGGAGAATGTTGTTATCTTGTCCAGTCTCAAAAACAATGAAGAGGTTAACAGGAATTTTTAAGAACTCTACCGGGTGAATACGAAAACACGTATGAATGAGGAAGATGAAGTAGTTTCATTTAAATAGTAAGATGGAGTTCTAAGCTTTACCCTGGCAGGGCATCTACGAACGGGCAAGACAGGAACTCAAAGCGAAAATAGACCCCAACAGGAATATAACACACGGAGCAGTACTGGATATCATGACGATTGAAGATCCGAGTCGTGACCAGAGTTATGGGAGAGTCGGCTTATGTTTTCAGCTACGTATGGGGTAGATGAACTAAGCGGTATCGCATTGGGCCTGTCGTCAAGCGCACAAGTGGAACGAGAACCATCGAGGAATTAAGGAGATTGCTGTACTATGTGGATGAGTAGCTATGAAGGCAGTATGAGTGGGAAGGCAAGAGGGATACACATCGTGCAAAGAGCGGTTGATGGGCCTGGGTCGGACGGGTGCACCAGACGAGGAGGTGCAGCTTCTGGGAAAGTGCCAACGCTTGACAACCTAGTACATGTCAGTGCCTTGATTTCATCGCTGTTCGTCGACGAGACGAATCAAGTGCAGGGGAGGGGAGGCGTGGAGGATAAGCTCGGCGAGGGCAGCCATAACAGCGCGATGAGGGTATCCTGACGGTACCGATCAGAAGACGTGCTAAGGGAAGTAGCTATGACTCGGTGGTACGTATCCGTTTGAAAAGGTAAGGAAGAGGATTGGACGTGGTGGATGCTGGCAGTCAGGAATGACGCTGTGGCTGGACGAGTCAGACAAGACTGCGATGACCTGCCTTGTGCAACGTTGGCCATTGCTTGCGTTTCTTGCATGCGCAGTCCGTGCTTGACCTGGAGGCTGGGCAAATGATGTCGAGCTTTTGCTGGTCCATGGCAACTCGCGCCACGCAAGGAGCAAGCCGCAGGACTGGCAGACAGACACAAGTCACGAAGGCCGCGACGCAATAATATAAGGCCCAAATGCCACCCTGACCAAGATACGAGCCGAGGGCTTGCGCAGGGACGGGCAAGGATACCTAAGTAGCTAACTAACCAATTCTCCGTGGAGATGACAGACGGAGGCAGAGTCAGTCAGGCCGAGTAGAAGAATACAGGCGATGACGAGAGAGACGCCACCGAGCTGGCGAGATTGCGCAAGGAGGAGATCTCGGGCTCGACTCGACCATGTGACGGCTGGATATGAAAGAGCTTGTTTGGTGTCTTTAGCTCTCATCCTGGCCGCCAATTTCGCGACGTATTCCCAAACAGGCCAACGGTTGAGTGGTTGAGCTGAGACCCGGCCAATCCAGGGCTGCATGGGGCCGCGTAAGGGCGACCAGGATGAGGCAGGCATGCTCTGATTATGCCGTTAGTTAGTCCATGTGAAGTTGAAGTGACCTGGAAGTTCTGAGTGTTCGCAGTTGGCATCGTTGTGGTGATCATTGGCCCTATGGGTCGGGTCTTTCTCCAGATTTCCTGATGCTCCGGTTACCCACCTGGATGAGACAGTTGGACAGATGGACAGATGATAGATCTCGTGTCGATCGGTCTGTCATTCACCGTGCACCATTGTTTCATTGCAGAACCACATTGTAACTGTGACTGTCCCCACCGGACAGATATCCGCAGTCGCTTCAAGAGCCTCTCATCCAGCCTGGAGCTTGGGGAAGTCGTTGAGCGCCAGATCTCTAGCTCAGCTTTGGTTCAGGAGAACCCTGTAGCTCATCTCCGAGGCCACCAAGCAGTTGCATGACCCGTCCAGCTTCTCAAGGCCTCGCCAGGGCCTCCAAAAATTGGCCGATTTAGCCGCTTGGCAGCAGCGACGAACATTCCAGCACTAGCAGTGAATCCGTGCCCCTCCCCCGTGTCGGAGCTGGTCAATCCTTTCCTGTCAGGAACAGATCGGCATTCATGCGTTACAAGTTGATGTTTTGTTGACTGAGGGGAGAGTACAATATATTCGACTTTAGGGCTGGCTTCAACTTCAGCACCTGCACTGGCCGTCACACCCCATTGCTATTCTCTTCGCACACATCTGCGAGACGGTGTTTCCGCCCGAGTAAACCGAGTAAACTGTCCCAAACAATTAACCTGATTAATATGGAGGATAGGCTGATGGGGACACTGCCAAACGCGGCGACGGCGACCCCCGCCCAGACTCACCACCACAACTCCCACCACTCACCACCAACAAAGAGGCCGGTGCAGCGCTTTGTCTCTCAGCTGCGGGGGGTTGGCCATTCACAGCACGGCCTTTACTGCAGAGACTCCAGACTGTCTCACGCAGAGTTGGGCCAGAGCCCACGACTGGCCGCCATCCCTGCAGTGGATCCGCCCAGCAGTCGCACCGGCATCGCTTGGAAAGACCATCGAGAGTCGCCTCGCATCTTCCTTCTCCAGACGAGAACAAATGAGAATCCGGGGGCGGGCCGGCGATTGATGCGAGCGTTACATTTGCTCCATCAGGCTCGCTTCCAGTTGAGTCGAGACAGACACTAATCAACTAAATTACACTAAACACACTAAACTGCCACTAAATAGACGCTAATCCGAGCTAATTGCAGGCGACCTGTCTGGTCCCTGGCTTGTCTGCCTGTTTCCTCCAATCAGCCCTCTACCATCTCTGTCAAATGTCCAATGTCCAACCCTCGCTGTCTGTATAGCCAGCCGCTCTGTGACACCATCTCGCCTTCACCCCGAGGTCGTGATTCCCCAAGAAATGGCGATGGCGTCCAGCCGGGGCCAATGCCAGCGCAATCTCCGGAGGCGACAAGCATCCATGGCGATCGCCGGTCGTTATGCCGCCACCAGCTCTGGAAAGCACCTGGAGGACCTGGATCCTTGTCCCGAGTGTCCTTGATCGCAATAACGCCAATTCTTGATCCAATCTTGCTAAGAATAACATTCCCAGGCCCCATTTCTGGCCTGGCCAGCCTGCCCCTGATTCGTCTCGCCTCGGCCCCGTGTGTGCATGTGAGGTATTTCCTGCCTGCCCCCCCGGGGTTATATATAGGGCTTTGCTCCTCCTGCTCTGGCTTCTTCTCTCCAGTAGTCAACTCGAACTGGTCCTTTCGTTACACAGCTTCGGTCCCGGGCATTCGTTTATAAACCCTTATTTAATAATCAACTACCTCTACAACAACAACTACACCACCGGCACCATGAAGTTCTCCGGCTTGTTCACCCTGGCTCTTGCCACTGTTGCTATTGCTACCCCGGCCAAGCGCGCCGACTCTGCTGCCGACATCATCGACAACATCTCTGCCCAGGTCGACAAGTTCGACGAGGCCGTCAGCGCCTACAAGGGCGGCGACCCCTCCAAGACCCTCGAGGCCTCTGACGAGCTCATCAAGGTCATCAAGAGCTCCGTCGAGCAGGTCAACAGCGGCCCCGACCTCTCCAACTCCGACGCTCTGGCTCTCACCAGCCCCGTCCAGGACCTGACCAAGAAGGTCGAGGGTGTCGTCGACAAGGTCATCTCCGCCAAGTCTGAGGTCGTCAAGGCCGGCGCCGGCGGCGACGTCAAGCAGTCCCTCAACGACCAGTACGACGCTGCCTCCTCGCTCGCCAAGGCCCTCTCCTCCAAGGTCCCTGAGTCTCTCTCTGACATCGCCGAGGAGCTCTCTTCCGGTATCACCGATGCCATCCAGAAGGGTGTCGACGCCTACAAGGACGTCTCCGACTCCGACGGCGGCGACTCCACCTCTTCTTCCTCTTCTGCTGAGCCCACCGAGACCTCCACTGGCTCTTCCACTGAGACTGCCACTGACGAGCCCACTCCCACCTCTTCCACCCCTGTGATCCCCACCGGTGGCTCTGAGCCCACTGGCTCCAGCACCCCTACCAGCTCTCCCACCGGCTCCGCCACTCCCCCCGAGTTCACCGGCGCTGCCTCCAAGCAGAGCTTCTCCCTCGTCGGCGGTGCTCTTGCTGCCGTTGCCGTCGCTGTTGCCGTCTAAGCAACTGACCTAACGACTGCATGTATGGATGAGAATGGAATGGGAATCCGAAGGTATAGGACAAAAGCCATGTCTGACGCTTGACGATGGGTTTAATAATTCAATCAATAAAGGCTTTCTTGCTTATACTTCTATGCTATGTACACCTTTTCTACTTCTTCTATCATATTGTCTGTTCCTTCCCTCATATTTTGGGGGTTGGTCTGCATATATTTGATTTCCTTTGATGTCCGTTTCCTTTGGATTGGATTGGATATACCATACGTCCTAGTAATACACTGTAGCAATGCCTGTATTGATATCGCAGTAATGAACTTACGTTGTACTGACTTTTTGACTTTCAGTAGTTGTCTTGTATTCTGTGTTCTGTAGATCTGTGATCGTCCGAGTTCGTTTCATGTCCCCACTGGATCGACATGTCTCTCTTCGCCTCGACAATCACAGATCTCGTTCAGTTTCACAGAGGCAGGTGGGTATGCCCACAACCTAACTTTATTGTTAGAGCATTGTTCAAATATTGGATACCCCAACACTCGTGAAGACTCGACCCGAACCGAAATGAACAGTCATGACCAAAATTTGGATTCGACCATTTGTCTGAGACATATGGATCCGGCGAGTTCTTTATTCAAGACAAGATAAAACAACGGCCTGAGTGACTTTGCGAATCTGAGTTTACTTCTTACATTTGGCGGGTGATCTTCATTGCCATCTTGTACCTAGCTTAACGTGTCCATGTCGCTTATTGCGGCAGATGAGATAGGTGCCGGGTTGGGCGCAGTACACTGAGCTGGGATTTTCTCCTGTTTTCAATCATTATTCTTCAAAGTGGTTGATCCAGTCTTGAATGGTCTGCTCTATAGGTCCATCTGTGAAGAATTAAAATTGAGGTTTTTAAGTAAGATCCTTTAACAGGTTAAGGTTTATTGAAGGGAAAGCCTTATACTGATGTGAGCAGCAGTAACTCCCGGACGCATGAATGCATGTTATTATGAAGGTGGGCTCTACAGGGTACCATGTTTCCGGACCTGGATACAGCTTGGAAGGTTATCAGTGCCATTAAAGTAACCATGTTTAAAAAGCTGGTGCGTGCACTTGATACAGCAGCGAGGACAGGGAAAGGGCAGGCCCAGGACATGTCATGACCTTCCTAACAGGCTCGGTTGAAGACGATCCTGAGTCATTCTCTGACAGATATAACGTTATCAGCATGGTCTTGACAGGAATGAATACCTCATGGTCCTTAAACTAACTTGTTTGTCCCTGGCTTGTGTCACTGCTGGAAGCTGAGATCAGCCCGAGTCATACAGTATACACTCATCGGAGGATGGCGTGCTGAGCCAACCTTGACTGGCTTGTTCCTCTAATGTAGCTTGACTTTGCACCAAGTCTGGACAAATACTTGGGGTACCAGGAAGTGCTTGCCTGACTGTCACCCACTAGTTGTCGGAACGAGTTGGTTCATTCTCAGGTTTCCCTGCGGGACATGTGTTCAACAACCCCTTTGCTGAATCTGATGGTGTCAGAAAAGACAAAGAAAGGGGCATCCTGTGGAGAAACAACAAGCACATCTGTCCACAGATAAAAGACGTGACATCTCAAGTTGTGCAGCAAAAGGGATACAGAGTGGCTCAGTCACGTCGGCCAGAGAAGCCACAGCCACTGGCGGCTAAACACGTGGCTTGAACGAGAAAATGCCTCAAGATGGAGTCAAACAGCTTGATGACTCCCCGTTTGTTCCCCGTTTGGTGTGGCTGAGCGCAAACATCGTGTGGCTAGTGAGGGGTAAGCATCACCCGATTGGGCGGCAGCCTGCAGAGTGAGCCACAGCACCAGCCTTGATGTGGCGCCAAGCGTGACAGGTCACTGCCTCAGGCACTATTGTTTCAGTATAATCAACAACCACTTCAGTACAGAGCATATCAGCTCCCTTTGGAGCTGAAGTGGCTCTGTGTATTATCCACACTCCACAGCAATATGTAATATCAGTATCACCCTCAACAGTCAACACAGTTCGTGCCACAGGAAGCAGCCACAGAGCAAGCCACAGGGGCCGTTGGCGCCGTTTTACGCTGCTGCCTAGCTGTTCTGCAAGTGCACATCTCGATCAACACTCTCTAGCCACTGCGACTATTGACAGGACTCCATCGCATGGTGGATGTACCCGTCCTTAGCGCCGGGCCTGCATCCTGGCCGTCGCACGGCGCTGCCTCTCAGCGAATGGCCGTACTCGCCTTGTAAGGCCCGCTGGCTGTGTTAATTTCGGGTCTGCGGGTTTGATAGCAGCCTGGACGACTGGTGCAATCACCATGGAAAGCGATGGATCAAGTGGATGCTTCAATATGCGTGTCTGGATGACAGGGGTCTGAGGACTAGGAGTCAGGAGTCAAGAGCCCAGCAGTGAGGCTGGTGGGTGCATATATGCCCCTCTATATTCCCCTCCATCGATTATTTAAAGCGAGCAGTCGTCCAACTCAGCTCATCTTCCTCCCCATCTTACCTGTACTCTGTCTACTCTACCCAACTCTATCCAAATCTCAGCCAACATGTCCTACTACGGAGAATCAGGCGGCTACTACGGCAGCGAAGGACGCCCCCCATACAACCCCAACCCGGGCTACGACCGCCCTCCATACGAGCGCCCTCCATACGAACGACCCCCTTACGAAGAACACCGCGGCTCGCCATACCAAAGACCACCATACGAAGAACACCGCGGCTCTCCCTACGAGCGCCCGCCCTACGAAGGCGAGCGCAGCGGCTCCTACGACAGCCGTCCTCACTACTCCAGCGCCCCCCCCTCTGCTCGCCCACCGCAATACCCCCCACCCCCTCTCCCCTACGGCTGGATCCAGGAATGGGAGCCTAGCGCCCGCCGCGCATTTTTCGTGGAGACCGCTACTGGCCGGTCTGAGTGGTCGCTCCCCGCTGATGCTTCGTATGGTGAGCAGTCGCGTGGTGGTGGTGAGCCCTATCCTCCTCCTGTGCCGGCGGCGTATCCGCCCCATGAGGGTGGATATCCGCCTCAGTACCCGCCTCAGTATCCCCCCCAGGAGGGGTATGGCGGTGAATACCCCGAGGAGAAGAAGAAGGAGAAGAGCGATAAAGGGAAGTACCTTGCTGCGGGCGCGGCTGGGTTGGCGATTGGTGCCGTTGGAGGGGCGATTTTGGGTCATGAGCTTAGTATGTTTCCCCCCTTTTCTTGAATATCTAGCTATTTGCTTGATATTGGAGTGTTGATTAGATGATGCTAACTTTGCGTAACAGCTGAAAACAGTGATGGCTCTGGCTCTGACCATGAAGAGGAGGCACATTACTCCGACGATGGGTCTGACTAGGTGGGAGATGGGTCCGTTTATAGTGGGGGTAGGATGTTGATATAGCGAGATATATACTGTTCGGATAGGGCTTTGTACGAGCTGGGATGCTATGGAGGACCTCTGTCGGTCTCTGTTTCTACCATGTTGCTAGTAGCTCGGTTTATGACACTCTCCACTGTGTCAGCAATAATCTCTCTTCCCTATCTGACTATATCATATCCAAACAGATGTTGGAAACAATCAGAAATACTCAACTTCGCTCCTACGTGTTCTATTTCAGATTGGTGCCCTGTTTGTTAGCTGGTCGAGGCTGAAACTGCAGCAGTTGTTATTATGGGATGGAATATACAGTCAGACATCAAGAATCTCGAATACAAACACCTTGGAGACGGCGCTAAGTGAACTCGGTTGAAATTGTAGATAAACGTGGTATATACTAGCAGAAAAATATATAGCAAAGTCCACTGCTTCAAGCAGACCCAAACACGAACGAGGGATACTTCGCATCAGCCTCCTCGACCAGTTTGGCTTTATAGTTCGACAGCCCTCCCAGGAAGAACGCACTGTACTTCTTCTTCCCTGCGACATTGTTACTCTGAATCCACGACTTGACACTGTCAAACACCGTCTGCTTCGATACAGCCTGGACAGTCTCATCCCACTGCTCCTGCGGCTTTGGCTGTGCCTCAACGATAGTACCGCCTCTCTTGACACTCTCCTCGACCAACTCAGCAACAAAATCTCCCTGGACTTCAATCGCAGGCGGGATATTCGAAAACGGACCCCCAGGGCCAGAAACAGTGAAGAGGTTAGGGAAGTCTGCAACGCTGAGGCCGTATAGGGCATTTGGCCCGTCCTTCCACGCATCGGTCAACTTGCGTCCCTCGCGTCCGGTGATATCAATCGTTCCATATGCGCCGTCAACGGCATCATACCCGGTGGCGTAGACAATAACATCAAACTCCAGCTCCTGGCCATCCTGGAGCTGAAGGCCGGTCTTGGTAAGTTTGGCAACAGGGTTACTGGCAATATCAACCAGCGCCACATTCGGCTCGTTAAACGCTTCATAGTATGCATGTGCACAGAGCGGACGACCACCGTACGCGCCCTCTGGCTGGAGAAGTTTTGCAGTCTTGGGATCCTTGACGATTTCTGCAATTTTGCCGCGGATAAAGGCTGCAGCGGTCTCGTTCGCCTCGAAGTTCGTGCCGAGATCCGCAAAGGATTCAAAGAAGAAGCTGAATCCGCCGCCCTTGTTCCAGAGGGTTTCATATACCTCCTTGCGCTGTTCGGGCGTTGCTTCAAGCGCCGATTTCTGGCTTTCGTTGTATCCCATGGCGTAGAGGGAGCCGAATACCGTTTCCCAAAGGCTCTTGTGGTTCTCTTGGATCTTTGCCTTTTCGTCATCTGGAATCGGCCGGTCGTTGACGGGCGTTATATACTGCGCCCGCTGTTGAAAGACGGTAAGTTGCTTGGCCTTTGGATGAACTGTAGCTGCAATCTGACTCCCAGATGGGCCCGTCCCGATCACAGCGACACGTTTGCCAGTAACATCGAGATCCCTAGGCCAGCGCGATGAATGGAACGCCAGGCCCTGGAAGACATCTGCATCGGCAATAGCATATTTCGGCAGATTCGGACGACTGAGGATCCCCAGGGCACCAACAAAGTACGTCGCCGAGAACCTGAGCCCTTTATCAGTGGCAATCTCCCACCGGTTCCGCTCCGCATCGTAATGCGCAGACACAACATCATTCTCAAAAATGAAGCTGTCGTAGATCCCTGTTCGCTGCGCCGTGTCTTTGATCTGGGCTTGGACTTGCTTCGAGTTCAAGTAGCGGTTCGTCCACTTGGGTTCCCCGTTGTCGGAGAACGTATACACCCAGCTCTCGCTGTCGGATTGTGCGCCGGGGTACTGGTTCCAGAACCAGGTTCCGCCGATGTCACTCCCCCTGTCGATGCCGACGACATTGGGGAGATTGAGTCTGTTCTTGAATAAGTGGGCGAGGCGTACACCGGCGAAACCGCCTCCGACGACAACGGCGTCGACTTCTTTGATGTCGATGGTCATGGTGGTGAATTGCAAGTGTGATTCTGTGATTAGACCAATATCATCGAAAGCAGGCTCTAGATATAGTCCGCCCAGATAATTCTCTCGCCCGAGAGCTTGGGCTTGCTGCAGCTACTCAGTGGGGGTTGATATCGCCATCGGGCCCGTCATTGGCATTATCCATGGTGCAATCAAGCCCTGCAGTAGAGGGGACGCGATAGCGAATGGTGTACGATAACCACTTTGGAAGGTTCGTCTGAAGCCCAAGTCTAAAATTTAGGACCTTGTTCGCCTCCTAACAAAGCGAATGGCACCATTTTCACATGGAGCTGTGGCCTTGTATTGTTTTACATAGGGCAGAAGCCCCGCGATTAGGAAAAAGAAAAAGCCATATTGCGCAAATGGATTGGCGAATGACGAGAGATCTGCAAAGGGAGTTTGTGTTTAGTCGCCATTATTTGGGGATGAGGTTCGTGTGTGATTGCTGATTGCTGATAGCCGCGCTGGATGGTGTGATTTCTACCAGCCCTCGTTCGACTCCCCCGCAACAATGTCCAGGCTGGTCCTCAACCATCCATCTGTGGTATATTGCGTGCTGCTATCGCATGCAGTATGTCTTGGCCGAACTCTGGATCTGGATTTCTCTTGTTAGCCTGTTGCCTGGTAGGTGTGTCGTTTAATGCAGGAAATATCCAGCAAGTTCAGAACCAGCAATGATATAATTGTAATAATACAACCAGAGAATAGCGCTGTCTATCAATAATATTCCAATTGCAAAACAGCACGGTGAATAGTTGTGTGGTGTAGTTGTGTGTTTATAGTTGCGTGTATCACCTGAGATGACGTCATGCATACCCCGCCCCTCAGTCCAGCTTCCTCCTCCCAACCCTCCAACAACAACACAAATCACCCAAAATGCCCAAATACGTATGCACCCACAAACTATGTGCTAATGATTTGCATGCTGACACCATCCAGACCGCGATCATCTCATACGACAGCCGCGAGGCCTACCAGCAGCACGGCAGCCAGATCGAGCAGATGTGCGTGCCCCCTTTTGTTCTCTGCGCATTGTTTATTGTTTAAACTGAGTCAGTCTAATATGAGCATCCAGAGCAAACGATCTTTTCAATGCAAAGGGCGCTACCGAGCAGACCCCGTTCTTCTCCACCCGGAGCATACCCCCCTCTCATAGGACCTCGTATGTCTTTAAGCCTGACACCAGTTAGAGTTCTTACTGATGGATATTTTCTAGATTTGTTGTCCCTGATGGTGTATCTGCAGATGAGCTGAGGAGCGCTGCGTTGCCGGAGGGTGTGAAGTGTCAGATTAACGAGGCGTGAATACGTTGGATATAACGTGTAGATACTACAATCCATTTCTATTTCATCTACGCCGTGGTGGCCTGTAGTATGTTCCTGGCTATAGAATATTACATTCTAACTGGTTGTGTATTCGTAATTGTGCAATTTCTTTGTACTCAATTAATAGACCGATACTTGGAGGAAGAGTGTAAACGGAGGGTTGGACGAAGTTTACAGCATAGCGATATTTATGCATTTAATGCTGCTAGAATACCTTGAGATGAATATGTAAACATCTTCAATCTCTACCAAATGTTACGTTAAAAATGCGTTGGAACTAGAGATTCGAAATGCTTCACACAGACTGTCAAACCAATATGGGTTTCAACATAGAGTGAACTATTGATTCCTGCTTTGATCATCTTGGGTATTGTACTTAACAAAGCCTATACTGCCCCATTCATTGTCCATATCCAGGGATGAGATTCCCGATTCATCAAGTATAATCCCTCCTTCAGCAGACAGTCAGCTGGTACATACATGAAAGCAACTGCCTACAGCTCACAATCCACCAAGGTATCCTGAAATACATTATGAAAACACAATAAAGAAAGTCAAACACACGCTTTGTCCACTTAGAGAGTATTAGAAGGCCGCATCTAGCTCAACCCATCAATATCCCAACCAGTCTCTCACCGACTGTGCCCTGGTTCCTGGTCCTCTTAAGTACTATGTAAGGAAGCAACCCGCTTCTTAAACAAAGTACAAAGCCCAGAACAAAGCACAAAGCTCTATTCCAACACAATGGCATTGGGCTCCTACAAGCCCTCGCAACAATGCGGGAACACCTACTGTAACAAGTACCTGCTCCCATCAACCCACTACCCCCAGGTCTTCGGCACCTACTTCCCATACCTCCCAGGCACAAGCTTCACAATGCTAATAAGCGAGTTCCTATCAGAAGCGCGCATCGCAAACGTCTACTGGGGAACAGGCGCATGGTTCATCCTCGGCTTACCCAAAGTAGGCGAGGACACGCAGTTCATCATCCCCAATGGATTACTCGATGCAGCCGCCAGGACAATAGCAGCAAAGGCTTATATCCCTGTCTGTGCAGCCGGACATGAGTGTCCCGTTATGAAGGGCAGGAATGGCAGGAATGGCAGGAATGGCGCGGGGCCGGATCTGCATTTCCATATTAACCACTACGATGCGTATCTCACGCTGGATCTGTTTGAGAGGTCGAGTCTGGTTCCGGCCTTGCCGGAGTTGGGGCTGGGTGTGCCGCCTGTGGATGATCCTACGTTTACGCTCGCGAGTAACTTCCAGCGTGAAGGTAGAGGTAAAGGCTGTGTAGCTGCGTCAGGGCCGGGGAGGTTTGGGAGTCGCTGCACGCCGTTCTCTGAGGATGGGCCTGCGGTGCAGATACTTACACCGGCGGCAGCGGTGGATGTGTTGATTTATCTTTGCTTGCGGCACTTTGGAAAGGGTGCGCATTGGATTACTTGGGCGGATGGGCTGTTTGGACTGGGGGTTCTTTATTCTGATGGTGCAAAGTATGAACGGGATGTGTCGAAGGATATAAGTGAGTCTGGAGAGTCTAGAGGATATAAGCATGACTATGTCGTGGCTTACTCTGTAGCTAATGGAATTCTTGTTGAAAAGTATTTATATTCACAGTGTATCTGATGTAGTGTCTCATGAATAGTTGAAATTCCCATGGAACAATGCAGTAAAGGAACGGCGGATTTTAGAATAGCTGCGTGATATCAAACTAATACTCTCCAGCCAAAAGCAGCTACTTCCAACACAAAATCTGGCCATGCATCAGGCCAAACCAGCCATCCTCCTGCCTCACCCACTCCCTCCACCCCCTGGCAATATCCTCAAGATCCTCCTTCTTCGCAAACCCTCCTTCAACAGCGCCGTCACTCAACCCCGAACTCTCCATCCTCGTCGCCATCGACTCCCCCCAGTACTCTCTTTCCTCAGGGGTACTAAAGCACCACGTCCCCGCACTCCTCTCAACCCTCTCCCTCTGAAACCCGGCCTCAACAGCCCAAACATGAATATACCGTCCAGGATGTGGATTCCCCCCTTTGACCCTGGCCATCCGCCCCGTTAACTCAAGCCAGCCAGCTATCCCCTCATTCTCGGGATACCACGACATGGAATCCGACTCGCGCACAGAAACAACCCCGCCCTTCTTCACAACCCGCCGCATCTCCCGGAGTGCCTGAACCGGGTCCGCAATGTGCTGGAGTACCTGGTGCACATGCACAACGTCAAACTCCTCATCGCCAAATTCCAACGCGTGCACATCTCCAACGCGGAACTCCACATTCGACGCACTGACACCTCTGGCCTTTGCAAGCGCGCGAGCCTGCTCTAGTGGGTCAGATACGTATTCAATACCGGTAACATGCCCGTCTGGATGAACAAGCTGAGCGAGATCGACTGTGATGCTTCCGGGTCCGCAGCCGACATCGAGGACTTTGAGGCCCGGCTTGAGGTGTGGGAGTAAATGGGGGGCGGAGTTCTGGGCGGTGCGCCAGCTGTGGGTTTTTAGGACGGAGGGGGCGTGGTTTGTTGTGTATGTTGTCATGATGATTATTGTTGGTATGGTAGAAGAGTGGGAGTGTAGATGTTTGCGAAGAAGGATGATTTATACTACAAACTGGCAGAAGCGGGGCGGTCGGAATTCCGAGCACTCTGGCCAATTACACTGCATACTTTATTGCTGTATCAACTTTGTATCAACTTAACTTATAAGGTGTGTATATCAACACCCATGCAGATGCACACAGACGCCAAACAGAAACATCCCAAACTCATCGACAGTGGCAATCCACCGCTCAACCCTGAGTCTCCGCTCTCTCGACCCCGTCTCCCGCGACTTCCACAGCTCCTCAATCCCCATCATCCCATCCTGCCACTCGTTCAAATACCTCTCATACTCCCTGTCCCAGACCTCACGAGACCCCGCCTCCCAAACCCCCCGTCCCTCCGGCAGGAGTACACCCCTCAGCTCCTCCGCCACGAAATTGGGCAGCGAGTGCTCGGCATTGTACAGGCTGCTGAAGAGGTACATTACGTAGATCGCGCGGCGTTTGGTGGATGCCACGATCCAGGACTCCCAGGTTGGTTTTGAGCGAGACTGTTCGGATCGCGAGAGGAGGCCGTGTCGTGCTGTGCGGAAGGCGAGTTCCATGAGTGTTATCATGGTCTTGTCTGTTACTAGAGCCTGGTTTTGGCTTTGGCTTTGGCCTGGTGGGGAAAAGTAGAGCAGCAGGGAGTAGATGAGGTAGGCTTGGAAGGTGGATAGGTGGGTTATATCGGGGTTTAAATCGGGGTTAGGGTCCTGATATCATCAGTATAACCACCGGTATTTGAGAATAGATTGAAGGGAGTGAGAGAGAGATACCTCTGCTAACCTATCCATCTCATTCTGCACTGTCTGTATAACAATCGCCTCGCTGCCCGGTGCAGACTGCATCCACATCCGGACGAGCGTGAAGCAGTTCGCCAGCGCAAGAGGCGTCTGGTCCTTCAACACTTGGGTGTGATGGATTATCGGCGGGATATCACCGTCTCGCACCATGCGCCGGGGGTAGCTGCTCAGAACGCGGGAGATATACTGCAGGGTGAACGGATGATACAGCTTGGGCACTTCTTCTCCACCCAGCGGGGGAAGAATGTACGGTCGGAGCCAGCGGTCGCGGATATCGTCTGCTGCATTATTTGGGACGAGGTCTGTATGCGTAAAGTCGAGTTCTGGCTCCTGTGTCCGGCTTGGGGCGGCAGATCTAGTTTCAGGACTAGCTAGAGAAATTGATGTCGTATCGAGACTCGGGTCTACTGGTGGACTGGGTATATAAGAAGTATTGAATGAGTTGTTGTTTGCAGGCTCTGAGGTCGAGCTCGGTGTGGTGTATTCGCAGACCCGACCGAGCGACTTGCACCGGGCACAGACGGGTCTTTCGAGATTACATCGGACTTTCGATCTGGTACAACTCGTGCAAGCCTTCTTCCGCGGTGGACGCTGCTTTCGTTTCATGTCCGGCATCGGTGTTGAAGTGGGTGTTAAGCAGATGGAGTCGGAATTCCGAGAGAGAAAGTGGTCTGTGCACGCAGCTCGCCACCAATATCTGGATTATGATAGTTAAGGAACATGAAATGCATCAATCATCGGATAAAACGCCGACGAGTCCAGATCCAGCCAGTCTGTCGTTTGCCAGCCATCCAACATACTAGGCCCTGTCTGGAGGGCGAAGTCTGCAGCCGGAATGGCCATTTGCTCAGAGTAAAGGCCATTCTCATCAGGCTGGAAGTCATTCTGCGGTCTGGTAGAGGATTGACGAGTGCCATTGTTCCTTAGACTCTGCTGCTGGGCCTCCGAGTGCAGTTCCTCGAGGATGATGCCATACCGGTGACTTGACGGTGCAGCCGAATTCCCCTGCAGCAGACGCAATCGGCAGCTTTCAGCCAGCTCATATAAAGACCTTGCTTCTTGGTCCTGGGCTGTCCGAGTTGAAATTGAACTGTTTGCGTTCTGCTGAATCTCCCACACATAGACAACCGCCAACGCACAGAACAGGACATACTGCGTCCACCAGAACGAATGGAACAGGTGGTCATCGTTGGCCATATTGGTTACAAGCTCCAGGGTCTTTCTTGCAGCGGAGAGACATTCATTGACTCTATCCTTGACCTCGGGCTGATCGCTGGAATGGTTTCCATTGGAATGGTTTCCATCGCCTAGTAAGAACGGCCGTGTCGCATGAATGACCGCATGCAGGTACGCAAGACTCAGCGCTGTCGCCTCGCGCCGGAAACTGGGGATTAGGGTGGAAGGCTTCACGGTACCAAGGTGAGGAGGCAGCTCTGAGTGCCAGGTATGCAGTTCTCGAACGAGACAGTCGGCTGCTGCTGCGCGCTGTGCATTTCGCCCTTCGCCGACGCGGTATACTTCGCGCGATATGCGTCCGATGATCTTTGCGATTCTAGACAAATTAGCTGTTTTTCCAGTTCCAGGACCGCAGAGCAGAAGCATACTTGGCATGGAATATCAACGAGATGATATGGCTCTCCTCGTTTGCCTCGGACGTTGAAGGGCCATGGGTCCCCATCTCCTCGTCGTTCACGGTATCCGGGAAGTCCTGGTCAATCTCATCATCGTGCAGCAGACGCGGCCGGCCAAAGACCACGCTCAGGTATTTATCGATCGTATACGCCGTCCAGAACACACGCTTCGCACACTGATGAGCAATGTAATCGGAGCGTTCTCCAAATGACGTCCCCGGCTGCTGCTGCCGGTGCTGCCTCCGGTGAAGGCCCAGAGACGAGATAATCTGGTACGCATTGCCAAAGGTATACCACGCCTTATTCATGCGCGAAGTCTGCAGCAGATACAGCACCTGGACCAAGCGAGCCTGGGCAGACTCGAGGCGAGGAAAGCCCATTTCGGAGTCGGTGAGGTGCATCGCAGCGCAGAACAGGGCGTCGCTTTCTCGAAATGCTACGGGGTCGAGATCGCTCGAGCAGCCGTTTTCGATCTTCAGTTTGCGGAAACTCGCGATTGCGAAGATGGTGAGGATTATCGCCGCTCGTGAGTTCCCGACTGATGCTGTTACTGCGTAGTTATGGGCGCTGTTCCGGAGCATCGTGGCTAGCCAGCCTTCTGCTGTCTGTCGGTGCAGCATGCGGTATGTCACGACGCAGGTGTCGAAGTAAAAGGCAAATAAACGGCGCGCTGTCTCTTCATCAGGGAATACCTCGTTCCCGGCCCTGGGCTGTTCCAGATAAAATGGTCTATCCCCAGCAGACGCAAGAAGCTGATTCCGTTCGGCATCGTTCGAGCCATAGCAGACAGAATCCTCCCGTTGGGCTGAGAGCTTGCTCCACGCTCTATGAAGAAAGGTCAGGCCGGATGTGAGATCGAAGTACTGTCCCTCGATGACCAGTTCAGACGCTGCCCGCCGTCCAGGCACTTCGTGCTCGTCCCCCGTCGCATCGGGAGGTACAGAGCACGATGCAGAGATAGACCGACTAGCTGTGCTTGCTCCTGCATCTGCGATATGCTGCACACTCGAGGCCGGTGGAGTCGGAGGCCTGCCACGGCCGTATCGACTCGCAAACGTGCAGGCCAGTCTACGTCTAGCACATGTGCTGCAGGGCCAAGTCCCAGAGCAGCGGATTTTCTTGAGCTTGCATGCATCGCAGGCCCGGCTGACTTTGGGGTCTTTTCTCCGGTTCTCGGATGTCTCCCCGATATCTGGGGATGTGTGGTCCGAGTGGTATGACCGTTTGGGGGATGAGTTCATGGCTGCTGAGAATCCGGTGTATCCGCGAAACTGGATGGAATTGAAGGAGAAGAAACGGAAAATACGGACTTCCCTGTAATATTAATGGTTCGACCCCGCATGTTGGAGAAGCAGAAATGGCCCTAAGACTGAAAAGACGGAGATCGTCCGGTGGCGATGGAGACACCGGACTGCGTCTTACTGTTTTGAACTCTAAAGATGAGTATTGATTGTTAGGATCTATAAGTATTGTAGTACATTAAGCAACCTTGCTCAGCTGTGCAGCAGCAACAGCAGCGTGGATCTCCTGCTCAGCGCCCTCCTCCAGGGGCAACAGCGGCGAGCGCACCGTCGCATGGGACAGAATGCCCCTGGCCACCAGGGCATGCTTCAGCGCAACAGTGCCCTCCATATGCGAGCCACGGTGGTAAACGCTCTTCGTCACCGGAAGCAGTTGATCATGGACCTCCCTCGCCTTCTTGTAGTCCTTCTTCTTGCCCGCCTCAATCAACTCCAGCAACAGCTCCGGCGCAATATTGCCATACCCAACCAAGAACCCATCCACATCAAACGACGTATGCAGCAGATACTCATCATGACAGCTCAGTATCTGCAAATCCGGCCTCTCCTTCCTGATCACCGGAATCTCCGTATCCCACCGCCTCATATTCCTCACCCCGTTCTTCATCGCAAACACCCCGGGCAGCGCCGCAATCTCCAGCATCGTCGCCAGACTATACGTCGCCTTCGTGTTATCCGGATACTGGAACAAAATCAGCGGCAGGCCGCTCCCCTCATACACCCGCCGATACCGGTCCTGCGGCGCCCCAGGCTGGTATCCGAACCGCAGCCAGCCATGCGACGGGTACAGCAGGCCTGCCTTGGCCCCGGCGTCTTTGGCGCGCTTTGCCTCCAGCGCGGCGACTTCGGTGCCTTCGCCGGTGATCCCGGCGATGATGGGGATTTTGTCGTTGACGGACGCCACGAAGGCTTTGATTACCGAGACTTGTTCGGCTTGCGTGAGGAACGTGCCTTCGCCGGCGTGGCCTAGGACGACCAGGCCTTTGACGCCGGGGATGCTGCCGAGCCAGCTTCCTAGGCGTTGGATTGCGGCGTAGTCGACTTCGCCGGTGGAGGTGAAGGGGGTGACGGGGGCGGGCGTGAGCCCGTGCATGTCAAAGCCGACCATGTTTGTTAAGAGTAGATAAATTGAGGAAGCTTGTGATTAGGTTGAGTAGGTAGATTGGTTGGTTGGGAGAGGTATTCCTAGAGCTACGTGCTCTTATATAGCTATCGCTGTAGCCACCGATGCTGGTTATAACAAATAACCGAAAACACGGAAAACACGGAATAGCCAGAATATCTGGTATTGGTGCAGTTTGCTCGATAAACTACGTACTCCGTATAGTCAAAGCGTATCCACCATTTCCGTGATTCGGATTCCACGGACTCAGCGGATTCCCGGAGATCCACAGCATTAACCGGACAGCAATTGGGGTTGTCAAAATCAATGTCGACTACATCTTCTCTCACATTCTGACCCACGGGGTACAAGACTTGTGCATTTCCGAGACAGACCAGACGTACTCCGCATTACCCCAGAAATTGAGTCGGCATTTCCTATATAATCCCATCCCCTATATAACCCCCAACCCCTATAGGGTTGTCACCCCCAAACCAGCGACTGAGTTTGTTCAATAAAATGCCGCGGAGTATAACCTCAGATACCGAGAATGGCCTTCCTGAGAAAGAATCAGCAATGCACCTGGAGCGTCGGCCGGCAAATGGAATGTCGTTTGAGGACGAGGAGTTTCTAGCCAATTTCTCGGACGACGAGCGGAAACAAGTCCTTAAGAAGGTGTGTACTCTGACTATTTCTATCTTCTATCACCGTTTCTGACTCGAGTCCAGGTCGATGTAAGATCCGAACTATGATATTCAATAGTATAACCAACGTCCCGCTAAGTTCTATCCAGTGGCGGCTTGTACCCATGCTGGTGCTCTTGTATTTGGTGGCGTATATTGACAAGACGAATATCGGTGAGTGTCTTTCAACAATCAAGGTGTTCGAATGCTGAGTTTCCAGGAAATGCCAAAATTGAAGGACTGCTTCCTAGTCTCGGAATGACCGGCGAGCAGTACAACATCGCACTGGCCATCTTCTTCATTCCATATGTTCTAGCAGGTGAGTAACCTTGGGCCTTCACAGTAAACTGTCTAACTGTAGCAGAGGTCCCAAGCAACATCATCCTCAACCACTTCAACAAGCCGTCCGTCTACCTGGGAACGCTGATATTCATCTGGGGGGTTATCATGATGTGCACAGGCTTCGTCCAGAGCTTCGGCAGCCTCGTTGCTATCCGCTTCCTACTGGGCTTATTCGAGTATATTCTTCCACCTCCTACAGTCTAGTTCTTTATACTAACAAAACAGAGCCGGTTTCCTCCCCGGCGCAGTCCTGATTATCTCAAAATGGTACCTGCCCAACGAAACACAAACCCGCATCGCAATCCTCTACACCTCAGCTGCATCTGGCGGCGCATTCTCCGGTCTTCTCGCCTTTGGAATTGCCAAAATGAACGGTCTTGCTGGCTACGAGGGGTGGAGATGGGTTGGTCTCCTTGGATAGTCTCTTTCGGTCAATAAGACAAGCTAACAGTGACTAGATCTTCATAATCGAAGGCCTCGCCACAATCCTCCTCGCAATAATGTGTTTCTTCCTCCTCCTCGACTCACCCTCGCGGTCAACATCGTGGCTGACCCCCCGCGAAATCCGATTCCTGGAACTACGCCAAATCGCCAACAGCATTGACGCCAGTCCCCAGTCTCCAGATCCAGACACACCAGGGACGCAGACGAAACGTAAAACAAATTACCCAGCAATACTATCCGTCCTCACAGACTGGAAAGTCTACCTCCTCATCCTCGGGAGCTGGTCCAACGCGGTCCCAAACTACGCCATGAAATTCACCATGCCCCAGATCATAACGGGGATGGGGTTTGAGGCCGCGCGCGCCCAGTTACTCACGATCCCGCCGTACGCGCTCGGTGCGTTCTCGGCGTATATCTTCTCGGTCTTCGCGGATCGGTATTCGTGGCGCATGCCGTTTATTGTGGTCCCGCAGGTTGCGCAGGTCGTGGCGTTTGCGGTCTTGTTTACCCATGCTGAGAGCATTGAGGAGAATGTTGCGGTTTGTTATTTTGGGGTTTGTTTGGCTTGTTTTGGGTGTGTTTCTTTCCCCTTTCTTTCTTTCTTTCTTAACTTGTCTTTTTGGGTGGCTAACCAGTTGATAGGATGTACCCCATTCTCCCCGGAGTCAACGCGTGGAATGTCTCCAACACGCCAGATCCAACAAGACGAGCTATTAGCATCGGCTATCTCATCTGCATGGGCAACGTGGGCGGGCTGATTGGGAGCTTCATATACCGAGAAGACGAGGCACCGCGGTATGTCACCGGGTACGGCAACTCGTTTGCGTTTGCGTCGGCGGGGATTGTGGCCTGTTTCCTGCTTGAATTTATTCTGTTTAGGGTGAATCGGCAGAGGGAGAGGATGAGCGAGGTGGATGTCAGGGAGAGATATAGCGACGAGGAGCTGAGGGCGATGGGGGAGAAGAGTCCGTTGTTTCGGTATGCGCTGTAGCTCAGCAGCAGGTTGCTTTAGGAATGGGAAATGTACTCGAGGCTTTTCTGTCTAGTTGAGGTACTCCTGTATAGCGATTACCGATAATCGAACAGCCTGTCCAAGCTCCATACTCCGTACATCTGCGGAAACTCCCCGTGCCTTGTCCCAACTTGTCCCAACTTGCCCCAACTTGCCCCAACCCAGGTACCAACTCGCTAATTCAATCGGAGCAGAAATGAAGCGAAAGCAGCAGCCCCTCCATGGCTTAGAATAATACCCCACCAGCGCCGAGACTCATTTCGCCCCATGCATGAAAGGAGGCTATGAGGCCCATTAGACCTGGCGGGGCCAACAGCAACAGCAACAACAGGACACAATTGCTCCAGCCAGACCAGACCAGACCCGCCGGATAATAAGGCAGAAGCAATGTAATGTACATGTACATGTACCAGCAGTGCACGCTCGGAGTTTATTTTCCCGGCGCACGTCTAGATTTCCCCTTGGAGATCCGGTTGTTTTGCTGTCGCTAATTGCTAGTACTAGTAATTGCTAGGCGCCCTGCGCCGCCCGGGACGACTCAGTGTGCATATCCAGCATTTTATTGGACGCGCCTGCAGCACAACTAATTCCGAAGAGGGAACAGGCCAGATCCCATCAGCTGGGTACGGATACTCGATAAGACTCTAATGGTGGACGAACTGCTGTTTGGCCTGGGGATCGATCACGGGCCGCGTGTCCTGTAAATCACGCCGGGCGCCTGGCGGCCTTGGTTTGCAGGGGACCTGTAGAATCGAATCTCGAGATGGGACGACCTGAGAAAGGCGTGCCGACCGGGAATGAGTGCTGAATGAGTGCTGAATGAGCGCTGAACCCGTGAAGAAGGGGGGTGTTTCGTGTGGAGGCCGGCGGGCGACTCCGTCAGCGATGGCTGTGTAACAACAGACGAGTTTCCTATCCTGGCAGTCGGGGAGTCGTACAGGGTTACACAGGGCCTCGTGGCTCGACGGGAATCGAGGTTGGCACTTGACAAAAGCACGCGCCGTAGGATGGGCAGGCCAGGACTGTTCTAGTAGTCGGGATGCTGCTAGGGACAAGGGAGGGCTCGGGCTGACGGCAAGGCTGACCGGCCTCACATCGATTAAAGAATGAAAGTTGAAACGGGCCTAAATATAGCACTGAATATGATGGCCTTCACATTCCAGATCTGGGGCTGCGATAGGCTGCAGCACAGCGGTTGTGATCGACCGGCGGGGATACGAGATTCCCCCTTCTGGTGCTGTGTTGTGGCAGGACTGGGCGACTGTTGGAATGCTGGTAGCTGCAATTGGCGAAGCGAGCCGATCGGCCTATCGTCCGGTCTATTGGACAATTACATTCTTAATTATTGCTGCGGAGAGCTTTCATCGAACTAACTGCAGCGTCTCCATATATCGGATCCCCTAGCCCAATGCGGAAATCGTCAGGGCTTCGTCTGCACACCGTCGCTCAGGGTGCCAGTTCGTCGGAGGCAGCCACAATTGACCCTCGAAAATGATTCCGGAACGCCTTGTACGACCCTCTCTTTGCAGCCAGCGAACTGGACCTGGCGGCCTCGCGTGCTGCTGCATTCCATCCCTGACCTGAAACTTCGGCCACGTTGGCTGCCCGGCATGCCAGCCAGCTTGCTTTTTCCAACGTGCAGGTTTATTTTTACCTCGGCGCTGCAGATCAACTGTCGACTGTCGACTGCCGAGTGACGACTGGAGTCAGACTGGGTGACGGAGTGACTGACCAACGCTGCAGGTCAGGCTCACAGGAGTCACAGCCAATGGCGCCCACCCCCCTGCAGAAACAATGTAGATGCCTCGTTCTGGAGAAACGATCTGCATCTCGACCCAAGTTCTCCTTGCTGGCTGCTTACTTGCAACTTTAGCCTTGCAACCAAGTCAAAAGTTCCCCCGAGACACTTAGTCTTGGGCAGGCAGCGAGGGGCTGTCTCATCCCCGTCTCTGTACCACATTCCCACGTTCCACGTTCCCAACTTCCACGTTTCTCGCTTCGAACCGCTGGCACACGACAGGTTACTCGAGTACTCTTACAGCGGAGCTCTTTCTCGATCGATCAATCTGTCACACCCACACCCACACAGCCCAGTGCCCATTTGCATTTCCGCCCTCTGTCCTCACTCATCAACCTTACGTGAGGTGAGGGAGGACGGGGGGGTAGAGATACGGAGAGACGGAGAGACGGAGAGACGGATGGCCAATAAGCTAACCATCAGGTCAATCTAGTTCCCCAACCCCGGCTCTTGCGGCTGATCAAGACATGCATAAGTCGCATGCCGCATATCCTTGTTCTGGCCCCTCCCAAGCTTCTAACTGGTGAACCGGCCCGTAAGAGCTGACAGGCTGTGACTGTGAGTCTGCGATAACAGCCCCTCTCACGCCGATTGGCAGGCACGAACATGAGGTAGGGTACCAAGGTCCAAGACGACTTGGACGAGTGCAATGCGAATGCGAGGAATGGGTTTGTGACTTGTGTGGACTGGAATGCTGGCGACTCGGCGCGCACGAGGTAGATCCACTTGGAGAATTCGACTTTAAATTAGAATTTAGCAGTGCCTTAGCTGGTAGAGGTACCTGCCTGTCGATATACTTACTTAATGAGGTAGGCAGGTAAGAGCTAGGAATTGATCTCCCGGAATCCAGGCTGAATACCCCGTCCCTCTCACTCGTCTAAGCTAAGCCTGGAGCCAAGCTGCGAATAAATTAATTCAAACTAAAAAATTAAATAATAATAATGATAATAATAATAATAATACTCCACAAGGGGCCGATGTAAGAAACATGGCTGGCAGGATTCCGCACCGTGGATGATGTTATTGATCCTGTCTCTGTGTAGGGTTACGGGGCGCAGTCATCGCGGGCCTTTCTGTCTGTCTTGTCTTGCAAGTCAGATATCTTGCTGATGAAGTGTTTTCTTTCTTTTCTTTTTTTAATTTTATTCTTTCTTCCTTATATATACCAGCAATGATCCTCTGTTTTGAGAGCACATCTCACCACCGACAATATAAATCACACCACAACTATACGCTTTAGTCTATATTCCACTAAACAATTCTACTCTCGACAATGACTGAACAACGTCGGCGCTGGACAACTGCCGAGGATGCGCTCCTCTGGGATATGTACCAAGTGCAGGAGAGAGGTACGTCACAAAGATATACTACAAATACATCTGGATACTAACAGACGACAGCCCCAACAGGCAAATGCCAAAAAGTCAACTGGAACGAAATCGCGCACCACATCCCCGGCCGCAGCAACAAGGACTGTCGCAAGAGATACTTCAACCGATTCACGGGTGGATTGCGCAAGGTGAGTTACGGGTAGTATATACTGTGTTCTGGGGAAAGAGGCTAAATAAACCAGGGATCGTGGACGCAGGATGAAGACGAGCGGCTGTTCCAGCTCGTCGAGAGGTATCAGTATCGCTGGGCCATGATTGCGCAGAAGATGGAGACGAGGAATGCAGACCGTTAGTATTTGCTTCTAGGTGTCGCTGTTCAAGCTAACGAGGGCAGAATGTTCGAAGCGCTGGCATCACTGTCTGAATCCGGAGCTGGAGCGGAGTCCTTGGACGGATGACGAGGTATGTCTCCCATATCAAGATTTATCGATGGCAGTCTAACCATCCAGAATGTACTCCTGCTGTCGGCAGTCGAGACACACGGAAGCAGCTGGAAAGATATCCAGAGATCGCACTTCCCGACCCGGTCTGCGAACAACATCAAGAACCAGTGAGTTTCAGACCTGCAAGGGAAAAGCATCGGCGCTGACCAGAAGTCTAGATATACGATTCTCTCGCGGAAACGCCTCAGCCCCGTCCATCTACAACCGTGCTGCCAGTCCCCATCTACGGCCAGATCCTCGCGACGTCCCCCATCCTCCACCCCATCGATGACCGGCTCGCAGGGAGGTGCTGGCTACGACCCATACAACTACGGTTCCCTCACCACAAGCTCTCAGGTTTCCGCAAACGAGTATCTCCCGGCGACCCCGGACACCTCTGGTTCCGTGCACGGCTATGACCTCCATCCGGCCATGAGCCTGCCCAACGATCCTTGCGGATATGTGGCGCAGTATCAGCCATCTTTGTATCCGAATATGCCTGACGCAGCCGACCTCGTGATGACGGACCCGATGGGAATGAGATATGGGCTCGACCTCTCGTATTCGGAGGACGGATCGATGCAGGGATATCAGGGGCTTCAGAGAGGACAGTCGTATGGATATTGATCGGCGGATTGAAATATTCACATGAAGCGACGGTAACGATAAACGGCAGAGCGCACGGCGTAATGGTTTAGACTGGGTCGCGAGCACCGGGACAAGGCTGGGAAATGTATCGGCGTTGGTTTGTGATTTTGTGATTCTAGATTTCAGCTGTCATCGCAATGCAATTCATAAGACTCATCGCTTCACTCGAACTAAGACCAAGAAAGGACATCAAATAGAGCATACAAATACGAAGACCAGGGAAGAGCTACAGAATGTAGGATGGATACCATGATACAGACGCAGTGCAGCCCGAAGGCCAGGGGAGACGCCCGCATGCTAGATATAAACCCGTTGATTTTGGTACAAGAGGCAGAACAGCATTCGACACTCTAGCACGATCTTCATGCAGACAAGTCGTCGCTGGGGTTTAGCACCACGAGACAGGAACAGAAAGAAACGATTTACAGGCGATTACGCTCGGTTGCGATGCAGCATGAAGCATGGCAGCACCGGTGAATAATATCCACGCGGCATCGGGATGTGGATGTGGATTGTGGATAGAACCAAGATTGTGGATGGATTGTGGATAGATTCAAGAGTGAAAACGTGTTGTGAGTTGTCGAGAGGAATTGCGGGTTTTGTGGGTTTGACGGAACCATGGATATTCCGGCCGTGTATGACACTAGCTGTATTTGGATGGTATAGAATAGCCGAGTCGCAGCCTCAGGCATCACTGTCTATACAATGTCTGCATTGTTCTTATAAACAAAGATCTCGGAGAATAGTCAGAGTGAATGCCACCTGTTATATGGGAAGTTTGACGTTCGTGTTGAATACCGCCAGCCAGACGGTGTCTGGCGGATCCTTGTCGTTCTGTTCCGTCCGCTAGAAGAAATGGATAGTTTGATGGAGCTGAATGATATTCATGAGGAATTCACTAATTATGTCCTGTGGAACACTGTTTGGTTCAGGTGGGTTGAGGATTTGGAAGACTGCGCTGGACTTATACCTGGCTGGGAGGAATGGGGGATGGGGCAGTGAGGATCAGAAGGCTTTACTGGGGACGCTTCGGAAGCATCTGCCTGATATTTGCAGTTACTGTGATGCAAGAACTTTAATTATTTATTCTCCTGCTTCGATTTTAATTACTTGTAGTATATGCCGTGCAATACTTGTATATGCCAGCGTCCTGTATATCCAGATACGAAGTATATTATGTGCAATCTTTATAACAATCTTTATCATATAATCCCTTTGAAGTGTGAATATCATTGGCACAATGTATTGTACTATTGAACAAGCCTCGGGAGTATAAAGGATAAGCAAAGACCCACACCAAAGAATGTAATATTAAGTGTCAGATACATATAATGTAAAGACAGAAAGTGCTCCATCTTTATCCTCCAATTCCTGAGCCAGCCATAAATGAGGGTTATTCTCGAAAGGACATGATCAACCAATCTCTTATCCCGCATCCTTGGTCGCGATTCCCCCCGACTACCGTCAAGATGTCGGACTCAACCGTACCTGTCAAGCCCGAATCAGCCCTCGCAAGCCAGATTCCCAGCATGACAGCCGGATATGCAAAGAGCGCCCTTGGGCTTCTTGCTGCCGGGCTTAGCGATTGCTATCAAACCTATGATATTGCCGTCGGCTATCACACAGCGACTGAGCGCTGGAAGATCTTCATCCGGATGACTACATCAGAACAACCAGCGAGACAAGATGAGTACAAACCTGTAACAAGCAAGTGCTCGTTAGAAGTCAATCTGGCCTCGGAGGACCCGGACCCTGTGTTCTTTGAGCCAGAACCAGAGAATGTTGATTTCGAGGCGGAACTTGCGGCGCTGGAGCAGGTGACGCAGATTGCGATGTACAAGGGCACACCGTTTCTACTGAAATGTAATGGCGATGTCCAGGAGCGTGACTGTCTTGCGCTTGAGGCTGTGTTACGAATTGACATGCGTGGCCTGGATGGGGTGATTGAGAGGTCGAAGAGCCGGTTATGGGTGCCGCCGTTTTGAAACTATCGATTGTGAATTCTATTTGTTATAGAAGATTTGGAATATTCCAGTAGACATTTTCTTTGTTGCTGATACTGTCTGGCTTTTGTAAGGGTTAACAAGTGTAGCAGAGACTGGCATTAACTATTGTATATCATGTCTCTAGATATTATCTTTCCTGTAATAGCCGTTCGCATATCCACCCTGGCCCAGACTTAAATTGACGACTGGCTCTTGAATTTCAATATGCTACTGCTTAACAGATACTTAAAGTTGGGTTTCATGCGTGAAGGCATAGGCCTTGTCTTTGTCCCCTCTGGCATTCCATAAGGATCAGCGTGAACGCATAGTGATAACAATGGATACACAGGCCATTATGAAAGACGAATGCCCGAGATATTTCGAGACCCATTGTATCATATTAGGGTATAAATTCAACGTGAAGTCCACCAAGTCAAACAACTGTACGGACTACTTTCTTCAGACGACCATTGTCTACTTGTCTTCGGCCAACTGCTTCAATTGCTTCCTCTATTCAACAGACAATCCGCAGCAATGCCGGTGGAATCCATTCGAGCAACAACGATGCTCTACGGGCAGCTTCCTACCTGTAGTCGGAAGGTAGCGGCGGAGATAGTCTTGAAGCTAATTGAATTACTGAACTCCGTGGAGTGCCTAGCATATGAAATTGCTATTTCCTACCAGACCGTGCCAGTCGAGAAATGGACGCTCTGGGTGCAGGTGCAGAAACGCAAAACAGCGGCCGAAGATTGGGAAATACAGACCCAGCAAACGCTGTCGTCCACAGTGGAGGAGGTTTTCCAAGGGATGCAAATATACGATGGGTCGCGACTCTTGACGCTGGTTGAGCCTCTGGAAATCCACAATATCATGGGGCGTCTCCAGGAAAGCGCAGACCAACTGCACTATGAGACGCAGTTGATCATGTATCTCGGTATTCCATTTCTGCCCTACTGTGACGGCCAACTGCAACATGTCGATGAGAGCCATTGGACCCGTTTACGATTGCTATGTGACGAGGTCCTGCTACACGGGGCTGTAGAGCACCGAGAAACTCTAAAGAGAACTGTCAAAGGGCTCCAGGCAAGCCGACACTGGGGACATATTGAACCAAGACTGCTCGCCGCGATAGCCGAAGCAGCCGGTCCTGACGGGCTTCTAGACTAGAGCAGCTAGAGTTCGAATTATATCCATTCCTTTGATCACAGTACCTGAATTTATTGTAGAAAAAGCCAAGCTAAAGGCATCTCAAGATGAGCATAAACCTGGGAAAACAACGGCAGTAGGATGATATCAAACACTTAGCAGGCAGTCAAGGCAGCTGCCTAGAATGTACGATGACCAGACAAAGATCTGAAATAGAATACAAGGAATGCTGATCTGCCATTGTCCAGCAAGGACATAACAAGAATGAAAGATTAACACTTAGACAAAGCTGGTTCTCCTCAAAGAGCATTGTCCGTATCTTAATGTATTCATCGGCTTGATCATTGCAAACACCGATGATTCCATTAGGATATGGACAATGCTCTTTATACCGAGGAACATGTACGAATCAATTAGAGCCACTTTCCGCAGCCAAAGGCAAAGAACGGACACAAGGACCGTATTGATAATGAACGATCATTGTTCTTACTAAACCTTAAGGATATAAAGATGATCTCGAGTCCTCATATTTCACAGTCAGGGGACAAGATAACGTTTAACTCTCAGTCAAGACTTGTCATCGTGAACGTATACTACAACCATTGTTCAAACTCGTTATCTCCCTGGAAGCAGGCAGTCTATCTAGCAATGACGCGAAACTTGGACGAAGCGGCCTTTCTATTTACAAGGCTCTCAGACTACAATCGAGAAAAGGCGCAGGATCTTTTCCACTGCTTAACCGAAAAACTCCGTATGCTAGGATGCCGAACCTTTGATGTTGACGTTGAGTTTTGGCCTTCCCCCAACAATTACTGGATAGCATGGGTGCATCTAGCAGAGCCCGAGGGAGCTAGGCGTGGATGGCTAGAGTATATCAGGATAAGACTGAGTGATCTGGCTCTTGAGGGCTCGGACTGCTTCCAGTTGATGACAGGGTGGGACACCATCCGGATAACGACTGACAGCAGGACGAAGCTGGGAGGGTGTCATAGATTCTGGGTTATTGTGTATCAAGATACACCATTCCTCGTTTCATACGACGGCAAGTCTCGTGAAGCTGATGAGGATGCCAAGTATGATTTGAACGATGAGTACCGTGCATTACAACGAGCGATCAGGTTCCAGCGGCAGGTGCACGAACAAGAGGTCAAGGTGCAGGAGCTGGAGGAGACGCTGAGACGAACATACACTTGGGAAAGAGTTGACCGGTCAAGAACTAACTGAGAATAATCTCTTAATGCGACCTAGATGGCTTTTGTCTGCCATAATAGTTAGCACTTCAAAAGCGTAATGGCTCTAGGTAGATATATTGTTAGTCTTTTATAAAGGTTGTCTCCCCTGGTTTAATATTGATGTTTCTCCTTTATCTATAAACATAAACTGGTTTTCTTATCATCTGGTACTTGGATACTAGACAACTTCATTATAAAGTACACATTCCCACAACCCTAGGCAAACCTAACACCCGAAAACAGCACTAAGTTCATCGCAGCGAGTGTGATTGGAGTAACCGAATCCCCGAGATTAGCCACATGTATCTACCAGGGATCAACTGATTGAATCTACCAGGGATAGTTAATTGCCAATGAGGTGCGGGGTCTCGACGCGAGGCCCTTGGCATGCAACACTCGCTTTTAACCCAGTCTGACGCTGTTATCCTTCATCCAGATAGACAACACTCAAACATTTCACAACTACACCCAACATGAAAGCCCTCGTCTACACCGGCCCAGGAACAGTCTCAATCCTCGAGCGTCCCAAACCCACCATCCAAGCCCCCACAGACGCAATAATCAAGCTCCTGCACGCCTCAATCTGCGGCACAGACCTGCACATCCTCAAAGGCGACATCCCCAGCATCCAGCCCGGCCGAGTCCTCGGGCACGAGGGAGTAGGAGTCGTCGACGCCGTCGGCTCCGCCGTACACAAGTTCCAACCGGGCGATCGAGTCCTCATCTCATGTATGACCTCCTGCGGGGCGTGTCGGTTCTGTCAGCGCGGGATCGCATCGCACTGTGTCTCAGGCGGGTGGGTGCTGGGGAATCGTATCGACGGGACGCAGGCGGAGTATGTGCGTGTACCGCATGCGACGCTGTCGCTGCATGCGCTGCCGCTGTCGATTCCCCCGCGCGATGCGGTCGCCGTGTCTGATGCGTTCCCGACGGGTCTGGAGTGTGGGGTGTTGAGTGCTAATGTCCAGCCCGGGGGGTCGGTGGTGATTGTGGGTGCTGGGCCTGTTGGGATGGCTGCGCTGTTGACAGCGAGATTGTATACGCCGGCGCTGGTTGTTATGGTGGATCTTGACGAGGCGCGGCTGGATACGGCGAGGAAGCTGGGTGCGCATGTTACGGTGCGGTCTTCTGACGAGGATGCGATCCAGCAGCTCCTGGATTTGACCAAGGGCGAAGGGTTTGACTCTGTTATTGAGGCGGTTGGGGTGCCCGCGACGTTTGCGCTCTGTCAGGAGCTGGTGGCTGTGGGAGGGCGGATTGCGAATGTTGGCGTGCATGGGACCAAGGTGGACTTGCACCTCGAGACGCTGTGGGATCGCAATATCAGTGAGTTGTCTCTATATAGCCTGGACTAAGGGCTAATCTATAATCTACTAGGTATCCATATGTCCCTGGTCAACGCAACTACGACGCCGCAACTGCTGCGGCTGGTGGAATCGGGCATGTTGGATATTGGCTCGCTGGTGACGCATCGTATGTTTGTCTAATTCTTACTACTTTGATTACCCTACTGCTTTGAAGACCGTTAACCATAGTAGACTTCCCATGTACGGAGGGAGACACGGCGTACGCAACCTTCCAGCAGGCGGCGCAGCATCAGGCGCTGAAGGTGGCCATCGACTTTGAGTGAGCTACTCATCTAGAGTATGGAATCCATCTTCATAGTTTCAACCATATTCTACAGTTTCTATGGAACATCGTCATTGTAGCTCATGGTGTACCGCAAAGAACCAACTTGCCACCTGGATCCACCTTCTCCAAGTCCCCATAGTCTCTTCCCAAATCCAGTTAGTTTCTGCCAATCATAACTGCAAATGAAATGCAATCAGCCAAGTCGTGCGGGGCAGTCTGGGGAATATTAATCCTTTTCACCTCCCGCGTCCTCGATGCGAACCAACTTGCCTCGCCTCGATGGACGTCACGAGCACCACACGACAAAAGCTACCAGCAGCTGGAAGGCCTCCGGGGTCCCAGCGCCGTAGCAGGCCTTCTCGCGGCCGCGGCTTGAGAACCTCGACAGGGTGGTGAGTGGATACGCTGCTCCAGGCTTCATAAGCGAACATCAGTCTAACCTCTGCAAACGCGATAGCCTCACCTGCCGAGAAAGGCGCGTCAAGTGTGATGACACCAGGCCAGAATGCGTGCGGTGTGCCAAGTCTAACCGGACCTGCCGATATGGCCAGAGTGCTGACCGGCGGCATGCCACTGGGGCTGCATCTTCAACACCTGGTGAGACCTCCGTCCAGATCAACGACTTGATTGAGACGCCAGGGGACAGTATCCCACGCCAGGACAGCATCCCACGCCAGGGAAATGACCAAAGCCTGGCCAGCCTGACCAGCCCTGACCCGGCCTTCTCAGCCACTCCGCTTGCCTTTAGCCAGATCCCCCTGCTCAACATCTCTCCCTTCGAGTGGTATGACCTGTTAGCACGCGATGCCATCAGCAACATCCAACGGCTCAACGAAGCCTCAGCGGGCGAGCCTCGCTGGAACCTCCCAGCAATCACTCTTTCCCGGAGACAATCGCCCACTCCTGAATGTCCTGGGCCTCATCTCGACCAAGCCAGGGCGATCTCCGAGCAGCGCACCAGCCTAGTCGGCTGTCCCTGGAACACAAACGCCGGGATCGAACTATCGCCGGCGGACCTCATGTTTCTTCGCTACTACACCGAAGCCGTCGGGCCCATCCTGGACCTGTTTGATCCAGCCCGGCATTTCACCAACGTCGTGCCGCACCTGGGACTCCAAAACACCGGTCTTCTCAAGTCCATCCTCGCCGTGGGAGCTAAACATATGTCTCTCGGTCTCGCAAACGAAGACCCATCTCTCAACGCGCAACATAGTCCCCTCTCACAACCAGCGACGACACACCCAGACCCTAACCCAGCACACGCCGCCGCACAGTACTACTACGAAACCCTCCAATACCTCTCCCAAACCCTTCTCTACCCCTCCTACGCAGACTCGCGCGAGATCCTCGCCACATCCATCATGATAAGCACATACGAGATGTTCGACGCCGACCGCGCCTCCACAAGCGGTGACTGGGAGCGCCACCTGCGCGGCTCGTTCTGGATCCAGCGGTCCCAGGACAACGACGGCGAGTCCGCAGATGGGCTCAGACGTGCCGTGTGGTGGGCCTGGCTGCGTCAGGATATCTGGGCTGCGTTCCAGGCGCGCCGGCCGACTCTCACTATATGGCGTGCGAGGAAGCCGCTCGAGGAGCTTGACGAGGATGAGCTGGCGACGAGGATTGTCTATATCTGCGCCAAGTGTGTGGAATTCGCCGCGGGCGGCGCGGGTGAGAATCAAAATCAAAATCCAAGTCCAGATCCAAATCCTGATTTAAATACGAATACAAATCCAAATCCACAGTCTCGCATCGAGCAGGGGGATCGGCTTCTCCGGGCTCTCGATGACTGGTTCCGTGTTCTTCCTATGTCATATAGACCAGTTACCGTCCACGACAACAGGATACTATCAACGACAGCGCCCGACTCGTCCCATCCAAACTGGAATGGAACGGCGCAGGCGCAAGAGACTGGGCAAAATACCCTGTTCCCGCCTGTATGGATCCATCCCGCCAGCCACGCAGGGGCAGTGCAGATGTATCATTTCGCAAAGGCCGTCGTGCTGCTGAACCAGCCCACGATGGGCGGACTCAACGCGTACTGCCGCCGTGAGAAGCAGCTGAGTGAGAGTGTGCAGACTGTCTGTGGTATAGCGAACGCTTGCCAGGAGCATGATTCTGCGGTGGCCTTTGTCAGTGTCCAGACCTTGTTTTGTGGTAAGTGAAGGCCTCCCCCTCTGTACTCTGTGGCTTCGTTAGTTTGGCTGACCGAACGGAAACCAGTTGGCCAGTTTGTGCAGTCGCCTAAGATGAGGGTTGAGCTGCTCCGTATCTTGGAGAATATGCTGGAGATTAGCAAATTCCCTGCCAGGAGGGTTGTTGCTGAGCTCAAAATGGTGTGGCAGGGGTATGACAGTGAGCAGTGAAGCAATATGATAGTTATATATTCATTCATGTAAAACAAACTAAGACTATATACTCGAATGAAACCATAGACCACTCAGTTCCTGTTCTAATTGAATTCTGAATGCCACGCCTTATACCACGCCTTACCCAAAGTCCTTCCATTACCACGCTCCGACTATGCCAGCAATTGGAATGTCGATACCGGTCGTGTAAGACGCACCATCTGAGAGCAGATACACATACCCCCCACCAAGCTCCTTGGGCTCAGCTAATCTCGGCATGCCGCCGTAGTACTGCATCTTGAGATTCCAGTCCGGCGCCTGATCCACAAAGTATGTCATAGCCGTCTTAATAAACCCGGGCGAAATCGAATTCACACGGATCCCATGCTTCGCCCACTCCATAGCCAGCGTATGCACCATATTCCTCACAGCCCCCTTCGTAGCCCCATAAGGAGCCGAGGGCGCAGCGCGGTTCGGGCGATAGGAAGTCATCGACGCCGTAAACACAATCGAGCCCTTAATTCCCAGCTCAATAAACTTCCTCGCGACCGCCGTTGCGCAGAAGTACGCGCCAAACACATTCAGATTGAACAGCTGGTCCAGCTGTGCGCGGCTAAAGTCCAGCGCGGGCTGGTGCTTCGTCATTCCGGCATTTGCGACGAACCCGTGGATGGCGCCCCGTGAGGCAATGGCTGTATCGAGTGCTGAGCTGATGCTTTGCTCGGATGTCACATCGCAGTATATGTATTGGAGGCACTTCGCGTGCGCTGCTTGCAGGGCGAGGAACTCTGGCCCGGGCTCGAATAGGTCCAGGCTGATCACTGCTGCTGCTTCGTTGGCTAGGCAGACCTCGGCGATGGCTAGCCCGATTCCTCTGTTGGCGCCGGTGATTGCGATGACTTTGTCCTTTAGGGTGATTCTCCAGTCGTGGTCTGGGCCTGGTTGGGTGTCGAGGAAGGCTGGTGTTGGGTCGCTGCTGCTGCTGCTGCTGCTGCGGTTTAGGTCGGCGGTAGGGGACATTTTGAAGATGTTTTGTTCTATGGGGTGCAATTATAGGCCAAGTCTGAATGACAGTTTCAGGTCTCATTGCTCAATTGTTGCTGGGTGGGTTGTCTTTTTAAACCCGCCATGGCCTTATCTACCGATGTCGCATTAATGCGCAGATGGAGCCTTGTTTAGAGAAGCAAACGACTGGCTGAACTCGTTTTCATACGCAATCATCCAAGCGAGCCAATAGCCTCCTAATCATCCGAACTGTTCGTGGCGAGGTGCTCGCATCGAGGCCGCACTAGGCATCGCATCGAGCATCGTCAACGACTTGGCAGCGTCGCTTCCAGACACAATTGGCCGGGAACAAAGAGAAAACGTGCATTCTTTCTCCATTCAGCTTCTCCATTGGAATCGCGGACACGGGATTAAATCCCCAAATCAACCCCGGGGTTGCCAATTCCTCCACAGGTAAACCCTGGAGAAACGACCCACCGTATATAAGTCATTCTGAATATACAGCCATCGCTGCCCTGGCTCATCTTGTTAGTTCACCTTGTTCATCTTGTTCAACTTGCCAGAGCTACCGCAACTGCCAATTCTCAACATGGAAACAAACGACCAGAAGGACTTTCAGGGCTCCCAGGAAGGCACTGAGCATGTTGAAGTCAGCCAAGAGATCTTCTGGACTGAGGACGAAGAGAAGAAGCTTGTTCGCAAGATCGACCTGTGTCTGCTACCCAACATCTGGATCATGTACCTGCTCTCCTACATGGACCGTACCAAGTGAGTGCCAGCATGAAGGGCAAGACTGCAAGCCTCTCTGACTGTTTCCCCTCTAGCATTGGCAACGCGAAGATTGCAGGAATGGCCGATGATCTCGAGCTCACCTCCTCCCAGTACAGTATTGCCCTCGTTGTCTTCTTCGGTAAGTCCCTTCTCTCCAGCTGCAAGATAGCGGACAACACTGACGGGATACAGTTGGATATGTCGTCTTCGAACCGCCATCCAACATGATACTAGTCCGAACGCGCCCCTCCCTCTACCTCCCTGCTATAATGGCCATATGGGGTGCCCTGACATGCGTCATGGCCGTTGTCAAAACCTACCACCACCTTATAGTCCTTCGAATCGTCGTCGGGGTGATGGAAGCCGGCTTCGCCCCGGGTGTCCTTCTCATTATTTCATCCTGGTACAGACGCAATGAGCAATCCAAGCGCTTCGCCGTCTTCATGTCTGCAGCCATCCTGTCCGGGGCCTTCGGCAGTCTTATTGCAGGTGCCATCACTGGAGGCCTGGAGGGCTCGCACGGTATTCGTGGTTGGCGCTGGCTGTTTATCGTCGAGGGTGCAGTTACGACTGGGTGGGCAATCATCTCCAAATTCCTGCTTCTCGACTTCCCAGCTACCTCGAGCCAGCTTAGCGAGCGAGAGAGGGAAATCGCCGTTGCCCGGTTGCAGGCAGACACCGTTGTTGTCAGGCGTGGCGACGAGAAGATGGGAACTATGCAGTCTTTCTTGCTGGCCCTGAAAGACTGGCGGACCTGGGGGTTCATTATTGGCTACATGGTAAGTCACTCACTTTCCGCCTGCTCCTCAAATATACTAATTATCGACTGGTTGTTTCTAGGTCATCGTCGGCTCCTCCACCCTGACCTACTTCTACCCAACGCTCGTCGCTGGTCTCGGCTACAGCGACCCTGTTCAAGCGCAATACATGACCGTAAGCAATAATAAATACTCTCTAATACTCAGGCCCGGCTGAGTAGCTAATATCACACCATCTAGGTCCCCATCTACGCCTTTGCCTTCGTCTGTACTGCTATAACAAGTCTCTTCGCCGATAAACTCGCCAACAGCCGGGGCGTCATCATCGCTTCCTGGCTCGCCTTCTCTCTGGCGACGTCAATCGCAGTCTGCGCAGTCTACAACTTCGTTGCGCGATATGTCCTGCTCGTCCTCATGGCCGCAGGGCTGTGGGCATCCAACGCCGTATCGCTGAGTTTTGCGTCCTCGGCATTCGGGTCCATGGATGCAGAGGTGCGCGCTGTTGCGCTGGCGCTGGTCAACGCACTGGGCAATCTGGCGCAGATATATGGCGCGTATTTGTTTCCCGACGACGATGCACCGAAGTATCTCATGGGCTTTGGGGTTATTTCTGGGATGTTGGGGGTTGGGGTTTGTGTTTATGCGGTCATGCATGTTCTTTTGGGGCGTTGAATTTGGTATTTTGTATCTAGATGGCTTTGATGAAAACAATGTCTATCTAATACTTTCTTCTGTGGAATGTAAAACGCATTTTGTGTGCTATCTGATATTGTATCTATAGTCAGCCTCATTCTACCTTTATATCTAGGTGACTTTCCTCTTATCTCCAAGCCATCAATAGCCATAGAAGACGAGGAGTTAACATAAGCTAGATCTGTTCGTAATTAAGAAACACTGAGGTTTATGTCCTAATAATTTCATTCAATATCATCCAATACTATAAGAAACCTTAATGCCCCAACCCAACACTCAACCCCCCATTAAACTCCCTGAAATCCCCCCTCAAGCTTGCAATCCCAACAGCCCTAACCTCCTCCACCAGCCCCTTAACCTTGCCGGCAATAACCCCCGGCTCGAACCCAAAATGCTCATAGAGCTCCTTAGCAGGAAGACTCTTCCCAAATCTATTCACCGACACCGACGCATCCGCATACCGCTCCCACCCAGTCGACGGATACGCCTCAATCACAACAGCCGCTTTCCCAGCACTCGGCCTCAGCACGGAGTGTTTGTATTCGCGCGTCTGCTGCTCAAACAACCGCGTGCAGGGGAAAGACACAACCCTAGCCCTGATGCCGTGCTGCTCGTAGAGAATGTCGCGGGCTTGCATTGCGAAGACCATCTCAGACCCGACGCTGATTAGCGTGACGTCGAACTCGCCATCGTCTTTGCTGCTGCTGCTGCTGCTGTTGTTGTTGTCCTGGGCCGGAGCGAAAACATACGCCCCCCTCTGCACGCCCTCGCGCGAGGAAAACCGCGGGTACTGTGTCAGACTCTGCCGCGAGAGCGCAAGGACAGACGGGGTCTCGGTGGCGCGGATAGCAGCAATATAAGCGCCGGCGACCTCCTCGGCATCGCAGGGGCGGATGAACAGGATATTGGGCATGGCGCGGTACAAGGCCGGGACGGCGATGGGCTGGTGGGTAGGCCCGTTCTCGCCGACGCCGATGCTGTCGTGGGTGGCGATGTGGATCTGCTGCAGGCCCTGGAGGGCGCCCATGCGGATTGCGGCGGCGGCGTACAGATGGAACATGAGGTATGTGCTTGTGATGGGGATGAAGGTGCCCTTGTTGAAGGCTGCGAGGCCGTTGGAGATGGCGCACATGGCGTGCTCGCGGATGCCATAGTGGATGTAGCGGCCGTTGTAGGCGCCGGTTTGGCCGCAGGTTGTGCGGAGATCAGGCTAGCGGAGTTAGTTGGTTATTATATTTCCTAGGGGTAGTACTTACGGATTGGAAATCGACCTTGTCCTTGAAGGCAACGTTGCAGGATGGGGTGAGGTCTGCGGTGCCGACCAGGAAGGACTTCACCGTCTGCCCAAGGGCGTTGGTCAAGGCACCGGCTGACTTGCGCGACGCTGCAGACCCAGTAGGAAGGTCTTCCTTGGAAGGGATACACTTGGTCCAGTCTTCGGGCATCTTTCCTGCGACACGGAGGGCAAATTCGGCTGCCACTACCGGGTGTTCCTCACGATACCTCACCACGGCCGCCTGCCACGCCGCCTCTAGGGCCTCGCCACGGCTGGGGATGTCGCTGAAGAAGTCATATACATCCTGGGGGATGTGAAAATGCTCGTTTGGATCCAGGCCGAACGACTTCTTGATGTTGGCTACCTCGCCGACTCCAAGAGCAGCACCGTGTGCGTCCGCCGTGCCCGCCATGGTAGACCCGACGCCTATCGTAGTGCGGATGTTGATGAATGTGGGCTTGTCGCTGGAGCGTGCTGCAACGAGAGCATTTACAATTCCTGTTATGCATTAACAAATATCCCACTACAGAGTTAGAGGACCTCCTAGACCTACCGACGACGTCCGAGTCCCCGTTCAACACATCCAGCACGTTGAACCCAGCAGCTCGCATCTTGGTGTTGATGTCCTCAGTATTGGCAACATCCGCAGACCCGTCACAGGTAACGGAGTTGTTATCGAAGATAATGCAGAGATTGTTGAGCCTCCAGTGTCCAGCCAGGGACATCGCCTCGAGGCCAACCCCCTCCTGCAAGCAAGCGTCACCAACCATGCACCAAGTCATGTTGTCCACCACCTCATGCCCAGGTGTGTTATATGTCGCCGCAAGGTTCTTCGTGGCCATGGCCAGGCCTACTGCACTGCCAAGGCCCTGGCCCAGCGGCCCAGTGGTAACCTCGATGCCCTCGTTTTCGATTTCCGGATGGCCTGGGCAGAGGGAACCAATCTCTGCTGAGTGATATGATTTGAGTTGCTCGAGGGTCATGCTCTTGACGCCGACAAGGTGCATGAAGAGGTACTGCCATAGGCAGGCGTGGCCTGTTATGATATAGTTAGCTCATTGTCTCCTGGTTTCCAGAGGTACAGCAATTCCTACCGTTAGAAAGAACAAAGCGGTCACGGTTGAAGTAGTCGCAGTTCTTTGGCGAGTACTTCATGACATACTTATACAGCGCGATTCCAATGGCAGCCATGCCCATGGGCGATCTGTGAAGAGGCAGTTAGCACTGTACTCCAAAGTGCAACAATTCGAAGGCAGGGGGTCAATATACCCAGGGTGGCCATCGCCGTATTGCTGAACGAGATCAGCAATGAAAGCTCGAAAGACGTTCAGAACGCGCTGGTGCTTCTCCGGGCTCTCGAATTTGATAAGAGCCGCAGCAGATGCGCCATTGCTGGTGGCTGGAATTGCCTTGACAGGCACGTTCTCAGTGGACTTCGGCAGGAGTTCCAGCGCGGGTGCCATAGCTGAAGGACGAGGACGGATTGAGATGGGAAATGATTCTATGAGAATGCTGCTTAGAATACCAAGCGGTGATTATCAGACGGAAGGACTCGAGTAAACGAGCAGACTGCGAGCCCTTATAGTTCGCCGTCCTTCGTCCATTGCGTTTAAAAAACAATGTACCATAATTGCTGATGCTATATTGTAGCTGCTCGGGATCGATGCGAGCCACCCAGATATTTGGGGCAGCTCTATGGTACCAGCAGTGGTGCGCTCGCATCGAGGCCAGGTGGACTCGATGCGAGGCCTTCGCAAACTTCTCCGCCCCCGGACCAGGGGGGGAAAATATACGGGGCAGTCTAGACGCCGAGGGCAGGTCTAAGGTTTTGTGGACTGGGGTTGACAATCAGGTTTCAGTCTCTCCGTTTGCTTACAAAACTACAATCATTATGACGAATGACTACAATACTAGTCAAAGGCTGTCAGAGTTGGCGCAAAATTCCATAGTTCGATTCTGGAGAAAATGAATAAAGTAGAGACAGGCAAACACAATTTGTGGACGAACAATAACAAAACAAGACTGAGATGGATAATTGCATGTCCCGTCCGTATACAATCGGGACCAACGTGATCACATCTCGATCAACTCAAACCTGAGCACATAACATGCACAGATACGAAATTAGCGCGCTGAATCGGCTAATTACCCCGCCTGTCCAAGATCGCTAGCGTGCGCGTTATCGGGGTAGAAGAATGCGGCGACAGCGATAATGACGTACGCCGCCATCAAAAGCGCTCCTTCGAGGTAATTGCTGCGGCCGTCGAGGACGAGGAAGTTGACGACGAAACAGGTGACGAAGAGCGAGATGGTTTCGAAGAGCGTGAAGTAGAGAGACATATCTTTGTCCATGCACCAGCCGAGGATGACGACGAGCGGCGTGACGAAGATTGCTAATGGTTGATTAGTATGAGTAACATAAGGATTGGAAAATAGATTGAGAGCTTACCGATTTGAATACTACTTCCGACGGAGACACCGATTGACAGATCCATTTTGTTCTTGGTCGCAACTGTCACTGCCGTGACGTGCTCCGCGGCGTTACCCACGATAGGCAGGATGATCAAGCCGATGAAGGCTTCGCTGACGGAGGAGCTTTCGACCATGGCGGGGATTGCGTCGACGAGGAATTCAGCACACACTGCGACGAGACCAGTGGAGAGGAGCAGCATGACCAGCGCAGCGGTACGCGACATTTCGGGTTCGGGATGCTCCTGGGGTTTCTCGGAATCAATGACAGGGTTGACCGCAGTGGGCATACGTGCTGCAACTCTGGCGAACTGGACGGCATTGCCGACTGGAGGAGGACGCTGTGCAGCGGGGTGCTGCCCCAGTGAAGGAAGCGAGTGCGTACGTCGCAGGCCATTACAGTTGCCTAAGGGATCTTTGGAGGCAGCAGTTGGCGGCGGGTTCGTGAATACAGTGTTCGACAGCAGAGATGGGAGATTAGGGCGGAATGGAGACCACTTGCGTGGAAGCTCTGAGGTTTCGCCCTGTTCGAGAGACAGCGCCGAGACGCGGGAGTTGGGTGCGGGCTGAGAGGGCAGGGTTGGAATAACGCCTTGTTCTCTCGTTTCCCGTCTGGCGACCTTCCTCTTCTTCTTCCGCTCGCGCCTGGATCGTCTGTGGTCGGTCTCCGTGGTGTGGATGCTAGCCGGCGCCTGACCGAAGTCTCTCGACTGTGGTCCGACGGATTGACTCGCACTAGTGGTAGGGTTGACGCTTAAAAAGGTGTCATCGCCAAAGTCCCTCAAGCGCGGTTCGCTCGGGTTGCTACTTTCCGGCTCTGGTTTGGCGTCCGTGTCGACAACGTATGAGCCGGTGTCATCACGATGGTTGGGGCTCGACTCGCTGGCGGTACTGAGTTTCCGTGGAGGGAGCGATGAGACATCGACGGTGGATTTGTGCATCAGTTCAGGAGAGGTGGTCCCCCGCGAGCTGATGCTAGCCTTCCTGTGCTTGCGGTATTTCATTGCACGCTTGATACGCTTTGCCGTTGTCCAGGAGGTCGTCGTGTCGTCGGACTCGTCTGAAGACGAGCTGCTAGACGAGTCGGACGATGAGTTCATGAAATCGGCCAATACACCCGGGTGGGACTCCTCGTCGATGATTTGCTGGGGAATACTGGCGTAAAGGTAGGAGTGCGACTTGAGCTGGAAAATGATGTACAATACATAGACCAAAAGAAGCACAACACTGGTTCCGCGGGAGACCTTGAGAGTCGATTGATTGGCATCGTTGCTATCCTTGAACGAGGCGTGAAAAGCGGTTGGCAACAGGAGACTGGTGACTGCCAGACTAAGAAGACATGCACTCATCTGGGTGACGGTGCTGTTGTAGATTTGTTCCTGGAAGCGGAGACCTCCGAGGAGGAAAGCCATGCCGAGAATCAACAAAAGATTGGCTAGGATAGATCCTAGCAGAGAAGCCTGAACGATGCGAATTTCATTCTTGACAAGGGCAATAATGAAAATGATCAGTTCGACTGCGTTACCGAAGGTGACGTTGAGGAGGGCGCCAATAGCGTCACCCATGCGGCTGGCGACACACTCAGTAGCATGGCTCAGGAGTCCGGCCAATGGGATAATGGCCACTGCATTCATGGCGAAAATGATGGCAGGGTCCATCCCGACAGCCTCGACGGCAATTCCAACGGGTACAAAGACCAGTAGGACGTTGACCCAGCTGTGGCATAGTGCTGTTCTGGTGTGGCGAACGAAGCGGATGGCAGCGTTCTTCGTGCGAGGGACAAGACCCTGTTTCTGAGAGGTGTTTCCATCACTTGGCGAGCCCGAAGCCGGGTCGCCAGCGGATTTATTCACTTGATCATTTTGACGATGTATGTCGGGGTCGTCGGGGCGATCGTTGGATTCTGGCGCAGAGGCCTGGGGTTGGGAGTCGGCAGCAGTAGAAGCGTGAGCTTTCGCCCACGAACGAATCCGGTCTGGAGAATAACCAGCGTCAGTAATAATTCAACAATACACAGAGGTCTACACCATCCAGCAACTGATAAGACGAGCCAAGCTCACAGGGATGGGGAAGCCAAGACAACGCGTATCGCGTATAGGGAAAGAAAGCAGACTCACGCATGTATTTCAGGACCAAGAGAGATGGTCGATGGAGGATGGAGACGAAGAAAACCCGATGGGTTGAGCAGCAGAGAATGGAAAGAGAACAAGAAGCGAGCCTCAGGGAGAAATAGTGAAAGAGAAGCTTGAGGCGTGCTTGGGAGCGGGAGGCTTATGTACGTGTGCCAAGACGGCTGACAAGCCTCACTGGGCTGGACTTGACCATTCTTTATACAGACACGCCTATTCTTATTGTCTTGTCAGAATGCTATGACGCGTCTAATGTCTACAGCTACGTAAGGGCTACCTCTATTATTGATCAGCCATCTGTTGCAACTTGCAGTCATCCAGCAGCACTCCTAAATCGACCACTGCAGCACTCCTGAGAGACAATGGTGTGACTGCCCCACAACTGAGGCCAGCAAGGATGTGAACCTGAGTCTGGAATCTTCCGCCTCAGTGAACGCAGGCCTGGCTTTTGCTGCAAATAAGGCAGCCAATCAGGAACATGCACCGCCACAGTGGCTAAGCACGGTTGCTATCATTGGTTCACAGCCTCGGATCGCCGTCTCCGAAGCCCGAGACGTATTCCAATACGGTAAGTTACCAGTGCCAGTGGCTGAGGTCAGGATGACATCGTCTTCACTCTCAATATTGACAAGGGATGCAGATGCAGGATGAGTAAATGAATAATGAATGATCAAGGAAGGCAATCCATTCATGATCTTCAACTCGGTTGATTCTGAGTGGGCCGTCTCCCCGCACGCCTCACTGCGTACCAGTTACCACAGCCAGCTCGCCACTCCAGTCGGGCCTCAGGTCCACTCCAATCAACCAAATCAACCAGATCACGGCCAATTCATTCTCACTACGCGTATGTGAATACAACCATTGTTGTCATCCCTTGATGCCATGTTGGCGAGGCAGCCATCGGAAGGGATATTGTGCTGCCTAATGCAGCCTTAAGGGTGACGTCTGCCCTTGCACAGAGCGTGCAGAGTTGCAGCCATTCGTTTCGAGAGTCCGGAGCCCCTTGCAGGCGATCATTATTGTCAATCCTGCTCCGTCGATCTCTCGAATAACCCCCTCAGCCTTGGGTGCCAGAGCTCGAGTGGTTCCCCTGTGCTGGTGGGGATATTTACCCACCTATTCAATGAGATTAAAGAAGCATTGAATATGTCGTCCGCTCTTTTGGCGAATCTTACAATAGACAAGTCTTCTAGCCCAGATAAAAGTTGACAAGGGCTATTCTGTAGTTTTGAGGCGTTTCGAGCCTTCTGTATGTGATCGGTAGACTGGGAGTCAGTAGCTTAGACGACGGTAAACCAACAGAACATGCCAATACAAGCAACTCTATAAAAGCCATGCCGGACCTGCAACCCAAAAGAAGCCCATATGGAGCGGGTCCAAGCAGTTTTCTTTGACTTTCAGGTTGAGGTAGATGGGGAAAATGATGAGTCGAGAGCGCTGGTGTTTGATATATAACACTATAACTATGAAAGGGTTTATGGTTACCATCGACTCGCAGATCCTACGCTTTATATCCAGATTTGAGTTCAGTGTATGCCTGTGAATGGTATCTCTTGTCGCGTATCCCGTAGCAAGAAATGGTACGGAAAAGGAAGGTAAAGGGGAATTGGTATGTTCTGTACAAGACTACCAAGAACGACACGTTCACTCCACGACCGGTAAGCAGGTAGAGCTGCTAGCACTTATCTTTCCGGCGTATCCCACGACATCAACCTCCAGATATTCGTCATCCGCTCAATTTCCACCACCCAGGACCTCCTTCAAGCACTTCAAATCCCGTGGCACAAAACAAAACCTATGGCTCAGTGGCGCCATTACCAGGTCAGTAGGATCAGCACATCCCGTAATCGGATCTGCATCAATCTGGCTTACAGCCTTGATCTCGAACGCGGCGATTATTCTAGTCAATGCCACATAGATCTCGCGGTTCGCAAGGTGATACCCGGGACACACCCGGTACCCCAGTCCGAAGGCGAAGAGTGGCAGATCTTGGTTCTCGAGCCATCTCTCAGGGCGAAAGGCCTCTGGATCATCGTATACTAAGGGGTCTAATGTGGTCCTGTCAGGCATGTTTGGGAGGTAAATGTACTAGGTAATGCCACATACCCATGTTGCACGCCCACGCGTTCAGTAGAACCATGGTATCTGACGGGACAGTTTTGCCCTCATACTCAAACTCTTGAGTAGTAAGTCGGGGAAGAGACAGTCGCACTGGAGTGTAAAACCTATCAACCCGTCAGACGCAGTGACAACTACAAAGAAGAGCAAGTCGCGTACCTCAGACACTCACGAAGAAATGCCCGTATATACTGGACTTCTTCGGCCTCCACGATCTCAGATCCAAAGATTTTTCCGTCGTCGGAATATACCAGACGGATTGCTTCATGCGCCGTTTTCTGGATCTCAGGCCGTGCAGCAAGAATAGTGAAGCACCAGAGAAGGATATTGCGCGTTGTCGCAAGGCCCCCAGACAGGAAACTCAGCAGAACAGCCGAAAGCTCGCCCTGAGCCAGCGGATGCGAACTGAGATGATTCTTCGTGTAGAGACAACTCTCACGGATTCCCTGTTCAAGTTTACAGTTCGCCTCTTGGTTAATCTTCACCACATAAGCGTCTCTACGCACTTGGAGTCGTCTCGCTCGCTGACTGTTCCCGTTCAACGGCCATCTTCGAAATAGAGGAATATAATCCTGGAGGTTCCCCGTCGTGCTGCGCAGGAAATGGATCGCGTCTTCAACGGATAGGATTTCGTCCGTGAGGGGGTCTTCCAGGGACATCTGGCGGCCGTAGCATAGCGACGCGGACAAGCTCAAGGCCATTCGCGCGGCTAATCGAGAGGGCTCGACTGGTGTAAGCCCGTTATTGCCATGAGACAACAATTCAGTTACCAGCTGCCGTGTTTCCCTGTCGATATGCGGCAGGTTTATCTTCACTGCTGGCGCGCCCAGTCCAAGGGCTGTTTCCTTGCGACTTCGCTTGAAGGCTGGATTGTAGCTCGATGTGCCTATTGTCGGGCCCATCTTTCGAGAAATGATCTTCTCCTACGTTAGTATATATGCAACTCTGTAGCGAAGAGCATAGAGCATACTTCATGAAACGTATAGAGTCTCGGCCGCGAAGCCAGCGCTGATGATTTGCCCACTAGTATCTTCTGTGCTGCGCTTGCTGAGCTTATTACTAGGACGGGTATGACGCCGAGTTTAACCTTAAAGACATCCCCGTAGACCGCGGCCCATTTCGCGTATTGCTGTTCTACATTTCGGCGGTACAGAGACGGGATATTACCAGCAATCGGCCATGCCGGTGGCCCAGGGAACGGGAATAGGGGAGACTCATGGGAAGAATGAGAGAAGCTCCGATATATGACCAAGATGCCGACAGCCAGGGCGATCCATAGGGGTGTGGATATGTCGATGTTTGGAAACACCATATTTCGATAGGAGCGGTTGTAATGGAAAGATCTATTATTGTCGTCTTCATATATCGCCTGCAAAGGCCAAACGAGCGGGGTCACCGACAGTTCATTGTGTGAAACTTTATGCAAGTAACTGGGCATGACGTATGAGTATACGGTGTACACTTTGAACTCTAATCATGCAGCTCCAAACTGAAGAAATTGGTGAAGACAATACACTGTCTGGAAAGGGAAAACATTGTTAGATCTGTTGCCTGGTAGAGATGGTTAGTAGAAGCCATATTAAATCGGAAGAGACGCTTCTACACTCAATCCAGTGAAAGTGGTATGTCTTTCTTTACTTCTTTTTAGTGTTCAGTTATCCTGCCAGGATTACTGGGGTTTCAGATATCTTCTAAGCCATTTATCTTCTAGCTTAGGTTACCTCAGTGCAGAGTACTCGGTACCATCGGGACAACCTTGACCGTCATATCAGGTTTAAGATATATCCCGTCTCTCATTGTTTCGAATCCAGATCGGCAGGACGTGTCGGATGGAGCTGCCAGCCAGGAAGGCCAGCAACGAGGTGAGAACGAGCGGCCAGTCCTGCCCTTTCTAAGGTCTTACCACAGCGCTGCAGTATCAATACCTATCACTCTAAGCAGTCACATATGAGACAGAATGCAGCCGGAGACTGAAACCGACGTATCCTCGCAGACCAAACCAAGTGCCTCATGAGCTATCGAAAACAAGCCTCATATGGTAAAAGCACTTTCCCTCCCTCCCTCCCTCCTAGGACTCCTTTGCTAGCAGGTCACCAACGATCCAGACCCAGACAGGGCTAGAATCAAACACATATACCTGCATACATGCCAGACAACAGGTACCCGGTAGACACTAGAACAGTCTAGAGCAGACTAGATGCCCATCCTTCTTCCTTCTGTCCGTCCAACAACCAAAACAACCCAAGGAACCCGGCCCGGCCGCGGAATTGAAAAATCGTGGTCGAATTCCGTGGTCTGGACCGTTTCAGAACAGCGCACCATGGGGCAGCCACGCAGAGTATATGCGCGCTCAGGGGGGGCCAAACGCCAAGTCCGCAGTCCAGACTCGACAGGTGTAAACTAGTCTACGTGAGCGAGCTGCGGAGTACAGTAGACTACGATGGATCATGTCGGAATTTGATCGGAATTGGGGGCAGTGCAGTATCGGTATGCACTGTCAATCCCCCGTTGGTGCGGATGCAGGAGGATGGATGTCGACTGTCAAGACTCAACTGTCAACGTTAACTGGTAACTGGTAAAAGTACTCGTTTCAAGTTCCCACCAATCAGGCTGAGTGTATTAAGGGGGTGATTATTATATCCTTCCTTACGTTTGGGGAAAGTTGTCAAATGGTGGTGGGCCCTTGACCGTTGGGCCTAATAACGCCTGATACCCACCTCGGCTGGCCGGAGGATTTCCCGAATTTCCGCTTATTACTGTTATTATTTTTATTATTTATAACAAAATATCATAGGCCAGCAGGCGCTCCGTACTCTGGACTTGTTACGCATCGAGTAATCCTTACGAATGGTGCATAGCAGTGCTCAGAATTGTTGCATTCCATCCTTCATTCCTCGCTCATTGAAAGCAAGTAGATAGACAGTCGTCGTAGTGTATCAGTATCAGCATCAGCATCAGAAGCAGGTACAATGTATGCAGAATGCAAGCAGAATGCAAGCAGCTCCTGAATATGAAGTAGAGAGGCCCAGTTATGCGACCAGACAGACAAAACAGAACTTTTCCGGGTATCCAATGCATGCACCGACCGACCAGATCAAACGCCAGATAGGAGAAGAAGGTCTATCTCTTGATAAACCAAAAACAACAGAATTATATATAGTACATGAAGCACGACTGAGTCAGTCAGTCATAATAATAACCCGGAGCAAGTCAGTAGTCGTCCAGTTAGAAGGAAACATAAAACACCAACAAATAAAATATAGGAAATATAGAAAATAGTGACAGCAGAAGAAGAGACTAGCAGTATCTCCTCTCCCGGTCACGCTTCAGCGTCAGAACCTCCTTGCGTAACCGCTCGTTCGCATCCTGGAGTTCCTGCATGTACGTGATGGCATTGCTCAGGATCTCGGATTTCTTCAGCGACGCAGACGACTTGACCCCGTTTGAAGCTGCCGTTGATGTCGTGGTGACAGGCTTGGACACACCCGCTGGCTTCACGGCCATGGCCTTCTCCAGTGACACGAACTTAGCGTTCATGTTGGTGCGGTAGCGCTTCTCAATGATGTTGTGGGCGGCCCGTTTGGCCGCGTTGCGGCCGCGCGCGGTGTCGTCGCCTCTGTTTGCTGCGCTGCTGCGGGGCTTGCGTGTTGATGTTGATGTCGTCTGCTGTTGTGGTTGTTGTGGGGGAAGTTCTGGGGAGGAGGAGTAGCGGGTTGAGGAGGTTGAGATGGACGAGGCCTTGCGCTTTGGGAGCTGGGCCTGGGTTTGCGAGGGGTGGATTGTCTGAATGGGAGAGGGGAGGTCGATTGCTGAAGGAGGCGTGGAGGACATGAAGTTTGTTGGCGAGAAGGACTGGTCGTCGCTTTCGTCCTGGTTCAGTTAGTATATACGATGGGACGAGATGGGATGGATGAGATGGGATGGCTTGACATACTGAAGACAGCGAGTCGTCATGAGAGACAGTAAAGCCGTTGATGTCCGTCGGGGCAGCAAAGAAGTCTGCCGGCAGGTCCTTGGTATCCCACAGCATGTCGTTGGGGATGTCCATGGGGAAGGACTCGGGGACCATGGTGTTGAGGGAGAACAGGTCGATGGCGCTGTCGTAGGACCAATTGGCCGACAGGGGATCAGGAGATGAGTACGCCATTGGCAGCTATATTGATATGGTGACTAGAGCGAATAGTGAATATAATCAATCTTGGTTGTTGGTTAATTGTTGGTGGTAAGATGAGGAGGATCATGGGCAGCCCATTTATATCCCAGGTGTCAACAGCGCGTCCCGAAGCAGCACCCGAACGACCAGGAAGGAGCCGTGTGTGCAGCTCGTTCGGATCGCAGAGACTGAAGCCAGATGACAATTTCTGCACGGTGACTTGCTCGGTGAAGCGCAGCCGAAGTCACCCCAGGCCGGATGCTGCTTATCCAGATGGCCATACAGGCTGTCGGCCGGGTCCGAAGCGCTAGCAAAGCTGGCAATAACTGCTGAGCAATATAATGGAGAAAAAGAAAAGGAAAAAGTAGGAAAGGATGACAGGAGTGGGCCCGGAACGATCGCTGGATCCTCGATTCGTTCCAGCGCTGTCACTGTCAGTCGTGGTGGAGTCGGCCGTAGCTCGGAGCCGATGCTACTATACTAGAGTATAGTATACTATAGTATACTAAGTACTAGTATCCAGAGTACTCAGTCTGTTAGTTTCCTGTTATCTGCTGTCGAGGTGGTCAGTGTGCCATTATTATTATGGCCTTCAGTCGTCAGCAAATTGTACTCTGTATACTCTGTAGGCTCACTGTATACGACCTGTCTACGGCTTCTACATGCACATACATAAACTGCACATACAGACACGGAGCCCTCCGTCTGTCTCTCCATCTCCATCGTGGTCTGACCTGGATCTCGTCTCTCCGCGTCACCTCATGGGTCACCTGCCGCAGCCGGCTCCTTCGTGCGCTCGCTTACCGAGACGCCTGCTGCACCTGACGGATAACGGTTTCCTCTGGTGGATCTGATTCTGGACCCTGCAATCCGAGCGGACTAAATCATATCCGCCTGTGCTGTGCTGTGTTGCTGCTTCAGATGGCGGGAATCCCCCATTCCAACCCATCCAGCCAACAAACCCGGATCGTATGAATTAGACTCAATTAGATGAATCACGGCTGTCATCGGGTCCCATTCCGAGGCGGAATTCAGCCCCGGCCAGACTCAGGCTCAGGCTGCACGGCTGAAACGCTCAACGGCGCTGCAGGAGGCGTCCATCACACGTCACATTAATCACTGTTTGTTTTGCTATGACTACGGTCTTCCTTACTGGGAAGTCCTTACGCTAGAAGTGCAGAATACCAGACATCCTTGTCATCGTCAGACACTTGCTGCCTGCATTTGCCGATCTGATGCCGTGTGTGTGCTGCCATCAACTTGTATACGGATACTACTCATATGTCGGCCGGCTCCGTCTCGTTATTATGGCCGTTATAGCCATGTCGGAACAAAGTATGTGGTGCCTGAAGTGGTAGTTAGGTAGACCTAAATCCCGACATGAGCATTCAAATGAATATTCAGACAGCGTACTGAATTGAATAGTAGAACCCCGCAGTATGATCGCGATCCTGTTCAGCCAGGCATTGGTGATATGCCACATCCAGATACTCTTTGCAAACACATTCCTACCGACGAGTCAAGTCAAGCGTAAGGGCGTTATTTCATCTTCATGTCAGCCATCTACTCCCATCTCCAGCCTTCAGACATGTCCCTGACATCCGCTCCGCAGCTCGAACCAACCCCGCCGACCGACACGATCACGATCACCGAAACCGAAAACCAAACCAGCGGGACGTCAGATTATAGCGAGACCCAAGTCCTCACTCCTCAGCTTAATCTCTCCTGTCAAGTCTTGGCAGCGAGCATGAGGGGCAGTCAGCACCGGCCCCCGGGATGAACGCTCATCCACGGATATGGAATATGGATACACGGCGAGCAAGCAGCAAGACCACGCGATACTCCTGCATCACCATCTTCGCCGCCTTGACAATAACCTAAATCGAGATAAGGTTCCCCCCGCCATCAGTCCATGCATTCATTCCATTTCCATGCCGCGACCCTAACTCGGGATTCGAATCGCTTCAAATCCCGGGCGACCAACCATTTTGGTTCTTGAGTTGCTGACGCCGTATCATCGTGAATCTGAGAGGACCAGACATGTCAGAGATGGGGTGTTCGTGAGCTTCGTCTCGACTCCAGCGTGGGTCGTGATCTGAGCTGATCGCCGCGACGTGACGGCGGCGACCGTCGGATGGGAGATCATCGACTGCAGGTGCCTCGCTCTATATATAACATCGGCAAACCGTCTCTCCGGGTCAGCGAGCGGGGTTGTTCTCTCGTATTCAGCAGTCAGTCTGCTGTGGACGCGGTTCTTGCGTTGAACTGGTGAGAAGGGACAGGCTGGCCAGGTCATCTTGGATGAAGTTCGGTCGGACATTTCATCACTGTCCAGAGGCATACACCCGATGGGAGATGACAGACGGTCGTCGAAGTTGTCAGTTGTCAGTTGTTGATTGTCGTTGCCATCAAGGTTCACCACGTGTTGGTGACAGTTGACAGTTGACTGACACTGCATAACGGCATAGCATAACCTCGAGCTTATAGTTATACAGAGATATCCAGTTATGCAGGTTACTTCTGTATTCGCTCACCGGAACCACCCGAATCTTCCGGCCCGGTGGCACCCGGCCTGTCATACACGCTAGCCAATCAGAAGCGGCATTTACTCAGCTCGGCCGACGCGAATTTCTCGGCGTAAAGATCGATCAGAAATAGAAAAAAATGGAAAGCTAAAAGAGGACAAACAATCGAATTGATCAATTAAGAGAGGAGATTGGCTCGCCAAGAGGGCCACTGTGTCTAATTACATAACAGATCGGAACAGCCCGTAACGAAGAAAAAGAAGGAAAGAAGGAAAGGAGATTGTTGGATATCATTACTCTGTACAAAATATTATTCGTGAATCATTCTCGAATCATGTTTGGTCACTGGTGTTATTGATTCGTTATACATTCGTTATACACCGCCTGTTCCGAACAGCTCCATGTGCACGCGCGTCTCGTCAACGCCTTGCTCCGCGAGCGCCTTCTTCGTATCCAGCATGAACCCCGTCGGCCCGCAGACGTAGTACTCCGTCTCGCTGTTGTCGACGAACAGGTCCTTGTTGCCGTCAAGCTTGGACAGGTCGATTCGTCCGGCGTGCGTGTAGCTCTGGCCCTGCTTGTCGGACTCGGTGGGACTCGTCAGGAAGTACGTAGTGGACAGGTTTGGGAGGGTCTTGGAGAGGGAGTTCATGTGGTTCTGGAATGCGCGCGAGGCGGATGTGTGTGCGCCGTGGATGAAGTGGATGGGGCGTGTGTTTTGTCCTTCCAGCGCGGTCAGGCTGTTCACCATGGAGGTGAGGGGGGTGAGGCCGACGCCGGCGGAGATCAGGACGAGCGGGTGCGACGCGGTCGGAGTATCCAGATGGAAGTCGCCGTAGGGGTGCGACAGTTTGACAGTGTCGCCGACATGCACGGCGTCGTGCAGGATGTTGGACACGTAGCCTGGGTGTGCGGGTGCATTGGGATCAGCCGGGTTGAGGCCTGGGTCCTTGCGCACGCTGATGCGGTAGTATGTTGGCTGGGGCTGGTCGCTGAGCGAGTACTGGCGGCACTGGGCGTGGTTGAGCTGGGGGACAGGCACCTGGATAGAGACATACTGGCCCGGGAGGAACGAGGGCAGGGCCTCGCCGTCGACGGGCTCCAGGTAGAACGAGGTGATGACGTCCGACTCGGGCTCTTTGCGTGCGACGCGGAACTCGCGGAAGTCGGTCCAGCCGTTGGCAGCCTTGTACAGGTCGGCCTCCTTGCTGATCATCAGGTTGGCAAGCTGCCAGTACGCCGCGGCCCAGGCGTCGAGCAGCGGCGGCGTGAGGGCATCGCCGAGGACCTGGCCCATGGCCTCGAGCAGGAACTTGCCGACGATCTGGTAGCCCTCGGGCTGGATACAGAGCGAGACATGTTTGTGGCAGATGCGCTCGACGGCGGGCGAGAGGACGCCCAGGTCGTCGATATACGTAGCGTAGGCGAAGAGAGCGCCGGCGAGGGCACGAGGCTGATGCCCGTTGGCCTTGTTGGAGGCATTGAAGACGGTGCTCAGCTCGGGGTGGGCAGTCAGCATGTTATTGTAGAAGACAGTGGTAATGGTCTCTCCATGCTGCTGGAGGACAGGCACAGTGGCCTTGATGAGCGGGATCTGGTCCGGCGAGAGAGACATGGTTCAGCAGGGATTGACTTTGGGGAATCGTGGTTCAGAAAACTTACGGGTTCAATGAATCATGATATTTATACTACAAGTATTCAAGCCGAGCAAGACCCGAGACCGCACAATCCCGACTGCATGGCGTGGTCCCAGCTGGGTTTCTCCGCGGAAGAAAAGAACTGGACGACGTGGAGCCATCAGATGCAGCCGATTGCCACTGCAGGTTAGGGCAGAGGCAACAAACTGGCGGGGGTGAGTAGTGAATACCCTGATAATGCAGGCCTCGATAGCAGCTTGATAGCAACTTGATAAGCAACTTGCTATATGATAGGCTGCAGCTTGAAGGTTCATTGGTGCAGTTTGATAGGGCCAAGGGTGCAGCTTGGAAGGGCACTTGATAGGGTGACTTGATAGGGTTGGAATGGTTCTTATCACTGCCGACGAATGGCGTGGCACCAAAGAACAAAGAAGATATGCTACGTTGCAGTGGTTAGATCAACTACTTGTACTCACTACTGCAGACAACAGCTGCGTAGCTTTCCCGCTCGTTTCCGTGCATCTTGACGTCGTCTATGCACGGCTCGCCAACGCCACTACATCGACACTACATCGACACTGGACGAATCTACTACAATCTACTTCAATACCACGGAAACGATTTCCAGACCACTGTGCAGGGTTTCAGCCAGCCCAAGAGCCTCAAGCGGCCGGGCCAGTCATGACGTGGATAATCGCAACAAAGAACGTGTGCTATAAAAGCAGCCAGCGCAAGCCAGCGCAAGTTCGCACCGGACGAAGCAGATGAAAGCCTAACCCTAGATCCCTGCAATATCGCATCAGCAGTATATCCATTAATCGATCAGCATGCGCGCACCAAGGATCTTTCGCGGCCGCGAGGGGGACACCCCCGTGGTGCGTCCCAGCCGGAACCAGCTGCCCATGTTGCATCTGGCCGACACCGTGCGTAACAACTTCATCGCGACTACGAGCGAGTTCGTCGGCACATTTCTCTTCCTCTTCTTTTCTTTTGCCGGCACCCAGGTCGCAAACACCCCGAAGCCAGTCGATGGCGCCCCGCCCAATTTCCCGGCCCTGCTCTACTCTTCTCTGGCCTTTGGCTTCTCATTGACCGTCAACGTCTGGGCCTTTTATCGAGTGACCGGAGGGCTCTTCAACCCAGCTGTATGTCTGCCCAGCCCATTCAGCATTGCTGGCGCAAGCCAACTAATGTATCAAGGTAACCCTAGCGCTATGTCTCTGCGGCGGAATGCCAGCCTTCCGCGGCCTGTTCGTCTTCGCGGCACAGCTCATCGGCGGCATTGCTGCAGCTGGCGTCGTCAGTGCTTTATTCCCCGGTGATCTCAACGTTGCGACACGGCTAGGAGGCGGCGCGTCGATCTCGCAGGGCCTGTTCATCGAGATGTTCCTAACAGCACAGCTGGTCTTTGTGATCATCATGCTGGCAGTTGTCAAACACAAGTCGACATTCCTGGCGCCCGTCGCAATCGGCCTTGCATTCTTCGTGACAGAAATGATTGGTACCTCCCCTATTAAGCATTCATAAGCTCATCGCTGATATGGCTGGCCTTAGGCGACTACTACACCGGCGGCTCGCTGAATCCCGCGCGCTCTCTCGGCCCCGACGTGATCAACCGGACGTTCCCCGGCTACCACTGGATCTACTGGGTCGGCCCGCTGCTGGGGTCGCTGCTGGCGTGCGGCTTCTACTACTTCCTGCGGCTGTTCTCGTACGAGTCCGTCAACCCGGGCCAGGACTTCAACGAGTGGGAGGCCAAGATGGGGCCTGGCTCGTGGGACTCGATGCAGGGGCGCACGTACTCGGACACGACGACCTTGAACCGGGGGGTGTCGCCGCGGGGGGAGCGCAATCTCAATAACGGCGCGAGCAGCAGTAATAACAATCACACTCCTCCGCATCCGCAGCCGGCGCTTGGGGCGGAGCAGGTGTAGGTCAGTGTTTCACTAGTGTTAGTTGTTATCTGTGCGTTAAAAGTATCTGTATCCGTATACTTAGCAATACTGCATACCCTGGTGTATAGTATACTCACATCTTGCCGAACAATTTCTGTATTCTAATCTTTCAATATTATCTACACCTGAAGATATCTACTATCGTTATTGCATATTGTCTCATGTCTTCCTTTTCTTCAGTTCTGCAGATCATCCCACTCTCGAGCTTGGTGAGCGCATATCTGCCAATAGGAATTGCCACTGCAGTGGAGCCCTGCATGCGAAGAACATCTACCAATCAAATTCGCTGGACCGCCCGGAGAACAGTCCCATGCTGATCGCTGGTTCGATCATTTCGCCGATCCCTTCCCCACCGGGCCCCCTTTTCCTTGGCAGGGATGCGCGTGCGGAGAACGACGAACTGATCTCTCGATGGATTGAGAATTGGTCCAATTCTCTTCTATTCTCTTCTCTTCATCTCTGCCAGACTGTCTTGCACTTGCAGTACTTGTCGAGCGACACGACGTAACTGCAAATGGGCGAGATGCACTCTCCGCGCGGCGCACCCGTCGCCGCGCCCGACCTGGGCGACGCCCACGACCAGGAATTGCTCGGTAGGCTCTCGCGACGCCACTGGCAAGATTCACTCTCCAGTCGCTAACAGGGATGGTAGCGAAAATGGGCTACAAGCAGGAGCTGCGGCGGCAGTATTCGACGATGCAGATCTTTGCGGTCGCTTTCAGCATCATGGGGCTGGTTCCCTCGATCGCGTCGACTATTGCGTTCTCCCTGCCTGCTGGGCCTGCGGGGATGATTTGGGTATGTTTCTTCATCTTCTGGTTTTATTGTTAAGTGCTAAGGGCGTAGGGCTGGTTCACGGCTAGTATCCTGATCTTCTCGGTTGGCCTGGCCATGGCCGACATGGCGTCTGCGATGCCCACAGCCGGCGGCCTATACTGGTGGACGCACTACTTCGCCGGGCAGAAGTGGAAGAACCCGCTTAGTTTCCTGGTCGGGTACAGCAACACCCTCGGGCTAATCGGCGGAATCTGTTCGGTGGATTATACCCTCTCCCTCCTGATCCTGGCCTGCATCTCGATCGCCCGCGACGGCACCTGGAGCGCATCCAACGGCACCATCTACGGCCTGTACGCCGGCCTCATCCTCGTCCACGGCGCCTGCACCATCCTCGCCAGCAACATCATGCCGCGCATCCAGACTCTCTGTATCTATATCAATGTCGCCATCGTAATCGCCACCGTCGTCGCCCTGCCTGCGGGGAAAGTCGCGCGCGGCGGGACCCTCAACTCGGCGCACTACGTCTTTACGCACGTCGATAACCTCAGCAACTGGCCGATCGGGTGGACATTTGTGCTTGCGTTCCTCTCGCCAATCTGGTCGATCGGGTTCTTTGACTCGTGCGTGCATATGAGCGAGGAGGCGATGCATGCGGCGCGCGCAGTGCCGCGGGGAATCCTCTTCAGCGCAGGGAGCGCGTGTGTTCTGGGTTTCTTGATTCTCAGTGTCATTGCGGCCGTTATGGATCCTGATGTGAGCAATACCGCCGGTACGGTCTTTGGGCAGCCGATGGCACAGGTACTACCTCTTTACCTTGTCTTTTACTATACAATGCTAACAGAGACAGATCTACTACGATGCCCTCGGCAAACACGGCGCATTGGGTTTCATGGCTGTTCTCATTCTCATCCAGTTCCTCATCGGGCTTTCCCTGGTCCGTCTCTACCCCAATCCTCCCGGATATAATTGATACAATTCTGACGAAAGCAGATCATAGCAGCCTCCCGGCAAGTCTTCGCCTTCGCGCGCGACCACGCCCTCCCCTTCTCGCCCATCCTGCGCCATATCACCACTCGCGGCATAATAAAGCATCAGCCCATAAACGCCATCCTCTTCCTGGCCGGAATCTGCATCATCTTCGGCCTGCTGGCGCTGATCAACAGCGTCGCCGCGAATGCGCTGTTCTCGCTCTTCGTCGCGAGCAACTACGTCGCGTGGGGCACGCCCATTCTGTGCAGATTAATCTGGAAATCGAGATTCACCCCGGGCGAGTTTTATACCGGTAACACGTTTAGTACCGGTATTGCTTGTGTTGCTGTCGCTTGGTTGGTGTTTGGGTTGGTCCTGAGCATGTTTCCGACTGTTAAGGATCCGGGGCGTAAGTTTCCTACCCTTCCCTACCCTAATTTCCCCTTTTACTTTTTATTTATTTATTCTGAATGCGTGGCTAACTGAGCTACAGCCGGCGATATGAACTACACGGTCGTGCTGAACGGGTTCGTGTGGCTTGCGAGTATGCTGTACTACGTAGTCTATGCGCGCAAGGTGTTTTCGGGCCCGCGCTCGACGATTGCGGAGGGGGAGGCTCCGTCGTCTTCTGGGACTGATGGGTATGAGAAGGAGACGGAGACAGGGAAACGGGAGAAGTCGGAGATATAGATTAGACGAGATGAGACTGGACTGGACTGGCTGTATTATAAGCGAGGGTGTAGAGTACTTGTTGCATAATATACTATTCTTAGACAATGAGTGGTATAGCCGGTACAGCAGTATACTAGGTACCAAGCCCAGAAGAGGATATACTAAGTTCCGGACGGGGCTATAGTATGCCTGCGAGGGAAACAGTAGTTATACATAGTAACAAAGTCTTGTTTCAACAAGGATATTGTTAAGGACATTGGCCTGGAACCACCAAAAGTATGTCTTTATTACAGCCTACTTTAATATATATATTGCTGGTATCAAATAAAAGGACAACTGATGCTAATTGGAGATTTATTGGGAGGATATTATTTCGTGTTCGATATATATATATATCAGGCTGCTTATATTAACCATCCGACAACTAAGCTACATCTGCCCTTCTGTATACTTATCGCAATTAGAGACAACAAATCTAGCTTGAATGGGATTGTGAAAGTCTACAGTACTTGACGCAGGTGCACGTTAGAGCAGATATGCAATATCAGGTAGACAAGAATATTCATTGAGCGGAGCATATTCCCCCACAAGGCAACACGCCGCGACAGCTGGAGCGGATCTCGAACCTCGGCCTCAAGCCGGTTAATCTTGTTCTTCCCCCATGAAACCGGTTAATAATTAATATAAATGACATGCGCCCAGGCCCAACCGGCTTCTCCGCCAGGCGCCACCGACGAAAGTGAAACCAGTAGGGCCTAGGTGAATTCCGCTGTTTGTTTGTCTGTAACTCACTGTCACAGTAACAGGTCCCAGATCGACGGCCAAGACGGCACAGAAGGACCGACGAATCTGCGCCATAAGGCAGATAACTTTCGTAAGGCAGTGTAGATCTTGGTCCATCGTACGTTTCTCAGGAGTCAGAACTCAGAAGTTGGAGTGGTTGGGGCCAGGGCCCATGCGAGATGAAGAGACGATCCTCCTGTCTGGGGCCATTTGTAGCTTCCCCGGTGGATTACGGAGCAACGTTGCTTACGGTGATATTCATGTCAAATGATTATGGAAAGTGAAGCGAATATCCAAACAATTCAACTCATCATTATTAGGTAGCAGATTGTGCGGTAATCATATACAGTGCATTGGGTGTATCATCTAAGGAGCGACATTCATACATTATGTACCAAGCAAGATAAAGCAGGTACTTGGGTAAATATATCAAAAAAACAAATCTATCCCTGAAACCGAAACAGGAAACAAAAGCAGGTTTCACGTTTACAGGGCAGCAACGACACCCATCATGCCGACGAGACCAGCAACGCCCATGAAGGGGGTAGCATAGGCAGCGCCGTCATCCGTGGGGCTGGCGTCGTCACCAGAGTCGGTGCTGGAGGCATCAGGGGCCACGGAGCTGGTGATGGTCGCCTGTGTGGTGGTGGTGGAGCCCTCGGCGTCGGTGGTGGTGATGGCAGAGGTGAAGGTGGTAGGGGTAGCACTGGCGCTGCCGCTGCCACTGCTAGAAGCACTTCCGCTGCCACTTGAGCTGCCAGTGGCAGAGGCGCTGCTGCTGTCTGAGCCGGTCAGGCTGTCGAGGGCAGAGGTGCCGCTGGCGGAGACCTCGGAGAGGATGGAGGAGGCCTCGGTGGGGATGGCGCCGCCGGACTCGGTGATGGAGTTGTAGATGCTGGTGGCCTCGTCGGGGATGCCCTCGGCGCCAGACGAGATCTGGTTGATGATGTCGTCGATGTTCTGGGCGCTGGCGAGCGCGGCGAGGAGGAGAGAGGAGGCAGCGATGAACTTCATTGTGATGGTTGGTAGAGTATTTGGTAGGAGTAGATAGAGTGATAGAGAGAGATAGAGATAGAATGATATTCGAAAGACAGGAGAACAGTCCTTATTTATGAGCAGCAACACCGCCACTGCTCGCCACTGTCGCGATCCCCGGCCTGGTTCCCTCATTCATACACACTCCACAGGACGCTGAGCCCTGTGGGCCCGTGGAGCCCTCGCCTGTGAAGGAAATTGCACGGCGCCCAGTTGCCGATCTAATTTTAGCTGCTGCTAGACTTTTCTAGTCTTTTTTGCCTGGAACTGGGCATCTTGAGTGGCTCCCAGGCAGGCCCGTTTATCCACCGTCTGTTGCTGATGACGTTGCGCCCAGAGTGATGCAAGACCGCAATATTCTTGCAATATTCCGTAGTCACCAAGACTAAGAGTCACGTACTTGCCTTGAAATCTCGAAATTGGGTGCCTGTCCCTGTGGTGGTGGCACAGCCTGCGAACCATGGAACAGCTTGCATTCGCCTCCCATTCCACGGGTGCAACTTACACCAGTTTCCTGGTGTAAAGTGAAGCTGAGTAAGAATTTAGCTGCCTAAGAGTGTTCACAAGCAACGGGAGCATGGATGTCGCAATGCTTGTCGGCTCAGCCCGCAGACTGTGTACATGAACTGTACCACTGGATGACTGGAGACAGTACGTACAGCCTCAGCAGGCGTCCAATCTGCTCTCTCCAACAGCGGTGTTGGACAGTTGGAATTGGAATCGGAATCCTGTCAGTTCCACAGCTGCGAGCTGAGTCGCTGCTGAGCCTCATCTGATACATCGCGACATTACGCGGCCTGTTCTATTTGGGGGCCAGCCCTACATTGGCAAACATAAGCCACTCACTTCCAATACGCAGTTCACGTCAACGCAGGGTCTAATTCTGTAGCCTGTAGATGGATTTAGTTAGTTACATCTCCTTCTCACCCTTGGAGTCCTCGCCCGACCTGCCCAGGGCCCTGATGATGCGCACCCCGTCCTCCACCGCAGAGCCCGTCCAGAACCGCCGCTCCGAATCCAACGAAGCCTCACGCAGCACATCGTCGGACTGCGGGGACGGTGGATCGGTCGCACTCGTGTAGACGCTGACCCGGTCGCGAAAGCGCACTCGCAGCTTTCCATTGCTGCCTTTGGGGCTGCCCCCTCTACCCTGACCCTGACCCTGGCCCTGAGCCACTTCTAGATATCCCTTGCGCATTGCATATCGCTTCGCCCCCTCTCGACGCAGCACACTGGCCATGATCTTGGAAAGCCCCGTGCTCACCGCAAATTGCATAGCGAGGTACGCCCACTCCGCGACCAGGATGGTCAGCAGGAACGACGAGGCGCGGATCTCCGCCATCCCGCCGCGGTACAGGTACACGATTGCCGCGGTCGACAGCGTGCCCAGCCAGGTCAGCACTTCCAGCCCCTGCAGGCTGGGCCCGATCGAGTCCGAGCGAATCGGCGGCGGGCGCTGGCACTCGTGGCTGAGCTTGAAGAAGTCGCCGCGGAGCTCGAGCCAGTTGTTGACCAGGAATCCGAGGGCGACGAGCGGCCACGAGGTGCCGAAGAGCGTGAGGTAGCCGAACTGCACGCACATCTCGAGGGTGTCCTCGTGGACGTTGTACTCGTCTGCGTCGGCTTCTCTGCGCACGCGGGAGAGAAAGGCGCTTTCGTCGGGCTCGTCGAAGAGGAGGTTGTTTGTTGCGTGGGAGGCCGCTCGCTTGCGGTGCTCGACGGCTTCCTTTTTGCTCTGGTAGTCGCGCCATTTCTGCCACACGATGCCCTTGACGTAGGGGTAGACGATCTCGCCGAGGAAGTCCAGCACCTGGCCGGTTAGCGTCAGGTAGATGACTTCCTGCTGCAGACGGCTGGGGTCGACTTGGAAGTCTAGCGGGTTCTTTGCGGGCTCGCTGCGGAGATGGGCGACGTCTAGGTAGGGCACGATGGTGGCGCCGAATGGGACGTACACGAACGCTGTAAGCACGGTGGGGAGGAAGGCTGTTATGAAGTGCATCACGAACTGCTTCGCGGTCTGCGCCAGGTCATATTGGTCCTGGGTGCGGTAGTTCTCGTACTTGGTCAGTCTGGTCGCGATCGAGTTCAACAACCCGGTGATGGAGGGCAGAAACAGCGAGAAGACGACCGTGGGCAGGAACTCGAGATAGCCCTGGAAAGACCCTGTGTAGACTTCTGAGATGAACACCTCCATCGCAAAGGTAATCACAATCAAGCCCCCCAGGGCGGCCGCAGCAACGGACGCAAAGGGCACCAGCAGCAGCTGGCGGAGGAACTGCCGGTATGGCGAGAAGACCTGCACGGTCTGCCCGGTGATGCGGTCCTTGACTTCTTTCTCCCAGACGTACTGCGTGCGAGTCACCTTGAGGGCTCCGACGCCCTTGACCTCCCACCGCAGACTCAGGTCCTTCTCGCGGATCTTCCAGTACTCGACAAACACCATCGCCCAGAGACAGTTCCCAACAGCGAAGGTAACAGAATAGGGTCCTAGATACCACCAGGTCAAGGCTCCCCAGACAGCCGGAAACACCAAGAACGACGAGTATGACTGGATAAAGGCAAAGTAGAACGCAACCTATCTGGTCAGCATCTGATACTACCAACACAGGCCAAGACTCACCTTCTCGCCAAAAAGAGCCCGAATGGCATCGAGATCCTCAGCAGTCAGGAGGACCGTCTTGCTCCATTTCCGCAGCAGTTCGGCATTGGCCTCCTGGTCGTGCAGCGGAAACGCCGACGCAATGTTCTTCCACTTGCGATGCTTCGGCGTGATATGAGCACCGCCCAGCTCCTTCTTCCACGTCACCGCATGGTATACTGATCGGAGGGCCTCGGCGGGGGTTTCGGCGTCCGCTATCGTGTCGTCGTCGCCGGCGGGGATTTCGTGGATGATGCCGTACAGCCAGTCCTTGATTCTACACCAGTTAGTTGACAGAAACACAAGCCAGAATACAGGTCATACCTAGACTGATATACCAGACTCCCCAAATGCAGTCTTGGGACTCGAATGAAGACTAGGAGTGAGGCTCCGTGTCCATGCCGCACCTGCGTTTCGAGATGTGCTTCGTGGAGATCGTGGATGAGCGACTCGAACTCCTCGATCGCTTTGGACGGTTCTTTTCTCGTTAGATCTTAGCAGTGCCAGACTGGGAGTCGGGACTGGGCATACCAATGTCGTCGAATTGATAGTGCACAACCCAGTCGACGCCGAAGTTGTCGTGCTGGGGGGCCAGTTCTGCAGGCCTGTAGTCGGGCGTGAGACTCATTGAGAGGGACAGGGTAAGGAGATCAGCATTTTATGCATAAGAAGAGTAGAGTAGGTGAAGTAGAGTATGGTAGAGAGATATAAGGGGGGTAGACAGAGAGCAGGTGGGGAGTGCAAGGAGACACCCAGCGCTTATCAGTTATTATTAGCTGATTCTCTTCTGTTCTATCCCTGGCCGGTCGTGCATTGTGCAACGTATCCCAATCCAGAATCAATAATTCCCCATAGGCGAAGGGGAAGACGGGGTAAGCTGTCAGCCCTACAGGGCTCGGCCAATGTGCTTGATCTGTCATTCGCTGTGGGCTCGCTTCAGGATATTCTGTTGCCTACGGAAGTCGGATACATTATTCTGTCTTTCCCCGTGCGGAGTATTCCTTGAGAGTTAAGACTGTGTGTGTGTGTGCTCAGCTGCACTGACTCGAAATATGCGGAGTGCCATTTCGAGTACTCAGTAGAGACACACCGATACACACCGTGAACCGAACTCGCAGCAGACGAGGGGAACTTGCAGCGATTTGCGTGCAAGTGCGAACAGGGCAACGAACAGGACAACGAACAGGACAAGGAGAATGCGGTCAGCTGCAGAATCCTGCTGCCTACTGCCTTGCGTGTCCCGATTGGGAGCTATACAAGCCGCACTCGGTGGGACGCGGTGGGGAGCACGGTGGACCTGTGGCGCAGATATTCTTTTCCAGCCAATGAATGCTTGTTACTATTGGCCAGTATGGGTGTCCTTGCAGGCAAACAACATTCTGGTTGAATGCTTCGCTCCGGCTCTTCCATACAAGCCTTCTGCACAGATATAAGCTTGGACGATGATGTCTAAATCTGCATATACAATCTGCACTTTAATTACACCCTAATTACAGTCTAAATTGAACTCTGCGCTCTAAATTGCACTCTGCACTCTAACCGCTACCTTACTGCTCGAGTAATCAAGGGGAGCAGGTCGTCCACGGATTGACTGAGCTTTCCTTCCTCATTATCTCCTCTCTCCTCTCGTCTTCAGCTTGAAACTTCTTGATTCTGATTCTTGATCCCAATGCTGGCGACATTTGCTGAATCCATGGCCCGCCAACTCTTCCCCGGGCAGAACCTGGCCTTTGGCCTCAGCCTGTTCCTGTTCACCTTCATGTTCATTCCAACGCTGGTCGTGCTCCTCGCCGTCGTCGTCTTCTTCCTCTTCTGCTATCCCCAGCTCCGGAAGCCCTGGTCATAGGTATGTATGAACCTACCTTTTGTCAACAACTGCTAATCGAAGTTAAAGTCTTGACTTATGTATCATACCACCGACCACCCACTAATGACGTCTTTAATGCTGGCGCATGTACAATAGTCTAAAAGTATGGAATCTTCGCCTATTTACGTTGACAACTTGACATACATAGTAGTGACATCCCTAGTAAATAATGCTTATATAATTATTTATTATATATCCAACTTCTCAAACCCCATAGTCTCCCACTTCCCAAGCACATCCCTCTTGACATCTTCAGGAAACGACTCCTTGAAGTCCGCCGCCTCCCAATCCCTGCCCTCGCTATACTCAACCGCCAACAACGCATCAGAGACAACCTTCCCCCCACGCACCGGCGACCTCGACTCCCCTCCATGCCCATTATACGGGATCAGGGGAAACGCACGCACATCGTCAAAGAACACCTCATCTGTCCCCGGTCTGCACCTCGTCGAAAACGCCCACATCACCTCCCGATCGTCATACACATCGATGTCCTCCCCGACAAGCACAATCCGGTGGATCGTGTACCCGGCCTTGTGGTTGAAGATGAGATCGCCCACATCTTTAGCGAACTGCTTTGGTGTTGTTTGCATGGACCGCAGTTTGGGTGTGTCGATGCGCAACGCGACCCAGGTTACCTGCGAGATGAAGGGCGCGAAGGCGTCTAGGACGGGGAGGGAGGCTTTTTGACATAGCTTGCGGATTTCGGCGGCGGCGAGGGAGCCGATCATTGTGTGCTGTTAGTAGTAGCAGTTAGTATATACATCTATACAAGGTAAATGAGTTCGTAAGTGTAGGAGACGTACGGTTTCGTCGGTCAGTTTCCCGCAGGAGCTCATGGGGAGGATGGCATTGTCTCTGTATGTGATCTTGTCGACTCGATATTTCGGACAGAGATGTGTATCTCCAGGGAAGATGTACCTTTATACCATTAGCATACCCGACACCCCACTGTTTAAAAGAAAGAAAGAAAGACAAACCCATGCATCTCCCCAAACGGACCCTCATCCCCCGTCTCCGTAATCGACAGTGTCCCCTCCAACACAATCTCCGAAGTCGCCGGAACATAGATATCGTTTGTATCGCACTTCACCAGCTCAATCGGCTGTCCAACCATCGCACCGACATACTCCGCCTCGGAAACGCCATCCGGGATCGGCATGCTGGACGCCATGATCGCCGCGGGGGGAACCCCGAATGCCAGAGCCCAGGGAACATCGCGGCCCTCCTTTTTCCACATCTGGTGGATCTGCCATAGATGCTGGGGCTGGATGACCAGGCCGGTCAGGTGGTTCTTGTCGTGGACCATTGCGCGCGCGATGGACCAGTTTGTCCATTTGCCGCAGGGGGATTGCACGATATGCATTCCTGGTGTGCAGTGTAAGTAAGAATCTAACACTCGAGAGAGAGGGTTCCTAGTTGAAGTGCTTACCAAAAGTCTGGATGTATGCCCCCCCGTCAGATTTATGGATCATCGGCGCAGGAAGCTGCGTGAGATCAATCTGGTCTCCTTCTAGGCTATTCTGCTTACACGGCCCCGTAGGGACAACAGTCGGCGGAATCGGAGGCAGCTGGTCCGCTTCAAGCATCTTATCAAGGATATTCCTCATGCTAGCTGTTGGGGGTAGACCCAGATGGCGGGCGAGGCGGCCATATCGCTCGCTGGGTGAACTTCGGAGAGACGCCGGGGCGCCGAGGATACGGAAGAAGCCGTCTTTGGCGCCGAGGAGGTTGTTGAACAGCGGGGCCTTTTGGTCGTTCTCGCACACGAGGCGGGTGATTGCGGCTGCTTCGAGGTTTGGGTTTATGGGGGTGTTGATCTCGATCAGGTCGTTGTCTTGCTTCAGGGCCTCGACGAAGGAGCGGAAGCAGAGTTGGGGTGAAGACATGTTGACGCAGGTCTGTTTATGTTGGGAAACTGTTTGGATATTCAGGAGGTTTATATACTTCGCCGGCAAACCGGCTTGCAGACTCGGGCCGATGAGGCATTCGTACTGATGTCTCGGGCTCGGGCTCGGGGGCTCGGAGATGCTCGTCGTGGATCCGCAGCAGGGAATTGAAAGATTTTAGTAAAGTTGTGGACCCACAGAGTAGTCATGGTCTACAGAGTGCAATGAGCAGCTAATACTGCCCGAACAGCTGGATATTCATTGCCTGAACAGTTGGATATCCTCGTTACTAGAAACAGTCACGTGAGGTCCCGATTGGGAATCCGAGATATCCGAGCTGCACCGCTTTGACTTGCTCCAGTCCCTGCTTCACCTCGTGGGCATGTATCTACATTGTATACTCGATAATAGAGTGTTTGGTTACGACTAGGTAGGGCTGGCATATTTGAAGAGCTAGAGTCAGTTGCATGGGAATGGTATCTTGGCCACATGGACTCCCCGAATAGCATCGAACGGCAAGAGATCGACCGCGTTCTTCGCCTCAAACGCAAGCAGCGGGAATCAAAGGCCTGCTATCCCTGTCGCCAGCGGAAAGTCAAGTGCGATGGCAGCCAGCCCTGCAGGACTTGCGTACGGCGGGACCACCCCCTGATTTGCGCCTACAATGTCGAACAGACTCGGAAGAAGGCTGCACATTCCAGCCAGGGTAATATAACAGACAGAAATAGAAATAATGCACAGCCGTCTCGCAGTGCAGATGCCGGGCCGAGCTCCCTGGACAGCCCTCGGAGCTCGGCGCAGAACCACGACAGCTACGTCTTTTCCGGGGATAACTCGCTGGTCTCGATACTGCACCAGCAGGACCCCGAGGGGACCATGGCTCGCGAGGCTACGTCTGTCCTGGGCCTGCACAACACGTATCTGAGCTATCCGTTCATCGAGTCCAAGACGCCGCATGACCGGTGGGTGGCTATTCTAGATATCCTCCCTCACCGAGACGAGGTTTTAAAGTACGTCCTCTTAACTGTGATTTACTGTCCAGTTGCTTATTGAAGATTCTTTCATTTCTACCGCATATGTGCATACCCGTTCAACCCGATCCTCGTCGACGTGGACAAGTTCGAGTCCGACATCTGCATCTATCTTAGCACGTATGCTTCTGGAGAGCTGAGCGACCGAGATAAGATATCGGAGCAATGGACGTCAGGGAGATCTGTTGGCCATATAAGTCTCCTTCTAGCGACACTGGCAGCCGGTGCTCACTTCTCTGACATGGAGAACCCCCAGCGCTCAGAACTGTGCCAGGACTTTGGTAAGTAGACCATGCCATTTGCTGCCAGCTACTTACAGATCAGCTCGCCGCTCTTTCCAGGCTCTGCGTCTTGCAAACTTCCTGCTTCGGCCGTCGCTGGATGTCGTCCAGTCTCTCCTCATTCTCGGCAATACGCTCCAGAATAATGGCCAGTCCGATGCAGCCTGGGCCTTGCTGGGGACGACGGTCAGGCTGGCTCAGACTCTGGGGTTGCATACAGAGAGAGGCATCTCGCACTGGCCTGAACACGCAAAACAGAAAGCTAAACTACTATGGTATGATCCTGTCTTATAAAACAGTACTGTCTAACCCACCCAGGTCAATGACAGTCTGGCAAGACAGCCTCCTTAGCCTCTGCTACGACCGCCCACCCATCGTCTCCAACATACGCTGGACACCAGAAGCGATATCATCCCCACGGTTGGAACTCTCATACGTCAACCTCATGCACTACTTCTGCTGGGTAGGCTTCGAGATTATGAAAATAGAGGAAATCCCCGAACAGCCAAACCACAACCTCACCCTGCTCACCAATCTCGACAGCACATTCAATCGAGCACAAACACACCTCCTCAACCGCCAAAACTGCAGAAATCTACCGCAGCATCTAGAACATCTCGCACTGCGCATGCACGTCTCCTTCATCGCCTCTGCGCTCTGTCGACCGGCAATCAAGACACCCCCGACCCCGACCCCGGGACATCTAAACGAAGATCCACGGCTGGTATCCCTTCGATCCCGGGCGCGAGAGAGCCTCATCACGGCCTCGCGCGCGTTCCTCGATTTCCAGGCTCTGTCTGTTGTGCCGCTGAGGACGTGGTCGATGGTTCACACGGTGCTCAGCTCGACGCTGCTTTTCTGCACGTGGCAGGAGACGAGGGACGATGGGGAGTGTCGGGACTTGCAGCAGAGAGTTATCGAGGTGTTCTCTGGGGCTGGGGCTGGGGCTGGGATGGAGACGGGGTCGGATTATAGCCAGTGGCTGTCAGCGAGACATATCCGGGCGTTGATTACGCTGCGGCAGACGCTCAGGAAACGGAGTGCTCAAGAGACAGGAACTGATCAGAATGAACAGACGCATGTAGCTGGTTTTGCGGGTTTCCAAGCCGGCGATGGACCCCAGAATATGATGTCGATGGGGGAGCTGTCGTATAATGAATTGTTTCCGGGATTGGACTACGGGTGAGTTATGCAAGTGATATAATATTATATTATACGGTCATTGCTAATGGAGAAGGTTCCCTGTTCCTGGTGAAATGGACTTCTCGCCAGTGACGTACCTTGACTCCATTATGAATGGTATGTATGGGCCACATGGACATGAGAGCCTGCTAACAGGACAGTTCCACTCTTCGACTTTCCAGAAGAGTCCTAGTCACGGCCTGAATAGACTATATAGACACTTGTCAGGCTTCCGACTGATCCGTCTCCATCTCGGATCCTCGGACCCTCGGATTTGCTTCGGTCTCGGTCTCGACCTATGGACAGTATCAGTTCCTGTCGGTTTCCCGATTGCAGTTTGGCTGAAAAGTCTGAATCGGCTGAGAATGATTATACGGACCGATTGGTACTTATATAAAGCCTCTGAGACCCATACCTTACGCAACCAGCCTCCATCACTCTCACTATAATCTTTAACACAATGCTACCCAATTTCTTCAACAGCACAACACCCCAATCCAACCAACAATCCCCAGAGCCAATGAACACAGAAACCAAACCCCGCAAGCGCATCGTCGTCGCAATAACCGGCGCAACCGGAGCCATAATGGGCATAAAAACACTCCTCGCCCTGCGCCATCTCAACATCGAAACCCACCTCATCCTCAGCAAATGGGGCGAAGCCACCCTAAAGCACGAAACCGACTACAAACCATCAGCCCTCAAGGCACTCGCCGCGCACACACACAGCATACACGACATGGCGGCGCCCATATCCAGCGGGTCATTCAAGGCGGACGGGATGATAATCGTGCCGTGTAGCATGAAGACGCTGGCGTCGATCAACTCGGGAGTCTGCGACGATCTGATCTCTAGGACTGCGGATGTGATGCTGAAGGAGAGGCGGAGGGTTGTGCTTGTGGCGCGCGAGACGCCGCTGAGTGAGATCCATTTGAGGAATATGCTGGGGGTGACGAGGGCCGGGGCGGTGGTGTTTCCGCCTGTGCCGGCGTTTTATATTCGGCCGGCGAGTGTGGAGGAGCTGGTGGAGCAGAGCGTGGGGAGGATTTTGGATCTTTTTGACCTCGATACGGGGGGGTTTGAGCGGTGGGGTGGGAAGTTGTGTACTTAATTGCATTTTATAGTATAATATTGTTATGTTCGGAATCGGTCCTCGGATGCTGGAGCTCGGATCAGATTGGAGTTACCCCTCATCCTGGACTGGGTATAAAGAGTCTGGCATGTCGTCCCTGCAATAGATGTCTATCTATATCAAAATGTTCTACGAACCCGGCGTGACAGACCATGGCCTCCCCCACGATCCCTTCAAGGTAAGCCTACCAACCATAATGCCCATACTCTATACCCATCCCGATAACAAACAGGCCTGCGTAATCCCCCGCCCAATCGGGTGGATATCAACCCAAAGCCCATCAGGCACCTCCAACCTGGCCCCCTACTCGCAATTCAACAATCTAACCTTCGACCCGCCGTACGTGATGTTCTCCTCGAACCAAACCGCCACAAACAGCCGCAAAGACACCGTCATAAACGCCGAGTCCACCGGCCAGTTCATGTGGAACCTAGCCACCTACCCCCTCCGCCACGCCGTCAACATCACCGCCGAGCAAGTCCCCTACGGGGTCGACGAGTTCACGCGCGCAAATCTAACCAAGGAGCCTGCCTCCAAGGTAAACTGCCCCATGGTCGCTGAGAGTCCTGTGAAGTTCGAATGCGAGTACCACACGACCATCCGGCTGCCGGGGAACCCGCCGATGGGGACGGTGGATGTGATTATTGGGAGGGTGGTGGGGGTGCATATTGCGGAGAGTGTGCTTACCGATGGGATCCTGGATGTGCGCAAGACGGAGCCGATTGCGCGGTGTGGCTACTATCAGTATACGGTTGTGAGGGAGACGTTTGATATGGTGATTCCGGGGATGAGTGAGGACGTGCTGTATGGGCTGGAGGGGAACGCGAGGAGGAATAAAGAGAAGCATTTGAAAGATACGGAGAATTAGGCAGATGACCTGAGTTGTTGATATCGTGGACAGTACTATAGATATTGAATATCACCGGGATAAGTATACTTCCTACTTAGTGGCCAGTACAGGAGACTCGCCCGCTGGTGTACTGCACCTGCCATTCGGGCTGATATGCAATTAACAATAAGTTAGCGTCAGGCGTCCAGGATATGTAACTCGCACTTGGTCTGCCACGAGTCATTTGAGACAACATCCAGAAATAACAAGTAAAAGCCGCGTAATGCTCCAACGTCCAGCCGAACTCTATCTAGATGCATCGACTATCGGCGAGAGCAGAGCCGACACCGATGGGTTGGTGATGCTGGCTTAGGGCTCGGAGAACATCTCGCCTGTTTGGAAATAAAAGTGCCAATCATGTCGGCATCGCGGGCTTCGATCCCCGACTTTGCTAAACTTGGAAGCATCGATGTTCTTGGCGAAGGATGAGGAGAGATGCCGAGAGGAAAGTCCAAGAGTGCGTGTACTGTATGTTGGATGAATTGTAGTATATGGTTTCTATACAAGCTAGGAGAGAGGCATAGTATCGCGTCGTCAGCTTGATCGACAAGCTTATTCCCAACCATATCTCGCCTCAGATTCTAATCTTAGCAACCTATGAGCGATATTGGAGTAATCTGGATCAGTCTGCCGTTGACTGCTCTCAGTCTCCCAATGTCGTGCGAGTTATTCGTCAGCCAGAGGCTGGTTAGGGCTTGCCACATATAAAAGGCCATACTTCTGCCATAAAGGCAGTACAATAACAGTTCATCAAAGATCGTTAGCAATCCCATCCAATATTCACTCTACAATGCGCATCTCTTCTCTCTTCACCGGCCTTCTGGGTCTGGCTACCATAGTCTTCGCACACCCCGGCCACGATATCAAGGCCGAAGCTGCCGAACGTGCCTCTGCCTTGAAGGGCATACACACTCGAAGCCTAGACAAATGCTCTACAGAGCCCAACGCCCACACCATCGAAGCCGCCAACGTCGCCCGCCGCAAGACCATGCTGCATAGAATCCGCCAGGCGCGTGGTCTCACCGGGCCTGTCCTCCAACGCGACCTTGCTCCTTTGAACGCAAGCCACGCATCAAACCTATCAGTCACACCGTCCACAGACCCAGCAACGCTCTTCCAGTCCAGCGGATCTTGTATCCTCGCCGAAGACACCACCCAAGGGCCATACTGTACCACCCCATACCCAAACAGACTCCAATTATCCATCTGACAAGAAAATAGACGTCTCCGGCGAACTCATCCGCCGCACCCTAACCGAATCTCAGCAAGGAATCCCCTTATATCTAGACATCCAACTCGTCGACAGCAGCACCTGCGCCCCCGTGCCCTCGATCTGGGTCGACCTTTGGAGCTGCAACGCCACAGGGGTGTACTCGGGGGTCAGCGAAGCCGGAAACGGGGTTGGAGAAAACGACCAGGCCAACCTCAGCCGCACTTTTCTGCGCGGGCTGCAGCAGACAGACGACGCGGGGGTCGTGCAGTTCCACACCCTCGTTCCGGGCCATTATGCGGGGCGCGCGAACCATGTTCATATGCTTGCGCATGGGCACGGGACGAGCGTAAACACGAACAATGGAACACTGAGCGGGCTATACGCGCCTGATTCAATGCGGAGCGCACAGATTTTCTTTGACCAGGGCCTGATTTCGGACGTTGAGGAGACCGAACCGTATGCGGGCAATGGGGTTAAGCATACCGCGAATGTCGAGGACTTTATCCTGCGGCAGGAGCTGGATGGGGGCATTGATCCGTTTGTGGACTGGGTGTTGCTGGGCGAGGATATTCGGGATGGGGTGTTTGGGTGGATTAGGGTTGCGTTGGATAAGGAGGCTGAGGCGGAGGATGTTGCCCCTGCGGTGTTTCGGACTGGGGAGGGAGGGGTTGAGAATGAGGACTTTAGTTGGCCTGCTGGAGGGCCGCCTACGCTTCCTACGCCGTGGTGATGTGATGTCGATACGGATGTGGGTGTCGGTATGGAAGTAGTGGTGGTGTTGACTCCGGCCATACCAACATAATCACCTGCGATGGACGAGTCAGTTAGAGACTTGGAAAGTTAGTCAAGTCAACATGTCTTGTCAAGTTATTTTTCAAAGTCTCAATGGTTATGTTCAAGCTGCTGGCAGTGGACTGGTTTGTAGGTGCCAAAGCAACGCAAAGCCATTCCAGGGAAATGGTTATAAGCCAATATTAGTACAATATTACAGAGAACAATAGAAAGAAAGACTGTCCGTTCTGTTTGCCGTAGTTATATACGCGCCGAAGCACTGGCAGTATCTGGTCCTGCTTAATATGGGGCGCATCTCTGATCAATACGGCAGCCTGTAAGCGTCTGTAAGCGACCGGTGCTTGAGATAGCAGTAGAGGACACTCCAGATAGAGAGAAACAATAAAGGTTGTCTCGGCCAATGTAACATGTACAGATAACTGTCATATAAATGACACAGCCAAGAACGAGTGGATGTACCAGTCTATCTTATCCTTAGTTACTGAGTAGCGAGCCAGACTGCCATCTGAAGGACGCGACCGCAATAATAAGTTGATGTGGAATGTGCATGCATAGTTGCATGCCAGGGAAACCAATGGACAAGACTGTATGTAAGAACTCGAAGTTGGCCCATGGTTACATGGTCCATAGACTGGCCCATAATTTGACCCATATTATGAGCCATAAACTGCCATAACTGTTGATCGCACAGTTCCTTGAATCCTTGGTGCCTGTGGTGGCGACTTGCCCTAACTCGACCAGCCACTCACCCTGTGCGCCTGCAGGCTCAAGGGCCAACTAAGGACTCGATGCAGTGCAACATCAAATGCGTATCAAGATTAAATGCACAACCCTCGATGGAGCCCATGCCAGGTCGTGTTACAGAGTGAGACCGCCAGTGGGAGGAATGGAGGCTGGTCCACCGTGCAGCGGACCCCTGACGATCTCTCCACCACACACGAATCACCCCGACATTCGCCCTTTATTCGCTCTTTATTCGCCTTTATTCGTCATTAATTGGCCGTGTTATTTTGGTCCTGCTGCCACGGCCACTCAGAGACCGCTGCCCCCCGGCAATCTCCGCCTGTGCTGTGCCCAGAATCCACGATGCTGCTCCCAGAATGTCCCTTAAGACGCCGCATCCCTTGATGGCTCGCGTTTAAACAGACCAGATCCAGCATCTCTGCTGCTCGCCCTCACCCAGTCATTCTTTCAATAGCGAGCATGCTGTCCTCTCTTTCCCGCGCCACAGCCCTTTCGCTGGCGGCGCTGTCCTGCCTCACTGCCTCAGTCGCCGGCCAGGCGTTTGAGCGACTGAGGGCCGTGCCCGACGGTATATCCTGATCTGGCGATAAGCGATCCTATACTAATGACGATTGTAACTAGGCTGGCGATACGATGGCACGCCCTCCTCCAACCAGCCGATCCGCCTGCGAATTGCCCTGAAGCAACAAGACGAGCCCGGCTTCGAGCAGGCCCTGCTGGACATGTCGACCCCCGGCAGCGCCAACTACGGCAACCATTACCGCTCCTATCGCGAGATGAAGGAGCTGCTCATGCCCAGCGCCGACTGCACTGCCTCGGTGCGCCGCTGGCTGCAGTCCGCCGGCGTCTCCGAGTACGAGCAGGACGCCGACTGGATCAACTTCCGCACGACCGTCGACCAGGCCAACTCGCTGCTCGACGCCGACTTCCTGTGGTACACCACCACCGACGACAACGAGAGCGATGCCCGCATCCTGCGCACCCTGCAATACACCGTGCCCCCGTCCGTGGCCGAGCACATCAACATGGTCCAGCCGACTACACGCTTCGGCGGCATGCGCTCCAACCGCGCGACGATGCGAGCCAAACCAGCCTTCTTCGAGACGGGCCGTATGATCCTCGAGGCCATCGCCGCCGGCACCCTCGACCACTGCAAGGACGCCGTCACCCCCGGCTGCCTGTCCAACCTGTACAACACCTTCGGCTACATCCCCGACCCCAAGCGCGGCAGCAAAGTCGCCTTCGCCAGCTTCCTCGAGCAGTACGCGCGCTACGACGACCTGGAGGAATTCCTCGAGAAATACGCCCCCCTCTCGACCGGGCAGAACTTCTCCGTGATCCCCTTCAACGGCGGCCTCAACGACCAGTCCTCCACTGAAGACAGCGGCGAAGCAAACCTCGACCTGCAGTACCTCCTCGGCGTCAGCGCCCCCCTGCCCGTCACCGAATTCACCACCGGCGGCCGCGGCAAGCTCATCCCAGACCACAGCTCGCCAGACCCCGCCGCAAACGACAACGAGCCCTTCCTCGACTTCCTCGAGGGCATCCTCAAGCTCGACCAGCAGAAACTGCCGCAAGTCGTCTCCACCAGCTACGGCGAGAACGAGCAGACCGTCCCAGAGCCCTACGCCCGCTCCGTCTGCAATCTGTACGCCCAGCTCGGGTCGCGCGGTGTCTCTGTGATCTTCTCCTCCGGCGACTCCGGCGTTGGCTCTGCATGCGCTACAAACGACGGCAGAAACAAGACGCACTTCCAGCCTCAGTTCCCGGCTTCATGCCCCTGGGTGACCTCCGTCGGCGGGGTGAACGGCTCCCTCCCCGAACAGGGAATCTACTTCTCCTCGGGCGGGTTCTCGGATTTCTGGACCCGGCCTAAGTACCAGGATGCGGCGGTGGGCGCTTATCTCTCGCAGCTAGGGAACAAGCAGGCGCAGTACTTTAACCGCAGTGGCCGTGCGTTCCCTGATGTTGCGGCGCAGGCGGAGAACTTCGCTGTGGTGGATAAGGGGCGTGTTGGGATGTTCGATGGCACGAGTGCGTCGACGCCGGTGTTTAGTGGCGTTGTGGGCTTGCTGAACGATGTGCGTCTTGCGGCTGGTCTGCCGGTGCTGGGATTCCTGAACCCGTGGCTGTACAAGGATGGGTTCAAGGGGTTCAATGATATCGTGGATGGAGGCAGTACCGGGTGTGATGGCAATGATCGGTTCGGGGGCCCTGACAATGGCAGTCCGGAGATTCCTTATGCCAGTTGGAATGCCACCAAGGGCTGGGATCCTGTGACGGGGTTGGGCACGCCGGACTTTGCGAAGCTGAAGGACCTGGTGCTCAAGGCTTGATTACGTTCGCTACTTTCTTAGACTGCGTAGAGTATCTAATATCGGTATATGCATTCTATTTCATAGAGTATCATAATATTGATCAGTATATGCGTTCTATATGTAAACATCGTCTATGTGCCATGTACCATATCCAATTTATATCCAAAGCAGCCCCAGCAATAACCACAAATAACCAAAATAACCAACTCGGAGCGTCCTCGACGAACTGGTCTCCCCCGGCTGCGGCGGCGCAACATAATACGGCAGCTTCGGATCCTCAACCGGCCCATCATCCAGCCCTCTCCCCTCATTCCCACCCTCACTCGTCCCATTCCCGCCCTGGACAGCCGCAACCGCCTGCCCAGGCACCTTATTCGGCCTCGCCAACATCCCCTCCTCCTCCGCCGTCTCAATCGCATCCCACCAGACCGACGCCATCTCCTTATACCCCTCGTCACTCGGATGCGTGCCGTCGACCAGCTGGCTCGACGTAATGAAGTAGCTCATCTCGGCCAGAATGACGCGGTCGCCCTGCGCGCGCCGCCGCGCCGCCACACTGCGGTATTCTTTGCTCAGGCGCTCGACGACCCGCTGGACGTGCGTGTTGGGGATCAGCGTGGACAGGATGATCGTCGTGTTGGGGATTCGGGCGAGGAGGTCGTCGATGAGTCGGTCGATGCGTTCGCCGGCGCCGGTGATGCGCACGTTTTGGATTCCGTCGTTTGTGCCGACACTAAGCCTGTTAGAACCCCAATTCTCAAAAAGAAAGTAGTGTGAGTAAGGTGCGTACTTGATCAAGATAACATTCGGCTGTAGAGGGGCCGAATCAACAGCCGCGTTTGCGACCTGCTCGATTGTTTTGCCGAAGTGGCCTTCGTTTTGCTGTATTCCATTAGCATCATCATCCATTCATCCGTTAAGGCTCAATATTCAAGTGTCGACGTACATTATCCTTCATCGTCCCATTCGCCAAACTCCCCACCATATCAACCTCCCACCCCGCGAACCGGAGCTGCTCGCGGAGGAACTTGCGGTACCCGTTCCCATCGCTGGACTGGTAGCCGACTGTTATTGAAGCGCCGAGGGGCAGGATGCGCAGGAGGAACGGCTTGGATGCGCGCGGGGCATTTTGTGTCCGACTGAGCGATGTGGTTGAGCTGGAATGCGGGGAGCAGAGGACGGTTGTGAGGAATGTGAGAAAAAGGAGTGCTAGGAATGTCGGTGGTGGTGGTGATGGTGATGGCACCGGGGAGAATCGGCGGATTCGCATACCTAAATGAATGGTTAGTATTGGAGTGAATAAGGGAAGGGGTGCTGATTGTTTTTATATATATATTTATGGCCCCGGGATCCGTGGTCGGTCAATGACGGTTCCTTGGTCTCGACAAGTAACTGCAGCAGATCACAACAGAATCAGGATGGTTATTGATGATTATTGAATGACCGCATCGTGATGGAACTGAATGAATAAAATTGAATTGAATTGTTTACCGTCCAGATCGGGGTCTTGGCGCTGCTGCTGGGGAAACTGATTCAGTGCATATGATTGGCTGGGCAGTACTCCGCTGGTGTATTCAATACAACAATACATATGGAAAGATATATATAGTTAACTATGGTATATCATTTAGAAATAGTACATGAATATTCCAGCAATAGAAGCAGTAAGTCAAGATGTCTAGACAACTATCTACCATTACCCGAATAAAGACATTTCACCACGGCATCGCTGCCATCGACCTTATCATAATCAGCGTACTGCAAAGGCGTCGTTCCAGAGTAATCTGCCCTGGAAACATCGCATCCAGCTGCCACCAGGGCCCTGGCCGTGTCTTGGCCAAACATGCACGCCCAAGACAGCGCTGTGTGGCCCTGGTCGTCAACCGCATCGACGTCCACCCCGAGGTCAATGAACCTCTGGACAAGTCCCGACGAGCCCATTTGTGCTGCATGAGAAAGCGGCGAGCGCCCTGAACCATCTCTGTGGCGTGCATTGGCCCCAGCATCAAGTAGCAGCTGTGCTGATTCCATGTAAGCGGGATACACCCGCGAGGAGTGTCGTACACACAAACTACGGATTGGATCGCGCACTTCATGTTCGGGCTGAGAAGGTCTATCCGTCTGAGCCCCTGCGGCAAAAGTCAACGGCGTCATCTGGTTGATGTCAGTCACGTCAGGCTGGGCGCCAGCCTCGAGAAGCATGCGGATAATGGCCGGACTGCCACATGTGGCGGCGTAGAACAACGCGGTCCGGCCGAATATATCGACGCTGTTTACATCTGCTCCGTGGGAGATCAAGCTGCGTACAGTGTGTGGATCGTCATAGAACGAAGCCCAAGAGAGAAGGGATAGCTGATATTGTGTGTCTTTGGTGTTGGGGTCGACCTTGGCTGCTAGGAGCATCTGCATTATCTCGGGCAGCCTTCCTATCGCAACAGCCACTGCAAAGGGCTGCATTTCGGGGGCCTGGTCAAATTGACTTGCATGACTGCAGATAACATTTGCAGTAATATCGGCGCCGGCCTTGATCAGGAACTTTAACGCCTTCGCTTTACTGCACCTAACGGCATCGGAAAGTATGAGGCTGTTGGACTCCCTGGAAGTGATGACTGGGCCCATACCGCTATCCTGAAGAAGTTCCACAGCTTCGAGAAATTCGTAATGCAGGGCGCTTTGGACAATAGATCTTGGGTCAAAGTCCGATAGCTGGACATGCTGAAGGAGGAATCTAAACGCCTCCATGTTGTGGCTCGTTACAGCCTCTTCTAGCAGAGCCTGGCAGTTAGGCATAATGATCGATGTTGGAGCGCGCCCAGAGAGAAGCATAGCTATGAGGATATTGGCCCTGAAGTGTCCATCTCGTACATTGTCCACGTAGGCGTCAATCTCCGATGAAGGTGCTCGGGCCATGATCTTGAGGAGCGTCCGATCTGACAGTCTGTCAGCGAATTGCAAGGCCGGTGTTCTTGCTATCTTCCTGTTAACAGCGATGATACTGGAAACATGGGGAAGCAGGAACTCAATGGCCCCCTCTCGTTGGTACCGAACTGCCTGTGAGAATGCCACATTGACGTTGTATTTGGCGTTGTCTCGACCAGCCTCATACAAGGGCAGCAGTCTTTCCAACTCAGACACATCTCCAATCGCCGCTGCGGCAGCCAGCAGTAGATCAGGCCTGCCGTATCCGAAAAATTTAATCCAAGCGTCGTAGAAAGTGCGCAGCACGGGACCCATATCCAATGCGTACTCGAGATAATTCATCTTCCCCCCGTGCCTGTAAATGGTTGTCGTCAAGGACGCGTCCTTCTGCAGGAGGATCTCGCAAATATCGCCCGAATTCTTCTCCAACGCAATGTGTAGCGGAGTCTCACCAGTGAAATTCCTAGCCTCAACATCTGCATTAAACTCGTCCAGTAGCAAATTCACGATATCCCGGCTTTTGATCTCGCACGCCACATGTAAAGCCGTGTTGTCCTGGTCTGTACATGGTGCATTCACCCCAGAGCCCGACTCAAGCAAGAACCGGATCAGGTCGAACAACTCGGGACAGGCACCTGTACCGTGTTCCGATCTCTCAATGGCATTTGATAGTGGACTAGATCCCCAAAAATTGCGCTGCTGGACGTCCACCCCCTTGTCAACTAGGTACTTAACCGCAGGCAGTGGGGACCGAATGCATGGCTTTGGTAGGTGGCAGCATCCTCGACATAGAACATTGAGTAAGGTATCGCCGAGCGCATCTGCTAGATGTATGTCTAAGCCGTTATCGATCAATCTATCAGTCATAGCCCGATTCCATGACCTGCGGCCGAATAGCAGACGAGACATATCGTGGAGGCTGATACTTGTGAAATCGGGCCCAGCGGCTAGAAGCAGATCCAAAGTCTCCATCGAGTCTGAATACACTGCCTGATCCACTGGAGTATACCAAGAGACTGCGGGACACCTTCCCTTGGGCCAGATGAGGTCTGGCGGAATGAGAGAGACGGTTTTGAGCAGGTCACGCAGGGTGTCCAAATCTCCAGCCCGACACGCAGATAAAAGCGCATTATATTCTTTCAGGGCAGCCGAGTCAACCGTTGTTTTCAACTCGTCGAGCCATTCGCGCTGCGTGAAATGGCGCGGCCGTGACTGTTCGTTCCTAAACCATAGGAGCACAGAGTCCGTCGCCACTCTGGCTTTCTCCTTTGATGCCATGTCTGCAATGTTTCGAAGGTCTTTGCAGGTGGCCGCGAAGGCCTTGAGGGACTTTCCGGCGAGACATTCTGCGATGTATATGCGAAGTTCTGCGGGGATATCGAGTAGGCTGGCTGGGTGCATGTTGATATTTAGTGTGCGAATAATAGATTAATGTTGTATGGGAACCGGTCAACGGTAGGTACTTGACCGATGTATTAATGGGAATTGTGCTTCTTTTATACTACACATGCTTTGTACGTCTTTCCATGTACTCGAGGATTCATCTTTGAAACTGTGAATGCGGATCCATGGACTCAGACAATGCGTCCATTGAGTTCGGATCAAAGAAGCCGGTTCTCTATTAAATTATTTGTTTAAATCTAACACTTGATAAACTCGGGAATATCAATCCAGTTGTGTACAGCCCTGGTCCCGAAAAACAACCAATCGATGCTATTGTTTTCAAGTAAAACCATCCTAGTTGAACTAGGCATGAAAGACTTATAACTGGATTTGAAGTACTGTTTTATGTATGGTAGAAGTCGTTCTCTATAATAGTAGAAGACCTTACAGATGGTAAGTCGTCTCCGGTTTGTGTGTGGGTGGACGTGAACCAACTGCCTCCAGTTAATTCAACGTTACCTGAGATAGCCCTTTGTCACAGGATTTCTTCATGCTTCGTCCTTGGCAGTTAATAGAGCAACTATTATGACCTCATATACTGCCGACCTGGTTATATCCCGCCGGGGCTCACATGTGAGGCCGACAGTGAAGAGCTGAAGCCCTAAATGTTGCCCCTGTCCGGCTCATTACATGGAATCGCAGTGAATATAGATATTACCAAGGTGTTCTGGCCCAGAAACCCCGAAAGTTGCGGCCTGTTTATTTGTAGAGCACGAATAATAGTTACGAATACCTGATGTAGTTGTAAATTCACCATATCCCAGTCCCCGATTAAGCTGTTATAAGAAGGCTAAATTATTCCCTCCATTGATCCACTTGACCCACTTCAATCTCATACTCAATCTATTCAATGCAGACGGTATGAAGCTCTCACCTGTGTTGTGGAGTTGGGTTCTCTCCAGCGTTGCTCAATATGCAGGAGCCGCAGCCATCACCACCCATGACACTGATAAATCAAGCACCACCACTATCCATGACCATGTCCAAAACGTCGACATCGTCAGGGTTGTTTCTACTAGCCTCTCCACTAGTACACTTCCTCCTGGTGATAGGACTTCTACCGAGACTTGTATCACTTATACCTCCGTGATCACCCACACCATCCTTCGTACTAAGAGTGATGCCGGCACCACCACCGCAACTACTATCACCGCGCAGCCCCAAGGCACTACAGGCACCACAACTACCAACGTAGCTGGAGCTGGCACTGGCGAAGCGGGTGGTGCAGGCAACACCGGCACTGCAAATGCACCTTCCGGTGGCTCCTCTACATCAAGCCATTCCAACGACAATGCCTCTGGTGGAGGGACTGGCGGCGGTAGCCAGCCTACAACCAACTCGCCAAACTCCGTGACACTCACTACTATGAAGACTACAGTTGATGCCCAGGGTAGCACCCAAGTTATTCCGGTTGTCATCACTGCGGCCCCAGCTGGCCAGGGAGGTAATACCCAGGGTAGCCCTAACCCTGGTACTACGAATAATGGTGCAGGCAACACTGCTACCACTACGGTCCCCGCTGGTCAGGGGGGCGCCCAGGGCAGTCATAACCCTGATACTGCGGCTGATGAAGCTGGCAAGACCACCATAGCCGGAGCAGCCCCAGTTGATATAGTCACAACCTCAACGGATAAACAAGGCAATGTGATACCTATAACCTTCCCTGCAGGGTCAGTCCCAACGACAACCGATGCCCAGGGAAATGTCATTCCTGATCTGGCAGCTGTCCAAACATTAACCACAACCACCGATAACCAAGGGCATGTCATTGGGGCTATCCCTGGCGGCGGCATCGCAAATCCGGCTCCAGGTACTACACAGGGAAATCAAGGAACTCTCCCTGAAGGCATCAATCCGGGTCCGACTACAACCAGGCCTCCTCTCCCTGAGGGGCTGGATCCCTCGGTCACTGCCATTTCATTCACCCTGTCTTCCCTCTCATCTGAGTTCCGCGACCTGATTCCAGAGTTCTCCTCGTGGGAAATTGACCCAGAGCCAACTCGTGAGACACGGATCATTGAGGGGCTCCAGAAGATCGAGGATGATATTGAGGATTTCGCCAAAAGGGTCGGCAAGAAGATAAGCCCCAAGTGTGCTGATAAGAGGAAACGGGGGCTATTCGACGGTCTGTTCGATCTGGCTGCCAACCTGGCTGCTGATGTGGCTGGCAATGCCCTTGACGCACTCATTGATGCGTTGAGCTGCATCTCGGACAACGTGAGGAAGCTGGGGGGTAATGTCACCAAGAGGAAGTTTAAGCTGGTCAAGAATATCATTTCGAGCTTGATGAACAGTGACAACCCCAAGAACCCTGAGAATCCCAAGAATCCCAAAGATCCCAAAGATCCCAAAGATCCCAAAGATCCCAAAGATCCCAAAGATCCCAAAGATCCCAAAGATCCTAAAGATCCGAAGAATCCCGAAGATCCCAAAGATCCCAAAGATCCCAAAGATCCCAAAGATCCCAAAGACCCCAAAGATCCCAAAGATCCGAAGAATCCCGAAGATCCCAAGAATAACCCTACAAACAACCAAGAGTCTACAAAGACGACAACTTCCAGCTCGTCCTGCACGCCCGATCAAACGGCACATCATGTAACTATTCGCTGCGAGCCAACATCGAGTGTTGTTGGCAAGTCGACGGTCACAACCACCACCTGCTCGCCATCAACCACCATAACAACAACTGGATGCACCGTCACAGACACCACCACGACTGTCACCGAGACTGCAACCCCATCTGCCATTATCTGCGAGCGTGGATCCTGCCCCGGCGACGGTGACGCATGCGACAATGCAGCAAATGGAACGCCCGGATGGCTGACCGTCGAGTCGCCGGCGTGAAGGGGCTGTGGGGATGCACGTCTGTGGTGATTGTATCGCGGAAGGGCTTCTACCTGTCGCACATGTACGAGGGGCCCGTCTTCATAGAGCGAGATGAGCAAACAAAAAAGGTCGTCCTGTCGCCAGAGGCCTTCTTTGAGAGGTGGACCATCAATGCACTGATGAACGGTGACTCTGAGTCTCAACAGTTGGACCCGATCAAGAACTTGATTGGGACTGGTGCCAACCCCGGTCCGCTGCATTATACTCTGTCACCTGAGATCTTCATCATGTCGCCGTATGCAAGAGGCACCTCAGGATCCTTGAGGTATACCAAGCGGATTGACTGGCTGGCAGACCAGCTTCACAGCCATCTTTACCCAGCGCCCCAGGCTGATTCATATGGCCAGGAGCCTGTCCTAGTAGGCTATGAGGTAACAGCGATGGAGGTAGCCGCTAACCCGAGTTCCCCTCCGGGAAAGATCATTGCGGAAGCCTCATTGCTAAACCACTGGGTGCAGGAAGGGGATAAGATGGTTGCATCTGGCCGCTGGCGGATGTGGGTTGGTGGGAAGGAGACTGGCAATCTGGAGTTTTTGGTCCGCGACTCTGCTACGGGGGGTACCAATGCACGCGTGAAGAGACTGGACGGAGGGGGTAAAGCCCTGGTGTGCCCTACTCCTACTGTCACAACCAGCAAGACATCGACATCGAAATCGACATCAACAACTAGCAAGAGTTCAACAACTAGTAGCCGTACGACATTGACCACAACGACGAAGACAAGCTCCAAGTCAACCTCTACAACAACGAAGACAAGCTCGACGTCAGCCTCTACAAAGACGAAAGATAAAGATACCCCCACTAATGACCCATCCCTGATCAAGGCTTCAGGATGCAGAGACGACCACATCTACCGGCCAAAAGTAACCGCAGACCCAGAGTTCGCCAAAAAGGTAGCCAAGATGTGTTCTAGCGAGGTCCCCGCGGGTGCCACCAACGCCGATGGCGACTACAGCTCCGCGTATTCATGGTATGTGGGCAAGGACGACGAGGGATACTCCTATATAGCCGACATTTGGTGGGATCCCCCTAAGCAGTGTGGAATGACGCAAAACCTCCTGAAGCCAATGGAGGACTGGGACTGCGAGAGGATCATGCGGGAGAACTTCAACAGGGCGTGTAAGAAGGGGCTCCAGGCTGATGAGATTGGCAAAGGTCGTGGTGGGTTTATTAAGATTGGCTGTGTTTATTATCAGTCGTATCTGTCGAAGAGAACTGGCGTCTTCCGACCAAGTTGGCCGGACGATAACATGAGCTCCGACGTCTGGGGAATATTTTCCACCTCCTAAGTGGGTTAGATTTACTGAGTGGGTGTTTACTTTAGTTTTGTGTGAAGTGATCGTGTATACTTCAGTAAAGATACATGCCAGTGTGGTGTTGAAATACAATTAAATACATGATACCAATCTCACAAGCTATCACATCTGAGTAGTTACAGTTAACGACACATAGTTGAACTTTATCGAGCATAAACTGCTGGGTGGCTGGAATACAGGGCCGCAAGTACAGCATCATTCTCTGCCAGCTGCAACGGCGTCCTCCCCTGACCGTCAGTGACAAACGGACTACAGCCGCCATACATCAGTGCAGAAACCATAGACGCATCCTGTCTTTCAGCAGCAACATGTAGCAGTGTCCTCTCATTAGCCCGGTGCATGCCGGTATTTGCTCCATGCCTGATAAGAAGCCACGCAACGTCAGCATGGCCATTCTGTACAGCCCAGGAGAGCGGCGTTTCTCCCTGACTATCAGCCGCATCCACGATAGCTCCAGCCTCCAGCAAAGCTTCGACAACGAGAAGTTCACCTTGGATGGCGGCCACACTGAGCGGAGTCTGATGAGCTTTATTTCGCTGATTCACAGCTGCCCCGTTCTCGATTAGGGTACGCACCATCTTGTCGCTGCCAGAGGATGCAGCGCAACACAGCGGAGTATTCCATTTGCTTGGCCCGTACGCGTTGATATTCCTCTTCGGACCGACTCGCAAAAGAGCTTTGAGGATTCCTTTCTCTGTGCCCTTGGCCGCTGTACGTAGAAGCTTGCTAGTGACGTTTGCCCGTGCTTCCAACAGTTGATACACCGCAGACGCATTGCAGCTCAACACAGCATAGTCAATAGCTGCCTCACCAACAATGTCTGTAGCATTCAGGTTAACCTGCCTGTGTATTAACTCTCGCACAACGTCTGCATTGCCGGTATCAGGATCATCGTCGGCACAAGCACGAATCAACGCCGTTTCACCATCAAGCGATTTGGCATGCAGGTCAACGCCTCTCTCAATCAACCTCAGGGCAATATCGCTATACCCATGGTCAATTGCACACATCAGCGGAGTATGCGTTCCGAAGGGAGTATCCAGCGTTAGATCATTGTCGATCAGCAAGTGGGCTATTTCCTCACACCCATCGTCAATGGCTGCAAAGAGAAAAGCATGGTCATCTTCGACTGCCAATTGCATGTCCTTTATGTAGTGTATAATTGCCTCCGCGGTGCCCTGGTTGTCAGCACTCATTGCATCCACAAACGCCTCGGTCAGAGCCCTCGTAAATTCCTTCTTCGAGGGCCTGCTCTGTATGTACTTCTGAACGAGCAGGGAGAAAACCTCCCCGGTTAGGGCCACAGCTGCGTCAGTTAGTGGTGTGGAATTGCTTTTGGTTTCCGGAGTGTTGTCAAAATCGGTGGATGGGAGGAGAAGCCGGATTATGCCTTCAGCACTCGATCCACGCTTGATTGCAGCGTGTATGGCAGTGAGTTTCTGGGGGTTCTTGTAATTGACGTTAGAGAAACCTCCTTCATTAAGAAGGAATTCAACTACTTGTTCTCTCCCTGCTGTACACGCCGCCATCAATGCTGTGGCTTCATAAGCGTTCGAATTAATATCAACGACGTCGCTGGAAATCATAGTCTGCATGGTGTCTATATCTCCGGCAACCACAGCGCCCTTGAAGAGGAGATCATAGCAATCCATCCTTTTCAGATGGTCTAAACAATTTTGATGAATGAATTCAAGATACCTCGTCCAGCTTTGCTCCAAGGCCTTTAGCATGAATACCCTGAACGAGTAGGCATCCGTGTCTAGAGAGAGACCCGCATTCACCAGAGCTGCCAGAATAACAGGCGTCTGTTCCTTTCTCTGGGATAGGGCATGTAGTGCAGACTGGCCGTTGACGGGGTTTTGGTAGTTTGGATTCGCCCCCCTGGACAATAACAGCTGTACCATTTCCTTCGTTCCCTCCTCACAGGCTATATGCAGGGGGTGGTAATCTTCATCACATGGAGAATTGGTGATCCGATTATCGTGCTTTAACAGAAGGTCGAGAATCTCGGCTTCCTCGCGCGAACTCTTCGTAGCCTCGAAGAAGCAATACGCCACTGGGGTTTGTCGAGCCGAGTTAACATGGTAAGGGCTGATGCCATGATCCAACAGCACCTTGACATCCTCCCTCGTCCATTCACTATCCGTACAAGCCCTGTGAAGCAGGTTGTCTTGTTTCTCGGACAGTATCTCCAGGTTCAGGCCTTGCATTATCTCTCTCACAATAGCCTTGGGCGCCAGACGGATAATCTCTGCGGTGCAGTCAAAGTCGTATCGTCGTAGGCTTGCACCGGCTTTTATCATCCTCCGGATGATATTAATATGCCCGTTCTCAATGGCGGCAAAAAGAGGGACCATGCTATATTGTCTCACCAGGTCATGGCTTGGGTCGGGTGGGATTCCGGCGTCGAGGAGGATACGCAGGGAACGTTCGAAACCGAATGTACAGCAATGTATCAGAGCCGCTGCTTGTCGTTCCGGGCTGCGTTTTATGGCCTTGAGGCTGCCTTTTAGGATCCGAAGCATAAGCTGTTCTCCGTCTTCGTTGTCGGTCTTCGAGAGAGCGTATTGTAGTTCAGACATCAGAGCACTACCTGCAGCTGCTCCAGCTTTCTTCGGGACTGTATTCTTATCATCGAGCTTATAGAGCTCTTCTGTGACAAGTCGGTTGGCCCTTTTTGATACTCGGGCAAACGCTGCTCGGCTTGGAAGACTCAGGTGCTTGAAGACAGATAAGATCATCTCGGTTGGGAGGTCCATGATATTCCTAGCCATGGTAGCGGTGGTTAGCTGTATAGCACACAGTTATTCAAAGCAAGAGATACCAACTGCCTTGACAGATATTGCGTCGGCGGGGTATCGAATATCAAAGTAATGTTAACTGCACTGGAATAGGACAGGCATGATGCCTAATTTAAAGATCTTTTGGGTAAGAAATGCATTGTTTGGTCTTGATTCACTCGCTCTTCATTATCAGTACAATAAGGCCTGTAACTGGACCTTTATACTCTGCTTTATTTGCAAATGCAGCCAATGACTGTTGTTTTTGGACGCACCATGAGAATCCTGTGGACAGCCGTCTAGAACAGCACAATAAGGTTAATAGAATGGCTAGTAAATCTTTATTCTGTGGGGCTGATTTGTTTATCAGTTGAACTATACAACTGCATTCACTGTTATCTTCACTGTTATTATTTTGTTCATACCTGCCACTGCCATCGCAGTATTTGGTGTCTATACCTGAGCTGGATTTGTCAGGCATTCTATTACTTTCCGCACTTGCCCTGAATACTCTCGTTGTAGATATAGCTGGAGGTTGCATTCACCGGGAGCTGTAGTTACCTGCGGATATTGAAGTATACATATAGCTGTGTGCAAGGAGTATACCATTTAAATACCATTTACCGTCTGCCTACAATGAATTCACTTTCACATGTTTTTAATTGTTTTATTTCTATTTTATATCCTCCCACTCTAGCACATCGGTATAACCTAGGATAGAATCAGCATCTAACCCACCCAAACTCCACGAAAGCAAGTTAGAAAAGAGACATTAAACCGCTAAGCTTCTAGACATCTTCATGGGCAGCTGCACGAATGATATCAGCGATAGCCGTAAATGGAAAAGAAGGCTGGCTACACAGATGCAGCGCCGTATTGCCACGCATATCCTGATGAGACACATCGCAACCAGCATCAACAAGCAGCTTCACAATCTCAATCGACCCTTTCTCACTGGCATAAGACAACGCAGCCTTCCCAAAGATACTACCACAATCCAAATCCACCCCACGACTAATCAGCAACCTCACAACAGCCGTCATGCCCTCATTAGCAGCATGGATAAGCGGCGTGCGCCGCAATTTATCACGGGCATTCACATCTGCCCCATGGTCAATCAGACTCTCAACAGCAGCATACTGCCCCTTCTGACTCGCCAGTATAATGGGGGAAGTCCCACTCATCTCAGCATCCGTGCCGTTGACATCACATCCAGCCATCAGCAGCAGGGTAATGATCCGCGTGTTCCCAGCCTTGGCTGCATAATGGAGCGCAGTTAGCCCCTTTGAATCCTGGGCGTGGATATCGGCGCCGCGGGCTAACAGACGACCGGTTACCAATGCTGAGGACCTGTAGTCTTGCCCGCCTACTGCCTCCATGAGTGCGGATACCCCTGCCACCGCGCCATTTGGGTCGATGCCGCCGTCGAGGAGGGTAGAGACGGATTGGACGTGGCCGTTGGCGCAGGCGCATAGTAGGGCCTGGACTCCGAGGAGGGGGTCAGCTTTGCTATGCTTGAGGAGATCTGGGAGCAGAGACTGCATCAACGGGTCCTGGTCCGGGGAGTTAGCGGCGCATTTGAAGATCCATAGTTTTTGGGTAGGGAGTAACTCGTCGAGGACCGATGGGGAGAGCTTCTCGATGACTGTACTTGAATTGATAAATATATTCAGGCTTTGAGGTGATAGGTGGCTGCATATTTCGTTCACCAGTTCCATCGGGAGCTCGAATAGACCAGACATGCTTGCAGATGTGGATCAACGTATCGTCAAGGAATCAGGAAGGATGTCGAATTGAGTCGAGGATACTCAAGTCCCAATCGTATTAGGGGCTTGGGCTGCTATTTGTGTATGATATTTCCAGTTTTGCGCATTGGGCAGGCATAAAGAACAACTGACCCGAAACAAGAGACATTCAAGATAAATTCTTTGTACCACTACCTTCAACATTGATTCAAGGCTCTCAACTTGAATATTGGAGAGATGAGTCTGTGGACTTGATACCAAGGCTGAGCATAAAGGGCCTTGTAGGCCGCAGGGACAAAGACTACCACGCAGTCAATATGATTGAAGGTTTATGTTGAAGTCCTGAATCAACTCTTATTGTAATACCCCATTTTCTGGGCTGAATGAGTTCGTTATGCTTTGAAACTGAGTTCGTGCTCGCGATAGTGGATTGGGGTATAGGTAGGGTACGGCAGGGCACGGAATCGTGTTGTGATTAGACTACGGAATGGTAATGGCCATTTATACCTGTAATCCGGCTTATTGTATTCACCTCCAAATTATATGGGCATTGGAAATATGCAAAGCTCTAGGATATCTCGGTGTTGGCAATATCTCACCGAGCAGTCTCGCCACGTTCGGTGCCATCGCCGAACATCCACAACACCACGGGTCTATATGTTGAACACTGCAAAAGGATCTTATATTCATTTCTATAACGTGGTTGATTGGAAGTTAATTGAGTTAGGTATGCGTCTTTGTCAAATTCCAAGCTATAGAGGCAGCATGGCCAAAAGGATATAGTTACTGAGTGCAATAGTCTTAAATCTATACATCCTTAAATCTATACATCTCCATGGGATTATCGGTTGTAAGCCAGATCTAGATTCAGAATAGCAAGAGCCACGGTATCACGCTTCAACCCTTGTAAGCTTCGCCTCTAGCAGCTCAACAACGTCTCTATTACCGGCTGCTTGAGCATGGTCCAGTGCTGTCAAGCCATCAACATCCACAGCATTTATATCTGCAGTAGCAACAAGCAGGACATGTACCGTCTCAATATGACCCGCCCGGGCTGCGAAAGAAAGAGCCGTGCGTTTAAGGCTATCCACACAGTCCACGAGCCGAATGTCCCATTCCAACAACGCTCTAACGACGTCTATCTTTCCGTTAATTGCGGCGAACTGTAAGCTTCCAGTAGTATCTGCGGGTTCCAGTGGCCAAGGGCATTCATCTTCTGATGATTCCACCATGCACTGATCTAATACGCCTCTCTTGAGTAGCAGTTTCACAATGTCGGCGTGATTATGCAAAATGGCTTCCTCGAGAGCCTTTCGTAGACCGAGACGAGGGCTTAATCCTTCATCTAATAGGGTCTTGACGTGTAGGGTTTTGCCTTCTTGACAGGCACTTACCAACTCGTCAACGGCCATACTTAGATTGTTGTAAGACCTGGAGGATGGATTCATTCCAGAAATGGCTGTAGAAAACCGCATTATTGGTCGATATAATAGGGAAGTTGCTTAAGAGGGTAATTGTATACTATCATGATAGTGTTTAACTGTATTTCGTTCTGACATTCCTTGACAAACTGAAAGACCGGTAGATAAAGACCATTATATTCAGGACAGCAGGGCAAAAAGGGTCAATAATGCGTACCTTTCACATTTGCATCCAGAGTCTTTGTGCTAATGTCTCTGTTGCAACAGAAATTCTATCCCAGGCTGATTGTTGACTGCCACAACCATAAACAGCAAATATCCAATGAGCCATAGGTGATGTAGTGCTCTATTATGCTATAACTATACTTGGAAAACATCATCCACTCTCACAGTCTGCCCCGTTCTGATAGACTGATTTGCAGCCACCCCCGTGAGAATCGACAACGCGCCGTCCACATGGGATGCAGCTCTCCTATAGGGATCATCTCCAGATACTTCGCCAAACAGATCATTCAGCAGCTGGGGATCACCTCCGCCATGCCCACCACTCCCCTCCGGAATCTCTATCTCAACAGGCTTCCCAAACAGCGGCCGCAGCACAATCGACCTGCTTTCCAATGCCCCCTCGAGCGCCTGCTCTCCACCAGAATTCACATACGACTGTTCCACAACCTCGACCTCCAACCGCCCTTTACTCCCGTTGAACATCACCCTGAATCCCTCCCACGGCGCATACGCGGTCAGGCTGTACGTTAGAACAGCACCAGAACGGTACCGCACCATCACGCCCATTGTATCCTCAATGCTTATCCCGTCGCTGAACACAGACTGGTCCCGGTAGTACGCATCTTCCTTCTCGGCATCCAGATACATAGCTTTCAGCTGAGGGTTACGATCAAGATGCAGCGCAAAGTGGTCGTCCTTTGCGTTGTCGCTCCCATACGCACGCGAATAGAACTTCGTCTCCCCGCGCCTCTCTGCATTCTCGCGGCCGTAGAACTTCAAGTCGCCCATTGCAACTACTGTCTCTGGTCGGGACTGTAGCCAGAAATTCACCAGGTCGAAGTGGTGGGTTGATTTGTGGACCAGCAGTCCGCCGGAGTTTCTCTTATCTCGATGCCTGACTGTACATTAGTCTGCGAAGGTATTTCATGATATTAAAAGTATTGGACCTCTCACCATCGTCGAAAGTAATCAGCCCCATGCTGCGTATTCAGCAGCCACTCAAAATGCACCGAGTTCACCTCGCCAATCGCTCCAGACGCCAGCAACTCGTATATCTTCGTGTTATGCGGTGCATAGCGGTAATTAAACGACACCGTGACTTTCTTCCCAGTCCTCTCTACAGCAGAAAAGATCTCTCGACATCGCGGGACATCAATCGTCATCGGTTTCTCCGTAATCACATTACAGCCGAGTTCAAGCGCCCGGACAATGTAGATGTTATGCGTGCGGTCGATGGTCGTGACAATAACATCATCCGGCTTCGTTTCCGCAATCATGCGATCAAAGTCCGAAGCGAGGAATGCTGGAACTGGCGCATGTCCAAGCGCTTCAAGACGCGAGTTTGCATAGTCCAGGCGTGTTTGGTTCGTGTCGCAGAATCCGACCAGCTGCGCGGTTTGGGCGAAGTCTTTGACTATTGCCGTGTAGAAGAAGATGGCTCTACCGCCGGTGCCGACGAGGGCGTATTTCTTTACCATTTTATCCTGATATGTGCAGACTGTTAGTGTGGTTTATTGTGTGTCTGGTGGGCTGTTCAGGATATAAGACATCGAGGGGAGCTCGGGGTGAAGGAGCCCGAGCTGCTCCAACAGGACGCTCCAACAAGTGGAAGGATGGTATCTGCTAAGCTCAAAGCAGCAACCGTCCTGGGAATGTCGAATAGGCTGAATGGGAGCTCGTTGTCTTGTCGTTTATTTTCCATCAATCGGAGTCAAAGAACAGCGATGATCATGCAGCCCCCGCATGCAAAGGATGGAATGCACCGGGGTAAACCACCAAAGCTTTGGTTTAGTGAATCCTGGCTGTTGAACATCCAATCTCCGATTTCTTCTTGGAGTCATGCATGAATGGGGATGCAAAAGCTATCGGGAAATATATCACCGCGGACCGAATATATAGGGCTCGAGACCCCAAGCTGGAGTTTCATGCCGTAAAGTACACTCACTAACAGCAAAATGACGACAAAAGAACCCCCTTCTTCTGAGCAGATCGAGTCCGCGGACGCAATCGCACCCGTGGTCGAAGAACAGCCCAAAACGACCCCCACCGGTGAGAAGGCCGCGCAGTTTCTGGCCACAGTGGGCGGAGACCGCACATTCACGCCAGAAGAAGAGAAGAAAGTGCTGCGACGGATCGATCTGCGCGTTCTCCCACTGCTGCTGGGTGCATATTTCTTCCAGCAGCTCGACAAGTCCAGTTTGTCGTACGTTTCCATCTTCGGGCTGGTTGAGGATGCGAATCTTGTCGGCCAGCAGTATTCATGGCTGGGCTCCATCTTGTATATCGCTCAGCTTGTCATGCAGCCGCTTGCAGCACTGGTCCTGGTGAAGCTTCCCACAGGAAAGGTTATCGGCTCAGCAATCTTTCTCTGGGGGAGTTCCTTGACGATAATGACGGCTTGTACCGACTTCCCTAGCTTACTAGGGCTGAGGTTTTGTTTAGGCGCGTTCGAGGCGATGATAGGTGAGTTCTCTATATTATAGGGTTAGTACAATAAATAACTTTTACAGCCCCTTCCTGCATCGCTGTCACGCAGATGTGGTGGCGGCGAGGAGAGCAGACGTGGTAAGTTATCACCCTGCCACGCAACTTGGCTAACCATATAGGCGAGCTGCCCTCTGGAACGCGATGAACGGAGTAACTGCAATCGTAAGTTCTCAATATCCCAGCTGAATGCTACTAACCAGTCAGGTCGGGAGTCTTTTCACATACGGCCTCGGTCACATTCAGAGCGACACTTTGTACTCCTACCAGGTACCTCCGCCCCCTGTCCACGCGAAACACCACTTACAAAGTCCAGACCATCTTCCTCCTCTGCGGTCTTTTAACCGTTCTATATTCCATACTCGTTCTGATATACATGCCCGACTCCCCCATGGAGGCCAAGTTCCTCGGCGAGCGCGAGAAAGTCATCGCCGTCGAGCGCCTCCGCGCCAACCAGATGGGTATTATATCGCGTGAGTGGCGTTGGGACCATGTCTGGGAGACTCTACTCGACGTGAAGACCTGGATCTGGTTTATTCTTATCATTGCTATCTCGTATGTACACCCACAATTTTACCTTACCCGTCCCCCCACATGCTAATGCAGGTATACTCGCAGAATCCCTAGCGGCGGAATCAGCACATTCGGTAGCCTGATCATCACTTCCTTCGGATATACAAATTTCGACGCGATCTTGTTCAACCTCCCCTTCGGGGCAGTGCAATTTGTCATTATCCTAGGGGGCGGGTGGCTCGCCAGCAAGCTGCGAACAAAAGGGCTGGTGATTGCCGGCATTGCGATGATTGCGGCCGTGGGCACGATTCTCCTCCTTACTGTTTCGAGAGAGCAGAAGGGTGTGCTTTTATTTGGGTATTATCTGGTGCGTCCTCCTTAACTTATCGTACGGTAGTCGCGGAGTTGCTGAAGGTTAACCTCGCAGGTATCCTGTCTCGCTGGAATCACACCTCTAGTCTACGCCTGGGAGGCTCAGAATACTGCTGGTGATACGAAGAGGAAGTGCACGTCTGCTGTTGTGCTTATTGGAATGTGCACTGGAAATGTACCTTTCCCCAATACGATGGGCATACACTATACCTGCTACTGATACTGATGTGATGGTCCAGGTCATCGGTCCCCAACTCTACTCCCTAGACCAGGCACCCGAGTACCGACCGGGGTTGATCTCGAACTTGATCATGTTTGTCCTTGTTGCTATAATTGCTATGTATGCCTTTCATTCCTGTTATTTCGTTTAATCTTATGACAGACTAACGGTGGCTAGTATCGCGGACCTATACCTCTACTGGCTCAACAAGCGTCACGCAAAGAAACGCGAAGCTCTCGGTAAAACTGCGCGAGTAGTTGACGAGTCCATGGTCAGGAAGGATCAGATCCAGGCGAGCAAGGCTGCTGAGGTGGAGGATGCTGGGAAGGGGGGGAGCCGCGAGGTGGACAAGGGATTCTTGGATATGACGGATCTGAAGAACGAGGATTTCATATACGTATACTAGGTTGGACGACTGGAGTGGAGTACTAAGGTGATATGTGTCCATACTTAGTAGTATAATTGCCAAAATTACTGCCCTTCGAAGTGCAGGTCTAGTCCACTCGACTATCAAAGCGATGCACACCAGACCCAACAACAACCCTCTTCTTCCCATCTGTAGGACTACCAGGGACATTCACAACAGCCTGCGTGTTGGGCGGAACCCTAACAACCAAGCTAAACCTCCCCCCATCAACCCTCCACCTCGTCTCTGCAGCCCCATAAGGGGTCAGGAAACTCTCCTCAGCATGCGTCAATCCACCCCCAGGCTTAACATCGACATTGAACCTCTTCCACCCAGGCTCAGCCGGACTCAACCCACCGATATTCTCATGCATCCAGCTGCCCACAGACCCGACAGCGTAGTGGTTAAACGAGGTCATCTCGCCCGAGTTGACGCTTCCGTTCGCGAGCATACTGTCCCACCGCTCCCAGGTCGTCGTCCCGTTCATTATAACCTGGAATAACCAGCCAGGAACCTCCTCCTGGAGCAGTGTCTTGTAGAAAACGTCCGCGGCGCCGTACTCGGATAATGCATGGCCGAGGATATGTGTTCCGGCAAACCCAGTCCCGATTTTATATTCATTGTCCCTGACGATATCGGTAAGCCGGGATATCGCCTTGTCGTAGTGCGAAGGCTGCGCGAATAATTTAAAGTACAACGGCAGCGTAAGCCCAGTCTGCGTCTCATTCGCAACGGTCCCATTACTCGAGATCCAGGCTTTGCCAAAGGCAGACGTGAGATTCGCGCGGTCCCGGGTATACTTCGCCGCATTATCCTTGAGCGAGAGGTACGATGATATATTGGCCAGAATCTCGGTACTATGGATGAGATAGGCGTCTGAAACCAGATACGCACTCGTTGTCGCATCTCCAGGTTCATCAGGCGGTGCCAGGGGATCCAGCCAGTCTCCGAACTGGAAGGATGAGCGGTTCCATAGCCCGACTTCATTTCGTAGGATGCCCTTGTCGATCCAGTCTTGGGCTCCGGCGTACTGCTCCCTGAGCATTCCCCTGTCTCCGAATGTTTGGAACAGGGCCCAGGGAACGGCAACGACGGCGTCGCCCCAGATGGAGGCTGCCTGGTTCATGTTCGCTACGTTTGGAATAACAACTGGCGGGGCAACTTCGTTTCGTTAGAGATGTGTATGGCAGATAGGAATGGGGTTGCGAGCTTACAGTCATTAACCAGTTGTTCTGAATGCACATCCTTCAGCCACCCACGGAGGAATCCAGCGGTGTTGTATATGAAATTCGCCGTACGCGAAAAGGCATGGATATCTCCAGTCCAGCCGAGTCTCTCATCGCGCTGCGGGCAGTCAGTCGGGATAGAGAGGAAGTTGCCACGCATCGACCAGATGATGTTCTCGTGGAGTTTGTTAAGGAGAGGGTTCGAGCAGTTGAAGAACCCCGTCCGCTCCAGGTCCGTGTTGACCACGATGGCCGTGACCGAGTCGGCATTCAATTCTGTTTCCTCTGGCCAGCCTTCGACCTGGACGAAGCGGAAGCCGTGGAATGTGAATGAGGGCTCCCATTCTTGGTCTTCGCCCGAGAGCGTGATGTTGTCTGTTGCTTTGGCGTTTCGTAATGGTCTGGTTGCCACTTCGCCGTTTTCCATGACTTTCTTCATCAGTATACTTGACAGCGTATAAGGGTGATAACGAACCTTCGGTATGCACAAAGCTGATAGTGCTCCCTTTTGGACCCTTGACACGAACCCGGAGCCATCCAACGAGGTTCTGTCCAAAGTCGAGGACCGTCTTCCCCGACGCACTCGAGAAGATGTTTTCCAGCTTTCGCTCTTCAATGCGGCGAACAGGCGGTGCATCTGGAGCAGCCAGAACGCTCTTGTCGAACTCAACTTCATGAGTCCCCAGCCATTCCGAAGCGTCGAAGTCCGGCGAGGACCATCCCTGTATATCTTGAGTCGAGTCGTAGACCTCCCCATCATATATCTGAGACGAGACAATAGGCCCAGTGGCTGATTTCCACGTCTCATCCGTGGGTATATAAGTTGTCTCACCATCAGACGTCTTAATCGCCAGCAACGACAGAGCACCAAGGGTGTCTCCGTAGATATTTCGTGTATAATCCCAGGAAAGGGCACCAGAATACCAGCCCTCCCCAACGGTAACCCCAATCGTATTCTGGCCCTGACTCAGGAGGTCCGTGACATCGTAGGTGTTATACTCGTGGCGGAAATTGTACGCCTGCCAGCCAGGCGCAAGGACATGGTCGCCGACACGCTGGCCGTTCAACTGAGCCTCGTACAGACCCAGAGCAGTGATATACAGCCTTGCCGAAAGAACCTCTTTATCCACGGCAAAGTCCTTGCGGAAGTAGATCGGCCTATGCGTGCTGTTCACCTCGGTCTCTCTATCCGAGGCAATAGCAACAGCATCCTGCCAGTCATCATCGCTCAGCAAACCTGGCTCAACAGCAACGGGCTCAGACCAGGGCGAGTCAGGCTGGTTCTGGCGGCCGAACGAGCGGACTCGGACGATAGCCTCCTCGCCAGACTCCAGCGGGTCGCTTGGCCATGGAACGAGAACCGAGCTTGAGGAGTTGACATGGAATGAATTCGATTCACCCCCTCGGTTGACTTCGAGTTCGTAGGCCCCCTGGTGCCAGTCGGAGACGTTGCCCTCGAACCGCCACGAGATTCTAGGGCTCGACTCCCCGATCCCCAGGGCGGCGCGGTGGTGCTCGAAAGAGACTTGTGAGATTGATAGAGCCATGGTTGTCTACTCTACCAATATCCAGTGAACTGCGAGCTCACGGTACGAGGTATAAATACCATTTCGTCACCCCTTAAGGTTCTCAGTTCTCACGCGGGGTCCCGCATTTACGCACCAGCAGACTGGGGCAATGATACCCCGAGATCTGTCGTCACTTGCGGGCAGGAAGTCTCAGACGACTAGTTGGATGTCTTCTAGGCATTTTCTGGGGCCGGCAATTGCTCGCCAGGGACTGCGCGTCCCCGCATTCTCGTTGTCGATCGTTTTATAGTCGGCGCCAAACACCCCGAGCTGCCATCCGGGTTTTCCGGGTACGAATACGACGTAAAGATACTGATTTATTATGATTGAATAAACTGGGTCTTGTGTCTGAAGAAACTGCCGAAGTCAAATGATCCGCTGCATAACCGTCGGTGAAGCCTGCAGGTAGGGCTAGGCAGCAGGGCAGGCGGCAGGCAGGCAGCAGGCAGGCAGTCTCTTCCTTAAGCTTACTTATCCTGCAGAATCGTCTTTGCGTGTTTTAATTCGCTAAATTGATTGGCTGGGTAAGCTGGCAGCCCAGTAGGCGCCCCCACCGATTCGTTAAACGTTTAATATAAGATGAGCCGTATGAGTTACTTCTTTGCAGCATCCTTAAACCGGATTGCAGATATTTTTTATTATTATTCTCCTATCCATCTTCCTTCAATCATTACTCCTGCTGCTTAATGCAACATGGATTATAAAGGAAGCTGCCATTGCGGCGCTGCCACATTCAGCTTCAGCCTGCCTGCTGACATTTACGAGATAGAAGTCTCCAGCTGCAACTGTACCTATCTCTGCCCCTTTAAATGGCACCAACTGACCATGTCCTCAGGCTCAATCTGCTCGAAGAACGGCTATCTCATGGTCTACCCAAAAGCCGCGGACATGACCGTCCATCCTTCCGAGGACGTTGTGACGGTACCTCGCCCTCATATATAATTCTATATAAATATAACCCTACTAAAAACATCAGGAATACCGCTGGGCATCGAAGCAATACCCGCACTGTTTTTGCTCGAGATGTGGGACCAGTCTCTATGCCAAGGGTCCTGAGGGGAGTGATATGAGAGCAGTTAATGTATTAACTATCCTATCTTTATTTGAACCACCTGCTAATCGATATAGGCTCGTACTATTGACGGGATAGAGCTGGAGAGGCTGAAATTGAAGCGCGTGGATGGAAAAAGTATTTGAGCTCTTGTTGAGTGATATGGTACTGGTGAGAGTTATTAGGGAGTCGGGGTGTTGAAAGGTGCTTTGGTGTCTGTCACAGAACTATTTAAGATAATGGATCTAAAGGCTGGAGTTAGAAATGTCTTTGTGAGCTCTCTGCTGGTGAACTGCTGTCACTCAAGCCAACAAAGCCCCTAAAATAGGACAATGGTCTAGCTTCTCTGTCTGTTTCAATGACACAAAGGCCAGAAGAATACAAAAGAGTGTTTCTAAACAAATTATAAAAGCACGTTTTCCCCAGCTGAGCTGTAACTGCCCCAATTCAACACAATATGGAGTCTCCTTTGCTATTCAAACTCCCTGCGGAGATCATCTTCAATATCGCTCACCATCTGCCGATTAAAACACTATTTGCCCTTTCGATAACATCCAAGTCAGCCAGAAATATCCTACACAATGAGGTGAAGAGGGAGCTGGACTCACGCTCTGCACTGGTGTGGGGAGAGATTGAAGTACACAACTTTGAATTATCCAACGTACCTGGGCTCGCCGAACACCCTCTTTATAGAGCCTTAGTTTCAAATTTCAAACGTCTGGTTACCGCATGCCAGGAAGGCGACGCATATCTTGTTAGGAGAATACTGTGCAACGGCGTCTCGCCCAATCCTCCAAGTTCCGAGTGGGAATGGCTTACACCCCTTCAGGCTGCCTCGCGTGGGAATCACCGTGAAACTATACGGATTCTCCTTGATACTGGGGCCAAAATAACTTCTGAGCTTAGCAATTCTGCTGAAGCTGCTGTTGATATTGTTCGTCTATTCTGCAGCGGCAATCAAGATGCAGAAACCGTAGCGCTTCTACTTGGTTGTCCAGGCATGATCGAAGCCGATTATCTCGAAGAGTCTTTAAAGGCAGATATATCGCACATTTCGTGCTCAAGAAACCTCCCTGTATCAGCTATTTCCATGCTAATGAGCTGTGGACTATGGTCGGACGACGCATCGTTGTTCGATGGCCAGGGGTACACTCCGACAGGAGCGGCCATTGCACAGACGGGCAGCCCCAGCAGTACTCCAAGCCAGCAGCTAGAGAAAGTTCGCTTCTTGCTCCAAGACCAACTACGACGAGACCAACCGTGTCTGTCTCAGTTAGGACAGTACCCTATCGACGTTGCAGCAGCACGTGGGAGCCCTGCGGTGATGCGAATGCTGCTGCATGAGTTCAGCGCGGACCCGAATCTCCATTCTACCGATGAGGATCACGATACGCCGCTGTGTGCGGTGATTCAACGGCATGAATATGAGCATGGTCATGAGATGGTCGAAATGCTCCTGGATGCCGGTGCTATATGCAACATTGATGCTGTGCAGTATTCCATCCGGCATGGAGGGAGGTCATTAAGACTCCTTTTTGACACTTGTATCTCGCACTACGGACTGCAATCTGCTGATATTCTACTTGTTGCTGCTGCTCAACTGGGAGATGTCACTATAATACAGCAGATATTGTCCTCATGGGAGACCGAAGGCATCAAGTCTCAACAACACATCGTAGCAAGAGCACTCTTTCGAGCCGCCCGCTTTAACCATAGCAACGCCTTTGAAGCCCTACTGCCACATGTAGAGAACTCCAAGGTGGACGACGATAAGTGGGATGATTTGTTGGGTGCCGTCCGCGGTTGTACAGATAGCATGCTTCACACTTTACTGGGGCGCTTTTCTCTTCACCCTGATCCTACCAACGCCAGACAGCCAGGCTGTTTGACAGTGATGACTCGCCTAGTTCAACATATCGTTCTTTACAGACCACTCGATATTCTTTCGTTGGCCCTCAGTCGCGTCCAAGGACCAATCCTTCAGGAAGAGGTGGAACATATACTAGACAACCTAGCAAAACAAGGAGCCACAGACGCTGTCGCTGTATTCCTGGAGTACGTTGAATTGCCTGGCGCCGTGACTCAGACCCAGGCAAACGCCGCTCCGGCAGGGCTTTTCGGTGGATTAAATGGCTTTGTTGGTGGATTTATTGGCTTTGGTGGTGGTCTTCGCGAGAAGATCAATCCCCTGTGCACGGCCGTCAAACACGGGCACCTTGCTGTATCGCAGGCCCTGGCCAAGTGGCGCCCTCGCTATCTTCACGAGAGAGGGGCCGACAATGAGTTACCGGTGGTCATAGCCACAACTGCCCATCGCCCTGATATCCTCGCCATGCTTCTCTCTGCTGGTGCGAGCCCTACTCCTCCGCCCTATTCAATCGGGGGCTTTGCGCCAAAGGAGGATGGCCCTTGCGTCCTCGCAGCTGAAAGGGGCTACATAGACATCCTACGAGTGCTACTAGCCCACGGCTGCGATGTCGACACCAGGCACAGGGAATCCGAGATGACATTGCTATCATTTGCTGCTTTGAACGGCCATACAGCCACGGCTCGCTTTCTGCTTGACCACGGTGCCAACATCAACGCCGTCGACAAGATGAAACGCACCGCTCTATCCTACGCCGCAATGCGAGGCGCCAGTACCACGCGTCTCCTTCTCGAATCCGGCGCCGCAGTAGATGGGCTCGACGTCGACGATAAGACCCCATTCTTCCTCACCATGATAGAGGGCCGCCATGTAATGAACTCGCGAATGTATTACCGCGCTGAGTTAGCTGCCAAATCAGGTTGCCATATCGCTATCAGTCCTCGGGCGGCTTCTCTATCCACGGCCGCGGTCCAGGCCCGTCTGGACATATGCCGCCTGCTACTCGAGTACGGGGCCAGTCCGCTAGATGGAAACGGTATACCGGGGTATCCACTTGCGCTGGAGAATGACCTCGGCGAGATACTCCAGCTCTATATTGAACTGGGCATGGTGCCGGTGGATGTAGTTGATGGGGAGAAACGGACCCTGTTGCTGCGCGCGGTAGAGAAGGGTTATTTGTCTGTGGCGCGTGTCTTGGTTGATGCTGGCTGCGATGTCTCTCGTGCTGATGTTAAGGGGCGGACTCCTCTCCAGCTTGCTGAGTCTGATGAAATGGTCAAGAATGGTCAAGATTTTGTATTCGCGGAGGTAGCCTGGGTCAATTTGTCTGGTCCGGTTCCCTGTTTATCGTTATTTTATAGACTGATATCAGATGAAGCAATATTATTGCCAAGAGTCTTCCTTTAGCTACTAATTAGTATGGAATATATCACTCGTAAAAAACTTACTGCCTAATTCTAGAGATCAATACCACCAGTGGAATACTAGAAGAGAAGGCCATGGTCCTTGACCTGCTTCATTAGAACTCTGTCTTGAAACCTCTAAAGTACTAAGAGTGTGAAGGCCAGCAAATGTAATTCTAGTGTTATTTGTGAATCACAAGTACTTTAACTGAAATAGCTTGCTGGTAACTTCACTGTTCAACTATTCACAACAGAATGGATTCTCTTTTTATTCACTACATGACAGTTAAGTAAGCAACATCTACAAGCAATATAAAATGAAGACACTCTATCAAGAGAATACAAAAATTACAGGTTATTCAAAACTAATAACTATCATGCCATTCACCACATCCACACCCAGCTTAACCAGCCTCCCCACTGAACTTCTGCTAGACATTGCAGAATACTTGTCAGAGCAGAGCCAGGAAGCGTTTGCGAAATGATCCCGCCGAGCACTGCAAATCTCATTGTTTTTGGAAGCAAAGAAGAAGAGAAGTACTGAATTGCGGCGTGTCCTTGCGTGGGACACGTCAATGCAGCTCATATGGCTAGACATGCCTAAGACACTGGATTACTGTGGCATCTCCTTCGTTGACCTGCAGAAGTACAAGAAGCTAGTCTCTTCCTCCCAAGCAGGAGACATCAGTGCCGTCCGTACTCTTTTGCAGGCTGGGGTATCGCCCAACCCCCCTGGCACCTCACTGGTGCAAATGTTCCCCTGGTTCAGCCCGTTACAAGCTGCGAGCCGTGGAAACCACCGCGAGGTCATCACTCTCCTTCGAGAGTTTGGGGCGAAGCTCCCAAAACATGATTCGAATGCCGAAATGGAAGCCACGGATGTTCTTCGCCTTCTCTGCACCGGGGATACTGATGGCGAGACTGTCAGTTTGTTAGCTCGCCATGCACGCAATGCCGGGATTGAGTGGGATGGGAAGAGACTGGCACACCAGGCCTGCACACTTGGTCTCGACCTCTCGAGAATCTCCAATCTGATCAGCAGCAATCTCTGGTCCGATGAACTTGCACCTTATACATCTCCTCAATATACTCCGATTGTGAGCCTCATTTCTGGGCCTCTCGACCGTGGCAGGAACCCTAGTCCCGAAGACTATAAAGTGCTCCGCTTCATGCTCAGCGATGAGGAGAGAAGAAACAATCCGTGCAACTTCGAGGGGCATTATCCCATCCATCAGGCAGTAAGCAATGGTGGCGTGGAAACCGTGCGTATTCTTTTGCAGGAATTCGGCGCAGACCCTAATTGCTTCACCAACACTAGGGTTACGCCCCTGAGGCTTGCCGTTGACAGACTGCTGCGTATTGAAAGCAAGGCTGGCGGTGAAGACAGTTTCGCCATCTTGAAACTTCTTCTGGATAGCGGCGCCTCACCCAGGGACAATGCGGACACTTTCACATACGCAGTACTGCTTGATTCACCTGCAGTCAGGATCCTATTCGACACCTGGGTGGCCAGATTTGGGCTGCGCCATGATTCTGAACTGCTTCTTACTGCTGCAGCAGCCCTCGGAGATGTCCCCATGATCCAAAGGCTGTTGCTTCTGTGTGATGCCCAGCCTAGTCTCTTCAGATTCCACAGCAAAGCGCCAGCGCTGGACAAAGCCACCAAGTTCAACCATTATGAAGCAGCCAAGGTCCTTCTCCCCCATATAACGCCCGACGCTCTTCAAAGCACTTACAACCGGAGTTATTCCCTTACCTCGGCCTTGCACCGGGCTATCGAGCACAGCAACGAAGCAATAGTGCAGCTTCTACTTTCCTGCTACCGCACTGGGGAACTACTCCACTGTTCCGGTCTCATATGCACAGCTATTCTTTATCAACCGCCGAGTATCGTGTCGATGATTCTCGATCTTGTGCCCGGTCCAATATCCTCCTACTACGCACAATACATTCTCGACTTCGCCGCGGCAGCACGAAACTACGAGGTGCTATTGCTGTTGATAGACCACATCGAATCCCACGAGATCGTATCAGATCCAACGCCAGACACTGTAGCAATTCTTGGGGACTGGGGGCCACGCCAGCGCCTCGCTAACCCCTTGGTCACTGCCGTTGAAAACAGCCATCGGTCCGTGGTCCAAGCTGTTATCAAACACTGGCCGGGCTACGTGAATGAAAAGACAGCAGGCGGTATTTGGCCGCTTCTGATGGCCGTTTGGTCAGGTCGTCGCGACATTGTCCGCGTCCTACTTGCTGCTGGAGCAGATCCCAAAGCCTGCTACACCCCTCCAACCGACCCGGCCCTCCCATCAGGTTCAAGTCTAATGTGGGAGGCGGCGTTCAAGGGTCACACACATATTATGGAGCAATTGGTAGCCTCTGGCTGCGACGTTGACGCCAGACATCCTGGCCTTGATGACTGGACATTGCTATCATGGGCCTCTTGCAGAGGGCCGGCAAGCTTGGTCCGGGCTCTCCTCGAGCACAAGGCCAACGTCCATGAGAGAGATAGTAAGGGTCGCACAGCGCTTTCATTCGCCGCCATCCACGGGAGAGCCGATATAGTCCGGATTCTGATTCAGGCCGGTGCGTGTGTAAATGCGGTTGATAACCAAGGCAGGACGCCATTGATTCTCGCCTTAAAACATGGCATCGATTTGCCGAGACGATCGCTTTTCCACGGTTGCGAGCCTAGGCCCGCAGAGGTGGAAAAGAAAGTCGAGGATAAAGTGCATGCAGCCCGTGTTCTTTTGGACAGCGGGGCTGATATGAGTATGATGTGCCAGGGCCAGGGCCATCACGGAGCTCGGCGGTGTCATTGCCTTGCGGAAATCAGGCATCTCCCGTTGCTGCAGTTCTATTTTGACCATGGTCTGACTATTGTGGATGAGGTTGATGATAGAGGCCGTACGCTGATGCACTACGCTGTTGAGAGTGGCAATCACGCTATGGTACGATTCCTTGTATCTGCAGGGTTTGATATCTTCAAGGCGGATGGCGAGGGAAATACGCCTCTCTATTTCGCGTCAGACGATGAGATGGTGGGGATCTTGTATTGGAAAAGGTGATTTGTTTCTCTCTTGTGATATAATAGAAACGCAATATGATGCATTCTCCTATAGTCTTGGGCCTCTAGCACATCATAAATCGCATAGACCTTTATAGACATTACCCCACAGAATCCGGCAGTTCAAAGAGCGTACTTGCTGTCTACGGTGTCACTGCTATCATGTTTTCAAGTGTTGGGCAGTACTAAGTATGTTACCAGGGTGACACAAACCAGCTGAGGCAAGTGCGATTCTCACCTTTCTCTTCTCTTTATTCTTAAATACTTCACTCGCCCCTTAGTTATCAAGACTCTTCTGTATATTCCGATGAGACGCTAGACCACTACACCAAAAGCCCTTGCAAGGCTGGTGGCTAGCCAACACATTCCACCACAGAAGCCTCTGCCCTTCAAACACCATGGGATGGATTTCCATAACTGCGAGATCGAGGCTCTTTTCCAGAATGGCTAAGGCCACTCGCCTTACTGAAGATCAAATGAAGGTTGGATGTTTCGAAAAAAGGCTTTATATTCTGTCAAGGTCTGGCTAACTTTAACTTATTAGAAGATTCACAACCCCAGCAACATTCCCAGTACTATATTATCACGAATACCTTGTCCCGCTGCCATGGTTCGCGCAAGAAGAGTATGTCCCGACACCAAATTCTTATATTTTCATGTACTTACTGACTTTGTGTGGTACAGAACTTCAAGCATACCAACGCCCGCTCTCGTACCCGTCCGAATACCCGCGAGCATATACCTGAAGCAAAGTACAGGTACCTTCTGTCGCTCCTCGAGACTCTAATTCATGAACTAGATACTGTGGAGCTAGTAAGTATATAGTCTATTATTTATATTATTTAGTACTAACATTACTCTAGGGACTTATGATATCCTTTCTTCAACGACAGAAGACCGATAAATAAATAGAACTGGAGTGAATTAAGAAACAGGCTGAGGCAGCACTAGCGCAAGCTTTAAAGCTTGAACTGCAATCCAAAATATCAGGGTTATCTGTTGGTTCTACCAACAGAGAGGAGTAGTATTTTAACCTTCTACTTGTAATGTATGTCTTGTTAATGTGTTGTAAAGTGATCATGTAACTACTGTACGACTTTTCTGATCTTTTCCTTGTCTTGTCTTCCTACCAGAGCACCTGGTCACATACAAAGAATGCTGCCATATTCAGAGAAAAGCTTGTACTAGATTTATGTTTACTCTTCTCGTAGGCCTATATTGGTGGGGGTGCTGCTTTGTTTCCTCGTGAGGCTCTGGCGATCAGTATACATCAATCCCCACAACGTCCGGCCCAAATCGCGTAAACCCACCCTCACCCCCTTCATTCCCAAGCACAACCTCATTAAGACCAACCTTCCAACCGACCGTCAAGACCCCCAATCTTGCCGAATCCCACCACCCCAGCCCCGGTCCAAAAAGCTCACTATGCCTCCCACTCAGCGGAACCTCCAGCCTGACCGGCTCAGCATCGTTCACGCGGATCGTGAGATTACGCGAGTTAGACCCCCATTCCCACGCAGAATCGAACGCGACTTCGTTGTTGATGTAGTCGATTTCGATGTATTTGGAGCCCCGGACCGTGGACGGGATTTGGGCGGTTGCGCTGCTGTTGGTGCTGAGGTTGGTGAGTTTCGACCCGGCGGGGATGCAGAAGTCGTCTGGACAGGTGAAGGTATCTGCGGAGCCGGAGAGAGTGAATTCTTTGGAGCCGGTGTAGTAGGTAGCGTCGGGAGGTGAGACTTTGATGGAGGAGATTGCGGGAGCGTTATGGATTGTGATGGTATTGTTGGAACTGGCTGTTAGTGGGATCTGGGTGGTGATGGAAGAGGATCCGGCTGGGAGTGATATCGAGATTGGACTTTTGCTGGAGCTTGTGTTTATAGTTATATTCCTGGCTCGTTGAGATGGTTCGGCGAGGGTCACTCTCAGTCCGTAGTTAGGGCTAGATGTGACTCCATAGACTGCCCCAAACGTAGTCAAATCACTATGACACTGTTAGCATAACTCAGCAATCCAGTTATAAACGTACCCCTTCGTTGCAGCAAAGATATCACTCGAATACTCCCCAGCAGGCAGCGTCTCACTAAGCTCAACAAGAATCGTCCCATGCGCCGCCACAACCGCCGTATACTTCGTCTTGACACCCTCAACGCTCTCACCAGCCCAAACATTCCTCAACCCTCCAGCAAACTGCAGCCCAACATCCGGCAAGTCAAGGGTAATCTCCCTCTCCTCCCCCCTCCAATTAATCACCGCAGCAACCGTCCTCCCCCCCTCCAACGGTCCACTCCAAACCTCATACCCCTCCTGCGTGTACCTCCTCCTCAACGCCGCACTAACCCCCAGCCCATCCTGATTAAACCCAATAATGTCCTCATTCCGCAAGATATCCAGCGACCCCTCCCTCATGCCATCCACCTTCGCCCCAATCGTCAGCGGCGCCTTCAGAATCCCCCACAGCGCAAAATGCGTCTGCTCCTCAGGGATCGTAAGCACATCCTCCAACCCAACAAGCAGCATATCCGGATCCGGCCACTGCCCTGGTCCCGCAATATCAGTCTGCGGCACAGCCTGGTTCAGCGTGCGGAAGATGGAGCGCCAGTGCGGCGTGATGTCGTTCCCGATCCGCCACGAGTGTCCGATGGAGGGTGCCCATGCGGCTGGGAAGTCGAGGCCCCATTCGCAGACTTGGTATAGGATTGGCCGGTCTTGGGCTTGTAGGTAGCGGGACATGTTTGCGAAGCGTGGTTGCGGGGAGGTGGAGGGGTTGTAGTTGACGTTTGGGTAGTTTGTTGCGGCGTCGGAGTAGCAGTTGTCATCTGTAGTCAATTAGTATATTTATTATCTATGTTGGCATATAAGCATTTGTGTTTTTATGGTCATATGGTATGGTTTTAAGGGGTGGAGGTGTAAGATACATTTTAATGAGTCAACCTCCCACTCGGCAAAGGTTCTGGCGTCGATATCTTCATAGTCTAAACACCATTAGCATTTATCTTCAGAAGCCAATAAATAAAATGCCGGACATACACAAACTCCCCGTATTATTCGGCGGGCTGCCACAAAGCAGTATGCCTGAATCCTGATAAGCACCGAAAAGCAAGCCCATATTATGGAGATATCTGCCCATGGCCGGAAACCCCTCTGGGAACAGGGTCTCATTCCAGGTCAGGCTGCCGTTGGGCAGTCTATCCGCGACAGTCCAGCCGCAGTCGATTGTGACGTAGCGGTATCCAAGGTCTGCCAGGCCGGTGTCGACCAGGGCTTCGGCGTTGAGTTTCACGGCTTCTTCGCTTGGGTTGCAGTTGTATTGGTTGTAGGTGTTCCATCTGAATGGATGTTAGTGTCCAATTAGTAGCATAGCTACATGTTATGTTGGCCAAGACAAGACGAACCCCATTTGTGGAGTGCGGGCGAGTCCATCCTGTAGACGTGGTTTGATGGATGGACTACCTAGGGCTGCGGATGTGAACAGTAATGAGGTGAAGGTAAAAGATATCTTGGCCATGGTCGAAAAGAATAGGCTGCAGATAGTGCGACCCTTTCTATATTTACTCCGGTAAATGAGTGTAGCATGTCTTTGCCTTCATTCAGACTCTGCGGACAATTTATAGATTTACGATGGTGCCACTGCCGGAGAATTGCCTGATGGAGATGCAGATCTTCCATCTGGGCAGCTTGGGCTCTCGGTTAATATCAACTGGGATGCGGGGTTTAATATGCTGCTGTAGTTCTAAGCCTCCAAGACCCTAGTAGCTTGTCCTCGGATATGCCATTGTTATTGCTTGGTTCCAATTCTCGTGATGTGGTGGTTTTATCCAAGATATCACATTCAGATACATACAGTGGGTAGGCCAAGTATTATTTATAATATATAACAGGTCTAGGACATTTTCTGCCTTTCTCCCTCCTCTCCTCCTCCCACTCCGTCCGCCTCCAACCTCCGGGCAATAAACATCTGCGCAACCGCATCGTCCGTCTGGAGATACGTGCGATGCCCCCGCAAGAACCAGAACCCCAGCGCCACAACAAGCATCACACCAAACACCGCAATGGCGTAATTCATATCTGCCGGCGCTGGGCTCGGTTCGCCGGGGAAGAAAAAGAAGATCGTCGTGATGATACAGTAGATGATACTGATCCAATTAATGGGCGCCCCCCAGCGGCCAAGGCGGAAATGGCCTGGCGGGAGCTTATCCCTGCCGACAATCAATAAGGTGGAGATGGGGATCCCGTAGGAAATGGTAAGCGCAATGGTGCTGACGCTGAGGATTGCCTCGAGGACTGTGCTTGCGAAGAGATAGAGGATGCCTACGAGGGCAATGAGGACACCCTGCATCCAGAGGGCCCGGACGGGTGCTTTCCAATACGGGTCAACGAGGGAAAAGTAAGGACTCCAAGGGAGACCGCCGTCACGAGCGAAACCCCAGGTGAGCCTGGAGGCCGTGGTCAGGATGCTGACGCCCTGGCCGAGGCCATTGAAGATGAATAAGGAAATGAGCACGGCGGCGGCTTTCAGGCCGACTGTTTCCAGCATGAGTTCGATGAAGGGGAGGTCTGCGTTGACGACACCGTCGATGTCTTGGATGCAAAAGAGGCAGATGAGCAAGAATATGAAGCCAGTGATGGCGCCGAGGAGGACGGCGAGCCAGATTATCCGCGGGGCATTACGGCGCGGGGACGGCATCTCCTCGACCATGTGGATGACGGCGTCGAAGGCTGTTAGACCGTAGGCTGCTTGAACGAGGCCAGTGAACCAGACGACACCGTCGGACCAGCCGGTGCGGTTCATCCACTCGCCAAAGGCGAAGGAGGCCGGTTGGTATGATAGGCCCGGTTTGATGCCGACGGCGATGAGGAGGGCCAGGGAGAGGATGACGAACAGGCCGGTGAACCAGACGCCGACGAAGTTGTTTATCCATGGGAGGACCTTGTCGGATCGACAGCTGACGACGTTGGTCAATGTCAGGACAAAGACGACACCAATATAAACAACAAACTGGAGCCACCCCTTGTCAGCGCCATCCCAGTCGGGGTCGAACAAGGTCTTCATGCCGAGCAGAAACTCCGCCATGAAGGCGACCTGGGAGGCCGTCAGGGTCCACCAGCCAAACGTGTTGATCCAGGCGGTCATGTACGAGAGAAAGCGACCACTGGGCGTGTCCCAAAGCCGGTGCACCCAGTACGCCTGCCCGAGCGCAGTGGGCATGCTACTGGTCAGTTCGCCGAGGGAGACGGCGACGCAGATGTTGCACGCGGTGACCAGCACCAGGCCCCAGAGGATGGTGATCGCGCCGCCGTTGGTGAGGCCACTGCTGAGATCCTGGGCGAAGGTCGAATAGGTTCCCAGCACGCAAAACGCCAGGGCCAGCATGCTCGGGATGCTGAATTTGCGCGAAAGAGCCTGGACGTGGCCCATTGCAGCCAGGTCCTGCTCATCTTCGCCCTGGGCCGACCCAGGAGGCTTGACAGGGTCGTCGTCCATGGTCAATTGAGATAAAAATTGAATCAGCCCATTTCTGGAGGCGGGCGAGCGGACTCGATATATAGCGACGAGACTTGCTCAGGCGTGGAGCATGTTGGAGAGGAAACGGTGACTTTGGTGCGGAAATTTTCATTTTGCGGGGAAACTGGATGGACGCAAGTGGGTCGCCTTCAAACTCATTATCTCAGTGTATCTTTACTGAAGTCGACCTACAGTACTAACAGTGTAGTACTAACAGTTAGTTGACTTCCCCTTCAGGCAGGTCCTTGCGTTGGAGCTTCCCCAGGCTGTCGCTGATCGTGGACTCTTCTCAAACCGTCCAGTCCAGCCGACGCCGATCTGCCTGTGGGTTCTTCTCCGCATCCTTCTCGTTCTCTTCGTCCTTCCTGATAAGCATTTGTCTATCACTATCTCCATTACCTCATCCGCATGCCTCTCTTCGCGTTATCTCAACGGAGCCTCCCGCAAATGTCCAGCCGAGCAGACTATGACGGCGTCTTACCTCGGCGTTAATCACCAGTAATAAACGGACAATGCCCCGTTTCCAGCTGATTATCATATGCCAGCTGGAAATTTGGTGCTGTATACCACGCGTATGAGGTGTTGGCGCAAAGTCAATTCGCTTCAGGCAAATCGCTTCAGGCACCTATGCTCCGAAGGACGATGACGCCTACAGAGTACAAACTCAATTCTGGCCTGGCCATGGTTCCATTTTCGGGCCTTCTGCGATAGTGAATACTCGATGAGCTACACAAAGGTTAATGCACCCTCCTTCCATTGCGAGGACAATCCACGACAGTAGCTCGCCTATTCTATCCGACTTCCCCCGTCAGCCACCTCTGTTGGGGTTTGAGGTATCTCAACATTCATTGCCAGTGTCTGTTCCTGCTGCGTTGTTTCTCTCTACTAGGTCACTTTTTGACGCCATCCTCACAACTCTAGGTAACTGAGCATGATTATAGGAGAACTTCTTCCCTTTGTTTAGATACATTACCCTAGATCGGGGAGTTTTCGCAGTCAAGTAGTAACTGTAGTATGCTGACTTGGCTATGTTATACCATTGACTGTGAATATCCAGATAGTACGCTCTCATCCAGATCTAGTCGCTTTAGACACTACAGAGTGGAAAGCAGGAGCATGGAGATATCCCGGCCATGGACGGATATATGACTAAGCCGGATGATGTTGAATGACGCAACTGGCGATAACAGGCTAATCGGGAGTCATATCCGAGTTGTAGTGCTGCGACAGGACAGAGCTGAACAGATTACATGAGGTCGAGCAGGATCTCCTCAAATGATACAGCGACAGCTCTTTGCTCTTTACAAATCAATGCTCCTTGCTGATTAACTTAACTCGTCAACTGATCAAGGAGCTGGATAGATTGGTCATCGGCGGTCGATTTCCGCTCGGATTTAAGCTTCGGATGCCATCCCAATGCGGAGATAATCATCCTAATGCGGTGATCAGTCGGAGTTGTATCTTTTTTTTTTCACTTTAAATACTCCTTTCCATCTTCACTCCCGTGGCAATTGCAAGAGCAACATGGCTGAAACCGAGACTGGCGAGAAGCCTGAGGAGGCCCCGACTGCAGTGGGCTTTTTCGATCCCCTGCTGAAGGATGTGCGCCGGAAGGTGTTCTTGCAATGGGGCCGCACTGGTATTTAAGCCCAAACCCCTTGCTTTTTCTGACACAAACTAACGTGTCTGTGTAATAGTACTCCTGCTCTGTGTCTTCATTCTTTCCGTCTTGTCCCTCTACTGGGCTGTGCAGTTTCGCTCCGAGAATAAACTATCGTCTCTCGGAGTGTGGGTGGTGGACTTCGACAACGCCCAAGATGCGCTTGTCGGGCCTGCCGTAACGGACCTGGCAGGACAGCTGGGCGGGGGCCAGAATTTGGGATATACTGTGAAGTCACCGGCCGAGTTCGATAACGACCCAGTCGCCGTGATCCAGGCCGTCTACGACCAGCACTGCTGGGCTGCGGTTATCGTCTCCCCCGACGCGACCACCCTGCTCCGCGACGCAGTCTCAACCGGCAACAGCTCCTACAATCCCAGTGATGTCGCGCAGTTCGTCGTCATCACCGCCAGGGACCAGACCACGGTCGAGACCTACATAACCCCAGCCCTCAACTCCTTCGAGCTGCAGCTCCGCGCGCAGTTCGGGCCACAATGGGTGCGCAGTATCGCGCAGCAATCAGCCAATCTCACCCAGGTCCCTCAAGCTATTAATCCGGCAATCGCATTTAACACGCTGGACCTGCGTCCCTTCTCGCCTGCTGCCGCAACCCCGTCCGTCACAATCGGCCTGATCTACCTCATCATCCTCGCCTTCTTCAATTTCCCCTTCCTCATGCCCGTGCACGCCATGTTCATGAAAGGCCCTCACACGCTGAAAATCCCCCAGTGGATCATCTGGCGGATCCTCAGCTCCATAGCAGCCTACTTCTTCCTCTCTCTCTTCTACTCCTTCGTCTCGCTCGCCTTCCAGATCCCCTTTTCCAACGACCCGGCCCCGGACACGGTCTCTGCATCCAACCCCAACGCCTACGGGAAGGGCTCGTTTGTGGTATTTTGGATGCTCAACTGGGTTGGGATGGCCGCGCTGGGTTTCCCGTGTGAGAACATGGCCATGATTCTCGGGTTCCCATACAGTTCGATGTTCCTTATCTTCTGGGTCATCACGAACGTGAGCTCCGGGTTTTATGCGCTGGATCTGGCGCCGGGATTCTTTAAGTGGGGATATGCGTGGCCCTTACATAGGAGCAAGTCTAACATTTTTGTCCCCGTCTTTATATGTCAAACAGCTAACGGCTATCAGTTGTGAATGCGCTGCGCACGATTCTGTTCGGGACGCACTCGAAGATTGGACTCGATTTTGGGGTTCTTTTTGCGTGGATTGCGGTGTCGCTTGTGCTGTTCCCGGTCGCGTCGTTTATTATGCGGTGGAAGATGAAGAGGGGGTTGTAAACTGAAGCATGGGAAGCCACAACTTATGATCCATAATATAGAGAATGTATACAGAGTAGATAGAGACGATGCTGTAATGATTAAATGAGATGAATGTGAATACAAACTTAAATTCAGTACAAGCTTTCTCTGCAGATGGCCACATTCCTCGGAGTAAATATATATTTATACACCCAGCATTCTGGTTCAGCAGAGATTCCTGGCGAACCTCACGGTCCATGGCCTCTATCATCGGGCTGTTTTGATTGGGTGGATGCATTCAGGTATTCTGGTGGGACACGAACAAGTAACAACTGCATAACTGGAGCTGTGACTAAATGTGGATCTGCCCTACAACCTCCAAGGGACCAGGACAGACGCAAGGACGAACCAAAACATTGGGCCGCCTGCTGATTCTGAGTTGTTGGCTCGGTGAGGGTCCTGATTGGCCGGGATTGCTCCAGCTCAGGCAGACAATTGGCCCTCGCCTGCTGCCAAGCGTGTTGTCTCAGATAAATATAGTCCGGCTGGCTGGCCGTGACACTCCAGCTTTAAAAGCTCTGCCTCTCCTTCTTTCTCTCAGCTCCGGTCATCATCTCATCATCTGCTTGTTGCATCCTATCGCTCGCATCTGCTTCGTCGCATCTATCGCTTCGCGTCTTTTCATTACTCCCATCTACACTCGTTTACTGCAAAATGTCTGCCACTACCTCCTCCTCCGCTGCAGCCACCTGCACCGGCAACGCCTGGGTCCTCCCTGTCCAGGACATCGCCTGCGGTCTGACCTCCACCTCCGACAAGTACTCCGACATCATGGACAAGTGCTGCAAAGATGCCAAGGTCGAGAGCTACAACGACGACTGCGGCCTCTACTGTCTCGCCCAGGGCCAGTCCGGCAGAGACCTGCTCGACTGCATCAGCGACGAGGGCGCAAAGGACGGCGATTTCTTCTGCGGCGGCGGAAACCTCACCCATACTGCCTCTGCTGCTTTGCCTAGCAAGACGGCCAGCAGCAACGACGACGACAATGATAACGACAGTGACAGTGACAGCGATAGTTCTGACGATAAGGATAACGCCGCCGTGCGCGCGCCCGCCGTGAACAAGGCAGGACTCGGTGTGTTGGCGATGCTCTTCTGCACGGCATTGCTTGGTTATGCTGCGTGAGCTTGATTCACCAGAGTATCGGCATTAGATGGATTTGCGGGACATATTCGATCACGATCTGTTTATTTTTGATTATTTATTTTTCTATTGGTGTACTATATTTGCATGTGCCGGTGTGGCAGGCTTTACTTAATTCGGTCTAATTGTTGCACCGTGGAATGTGAGGGTGCCACAGCTCCCTTCTTCACCTCCTTTTCCTCCTACTCCTCCCTTGCGATGCTCTCTTGGCCATGGACTAGCTGAATTGTGATGGCGACATCGTCTGCGTGACCAAGTTGAAGCCGTCCTTGCTTCAGTGGCATTCATCTACACGTTGGCTATATATGGCCTCCATAGTATCTACACTACAACACTAGTAATACTGCTAATAGCAACCATGTCTTCAACGAAGAACAACCCACTCACCCTAGAATCCCTCCCCCTTGCCAATAATGCGAACCAGCTCGACCGCTCCCTCTCCTGGATCGGCGCCACTGGCCTCGCATTCACAATCACAAACTCATGGATGAGCTACGCCGCAACCTTCGGCACCGCACTAACCAACGGCGGCGGCATCACAGTCCTTTTATCCGTGCTGATTGCTGGCTTCGCGCAGTGGATTGTCCTGCTCGGTGTGTGCGAGATGGTCTCTGCAATTCCTTCTTCTGGTGTACATCCACCCACCCACCCACCGTATTCACCCAGAGCCAAAAAAACAGAGAACCTGTTGGCAAAAAAGTTGAAAAGTGTTTAATTAAAGTAGGGCTGCTACCATTTCACGTACTTCCTCGCGCCGAAGAAAACTCGCACCTTCGCTTCCTTCACCGTGGGCATCATCAACCTCCTCGGTTTCTGGATTGGCGGCGTGGCTGGTTCCATATACACAATAACATCGATTTTCGGGATCATCGCGGTCTGGGTTGATGGGTTCTATCCGACTCAGTGGCAGGTTTATCTTGCTTATGTGGCTCTGGTTTTGCTCTCCCGTGGGTACCACCAGATAACCCTAACTAACCTACCTAATTCTGATACTGATACTAATGAATGGATATACTATATAGTCATCCCAATCTTCACAATCCCACCCTCGAAAACCAAATACCAAACAACCGCATCCCTAACCCTCTCCCTCCTCCTGCTAACCCTCCTCGTCGCCGTGCTCACATCCCTAGCCCGGAGCCAGTACCAGAAGACCAACCTATCCCTCCACCAAAATCGAAGCGGGTATCCAGATTCAACCGCATGGCTCCTCAGTATCAGCGCGGGGATGTTCTCCTTCTCACCAGCAGGAACAGTCGTACATCTATCCGAGGAAGTGAAGGGGGCCGGACGGGGGATTCCTGTTGCTATGTAGGGCCCCCAATACTTGGTATTTGAAACTGTTAGTAACCAACTAATGTGGTAGAAACACGACCATGGCCCTGGGTCTACTTACCACCATCCCATTTGCAATTGTTCTGCTTTTGGGTATGCAGGACGTGCAGGCCGTGCAGGATGCCTGGATACCCAGTCTGCAGGCGTTCTATCAGGCGACAGGGAGTAAGTCTGTTGCGACGGGGCTGCAGGTGTGTCTGGTGCTGCTTTATTTCGGTATGTCCGTCCTTGACTTCCTGGGTATACTGTGCTTTGGATAAACGGTATGGGTGGAAGATGTAACAAGAGAGAGACCAAGGCGTTGCTGGTGCTAATGAACTGAATGAGGCTACGGTAATGCTAATAATGATGGAATCGATGGTTTAGTTACGATCTGTACGCAATGGGTATCAGTGAGTCGGAATGCATGGGCTCTTGCTCGTGATGTAAGCATAACACTCCATCCCTTGACCGGCTATATACATCAAGAAAGGACGTGGTCTTAACGAAGTACATATAACCAAAAGAACGCCCTCCCCTTCTCCGCCTACTTCGCCCAGATCTCGCCGACTTACAACATGCCCGTCCGCACAACGTTCCTCTCAGTATCCTTCTTCATCGTCTTCGGCCTGCTCTACATCGCAAGCAGCACGGCCTTTAACTCCTTCGTGAATATGGCCGCTCTGCTCGTCAACATCGCGTACACGGTGCCGCAGGGGATCCTGGCTTGTCGGAGACGGGATAGACTGTCGTCCACTCGGGCGTTTAATCTGGGCACAGCGGGGTACGTCGTGAATGTGTTCTCGGTGTGCTGGCTTGTGTTGGTGGGAGTGCTGTTTTGTTTCCCTGTGAGGATTCCGACGAGTAGTGGGGGGATGAATTAGTATGTACTTTTTTTTGTTTCTGTTTGTTTGCCGATATTTATTACGGATGTCATGCGGGTCGTGTCATTTGTCTCGTTTCGCGTGTTTCATCATCTAGCTGGTTGTGCTGAGTACTTCTGACTGACTGACTGACCAGTGGCTCCGCCGTCCTCGTCGGCCTCTTCGTCGCTATACTGGCCATGTACGCCGTGCGCCGGAACATCTTCCACGGGCCTAGCCATATCCACAGCCACGGCCATGGCCACAAGCTCTCATCCATACCAAAGCCTACGCCCGCTAGTCCTGCTACTGCTAGCCCTGCTATACAGCCTTCGGCATCCTTGGGAGCGCACCCCAAAGCAACAAAATCGCCACAGTAAGCGCAATAGCAAAAGGCTGCAGGACCTCCACGCCCTTCGCCTGCGCGACTGCCCCAATGGCAAACGGCAAGATAGCCGCACCGCTTGCTCCGAAGGCAGCCGCGAAGCCGATCGCGCTGACGTGCAGGGCGCGCGGGAGGAGACGGGTCGCTACCACGATGGCGCCGGGGAACATAGGGCCTAGGAAGAAGCCTTGGAAGGAGACTGCCACGACAGAGGCGTAGAAGGACGGGACGAGCCAGAAGATTAGACAGAATGCGATGGCGAGGACGAGGTATATCTAGAGTATCGGTCAATTCATGTTAGTTTCCCTGGTTGATTTACTTGTGCTTGTGTATGGGAGGACATACTGCAATAGCCAATTTCTCCCCAATCCTAGGCGTCACAAACCCCAGCACAACGCGTCCAAGAGTAATTCCAAGCCAGTACCCCGTCGAGCCCATCCCGCTCGCAAACTCGGCGCCGTCGCGCACGCGCATGAGAAACGTAACCACCCACCCGCCGATCGCGACTTCAAGGCCAACGTAGCCAAGGAGGAAGAAGGCGAGAATCCAAGTGACGCGGGCGTAGCGGGGGACAAACAAGGCGCGGCGTACGCCGCCCTTCTCGTCCCCGGCTTCCCCAGATCCTGCTTGCGCTGATAAGTCGGAGACGTTGAGCTGGGTTTCGCGAAATGCGGCGGCGTCGGAGTCCCAGAAGGCCCAAAGGCAGAAGGCTAGTTCGATGGCGGCGCACGCGACCTTGTCCATGTAAGTATCTTTTTACTGTTTAATTCGCGGTATAGGGGGCTTACCATGATATAATAGAAATAAAACCACCCCACCTTCGCCTCGGTAATCAAACTCGTTGCAACAAGCGGCGCCATAACCGCGCCGACACCATAGAGACCGTGTAATAGGCCCAACATCTGGTTTGAATCGGCCATGTTCCCGATCCATGCATTCCACGCCGAGTCAGCTAGACCATTCCCTAGTCCCGCGAAGATGAAGGAAACGACGAGGACTGGATACGGCGGGTGCAGGCAGTTGACGATGTAGGCGATCAGGTGGCATCCCGGGGAGAGCCAGGCAATGCCGCGCCGGCCGAGGTGTATATGCAGTGTGTTGTTTGTGATTGCGGCGAGGGTGTAGCCGCCTATAGGGGAGAGGAAGACGAGAGACACCGTCGTGTAGGAGAGCCGGTAGTGCTCCTCGAGCTAGTAGAATCAGCTTCCTATATACACCAGTGGAAATATGTCCATTGTCCACTCACGTATGGAATCAGCGGCTGTGAGAACAGTCAGTACAATTCAACATGAGAAGGCCAGTAGAAACTCACTCCGTACGCCGAGTCATTTGCGCCCATTACCAGAAAGGCCCAGAATGTTGCCAGAGTCTTGAAAATATTCGAGCGAGGATAGTTCCATCTTTCCAGCTCCTCGTCAACGTTGTCGGCGCTGGGATTCTCACAGCTGCCCCGCAAGTCCGGCTGCGTCTGGGCCTGGAGACCCTTCTCCGCGTCCTCAGCATCGCGGGGCTGCTGTTGCTGAGGCTGTTGCTGCGGTTCTGAGCTTGCAGCCATTGACACTGACCACCGGGACTTGACAAGGAAGCGGAAATCAACCAGTGTGAAGAAACAAAGAAAAAAAGTGCAATCACGAGTTTATAAAGTGCAGATCTGGAGCTGGTGCTGGGCGAATTGCCCGAATAGGAAACTATCTCAGCGACGGCCCAAGGCCCTAAAACGCTGTTAGTGTTGGTGCTGGTGCTGGCTGGCCCATACAATCCGTCGCCACTTGGCTTTTACATGGACCGTGGACGAAACCAGGTTGCCTCAGAAGCCTTGAAGGGGCAGTGGCATGATGTTGATGCCCATTGTGATAAGTGATGCAAAAGATATATGAATGAAAGATGAAAGATGAAAGATGATTTTTGATCTATTAATCTAGAGATACATCATAACCATAGCCACATGCTCCGGTCTCGTACGGCCCATAACGGGCTGAAATCATTTTGACGGCACAATAAAAACATATGAAATAAACACACAGAATGGAAGAGAAATAGACAATTATTAAATATGATAGACCGCCTGCACATGCAAAAGATGCTGCATAGTCACTGTACATTCATGCCCTTACTCCGGCTTTTTTCCAATCATGAGATACATAGGAGTGAACAGTTTTTTTTCACCACCGGCAACAAGGCAGTCGGCGGCCAACGCCAGACTGTCGGCGGTCTTTTGTGTACCCCGGGGGAAGAGCTTGAAGGTTTCCATGAAACCGACGAAACGGTGAACGAAGCCACGGCCCCACCATGTCATCCGGGCAATGGTGAAGAAGTCCCAAGGCGAGGTCATGTGCTTGAACGAACCAGCAAGAGGGTAGTACCAGGGGATCGCATCCGGGCGATCAGCCAGGTCCTCGTGGTGGAGCAGCTCGAGGCCAGCGTCCTTGATGGCAGCCAGGCCCTCGGACACCCTGACCATGTTGGAGATACCGTCTCCCTGCTCAATACCAAGACGGATTGTGCGGTGCTCGGGGTTTTCGTTGTCGTACTCGTCGGTCATGAGCCACTCGTAGACACCGAAGATACCACCAGGCTTGAGCACACGCTGGATCTCCTTGTAGACACCGACGAGTTCGGGCGCGTGGACAGTAGCCTCGATGGCGTAGACAGCGTCGAAGGAGTTGTCGGGGAACTGCATCTGCATGAAGTCGCCCTTGACGAAGCTCAGCTTGTCGCTCAGGCCCTCACGCTCCGCATAGCGGGTAGCACGCTGGATCTGGTAGTCGTTGTTGTTGAAACCAACCACGTTGGCATCGGTGAACTTGACAATCTCGCGGGCAGGACCGCCAACACCGCAGCCAACGTCAAGCACCTTCATGCCGGGCTTGAGACCCATCTGGTGGGCGAGGTAGTGTTCGTGACGGGCGATGGCTTGGTAGAAGGGCTCTCCGTGGGCAAAGCGACAGAAGTGGAAGGATGTACCCCATCCGTACTCGTAGAGATCGGTAGCAAGGTTGTAGTAGCTGTACCAGGTCAGTTTTATTTCTCTCATCTTTTCCGCAATCATAAACATACTGTCGGGTCAACGTGGCGTACTCGGCGCGACGGGCCTATTCAAACAAAAGATTAGGATCATGCGACAGCCAAGGCGCATTAGATGAAGCAACATACAGCGCGAGTCTCCTCTGTTTCAACCTCAGCAGCCTTGTTGTCCCAGTGCTTGAAGTACTCGTCGACAGCGGCCTTCTGAGCAGCAGCGCTCTTCTGGCGCATGGCAGCGAAACCACCCTGAGCCTCGGCGGAGGAACCGTGGAGAGCACGGTTGAAGTCAGCATCACGCTGGTGGTTTTCCAACTCTAGAGCGGAGGGAGCCATTGTTGAATTGAAGATTGGAGTGCGAAGGAGAAATTGGTTTTTTGTTAAAAAGGGGGGAAGCGGGAGAGAGCCTCAGGGAGTCGGGGATGGAGCGAGAATTGAAAGAGCACAACAACGACTGTCGGCTCGCAGATTGATGGTCTTTATAACCACGAGAGAATGACAAGACAACCTGGAGTGCTTGGAAGAGAACGACAGGGAAGAAGCGAAGAATGTGAATACGCAGTGAATACGATGGATGGACGGACGAAGAGAAAGGAGGTGATTTTGAGATCCGGCTTTTTGACTCTGCCGCCCAATCACGGCTGCTGCTCAGGGGAAGCCGACGCAGCCCGCTAGCTCCATTGGGGCTAGTATGGGGTTGATCCGAAAGTCCCTGACAGTTGAGGCATCAAGCGCTAAAGCAGTTTACACCGTTGCGGTATTCAAGAGCACGGCTCAGCAGTTAGCACGCAATACGATTGTCTCGCGTGGTCCGGACTGGCTTGTAGCCGACCATCGAAAACTGGAAACGGGAATATCCTGCAGCCTGCAGGTGGGAATTATCAAACATCGTATTCGATACGACAGATCTTTTTTCCAGGACCACCGCCACTGCCTGAGGCCCAGAACCTCCAACTTTTCATGTGAAAAGTTTGTTAGGTAATTCAGCCACATCTGCGCCACACCGTCTACACCAGCCACACCCATTCAACTATCGATAGTTAACTTCAGGATTCATTATTCATCATTTGTCTCATCAACTGTCTGGCTGTCACTCCCTTCCACAGCGGCCAACATGCCTCCTCAAATCAAACAGGACCTTAACCGGTCAGGCTGGGAGTCTACTGACTTTCCGTCTGTCTGCGAAAACTGCCTCCCCGAGAACCCCTACGTCCAGATGCTCAAGGAAGACCACGGCGCCGAATGCAAGATCTGCACCCGTCCCTTCACCATATTCCGGTGGAAGGCCGACCGCACTGCACGCACCAAACGCACGAATATCTGTCTTACTTGTGCTCGACTGAAGAACTGCTGCCAGTGTTGCATGCTCGATCTCTCGTTCGGCCTCCCGATTGTCGTTCGCGATGCCGCGCTGAAGATGGTGGCGCCTGGCCCCGAAAGTGGGATCAACCGCGAATACTACGCCCAGGGCCACGAGAAGGAAATTGAAGAAGGCCGAGGTGCGGTTGAGGAGTACGAAAAAACAGACGAGAAAGCTCGCGAATTGCTTCGGCGGCTTGCAAATTCCGAACCATACTACAGGAAGCCCAGACAGCAGCTCGAGGCGCCGCAAGAAGACGGAGAAGAGAAGGAAACTCCGACAGGCGCGCCGGTTGTCAAGAGCCGATATGGGAACGCACCAGGACCTGTACGGACAAGTGAGAGCAGAAGAGGCACAGCACTACCCGGTCGGGGTGGCCGAGGAGGTGTGCGCGGCGGCCGCGGAGGCCGACCATTCCCGGGCACTGCGCAACTGCCACCATCGCAAGAAGACATCCTCCCGCCTGCGGACCCGAATATCACGTCTCTTTTCGTTACCGGTGTTGAAGACGACCTCCCTGAGCACGCTATTCGGTCATTCTTTGTTCAATTCGGCCAGCTCCGGTCTCTAATTTGTTCCCACCGTGCTCATTGCGCGTTTGTCAACTACGCCGCGCGTGAGTCCGCCGAAGCTGCCGCCCAACAATGCCAAGGGAAGGCTGTCGTTCAAGGCTGCCCTCTTCGCATTCGGTGGGGTAAGCCCAAGTCGTTGGATAATATGGACCGGGAAGAACGGTTGAAGTATGCCCGTGAGGGTCGGCAAGCCGGAGGTCTCGCGGGGACTGGGGGACAGGCAACGAAGGCAATCACAGCAGGGGCTGAAAAGGAAGAGCAGCCACGCAACGTGGCCGTTGCGCCCCCTCCTGGTAGTGGCGATGTTCAGTACTCCAGTTTGTCTGGTGATTAAATATCTTTTTATTCATTGCGTGGATATGGTTGCTATTGGACTGGGGGCTTCATGCCATTCGAAGCGGGCGTTATTGTATGTATTCTTCTAAACATTACTGTCATGAATACCCAAAATTAGGAAATAAATAGCATTCAATCAGAATTACCCGTAAAATTGTCGTGTTCTCGAGTGTGAATAGTAGCCAACAGTCGTAGAAGTAATTATATATTTCGAACATGGGGCCACCATTGTGAATGTACCAATAATTTGTTCTTTTAGATACGATGTTCCCTCGCTTTGACCGATACCGTTTGGCATTATTCTCTTTCATGGACCTACCATATATTTCTTCGGCGTGCTCATACCGACCATGGTCCAATCCCATCACCACCTACTTCATTTGATGCAGCTGTAGTTTGTACAATCTTAAATTCTCGAATCGAGTCAATTCTATCGCTATATAAATGTCCCAAGACGCCAAAGGAGAGAGAAAAGGTGGGTATACTATAATACAACTGCCCACATGCAATCAACCAATATTATACATCGCATCGCATCGCACATCGCACTTATAGGTAAGAGGCCCTCATACCACCCCAGCCCAACTATGACGAGCAAGGCTTATCGACCTTGACGCTCTGCCCTCCAACCTTAATCGAATCGTTATCGCCACGCTCAATGTCTTCGTGTATGCGGAGTTCTAGAAATTCAAGCAGTCATATTAGCTTCCTTGCCTTGCCACCCATCATCTCCAAGACTGAGGACGTAGCCCTCCCACCTCCAATTCACCAAAAGAGGTTGGAATACGTACCCCACTTCGCACTCTCATCTGCCTCCGCATCCCGTGCACCCTGCACGATATTGTGGCGCAGAATATTCGCAACCTCGACGGCGTGGTTGATCTGCATGGGCGTGTCTATGCCGAACCGGCGGTGCTTTTCGAAGTTCTGGCGCGCTTCTTGGCGTGCGGCGAGGAGGACCCGGCTGTCATCTGTTGCAGTAAAAGTAATCAGTGTACTGTTCGGTAGAGCGTGTTTGTTGTGCTTGGACAGGACTGACTATGGAATGCGATCCGGGTGGCGCGGAGGACTTGTCGGTAGGCGCTTAGCGCGGAGACGGCGGATTGTGAGGCCATTTTTGGTTTTGAATTGGACTGTAGGCTCCCTGAATATAAGGATCTCTGTGGAATTGGGTATTGATCTGGTGGCGGTGTTGAGGTTATGCCGTTGTGCCGGTTGGGATGTTAGGGGCAATGTGGAATCAATGTCTACAAGCGGGCTGAGAAATAAGACAGCAGGCAGATTTGAGACGAGCGTTAGGTTAATCCTCAGAAAGAGATTAAACACAAGGAGCTAGGCAGTAGGTTCGTAGAAGAAACTGGAAGCCGTCTTGATGTCCAGCTCGGCTCTCGATGACCTCCGAAACACGCAGTGGCTGATTGGCCGGATAAAAGGCGGCCGACCGAGGCAGAAAAAAATATCGTTTGCCCACTCGATTTTCAGCCACTGTTGATCTTCGTGCGAAGTCTATCTCCTCCCACTTTTCATCCTATAATTCCATCTTCTCGAAGCGCGAGTCTATTCATCGGCTTCATTTGCAAGATGTCTTCCGCGCAGGTCCTCAACGTTACTCTCCCAGCCTTGTCCGCTGGCTGGAGCGCCGACAAGGACTTCAAGGCTGTTGGCAAGGTCTCTGCTGCTACCCAGAGGAACCTCGAGCCTGTTGGGCCTCATTTCCTGGCTCACGCCCGCAGAGTATGTTTTCCGAGTGCTACCAATTGGCTTCTGAGTTATTTGGAGGCTTCATATTACCTTGAATGCGGGGCTAATAAACCAACAGTCGCGTCACCACCGTACTTTCTCCGAGGATGAGCGTATCCAGGCTCAGCAGAACGTCAAGAAGACCGAAGATGACGAGGATGATGAAATCTCCGAGGATGAGGATTCCATGATGCTCCAACGGGATGCCAAGGACTGGAAGGTATGATTTTGAGTTTGCAGCTTGGGCAATTGAATATATACTAATAACTTCATAGGGCCAAGACCACTACGCAGTTCTCGGCCTCACCAAGTACCGCTGGCGGGCGACCCCCGAGCAGGTCAAGCGTGCTCACCGCAAGAAGGTGCTCCGTCACCACCCCGACAAGAAGGCTGCTCTCGGCGACCGTGACGAGAACGACAGCTTCTTCAAGTGTATCCAGAAGGCCACCGAGATTCTGTCCGACCCCGCCAAGCGCCGCCAGTTCGACTCCGTCGATGAGGCCGCCGATGTCGAGCCTCCTAGCAAGAAGCAGAGCCAAAAGGGCGACTTTTTCAAGCTCTGGGCTCCTGTTTTCGAGGCCGAGGGCCGCTTTTCTAAGATCCAGCCTGTTCCTCAACTAGGTGACGACAACAGCACCTTTGAGGAGGTTGATACTTTCTACAACTTCTGGTACAACTTCGACAGCTGGCGTACATTCGAATACCTTGACGAGGATGTTCCCGATGACGGCGAGAGCCGTGACCAGAAGCGTCACGTCGAGAAGAAGAACGCCAACGCCCGCCGCAAGCGCAAGACCGAGGACATTACCCGTCTGCGCCACTTGGTCGACGACTGCGCTGCCCTGGACGAGCGTATTAAGAAGTTCCGCAAGGCCGCTCGTGCCGACAAGGACAAGAAGCGTCTCGACAAGGAGGCTGAGGCCAAGCGATTGGCCGAGGAGAAGGAGAACGCCCGTCTTGCAGAGGAGAAGGCCAAGAAGGACGCTGAGGAAGCCGCCAAGGCTGACCGTGAGAAGGCAAAGAAGACCAAGGAGGCCGCCAAGAACGCTGCTAAGAAGAACAAGCGTGTGCTCAAGGGATCCGTCAAGGACGTCAACTACTTTGCTGAATCTGGCGATCCCTCTGGCAGCCAGGTTGACTCTGTCCTTACGGACGTTGACTTCATCAACAGCAAGATCGACAACGAGGAGCTTGCGTCGCTGGCTGAGCGCCTCACTGCTGCTGGCAAGGACGTCGCAGCCGTCAAGAACGTGTACACTGAGGAGTTCAAGAGGCTGATTGGAGCTGGCAAGGCCAAGGAGGGCGAGGCCAAGTTCTTTGCTTAGATTAGTTAACGATCCACTTCAGATGTTAGACATGCACGGTGCTTAGAGATAGACTACTGTGTGATGAGCGGAATGAGATTCATGAATCATTGCTTGCATTTTTTTTACTGCACGTACAGAGTAGATTATGCCCACGAGGATAAGCATTGCCAATCTCCGCCAATACAGGCTGCGCATGCTTGGGAAGCTTGTTGGTGCCCGGGGGGGTGGGTTCGCTCAGTCGCCGGGTTGTCCACAGTCGAGTCGGAGGCCCCCAGCCCCGCACGTGGGCGATGGCCCCCACCCGCTTCCTGTTCCTTTCGCGATACAACTTCCTCGTCCACTCACTAAGCATCGACCTGCAACGTGCAGCTCTCCGATCTCCGCGCGGTGGAACACTCGACCTTTCGCGAAGCCCACGATGTAACCAATTGCGATGGGGGTATTGGACGGATGTCAACAGGCAGCGATGAACACGCGAGTGAGCCGTAAGCGATGGGGGCTGCCAGTGCCAGCAGCTTTGGCTCGCTTTGCCGTCTCCTAGAAGCTATATAAAGAGCGATGATCCCTCGATGATCTGTGTCTTTTCTCCTGCTAACAGGTCTTTGACACCGATCTTCACCAATTGTTGTGAATCGAAGCTCCCGGTGCCATGTACTCCAAGACCCTTGTCACCCTCCTCGGAGGTTTGTCCCTTGCCTTGGCCCAGACCTCCTCTGAGCAGACACCTTCAGTAGCTGAGATTGAAGCTGCTCGGGCTACCGTCAAGCCCTACTCCCCTGTGACCAATGTCCAGGGCAAAACCTTTTCCCGCTTTGTCAATATTTGGCTCGAAAATACCGTATGTACCCTGTATACTATACCTCCTAGTGCCATACTAACCTAATCTAGGACTTTGATGTCGCCGCCAACGAGAAGCACCTAGCCAAGCTGGCCAAGAAGGGTCTCACCCTTACCAACATGTGGGCAGTCACCCATCCCTCGGAGCCAAACTACTGCGCCTCCGCCGGTGGTGACACCTTCGGCATGGACAACGACGAGTTCAACCAGGTCCCCACCAACGTCTCCACCATCGCGGACATGTTCGACACCAAGAATGTCTCCTGGGGTGAGTACCAGGAGCACTTGCCGTACCCGGGATACCAGGGTTTCCGCTACCCAACCTCGGGCGACGACGACTACGTGCGCAAGCACAACCCCATGGTCCTTTTCGACTCCGTCACCGAGGATGCCACGCGCCTCCGCCAGATCAAGAACTTTACCTCCTTCTACGCCGACCTCGCCAACCATAGCCTCCCCCAGTACTCCTTTGTCACCCCTAACATGACCAACGATGGCCACGACACAGACATTGCCTTCTCCGGCACCTGGACCTGGGACTTCTTGATTGACCTCCTTGACAACGAGCACTTCATGAAAGACACCCTCGTTCTCCTAACCTTCGACGAGAACGACACCTACGAACTCGGCAACAAGGTCTTCAGCTTCCTGCTCGGTGGCGCGGTCCCTAAGCAACTCCTCGGCAAAGAAGACAACACCTTCTACACCCATTACAGCATCATCGCCTCTCTATCAGCCAACTTCGGCCTCCCCAGTCTCGGCCGCTGGGACTGCGGCGCAAACCTGCTCTCCTTCCTCGCCGACAAAGTCGGGTACACAAACTACGAGGTCGACACGAACAACCTCTACTTGAACGTGTCGTACCCTGGTCCTCTGGCTAATGGCGAGTACGCCAAGCAGACCTTCGACTGGCCTGTCCCTGCCACCGAGGGTAAGTGCTCTGGTGGGCATGGAATCCTGGACGTGGTCAAGAAGACGTATGCCGGCTTGAACGCTACACATGACTACTCTAGCCCTGTGCCGTTCGATGTGAAGACAGGTAACAGCGTGGGTGTCAAGTACAGCCGAACGCTTAAGAGTGGACAACGTGAGACTCATGTTACGGGTAAGAAGCCCGCGACTTCCCGCAAGCCGTAAATGTTTCAGTAGTATGTATGAAAGCCAGACTCAGAAGACTGTACGGATGTGATGCAGAAAATTAATGTTATGTTATGTTATCTATGAAGTATATACTTTTAATATACGGTACCTTAACCGTGAGTCTGTCGGATGTGGAAGCTCTTCAGCTTGTAGAATGCATCGAAGGCCTGCGGGCCAAGCGAACAGCCTAGACCCGAGTTCTTCCAGCCAATCCACGCAAGGTCCTATAGTAAATTTTGTCAGCAGGCCTGGAATCAACTTGAAAAGATAAAGGGGACGAACCGGGCTAGGGAAGTCGCAACGGTTGATGTAGACAGTTCCGGCTTCAATACGTTCAACCAACTCCTCTCCTGCCTTGATGTCCTTAGTCCACACGCTAGCAGTCAGACCGTAGTCGCTGTCGTTCATCAGCGCCACGGCCTCGTCGTCAGACTGAACCTTCATGATTGGGATGACGGGGCCAAAGGTCTCGTCGCGCATGACGCGCATGTCGTGCGACACGTTGGTGAGGACTCTCGGGGCAATGAAGCTCCCTGAGCTTGGTAGGTTCTCGAAGGTGGGGTTCGTGGGCGTGGAGTCAACTGCGCCGCGAGACAGGGCCTCATCAATGTGCGATTGAACGCTCTTGACTGCTTGGCTGGAGATTACTGGGCCTGTAGTAGTTGCCTGGTCGTGGGGGTCGCCGAGCTTGTAGCTGTTTAATTGTTAGCCAAGACCAGCGGTGCAGGGGACGAGACGTACGTTGCTAGCTCCTTCTGAATCTCAGCCACAAAGGCATCATGTACATCAGCATGTACATATACACGCTCAATGGCGCAGCAGCTCTGGCCGGAGTTGAAAACGGCGCCGTCAACAACATTCGCGGCCGTGTACGCCAGATCCGCATCGGCGCGAACGTATGCCGGGTCGTTGCCACCGAGCTCTAGGTTCAATGGCAGGATTCTACCTGCAGTTGCCTGGCGAAGACGGAGACCTCCCTGTGTAGATCCGACGAAAGAGACCAGCTTGATCTGGGGGATCTTGACAACCTCGTCGAAGACCTCCCAAGCACCGAAGTGGACAACTTGTAGAACGTTCTTGGGCAGACCAGCTTGTTCGAAAAAGGAGGCCAGGCGTTCTCCAAACAGAGGAGTCTGAGGAGAGGGACGGAGGATGACAGTGTTTCCGGCGAGGAGCGCAGGGACGAGGGCGTTGATGGTGATCAGATAGGGGTACTGCTTGGTTAGCTTCAGCTTACAGCAAATCGCTCGGAAGACTCACATTCCACGCAGTTGCGAGAAGCACTGGCCCAACTGGAACCTTCTTGACATATCTGTTGAATCCAGTCTCCGCCTGTCCGGGAACGCTCTTGAGCTTATCCTCTGCCAGGTCAAGGAGGTAGTTAGCCCGCTTGCGCATCGTGTCAATCTCGCCACCGATGTAGGAAACTGGACGGCCCATTTGATCGGCAAGTTCTTTCACAAGGGTTTCCTTGTTGGCGTCGATTATCTCCAAAGCCTTAACGATGATGGCTTTGCGCTCGGCGAGGGAGAGCTCCTTGTAGGTGCGGAAGGCATCTTCGGAGACCTGGGCGATTTGGCCGATTTGGTCGAGAGACTGGCCAGGGTGTTCGAAGATGACTTTCCCGGAGGAGGGCGAGATGGTGCGGACTTGGTTTGTCATTTTGGGATCTATACGGGGCGTTAAGGAGAGAAAGGCTGGTTGTAGAGGGGGCGACGGAGTGACGACGTCGGCGGTCGTTTAAGGCGATAAGAAGTGGGGTAGTGAAGCCTGAGGTATCAATTGGATCAGCATGGCAAGGCAGGCAATGCTCGAATTTGAATTACTTACCTGTTCAATTGGGCTTGTGAAGACAAGATAAAGCCAGCGTCTTTGACAGGAGGCAAATAATTTTGAGCAGTGGGTGGTTGAGCTGGAGAGTTCCTGGGTGACCTCAGGTTGCCCCTCTTCCCCGCACCGCCACTGTACATATACACATACATAGTCCAATAGCCAGTTACCTGGATATTGTTTTCACGAAGAGGGTCTGACTATAGAGTTTTATTCTCCATGGAGTTTATCCGATACTGCGGTAGAACAAACCTGAGGACCATGTATCTAGACTATGTTGCTAGAGGCCTCGTCACTGGCACGATGCGAAAGCAGTTTATCAAAATCAGTAAACGGCGTAGAAGTGCACTAATCATTAATTATATACGGAGAATTGATATGATTCTCAATGCCTTACGGAGACCTGATAAATATAAACGAATAGAGAAATAGATTAGATGCTATACGAAGACATGGCTAAATAAAGTACGTCGTCATATTATAAGTGAATGCAGGTGGAAAGACATCGACAAAAGGGTATAAAGGAACGAAAGATCGAGCATAAGGCGTTTTGCGGAGTCGCTGTGATCACCTTTTGGGCCCTGCATAATTAAAGTTCCTCTTCCTGACCTTCCTGACCTTCCTTGACTTCCTCGACATGACTCTTTTCATAATTTTGGGTGCCGCTGGTCTCTCTGGTCTCTCTAGTCTCTGTGGTCTCTGTAGTCTCCATGGTCTCTTCTCCATTCTCTTCTCCGTTCTGGGCACCTGCCTGTTTTCCCTTGTTGGGGCTCTCTGTCTCCGTAGCCTCCGTAGTCTCTTCTCCCTTCTCTTCTCCGTTCTGGGCGCCTGCCTGTTTTCCCATGTTGGGGCTCTCTGTCTCTGACTGCGGCACCGGAGACTGCAGTTGACTCTCCGTGGCCCTACTGCTCTTACTCTCTCTTCGCTTCCTCCCGCGGATGATTAACCGGTTATGGAATTCTGGCTCATCGACCTCCGGGTCCTCGTTGAGGATTCGGCGAGCCGACTCCCGTCCGATGACTGGCAGGCGATCGACGCCTTGCACGCCCTGGGGAACGAGCTTCGGGTCGAGCAAGCCGACCTGGACCAGGACACTTGCCTGGTCCCAGTAAGTGTGTTCGGAGTATAGCTGTTTAGCGCGCAGGCTGACGATGCTCACTATGACGATCTCTACTCTCTTATTGGTTGGAGGGACTCCCGGGAGCATCCACGGGACTTCCTGAGTATGCTCGAAGGAAATGTAGATCTCATCCACCACACGATCGGCGCCTGTAGTTCGTGAAATCAGACGCAGGCGCATTGACGGAGGGAGCTTTTGGAGGAAATATTTGTCATAGAAACGACGGAGAGCGCGCGCCCCGGTTCCACCGCTAAGGGTTGGTGCGTATGTGACGGCAGGAGTGAGGTTCTTGGTGTAGTGTTCCATAGTATCGTTGAGGTCCAGAGAAAAGAATTTGCCTGTTGTCCGTTAGTATTGGCTATGATTCCCAGTGGAGTCCAAGCATACCCTGCAAATGCTCCTCCCAGGCCTTTTCCAAATCCCTGTCCTGTCCATAAGCTCTCCGCAGGACCTCGAGCGATCGAGTGAATGCAAGGTCTGCATCTAGCCGATTATACTCCTCCTGGTCCACTTCGGCGAAGCCCGGCTCGGATTCAGAGTATGTATATGCGCGGTGTCCGATCTCAAGCTGCTCTCCCACCCCGATTCCAGGGTCGATCTGCCTCGTTGATCGCTTCTTTTTACCTTGCAGGCCCAGTACTGTCGGTGTGGTGATAACGTCGATGACCTCGCCAGCCAGGTGCGTCAGGATGCGCACCGTCTGCGGGTAGCGCGACCGTGTATTGGGGATGCTGGTAGGGTAGTAGCAGACGAGCGCACACAGGCGACTGACGTTGTTCGGTTTGAGATAGTAGTCCAAACAGAATGCGGCGGCGTCACCAAACGCTACAAGGATTAGAACTTCCATCCAGAAATAAGGATGGCGTTAGTTGCTTACCTATAACACCATAGTTGTCGCCAACACCGAGTCCCTCTTTGACGGCCGTCAGGCGACGAGCGTACTCCTTTTCATCCTCGCTATAAGGGACGTATACGACGTTAAATCCCTCCTTCAGCCAGGCCTCGACGAAGTCACCATCGAACTCGGGGGTCTCGGCAGTGATAATGAGGCGGGCGTTCTTGGAGTTCGTATAGAGGAAGCCGCCGCTCGGGGCGTTGATGGTTACCGAAGCCATGGTATATCAAGTGGAAGTTGACATAGACTTTTCCCGCGAGAGGGAGTTGTTCCTGGAGGAAAGTTTGGAACAACGTGCCAGTTAAAAAGATGGCCATCTACGTCACCCTGCAACAGGCGAAAATACGTCATACTCGTCATTTCAGCTCGGCCTACCCATCAGACCCTCTGCTATAGGCGGATCGTCGCGCTTAATGAGTTTAATCTCAACACCCCCAGTATCAAATCTGGTATCGAATCAGGTATGTGCAAATTGCTTTGCCTTTTATATACTAGTCTTGTGTCTTCAAGCTGTCGCCCCGCATTCCGACCATGGTCCGTGTCTGCGCTATGGGTGGCAAGTATAGTCCGGATGCAGCATCGTGATCGAGTGAAATTCATCGCCTATCCTCATCATCATGATGATTCCTCGTACTCATTCACACAGAAATTAATATAGATCGGTATCATGCCTTATCAGTTGTGAAACGGGCTAGAAGGTGACTCCGCACACATACCAGTACTAATTGAGAAGTTTCGACCTCCCGACCGAGAGCTGTCTAGACCCACGACAGACACTACACAATCTCCTCCCGTCTTTTATCAATGGCCTTCCCTTCTTCTTTTTCCTTCCCTGCGGCCGCCTAGGTATTATTCACATAGCGAGCTGATTATACCTGACACATAATACCATGTCCCTCGTGCAGCATGTATCTGTACTCGAGGGCGTGGATCGCGCCGTAGAACCTGAGGATGAAGAGACTTTCGACAGCACCCACGAAGGGTTCGGGTCCATCCGACGAAAAATCAGCTATGACCTCTTTCCACAGCCGGTCTCCGTTATTGAAGAGACTTCGACAACTGCTCCTTACAAGGTTAACACTGCGCAAAGACTAGGTACTTTCCCGCGACGCAAAATTTGAACGACGCGTGCTAACGTCTCCAAGCCCAGGTGCTCGCTACCATATTGGCCTGTTGGCTTGGTTCCGGAATAATCTTTGGCTTTGCGGCGCTGAAGCCTGTTCTTGTCGCCCAGGGTGTCTATCGCAATTTGTGTGCGGCGGAGGAGCTGGATGGGGAGTTGGATACCTGCTATGAGCAGGAGCTAAGGTAGGTGTTGCGGTCAAACAAGCTAGGCTATATGCTGATTCCATTTTTTAATTGCAGATTGAACTTCTTCTTCACTGTGGGATCGATCACAGCAAATGTCTCGTCTCTTCCGGTCGGCTCTATCCTCGACCGTCATGGCTCCCGTGTTTGCGGTTTTGCGGCCAGTATCATTTTGGCCGCCGGTAGCTTATTGATGGCATATTCGTTCAGACACCCAGAAATCAACGGCTATATTGCTGCGAATTTCCTGCTCGCGCTTGGAGGAACTTTTTTGTTTGTTCCCTCTTTCCAGATAGCAAATGCGTTCCCAAAATATAGTGGCTCCATTGTTGCTCTGGTGACGGGCGCGTTCGATGCATCTGCTGCAGTTTATCTTTTCTATAGGCTAGCGTTTGAAGCGAGCAACGGAGCCTTTACTCCGGACAAATTTTTTCTGGGATTTACTCTGGTCCCCGTCTTGATTTTCTTCACATGGGTTACTCTTATGCCAGCCCATGATTATCAAACCACCCACCAGCTAGAGGTCAGAATTGAAAAGGCGGAAGATGCGACCAGGGATGTTCATGACTCGGATGATGATATTGATAGCGATGGAGAGCTCCGAAGAGTGAGACGCGAACGTGCTGAGCGCCGCCGTGAAAAAATGCTCAAGCTTGACAAAGTCCTCGGTGACGAGGAGGAACGAAAGCAGCGCGAGCAACATGAAGAAGAGCGCCAGCAAGCCAGCGCCGTCTGGGGCGTTCTTCATGGCCTACCGGCCCATAAACAGATGGCTAGTCCATGGTTCATACTCATAACTGCGCTCACAGTTTTGCAAATGCTCCGAATGAACTACTTTATCGCCACAATTCGGTCCCAGTACGAATTCATGCTCGACGAGCAACGGGGGGAAGAGATCAATGAATTCTTTGATATCGCTCTGCCGATTGGCGGAGTTATTTCTACGCCATTCATCGGGCTAATACTCGACCACCTGAGTGTCCCATCTACGTTGGCAATTATAGTGTTTCTGACCACGGTCATTGGAGTTCTTAACTCTATTCCCACATTGACAACTGGGTATTTAACCGTTGTGCTTTTTGTTCTTCTACGTCCGTTATATTACTCTGCCATGTCGTAAGTGAACCACCCGCAATCAACTTACAAGCACTAACAGGGAACCATCAGTGACTATGCCACCAAAGTCTTTGGCTTTGCCACATTCGGTCGTGTTTACGGAACTATCATCTGCTTGTCCGGCCTGGTGAACTTCTCCCAGTATGGACTAGACGCACTGACCCATGGTCCGTTCGATGGCAATCCCATCCCGATCAATATCATGTTCGCGGTAGCGGGATTTGTCGTCGGCTCCATCCTGGTTGGTTATGTGGCGACCGCAGGCACCCGGCTTAGGAAGCAGCAGCAGCAAGAAGCCGAGGAAGATGAACGGCAGAGATTGATTCCTGTGGCGGAAGAGGGGCCTGCGCTTAGGTATATGTAAGCTAGGTGGGTGAAGGTGAAGGTGTTGTACAGACTTTATGCCTCGCATATACGATTGAGGCGTGCTTTACTGGTTGTACATAATACTTATTCTCCCCTCAACTTGGGTGGTGTAATATAATTATGGTGGCGCAAATCTGCCTGCCCAATATACAAATTGTCATATCGAAATGCCGAACAGACAAGCACGGCACTTGGTCTTGGAAGTCTTGTCCCTAGGATCATTCAGACCGACCATGATGCTGATTGGAGCGGCATCTCTCTTAATCCTTCAGTTATAAGCATTTGCCTCGCTTCATCAAAACCTCCCCAGTCCAATCGAGCTCTCTGCAACCCAACCGCCGAAAGCTAATAACCCCCAAGGCCATCGCCAAGCCCGCCAAGATCCCCTCCTCATCTGCGAAAGTTCCGAGGCATCTATCAAGATTCAAGACTTCCTTTTGCTTCCAGTTACATCGCAGACTTGACGGTGTTCTCCGTAAAGCAAGAAGGTGGTCTGAGGTGCAGTGGATCTCCCCCGCACAAAACGGGTCCAGCCCAGGCCAGTCCGGGGAAGAAGCAGCGGCTGTCCTGCTCCATTGAGTTATGCGCCGAGGCAGTTTCGCCTTCCAGCCCGGCTATTGCGCTGACCTGTTTGATCGGCACTTGGGAACTCGGTGCTATTGGCAAGGAGTGTGGGTTTTGGTTACACGAGTCGTCTCCACGCGTTGGAGCGACGGCTTGTCATGTCCATAGTCTACGTATTCACTCATAGGACATGGTCCGGGGTAGGGATCCATACGGGGAAAAATAAGCGGAGGAGGGGCACACCCTGAGCCCGGGGTCGTTGGATAATTCATACTGTAGTTGTCGTGTATGTCATGTTGTTTATCCACATTTTAGTTGGCTTGGTTTCGTTTGGGTATATAAATCTCACACTATCCCTGGTGTTTTACCTTGACCTGCTTTAATCCATTGCACACGTTCACTTACTCTCCACTCTTGGCCTACAATGTCCCCCTTCGACGAAAAACGCTCGCCGAGCGTGGAGAACATCGAAAATGCAAAGCTACCGGCCCTAAACAATGACGACTACGACGAGGAGTTCTCGCCTGAGGAGCAGAAGCGGATTATCCGACGGATTGACCTGCGGCTTGTCTCCATCACTGGTCTCGCGTATTGCGTTTCGCTCATGGACCGGACGAACTTGAGTATGGCTGCTGTTGCAGGGTGCGTTTTTCTGTTTTCCTGTTCTTGTCCTTTCTTTTTGTTTTTACGTGGGGCTGAGGGATGGTTGCTGACGAGACGATACTAGGATGGTGAAGGACTTGGAGCTTGTTGGATTCAGATATGTAAGTGACGATGATTATCTGGTGGATATTGATGAATGTTGATTGAAAATATAGTCAATCGTCGTCTTGACTTTCTTTATACCTTACGTGATCTTCCAGCCGCCGATGACGGTCATAACGAGGAAGCTGGGACCTACCCTGTTCCTGGGGAGTATTGTGATTGCGTGGGGTGCAATCCTCGTTGTATGTTCTGCCTCTGGCTGATTTGGTTCTACCTGCTGACAGTCTAGGGCATGGGTTTCACGAAGAACTGGAAGCAAATGACTGCTTGTCGGATACTCCTCGGTTTGCTTGAAGCGGGTAAGAGATAAAATCCCGCCCATGGTCCAACCGGCAATACTAACCATCGCGAAGGATATTTTCCCGGCTGTGTTTACCTTCTGTCTAGTTGGTATGCTCGATGTAAGTTTCTCCTTGACATATTGCGCCTATCTGGTCTGACCATGGTCAGATGACGTCCAAAAGAGATTCTCCATCTTCTACCTCATCGGCTGTGTGGCCTCGGCCTTGGCTGGGATTCTGGCCTTTGGACTAATGCAGATGGATGGAATTCAAGGAATAGCCGGCTGGCGCTGGATCTTTGTGATGGAGGGAGTTGTATGTGATACTTTCGTATACGATGCATGCGTCTGCTAACAGGGTTAGATCACTGGCGCTATCGGTATCCTAACCATCATTTTCCTGGTCGACTTCCCTGATCGGGCACACAAGTCCTGGAACTTTTTAAACGAAAAAGAAACCGCATTTGTCGTGCGACGTATCAACCGTGACCGATCAGACGGAGATGCTGAACCTTTCAGTCTCAAGAGATTCCTGAGGCCAGCGCTGGATTTGAAGATCTGGGCGTTCGCACTAATCTTTTTGTAAGGGAACGCGTATTTGATATTGGGCTTCCAGCTGACCATGACTAGCTGTGTCACAACCGTCACCTATGCCATCGCATACTTCCTTCCAATTATCCTGTCAGAAGGAATGGGCTTTGACACTGGCACCTCCCAATGTCTCGTTGCCCCCCCCTTTGGCCTTGCCGGTATCGTGATGTTCGGGACGTCCTGGGTGGGCGATAAGTATCGCTTTCGCGCGCCAGTCCTCATCTTCAATGCCCTTCTTTGCATCATCGGCCTCCCCATGATGGGTTTTGCCAAGAGCCACGCCGTACAGTACGTAGGTGTCTTCTTCACTGTGGCAGGCTCAAACGCCAACATCCCGGCTGCAATGGCGTACCAGGCCAACAACGTCCGTGGTCAGTGGACCCGCGCACTGTCCAGCGCTACTCTTGTGGGGTTTGGAGGGATCGGAGGCATCGCTGGGTCGCTTGTTTTCCGTGATTCAGATAAGCCAGAGTACCGGCCGGGAATCTGGTGCGCGATCGCGTGTAATTTGCTTCTCATGCTCATTGTGGTTGTTCAAAGCATATATTTCCGCATTGCCAACAGGCAGGCTGAGCGAGGAGCACGGATCATCGAAGGCTCTCCGGATTTTCGATATACTATTTAGCGGGGCCGAGGTGCACTTATACGCACGGTATATTGGAGACGCGACTGAAAGACAACTAACAAATGAATCTGTTTATTCAAAGTAGAGAGTTTAATTGCCCATGGTCGTCTCCGCACGCACAATTTGTAGGGCGAAGTGGGTGATGTCATTGCTCCCCGCAGCGTGAGGACTGCCCATCGCCAACTGAATGCCGATGAGTGAGCCGGAGATAGTCCAGTTGACTCCGACAAAAAGACTCCGACACAGATTCCGACACAAAGACCTTGGGAGAGCTACCCCTCGCTACCAGCAGTCGCCCCCCGGTCGGTGTGGAGGAGACGAAAATTGGATTCCGGCAGAGTCTTTGCCTTCCCGCGGAAAGAGCGATAAGCCTGTGAGCGCCGTTGTCGGCGGCCAATCAGCAGCCGGCTCCGGCCTGATAACGGGGGCACGGGCAGTTTCCCGTCGGTCTTCCATAGTACAACATCATCGTAACTTTTCTCGACCTCTGCTCGGCTTCATTTCTTTTTCTCTTCTTCTCCAGCTTCAATCCTCCTTTATCTCCTTATCCTCTCCTCTCTAACTCATTCCTCACTCAATTGCGTCGGTCGCCGCCTATGCCGTCGCGATAAGAGCTCGACTTATCCCTACACATCCCCGATAGAGCTTCCTACGACTGACGAGCTACCCCCTTGACCCCTCGTTCAACGATGGCTGCGTCCTGGTGCCTGCGCGGCTCTCGTCAGCTCGCACTGCGCGCTCCATTGCGCACAGTTCCCTCTGCTCCTGCGCGGAGCCGATTCCTCCCCGCATACCGTGCTCTGAACACAACAACACAACAGTCTCATTCATCCCGGCGGCCTGTTTATACCAGCTCCTTGGCGGACCACGGTGTTCCTCACCCTCGCGATGTTTTCCAGCCGCTAGATACCTTCCCCCGACGCCATATCGGCCCCTCGCCGGAGGCCGCAGAAGAGATGCTGGCAGTCCTCGACCCTCCAGTTGCATCCCTCGATGAATTCGTCAAGCAGGTGCTCCCGCCGGATGTTCTGTCTAAGAAGAACCTCGATGTCGCACGTGCAAGCGCCGACGAGGGGCTACCTCGGAGCAGTGTCCACGGAGGCCTGGGTGAGACAGACATGCTGAAGTTGTTGGACAAATACCGGGAGCAGATCGACGTCTCTGGAAAGACATACATTGGTGCTGGTTACTATCCCACGATTGTGCCTCCGGTGATTCTCCGCAATGTCCTGGAGAACCCTGCCTGGTACACTAGCTACACTCCTTACCAGCCGGAAATCAGTCAGGGTCGTCTGGAGTCGCTCCTGAACTTCCAGACTTTGACCGCTGATCTGACCGGTCTCCCATTCGCCAACGCTTCGGTCTTGGATGAAGCCACTGCCGCTGCTGAGGCCATGACCATGTCTTTCGCTACAATGCCCGCCAGCAAGCAAAAGAAGGCCGACAAGACATACGTTGTCTCCGATCTGTGCCACCCTCAGACCATTGCAGTGATGCGCTCTCGTGCGGAAGGCTTTGGCATCAACCTCGTCGTTGGAGACATCCTGGCCAATGACTTCCAGCTCGTCAAGGATCATGGAGAGCATCTGATTGGTGTTTTGGCCCAGTACCCTGATACCGAGGGTGGTATCTACGACTATCAGTCTCTGAGCGATGCTATCCACTCCTCTGGCGGTACCTTCAGCGTTGCCACCGATTTGCTCGCCTTGACGCTTCTGAAGGCACCGGGCGAGTTTGGTGCAGACATTGCCTTCGGTAGCGCCCAGAGATTTGGTGTTCCCATGGGATACGGTGGCCCCCACGCCGCTTTCTTCGCCTGCGCTGACAAGTACAAGCGCAAGGTTCCTGGCCGTGTTGTTGGTGTTTCCAAGGACCGCCTAGGTAACCGTGCTCTCAGACTGGCACTCCAGACCAGAGAGCAGCATATTCGCCGCGAAAAGGCTACCAGCAACATCTGCACTGCCCAGGCATTGCTTGCAAACATGAGCGCCATGTACGCAGTCTACCATGGACCTGAAGGCCTCAAGGCAATTGCTCAGCGCATCATGTCCATGACCACCGCCTTACAGGCGAAGCTTGCAGCTTTGGGCTACAATGTTCCTGCCAAGTCAAACGTTGCAGACGGTGCTGCTGTATTCGATACTGTTACCGTGGAGTTCGCGAACAGCCAGGAAGCCGGCGCCATCATTGCAGCTGCACGCGAGAAGAAACTTTTCTTTCGACACGTCTCCCCTACCAAGGTCGGTGTTTCTCTCGATGAGACCACTGGCCGCGATGAGGTCAAGACCATCCTCGAGGTCTTCGCTTCTCACGCCAAGGGTGAAGTTGCCCTTGAGCAGGAGCTCAACCTGGCTCACATCCCTGCTAGCCTGGAGCGCACATCTTCCTATCTCACTCACCCGGTATTCAACACCCACCGCTCTGAAACCGAGATGCTACGGTTCATCCGTCACCTGGAGTCCAAGGACTTGTCTCTGGCCCACTCTATGATCCCGCTCGGCTCTTGCACGATGAAGCTCAACGCTACCACCGAGATGATTCCCGTGTCGTACCCCGAGTTCTCTCAGATGCACCCATTCCTTCCCGCAGATGTCGCCAAGGGATACACTCAGATGATTGATGACTTGGAGCAGCAGCTTGCGGACATCACTGGAATGGCCGAGGTAACGGTTCAGCCCAACTCTGGTGCCCAGGGTGAGTTCGCCGGTCTGCGTGTCATCAAGAAGTTCCAGGAAGCCACTGGCAGCGCCAAGCGCAACATCTGCCTGATCCCTGTCTCTGCCCACGGCACCAACCCCGCGAGTGCTGCTATGGCCGGCATGAAGGTCGTCACGATTAAGTGTGACACCAAGACTGGTAACCTTGATCTCGACGACCTCAAGCTTAAGTGTGAGAAACACAAGGACGAATTGGCCGCCATCATGATAACCTACCCCAGTACATTTGGTGTGTACGAGCCCGGTGTCAAGAAGGCTTGCGAACTTGTCCACCAGCATGGCGGTCAGGTCTACATGGACGGAGCCAACATGAACGCTCAGATTGGTCTGTGCTCACCTGGTGAGATCGGTGCCGATGTCTGCCATTTGAACCTACACAAGACCTTCTGTATTCCCCACGGTGGCGGTGGCCCCGGTGTCGGTCCTATCGGTGTCGCAGAGCACCTTCGTCCCTACTTGCCGTCGCACCCCAACAGCGAGTATCTCCAGTCTAAGCGTTCCGAGTCTTCCTCTCCCCCGATCAGCGCTGCACCTTGGGGTAGCGCCAGCATCCTTCCCATCACCTTCAACTACATCAACATGATGGGCTCTAAGGGATTGACCCACGCGACCAAGATCACCTTGCTCAACGCCAACTACATCCTCTCTCGTCTCAAGGAACACTACCCTATCCTGTACACCAACGACAACGGCCGCTGTGCCCACGAGTTCATCCTTGATGTCCGCAAGTTCAAGGATACCTGCGGTATCGAAGCCATTGACATTGCCAAGCGGTTACAGGACTATGGCTTCCACGCGCCGACCATGTCCTGGCCTGTGGCCAACACCCTCATGATCGAGCCTACGGAATCCGAAAACAAGGCAGAGCTTGACCGCTTCTGCGACGCTCTCATCTCCATCCGTCAGGAGATCGCAGCCGTCGAGAGCGGCGCGCAGCCCCGGGAGGGCAATGTCCTCCGATTGGCTCCGCACACCCAGCGCGACCTCCTCGCCACCGAGTGGGATCGCCCATACACCCGCGAGGCGGCGGCGTACCCTCTTCCCTACCTCATTGAGAAGAAGTTCTGGCCCTCCGTAACGCGAGTGGACGATGGTAAGCACCTCAAACCCAAGAAGTTTAGTTGAACATTGCTAACAAAGCACAGCCTACGGAGACCAGAACCTGTTTTGCACGTGCGGGCCCGTCGAGGACAGCGAGTAGATATGATACCCATGTTTCATTAGACTTATGACTATACTATATTTTCAACACTTTTTGGGAAGGCTGTTGTGGCATTGTGTGAGAGATTCAACATGACCACGGTAGACCCGGCGTTGGTTGGATTGGTTCCTTCAACATAGCGGACAACTTTTGCATACAATAAAAGTCTATTCAAAATACACATTATCCAGATTATCTCAAAGCATGAATGTTTTACTCCGTAATTTTTAACGTGATGGTCGATACTATGTATCGGTGGGCCCCGACAGCAGCAAATCAGCGCCGATCGGAGGAAGCCGTTGCTGTCCGTGGATTGCGGAGGTCGCCATCCTGCTCCACCAAGTTATCTATCCTCGAATATAAATTTAGTCCTTCTGTTTCCTCTCCATTTTACAGATACTCACTAAAAACCAGAAATAATGTGCTCGCAGTTGTGAAACACTTTTCCACGTATGACAAGACATCACATGACCTGCAACCAGTGCATCAACACAAAGAGCACGTATCTTTGTCAAAGCTCTTTAAAATCCGCTCACTCGTAAGCAGCGTCCAGTGACACTCAAATCCGAGCCGCAGTATTTATACCCACGTGGTCGCTGGGTAACTTGGTGACTTGTGGTAGGTCCCGAAGGTTCCCTCCTTGCGACATGACACAGAAAGCTGACCCGCATGGCAGATTCGAATATCAGCGGGAAAGCTCGTGGAGATGGCGCCCGTTACCCTGTTCTTTGGGACATTCGTGGACCTTCCCCGGTTGAATTCCGGCCGGAAGCATGAGCTATCTATCAATCATGGCGTGCTCTGGGTGGCAGCATCGACTGGCCGGGTCGAGGGGTTTGACTGGAGTGTTGACAGCGAAGAAAAATTGCAGTCGCTTGTTAGGAAAAGTGGCTGGGCTGGTGTACAGATTGTACGAGCAAGAGAGGACCAGAATGAGTTTTTCTTCCCGGGGTTTATCGGTACGTGGCTGATACATATTGACATTGTTGAAAGAAACCTGCTAACGAATATGATAGACACACATATCCACGCGCCTCAATACCCGAATTCAGGCCTCTTCGGTTCTTCAACCCTCCTAGACTGGTTGGAATCATATACATTCCCACTCGAAAGCTCCATGTCCAGTCTCTCCAAAGCCCGAACGGCCTACGACACCGTCATCTCCCGCACCCTCGCCAACGGCACCACGTGCGCCTCCTACTTCGCAACCATCCACGTCGCCTCAACAAACCTCCTCGCAACCCTCTGCCACACCCGGGGCCAACGCGCCCTCATCGGCCGCGTCTGCATGGACAACCCCTCCTACTGCCCAGAGTACTACCGCGACGAATCCGCGCAGTCCTCCACATCCGCAACAGAGGAAACAATATCCCACATCCACACGCTCGATCCAGAGTCAAACCTCATAAAACCAATCATCACCCCTCGCTTCGTCCCAACCTGCTCGCGCACCGCGCTGGCCTCCCTCGGCGCCCTCGCAGCATCCCACACCCCGCCCCTGCACATCCAAACCCATATCTCAGAGAACACATCCGAGTGCGGCCTCGTCCACTCCCTCTTCCCAGAATACCCTTCCTACGCAGCCGTATATGACGCATATTCCCTGCTCACTCCGCGCACGATCCTCGCGCACGCAGTGCACCTCACCCGCGAAGAAAAGGAGCTCATTGCATCCCGCAAGGCCAAAATCTCGCACTGCCCAGCATCTAATTCGGCGCTAGGTTCGGGCATTGCACCGGTCCGGGATCTCATTGATAAGGGGATCACGGTTGGTCTTGGGACGGATGTTTCGGGGGGCTATAGCCCTAGTATTCTTGAGGCGGTGCGGCAGGCTTGTCTTGTTAGTCGGTTGTTGGGGCATACTACTTCAGAGGTTGGCGAGGGTGCGGATGGAAATGGGAAGCAGGAGGAAGGCAGGGAAGTCCTCTCCGTCGAAGAAGCGCTGTATCTTGCGACGCGCGGCGGCGCGGCTGTCGTTGATATGGATGGTGAATTGGGCGGGTTCGAGGTGGGGATGTTTTGGGATGTTCAGATGATTCGGCTTGGGCCGACTACAGCCGCTGCTGGAACTGCAGCTGCAACTGCATCTACTGCTGGTTCTGGGTCTGAGACTCAGTCTGTAGTTGATATTTTCGGCTGGGAGTCCTGGACTGAAAAGGTGCATAAGTGGGTGTGGAGCGGAGATGATCGGAATGTGCGGAGTGTTTGGGTTAGAGGCACTCTTGTGCATTCTATTGATGGTGACAGTGACAATGGTTCTGAACAGGGACTATTTGGGCTGGCATCTGATGTTATGACGAAAGACTGGGTGCGTTGGGCGATGGGTGGTGTAGGTGTTGGCGCTTTAGGGCTGATTCTGGGAGGAAGGGCGAGGAGTGGTTGAAGATGGAATATTTCAACGTCCATTATGTTTGTTTGCATATGATACGACTATGATAGAGATAGATTTGCGTTCATCTGCCTTTGCACCTACGTTTGCTTTGTACTCGCCAACTGAGAAATCTTGACACTTGGAACTGAGGGATATCTTCAAGAAGTGAATCATGTATATACACATGTCAGAAGCACTACCACTATGTACAAAATGGCAATCCCACTGTCCATGGTCTCTCGTTCAACAGCATCAAGAGACGAGTAATGCCATCTCATCATCGCTTCTTACTGGAAGAGCTCAATGCAATCAAAGACCTATACAGATTAGCCACAAAACATCATCAAAGATATAGTGAGTTTAACTCACCACATTAGGACTCAAGAACGTATCTCCTGAGCTTCCAGAGATTACACTGATAGTGATCTACAGCAAGTCAGCAAGTGAATCCCCAAACAAAAAAATAGAAAGAAAGAAAGAAAGAAAGAAAAACGAACCGTGTTTTCCCCCTCGACAATCGTCCCAGCAGGAACACTAACATCATACACCTCGCCGAGACCACGGTACGCACCGCGAGTAACGCCGCGCGAGTTGAGGTTGGTCGGTGCCGCCGGAGCAGCCCCGGAGTAGTCGTTGATCTGTTGATTCGTCAGTTTGCATTCTTCTTCTCGGATGTAGGTTGTTGGTTGGTATACCGTTGCCTGCGGCCGACCACCAGCGAAGGAAAGTGTAGTTCCAATGCGAAGTGTCGCAGCGCCTGTTTGCGCGGATGTTGCAGTGAAAACGATAGTTACCGGGTCATTGACGCTCTTGAAGACGGCCATGGGGAAGTCAGTGAGAGAGGAGGAACCGACGGTGTAGGTTAGGGGACCCCAGTCGGACATGCGCGAGTCGGAGGGGTGCATGCGCAGTTGGTTTTCGGCGTTGCGGAAGCCGGTTGGTCTATCAGGGCACCTGTTAGTTGACTATGAAAGGATATATATGTTATTTATTGAGGGGGCACTTGCTGGCCGTCCCATTCTCCGATTTTGAAGATTGTTGTTCCTGTCTGGACTGAGCCAGATATGTTCTTGGTGGTGGCTGATCCGGCAGATACAGTGACGGAGGTTTCGGCGACGGCGAATTCGCCCTGGTAGTACTTCATAGTGTACGTCCCGGGCTTCATGGCGGGGGAGGTGAAGCTGCCGTCGGATGCTATGTATGTCCAATACTGAGCGTCGTCGTTAAACCTGCGTTACAGTTAGTAGTGGCTCTTCTTTCATTGAAATCAACTGTATTGGCTTACCAGTGGACGACCCAGTCCATGCTAGAATCAGCGCCCGAGGCAGTCCCAGTGACAGTTCCCCTCCCACTTGCAGCAACGTAGCCCTTGATGTCCAAGTCGGCGAAGAAACTAGTGTCGATGTCTGTTCCCGGTGTGCCGCTTCGACTGAAGTACATCGAGTACGGACCGTGCAGACCCATTCGGTAGGATTCGGTTTGGACGTGGCCCGAGTTCTATCATTGTTAGCTGAGAATATCAGACGTTTATATCAGAACATACCATGTACCAGTAAAGAGCGGTGTAACCGCCTCCGTTGTTGGTGTTGATGTCACTAAGTTCATTAGCATTGATGGGAGTCATGCTTGGACGATACATACCGGAAGAAGGGACCGCCGGAAGAGCCCTCGTACTGATTGAGGATCATGCAAACGCGGTGGGCGCTTCCCGCCACACCTACTAGGGTAAGCAGGTATCCAGATCAGGAGTAAGAACAACTTACAGTGCCTGTGGTCATCGATGAATCGCTCGCTGGAGTAGAACTTGCTACGGGTTTGTCCATCGACCAGGAACTTCAACGGTTAGCAATATTCTTATCGATTCTACTCACGTAGAGACTTACCACATCGGATCCCTCAACGACACTGCCATCAGCAGTGGTCGAGACGGCGCCGAATGGCTCCTCATTGGGTAGAAGCTGCGAGTTGAGACGGGCGATGAATCGCAGCTCGCCAATATCGGGTTCTGCAGCGGTCAGACGCGAGTCAAGAGTTGAGACAGGGGGGAGGTTACCCGCGGTGATATAGGTTGCCATGTGGATTATGGAATCTCCATTATGGACGACGAAGTACTGGGTAAGGGTCGAAGTCTCACACGTTACCTTGATATAATCGCCTTCAAAGTGTCAGCGCATGCTCTCAATGAATCCAACCCAGTTTTCCTACCATCTTGAGTCGCAGAGACCGTTGCAGAGCCCAAACCGGAACCGATATGGCTTCCAGTGCTCTGGTACTGAAGCTCGGCTCCATAGTAAGAGATGGACGTGATATCGCAACTAGACTGCGAAACAGTGAACTTCAGGGGATTCGCAGAGCCAGCATCAATGGTGTACGAGTCACCGTTATTGACGATTCCAAAAGCCGCATTGGCCGCCTTTGCCCATAAGGCGATGGAGGAGAGAAGTAGAGTCCTGGGCAACATGATGTGCGTGATTGTTGCTGATTTCAGACGACGATCGCTGAGGCAAACCAGGAGCTTAAATTCATTTCCACCGTTCATGAATTAGTAGGCCTCGAAATGGCCAGGGGGGGTGGATGGACCCCTCTCATTTAGAAGTCTTCACCGTCGTTCATCTAGAGGTTCCACCAATCTCGACGGGCCGTCGAGAAAGGCTATACCTCCGTGCCTAGTTAGGCCTGAAGAGTAGACTATTGTCTGGTGTCGACGGTGTACGGAGTATTGTCTGCTTTCACAGGCTGCCACATTCTGCAGAATCGCTGAAATAGTGGAATTCCTCTCCGGCGGGCGGTTTACTGGTGATGACATGATCCTTGTCTCATTTATACTGCACGGCATTAATTTAGCCCTTGGCGATTGATCCAGGTATATTCCGGAGGAGGTCGGTGTCAGTGGCGGGCGGACGGAACATGACCTGTCGCGATGCCTCTTTGAACGCGGGCTGTCTGATTAATCAGGTATTTCATTGCATTTGAACCAGTCTAGCTGAGAGTCATTCGCCGTTCATGGCCTGAAAAGTTTGAAGATTGGGCGCAGCGATTCGCGAAAACTTTCCACCCCTGAGCGCTGGAGAAGCTTTCTATATGAGACGACCATAAGAGGCCGAGTGGGCTGCAGTCCAAACTCGACATAGCGCTAATCTCTGTGAAACACAACGGGGCCAGTCTAGGGCAATAAGTGAACACTGCTTTTTGACATGAATCTGGAGTGCTTACTACTTAGTTACCTACTCCATACACAGCCATGTCAGCCACTAAACAATGACATTATGATCGACCTCAACCCTGCCACACAGTTAGGGCTGTGAACTGCGATCAGCACTCTGTACCGTATTAGTCCTTTGTTGATCGCCCAAGAATAAAGTGGCTATGAACCACTATCGATGAATATGACTTCGAATCCAAGAACATGACAAATTGACTGGTTGAACCCTCAATCTGGCATGGATGGTGGTGGAGGGGCTATGTGACGACCGGCCGTGTAGGGCAACATTCCGATGAGCATCCAACATTCCAACCACGACGGCCCCACCGAAGATCTCAACGTGCTCGGACTTATTTCGTTGTTTCCGGTCCGGCAGTACGTACTCCATCATGATCGCGTCTGCCTTTTGCGGGGATTCGGTTTGTTATGGTGGGTTAATCAAGCATCCACCTCGTGGTTCGTCTAAACTTGGATCAGGAACTGTCTGCCTGCTGCCATGTCTTTCGGTTTATTATTGTTTGTTTCATAGTGTAAATATGTGTGGACCAGTCACTGCTTTCAGCCTACGTAGTGGCCGATCAGGAATGTGAGTATTGTTCTCGAAAGTTGTTATTGTTCTTTATCGTCCAGATTCCAGGGCGAGGCTGGGCCAGCGAAACTCCATTAAGCAGCCGTTTTTGTCATCCATCCAACTCACTATCTCCGGAGGCATTGGGGCCAAGTTTGAATTGTGTCTGAGACCCCACCATCGGGGCTCTGCCTGATTACCGCACACGATGTTTGCACAGCCCGACGCCCGGTTGACCTGCCTGTCTCTGCTTTCTGTATTTTTATGAATCAGGGGGCTCTGATCGTCTTGATGCAGTAAGCCATGGTCAAATTCGGTATAAAAGAGCCCTCCCTCGGCAAGACCCCATGATGGTTGTGTTCTTGGTAGGACGAACCGACTCACGAACGGTGTGTTGTAGTCTTTGTCTTTCCCTTTCTGCCATTGTTGCTTGCTACAGACATGATGCGGTTCAGCCTGTCTCTCTCTACAGCCCTCGTGGCCTTGCTTGCCCAATCTGTCGCCGGCCTTGGCTTGCGATCTAGCCTGGCAAGAAAGCTGCAGCTCTCTGCTGAGTTGGGATTGGATCCCAAGCACTTTCTAGACCGTCACCAGTCGTTCCATTCTGCCTCTGCGAAGACTAGTGATAGTGGCATTTCTCCTGACTATGTTTCGGTGTGCTCCCGTTCCATGCTGGTAAGTAGGAGGTGCTCTTGCTTACTTAACTGCAGCTCCCTATCGACCACGATGATCCGTCTGTCGGCACCTACAAGAATCGATACTGGGTGAATGACGACTACTTTGAACCGGGTGGCCCAGTGATCTTGTACGATGCTGGGGAATCGAACGCAGAAGGCTCGGTTTCGCATCTCACATCCGACCTTACATTTCTCAGTAGACTGCTCGATGAGTTCAAGGCGATAGGAGTAATCTGGGAGCATCGGTTAGTCCCTCTACTTCCATCTGGTGATGCGAGAAGCTCGATAAGGCTAACGCGAACAGGTACTACGGAGAATCATTGCCATACCCTGTCTCCAACCAGACGCCGCCAGAGCATTTCAAATATCTTACCACCGCCCAGGCCCTCGCCGATATCCCTGTCTTTGCAGAGAATTTCAGTCGTCCGGCCTTTGAGGATCTCGATCTGACCCCAAAGTCAACTCCCTGGATTATGGTGGGAGGTTCGTACGCCGGTATAAGGGCTGCACTTGCTCGTCAGGAATACCCAGACACGATATTTGCAGCCCTTGCCTCTTCGGCTCCAGTTCAGGCGCGGATCAATATGAGTTCCTATAATGACCAGGTATATCGGGGGATGGTTGGCAACGGTGCCGGCAATTGTTCCAAGGACATCCACGCCGCGTTTGAATACATCGACGACCAGCTCTCGCATGAACGCACAGCGGCATCAATTAAACAACTTTTCTTCGGCGCCGGTGCCGAGAAGAACTCGAACGAAGGCTTTACTGCGGCCCTCGGGGCGATATTTGGCTTCTACCAAACCTACGGCATGGGAGGCCCTGCAGGGTCGCTAGGTGATTTCTGTAATTATCTTGAGCGAGACCCTGTGACGAATACGACGGTAGGCTCTGAAGGCCTTGCTCCTCACCGTGGGAACAAGTATGTCGCAGAGCGTTGGGCTAAATGGGCCCCGTTAACGGAACTGGTCAACCTGAACATGGACACGAACTGCCGAGGCCTCGACAACTCAACTGCTCCATCTTGCAAGCTGAACAGCCTCACGGCCGATGCAGACTCCATCGCGTGGACTTGGCAGTACTGCACTGAGTGGGGATTCTATCAGATCAACAACGTGGGAGCCCAGTCCATCCTCTCCCGCTTCCAAACCCTGGAATCCCAACAAGAAATCTGTAACCGGCAGTTCCCAGATGCTGTTAAGAGCGGACTCCTCCCCTCAGAGCCGCAGGCAAACACGCTGAATGAGGTATTTGGTGGCTGGACTATCCGGCCATCGAATGTGTTCTTCACCGAAGGTGAATTCGACCCCTGGAGGACATTGAGCTTGCTTTCGACCGAGGAGTTTTCACCGCGGTTCAACGTTACGTCAGATATCCCGAAGTGCGGTGTACAGACTGATGCAGGCACAGTCTTTGGACATGTCGGGCCTAATGCATTCCACTGCTTCGATTTGGACCTCTTCAACGATGGTGCGAAGGAGTCGCTGGGTTACTTCCGCCAGGCGTTGAAGGAATGGCTCCCTTGCTTCGAGGAACAAAAACACGATTAAGATATAGAACCCATGTCAGCATCAATCCTGTATTTTAATATCGGCATGATAGCACATAAGTCATACATAGCACGAGTGTTACTCCGTACATCCCCATCGGATGGAAATTCCGCCGTCATTTGTTTTGGAAAGCTGTAGGGTATTAGTAATGGCCTGCTTGGTCGGCGGAGGGAAGTCCCCCCGGCTGGCGGCAAGGAGACTGGGGAAACCCTGCACTAGTCCCGATCGAGGGCAGCTTGCGACCGGGGTCTCACTCTCAGCTCTCCGGTTCCTCTGTCTGATACACTTCTTCGTCTTTTTTGGATACGAGAGTGCGCTCATAGCTGCCTAGCCTAAGCCCCGCCATGCAGACCCTACGTTGAGGCGCTTATAAGTACTTGTGAAAGTATCTCAGCTCCCCATGGCTGATTCCTCCATCTGTTACTCAACTCTCTCGTCTTGACATCATGCTGTCACCACCAATTCTCCTATTGGGTGCCCTATGCCTGGGCTATTTTATTCTGCAGAACATCCATATACGTCTCCAGCGGCGTAGACACGCCAAGAAATGGGGTTGCCAGCCTCCTCCTGTGGCGCAGACAGGTATCTATGGCATCAGGACGTTCCTCGACCTCAACAAGGCAATGAAGGACACCCGTCTGGTGGAATACATTTCCGATCGGTACGATGAGTATGGATATACCTTTGGGCAATCTATGTTTGGACGCTCGGCAGTTTCTACTGCTGAGCCAGAGAACCTGAAGGCTATATTGGCTACCCAGTTCAGTGACTTTTGCCTGGGAACCAGGCATCGCGAGTTCTATCCCACGCTTGGGGATGGCATTTTTACACTTGATGGTGCGGGATGGTCTCATAGCCGTGCTATGTTGAAACCCCAGTTCCAACGTGATCAGGTAAATAGGCCACCCTCCCTCTACAATATCGTTCACAGTGTTGACTTGGCCAGGTCGCGGATCTAAACCTCATGGATGGCCATGTCTCTCGAATGATCGATCTCATCCCCAAGGACGGCTCTGTTTTCGATATTCAGGATCTCTTCTTTCTCATGACCGTGGACTCGGCTACCCATTTCCTCTTTGGTGAGTCAGTCGGTGCAATGGAGGGTGGCAGTGTACTCGGAAAATCGTCCGTTGGAAATGCGCAGGGCTTCGCCGATGCATTCAATACGGCGCTTGAGTACCTCAATAAGCGGTCAATGGCTTTTATATTCTATTGGACTATCAACCCGAAGGAATTCCGTGATGCAAACCGACGCGTTCACGAGGTCGTCGACCACTATGTCCACCAAGCCATCGAGGCCAAGAGGCATCCCGAAAAGAAGGAGCCTGGCCGATATATCTTCGCCGAGGCACTCGCTCAAGATAATGACGATCCTAAGCTGCTACGTGACAACATGCTTAATATCTTATTAGCAGGCCGTGACACGACAGCCAGTCTCCTGAGTTCCGCATTTTTCTTCCTGGCACGCCATCCCGCGGTTTGGGATAAACTCCGCGGAATCATCCTCGAAGAATTCGGAGACGCCCAAAATCCAAAGGCGGAAATCACTCATGCCAGACTTAAGGATATCCCGTACCTGCGCCATTTCTTAAACGAAGGTAAAGAGCACTCTTGACCAAGGATATAATAATATCAGTCAACTAACAAAATAACTAGTCCTTCGCCTCCTCCCACCCGTCCCCCTCAACTTTCGCGTCGCTGTCAAAGACACCACTCTCCCCCTAGGCGGCGGTCCCGACGGAAAGTCCCCTATCTTCGTCGAGAAGGGCGAGCCAATCCTCTACAGCGTCTACACCATGCACCGCCGCAAGGATATCTACGGCCCTGACGCCGACTCCTTCCGACCTGAACGCTGGGAAGAGAACTCGAAGCGAGGCTGGTCGTTCCTCCCCTTCAACGGCGGCCCTCGTATTTGTCTTGGTCGTGAGTTCTCCGCCCTCCCTTCTCTTACTTCTTAACAGGAATGGATAACTCTAACAATCGACTAGAACAATATGCGCTCACCGAAGCAAGCTTTGCAATGGTGAAGCTAATGCAGCGCTTTTCGACAATCGAGAATGGTGCGCCGGAGATTGAGCAACCGATCATCAAATCGAATCTCACCGTGTCCCATGGTCAGGGCGTGAAGGTTCGACTGTATTAATAACCATCTCTGCCTTTTAACGACTGGAATGACATATGTTTCTATTTTTGTGTATTTTAGGATGATACTCTTCTCTTTTTCAAGACTTAAATGCCATTATATTGGTTTATGGATACGTCTTCCTTTTAGTAGTGATAGCAGATACCTTCCCTCGATGATCAATATCATGTATAGACATACCTCTATCCATCATCACATCTAAATCACGCAAACAACCTCTCTCGCTTCATAAACAAAGAACCCACAACACCCACCACGCCCGCAACCAGCGGAATGATAAAAGCCCGCCCAATCGCCTCAGTGATAGCCCGAATCGCAGCCTCACGTAGATTTCCATCCAACGACTCAAACAGGGCACTCTGGGCACCCGAGACCGCATTACGGATCTCCGTCTGACCGTGACTGTGACCCTGGCCAGCTAGCACGCTGTTTAGATTGCGTACCGCGGTTGATTGGAAAACCTGGCTTGCGACCACGAGGCATATCACGGTAGCGCCTATCTGGGCGATGTTTTGTAGGTTTATTGCACTGAGGATATCCGAAGGTGCTACTTTGAGGCTGCTGACCGAATACCCGAGTTGCATTGTGAGACCGGTGCCAACGCCCATTAGGATGCTGAAGCCGTATACCTGTGCTGGTGGGATTGATGGCGAGAGGTAGGCAAAGAAGAGCGCAGAGGCCATTGTCAAAAGGATACCCGAGACTAGGCAGAATGGCACGTAGTATTTGGCTTTGGGTAGTATCCAGCCGGTTGCGAGGTTGAATGTTATGGTTACCAGGAGATAGGGGAGCAGCCGGACGGCTGCCATGAGCGAGGTGTCATTCTGGGCGAATTGGAAGTAGACCGGTATATAGAATGTGGTGAAGAACATGGCAGTGTTTGCACATGTTGTTGTGATGTAAAGGAGTAATTGGGTTCGGGATTTGAGAAGGTGGCCTGGGAAAGATCTTGTCTGGACCGTGGTCAAGATGCAAAAGTATTGCTGTGCGGCATAAAGCGTGAAAAGGACGGCAAAGACGACAATCAATGCGATTATCCTGCCTTCATTCCAAGCCCAGATCCCCCCGGCCGATATGAAAGCCATTGCGAAAGAAGCCCACATCCCTGCACTAAGTGCGAAGCCCACGTAGTCCAATCGTAGTAATCTTTCACGTAACATCTTTCCTGGAGCCGGGTGAAGTGAGGGTAAGAAGAGCAGGTATACTGGTGCTGTGATGGCGCCTATGACAAGATTGATATAGAATCCCCATCTCCAAGTTGCCGACGAGTCAGAAAAACTACCACCAACAACAGGGCCAAGTATTGCGCCCAGGCCCCAAACGAACCCAGTCCCAGCCAAGTATGCACCGCGTTCTTGCCTCTCGGTCAAGGCTGAGAGGATATTGAGACCCCCAAGGTAGATACCAGTTCCTCCGGCACCAGCAAATACGCGGCCGACAATAAGCGCATTCATGGTGGGCGCGGCGCCGCAAACCGCGGATCCTGCCTGAAATAAGACAATTCCTGCTATGTATAACCATTTCATGTTGAATGCCGTGTAAAGATGGCCGTAGGGAAGGATGACCGCAACCGATCCGAGAGGAAAACCGGCACCGATCCAAGCCAGCTGGGAGACATCGGCAGGGAAGGTCTTGATAACAGCTCCCTGAACGTCGGCTGCAATTGTTGTATCGAGACCATACATTAGGGCAGATAGATATAAACCAGCGCACACCAGAAACCAGCGCATTCCAATAACCTTGCGGGTTTCATCATCGGCCTTTTCGGTCTGTGATTGTTGAATGTTTTGTTCTGCTTCCAGTTCACTGTGCTGACCAGTCAGGTAAATTTCCGTTTGACACTCTAATGCAATGTCCATAGTGTCTTTCGGTATACTGCTGTCGGCAAGGGGGATAGACGTCAATCCATGGCCGCGTCTCCGTCGTTGCTAGTTAAATAGTTGCGGGTTGTCAAACTCCACATAACGCGGCACCACATTATGTCCGATATTACCGTCCAATGGCTGTTATAGTAATACACTGGAGTATTTAGAACTCTTAGGATCGGAGATAAGCTGAATCTGGTTCCTAACTTCCAATCGAATGCGCACACACCTGAACCGAAACACCTATTGCGCACTCTACCCACAGTCACATTGCGATGAACAGGGCAGAAGAGGGTCGCCACTATCCCAGAAAAGGGTGAGAGCTTATAATCAGCTGGCGGGATTAGGACTTTGTAGATTTAATCCCGTCGAATCCGTGATGGCTGCATCGTGTTCTCCGATATTGGACGGCCGAAGATTTTCGGCCGAAAAAGCAACGACCCGCTCCATGGTCAACCAGGACGAATTCTCAGACTTTAGTTCGAGAAGAAGGCAGATTCTTATCGGATGTTGAATGGGGCGGTCAAATACGGCGATCATGGTTCATCTGCTTGATGTTAACGATAGCTTGCAAGGTGAGTATATATTGTGAGGTTCTAGATGCTGGCAGAATTGAGAAAGCAACGATACTCACATGCAACATGTCCACTAGCTAGATCTGAATATTAGAGATTAATGGACAATCATGTTGGCCTACATTGTAGGATAGAAAAGGTTAGAAGTGACAACAAGCCCGGTGTGTGTGCTGCTATATGCAATATCATCACGTGCAGCTTAATGCGTTGTTTGGAGACGACTAGCTTACGTCCTCATCTTCCTCATTTCACCTAATTTCATCATAAGTCTGAGGGCACGCATCAAGGATCCCATTAACCAATTATATCTGTTGAGTTCCTGCGCGCCAAGTATCGTTTGCCAGTGGAAAGCTATATGATATAGACCCTATCCATGCAGCAGGCCCGAAAGCGCGGGGTCACGACATGTGCTCCCTGCCACACGCGGAAGCAAAAGGTGGGTGACTATGGATCCTGGTGTATGCAAAACGGCGCTAATTTTCAAAGTGCAACCGTCAATATCCTTGTAATCACTGTACTCGGCGCCGGCGGCCCGAGGAGTGTATCTACAAGCCTGCGACAGTGGACCGGCCCTTACACGCTAGGGTAGAAGGGAAAATACGGAATCATGCCTCAGATCATGTTCAGACCATCAAGCATCCAGTCAGCGTGTCGAAGGCAAACCAGTCTTCAATGGTTCCATACGGGGACGGCCCATGCAACCAGCACGCGGCACTTACCAAGTCGTTCGGCTATTTTGAGGATAGTAGCTCAAACACTATGGCACTGCTTAAGAATGTACTTCCAGCAATAACCCCTAAATACAGTTCATGTGCCCTCGGCTGATCAATTACCAGTGGGATTTGCATAATGATGATGATGCGGGTACTGATATCGGTGCGGCCCCGGACATGGCCCAAAATATTAGGTATGATATTGAGCGCATGCCACGTCGTGCTATACTTGACTTTCTCATTCAATATTTTGTCTCTGAATTAAATTGGTAAGTTATCCAGGGCAAGTAAATTCAGCTGGGACAGTACGCTAACAGCAAATCCCTAGGATGAAGCAACTTATCCATGCACCCAGCTTCTTGATATACTATCAGCAATGGTGGGCCAATAGAAACTTGGCAGTGCGCAACGCCGAGTTTGCTGTTCTCATTCTTCGGATATGTTCATACGCAACGCAATTTCTTCCATCGCCAACTTACCCCGATGATAATATCAGCGAGCTACCACTCGGTCAAATTCGCAACACGTGCGTTGAGCTTGGGAATAGTCTCAGTGAAACATGTCTCACTCTTAACTGGAAGGGTGGCCTGGTCCGTGTTCAGCACAACTTATTCGCTGCGCTAAACTCCTCCTGCGAAGGACGGACAGATATGTTCTGGGAGGGTATTGCCTCTGCCTCTCGCGCGGCTCAGAAGGCTGGCGTACATACTGCAGCCGCTGAACTCGGAAGTGGGCACGAGTTCGACAAGGAAATGCAACGAAGAACATTCTGCAACATTTATCTTCTAGATAGGTATGTTACTTGCGTCTCATTATATTGGAACATCACTGATCCGGTCTATATAATGCGCAGTCACTTGTCGAGGCAACTTGACAGAGTCCCTTTCTTACCCGACAATCTTGTCGCAGAGATGCTGCCCCGATTACGCCTTGTCCCCGAAACAGGCATGTCCGATATGGACAGCGACGCCACGGCACCAGAGCTATTCACTGAACGTTTAATGCAAGTACAACTAGGCAGATTCTGGCGAAAGCACCCCAAAAAGCAAACTATCCCCTACGACCCAACCCAAGCCGAACAACGATACGAGCAATTCTGCACCGAATACCTGCCCACACTCCATCCAGCCCTGGCCTTAATCCCGGATGAAAGATGGGACACCCAGCTCCCTAAACTTCCTATGCAGCGCCAACTCCTCCATATCACCTTATTCGATTCCATAGCCTGGAACTTCCGCTCTCTCCTTTTGCTCAATGAAAGCCACGTCACCCAGCTGCCACCTTACAAACAAGTCCTGCTCCAGTCCCAGAAGCAAAAGCTCGCACAAGCTGCCATCGAAGAACTAACCGCCGTCTCAAATCTCCATTCCATGTTCGGCGGCGGTCATACCCGCTTCGCTGCTATCATATTCAACTCCTTCGAAGCCTCTGTGTTGCTATTGACTCTGCTTTCACAGCCGGATTTCCCATTTGACCAGACTGGAGAAAACCATGATATTCTCGGCCGACAAGTTACCAGACTAACTCGCAACAAAGCAATGCAAGCGGTAGAGAAAGCCTTAAACCGCCTGCAGATGCTCTCTGGAGTAAGCGATATGGCAGCTGCTGGCGCGCGCGTAGTGTCCCAGCTTTTCGCCAGAGCAAATAGATTCTCTGAGTCTGCGCCACCTGCAATAATGCCCGGCTTATCGAAGACGAGCGAGTTATTTCCGGGTTCGTTTTCGGACTTGCTAGGGTTTGGCGCTGTGGTCGGCCATGATGGGGATTGGGGGACTGAAGGAAGTTTGGATCCGGATTTTGTGACTGGGTTGTTTTCAGCTGGCGTCCCCGAAGACAAGTAAAGGTGCTGATATCAAAAAGTTGTAACGGATGTGGAACCTTCAAAAGTGTATATATAGCTATAATAATCAGATATCACGAGCTAAACGGCTTTGAGGATCTGAGTGTCTTTAAAAGACATTGAATCAATAGCCAATAACTCTGATGTGGTCCTTTTGAGAAGTGAAAGGCTGCCGCTGACAATGGTCACTGGAAAATCGGACGTCCATCCCGTCCATTAAATTCTCAATTTCGCGGATCAAATAAACAAAACCACATGTCCCAAGCTTCTCGAACATGCAGCGATATCCCAGGTATCAGGATCAATATGTTCCCGCTTACGCCACACATTTTCCATAATACATAACGCGCTCTGCATCGTCCCGACCATCCCAAGCGGTCCCATCGAGTTGACTAACTCTCGGAATGCAGATTCCTGTTCTTCAGCCGCCAGACAGCCCGCAACGCAAAATGGCCATGCTAGTGCTCGAAATACACCAGGTGAAATCTCTTTGAAGAGGTTTACTGTTTGAGAAACGTCCTCGCATATCTCTGGGGTGGCAGTTTGCCAACCCGAGAGAACTGTGTGAAGATAGATGCGGGCAGCGTGGGCCCAGATGCGGGTTACGGTGTTGGTTGTACTTGTAGTACAGGACCCGTTGAAGGGAAACATGTCGGGTGGTCTTTGAGGTGGATATTGCGTTTCAGGGACATGGTCGAGCTGTGAGAAGCCGGTCTGCAGTTCTTGTTCGATTAGAGAGCCGCGCTCCACAAGCTGCGTCATGTTTAAACTTCGGTGTTTCTTCATGTCTTTCTTCCAGGTGTCTAGGACTGCAATCTCACTGATTAGACAAAGTACCCAGTTCTGGCATCCGATAAAGTCTTCTAGCTGTAGGGGAGCTTTCTCGGGACCCGGATCATTTGTTAACAAATCATTATGGTATTTTTGTAGTTTTGGAGATTGTTCGAGCGCCGTGCTAGAAATGATGTCGGCGACTAGCAGGATCGCAGAGAAAAACCTGAAAGCAGCTTGGTCGGCGGTCCAGAACCCATTCCAGTTTTCGGAATTTGTTGGTAGTGGTGAGAGCTGGCTCATAAGATTGAAGAGAGAGGATACTGATCCGGGGCATGATATAATCTGTTCAAACAGAACTATAGCGGCGCCAAGGTGCATTCTCCAATTCTCCGTGGTTGCGACAACGCCATCATAGATCAATAGCTGTACAATGCTTTCCAAAAGGTAGACGCTCTCGAGAATATTGGAGTGAACACCTTGGTAGATGGTATGAAGATCTTGCTGTACCATCTTCACAGCCAGATCTAGTTGTTTGCTCTGCTCTCCGAACGCTACGTTTGTGCATCGTTCGTATCCTGCTCCTGAACTTATTGGTACCTCGGTGAAGAAGTACGAGGTCAGGCTGATGACAGTGTGGTAGAGCGCTCTGATCTTCATGGGCAACACTAAGAGCCATCCTCGCCCACCTTCGAATATAGTGGGCGTATACAGGGGAAATAGAACAGGGAATGTGTAGTCCAGGAACACCATAATGAAGCTCAGTTCTAACTCGTTGGACAGGCGGTGCGAGCCCTGGGCATCCAGATGCTCTAACGAAATCTGTGTGAAGCCAGCTGCAGATTCTGAAGCCGGGCGCGTCTCGTTGACATAATCTGGAGGACTAGATCTCCGTGCTTGGTCTTCATTTGGGGCGCGGCGATTCGTTTGCTGCGTCGATGGCGCAGTAATATCCAATGTCTGCTTTGGAGTTGGGACTTCTTCTTCATCCTCTAGATCCCGCGCAACACGTTGTATCAGCCTCTTCGACCGGCGCCGAGATGCTCTTTTTTTGACTTCTGTCTTAAGTTGTAGTACCATCTGGCGTTGTTTCACGCCATTGTCCATCCATTCCGGCTTGTCTGGGTCAGAATAGCAACAAATCTCCAATGCCGAGCAAATCCCACAAACTGGTCGGACCAGGTCGCATCGTTTACGGCGCAGCCGGCAAGTCCAGCAGCCGACGTTGTTCTTTTTGCCGTCGGTCATGTCACTGTCCTCTAGGATATGTGAGGAATGGCACCGTTTGGATCGCATGGCGACGTCCTCGGTGCTGGCACACGTGATTGGCTGTTGGCGGATTTTGCAGCCTCAGGCAATGAGACTGACGTCGAGCTCCAGCGCTTCTTTTGTTCCATTGACACTTATCTATCTAGGCAGGCGTCTCTATATCTCATGGTTTACTCGGTATTTTTCAATCACGGTAGGACCGGTAAGTTCTGGCCTTGGTCGAATTAGCATCATTCTTCCGTGCGACTTCCTTGTCCACCGCGCGCAGACGAGACCGCGCGGGTTTGACAGCGCGCGGCCCCGCTCTCTCAGAACTATATGAGCAGCGACATTCCCAACAACATTATTCACAAACACATCTTTTCACTTCCTACTCCTTAGTTTTACTTTAGACCCAGCTATGGCAGGCACCAAAATTCTTGTTCTCGGTGGCACAGGCCCCACAGGAATCTGCCTGCTGCGAGAACTTGTATATCGAAAACATGAGACCATAGTCTACGCACGGAACCCTTCCAAGATTCCTGAAGACCTAACATCGGATGAGTTACTTGAAGTCCGTCCTAACTCTCCCAAGTAGATTGGTTCTTCGCTGACCGCGGTGCCACTATTACTAGGTTGTCAAGGGCGAAATGAGCGATCTCGACTCCCTCTCCGTGGCCATAGCCAAATGCCGAGTCGTCATCTCCTTGTTGGGTCCCGGAATAAACGATAGAAATGGCAGTCGCAGCCTATTTGGGGACATCTACAAATCATATGTGTTTCCCTTGATGCGCGAACATGGAGTTGACCGCATCTTTGCGAGCGGCACACCGTCTATTTCTCGACCAGAGGACCATTGGACGCTTTTCACGCTTGCCGTCATCCCTCTTATCCGCACGTTTGCGAATTTCGCTTATCGGAATATGCTGAACATTGCAGATGCTTTTGAGAATCATGCCGATGGCCTCAAGTGGACTGTCTATCGGATTGCGGCGATTCCCGGAAATCAGGACCAAGAGAGCTGGCGAAAGGACAGAGAGGATGGAGAGACGTTCGTTGGATGGGTAGGAGAAGATGGCTGGACAATGTCCCAGAGGAGAGGTGCCCTTGCGCGCTGGCTTGTGGATGCTGCAGAGGGCGGAGCTGAAGAGTGGGTGGGCAAGATGCCAGCCGTGTGCAAGAAGGGATAATTTTTTTTTTGCTTATGCTTGTACTCTTTTATTAAGAGAATGTGTAAATCCGCTTACATCTATATCAATCCTAATAGAATCTATCCTGTGTTGAATTAATGAAACCATCAATCCGTAAGTATACTCTCCCCACACCAGCCACAGGTGTTGTGGCTAGTGACTGTGGCGTAGTTCCGCAGTGATCAACAACCACCGTCCAACACCATCATGCATCATCAACTCTCTCCCATCCAATCCTCTTGCACATCCTAAAGCGGGGCAGTTGAACAAATATTGCCTGGTCAATCTTACAGTGAATGAGTGTTGATGTAAATTTACTATCACGGTATAATTACGCACTTCGATCGCTATTAGAAACTTCCATCCCATACCAGGTGGAAAATGACCGCTGGCCAAAAAGTAGCTGTCGTGGTACCAAAAATGGAACAATCCCCATCTATCAAAGCCAGCGAACTCAACAACATCAAATCAACTACAATGAACGATTCCAATTCCACATCTGTTCCGACCGCGGTCGCAGAGGATGATGCCGAACCTGTTATCGACCCTGAACTTTTGCAGTCCGAGTTAGAGCTTGTGTCGTCCCTTGCCAAGCTTCAGAAACTGGAAGAAACGGTATGATTTCTATATCTTAGATGCGTTGCCCTGCCACGCTTCGTCTTGTCGGGAACAGCAAGCTCATCAGCATAACAGATTCATCAACTTCGGACACTGATTCCGGAACGGCTTCTCGAGCCACTAGCTCCAGTTGTCAACTCCCAACCTGCTTCAACCTCACCCCAGATGCTCTTCGAGCAGCTGGCACAGACCGCGCGTGCTAGCGTTAATGAATTTGGGGACTTCCAGGGCATGTGGCGTGGGAAAGAGATGAAAGCCGTTTGGGAGCGTGTCGACACTCTGATCTACGAAAACGCCGGTCAGCTCCTGCAGTCTAATGGCATGTGGGATGAAGACTACGGTGTGCTGCTCGAAGATATTACGAAGCAGGACTCCATTAGGAAAGAGCGACAGCAAAAGGCCAAGGAGGAGCATGAACGCTCACAACTACAATCAGCAGAAGGAGGCTGGAAAACCCTCGTCGATAACTTCGCCCAACGGAATGTTCCAGGGGTACGCGTTCTTCCCCCTAAGAATGACACGTTCTCTGTCGTACTCGCAAAGTCCGGGCTGGCCTTCAGGGTCCATGCCCACCATTCAGGCCAGGACGGGGTTCCCGACTTTAATATCTCTAGCAAGTCATCCGCAGAGCCTCCGTCAAAGCTTGAAACTGCAATTTTGGATTGCCTCAACTCTCGTTCAAGAAAATGGGACCTGACATACCTCTTGGTAAGTCTACTGTGCCTGCTTAACTTCAATAAATACTCATAAGTCGCCAGGAAATGATCTTGTCCTATTCAAACATTCAAACAACCTGTACCAAATGTGGAAAATTGCAAGACAAAGCAGCCAACCTCCCAACACTCCGATACCCAAAATCTACTGAAACACAAACAGAACCCCAGACGCCAACATTCGAGGCATATCACGCGACATGTGTCTGATCCGGACCTAAAGGGAAAAAGGCTCTAGTACCGAAATCACCAACACCGAATGCCATGAGCCCCATATACCGCATCATGATAATGACCCGCCGGGTATTCGTCCCCGAGCCGATCCAAATACAGTATAGGAATTGAATGCCGCCGCTCATCACAATATACCACCTTAGACCAAGTCGCCTCATCCGGAATCTGATATCTCCTCGTGCGAAAGTCGTACCTCTCCTCCGGACCACGTCTCGCCCCTCTCAAAATGTTGTCGCTCTTTTCCCGCTTGCGAACGTTATAGCAGTCCAGACAATGATGTGTCGTGCAATACTTGATATGCTCGTTCTCCCACAACGACCAGTCCGTTCTAGATTTCTGCTTCCGATTCCATGGGCTGCGGAGACTGTCTCTAATGTCCACGGCATGCCCATGGCCGTAGTGGCTGGCACGGGGCCCTATTCTTCCAACATGCATGTCCGGTCCCTTCCCTGTCATCACGTCGGTAAAGCGCTGCCAGCGAGACCATCGGCTGGGGTTTCCTGGCATCGGGTCTTTTGGCCAGATATAACCAAAGTCGGCCTTTCTCTCTTTTCGTCTCGGCTCGGGTCTGTTTGTTGGGCGGGGTTCAAGTAACCACATCCTGCCGACCGGAAAATGAAGCCGTCGATATAGTGGTTGATATGTGCTGGGATGGAGCTGTGGAACCGGACGAGAAATTTCAAAAGGAGGCTGCCAGGGAAAAGGACGTGTATTTGGATGCGAACAATGTTGACTACTGGCGATACAGGTGTGATGGAAATTGAGTATCCGGCAAGTTCCAGCCAAGGCGACGTACGAAGTGAAAGAACGGCGTGGTACGATTGATTGTGATGAGTAGAGGGAGGAGGTAGAGTATCTCAATTCATATGAAGACAGCTGGAGAGAAAAAACAGGAATCTAAGACCAATAAACTCAGATACTTATACCCATCTAAGTCCCAGCGAGCTCTTTATTCCAACCTCGCTAATCCCTAGCATCCCATTTGCTGTCCATACCTGCAATCGCTACTTCATTGTCCATACAAACACCCCAGCAGCAAGAACAGGGGGGAAGAGTTTGTGCAGCTCCGTAGACAAATGGAAGCAATTCAGGTTAAGCATTTGCCTTGTGCGGGAACCTCCAGACCTACCTTTCATGGCAGTGCTCTGGACTATGTGAACCCGTAGGGCTGCGTCTAGAAGATTCTCCCGTACTAGGGGGACAATTAACAGATACTATGTTGGAGCTTGCTTGAGTATCCTGTCATTGTTGCCGTGCGGCTTCTAGCAGTTGGCGCCTGCAGGTGTATCCGCTTGCGTGCAGGAGCACAAGTCCTGCAGCTCTTTGTCTTTACAATAGTGCGGGGGATGTGAAGATTTACTGATGTATTCCCGCCTATTAATCATTACTGTGCGTGTTTTCGGGCTTGGTCTTGGTTATTATAGGCACTAGATACTAGTCACCATCGCTAAAAAGGCAAAGGACAAACACGTCCGCAAGGATAGGAAATACAAAAAATGGAAGGGAAACGGAGACAAAACGTGCCATATATCCCAATTATTTTAGTCAGAAAACAACTATAGTAATAATATATGTAAAACGCAAGCAAAATACGTGAAAACGCCATCCCACCCAACTTGTCAGATCAATCGCTATTATCGAATCGCTATTATCGTGACGAAATGAAAACCGCTCAGCTGCATGCAACATTCTCAGAATGTATAATATGTAAATGTAAATATTCGTGTGTCAAGTTTGGCGATATTCAGGTAGAGAATATGCCGAAACTGCCGGCAAACCAGGTGAAGGATAGGAATGTGATTAAGCCCATTCCTACGGCCATTTTCAGGCCGAGAAGTCCCATGGAGGACATGGCACCACTGCATGTCGCACAGACAAAGTCTAAAACAAGTCAGCATTGGGGTAGGATAACAGAGGTGGTGGTAGACATACCCGACAAAGGGGTGTAAGGCTGCTTCTCGTACATCCCGAACATATAGGTCCCTTTATCTAGTTCACCAGCTCCAGCAGTGTCATCAATGTCCTTGCTCTCGTCGTACACAATCAAGGTGTAGGTCGCGGTAAGCAACGGAGCAGTGGCGTTGGCTTGGTATTTTCCAGTGTCCCACTTGACAGTCTGCGTCTCCTCAACGCTCATGTTGCTGGAGATGGTGTAGGTAGCACTGTTGAGACTGCAAGTCGCAACAACATTCACTGCCGAGGGAGTGATTGACAAGGACGTATAATTCCAAACAAAGGTAATTATCTCATCGATCTTGAAGTATGTCGTTGAGCTCGATGCCGGGGAGATCATGGAAATACCACCCGGAGGGAGGCGAGCATCAACAGATGTCGTCTTGTTGGAGTTGCCGGTTGTCTTCAAGTCCGATGAACTTTTGGTTGTGGTGGGAGAGTCCGTTTCCTCGCTGTCCTTATCAGAGGATTTTGTGGCAGATGCCGTTTCCTCCGCTGAAGGGGAAGCACCGGTAGTCGCGCCTTCGGCCGCAGTTTCGGTGTCTGAGTCTGCGTCTAAAGACGGTTTATACGTTAGAAGACTGCCCTGGTAAGATTATAAAGTGACTAACCATCTGCTCTAGGCAAAAGTTGGCCATTGCCCAGTAGCCCATCCAACTGCCACGCAGTCGACAGTACGGCTAACAAAAGCACGCATGCAATCGGGAAAAGCGAGGTGAAACGCATTTTGAACGTGGCAGGTCAACCGTCAACTGATTGTTTTTTATCGATGAATCGGGGTGTCCTAAGTCCCCTTGGCTTCAGTATATTTCAACCGATCCTTGTTGACAGCAACGACTATTGATGATGCGATAGCGGGTAATAACGAATGGTTTTCGACACAACGTTGATATTTATTGAGAGTCGAAGGCGGCTGCGGACAAGCGGTGGAGGGCAGAGAAGTAAAAAACCGGCGTGTTGCGTCGAGTGTGAAACAAGCCAGTGATCTGATACTAATTGTTCTGGGTCTGAGTGGTCTCCAAAGCGAGCGGAGTGGCTGGCGAAACGAACGTAAACAAGCGAGCGACTGGGCGATTCGTACAAATGACGACCGTGTAATAGGATGGAGAGGACGCAGAAAATCTCAGAGAAGAAGATGCGAGGGAGAACAACGCTTCAACAACAGCAGAGCGAGAGAAAAGGGCGTGGGAAGACGATGGCGAGAAAGAATTGAAACGACCAGACCGGCAGATCAGGTGGCTTAACCCTTTTGGGCGTACATGTGAGACATCGTCTATTTTTGGGCGATCCGGCCGCGCCTCAGGCATCCGATCTCCCCTTCCACTCTGTTGACTCTGCGGATTGTTCCAGCCTCATTCCAGAATTATTTTTGTATTCTTCACTATGTTTTGACTCATATACACAGCATCGCATAAGTTGTGGCCACTTGCCCATCGCCATGCACTCAAGCATTAACGGCCGCGATTTAAACAACAAAACCGAATTGTCAGACGTCCACACCACTAAGTATATACTATTGCCAATAATTGGCGTCAAATATACAAAATTATCCCGACCTTTCAGGTGCAACCATTGGACCCGGCAAATGATTCCCAACATGAAGTTAAATTTTTAAAGTGGATTAACATTTATGAAACCATGAAACACATTGGACCGTTAGACTTCGTCTCAGGTCCAGACAGGCACGCCCGGACCTGTGTGGAAGTCGGCAGCAGCGACCAGACTTCACCAACAGCCGCCTCTCGAAGTTTATGATTCATCAGTCCAGCCACGCGCGTCATGAGCCTCTCGGGCCGGGTGAATATGCGGAGAGGTGGCGAGTCGGCGACGAACCATAACATGGTTCACGCAGCAGGCTCGGTCAGAAGCTTCACTTCGCTGCAGGAGCCGGGGTACTGGGCCGTGTAGTAGCGGTAGAGGTAGAAAAGCTGGGGTGCGTTGTGCCACCAATCGCACACTGGGAGATGTTAGCATTCCGGCTGCGCGTAGTGGTGACCGTTCAGTTTATCTTACCCAGCCAGCCACCGAAGCCCTTCTCTTGTGAGAATTGCAGGCCAGTGCTGTTAACGGAGAAGCCATCTTGGCTAGCCCCCGCATTGATCTGGACGAATTGCCATGCTAGAGACGGTTAGCATCCCCCGCCAGAACGTGGAGATGTGCTTAGATAAAGAGGTACTCACCAGCGTAGTTAGTAACGCCCACGGGATTCATGCCCCATGAGAACTGAGTGTCGTAGTCGAACTGAAGCTTGGTGCCGTTCAGGAAACCAGTGCTAGCAGTCTCGACATCCGGCGTAAGGACAGCATCGTTGAGACCAGCGCCCGTGTGATATCCGTAAACGTAGAGGTCGTTGTGGTCAGGGTTCTCAGATCCAGAGGTCTTGAGAAGGAATTTATCGGGGTTCTGGCTGTCGCGGCGACCGACTTGGAAAGGGCTGGCCGCGGCGGCGCCGATCAGTAGCGAGAGAGTGTTAATAAACTTCATCTTGAAAAAAGAGAGTTCTTGAAAATCCAAACAAAAAAAGACAGAGCGTTGGGAATCAACAAGTAGTACCCAAAGAATGTGCTTGCTTTGAGGAGAGAATCACGGCGAGGGAGGCACAACAGCTTTATCAGGGCCCCAGGGGCAAGTGGCGAGTCCTAAGGCATGCTCTGCATGGTTCGCACTTCAGGGAACCGCAGCACCGACTGGGAGAATAAACAAGGCCGAAATCTTAAATGCAGGAAGCATCCAAAGTTCCCATCCGACGTTCCAGTGGAAAGCCCATGTTTTGTGGAGTAGAGGGGCGAAGTGAGACATGGCCTGCACTCTTATCCTGGCATCCGACAACACAGCAAGTCAACAACAAGGAAGAGGACGATCGTTTTCCACTTCAAAGAGCGGCGTGCTTTTCGCTGTCGACAACCGGCCCGAGCTCGGACACTGTGAGTGGATCATGAGGAGAAACTGGAGCAGATGGAGGTAAGCTGAAGATCACAAGGTCCGCTGCTCACGGATCGTTTGATAAAGATGAGCAGGACACTTTGTGGCCTGGCAGGATGGAACATTCCAAGCAGTTCTGTTCGATAGCCATCGATGATCGGACGATATTCTCGCAAGCAAGTGTTTGTTTTTGACATCTGATTTGTGACATCCGACCTCCGGCCCATAGATCTTGTCAGTGATCGGCAATCTAGCTAAACAAACACAGAACAGGAGATTTACTTAGAGTCGAGTGGTCTTTCCAACTCCACCATCTTTTCGTCCAACAATTCCTCGATGGTCTAACGGTCTATGATTTCCGCTTGTCAATCCTCTTAGAGGAACAAGCGCGGGAGACCTGGGTTCGACTCCCAGTCGGGGAGTGGCTTTTTTGCTTTATTCTCATCTCTTTCACTCCGTACTCGTTTAAAGCCAGATACCCACGTTGATTCCAAACTACGCTGCACTTTGGTTTCGGAGCCGAATATATACATAATGGGAGGACTATCGTGATCAAACTCCGCTGAGCTGAAACACAGCGAAAGGATCGGGATGCCACTTGACATCATGATCGTCACAAGTTAGGCACGTACTATTCTTGTTTGATTGAGTTCATCGCCGGCTAAAGGCCCGAAACTTAGTATAATATATATTTTGCGCAGTGACGTTTTCCCCTTGCGATGCGCAGTCAAAGGACATGGTTCCATCATATTGGGTGTTTAAGAAAGATCCATAAAATACAACAATTTCAAGTAGTATAACAATACATAGCTAGCGTTCCAAGTCCAGGTCGCAAACTCATCGCCCTCTGACATACTCCGGCTTGAGCGACCATTTCCCCCTCCCATTCCGACCACCCTTGTTCAGAACGGCGATCTGTTTCAACATCTCTTTAAATTCCGCCGATTTCTGCGGAGTGGTACAATAACGGTTGAAATGATCGATTAAATTCTGCGTGTAAACAGCTCCGCCGTGAGACGTAATGAAATCCCGGATCATCGTAATGAAGTCCTTCCCACTGGTGTCATTCGCTGGCGCAGGGCTATTGGTACCGCTGCGAGACGGGGGTGTACGCGACGAGAGGTTAGCCAAAATGCTTGCAGATGATGGACCAGCCATAGCTCGCCTGGCTGTACTGCTCCGTCCGCCGAATGGTGGCCGCATGGGGGATTCGTCAGGCCTTCCCGCAACACCGAATTGACCCGTCCACGTAGGCGTGCCGATGGGTATGGATTTGGCTGCTTCACCTGCACGACGTAGGTCCTCTGCAGCTTCGGCAGCCACTCTTTTCGCCTCTGCCTCGATTATCTTCGGGTCTGCTTTGACGACGCGTTTGCCGTTCACGATTTGGTCGTGCTCGAGCGCCGAGTGGACGCCTGACCGGGCGAATATGCCTTCCATTATGCGTGACTCTGAATTTGTGCCCGGTTCGCCCTCCTCTGGTTTCGCTTCCTGTTCCGGTGCTCCTTGGAACTGTTCTATTGAAGCCACGCCTGTCACCTTGCTAATATCTTGCTTCTCGGCCTGCACGCCACGCTGGTGGTTATCCTGGCGCCTTGTCGGGGTGCCATTGTCATTGTCTTCTTCGTAGGTGACTTCAGCTTCTTTGAAAATCTTACTAGTTTCCGTTGGGCCTTGGTGTTCTTCGCCTAAAGCAAAGAGATCGTGTAAATCGCTGAGTTGGAAGGTTTGTCGTTGTTTGGGGTCCTTCAAGATCTTATTCGTAAGGAATTGCTTGAAAATCTGGCGGTGGTATATCTTCTCCTCAATAGTTCCCGCCGTCATTAGTCGGTATATAGTTACATCGCGCTTCTGCCCAAGCCGCCATGCACGTTCTCGGGCTTGTACGTCGGTCGAAGGATTCCAGTCAGGGTCGTAGATAATGACTCGATCCGCGCCGGTAAGGTTAACACCCAATCCTCCAACCTTGGTCGTAAGTAAAAAGACATGTATATTTGGGTCTTTGTTGAACTCGTCAACCATAGATTGTCGGTGCTGAATGGGTGTCGTGCCGTCCATACGACGATAATTGAAACCAGATAAAGACCTAACAAATTTCTCCAAAATATCCAACATAATACGATGCTGTGCGAATAGAAGTGTCTTGTGGCCGGTGTCTTTCCATAATTCGAGCAGAGATCGGACTACTTGCATTTTCCCCGACTTCGTTGGGTTTCCATAGTTGGCCTTGGTGTGCAGCAACTTATGGCTCTGTAAGTCCGGATGATTGCAGATCTTTCGAAGAATATCAACCCCATAAAGCACTTGCCTTCGGCCCCGTAGGATAGACTGCATCTCTTCCGAGCCCAAAAAGGCCATATATGCTTGTCTCTGCGGCTTTGTCAATCTGCAAAAGAGAACCTGTTCGCTCTTTTTGGGTAGATCGGCTGCCACATCTATCTTGAACCGCTGTAAAAGGTAAGGGCTGATCGCATCCTTGAGCGTTTCCGCGCATTTGGCAGCCGTCTGCACCTGTAGATTTGAAGCATTCGCATAGCCTCCCTGCCTAATTGGAAACTCGAACTGGTTTCGGAAATTTACCAGTGTGCCAAGGCGCATCGGAAAGATAAAATCGAACAGTGACCATAACTCCGTTAAGTTGTTCTGCATTGGCGTACCTGAGAGAATAACCCGGTGTGGAGTCCGGAGCTCTTTGCAGTGCATAGTGATGGAGGTATTTGGATTGCGAATCTTGTGGCCCTCGTCGAGGATAGCGCCGCCCCATTCAACCGGTATTAAAAGGGAGGCATAGCTCTGCAAACCTGAGTAAGTGGTAACCAGCACATGTCCTTCTTCGACTACACGTTTGACGACCTTCCGAGCTGACTTGAAGCCGCTGCTAGAGCCACTCGACCCATAGGTTCCGGATATAAGTGCGTCCTCACGACTACTTTCATTCTTTATGTTGACCATTCCGCTGCCAGAAGTATGCAGGATGGAAACTCGAAATGGAGGCCACCAGCGATGGAATTCATTCACCCATTGCTTCATAACTGTGGCTGGGCAAACAACCACAACGGGCTTCGTCAACATCCTGCTGTAATGGAGACCAGCCAAAAATGCAATGGCTTGGATCGTTTTGCCTAGGCCCATTTCATCCCCGATAATGCCTCCTACCTGTTGTTGGTGCAACTCCCACATCCATTGGACTCCAGTCTTCTGGTAGTCAAATAAAAGTGGATGGATATCGCCCGGTATACGGTAGTCATTGTCGAGATGCAGGTCTGATTCAGAGGGATGGGGCATGAACCACTCTTCCTCTTCAGAGGCTTGAGCGTCATCAGCCTCGTCTATGTTGGGGTCTTGCTCCGTATCTGCTTCTCGGGCTTTCCGAGCACGTTTCCGAGCAGCGCTTCTCCGAGTGACCCAATTCTGACGCCGAGTCTGGTATATCTTTTCGTTGCCATCATCCAAGCCACTGAAATCTTCCAAATCTTCTGTGCCTTTCGCTTTTTTTACAGGTGCGACTTTCTCCTCAGTCATGAAGTCATTGTCATCTTCCGACGAGGATTCCTGCTCTTCGTCTTCAACGTAACTCATGGAATCATCTTGGTCTTCGGATACATGACCTTCGGAGAGTGTGCCCACATCCACATCCACATCCTCCACCTTGACAGACGTCTTACTCGGTCGGGAGTCCTTTCCTAGTTTCCTCCTCTTTCCGGGGCGCTCAGAAACTGGTTCTTCAATAACATTTGATTCACTCGCATCGTCGAAACCGAAACCCGGGCGTACTAGATTCCGGTGAGAAACGGCCGATCGCGCTTTTACCTGCTCCAAAGCCTCCAGCTCATCACGCTCATCTTCAGCATCAATAAGCGCGTCCTGGAGGCTAGCTAATGGGCCAGCGTTCGGACCGGCTCCCATTCGCGAAAACGGCGTGATCTTTCCGGTTCTTATAAGATAGTCTCTCCGTGACTCATTAGGCATTCTCCCCGTCCCGGTCACCTCTGCGTTCGTCTCTTGCTCCTCGCGCCTGCCGTCGATACGTTGTTGGATTTCCTTGAGATCATTTGCAAGCGCGGCATTGCGGCCTTCCAGTTTGTCTATATCGTTCTGGAGGCGCACTCGCGCTGAAGTTCCGACTGGTTGCGAAAGACGTTGGTGTAATCGCAAGATTTGCGATTCGAGTTTTCTGAGATGAGCAGAATAAGTATACATTACATTTAGCGTAGATATGATGGTTATACTCTTTTTCATGCTTCGTCTTTTCTAATCTCTTATTGTCCCGCTCATCAGCCTGCTCCATAAGCAGCCTGTCGGCCTGTAGACGGTGTCAGATATGCGCGCAGCACAATGAGGATGGAAGTAAGTATACCTGGCGAGTTATATCTCTTTCCAGGGTATCCTGGTCGCGGATGTCCGCTTGAAGCTCTTTTAACCGGCTCGCTTCATCTGTACCACCAGAGGTATCCAGATTTGACGCTGGCTCACCCACAGGTGGAGATGCGCCAGAAGTCTCCAGGTCATCATTCTGTGTCTTGTTCTCTGAAGATGGCCCCTCGAGGGATCCATCTTGCTCGTTCTTTACATTCTGATCCATGCTGGGAAAATATACCAATTAGGAACCGACGATGCGGCCCCTGGTAAGCAATATAGTTGATTGTTGAATGAATGATATTGAGCTACAGTCCGTTCCAGCGGAGAAATTGGCAAGTAGGTTGATCCCCGTGGTGACGGTTTGATTTCCTCGGGGAAGACTGAATGAAAGAGACCGTGAATCACGAGGTGAACGCACCACAACCAACCGCATGCAACGAGTTTATGAGAGAGTCCAGCATGTTGAAATAAGCGCCATGCGCCTCGACCAGAGATTTTGTTGCTGTCTCACCTTGGATTATCGTCACTGTTAGGTACCATCGGCATCAAGAGCTGCCTGTCGCCTAATCGGTCACCGCCCCCAGACTGCGGCAGAATATTAGTCATTCTGTGGACGCCAAGAACCGCCGCCCACGTCACAGTCGCTCAGTCGACTATACTCAGACGAGCGAATTGCGCCCAGGAATGATTACGCACGGTCAGTTGGAGGGTGGGCTTTGCTGTGAAGGGCCACGAATTGTGCGAAGAGATGATCAAGACGATTTGAAAAGGGGGTGAGCCGTGGTATTTACTGTAGCATCTGCTGGATGGTCTGGAATTGTGGCTACCACACAGTGGCCACTGTCTGGCCAGACACTGTTTAGCGCCACCTCCAGCATTTGCTTGGATTGGGAATATGCCGTCCCTGGGATGAGAGATCACTTTCATACCCAAATAACCCTCGCTGAGGCTTAAGGTTGACTACAGAGTATAGTCTAAAATAATTGCACACGGGCGTGCATTGGGTACCAATTTCCACGATTCAAGGGGCAGCTGAAAGTATACTTACCGGAAACGAGATCGGCCAAGAGGCTGGGGAGACTGACTGGGTAGAGAGGGGCCAAGCGACCGAAGAGCACAGTCATGTTAAATCAAATTTATTAGTAGCTACATACGCAGCTTTCCTGCAGTTGCAATATTAATTTCGTGGGAATTCTCGTGTTGTTATTCTTCTGGTCCCTGCCTCCTACTTTCGCCTGAATAGCGTCGCGTCTCCCACGCAATCGCCCAATTTCAACCATTCTGTATACTGGGGTCGTGAGATCAGCAGCAAGTGACAGAATCCGTTGGAGAAGAGGCCTATTGCAGCGAGTCTGGCTGTCGTGAGCTGGCAAAAGGAGCACCAGTAGTGCTGAGTGCACCGCTCCAACTGCAGTGGGCAGCCTGAGGCCTCCAGATCCCAGCTCTACGCATCGCCGTCTCCGCCTCCACGCCCTCTCGTTTCCCTCTTCTCCCCCCCCCCTCCCTGCGACTTCGTTCCGACAGCATTCCAGCCGTGCCGTTCTTCTGTGTGTGAGCGTCTGTTTGGGCTTCCCGTTCTCTCCGGGACTTCCAGCAGTCGACACTCTCCACTTCCACTCGAGACCCCCAGCCCCTTGTGCAGTTGTGAGGGCTGAGGATCGTGCATTGCGACCGCCCTTCTCGTGCCTGTTGCTCGGTGGCCGTCTCGCCCTGCATTCAAATCGACGTTTTACGAAGATAATGAGGTACGGTGTAGTCTAGAAATAACGTCAATTCCTTCGCTCGACCCTTCGATATTCGGGGTGTGTCAGTATTCGCCCGTGCTGCCGTGTCCAACGCCGTCTCCGCCTGATTGCGCTGCATTCGTCTACCGCCCCGCTGCTATCTAACCCCCGATCGCAGTGCATGTGCGCTGTCGACTTTCCCAGGCGATCGTCCTAACTTCCGCCCAAACGTTCACGATTGCCTGCGCTCGCAGCAGAAAATAGGAGAGGATGGATTCTCAGTGGCAGTCATACAAAGACCCCTTGGTGGGTCGTCCTGCACAGTTCAACAATAACGGGTTGACGCCGAATCCCAATGCCCAACATCTGCCTTCGAACTACGGCGGCCAGCAACCACCATCGCAGGCTCCCGCGGGTTACACCTACGAGCCTTTCCAAACCCCTGGAATTGCGGCCAAACCGCCCCCGGTCGCTTCCTCCAAACCAATCTCGATGGCGGCGTCTCCCGCAGCTACACCCCATACCCGCGACTATGTCAACGATGCGGATATCGCTATGGAAGACGCGGATCCGTATAACCGGACCAAATACCCAACGAGACCTGCCCATCAGAGCCGACCTTCTTCGCAGTATTTTCCGACCGAAGGGTCTACTGCTGCTCGCAGGTACTCTCCAATGAACGTCCTGTCACCAGGCTTGCCCTACAATTCAAGCCCGGGAAAGTCTAGCAATTCATACGCCTTTCCGCCCGCGACGCATCCGTCTGGACAGTCGCCAACAAGGGCCACCAACTATTCTTCGCCTCCCCAGTCATATCAGTCACCTCCTTGTAAGTATTTTGTTCCGGAGAGACAACAACCGTCATTCAGAGTGCCTAACCATGAATTCGCAGCATCTGGATCGCATCCTCCGAGATTACCTCCTCTACAATCCACCGATATGAGCCCCGATCACTTCTTCGGCCCGTCGTCAGGACCGCAACTCAGTTCGCCATTTACACAAGATGCACGGTCACCACGTTCAGGGTCAGGGTCCGGTATTATTCAACAGCCAGGCCGTGGCCCGATGCCGAAATTCCAAAAGTTCAAATCGATACAGGAGCTGCAGCCTCGCATCCACACACAACCTGCGTATAGGCGTGCCAACCCTGAGGGTGGTTTCATCAGCGTGAGTACCATGTCAACCAAACTAGTCACTTTAGACTTTCTAACGTTGGACAGCCTCTCCAAGCGTTGACAAACCACCTTCCGGCTACTTACCGGATATGCAACCCGAACTTCCATTACGAGTCATCGAGGAACCCACGTCGAGTTCTTACCAAACCCAGCAAAGGCGTCAAGAACGACGGGTATGATAACGAGGACAGCGATTATATTCTATATGTAAATGACATTTTGGGAAGCGAAGAGGCAGGGCATAAGTACGTCATATCCATAAATCACAATTGCGCTTTGTCTTCTCGTCATTTGCCTAACGCAGTCTCGCAGGAATCGTTATCTCATTCTTGATGTCCTTGGTCAGGGAACCTTTGGACAAGTTGTCAAGTGCCAGAACTTGAAAACACAGGAGGTTGTTGCCGTTAAAGTCATCAAGAATAAGACTGCCTACTTCAATCAAAGTATGATGGAGGTTTCCGTCCTGGATCTGGTAAGTCTGCATAATAAATGGCCTATGGATTTCTGCTCACTCTTCGTCGCAATAGCTCAACAGCAGATACGACAAGAACGATGACCACCATCTTCTCCGACTAAAGGATACCTTTATACATCGCCAGCATCTTTGTTTGGCATTCGAGCTGCTCAGTGTCAACCTTTATGAATTGATAAAGCAGAATCAATTCCGAGGCTTAAGCACCACGCTTGTGCGCGTCTTTGCACAGCAACTGCTTAATGCGCTGAGCCTCTTAAACAAGGCGCACCTGATTCACTGCGATCTTAAGCCGGAAAATATTTTGTTAAAGAAGTCAGTCCAATTCCTTCATAAACACCGTAAATTAACAAACTAACGATGTGTTCTACAGCCTCGAAAGCCCCATCATCAAAGTTATCGATTTCGGATCCGCCTGTGATGAACGACAAACTGTTTACACATACATTCAGTCCAGATTTTACCGCTCACCAGAGGTGCTTCTTGGTTTACCGTATGTGACCCAGAACAATACGCCTTGGGGAGGGTTTTGGCTAATTTGTTTCAGGTATTCTTCTGCAATTGATATGTGGTCTTTGGGTTGTATCGTCGTCGAGCTATTTCTTGGTTTGCCCCTGTTCCCCGGATCGTCAGAATACAATCAGGTTTGTCGGATCGTCGAAATGCTAGGTTTACCCCCGACCTGGATGTTAGAAATGGGCAAACAATCTGGTGAATTCTTTGAGAAGACCCAAGACGAGTTTGGACGAAAGACCTACCGTCTGAAGAGTCTGGAGCAATATTCACGCGAGCACAACACGAAAGAACAGCCCAGTAAGAAGTACTTCCAGGCGTCGACATTAGAAGATATCATCCGAAGCTACCCGATGCCGAGGAAAAATATGAAACCAGCAGAGGTTGAGAGAGGTACGATCGTCAACTATACACTTCGTTTGCCCCGCCGCTAACAAATCTCTATAGAGGTCAATAACCGTGTTGCTTTCATTGACTTCGTCCGTGGTCTGCTATCGATCAACCCCCTCGAGCGCTGGTCGCCCCAACAAGCCAAGCTGCATCCCTTCATCACACAACAAAAGTTCACTGGGCCATTTGTGCCACCGATGAACCTGAAATATGCTTCGCTGAACAAGACTGTTCCTCCAGGTATCCAGCAGCAACAGCAAGCGGAAGCTGCAAGTAAGCAAAGAGCAGCTCATGCTCAGTCCGCCGCACAGAGTGCGTATACAATGCACATGAACCAGTACCACCCTCCTGCGCATCCTCAGGCGCCGCCTATGTACACGGGGATGTATGCGGGCCACCAACAAGCTCCTCCGCCCTACCCAACACAGCCACCAGCATACGGCCACCAAATGAACCTTATGCCTGGTCAAATGCCACAGTCGCAGTTTGGGCCCTCTCAAAGTCTCTATGCGCAAGCCACAACCAGAGCTGGCCGTCAGCGGGCGTCGACTATGGATCCCCAGGGAATACCACCTACTATTCAACGAGTTGCAAGTCACCTCGACCCCAATGCGCCTATTCGGCTACAGCCAAGTCCGGCATACTACCCTCCGCCAGCAGATGGATACGTTGACCCTAACGCTCCAAACCAGAGACGACGAGGCAGCCGCGTGGGTGGGACACGGAACCGAGACTTCATCCGCACTCTTGAGGACGGTGTCATGGGTGAAAATTTCATGGGGCAACAAAACCAATGGCATTAACTGTGCGCTGTCAGGTATGAGAAGAAGGTTGAGCAAGAGTCATATATTAGGCATTTTCTCTTTCTGTCGGGCACGAATATTCTCCGTATGCGTTAGTCACAGATGATGTGACCGCAGTGTCGCTCCAACTGTGCCATGATTACGTGGCCATTTGGATTTTGCTCGATTCAACCGATTTCTTTGTTACCTACCCTGGCTATAAGCTGTCCCACACTTGATGGCTTGTCAATCATTGCTGCATTTATGGTTGTACCCATAGGAACCTCAAACAAGAGAGATCCGGCCAGGTCGGGCCAACAAGACAGTCGGATGAAAGGACATGCTCCGTACATCTTCCGATCTCCGTGTCGATTGGTTGACTGTTTACTCGCTGGGACTTTATAGTTTCGAATCATTTTGGTGATTTATGAGACTCGTTTTATTGCCGACTGTCTCGGCATCCAGGTACTCAGCCCAAGGCCAGTGCCGTCATCTGCCTCCTCCCAGGCTTATGTTCGCGTTGTTTCCGGCATAACCAGGCGTTATTGGGAATACTGCAGTTCATTCCCCTGTTTTGTTACATTTATTTTCCCTTACTTATATTTCTTCTTGATTGTCATTCTAACAGCATTGCTGCTGTCCATTGTATGTGATTCCACATCATGCATTGTCTTTCTACGTTTTCGCCCCTTTTTCATGGGGATAGCAGTACTATAGCTTGGATACTCAGGCCCAAAAATGCCAGATGTGCTGAAGATCCGTTCCCCAGGTACCTGGCCGTTCTCATTTCTGACACTTGTGGACCTGTTCCGGTTGCCGAACGGTCAATCTACCTGGTGGCCACCGACACTGGTGCCATCTGAACCAGCAGCCGTGGTGTAAGTTGGGTGCGGAACCGCGGATCCTGAAAAAAAAAGTACCTTTGCAGCCGTTTCTGTCAGGCCAATCCTACCTACCTTTGTGATTTAGCATAGATTGTGTACACGTTTAGGACTGTTTTTGTTAGCGGGCATTGTCCATTTTTCGGGTGTATGTATTGCATCTGTAGCATGATAGTATTCTTACAAACATGACTTAAATAGACAAGCAGGTATATGTCGGTTTGGACGATCCTAGCTGTCTATATTGATTCAGAGTGCTATTATACTGTCTGGCCGAGAGGTTGATAAATCTAAACCAGCCTTGACTAGCCTGGTTAATCAGAACCCATTGGAGGGATACGCCTCGTATGATAGAAATACTATCACTAGACAGAAAAAAAAAACACCTACTATCTAGACTCGATAAACTAGATCTTCTTCCTTAGTTTAAGTAGAGTCTCCAGTAAGTTATATTGATAAAATTCCCGAATATAACACACTGCCGTTCACACTTGAGCCATTCCAAGGCCGCCCCGAGGCAAAACCATCTAAACTAGAAATCGATGATCCCAAAAGTAACCTTCATGATTTCAGCTGCTTTATCTACAAAAGAACAGATCTAAGCGTGGCGGGGAGCCATCCCCAATTACCTAAAGCGGTTAGGCGCCGGCTCGCTTAAATTTGTGTGGCTCGCCGCCCAACGCCGCTGCGGCTACGAACCCTCACAACGGGATTTTCCTACCAGGCTGTCACGACGCACCACACCCCCGGCCGGCGAGAACGAGACGTTTCCCATCGACAGGAACCCTTTATTCCGACTCCCGCAACCATGTCGCGCTTTTTCTACGGTAACGACAGCGACAGCAACAGCAGCGGCTCCGACGAGGAGGAGCTCTACAGCGATGAGGAGGAGGTCGAGAAGTCCGAGGAGGAATCCAGCGAGGAGGAGGGTAGCTCTTCGGAGGAAGAGTCCTCTGAGGATGATGAGGCTGGAAAAACCAGTGCTAGTCGTTTCATAAAGGATATCAGTGATAGCGAGGAAAGTGAGGATGAAGAGGTGGTCAAGGTTGTGAAGAGTGCGAAGAACAAGCGGTTGGAGGAACTCGAGAGCACGATTAAGTTGATGGACAATGCTCAGAAGATTAACGATTGGGCGGTTATTTCAGCTGGTGCGTGGACTTCCATTTTATATTGGGTTTTGGGATAGGGGATATAAGTTTCGATACTAACGTTGTGTTTTTATTTTTTTTTTTAGAATTCGACAAGCTGAACCGTCAAATCGTGAAGGTCGTTCAGTCCGGCCCTGTTCCTAAGGTCTATGTCAAGACCGTCGCGGACCTCGAGGATTTGGTCAACGAGACCGTCACCAAGCAGAAGTCGTCCAACAAGAAGATGAACGCCAGCAACGCCAAGGGTTTCAACGCAATCAAGCAGAAGATCAAGAAGAACAACAAGGAATATGCTGCACAGATTGAGAAGTACCGTGCGAACAAGGAAGACTTCATGGAGAGCGAGGATGAAGAGGAGAAGAAGAAGTCTGCCCCGGCTGCACCTCGCCTGAGCAAGCTGGAGCGCGTCGAGGCACCCGCTGCTGTTGCCGGTGACGACGATGGATTCGCGACCGTTGGCCGTGGTGGAAAGACTCTTCAGTACACCCCAGAGAGCATCCTTAAGCACCTCCGTGTTATCGTCGAGTCCCGAGGAAAGAAGAACACCGACCGCCTCGAGCAGATCAAGACCATGGAGAAGCTCCTCGAGGTTTCCCAGAACCCTTACCAGCGCATCCGTGTCTACCTTACCCTTATCTCCACCCGCTTCGACCTTACCACTACATCTGCCGCTGCGTACATGAGCGTTGAACAATGGAAGGCTGCTGAGCAAGAATTCGCCACCCTGCTTTCCGTTCTTGAGAAGGAGACCGACTACGTTGTCAGCGAAGGTGCCGAGGAGTGGGAGGATGATGAGAAGCAGCCCCAGGTTACGCCAGGCCAGACCCTGTACATCCCGGGCAGCATTGTTTCGTACATTGAGAGACTTGATGACGAGCTCACGAGGTCTCTGCAGCACATCGACCCTCACACCGCCGAGTATATCGAACGTCTGAGCGACGAGAAGCAGCTGTATACCAATCTTGCACGGACCCAGATCTACGTTGAGGGTCTGACGAAGCGGGAGAAGACCGAGCTTCGCCAGGACAGCCTTAATCGTGTGGTGATGAGGAGACTCGAACACATCTACTTCAAGCCTTCTCAGGTCATCACAATTCTGGAAGATAACACGGGGAAGGCTCTTCCCTCAGAGCTGAAATCCTCCATCACAAGCGGTACAAACACTGCCGATGCCGAGGCCCTCGTCCACACGCTATGCAACTACCTGTTCAAGAACAGCGATGGTATCCTCCGGGCCCGGGCAATGCTCGCCCAGATCTACTTCCTCGCCCTTCACGACCAGTACTACCGTTCTCGTGACTTGATGCTCATGTCTCACCTTTCCGAGAACATTGCGAACTTCGATGTTAGCTCTCAGATCCTCTTCAACCGAACGTTGGTCCAGATCGGTCTGTGTGCCTTCCGTGCTGGTCTCGTCTACGAAGCCCAGAACACTCTCTCCGAGATCTGCGGTAGCGGGCGCCAGAAAGAGCTTCTCGCCCAGGGCATCATCCTCCAGCGTTACTCTACCGTCTCCCCCGAACAAGAGCGTCTTGAGCGTCAACGTCAACTCCCCTTCCACATGCACATCAACCTCGAACTGCTCGAGTGCATTTACCTCACCTCTAGCATGTTCCTTGAGGTCCCTCTGATGGCTCAGACCTCTTCCTCCCCCGAAATGAAGCGCCGCGTCATCTCCAAGACCTTCCGCCGTATGCTTGACTACAACGAGCGCCAGGTCTTCACCGGTCCCGCCGAGAACACCCGTGATGGTGTCATCATGAGCGCCAAGTTCCTCGCCGCCGGTGACTGGAAGAAGGCCGCGGAGATGCTTAACTCCATCAAGATCTGGGACCTTATGCCCCAACCAGAGAAGATCAAGGAGATGCTCTCCCAGCAGATTCAAGAAGAGGGACTCCGCACATATCTCTTTACCTATGCCCCCTTCTACGACAGCCTCTCTATCTCCACCTTGTCAACCATGTTCGAGCTCCCCGAAAAGAAGATCGCTGCTATCATCAGCCGCATGATCTCCCACGAGGAACTCGGCGCAGCCCTCGACCAGGTCAACGACGCCATCATCTTCCGCAAGGGTGCTGAGCTCTCTCGCCTCCAGTCCCAGATCGTCACCCTCGGCGACAAGTCCATGAACCTCCTCGAGGCCAACGAGAAGACTCTCGAGCAACGGACACAGGGTATGGCCAATGCCTTCCAGCGCGAGCACGGGCCTGGCGGCCGTGGCGGCCGTGGTCCCCGAGGTGGTGGTCAAGGCCGTGGTGGTGGTCAAGGCCGTGGTGGTGCGAGAATACCTGGTGGTGGACAGCGCCGACCGGGTGGACAGCAATTCGGTGGTGGTGCATTGGGTGGAGCGATCAAGGCTTAAATAAAATTGTTTTATAATGGCATGTCTTTTCCTTTTTCTTTTACTCATGGTCTAATGTTCTTATTGGAATATGACTCGTATGATCATTCCCCGCGTTCTTACCCTTATGGTTGTTTACTAGAGGAATTATGTCTCAATCTTCCCTTTTTTTTTCCCTCCCCTTTCCCTTATTTCGTAAATTTCATGAAGATGGGAGTGGGATGTTGTATAAGAGGTGCAAGCAATCTTGCTAGGTATGGCATTTAAATATTATGGCTGCTTGGGACAAATACATCTCCGTAGAACCGAGCCGTCTCCGTGTATATTTAAACTTAGATCTGCATGAAGGGAGAACCATATCCCCGCCTCGAGATACCCACAACAGGACTGGAAGCTACAGACGCTGCATCAGTCCCGGAATCGAGCTAAATCCCGGGTTGCGGGGGTGCAATGCATCTGTTGTAGGTTGCTGGGGAGAATGATGGCATGGCCCATGATTCCGAGGCCATGCCATCATGGACCATGTGCACTTCAGTCCAATATGAATGGTTTGGAGCTGGTGAAAGCCGAGTCTGTTGTCAGGAGGAAAAGTCCACTAAATTTCCAAACGCATCAACCATCATCGCCATCATTGAAGAGTTTCTGAGGCGACCAATATTCCTTTTCTGCGCATTGGAGATCCACCCAAACAAGACCATCTGCAAGAAGATCGTCGAGAACCGTTTTTGCGCGAGCCTTTTCCCAATTGAGATTAATTTGTAACATTGAAACGCTCACATAGCCTAGTATTTGGATGGCTTCGAGAACGGTAGATTGGTCTGTATTCAGCTCTTTTGGGATAGAGCGAATATATTGTTTGCTGCCGACCAGAATGATAGAGAACCCTGAGCCAAGGGGTTCAAGAGACTTCACGGCACGTAGAACATCGTCGCTGAAAGTTTAAAGGTGCCGTTAGGCAATGCATCCATATAATCCGCCGGGTTGGGTGGAAATACATACTCTGTTACTTCAAGTCCACTACCAATCGCCTTTCCCTTACCTACACGCTTCCGACACTCCTGAACACCGAGTAAACCTCCATTCTCACTACGTGTATCACGACAAAGCTCCACTACCCGGACAGCGACCTCAAAGTAGAAGTCGTTCATGTCCCCACCCATAATCTGCGTCCAGAAGCTGGCTCCATCGCCGAGGCCCTTGCGTGCATTTTTGCCTTTCACGTTACTGGCTGCAAGAGGGTCGACGCCAATGACATTGCACATTCGCGCAAACTCTGCGCGGAAGGTCGGATTCGATTTGATTGTTGAGCTATGCTCCAGCGCGAAGGTATGGAGTAAGTTCTGGAAGACAGAGAGCTGGGTCTGGAGCGAGGAGGTGTGCGTGGAGCGTAGGTTTGCGCCATGGTTAGCGTACGATTGTGTGGCTTGAGTGCGGTTCGCAAAGGCACCAAGCCCAACTCCCCGACGAGAGGCCATGGCGAAGAACAGTTATGGTCGAGAACCAGGTTGCGGGGCATGAGAGACAGCGTCGTGATGATGCGGCAAGTACTCCGGAGATGAGGCTTATCGGACGATATCAGCTGATAAGGACTGCCCTATAGATAAGGGCTGTCTGTTCCAAATGAGGAAAGAAGCATTCCATTTACCTCCTAGCCATATCTGGTTAGTACACTATCGCCTACCCACACAACCTTTTCCCTTCAACTTTGAAATTTCTCCTTCTCGAATTCTTTCCAGTACGACAGCTTTCGCCAACCGCCCAACTCGCGAACTCAACAGACCGTCGCAATGGCCTCGACTGCTACGTATGTTGCCTTTGAACATCCCTTTGTCGGCTGATTCGTCCTACGAGCCTGTAAAGTTCGGTTTATAGTCGTCCTTCTCGCTGGAGAGGCTCCGACCAGAAATGGTCGCGAGACACCAGCTCGATTCTTCCCGCGGCCTTTCTCACCACGCGTTCGCATCGACGGAAACGTTGGAGGCGGTACACTGGGTCTGAGAAAAGGCATGGGGTATTGAGGTTGAAAGCACATTGCCTTCTCCTTGAAAACAATTGTTGAGAGCTATCGTTGCCCATCTCTACCCTTAGGGGTTTTGAGTGGACGCACCAACAGCGTCAACATTACCTTCCTGAGCGTTATGTTTGGGGTCTTGTCGGATGAGGCTTGCAATGTTCACGCTGGAACTGCGAACGTCGCGCTGAGAATGCACGATTAGTAGCAAACTCCTAGAAGGCGTGGTACTTAGATCAACCTCACCGATTAAAATTATTCTGTCGGGTGTTATCTATTTCTTCTAGCCTTCAGCATGAGAATGTGGCGCTGTAGCCGCAATTCTTACACTCGGCGAAATGGTTCAATTTTTTTGCGGACAGACTAAACTGACCTTAACAGCACCGTCCCCACCCAGGAGCAGGTTCTCGTCCCCGAGACCCTCCTCAAGAAGCGCAAGAGCCAGGAGCAGGCTCGCGCTGTCTCCCGTGAGGAGGCTCAGAAGAAGAAGGAGGTTAGTGAAGAAATTTTTTCTTTTTGTTTTTTTTTCCATTCGGTGATGACACCAACCATTACGCGACTAGATTACCAGTCGATGCTGTCGCTTTTGTTAACCATCTTTCGGGGCTGAGAATATTGCTTCACGTTATTAATTATGTGATTTTCTGTGCCTGCATCACGCTAACTCAGAAACTTCAGGCCAACAAGCAGAAGCGCTCCGTCATCTTCAAGCGCGCCGAGTCCTACGTCAAGGAGTACCGCGATGCTGAGCGTGAGAAGATCCGTCTTGGCCGTGTCGCTCGCCAGGAGGGCAACTTCCAGGTTGCTGACGAGCCCAAGCTTGTCTTCGTTGTCCGTATCAAGGGGTAAGCTGCTCTACACAAGTTTTGTACATTGTTCCATTTCTAACAAATCTCCAGTATCAACAAGATCCCTCCTCAGCCTCGCAAGATCCTTCAGCTCCTCCGTCTGATCCAGATCAACAACGGCACTTTCGTCCGTCTCACCAAGGCTACCCAGGAGATGCTTACCATCATCAACCCCTACGTTGCCTACGGTTACCCCAACCTCAAGTCCGTCCGTGAGCTCGTCTACAAGCGCGGTTACGGAAAGGTCGACAAGCAGCGCACTCCCCTCACCGACAACCAGATCATCGAGGAGCACCTCGGCAAGTTCGGCATTGTCTGCATGGAGGATCTGATCCACGAGATCTACACCGTCGGCCCCAACTTCAAGCAGGCCAACAACTTCCTCTGGCCCTTCAAGCTCTCCAACCCCACTGGTGGCTTCCGCTCCCGCAAGTTCAAGCACTACATCCAGGGTGGTGACACTGGTAACCGTGAGGAGAACATCAACGCTCTCATCCGCCAGATGAACTAGATTCTTTCTGCGTGGGATTGGTGTTCGCGGGGTCTGGACTACTGGCTGGTTGTCGGTATAATGGTCTGAATTCCGAGTTGAAAATACAAAAGCTTTCAGAAGTTTATGATTGTGCACGTTTATACCCTTGGGCTTAGTAACTGAATTGTAGTCATATTTTGTTGACCCTGAATTCCCTTAATGAAGCATCGTAGTCGTAGCCCACTAAAGACAGAATGCGGCTGTATGTTCCCATCAGTCTAAACGAAGCATCGTAGTCGTAGCCCACTAAAGACAGAATGCGGCTGTATGTTCCCATCAGTCTACTAAGATAAACTTTCCTGGAGATTAAGTGCCAGCTAGCGAAAGACGAGGTTTAAGACCAGAGCAGGACTTGAATCATTGTGAGATCCTCGTGGTTATCAAAGACGCTGCGCCTTCTCCTACCTTCTCCTGATGCTGTTACCCAGTTGCTGTCTATACTTAATCCCAATCTGCGGCCTTGTATATGTCCAAAGTCAAATTCGATTTCGGCATCCTTTCTGTCCTTCTTTGAGCCCCGCCTATCTTCGCTACTCACACATATATAAAAAGGACTATACGATGATTGTGGTGTTTTGTTTCTTAATTGAAGCCAGGAACTATTGCGCTTTATTGATTTATGTGAATTGGTCATATAATAATGCTGTTTTACTTAGGCTGCACCTACTGATATATATCTATTGAAATATAACCACTTACAAAATTTCATGCAGCATCTGGGTATATACAGAAGAAATCTATATTTTGATAACGTCTTGCACCCTTCTACCCTTGTCGACAATCAATCTAAGTTGTTTACCTTCCCACCCGGATGGCGATACGGATGCTGTGGTTGAGTGAGGGACGGGCTTGAAGGCTCCTTCGCGGAGCGTTTCGCTGTAGAGCTCGTAGGATGGGTAATCTAATCAATTAGTATACCTTTTTCTTATAAGGCGCAGTGACAGAGTTATGATAGATGGGTGGCGGGGCGGACATACAGCCATCAACAAAGTTGTTGACTTGCTCCTCGGTCATGCCGATACCTTTCGTCGCCCGAAGAGTGCGCTCTTGCTCTTGTCGCCACTCGTAAACGTAGAAGTTATCCTTGGCGTCGCTGTAGAATATAAGTTAGCATCATTGAAAGCCAGACATTGCGTTTGGGGATCCAGGCGCATACATATGTATCAGCGCATCCAGCTGGCTAGTAAGAAGAAAACCCATTAGTTCAAATTCATCAAATAAATACTCAATCAAGGCCACAAACTTAGTCAATCCATCGTATCTCCTCAATAAATCATTAACCGTCTTAACATCCTCAAACTTCACATGGCCCAGGCGGCCCTTATAGTCAGACCCCTTGGCGTCCTTCGTCCGGACCGCGGTTTCCCACTTCGCCCGGAGGACATCCTCGTCCCACGCGCGGAACCCCACGCTCCACCCTTCGAAGACAAGAACCTTGATCTGTTCCTGCCCCGACTCGTTAACCGTTTCCCATTGCGCCTGCGGGACCCGGTCGCCCTGCCCGCTGAACGCCGATTTATCGTACTGCGGGATCGCGGTGGGGCGGCCCGAGCGGAGAGATGCGAAGACGGACTCGGCGAGTGGAAGGTCGTGTGTGCCTGGTTGGCCGCGGTGCTGGAGGAGCGGATTTGTCGGGTTGTTCTTTGCGAGTTGGACCTGGTCGTCGTGGGTGAGGTAGAGGTCGTCGAGGGAGAGAGTTACAACGGGGAGCGAGTATGGCGGCGAGCGGAGGGTGGATTGCAGCGTGGACACCTAGACCGGCATTGATTGCTTAGCTACTTTCTTTTCTTCTCTCGTAATATCAATCAATGTCAATGTAATTTACCAGCACCGTTTTCCCAGCGCCCTGGACGCCGTTCAGCCCCAGGAAGAACGGCGGGGTCTTGGAGGGGTCGTTGCCGTACTGCGCCTGGTGGGCCTTGAGGCGCTCAAGCAGGAACGGAATGCAGTGCTCGGACTTGTCGTCGAAGATTTCAGGCATTTTGGATTGTGTGAGAATGGTTCTAGAACGGCGAATTGTTCGCGAGATGCAGATCCAGCGATTCATATAGCAGAGGGACTGTCTTTGATCGGGGGATGTCCGACCGGACTTAATTCCTCCGGCTGGGGAACCGCTTAGCCTGGGTAGTCTCGTGGTGGATATAGTGGGTATGTAACGGCCGAGAGATCTTATTCTTGGATTAAAGATTGTATTTATTTTATAGGCTCTGCGTACTCTAGGTAAAGTGCAGATATCGTTTATGGTAGTTTGATAAATGTGGACTATACAGTATAATTAGTACACCATTGTTGCCGGGCGTAGCTTGGTTAGGGCTTGGTGGCTATGTCTTCAATACTCCAAGGAGCTTGGAGGTTGTCACACATTAAGCAGGACTCTGGTACTGGAAGGTGCAGTGCAATAGACTGCACCCTTATGTTTAATGGTGCCCTCAATGTCCTGCAAGTTTCCGTTCCACGACTACCGTACATGTCGGCGGATCGGCCAAGTATGGGCTCGTGGAGATGTACTAGACCATCGGCAACTGGAATACACATCGCCTTTCATTGCAGGAATCATAAATGGGATCGAGATGGAAAGAATTGGAAAGAACTGCTTATCTATTGAGTCTAAACGTAGTCTGTAGAGTATAGCAAGTAGAATGATGAATAAATGGGGCAGCTCGGGATCGAACGACGGACCATAGTTTTGTCCAGATATCGAAGACTCTTGACGGGAGCTAATGTGAAGACTAAAATCATGTGACACCAGACAAGCGCCTTCCCACTGAGCTATTTTATTGAAAGAAGGCTTGGCAGAATCGGGCTCACCGCCCACACGGAGATCTAGCCCCACGCCATACATCATTTGTGATTTGTGAGCCCGTGAGATCAGACCTCGGGCCTCGAATCACATGAGAGCGGCTAGCCAATTGTGGAAAACAGCAAGCAACACCTTCGCCCTACAGAAGCAAAGAGCCGGTGGACCCGAGAGAGACGGCTGTCCAACACCGACCGAGAAAAGATAGGAAGAGTCAAGGACTGAGTGACGGCAAAGGGATTAAGAGCAGCAGGGGGAGCGATGGAATCGGCATGTGAAGCCGTGACATCTGCCATGGAGTGTGAACCGCCGGCGCAGAAGCACCGAGCTTGGGGTCAGCAGAGATACCTCGGCCCAAGTGAGCCAGCTTGCCGAGCACTGCGACCGTCGTCACTTCTCCCCAGATTATTATTCACCACCTCATCCATGATTCTTGAACCCGCTTCTCCCCAGAATACTGCTGGTTCTCTCCTTATTTCTCCTCATCCTTAAATAATTCATACCCTTAGTCTGCCTCCCTCCCTCCGTCCTATACCCTCCCCCGTTACTCTCCTGCTTCCCCTCATCTTTTGAATTTGGTTTATCAACATGTCTGAGCTGCGCTTTGACAACCAGACCGTCGTCGTCACGGGTGCTGGTGGTGGTTTGGGTAAGGCATATGCTCTGTTTTTTGCCTCAAGAGGAGCAAGCGTTGTGGTCAACGACCTCGGTGGCTCTCACAAGGGCGAGGGCCAGTCAAGCAAGGTGAGCTTCGTCGATCACATGTTATTTGTTGTTAGTTCTAACTGAGGTTTTTTTGCTTTCTATAGGCTGCCGATGTGGTTGTTGAAGAGATCAAGGCTGCCGGCGGCAAGGCCGTGGCCAACTACGACAGCGTCGAGAACGGTGAAGGCATCATCAACACAGCTATCAAGAACTTCGGCCGAGTAGATATTCTCATCAACAATGCTGGTATCCTCCGGGATGTCAGCTTCAAGAACATGAAGGACCAGGACTGGGATCTCATTAACAGAGTACACACATATGGTGCATACAAGGTAGGGGTTCCGGTTGTTCCGTTTCTACGTGACGGAGACTGATTGCCTATAGTGCGCACAAGCTGCTTGGCCTCACTTCCGGAAACAAAAGTTTGGCCGTGTCATCAACACAGCCTCTGCTGCCGGTCTCTTCGGTAACTTCGGACAGGCCAACTACTCTGGTATGCTGCCCAACGATGGAATTGAGCTGGACATTAGCTAACCGCTTTCTAGCTGCCAAACTCGGCCAGGTCGGTTTCACCGAGACCCTTGCAAAGGAGGGTGCCAAGTACAACATCATTGCCAACGTCATCGCCCCCATTGGTATGTCGCGCGAAAACTGTAGTTTATGGATACGTAACTGACAGACTCCAACAGCCGCTAGCCGCATGACTGCTACCGTGATGCCTCCTGAGGTCCTGGACCTCCTCAAGCCCGAATGGGTTGTTCCCGTCGTCGCTACTCTGGTCCACTCATCCAACACAACGGAGTCCGGTTCGATTTTCGAGGTTGGTGGTGGCCACGTGGCTAAGATTCGCTGGGAACGTGCCAAGGGTGCTCTATTGAAGACTGATGCATCCCTCACTCCCGGTGCCATCGCCAGAAGATGGAACGATGTCAACGACTTCTCGAAGCCCGACTATCCTACAGGACCCGCCAACTTTGTGGAATTCTTGGAAGACGGCCTCAAGTTGCCTCCCGCTCCTTCTGGAGCAGAGCCCGACTTCAAGGGCAAGGTTGCCCTTGTCACTGGTGGTGGTAACGGGTATGTTTCCAAACTATAGATCTAAAGATATGCCCACTCTAACCGCATCTAGTCTTGGCCGTGCTTACTGCCTTCAGTTCGCCAAACTCGGCGCCAAGGTTGTGGTTAACGACTTGGTTGACCCTGAGCCTGTTGTTCAAGAGATCAAGAAGTTCGGTGGAGAGGCCGTGGGTAACAAGGCCTCTTGCGAGGATGGCCCAGCTGTCGTCAAGACTGCCATTGACACTTACGGGCGTATCGATATTCTGGTCAACAACGCTGGTATCCTGCGTGACAAGGCTTTCACTAACATGACCGATGATCTGTGGAACCCTGTTGTTAACATTCACTTGCGCGGAACCTACAAGGTCACCCAGGCTGCGTGGCCTCACATGTTGAAGAACAAGTATGGTCGCATTGTCAACACCGCAAGCACCAGTGGTATTTACGGCAACTTTGGACAGGCCAACTATGCTGCAGCGGTATGCTAAGTTCCCCTGGCGGTGCACTGGTAAACCAACTAACGGTTAATAGAAACTCGGTATCCTCGGATTCTCCCGAGCTCTGGCCTTGGAGGGTGCCAAGTACAACATCAAGGTTAACACCATTGCTCCCAACGCCGGTACCAACATGACCCGATCAATCATGCCTGAGGAGATGGTCCAGGCCTTCAAGCCCGACTACGTTGCGCCTTTGGTCGTTCTTCTCTGCTCCGACGTTTGCCCTGAGCCCTACTCCACCAAGGGCCTGTTCGAGTGTGGTAGCGGTTGGTTCGGCAGCACTCGCTGGCAGCGCAGCGGTGGCCACGGCTTCCCTGTCGACATCAAGTTGACTCCCGAGGCCGTTGCCAAGGAGCTTGGGAAGATCACCAACTTCGATGACGGCCGTGCGGACCACCCCGAGGATATCCAGGCCGCCAACGAGAAGGTGATGGAAAACTTCAACAACCGTAGCAACGGCGGCGGCGGCAACGACATTCTGACCGCCATCGAAGAGGCTAAGAAGGCTACTACCGACGGAACCGACTTCGACTACACTGAGCGCGATGTTATCCTTTACAACCTGAGCTTGGGCGCCAAGCGCACCGACCTTCCCCTCGTCTACGAGAACAACGACCACTTCCAGGCCCTCCCCTCATTCGCTGTTATTCCTTGGTTCAACACCACCACCCCCTGGGACATGGGCGAAATCGTCAAGGACTTCTCCCCCATGATGCTTCTCCACGGTGAACAGTACATGGAGATCCGCAAGTTCCCCATCCCCACCGATGCCCGCACCAAGACCTACCCCAAGCTCATCGACGTGGTCGACAAGGGCGCCGCTGCTCTCGTTGTCGCCGGCTACACAACCAAGGACGCATCGACAGGCGAGGACCTCTTCTACAACGAGTCCACCGTCTTCATCCGTGGCAGCGGTGGTTTCGGTGGCTCTCCCAAGCCCACTGCCGCCCGCCCCAAGGGTGCCGTTGCCGCCTACAAGCCTCCCCAGCGCAAGGCCGACGCCATCGTCGAGGAGAAGACCTCCGAGGATCAGGCCGCCCTCTACCGTCTCAACGGCGACCGCAACCCTCTCCACATCGACCCCGAGTTCAGCAAGGTCGGTGGCTTCAAGACTCCCATCCTCCACGGCCTCTGCTCTCTCGGTGTATCGGGCAAGCACGTCTTCTCTACGTTCGGCCCCATCAAGAACCTCAAGGTCCGCTTCGCTGGTGTCGTCTTGCCCGGCCAGACGCTCAAGACGGAGATGTGGAAGGAGGGCAACACCGTCCTCTTCCAGACTACCGTTGTCGAGACTGGCAAGCCTGCTATCACGGGTGCTGGCGCGGAGCTGCTCGATGGTGCTAAGGCTAAATTGTAAACTAAATTATGGATGTGATTTTTGATGAGATGCCACTATGAATATGGCTGGAAATTTTTTTGGGTTCAGACTGTGTATATAAATAGTTCTGTTTGATAGCAATTTCTTTTCAGTTCTACCTTTTTGTGTCTTGTAGATATGTAGTATCGTGAATCTGATACTTATGTAAAGGAGGGAGGTTAACAGAGGTGGCTCAGAACCATTTATTTCTCTATTCAAGAAACATCCTCTTTTATTATTAGGTAGGCTTTTGTGGTCATCCTCCAGACCAATAACGAAAACAACACAGCTCTATAAAGTAGTGCAACAGAATATGACCACCCCCAATGCCAGAACGTGCTGAACAACTTTTTCACCAGGGCATAAGTCTCCCGGAAAAACCACCCATTTATGCAAGCTATCTAACTTAAGACTGATGCAGACCCTGATCCTGCCTCTCAACCTCCTCCCCACCTTTACCTTTCTCTTTAACCTTCTTCTCCATAACCCTTCTCTTCCCCTCCTCCTTCAACTTCTCATCATCATCCCTCTTCAGTCCAACCTGCGGCATGAGTCCGAACGCGAGCACAAATGCCGCTGCTGACAGAGACGCCCCGATGACGAAAATAATCATGAAGCCACGCTTGTAGGCGGGGATGAGGAGGTCCCGAGCGCGTTGGGCTTCGGAGTCTGAGAGAGTAGAGAGGAAGTTTTGTGGGCTGGAGAGGAAAGAGCGTTTGTCTTCGGCGCTTAGGTGCAGGGGAGCCATTGAAGACGTTATGAGGTTGTTTCTGATAAGTGTTAGTTGGGCTTTGATGACTGGTCTAACTAAACTAGTGAGGAAGGGGAGACACGTACATGATTGTTTGAGCGATTGCGAGACCTAGCGTACCACCTAGGTTTCGGACGAAGCTTGATGGGAGTTAGCTGTCTTGTCAAGTTTTGGATGAGTTCAAAGACATACTTTCGGAAAGCGGTTACAACCGCCATGTCTCGTCGCTCGACACCGGCCTGGATGGCAATAAGGGCACTATGTGTTGTTAGTAATGGCCAATAAATACGGTGGCTTGAACTGACGGTTGCAATGTGTTCCCAACGCCCACGCCGGTTAGGAGCCCGTATCCGATCTGTTTTCCAAGACCAGAAGACTCATCGAGGGTCGAGAAGAGACCTAGCCCGACCGCCCATATCATCCATCCGAAGAGGATGCATTCCCTGTAGCGACCTACCCAGTGTACGATGAGTCCGGAGACGGTGCTACTGACGGCTGTGTTCGTTAGCATTTATGCCATCACGGGGGAGCTAGCGCGGACGTACTCTGCATCAGAGTGATGGGCAGGAGCATTGCTCCAGATTTCACAGTGGAGTAATTAAACACAAGCTGGTAGAAGGTCGGAATGTAGTAGACCTGTACAAGAAAGTTCCACCCATTGATGAACATGGTGAGACAAGCTCCGTTGACGATACGGGACTTGAATATGTGCATCGGCACCAAAGGGTACCGGGCACCCTTCCATTGCCATAACACAAAACCTACACAGACAGCAAACCCCACAACAATGGTGGCGATGACATGGGCTGAGTCCCAGGGATATTCACCACCACCCCACGTAAGCCCCAGAAGAAGCACGGCGGTACCCGCAAGAGCTAGGGCCGCCCCCACGAAATCGATAGCTTTGAGCTTAAGCTTCCAGTCCCCGGTAACTTTTCGCAATGGCATGAAGAAGAGAACGCAGAGCGTGCAGATTGCAGTGAGTGGGAGATTAAGTCGGAAGATCCATCTCCAGGAGTCATTGGATATAGCGGACAGGGCGCCACCGATCACTGGGCCGATTCCGTTAGCCAGCGCTACCACTGCACCTAGAATTCCCTGGTATTTCCCTCGCTCTCTAAGTGGTACGACATCGCTGACTATCATTTGAGCCACCGTCATTAACCCGCCACCACCGACACCAGTAAAGGCGCGGAAGACGATCAGCTGCGTGGCCGTCTGTGCGAGGGAAGCTGCCAAAGAGCCGAAAAAGAAGATCCCCAGGCCTACGAACAGCACAAATTTGCGGGACCAGATGTCCGAGAGACGGCCGTATATGAGCTGGAAGCATGTTGAAGTGCTGGACGGATAATAAGCGAACCGAATGCATGCATGGATGTATGTATGTGGAGAGGCAGCTTACACAAAGTAGCCTCCGGATATCCAAGCTGATTTATCGCTGGCGTTCAGCGCGTTTCCAATAATTGACAAGCTGGCAGCTAGGGTGGTCTGGTCCATTAAAGCTATGAGGTCGACGGTAGAGCAGGCCAAAAATATCTGTAGCCGCGTTAGCCATGAGGATCCTCCAGGAGGTGGAGTAGGCGCATTACGGTGATGATGGTGCTTCTAGGTACGTAATTTGTTTGTTCATTGAAGACATGGTGCGCTTTAGAGGAGGCTGGCTCCGAGCCCGAACTGGCCGAGCCGGGCGGGCTGGAGGGCTGAGGTTCCTGGAGGACAGCAGCACCCGACATCTTTCCTCTCGCTGGACATGCTGGCGAGCGAGCGAAAGGGGAATCGGCTGGGGGTTATATGGGTGCTGAGCGCTGGGTCCCTCCTATTCCCTTCCCGGGCTGAGTGACACGGGTGACGGGACGAGCTAATCCGCCGGCGAACGACGAGCCCACCGCATGCTGAAGCAAGCGTGGAACAATTAGCTAATTGATGGGTCAGAAGTATACCCAGAAATCCGGGCCTGTCATTGTTTCGCGTCTGCAGGGTGGGATTACTGGGCCTGGGATTGCAGGGAAGATCGCGGAGATCGAGACGAGAAAGAGAGAGAAAGATCGCCGCAAATGTGCTCAAAACACCTCAAAGGTCCTCGCCGGCACGTGCCAAGCGTCTATCATATCCTCAGCCTGAGTACCTGCGGCGCCATTTCCTGCCCGTCAAGGGACCTTGCGCTCTGCCGAACCTGCAGATCATCCCGGCCAGACTGATTGCACTCATTGCATTTGCCCATCCCGTCTTCAGCCCACAGCAGCACCCTGCGGACAGACTTTCGTGATCTTCCTGCCCAGCAGCCCTGTTGGCTGTTTCGACTTTAAGCCCACTTGCCAATCAAGAAAATGGCCGGAATTCCCTGTAGGGCGACCCAAGATGTCAGTGCCATTGGCCCTAGACGCAAGCACCTCATCAATCAAAGTGAATTGAAAGCCTGCCTGGTGGGTCTCAACTCTCTGGCATCGGGTCTGCGCGTGGAAATGAGGAAAAGAGCAGCAGGGCTCCAGGGCTGAGGAGGGGTGGAGGGGTGTGCGTGGGGGGAGGCCCTCGGTTGCACTCTGCCTGAGCATATTTACTATATTATGGCGTTGCCCTCGTAGGACGTTCCCCTCACTTCCTCTTCTCATTTACTGCAGCAGTACGGTGCAGATATCCGGGTGGAACTTGCTTCTACTTGCATTGCATGCGCCATGGTGAACTCTAATGAGCTCAATGTCTATTTCGGTCAGGACTCTCTGAAGAAGTACTTCGACCCGGATTCGCAACCCCCGTTGCCCTTGGTTGAGCTCCCAGAGTACCTCAACCCCTACCACCAAGATGGTGTGCGGATCTATGCAAAGATGATGACTATGCATCCTGCAAACAATGTCAAAGCGATGCCAGGTACGAGCCCTTATGATTTGGTCATTGGCACCCTTAACTGACCAATTAGCAATGAATATGCTGCAGTCGGACGTGGCCCCCGGAAAGACAAACACGATCATTGAGTACAGCTCTGGGTCTACCGTCATTTCTATGTCGATGATTGCGCGGGTTATGCACGGCGTGCAGGACACCCGAGCCTATCTCAGCAATAAGACAAGCGAGGCAAAGCTTAGACTGATGCAGTTCTTCGGGCTCAACATCAGCCTGTTTGGTGGACCGTCTCAGCCGGAGCCCTATGATGAGCGAGGTGGTATTCAGAGTGCACGCAGAATGGCCACAGAATCAGACGAAATCCTCAACCCCAATCAATACGAAAATGACAAGAACTGGCAGTCACATATCCGCTGGACCGGACCGCAGATCTTCAAGCAGCTCCCGGAGATCAACGTGCTCTGCGCGGGGATGGGGACCTCAGGAACAATGACCGGCCTGGGCACTTACTTTAAACAAGCCAAGCCATCTGTTGTTCGGCTTGGAGTATGTACGGCACCTGGAGACCGAGTTCCTGGGCCAAGATCCTTTGCGTTGATGAAGCCCGTAGAGTTCCCGTGGAAGGAGGCAGTTGATACTATTGAAGAAGTCAACTCGTACGATTCCTTCTCCCTCTCTCTAGAGCTTTGTCGGGAAGGTATCGTCTGTGGCCCGTCATCGGGCTTCAACTTGCAAGGCCTCTTTCAGATGCTCGAGAAGCGCAAGAAGGCTGGTACTCTGTCCGAACTGGTTGGACCTGACGGCTCAATCCACTGCGTGTTCCTATGCTGCGACCTGCCGTATCAGTACATTGGCGAATACTTCCAGCGATTAGGAGAGGACAAGTTCCACCCCATCCAAAACGAGGTTTGTTGTTTCCCGCCTGCTTCCCACACCCCCCAATACTAATGCCTTACAGAACCTAACCAAGGTCGACCTATACCGCTACGACGAAAGCTGGGAGCGAAGCCCAGTAGTCCTCTTCACCCACTTCTACGAGTCCCCTAAAACCTGCTCCCAAGATCTCCTTGCCATGTTGACCCTCCGCCCACAATGCTGCGTAGTGGACCTCAGAACATCAGCCGACTTCAACTCATGGCGCCTCCCAGGATCAGTCAACATCCCGCTAAAAACTCTTGACTCACACACCCCGAAGCCATTTTTCAACCCCAGCATCCTAGAGGCGCAGTGGCTAGAACTAGAGGCCCTACTGAAAGAGCAGAGCGTCCTATCCCAGCTCCAAGACCAACATGTCCTTGTGATTTGCTACAACGGGGACACGGCGCGGGTAGCCACGAGTGTGCTCCGAGCGCAGAATATCCAGGCCGACAGTCTCCGTGGAGGATACCAAGCGCTGAAGGACCAGGGGCTATGGGGCGATGGTGGAGCCGAGTCAGTTGGGAATAAGTCATATGTGCAGCCTTCAGTGTCTGTAACACCAGTCCCGCTGGAGGGTAATTGAACATGAGCATGCCAATGATATAATGACAAAAGACTGGTTTGTTTTCGGATATTCGTTTGTTTAATTGGCCTAGATGGGTTGTGTGGCCGTGTCCGAAAGCGGAAGTCTCCGTTAGTCGGCGAAGGATCACCGTTGTTTCTTGGGTATCTTGCTTTAGTTATTTCCCCTCATGAGTTTTGAATAGACTGATAATTATGGTTTCATTTAAAATGAGCACAAGCATCATGGATGTCATCTCTGGTCAGCCCTACTCTAGAAAAGTCAAATATGGATACCTGCAACAAGCATAACCAACCAGCAACAACGAAAGGAGAATAAATCTACGAAGCCTACAGAAATAACAAACCTGACAGCTGTCAAACTCGACAAAAAAAGGCAAGAAAAAGCAAGGGAGAAAAAGAAACAAAGCAGCATGCAACCAGGCAGGGAGACACAAATCACGCTAACAGAAAATGTGCTCAATTGCTCGCAAACCAGCGCCGACCGGCCAATCAGGAGCCGCCGCAGCGGTATGGACCACAGCATCTTCAACACCCTCACACAGTCTGACCCTCTCCAGCGCAGGAATGTGGTTGATTACGTTTAGTCGCCCGCCTATAAGTCAGAGGCTTATGCTCTCTGCTGGCTCATGTCATGTGTAACGTCTGTGTCAACCTGCCCCCCGAGTCGCTCAGAGTCCTCTCAAGTTGTTGCTAGGCGAGGCTGTTTAACACTGGAAGCGAAGCCAGACGGCCAGACAGAGAGGCCAAAATGATGAACATGGACATGGACATGGACATGGACCAGCCCTCGGGGCTGCCATGGCTTGATACCCCGGTGATGCTGCATTCTTCACGCGCAGACACGTGCAAGATGACGCCGGAGCAGTGCGTCTATCGGTCCGGGCACTGGAGATACTGGTACGTTGCTGATCAGTTCCGTTCCTATATATTATGTGTGTGTGTGTGGAGGACGCGGAGAATTATCTGCTTCGATAGGCGTGTCGATCGACGAGGCTAATTATGGCATCATCGCTGCAGGTACCAGGCGGATATTGTTTATGCCCTGAATACGGTCTACTTCCTCTGTGCCACGGTGGGTGTCTTTGCGATCCTGCATTTTGCGGGGAGATACGCGCCTGCCCGCGTGAGGGAGAACTCGCTATGGAAGAAGGGCACTGCTGCTGCGCGGTTTCTTGCGTATAGGGGAGTGAGGATCCCCGTGCTGGGGTATTGGGGTGCTTCACTTGGTGTCGTGGTTTTGATCTTGATTGGGGTGGTGTTTTTTCTTGGTATGTTCTATCTACCTTTTTATATTCAAATTCCAAAAGAGTACTAACATGCTGTTAGCTATGTCTCTCGGCCCTAGACCGTACTACTGGCCTAATACGGACACGGTTTCGTATGGAAGCAGCCCACCGATTGCGACTAGGACGGGGTGGATGGCAGTGGCTCTGCTGCCTTTTGTTTTGTGAGTGGTGTCGTGATATATACAGGTTAACAGTCTTGCTTACTCTGTATAGAGTCCTCGGTGCCAAAGCCAACCTCATCTCAGCATTGACCGGCGTCCCGCATGAAAAGCTGCAGGTTTTCCACCACTGGACCAGCTACGCCATGTTCGTCCTGGCCTTGATCCACACCTTTCCCTTCATTGTCTATCATATCCAACAAGGCGACATGGTCTCAGAGTGGAAAACGAGTGTGGTATACTGGACGGGTGTTGCAGCGCTCATCCCCCAGGCGTACTTGACCTTCATGTCGTTGCCTGCCATTCGGTTCGTGGTCCCATTTCAACGACCAAGTACAGAAACGTCGATCTAACAGGTCCAGAAACCGCTACTATGAATTCTTCAAAGCAACTCACTTCATTGTCGCCCTGCTCTTCATCCTATTCTTCTTCTTCCACTGCGACTTCCGACTATCCTCCTGGTACGTCTTCTCTCCGTTACTCACTTCTAACCACCACTAATAAATATCTTATAGGGACTACTTCATCGCCGCTGGCTCCCTCTACATGTTTTCCCTCCTCACCTCCCTCATCCGTACACATCTAATCAACGGCCGCCACACCGCAACCCTAACCCTCCTCCCCTGCGGCCTCCTCCAGATCAGAATCCCCACAATAATCAACTGGACACCAGGGCAACATGTCTTCATCCGCTTCTCATCCCCCAGAACCGGAATCGCCTTGCACAGTCTTACCTCCCACCCATTTACAATCTGCTCAACATCTCACAACATCCAAGAGGCAAACAAGGCCAACGAGATGATCTTCTACATTAAGCCCAAGCGCGGGATAACGGGGCGATTAGGGAAGATTGCTTCCAAGTCGCCGGGATCGGGCCATAATGTATTAGTTGATGGCCCCTACGGGGGTATCGAACCAACCAATATTGCCAGGTCTGAATCCGCGGTCATCATCTCAGGTGGCTCCGGTGGTGGATTCTCGCTGGCTGTTTTCGAGACCGCGTTGCAGTTGTTTAAGACAGACTGCTGCAATCCAAACCAGACCGTTGATGCTGCCGAGAAGGGAAAGAAGACGATAAGGGTTGTATTCGCGACACAGTCGGAGGATGTCGCCCGGTGGTATCGCGAGGAGGTTGAGTCGTTGCTGGCGCTTCACGGTGCTGCCGATATCGATATCAACGTTTCTATCCATGTTACTTCCCCGTCATATTCCAGTCCGGATACCAACCACCTCGGCATCGAGCAAAAGGAACAAGCTGCAGGGAACAAATCCAAACCAGAAGAATCGGTTGAACCGATCTCCTCGTCATCTGAAGCTCTCTCGGAGACACATAATGCCGACGAGAACGCGAACACCAGCGCTAATGCCTTCGCCAAAGGACGGCCGAACCTCCCACGGGTTGTTGCCAGTTCCACAGAGTCTGGCGTCGGAAAGCGTGTTGCGCTATTCGTCTGCGGTCCTGCGTCTATGCTGAATGATGTGAGGAATGCGGCTGCGCTTGAGCAGGAGAGAATCCTACGCGGTGGTTCTGGGGGAGACGTTTATTTGCATTCGGAGAGTTTTTCGTAAGTTTCCCTTTTCTTACCCTTACTGCTATTTTATATGGATGTTGGCTAACCAAGTGGCTTTCAGATGGTGAGATGGGATTTTATTGTTTATCATGTATATTGAAGCGGAGAGACATTGGGACTGGCATTGGGACTGAGAGTTGGTGTTATAAGATCCAGATTTCAGAGATACCTCAACTTTATTTATTTTGCTCCAATGAACTGTTAAAAGCTTCTACTATCCTATGCAAGATTATCTACATATCGAGCATATTCCTGATATTCGACAAACATCCCAATCCCTTGCAGAGAAGTTTACCAATTATAAGCCCTTAATCCCATTCTAAATCTATCCAACTCCGCATTCCAAGCCGGACCCGCAAGATTAAACGCCTGCATGTAATCACGTCTCTGGTTCATTCTCGCTCTCCCAGCGTGACTGGCTCTGCTTGTTTCCCATCTTGCAACCCCTAAGTTCAGCTCCTGGAATCTACTTTCCGAGCCGTCGTGCACATTGAGAGATACCCCTCCATCTGATTCATCTTCTGAGGTAGGCTGGCGGTGTTCGTCCTGCTCCGGGATGGGCGTGAGCTTCCACCTAGCAGGGATGTTGACTTTGGGTGGCGGCTTGACTGTAGTTTTAACTTTGGGAATGGCCCTGTTTGAGGTATTGGCTGCGGATTTCCTTCTGGATCTACCTCTAGATTTGGCTTTAGAGGAAGCTGGGATAGGAGGTTTGACTGGAAGATGGGCAGAAGTCTCGACAGCGACGTGGGGCTTGACATCTGCAGAGTCAGCGGCGCTGATGTCGAGCTCAGAAGATTTCTCGATGACAGGCTGCTCCGATTTAACATCAACTGCGGCTTCAGCCTTCTCTTCGGTACTGAATCCAGAGGGAGCCGTAACAGGAAGATCTGTCTCGACTTGAGCAGGAGTCTTGTCAATAGAAGCTTCAACGTCTGCAGTGTCTACTTCGACACCAGAATCGACTTTGGAAGGAGACTTGACAGGAGATTCCGCCTCAGCAAGAACTTCAGTCTCGGGCTCAGTATCCAGTCCCAGGTCTGCCTTGGCATCAGGTTCAGAAGTAGCTTTTATGACCGTTTCCGTGTCGACACCAGCAATACTACCAACACTGGCGCCGACGTCGATATCAGGCTCAGCTTCGGCTTCAACTTCGATGTCGATGTTGGAAGTGACTGTAGTAGGAGGCTCGATCTCAACTCGATCAAGAGCAGTATCGACTCCGGCAGAAACAACTTCACCCTTAGATTCAACGCCAACTTGCATGTCTACACCAGTATCAGACTGGGGACAAGACTTAGTATTGTCTGCCACACGAAAGGGAGGAAGACCCCGAAAGCCGAAATGGGAGCTGTAATCTCGAATCCCATCCAGCTTGGTTCTGGCCAGATTCAACACCGGTTCGACCTCCGCATTGAACCTGGGAGAAGCATTGCCTGGGGATTCAAGTTCGGCATTGCTGACAGCTTCAGATTTAATATCCAACTCCGACATGGTTTCAGTTAGGGCTTGGACATCAGGCTCAACTGCACCACTATCGCTGCAAAAAGTCCCATACTGGGGAATAGTATTGATATTAGCTTTGGCAACACCAAGCGCAGAATCGATTTCAGCATCCACGTTGGCAAGAGCAGTGCTGAGAGATTCGTGTGAGGTATCAACCGGGGATGGTCCTTCGCCATTATAAAAGGCTCCAGCCCCAACAGGAATCCTGGTCTTGATGTAGAAATCGTGGTCGATAAAGATTGTCGTGTCCGAATCAGCATCACCATCACCATCACCATCGATGTCATCATAAGCAGGTGTGTCTGTCTCAGCTTCGATAGAAGATATATCCTTAACCGGGGCTTTACCGGCAGCCTTTGCACTGGCCTTTGCAACCGTTTTGGCGGAAGGTTGGGTGGCGGGTCTGGTAGAGGCTCCCTTAACAGGTTTCACACAGCACGCGCACACAGGAAGCCCAGTGGGACCAAAGAATCCACGGGGTGGTTTATCTTTGGCCTTTTCAGCGGAAGAATTAGCCGATTTTGCAGCGTCAGTAGTCGACTCTGTTGTAAGTGAGGCGTAGATGGACGGGTCTTGTGAGCCAGATGTCGTGGTATCAACGGGTCCGTAGGTGGATTTGTACCACTCCTCAGCTTGTTCACAGGTCATGGATAAAGAACCAGCAGATTTTGATTCAGTTGGACTTTCCGGCCTGGGAGTGGACTGGGACTGGGTCTGGGTCTGAGTATCGGTCTGCTCGACAATCCTGAACTTCTGAATATCTTCAATGGCGACATCCATAGGTCCAAAAGCCCGCACATGGGGCCGAAAGTGAAGGATGACCAAATTGGAAAGTCCCCTTCTCTTTGCAGAGTCCTTCATGTGGGGAATAAAGAGGTCTCTGTAAATCTCATTAAGTTCTTCAGTCCAGTCCCCTCTCTTACCGACAAATCGCTCGAACAAACGCATCCATTTCTTGCCTTCTTCCCACGACCGGACCCGGTTCCCATCTGCCATTATCCACTCGTCAAGCCTGAATCCGCGCCGTTTGTTGGGGGTCCCCCAGGCCTGGTAGAGGCGCCACCCTTCACGGGCGACGCCAATGACGAAGCAGTGTTCGAAGGTTGGGTAGTCTCCTGTTGGGAGGTTCATCTTTGCAATCCGGACGAGCTCCACGTCGACGAGATGCACGGGTATTACCGTTGTCTTGCCAATTTTACCGTCAACCGCGGCCTTTTTGGCTCTGTTGAAGAGGGCAGTGAGATCGGCAGAGGGGTGGTGTTTTATATCGTTCATTGAGAGGAAGAGCTCGGGGGTTGGGGCGAGAAATCTGGTGGCAGCGATAAGGGACTGAGAATCACCTTTGCAGGCGAGCAGGATGATGAGGACTGTATATATCCTAGCGGTATCGAGGACGTGGGTGGGCGAGAAGGTATAAAGCCATCGACTCAGATCGACCTTGACCTCATCAGGCGGTGCCCAGGGATCCCCGTTGACGTCCGTTTCCCCCTTCATGGCGGCGTCGAATAGACTGTGGAATATGAGGAAGACCTGGTTGGGGCCTTTCTCGAAACACCGGCTGATTCCGGCATTTAGGACCTCGAGGGTTGTACTCCTTATGTTCTGAGACGCACGGGCTGCAAGGACTGCGTCGTCGGGTTTGGGATAGTGAGTCTTGGTGAGGGTCGACATCCTGGCCCATAGCTGATCAGGACCATTGGGAAGACTGGCGGGGTGAGGATCCAGTGCGAGCAAGGGTGCAAATATATTAGGGAAGAATGGACTAGTGACAATGCTGGGGGGGAGTTGCCTGAAGACAGCAGTTAGTTGGAGCGTCGTGTGCATATACGTGGGATAGCTTGGAAGAACCGACTTCTTTGCAGGGCGTGTGGGCATCTTGTTTTTGGTTGGCACCCTGTTGAGCCTGCCTCGCTTGCCGTACATCTCGAACAGAGAAAAGAACCTGGTGAAGAGGATGATATGCTGAGTGGAAGCTGCAGGAGCAGAAACTGTTATAGTCATCAGCGAGAGTCCAGAGGAACAGAGAGGAAAGGAGACAATGTTTGATAAAAGAGGATTGATATAGCAAGTCCAGATACCAGGGCCAAGAACACTTCATAATTCTCTTCACAGAGTATCTACATTCTGTATAGAAGTAGTTTAGCGGCAAAGCAGACTACATCGCTTATTGGCTTCAGTAATGAGCAGTGAACATGGAGAGAATCGAATACATAATATAGTAAGGAGCTCCAGTTCTTTATTGTGAAAATTCACTGCTGCTCGCTCACTGGACAACACTTTCCGGCTGTGAATTGTGAACATAAACAGGCAGCTACTTGGCCTTGTGGCAGCCTATTATGACAAGCTAGGCAGGTAAAGTAACACAAGGCCATGAGAAACACTTTTCAGCGAGTGCAGCTAGTTTTATCTAGAGAAGCTTGTTTTGGCGTAGGGCTTGCAATTCAGGATTAGGGCTCAATGCAGTTTGGCCAATGAAGTGCAACAACCAGTGAGAATCGTAGATTAGACTTGATAGAACTCATACTTTAAAAGCAGTTGATCACTTGCATATATGCTTACTTGTTATGGTATAGAGCAGCATGTCTATTCATCAATCCTGGCTCTTCCTCATCCTCTATGTCTGAAGGACTTCGTTTGAGGTGACTACGGGCCTATCTGGGCCGATTACTTTACGCTTCCACGTGGCGCTCGTCTCCTAGACAGGCACTGCTTCACTTGCTGGATGACCGGCTGCAGCAGGGGGTACTGGTTGTTTGGGAGTGTGACTGGGATCTATGGGGCCGTTGCATCCGGTCCCAAACTATTCATTTTCCCTGATGGGATCAGGAGAAGGTGGCCTGTAAGCAGGCAGTGGAGAATGAATGGCGACGGTCTTCCCAGATACAAGCACTTCCAGCAGGATCCTGGGAGACTACTGCAGAAGAGCCGATACGTGGAGAGACAGCGCATGTTTGTGGTTGACATTCAACTATCAAGTATCTATAAACATATCCAAACGCCCGCCACCCTGATATCACAGAACAATCATATCAACGCATCAGTGCGAAATAGAAACAACGCTACTATAATACTCCCTCCCAGCCTTCCCCCCATCCAACCCCTCCACCAACCCAAACATAAACCCGCCAACATCCTCCCTACAAATCGTATACCCAACAAACGGACAAGAGATGCCAACCGCCGTATTCTGACCCTCGCCCTGGCCCTTCAACACGCGCACCTTCTCCCTCTGACTCGCCCCACTCGTCAAAAAGCTCGGCCGGATCACCACATAGTCCGAAATGACCTTTTCAGCCTCGGGCCGGGCAACTTCCTCAAAGATAAGCCCCTCCATGACTCTCTTGTCCGCGTGCGGGATCTTCAACATCCAGTTATACAGCGGGACCATGGCAAGCGGGATATCGCGCTCCTTTGTCAGTCCTGTGGAGGAGATGGCCACGAGGACAGGCTTGGGCTTCTGTTTCTCCTCGTGCTCGTGCTTGTGCTCGCGCAGAACCTCGAGGATGTTGCGGACGGTGTCCTGGCAGATCGTCTTGCCGACGAATTTGGGCGAGAGAGGCTGCGAGAAGTCTGGGGCGCCGCCAACGCCGGAGATGATCATTGAGGCTGGGGGCAGGTTTGCTGGGAAGAGGGTTTGGGTGATGGCGTTGAGGTCGGATGCGGAGCCTTCGATTAGGGTTAGCTGTGCGGAGAGCGTCGCCGGGGGGATTCCGCGCGTGGTGAGGAGGTCGGTGAGTTTCTTGGGTGTGCGAGCCACTATATATATAGAGTTAATATTTGGTACTAGATAATGGATTCTCTGGTAAAGAGGTGGACGTACAGGCGACGCAGTTGTATCCTGCTTGGAGAGCGGGCACAAGGCAGGCGAGGGTGCAGCCACCAGTGGCGCCGAAGAAAGCGACTGTTGGTTTGTGCATTTTGGCGATAATTGACGGGATTGATTGTTTTGGCTAGATTGAACCCAGGACGGTGTATACGGAATGAGAATCTATCCTGGCATGCAGACCTTCTTATAAGCAGGCCAGCCATGATGGCTTCACTGCCCGCGCAGAATGCTCCCCAATCAGGTTAAGCCGCTTCTTTACTTGTTGAACCTTTTATGCAACCTGATTGGTTGCCCAGTTCACTGCTCGGGAGTCAATTCGTCCGGGCTCTACTCAGCCAGATATCAGTCTATCCGACTGCAACTTATTTTGTATCGAGAATCTGGCTCAATCCGATAAATCCCATCCCGGATGTTTCGACGTCAGAGTGTGCTATAAATATAAATAAGCTCCTTAAGCAATCACCAAGCCCCCAAGCCAGACCAATGTACCAACCAATTACCTCCTGCTATTCTTTACTATCCAAAATCAAGATAACTACTTTTTAAAGTAGTGTATTACAGCCATCCTCCTTGATCACATCAGCAACCCACTCGCCCACCGCGTAGATATTGGCCGTAGGATGACCACAAAGCTGAACAGGAAAGACAGAAGAATCAACAACGCGCACATTGCGAGTCCCATAGACTTTTAAGCGTGTATCCAACACCCCTCCCATCTCTCGGGGCAGCATAGACGTGGTTCCAATGGCGTGGTAATTCGGGGTATCTGTTCAATCAGTGAATGCCAACTGGGAGTATAGAAGGATTCCACATACACTGCTCTCCTATCCACTCCATCCACGCCTCATCTGATGCATCATCTGGGATAAAGTCCAACCCCGGCACCGTCTCGGTATCGATTAGCTGGCCTAACTCACCACTCCGGAACATCCTGCGCAGGAACTTGGACATCGCGATCTGGACTTGAATGTCCCAGCCCAACATTCCATAGTTCGGGTTAACCGTCGGTGAGGCCCGCGGATCCCTCGAGGTAACATGGACACTGCCCCTTGAAAAGGGGAGAAGACCCCAGTATCCAACGTGGAGTTGACCGGGGCCATCCAGGATAAAGACGAACTCGCCAACGGGAATGCCCTTGTCAAACATCAGATCATGCTGGCTTTCGAACAGCCGCTGCAGGGTTTCCCTCGTCATTGCCCCGTTTGTTTCGTTGGCGGTTGCTTCAGCATACTTTGGGATTTGGGCGTGGATGGAGGCCGCGATGGATTCTGTCGACGCGCCGAAGAGGTCGGATGCTGAGACGAAAGCGACTGTGCGGGTTCCTGTTATGGGGACTTTGGTGGTGAGAACGAAGGAGGTGTTGAGTTGGTCTTGTAGGTTCTCGCCCACGCTGGGCAGGTTGATCTGGACGGGGATTCCGTGTTTTTGGAGGACTCTACATATACCTGCGTGAGAATGGATGCGTCTGGCTTTTATAGAAGGAGGATACAGACCTTGGATTTCCAACGCCAGACAGTTCCAGGATAGCAGACGACTTCATCGCACCAGCAGCTAGAATCACCTCTTTCCGTGCATTCACCACTTGCTTTCTTCCGTCTTTATCTGATCCATAAACCTCTACCCCCTTCGCAACAAGGCCTTCCTCCTGGTCGACTCGGTCGCCCCATACAATCCTCTCAACAGACGCATTAAACATGACCTCCAGATTCCCTCTCTTTGCAGCAGGCAGATAATACGCCGTCGCAGCATCACTGCGCACATTCCGCTCATCGACGGTATACGGATGCATCGAGAATCCACGCATAGTACCAGAATTCAGGTCCCCATTCCACGGAACACCCATGGATGCCAGTGTACGGTTAAGAATCGACGGAAGGTCACTATACTGCTTGCGCATATCCATAAATCCAACTTGCACCGGCCCGTCGTGGCCGTGGTAGGAAGGGATTACAGGCGCGCCCGCATCGACCTGTGTCTTGTTTGGAGTGCGCAGAGCCTCACTCTTGAGGTAGTAAGGGAAGAGAGATTCCCATGTCCAGTCCGCAATCTTGAAGTCCCGGAGAGCGTCAAGTTGGGTGTTTTCTGCGCGGACGTATGCCGCTCCTAATAGTTTACACGGTCAGTTAACTGGCAGATATAGACACAGCAGACGGACGCACCATTCATAACGCTAGTCCCGCCTAGAGCCTTTCCAGCACGCATGATCTGGCGTCGACCCCCAAAGGACTGTTTGGTGGTCTCGTAGGCCCAGTCGATTGGACTGTCGTATGTATATGCGAGACGCGAGATATCGGTGACATCGGGGTTGTCGAACTCGGCTTGACCCGGTTCGATGACCAGAATCGAGACCGAAGGGTCTTTTGATAGTCGGTTGGCGACTGTTAGTCCGGCTGTGCCGCCACCGACTATGATATAGTCATAGTCGCTGCTGTAGTTTGCAGTTGTGGCTGTGGTCGCGAGGAGGAATAGGAACCAGTGGAGGAAGGCCATGGTAAGCTCATGGCAACTCACAGTTTATTTTCAGTATATTGGCGGGAGGATTTGACGAGGTCTTTATAGTTTCCATTCTACAGCTCTCCAACCCCAGGTAGCAATAGCAGTGGCTGGATAGCATAAGCGCAGGTGTTTACAGTTTAACTCTGCAGGCGAGGAGACTCTGACTCTGTTGATCTCTTGCGGTAAAAGGAAGGGAAAGGCAGCGCATTGATAACGGTGGAGTTGGCAGTAAGGGCTGGACAAGGGCACTTTCAACGCAGCTTTCCCCAGTTCACGATACGGACAGTGCGGTCTCATCCAACCATTAGGAAGACCAATACTCATGCACTTCAGCTTCAAATCCACTAGATCCATTCAACCAGGCATTCCGGCCCGCCTTGCCGGTCGACGCACTCATCAGCCAGCAAGAGCATCCATCGGATGTCGATCTCGATGCTGCAGCGTGCAGACCAAACCTGCACAATTGCGCCAACTGCCTATTCAAGTGTAAACGCCAGCAGCAATTCCTTGTGGTCTCCAATATTCCGCCGATCAAGGGTCGTCTCCGCGTCTCTTCTGGAGCTCCCCCGCAGCCATAGATGCATATCAACAGGTTTACCCGGGGTTCGCCCGGATTGACTCCAGCGAGTCTTCACACTTGAGGTATACGGCGTACAGTCTTCAACTCACTTACATAGGAATGGAAAGTAACGCCACACCGGAGCCCTAAGTAGCTCATGCAACTGCCCAGGAGAGGAAATCCCGATATTCCATCCGTTCTCGCCCGATGGTCGGGGAACTACAGAGCGGAACCGTGGAAAAGGCCCAATTACTCCGGCAGTGGCGAAGGCCAAGAAAGTCTGGGGAAACAGGGGATGTCCTGACTCATCTTAGTATCAAGAAACAGACGAGATCGTAGAATGCGAGATCCATGCTAGGTATTATTCCGTGAATTGCCATAGTGGCATAATTAAACAAGATCTAGATCTATCGTTACCCAGTAAACCGAACCAGCAAAATCCCAAAACGCCCTCGTCAGCCCCAAAACGCCATCTATGAGTGAGTGGAGTGTCGTCGTAAATAGTCAACCACATGAAACCCCCAAATTTCGTCAAATAAAGTGAAAAAAAAAAAGGGAAAAGATATAGAGAGGCTTACGCCTCTAACCCCTCAAGATAACCCATCAACTCAGCCCTCATCCTGACATTAACAACACCACCAACTCCATAAGCAGGAACAATCTTCCCCATCCGCGCAAAACAACTCGGCACATAGTCCCTTCTTATCCTCGACGCTCGTTCCCGCCACCCCAGCCCACCGGGTGGTTGTCGGTTATACAAATCCAACCCGAGCAGATGCATCGGCGTACTCGCGAACTGCATGAGCGCCGGACAGCTGAACTGCGCAATAGCGGCCTTCATCCCGGGCGTTGCGGCGACGGCGTCCGGTATTGACGGCGCAATGTAGGCAGGGATATTGAAGGAGGCGAAGATTGTGATGCTGTCGCGGAGACAGAACAGGGTGTATGAGATCTTGGGTACTTTTGGTGCTCCGCCCGCGCTGGAAGGATGACATGATGCTGGGGGTGTTGTTCTTGTTGGTACTGTTGAGGAAGGCCCGTTCGTCGATGATGTGCCTTGAGGCTGGGCCGGTTGTGGGTTTGCGCCGAATAACCTTGCGAACCGCGCGTCTTTGTAAACGCATATCCCCATGTTCACGGCGGTCGTTGTGAGGAACTTTGCGGTGTCTGGGAACACAGTCGAGAAGGGTTTATCTTTCAGCGTCGAAGTGACTGTATCAATTGTGTTCGCCGTCAGGTAGGTTGACGTGTATAATGTGTAGATAAGGAGGAAGGGCGTGCCGAGAAAGAAACCCGACGGTTTTGAGAGGATCGACCGGAAGGAGGACGTGATTGTTTGGCGGATTGGGACTCCCTTTGCCGCCTTTTCAATGATGGCTCTGTAAATCAACAGTTCGTTAGCTGCTGTTCGGTTTAATTTGGGATTCAGATGAAGCCGAAGCCGGCTTACCGATCAATCACAGTGATGACGGGACACGTCAGGGCACCAGCTGTTGCGGCACTGACGACGTCGACTCCGAGTCGCGCTCCTAACCGATTGGTATTCCATTTCTTATCCCGCGATGGAATGGGGAGAGCTGCATCTGGGGACAGGGTTCGCGACATGATCGCAGCTATCTGCAGACACGATGAACAAATAGACTTCCGGAATGCCGCCGGAGATTGAGACAAAGTCTAAAGAAGTAGAAACGGCAAAATGAGAAGAAACAGACTAATTAGCTGCGACTAAAGCTCTATAACATCGCGGAAGAAATGGAGGATAAACGAGGGATAAAGCACGGCAAATAAATTGGAGAGATGAGGTGATGACTGGCTTGTTTTTGGCGTCGATTTCATTAGTCGACTCAACGACGATGCGGACGAGACGGGGCCGGTCGGGTTCCAGGCTCCGATGCCGGCTTTACGATTTACCCCGAGATCTCAACCCGGACTTTATTACCAGTAACCAATGATTATATCAAGTTCAAGTTTTATGACACATACGCCCAACGCCACATGCCCGCCAAGTGTTCAATGAGTTTTAAATCCATATTTACCCTCCAGTCCCCCGTCTATGCAGACGCCGCCTGTGGCGTGTTCGCTTCAATGCCATCGAGAGTGACGTTAACAGCGCCCGCTTGCACCAGCTGTAGAATAGATATTAGCAAATGCCAAGCAGTCCAGACCAATTCAAAAAACTTACCGCTCGCTGCAGGTCATCAATGAGATCATCTACGTCTTCAATACCAACGCACAGCCGGATTAAATCCTCGGGCATCGCGCGCTCCGCTCGCGTTTTGGCATCGATACTGGCATGGCTCATCCGGCAAGGCAAGCTGATCAAGCTGTTGACACAGCCAAAACTAACGCTAATAGCCCACAGCTTCGCGTTCGCAACAATGCGCTCACTGACCGAGACATCACCAGTCTCAAACGAGAGCACGGCCCCAGATCCCCGGGACATGGAGTGGTGGAGGTCATATTGAGGGTGTGACCGCAGTCCGGGGTAGCGGACCTTGAATCCGTGCGATTCCAGAAACTCTGCAATTCGCTGTGTGTTTGATTGCTGCTGGTCCATGCGGACCTTGAGTGTTTTGACTCCGCGCATGAGCAGCCATGAGTCGAATGGCGATAGACCACAGCCGGACGCATTGATGGGGAAGAAGAGCCGCTCGCCGAGGCTGGCGTCGTTGACTGCAATGACTCCAGCCATGAGGTCGTGGTGGCCGGACAGATACTTTGTTCCACTCTCATAAACGATATCCGCACCGAGATCGAGAGGGTTGAGCAGAAGCGGGGACATCATGGTGTTATCCACGATAACCAGAGCCCCGGGGTTGGCTTCGTGCGACGCAGTAGCAATTGTAGGGATATCAACGATCTTGATGAGCGGGTTTGTCGGCGTCTCCAGGAGCACCATGGCGGTCTTTTCAGACAGAACTTCCTTCACCTTCTCGGGGTTAGTCGTGTCAACGTGGTGAACGATAATGCCACCGTTGGTCGAGAGGTATTTGAGGAGTCGGTTAGTTCCGCCATACAGGTCATCACCAGTGACAACCTCATCACCGGGCCGGAGAAGACGAGTAATCACATCCAAAGCTGCCATTCCGGAGGATACGACGAGGGCGCGCTGCGCCGACATGACCTTGGCTAGGTGTCGTTCGAGATGTGTGCGAGTTGGATTGCCCGACCGGGTGTAGTCATACTCTCCTCCTCCCTCGTGTGATGACTGCTTGAAGGTTGCGCTCTAGATGCGGCAATTAGCTTTATCGGCGAATTATTGGTATAGCAAGGGGTGTGGTTGTACCTGGTAGATCGGGACACTGCTGGCATTGTACTGGTCATTGCTCTCTGTATAGACGAGCTCTGTCGCAATATTGTAGCGTCTGGTCCCATGAGGGCTCGACGGAGCAGGGGAAGGGGGCAGGTCGTGACCTTCAGCATCGACCTGAGGGAATGTCTTTTTCAACACATTGGAGGCCGACATCGCTGCGGGGGCGGGAAGCGCGGAGGGCCGGAGGGAAGGACGAGATAGTGGGAAAAGGTCAGGGCTGGGGACGAGATGAGTAGAAATTGAGGTACTCGGGCAATTCTGACAATAGAGCCCGGCAATTTAGTGAGCAAAAATATGTACAAGGTCAGGAGTAGCGGTGGTGTCTTAATATTTTGGTCCAAAGAGTCATTCCCCGACGTCGATTCTCCATGGATGGAATTTAGTCATACGCACCCGCAGTCGCTGATTGGCCCCTCGGCAAAGAAAGAGATGTCGTCATCCAGACTAAACTAGATATGGACAGACACCTGGGGCAGCACATGTGGTTGTAAACGAACTTAAAGAGTATAAACTGCAGACACAGAAAGCTTTTCCTTCTATATACATAGTCATTGAGGATTGACCACCCTCATTTAAATCTGCCGTCAATTCTCATAATGCACATGACCTCGAACTTCACGCCATCCGTACTCCCTGGCCGTACGCCTTCCGTACAGCGCTCGCTAGGACGAAACAAGAGACAGTGACACATGGTGATAATTTCGCAATGAACAATCGCCTCCTCTGCAGCGAACGGATAACAGTCTCATAGCGAGGATTGGCAAGAATCGAAAACATCGTCCATTATAACCCAGTAATCATGACAAGATAACTCCTGTCGGAAAAGTCAAAGTCATTGTAGAAGCAATGACACAATATTATCATGTCCACTCTGGAAACAAAACACTAGAAAGCAAAAAGTCAGATTCAGATATGTTGTACAGCCATAAATAAGCTAGCTCAGGCCGCCATTTCGCCGAAGCTGCCGTTGATACCGAAGAATTGGAACCTGGAAAGTAGTTGGTGAGCAAATGCAGGCTCATCGAAGAGGCGGAGGTCGACATACCAGTCTTCCACGTTTAGAGTCGTGGGGGCCGTTGGGCCGCTGCGAGAGCTATTGCTCCAGTTGTCGTCTTGGCTTGCAGTATCCATTGCTGCGCTAGCAACAGTGGCATCTATTCCTTGAATCGGCCACGTCTGCTGGGGGTCCATTCCGTATATCTGCTGCGGTTGTTGTTGTCCTTGTAAACCGATTGCGGAAGGCATACTGGACAGCATTTCTGGGCTTCCCTGTGCAGCGGACAAGGAATTCCGCGATTGCATCTGTTGGGGAACCATAGACCGCTGGTCCAAACCATGCGCTTGGAGTTGTGATTGCATTTGGAGCTGCGGATCAACAGCCGCACTCTGCGGAGAAGTAAGCTCTGGGAAGATGGCAGTGCCATCAGGGAACAGCTGGTCTGGCTGAAAGTTTTCCCAGAGTGAGGGCGAAAGATTAGGCGAAGTACGTGTGACAAGGAATAGATCAGGAGGTGTTGCCGGGAGAGAGAATTGATTACCGAATGGAGTCGTCGGCCGCGTATTCGCACGTGAGTTGCCGGTTCCAGGAAGGCCTTCTTTGGGCGCAGTAGGAGATCCTTGAGGTAGAGGCAAGGTAGATTGTCCCAGCTCTCTGGAGGGCGTAGCTGCTGGCGTCTGAGGGCGAGATCGCTCGTAAGAGACTGGAGGCGTAGGTCCTCCGTTGGGAAGTCCTATGTCCATATCATCAAACTTGCGCTTCGGCGGATCTGGCCTCCTTGCAGACACGTGCTGTTGGTTCGGTTGATTCGGATCATGCTTAACCTTCTGATGTCTTCTTCCTGCGGCTTTCTGTAGACGCTCTTCCAGAACCTTGTTACCCAAAATAGACTCGAACAAGGTATGCACCATCTTCGCAACAAGCCAAACCTTGGAAACATCCTTGAGTGCTTGCATGCAAATGTTGATCCTCTCCTGGCAGGTAGCCACTACCGAGGGCACAGATGACCGCATTTGGTAGACGTGCATGATAAGCGCGGAGAAAAGACTGTAGACAATGAACGCCGGCGTGTAACGGATCTCGCTATGATTAGACAGGTTTTCAACGATCGAAGTAATCATTCCGGCAGCTTGGAATGCAATAGTGCGTGACGGGTATGCCATCTCTTCGACACGATAGCTACTGGGAACTGATGACGCTGGTGGCATGTGGGCTCGGTGTAACAAGCAGAGTGTGGTGTAATAGTTCGCATGAAGAAGAGCCGCCCAGAAGTGATGATTTTGACGTTGCCAGCACACTTCCTTGGGGCAGTTCTGGAGCCAATCCGCAAGTGCCATATCGGAATGGGTCAGGTCCATGGCATTCATACGCCGGGACTTGGACGCCACCGAGTATTGTTGCGAGAGGACCAACCCCATGATTTCGCAGAGCTTGACATACTGCAAGAAAAACTGCACGTGAACGGGTTCCGGCGGAATTTCAGCAGCCATATCAAGTTCGTCTTCAATAAAATCGTCTTCTGTCAACATTCCAACATCTGCATCGTCTGTGTTGATGCCGATGGGGCGCCCCAAAGCCACAGCTACAGAACGATCTCTGGTGAAGAGAGTCCACCAAATCCGTTTCCATAACCGCTTGTCCGGTTTGCTAAGCTGCGAGGATTCCACGCTGCGGTGCATGCCGGAGCCCTGTGCAACAACCATTGCCACCCTTGTCCAGTAGAAGACGTTCTTAGTAACATCTTCAGGACCCTCCCAGTACCAGCCCAGGAGCACCAGTGCTTGAACAATAGTGACTCGGTCATCTTCATAATTAGCGTCATACAGAGCTTTAGCTCGCTTGTAGAAGGTCATGGCAGCCGGAGTGGTCGAGCCGTTGGCGTCCATCAGTTGCCCGTTGGTACAGACCCTTGAACCGGCTAGGAGAATGGCTTGCAAAAGTAGCAAAGATGGAGGGTTTTTAGGGTCTCTGTATTGGCGCATAAAACGACTGCGGTTGACGATGGGCACAACCGGTGCGACCCATTGGAAGTAGGCATCGACTAGCTCATCACACAAGGGTTTCGGGGGTAGCAAGAAAGCGCCCCGTTGGTGAAGGATGTCTAATTCGAGGTTGTCCAAGTCGGTGATCCTTGCACGTGAACCACGAATGTTGGGGGGCAGCGGATAATGCACGACGTCGGTCGTTCCATGGCGGTCCTGAACCAGCAGGGAAAGATTCGATGACTCGCCCAGATATGCGACCCTTCCAGCTTCTTTAATCGGTGCGCGGGCGAACTTCGGCTTCATAAACTGGGCGTATGTTGCATTCTGGGAGGCCTCCCGAGCAGCCTGGGTCTCTGAGAGTGTCGTCGCAGGCATGCCCTCGACGGCAACTCCACTGTTCTGATAGCCAAACGCATCTTTGCCAGGGATAGGTAGAGACTCTTCGCGTTTGTCTTGACTCTGGGATTTATCATCGGTATCGTCGTTACTATTGGTGGAAGGAGGGTCAGCTGGAGGTGGGAAAGAGGGGCGTCGGTGTCGTCCACATACTCGCCAGTGTCCTTTGACTTGGTTTGGTTCTTCTTGCGTTTTGGTGTAGGGATCTTGCATTCGATAGAGAAAGCGACACAGTTGGTGCAAGGCACACCTAAGCTGGCAGCATCACAACGAACCTGTTCATCGAGAGAGACATGGTCAGGAACCTTCTTGGCAGGGTAAAGGGGAGGGGGGAAGCGGGTAGTCTCGGTCGCAGCGGGACAGGGGGCAAAACTCACTTTTCGGGCATGGCAAGTCTTCACGAGGAAACGAACAAAACAAAAAGTCAGTCAAAATTCATAAGTAAAACACCATGGTTGAGATGTGCCTCCATCCAGCACTAGACAGTGACGCGGCACTGGCAGGCTGTAGGCTACACCACCAAATCTGCGATGAACCGAGGTGCCGAGGCTGCAAAAGCTTCGCGTCACCCAGCTAGGAACAGGTTGACCTACCTCGCAAGCACGCGACGCACGTTGTCTGTATAAAAAAGCGTCAGGATATATTACTCTGTTTCCAATGCTTTCCTCACTCCCCCCCCGCCAGCAAAATTTGTTTCGAGTCCCAGGGGCTCGACTCGAGGCGGTTTGCACTGAGAGGAAGAGAGCCAGTGCTCACCAGACCCCGCGTCCAGGACGCCCTCCACGCTGGCAGGTGCAAAAAAGGAAGGGGAAAATATCAGAACTCACCTCCTGAAACTCATTTGTCCGTTTGCTCCAGCCCGTACAGCTATCCCCGATGTTCCCGTTGAGCCCGCTGTACTAGGAGTCGGGCTGGGTCTGGGTGCTAATGGATCTTGGATGATTCTTTCGCCGGCTGTGCTCATGGCCAAAAGGTATCCATGCAGAGAGACTCGCGACTGTTTGAAAGGGGAAGAATAAGAAGGTTTAGGGAATCTCGCGGGAATTCCAAGTGGTCAGGTAGTGGTAGTAGGGGAGGACTCGAGAAGAGAGCAGCAAGGTCGCGAGGGCGCAAGCAATAGAAGGCGAGGGCGTAGAATAAAAGAAGAGGGACGATAAAATGCAGGGGAGCGACGAAACCGCAGGACGGCTCTTGTGCGGTCGGAGTTGGATAGGGAAGGGCTGTTACAGGATGAAAAGGTGAGGTGCAGCCTATGGCGCAGGAGGAGAAAATACGGGGACCGTCGACTGACTGGGACGGGGGTCGGCGGGACTGCCAGGACTGGACTGGGACTGGATCACTGGGCCCGGCAGCAGGGATGCTACGAACCAGACGCCACCCGACCGTGGATGGCCTGTCAGCACTCGCGGACAGACAGGCTACTGTTGTTCTTCTTGCAATCGAGCGCTGCTGCAGGTGATGATGGAGGGGAGGCAGAGAAAATTCCGGAGCCAACGGGGTTGCAGGGATTGCGCGCGCGAATGGCTGATGAGTGGCTGTTGTGGAGGGGAATGCAATAAATTATAACGCCAGTGAGAAGAACAGCAGTAGTAATCCCACGACTCCAGGGGTGAGTCGCAACGCTCCAACTGTTTCTTTGGTTATGGGCAGAAAGGGCGGGGAGTGGCAAGAATAATTGGAACTGAACTCTGCGAACTTGGGGGGGATCATCCAGACTTCAACAATCACCTCCCAGTGTTTTGTGTGGAGAAGCTGCTTGGACTGTTGTAAAACCCTTGGACTTTTGACTCTCGCCAGGCGGCGCTATTCTCTGCAAGTCCGTCGTTCGAAAGCCAAATGGAAGGACTGGAATGTATGTGCCTCTGCTGCTGCTCGAGTTCTACTCTCTAATTATACGGCAGAGAACCCAGCGACTAGCACGTACTGGCCATGCACGAGCAGATTGTCTGCCCCCTGAATTTAATCCCAGCGAGCAATCCTCTTCCCTGCGTCTTTACTTCTGCAGTGCATGTTGAAGCCGCTGGAATTGACATCCATGATCCAGCCAGTTCGCACTCCACAGACAGTGGAGCGCACTACACCGTATTCCCAATTTTTCAAGGGCGGGACTAAGCGCGGAGGACTTACTATACTCGTCCGGGCGCCCACAGAGCATCGTCATCTGGAACATTGAACGAGAATGTTAGACACATCTACTCGAAAGTTGAAACAGCCGAGTTACGGACAGAAACCATCAATCCCGCTTCTAGAAATCCAATTCACGTCGCCTACGCGGAACGTTTATCAAAACCTTCGAAAGGTATAGGCTCTCGGCTCCTACCCATCCATATCTCAAACAACGGCTCCAGGATCTGCAGCGCATCGGGACTAGACTGGGGGTGGAAGGTTGAAACATGAGGACGTGAGTCTGACACCCATGCCGCGCCTGGTCATGGCTGCGAGATCCAAGAGACTTGGCCAGAACTTGTCGTCTGTGGGTATTGGATAATGGCCACTAACATGGTCTGTGTACGCTGGTGGTGCTCCCACAGGGGCAGAGACGGGGTTGACGCGCTGGAGTGGACGAGTCGACTGTGGGGGATCTTACTATATCACGGCTCATCCTTGTCCAACAAGCCTGCGCACAGATGTTAATACCCTGTACTCCTACTACTCCCGGACTATCAAGATGATCGAGATGGAACAAGACGGGCGAGTGCCGGGATCCACCTAGTCCATCATCTCGATTAGTACCCCCCGTCTTGACCTTGTACGTTTGAAGACTTCCCGGTGCTCATCTTGGTTCCCCAATGCAGGTGCATAGAGTCCAGACGAACGGTGTTATCCGCCGCAACTGTGCACTGTCATTGATTATGGTGGTCTATGCTCTCGACTACAAGTATCCGGGAAGACACGGATTCATGGGCACGGCCCCTGTCCGCCAGTCTATAATCTATATTGTATCGTCAGTTAAGTTTAGTTACGGAGGTACCGACAGTCTGACAGGCGTGCAGCGGAGATCACCAGGTGCGGGCCCGAAAAGCCCTCATTGCAAGGAGGATGTACGGAGTACCTTGCTAGCAGCGAGCCACAGTAGAGTCTAAAGAGTCTCAGTCTAGTGACACTCCCGGAGAGTAGAGTAGAAAGTCAGTGATGATTGTAGACTCGCAATCCCTTCCAAGTTAGGTAGAAATCCCCCGCAAATACACTGCAGGATCCAAAGCGCGATGAATATACGTAGCTGTTCCTGGATCCTTCCTGGCAAGGGACGCACCGGCCACTCACAGCCGTGCGCCAGACTCGCGATACACACCGATCTCAGCCTAGTCAGGAAAGTCAGGATTCAGGAAGCGAGAGAGGGAAAACTGGGAAGACTGAAGAGGTGGTCTGGGCGGTGGAGCCTCACTGTCGTCATCCAACGTCCTCGTGATACCTCGGCTATTTTGGCTGCTCTCTAGTGAACTATAAGCATGGGGGCGGGGATTGTAATAACTAATATGCCAACGCGGCAGAGAAAAGGATTCTTTAATCAAAATCAAGTTAATTGATGCAATGCTGGAAAATAGTGATGGCAACCATTTCAAACTGCAATGAGAATGGATCAATGCTGAAAATGCGGAGAGAGCCTCGAGAGAGTCGCCGCCAGAGTGGTACACTAACTATCGGAGATCTTCCCCGGAACACCTGGCGCTATCCAGAGTCCAGCCCTAACTAAGCCCCAAATTATCGGGTTCAACGAGTCCACGGAGCCGAAGTGCAAAAGTTGAATTATTATAAACATGCTATCTATCTATATCACACATGTACATGTCATAGTGTTGGAGGACGGTGCCAGTCTCCGATCATACGGATCAAGTGGCTCGTCACCCTTCATCCTCAACACCATTGGGGATAGATTTCCGATCCCCGGAGGTTGTCCCATTGACAGCGTCGGCAATTGAGGCCGTAACTGCGCTAGTGCGAGACTCGAAATCAACCCCACTGATAAACACCTCACTAAGGAACTCGAGTCCCGCGACAAAGGTGCACAAGAAGCTCGCAATACAAAATTGACTAATCGTGGTGCCAATGTCGAGCCAAGAGCCCTCGTCGCGGACCATGAAGAAAAAGTTCAAGGTCATGACATCGGAGATGGCCATCACAACCATGAACAAAGCACTGGGAGCCACCTCCAGCCGATGATTAAGAATACCCAAATTCGCGCTGATGACTGCAAAAGGTATAAGAATCTTTAGTATTAGCAAGGCACCCTGGTTAACAGGGTTGAACACCGGATTGAGTCGGTTGACGCTTTCAAGAGAGAATGAGGATACTGATGCAATATTCCCCGTGCTGAAAAAGGCCGACTGCAGCAGAAAGAAGAAGAACAGTGCTACGCGAGCATCTGAAACACTAAGTGTGCGAAATCGGTACGTCTCACCCTCCACAACCGTGGTAGCATCTGTGCTTGCTTTTTTGGGTGGTGTAGTGGTCTCCTGCGCTTGCGTGGCAGGGGATTTCGCGGTATAAACATACGTGGCGTGCTCTAACCGGACCCAGGTAAGGAGAGTCATGCAGAACACAAAGTAAAACAGACCCTCCCATGAAATGGTGAGGATGATAAATGTCGGTGCAAAGGTCAAAAATATGACCATTAGGCGGTGCAGATAGTGGCTGTTCGGGTATCGTCGATGGGCGAATGGTAATATAAGTGAAGCAACTAAGTAGATCAAGTCAGTCTACCAGTCACAAATTGCACAGAGGACCAGCCGGTTACGTACCTAGAACGGCCCAACCAACTACCTGGTTTCCCAACGGAACACCTTGCTTTGCCTGGAGAGAAGCCGCACTGGATCTTGTGATGATCAACGCCAGTACAACCATACCAAGCTATTATACGTCAGCACAAGAATTCTCATGAGTTTTGAAAGGGAGTTTTTTTTTTCGTACCTGCATTCCCATGATTATTCGCGAACCATTTCTAGACACGGCTGCAGGTTGGTGACTATGCCCGAGGATGTCGTCTTCAAATAATAGATATAGCAGGCCAGTGAGGAACATCAATCCCGCGCCATACGTTCTGTCGCAAATAATGAGACGAGTGGAACCCCAAAATGATGAAAGGTACACTTACATTGTGGTAATATCTTCGACTTTGTTGGCAGGCAGCAGAGTGAAAACACTCATGAGGAGACAACCAACCGCCCATGCGCCAGAAAGTGCTGCATGTTTTCTTACAAATCCAGCCCCGTAAGACAAAGGCCAAAACGCTCCCAAAATAAAGCAGAGAGTATAAATTTCTCTATAGGAATAAGAATGAACCTATATCCATCGTGTGTAAGTATTTGCCCCAAACTCTGAAAGGGTGCCACTTACCAGTGCTTCCAGCACACCCACGAATATCAACGACTGAAACCCAAATGAGACATGGTCACCCACAGAGCTCACGTGTCCCAAAAGTATCTCACGCCCGGCGATAAGAGCCTTCCTCCGAGAGAAGACCTCCTCCCAGAAGAATACTGGAAAGAATCCATAAAAGTAATATCTCCAAGAAGAACTCTGGTACCAAAAGACTGAAAACAGGACCACCAAAATTGACGAAAAGAAAGCATTACTGGCCTGTGTCCTATCCGAATCTGAGGTGCCATGTAGGACATGCAGGTCAATGACGGTAGTCAAAGCATATGCAATCCACCCCAAGTATCCAAAGGTGACAATCGTCCTCAAGAAAAGCCAGTCGTAGGTTTGGAGGTAGCGAAGCCCTTCAAGGGCGGTTTTGAACAAAATCGCTGACTTTTCGATGGCCTCGTTGTACGCACCCTTGTTAATCAGTTCGTGGATCCTTTCGACCTGCTGCTCTACTGAATTCCCTTCCTTGTCTGCAAAAGGCCCAAACGGTTTGTATCGAATCAAGGCGTCCCTCTTTTGCTCTTCCTTGACATGATACATTTCCAAAACTTCCTGCGTATTGGCAAAGACAGCCAAAGCTTTATCCTTAGGTGTAGCATTGATATACTCCAAAGGAAGCTGGCCCACAGAGTTGGTGGGAAAATCAAGCCCAACCAAGTACGCCATTAGGGCAGCAACATCTGCCTGGTCGACGTCGTTTCTCTGAACGTTGTGTAGATTCCAGTTAGATGAGATGCCATCTTCATGCCCTGAAGGTGCGTCGGCCTTGGGTCGCCTCGGGGTTGCAAGACCTGATCCCCAGGCGACCAAAGGTGTTCGCGTGTTATCGGGATGGCCATCTCCATGGCTGCCCCAATCACTCATGCCGTGATCTGCGGTAAAAACGAATGCTGTCTTGCCATCGCCGTAAAAGTTCTCCACGAGCCGTGTGATTTCCTTGACTCCTTCATCAACTAGCTTGATGTTGCGCAAGTATTCCTTTGAATAGGGACGGAATCCATGTCCCGTAGTGTCCAGTCCAAGAAGATGCAGGAAAAACACAATCTTATTCTCACGCAGCTTTGCATCCAACTCCGGGTCACTCTTCGCCGAGGCGAACAACTCCTTCACCCTGTCAAACACCCAGATATCGAGGGCCGTTGCATCACTCGTAAAGTCTTCGTATTCCTCCGAGTATGTATCCGCATCAATCCTTCCAGGAACAGCGCCTTCTTTAAACATGGGAAGAATATCAGGGCTCCCCCAGCTCCACGTATGTCTACTCCGGTTGAAAACGCTATCGAAGTTCACGGGGTTCAGTTTCCATCCCGTCGCGACAGCTGACACATCCTCGTATAGTCCAGCAATCAATGCGACATGGCCTGGGCGCGATTCGGTTGGGACTCGAGTATGGGAAATTCCGAAGGTACCGTGGGACAACACGCGGGATCGGATGAAAGGCGCAAGGTGAACCAAATCGCCATTTTCCACGTTCTCATGGAGATCCGGATCGGGCGATAACTCGAAAGCCTTGTCCGCGCGCAATCCATCGGCGACAAACAAGACGAGGCGTTTCGCGGGAGCTTCAGCACCGGGGTCCCGCTGCACACCGAATGATCTCATCCCGCTCACTATCGGACTGACGAAATAAATGTCAAAAATCGAGTATGCATAGATAAGATGAAATATCACCGCTAGGGTGAGGAACCCGGTACGACCGAGACGCGCCATGATTTCCCTTCAGTATCCCCGAGAGGGAATGGGCCAAACGAGTGAAGAGATCAAACCGCAAGGCAGCGAGGGGCCAGGCGCCCAATTGACGACAGCAACGGGGGCGGAGAGAATATGAGCTGAATGCGGTCGTAATTATATGAGGCGACGGCCAGCATAGACGTATAAGCTCGTCTTTGTTGTTGTCCTTGAGACCAGATGGCACTTTTTCCCAAGGTTCTTTGATGAGCTTCGGGGAACCTTGTTGGGGGGACGCCGCGCTCCACCAATCGGACACGCGAGATTCAACACGACGCGAATCCACTTACGAAGCTTAAAGTGTTCTACTATAGCACGTACTCCTGAAGAATATAATAGAATAACTTGGTAGCCTACAAGGTGCTCACTATTGATACCTTGTTGGTACAAGGACCTCCGGGGCTGGATCGAAAAAAAAAGAGAGAAAAAAACGGGACCGAATTCATCCATTCTCCTACGCAAAAGGCACAAACTACACCCATGTCCCTAGCAAACCTCAAAATTGATATGCAAAACGCCGAGTCCTCCTTCCCAACTCCTAGCAATGCAAATCCTACTTTTGCAATACTCATAGCTGGCTATTTAACCTTGATCTCAAGATGTAGAATTGACAAAACGCATCAGTTGCCCTGGCTTGCCCGTCGCCTTGTGAGTACGTCGATAACGCGTGTATAAAACTTGGAGGCCTGTTGACGGACAAAAGTGATATCCACAGTAAGATATTCGGGAAGAATGGCAACCAGATCCCGGTCTCGGCTCTCATCCAAAAGAGGGATGTACTGGAACTCCGCGGTCTCGAAGTCTGCCGACGTTGCATGAGGAACAACAAGCTTGAAATGAAGCGCTACACCAGAGTTAGCATTGATTATAGCTGGGAAAATAAAAGCAACACTCACTCCCATTGCCACCCGTCTGAATACAGTCATATAGACTGTCTTCTTCCCGCTTCTTCACATCGCGGATGATAAGACCAGTTAGATCGCTATAAAGATCCTCCTTCAGCTGCGCAAATTGTGCCGCGTGCGCAGCTTCGGCCGAGGCCGCCGCAGTCGCTCGGTTGGCACCACCGCCCTTGATGGCACTACCAGGAGCCTTCACCGCCGCCTGTTCAAGCGTCGCAGTCGTGTTCCGGGCAGCAGCAAGCTTAGTCTGCAGCGCTTTAACTTCGGTCTGCGCGGCGGCGAGTTGGCTGGCCGACTGCTCAGCGTCAGACTTCAACTGATCTACTTCTGCCTCTCGCTCGTGTAGCCCCTTCTGAAGGGAGCGGCTTTTCTGGCCTAAAGCCTTCTGAGCCTCCAGTTCGGCTTTCAAGGAGCTCACTAAGTTGTTCGAGGCTGCGAATGGGTTTTAGTATAGGCCAGTAAAAACCTGAAGCATTGGCTCAACATACCAGTTGTCATTCTTTCGCACTGCTTCTTCAGCTTCTCCATGTTAGCGTTCGCCTCGACAATACCAATGTCTCTCAGGTTACGGTAACGATTCTCTAGAGTATCGTGTTTCTTGGTGAGGTCACCGAGTCTGCGCCGCAGCTCGGGCTCGCTGCCAGCTTTTTCATTTTCACCTTCAGATATCCTCTTCAACGGCGAACCCTGTGATGTCCGCAGAGAAGATTGCCTTCGCTTCGTAGGGGACACAGAAACGGGTTCTGGGGCTTCCTCCTGGATGATTGTTTCCTCGACAATCTCCTGCACAGCCGGCTCGGCCTCTGGAATGTCTTCACTCGGCGCGGTCACGGACTTTGGCCGTCTCCGCCCTGTAGGCTCGGGCTTTTTCTCAGGCTTCTCGGTTTTCACGACGGCCTTTTGCTGTCGCCCGCCCGTTGGGGTATACTGGAATTCGCCATCGGTCTCGACTTCTTTCTGCACACTAGCCTTCCTCCTACCTCGAGTAGGTGCGCCTTTTGTAGCTCTCGTGGATTTTGACGTCTGCGCAGTATTTTGAGGCGCTTCGGTCTCATCATCGCCAGCCGCTTTTTGTGGGACGGCATCGTTGTCAACGCGCGCAGATGTTTCCTGGTTTTCCGTCGCATCCTGCGCCATCTGGCCAGAATTTCTGCTTCCCTTTGGGCGGCCCCTCCTTGTCCCTCTTCTCGTAACAGGTTCCGTCGCCTGGGGCTTCGGAGCCGCAGTTTCAGCAATTGGTTTTATTTCCGCTGACTTCGATCGAGGTCTCCCTCGCGTCCTCTTCGTTGGGCGCTCATCGTGGTTTTGAGCGTGATCTGTACCGGTTTGCATTACATCTTCGTCGTCAGATCCAGCCAATCCAGAAAGGCTCGTAATGGCTTTTCGTTTAGGCATTGGGCTTAGTATATAATTCGCAGTAAGATTAAAACAATTGTCAATGCAGGGTGTGGGTTTATACAAACGACAGGGTGAACGCGATCGGTAACGGAAGCGGGCCTCGCACGCGCCTTGAAAACACCGGAGCATGTGACATGCCAGCAAAGCCACAACCCTCAAGCCGACGGATGGGAGCGCCACACTTGCTCCCGCCGAGTCGCCGACAGCCCGAACGACGTTTCCTCCAGACAACATCGCGTGCTGACTTTCGGTACATTCGCTACTGCTTTTGGGGGTTTCATCGGAGTCGGACTATAGATATTTTGGTTGATATCGGACTGTCATCTTTATCAAAGTTTATTATTCTGGATCAAGCTTCCGTCGGGCGACAAATCAACCCAACCCAGTCGAAGAACGCTCTTTCATCATGGCTTCAGCGCGTGGTCCACGATGGCAGCAGTTTCTGCAAGAGCTTGTCATGGTTGCAGGCACTGTAAGTTTTATTTCCCTTTGTTTGCGAGCCATACTTATAGCTTTCCTATAGTCAGCTTCTGCATACTTCCTGATCCGCTACCTCCTCTCTCGCCTCGATTTCGACCCGGAAAGTCAGAAGAAAGAGGAACAAAAACGTAAATCAGCTGCAATTTTACGGAAGCTGGATGGAGGCGAGGAATCGGATGGAGCTACGTCGGACAAGGGAGGGAAACGATCACGGCCAAAGCGCGGTGATCTTGTTCTTAACCAGTACGAACAAGCGATTGCGATGGATGTCGTAGCTCCAGATGACATCCCTGTATCTTTCGAAGACATCGGCGGTTTGGAAGATATCATTGAAGAGCTAAAAGAGTCCGTGATATATCCCTTGACGATGCCTCATCTTTACTCGTCTACGTCTTCACTTCTCACAGCACCTTCGGGAGTTCTGTTATACGGCCCTCCCGGTTGCGGGAAAACCATGCTTGCGAAAGCACTGGCTCATGAGAGTGGCGCCTGTTTTATTAATCTTCATATATCTACGTTGACAGAAAAGTGGTACGGTGATTCCAATAAGCTGGTCAATGCGGTCTTTTCCTTGGCTAGGAAATTACAACCCTCGATTGTTTTCATTGACGAGATTGACGCGGTACTCGGCACCAGGCGGAGCGGCGAGCACGAGGCGAGTGGGATGGTGAAAGCGGAGTTCATGACACACTGGGACGGGTTGACATCGGCAAATTCCTCGGGAGAGCCGCAACGAGTCGTTGTGTTAGGGGCCACAAACCGGATGCAGGATATTGATGATGCTATCCTGCGACGCATGCCCAAGAAGTTCCCCGTGACACTGCCACTGGCTGCGCAGCGACTCGGAATCCTAAGTCTCGTGTTGAAGGACACGAAGATTGACCGTCAAAATTTCGACCTGCACTACCTTGTCAAAATGATGGCGGGTATGTCTGGCAGTGACATCAAGGAAGCTTGTCGTGATGCTGCCATGGTCCCGGTCCGAGAGTTCATTCGAACAAAGAAGGCACAAGGCGCCCAAATCAGCTCGGTCAATCCAGACGAAGTTCGTGGCCTGCGTACTGAGGATTTCTTCTCTCGTGCCGGCGGCGTCAGGGTCATTCCACCACCCACGCAAACACCAAACCCCGCCGCGTCCAGCAAAGCCAACTCCGAAAAAGAATGGAGTACAGAAGATGAAGCGGCGTCTGAGGGTGGGACACAGCCACCCAGCGGAATGGTCGAGCCGCCGGAATGATGGAACAGACTGACATGTCGGTCGTCCACGTCATTTGTATATATCAGCAAGGGAACTGGCGTTTCATGTGCTTCATTCTTACTTGGATACGACCACTCAACGATCAATGTGACCTCTAATACCCCAATGGCAGGCCCTAGTCCATTGATCTCTTGTATACAAGGCCACCCTAATTCGTTGTTAAATATCACCGCCTATAATGCTGTCGGTAGAATGACTGTAAAGTGTTTATAGAATATCTGTTCATTATGATGATTCCAATGAAGTTGAACCTTAGTCCGGAGATACTGCGGAGCTCTCCGCGACACTAAGTAAGACTAGATAACGGCCTAGTATCACGGATAGGGCGGAGCCAAACAGGGGATGCCACAGTTATCGCCTACTGCCAGTGTGTGCATATCCAGCTAAGTATTCAATAGCAGTGGTACTTGTAAACCTGTAGTATTACTATTTGCTAGCGCACAAAGCGATTGACGCCGAGGAATATGGCTGAATTGAAGGGCTGTACTGTGTATCTTACCGTATCTTACCAGTGACAACAGACTTGTGAGACTCGCAGTTGGCAACGCAATCAACAGGGCTGAATTAAAGAAAGAGATGGGTTTCTCCAGAAACATTATTCAGCAGTCCAATTGACATTCAGCAGTGTATTGGCAATGGTGTCGCAATCTGTCAACATTACCTAAAGGATTGTCGGCTTCGAAACACGGCCCCCCGCTACCGTATAGCTTAACGAAGCTGGGAGTCGTCATCCTGCCCAGGGGACTAACCTTGAAACTCTTGCCGCATCCCGCTCCCCAACCTCCACTCCTCCGTCACTGCTGGGTCACCATTTCGAAGCCTCGACACGTTCTTACATTTCGCTCGAATATCTCAGCATTCGATTCCCTTCGCCCCGTCCCGCTGACGCACCGCCCCGGCCCTCCCCAACAACCACGCTTGGCTCGGGCGGAATCCAGGCTAATAAAGGACACGGATGCGATAGAGACACCGCATGCCGAATGGTCTATCATAGGGGCGTCCGATGGCAAACTGTGCCCCGGTGGTCTTCAACGCAGCGTTAGCTACTCCCAGGATAGTCAACGGCACCCCGTCCACTCCTCCAAACGTCCCTTCTCCTATCGCCTGGGATGAGTTCCAGAAGCGGCTCCGCCGATACCTTCACTCAGCGATCTACTTCTACCGTCCGCCCCCGCCGTTTGCTTTCGTTTACAGATGACGATGGAGATAGCATTGGGCGGCAGCCTTCGTCCTCCGGTCTCTCTACGGTGCGTTCGTCGGAGTTACCCTCCCTCCGCTCGCGTGGCGCGACCCCTTCGCCTCGACCATCTCGCACCGTTTCACCGATTCCCATGGGCCATCCTTCACGAGTCACGCAGCCTCACGGCAGCTCTCGGCCCGGGAATTCATTAGGTGGGTTTCATCCTAATGGAAAATACCAGGATCCGTTTGCTGAGTCGTCGCGAGCTGCTGTAGACTTTCTAGACGCATCCTGGTCATCGCTGCAGGGTATAGCGTCATCGCTTTTAGGGAGTGATACTACTCGTCCGACTTCAAACGGAGCCCCACGATCTCATGCCAGAAAACCGTCGCGTCCTGATTACAACTCGCGAATTCAACCCCGAACACCATCGGCTTCGACATGGGGTCCGTCGGGGCCGTCGACGCCTGAAATCGGGGCCGGAACACAAGAGGACAGACAAGCGATGGTCCAGGCGAAGAAAATGGAGGCATTGTTACTAGCAGACACAGATCCGAGCTGGGATCTTAACTCTCGGCGCAAACGGCGCGATTCTAATGACTGTCCGGCTAGACCAGACATCGATCCAGACCAGGATGAGGAGGCGCTGGTTTACGTGCATCAAGTACAGGCCGCAGACAGCATCACTGGCGTCACGATAAGATATGGCTGTCAGGCGGCAATATTCCGCAAAGCGAACGGTTTCTGGCCTAGTGATAGCATCCAAGGTCGAAAGACTGTTCTCCTACCAGTTGATTGTTGTTCGGTCAAGGGTCGGCCTATCCAACCCCCGGAAAATAAGGATCTTTTGCAAGAAGCTCCCAGCCGTCGGTCCATAGAAGACCCAAGCGGGAGCTCCATTGTCCCAGCACCTTCGCCTGCCTCTTCAAAATTCCCAAAAGACTCAGAACGAACCAACATTGACACGGAAGCCGACAGTGACCAGGTATGGAAGCACGAGTCATGGGTGCAAATTGATGGGTTCCCTGCGCCTGTTGAAATTGGTCGTGTCCCTAGGCGAGCGCTTGGATTCTTCCCCCGTACCAGGCGGAAATCACTTTGTTATAGCGATACTGAACCTGTACGAGGCCGAGAGCAAGTACCGATTATTTCAACAGAGTCTTCGCCCATTCAGCCAGCTTCGCCGCAACATGACTATCGATCTGATCGGCTCCACGTAGGCTCGCCCAAACCAAGAATTCCGGGAGGCCCAAAATCCGGCGGTGGACATAGGCGCCAGCGAAGTGGGCTAGAGCTTTCAGGGCCGGGCGTAGGCTCTCTTGATCGCAGTACCAATTTACCTGGACCAGCTATGGATGGTCTGAGCAAGTTCTTCGCCCAACACCTACCTACCTTGGCACCAAAACAAGCACCACCGAACTTTGAGAGTCTTAGCGAAAATTCATCAACTGTGGCCTCCAGCAATTCAACTAGCTTGGATAATATAGGTGGTACTGTTGAAGGCTGGGTTAGAAAGATGACTGCTCGGGCAAAGTCCAGCATCACCGATCTACAGCAAGGAACATCCAACCAGCAAGATCACGGCCTGCCTCAGGGGTCCAGAAGGAGAGGATTCGGTGACCTGATTGAACTTGATGATGGGATGGAGCCACGGAATTCGTCTGGTCTCCTCTCAGGGCCAAGCTGGAAGCCAGATTCAAACCGATCGAGCTCCAGCATTGCTAACGGAGCAAGCCTGAGGGGGCGATTTCCCAGCGCTTCACCCAGCACGAGCAGGACTCGTACTGGCTTCGACAGATATAAGGACGATTGAACGTACTGCGTCCTTATTGTACGTCACGCACGGCCGCCTTAATTTGTTTGATACCACCGTTCCCAAGATATAAACCCGTTATACGCTTCGAGCATAGCACGGCGTAGCAGGACCCTGCTTTGGTTTTTATTGCTTTTATATGAGGATATGTGCTTTCTCTGTTTCATATTGTGTACCTAGATTATGACGGTCCGTCCTCGGAGGCCTCAACCTTTCTGTCCCTGTCCAGCATGATCTTCGCGGTGAAGATCCTGGAGGCCGCCGGTCGTGCCCATTGCTGAAGGCGTGTATGCTAGCTAGAATAATCCGCTGTGTTTACCGTCCATGATCCGTCCATGATCCGTCGAGCTATTTCGCCATTCAATTAGCAATCCATAGCTTATCGAACTAGCATTTCAAGCAGTCTGCGTTGATCCGGATAAATTCCTCCGCGTATAAGGAACTAGCGAGTCCATCGCAACACATTCCCAACTTCTTCCACCTATAAGCTTCCTTCCTCCACATCCCCGGATCATTTCCCCAGTATCTCGTCTCCATCATTTCACGGAACCCCTAATCAATATGAGAATGTCCAGCCGTGACGGTATCCAGCTCTTTCTCCACCGGACTCGACTCTGCGCTATTCAGCCAAAATGCAACAGCAACAATAACATAAGTACTGCTCATGGATCACCATCTCCGCAAAAAGTAAAGGACAAATACAGGCATTGGAGATGCGGTATTGCCTCTCAACACTTCCCTGGCTAGCCATCCTGGCTATCAGGGTTTTACCTCTTCAGACCTCCGCATACGCATTGAGCCCCAACCCCGTAGTGACTATTCCCAATAGCCCTGGGGCCAAGAATACAACTACCTTCATAGGCCGCTCTCTTCCTCAGTTCGACCAGGAGCTGTTCCTTGGGATCAAGTATGCGGACGAGCCGGTTAGATTCACGCCATCGTCTCTGAAGACGACCTATGCTTCCAATGATAGTGATTTGGGACTGGTTCACCATTCATCGAAACAAGGAACAGTGCTCTACAATGCGTCGCAGTACGGATATGAGTGTCCTGGCTATGGTTCAGACACGACGACGCTCTTGCAGATGGGCCTGATCCAGATGAATGAGGATTGCCTCAATCTGAATATCGTTCGACCGAAAAAAGAGGCTGAAGATGGCCAGTTACTGCCTGTCATGGTGTGGATATTTGGTGGTGGATGGCAGCAGGGGGCGACGGCTGATCCGAGGTATGGTCTTACATTGAAGACGGTGGGAATGGCTGACCTCTAATGCTGGGCTCGTTAGGTATAATATGACCTATATCACCCGGCAAGCAGCACTAAACGGCAAGCCTATCTTGGGTGTCTCGATCAACTACCGCGTCGCCGCATTTGGGTTTTTGGATTCGGAAGAAGTTCGAGTATGTCTCTGTTAAAAAGAATTACCTTACAAGTCTGGGACTCATGACCTAGGCTTCTGGGAATAACAATCTAGGGCTACTAGACCAGCGGGTCGCCCTGCGTTGGATCAAACATAATATCGAGGCGTTCGGCGGAGACCCTGAAAAGGTCACGATATGGGGTGAATCGGCGTAGGCCACTCTCTCTACTGGTTATCCAGAATCAAACCTAACGTATACCAGGGGTGCCTATAGCGTAGGTGCTCACCTAGTAGCCAACGACGGCGATAATGAGGGCTTGTTCAGAGCTGGTATGTTTCCCTATGCATTGCAATTACCTGAAAGTTAACCGAAGAGCAGCAATCATGGAGTCTGGAAACGCAGTTGGTCCCCCGTGGAACGGCACAGATTGGTATCAACCAATGTACGATCGAATCGTGGATAAAGCAGGGTACACCTCGTCAAAGACAATTATATTTCGGAATCGCTTCTAACTGGCACAGATGCTCAAGCTGGTTGGACACGCTGCAATGCCTCCGAGAGGCTCCATTTGACAAGCTATATGCGGTGGCATTTGAAGGGTTAGAATGGTTCGCGGCTGTTGACGGCACGTTTATCAAAGAGTATCCCCAGATCAGCACCACGCAGGGCCGACTCGCCAGGGTGCCTATTCTTGTTGGGTCAAACACCGATGAGGGCGTCAGTTTTGGTACTACTGGCGTTGATACTGATGAAGACTGCATTGCGCAACTTATCTGTATATACCCTACTAACCTCCCTCTCACATAAAAAGAACCAGCCACTAACGTAATTTAGCATCGAAACGATGGGTTCTCACCACTAAACAAGCTACGGAGCTCATCACATACTACCCCAATGATCCCACAATTGGGTCCCCCTATGGCTGGGGCAACGCCACCTGGCCTGAGCTAGGGCTGATGTATAAACGGTACTCGTCCATGGCCGGTGATATAACCATGGCAGCCCCGCGCCGTCTCCTTGCAGAGACGATGGCTAAATATGAGAAGTCTGTTTACTCTTACCGTTGGGATGTAGCAGCTCTTAATGAGACGAGCAATATTGGTGTAAATCATTTTTCCGAGGTGCGCAGGCAACACTCGAGTCTACCCGATCAAATGCTAACCATTCTCTTCATTATAGATACCTTTCATCTTCGCGAACCCGGTCCAGAACATCACAAAATTAGGGGACGACCCTGCTCGTCTGGATCTCGCGAATCTGGCGGCACGCATGTGGACGTCATTTGTGGTGGACTTGGATCCAAATGGACACGGCGGTATTTTCACAACCTTTATGAGGAACATAACGTATTTTTCTGACTCTCACAAGTACCCAATATCCCGAAATGGTCACAATATCCGGCGAAGTCCAGCTCGAACTCAACTAATCCGTCGAATTTCGTCTTTCGCCTGCCCAAGGACCAAAGCTATGTTGAGAACGATGATTACCGGGTGGACGGGATGGCCTACATCAATACAATTCCGCGGTAGGGCTCAATTACAATTGCACGCGCTGGCTTAGGATTCGCCTGGTCAGTAAGCTCCCTACGAGATATACAAAGGATCACCGAAAGAATCAAACCGTCCTAGGACTCCTATGTAAATGGCGATCTGTATGTCTACTCGATATCAAACAATAACTCCTTCAGGCTCCAGGCCAACCATTCTTGTGGTATAGTTCCGTAAAGGAAAGGCTGAAATAAACCCTCAATTCCGAACCAACGCCTCAACAAACATCATCGCAAGCATGCTAAACAGGTTTCCCAAGAATATTCTTCAATTCAACCTCGCTACCAAAGCATATCAGCAATCGTACTCTATTAACAAGAGGAATGAAGAAAAAGAAGAACGTACAACACCAGCCCCGAATTAGGCGGGATCAACCCTGGGAATCCGTTCTTGCCATAGCCATAATCGCTATACAATAAGTCAGAAATCCGAAACGATCACAAACCACCGCTAATGGAGAAGAAGCAGCTTAAAATGGACAGGGTGAGACCAACGTACCTCGAAATTGTCAAAATGGCCTTCTCGCCGAGCGTCATCTGCTGCACGCCCTCATCCCAGCCTGATATCAACCAGCACCAGTATAAGCCTCTGTCTGCGAATGCGATGAACAGGTAAATAGCCAGGTAAAAAAGCCTACCAATGATAACTTTTCCAACTCCAATCTCCGTCTTCAGCGGTCCCCGGCCCTTCGACGTATCGAACCTATTGAGTGAATAACGAAACGCGCCAGGTTAGACATTCTGGCACTATTGGTCTTTCTTTTTTTTTCTTCTCATCCAACCGTACGTACTGGGTGCCCATGAAGTAGTTGTCGGCACCACTTGACTCATCATATAAACAGCCTCTGTACTCGATGATCACCGTGTCGCCCTTCTTAGCGCTGTCGCGGCCGTTTCCTGGCCGCAGGATAGTCTTTGTAACGCCGTTTAGTATGCCCATTCTATTCTGTATTGAAAGCGCACGGTCTGTGACTAGGCTTATATAGAGTGGTAATTATGGGGAATCAGTCGAGATAGGAGGGGCAAGGTAAGGAAGAAAGGAAATATAGATAGAGTGGGGGATGGGATAGTTTTGTAGCTAGGGCACTTAGGCAGAATTAGCATTTGGCATTAATGCTCGCTAATAGCAGGCTTTTTATCCATGATGCGACTTAAATTTATGGGGAGGGAATCCGGACGGTTCGTACTCCGTACCATCCTGCGAGTATACTAATCGTTCCCAGTTAGTGGACGGAGGGATTCTTCAGGGTTAGTACCCAAGCTAGCCAGTCTGGTAGCCATGCAGATTCTCCGCTGCAGTTGGGACGGCGGTTGGTTGAGGGGGCAAGCAAGCGAAGGATGCGATTTCGTGATCTTACGGTGTAGAGTGGTTGATCGACAGGATTCCACGTTGTGTCTCGCTATCATCTTCCTCAGTCCACGCACGTTGGTCTACACCAGTCGGACTTTTAGTCTCTCGAATCTTCGACTAACTAGTTAGTGGATGTGATCGGCCTTGACATGCAAAGACTGCGTGGGAGGCTGACGGAGTAATAATATTGGTGCTATGAACTGCAACTGTTGTCTTTGCCGACATTGACAATATCGACGAAGAGGTGAGCTTTACCTCTTCCTCCAACATCAAAGTGGCAAGGCGGACATCCACCGCCTATACAGTAAACGAAGCCTTCACCATCAGGCTACACAGATAGTCTCGCCTGTTCCTAGCGCAGAGATGGACACATATAGAAGGGCCTTCCATGCCTATTCAAAATAAGAGATTATGCACTGCTTTTCATAATATGATCATAGTCTTTCCACGGTTGCCATGGTGCTGCAGGGCCATTGAATTGCCTAGCTTCCTTTCCAAAAGCTCATGCTCTTCATCTCGTCAACAGACACGGATTTGATGAGCGTATGAGGAAATCGGCTATCAACCGCGGGCTGAGTCTCGCCTTCGGCCCTGAGATCGAGATAGTACAGTGTTGCAATGCCCGTCTTCTCAATGAAATCAAGCACCCGGTGGTAATTCAGCCCAACCTGATCCAACCCGTGACTATCGTCAGACAAACAGAAACGGCCTCCGCGGGTCAAAAACTCCTACCCATGTCCGATTAGAATCTTATCTTGCATGCGGTACTCTCGCACATGACTGCATCCGCCGGATGCCGAAGAAAAAGAAAGAAAAGAAACTGACTTACCTTGCATATCTCCGCCTTGGGATAAGGCTCACTCATGCCCTTCCGCAGCGCAGCAGAATTCAGCTCCAGGATACCACCATATCCAGCCACGTAGTCCAAATTGCGCAAGATCCGCTGCCAAACTCCGGGCCATTGCTTGAAACTCCGCTCAGGATCATCGCTCTTGAGCCGGATGAGATCGAAATGTCCAACGACTAGCGGCTTCAACTGCTGTAACATATCCAGCTGCTCGTCAAAGTAAGCCTCGAATAACCGCTCATCCGAGCCGCCGGTCAAGTCGCGCGCCTTTTCGTACATCTCGCGGTCATAGTCGATCGGCACGGTGCGCGTGTGATGTAACGATCCCATGAAGAACTCGAACGGGAACGCCTTCATCGACGTCTCAACTAGGGCTCGCGACTCGGGTCGGATCCAGTCAATCTCGAACCCGACGAGAATCCGGATCTGACCGGCATACTTTTCCCGTAATCTAGTTGCTTCGTGGAAATAGTCCGCCTCGTTCGCAATCATCCATGACCCCGTTTGGCCAGATTCAATCTATATTGGAAGTTAGCAAAAAAGAAAAAGCACATACACATACACACATGTGTTGGTTAGGCCGCGATGCGTTTCGATGAGGCATTTTCCCTCGTTCCCTCTTCTTTCACGCTCTCTTCGCGGAGTAATTGCTTTTTCGCCGGCATCTCTCCCCCACGCCAGGCTAGCTAGGACACGGCCGGACATGACATATCAGGGCAGGGACGGGAACCAAATACCTCTTCTGGGTAGTAATCCAATTCTCCGCGGGGCATATGTTCCGTCAGGCAAAATACTTTGAATTTTTTTGCGATTGCCAATTGGATAACTTCCTCAAGGGAGTCTTTGGCGTGTCCGGGGCAGAACTGCCCTGAGTGGCTATGGTGTGAAAATGGCATAATGGCCGGGGTATTCAGGAGCCGTAGACAAATTCAGATTGGTTCTAGGGTTGTGCGGTTAATATATTGGGTGGGCATTGGGAGAAAAAGCGGTATTGACAAGCAGCTTATGCTTGATGAGGTCAACTTACGGTACAAAGTGCCCCGCGCGGGGATAACAATCTGGATGTTGATGGGTGCAAACTGCAAAGGCAGGCAGATTAGGAACGTTATTTAATTGCGAACAGACCCTGCCCAGATCTCGGGTGGCAATACTGGGAGTATAAAGATGGAGCCAGACACGAAGGCGTGTTACAGGGAGTTAGATAAAATTGGTAATGGATTTATTTGGGTTGTGACGCAGTAAATTTCCGCTGTCTCCGCAGCGTGCGGCGACTCTACTATAACATCTATAAACACACCATTTAAGGAAAACGAAATATGGCTAAGCATGAATTGGTAATTTATTGGTGTTAATTGCCACACGGAGGCCTAGTACTCCAGATGTAACATTCACACAATGTCTATAATGTCCACCAGGACGGCCCCAGAAATCCATCCATTTATGCCAAATATCGCCTGGAATATACCGACAGCGAAAAAGACAGGAGTTTCTTCAGCTCCATTCCAGCGTTCAGTCTTATTCCAATGGCACGGGGTTGCGCTTCAGCACACAAAGTCACCAGGCAAGCTCTGGTGGGGATAGAGTATAGCATTTGCGCCATACAAGCTTGCCCACCGGTTCCAGGACGCGAGAACTTTGCAGCGCAGTTGGCCCGATTTATTGGCGACCCCAACCAGGTCAAGTATTCATTTCCATCTCCTCGCACATCTCGACTTTCAACCTGCCGCAAGCACAGTCGCAACAACATACTCCCCATCATGCGATATCGATAACCGTCCCACCCTCCCCCTATCGCCCTCTCTATTGGGATCAAAGAGCACAACCTCGGGTCTGCCCTCAGCGCCATCCTCTCCGCCAACCTGAACAACAACATCCTTCCATCCGACCCCCTTTGCGCCAGCCGCAGCCGCCTTCCGCGCCGCCTCTTTCGCTGCAAACCGTCCGGCAATCCACCGCGCCATATCGGGTGCAATGCGCGTTGGCGCACCTGCGCCCTCCTTTTTTAGGTTTAGTTTATCCGAATTGACCGGGGGAAGAGGGAATCGGGCGCGGAAATCTCGTTGTTCCTGCTCGGTGAGGATGCGCCGCGTGAAGCGGGTGAGGTAGCCTCCTGGGCGGGTAATAAGGCGCGTTATGCGGGGAAGGTGGACGATGTCAGTGCCGATATTGAGAGCGAGCGGGAAGGGGAGAGGCGGTGGTTTCATGGTGAGGATTCGAGGGTGGGAGTGAGTGTAGATTGGAACGTTGGATAGCTAAAGCTTCGCTTTTTTGGGTTCGGGGGAAATTGACCCTACAAGGGTGACTAAGCCAACATTATCACTCATGTCAAGGAGACGAGATATGTATTCTCTTCACAGGTAGTATGATTTCCTAAATAGCGAGAGAGATTTGATCCACAACGGTCCGCAAGTTTACATTGAGTATAAAGACTACGGGGACAATCCATCGCTTCAACTACAGGGCAGTCTCCGATCTTGCTACGCCACCCTCATGGCACAATTGCACAATTATGAAAGGAAAATAAGCCTTCCAGGCGTATACCTCTATATGTACATATCCGCCTAGTCGACGGTCTCTATCAAGCCGTCGGCTAGCGATCACAGTCACTTCAATCGCTCTAACCCCTCACGCTTCCAATCATTATGCATATCAGGTTATCCTGGGGAAAATGCATCGTGTTTCGAGTCTTGGAGATCAGGAAATCATCCGGCGTTTTAGGTATCCTAGGGATACTCTAATGGTTTTCCTTCTTGGTCTCCCCGTTCATTTGTTTCAGGAAGTCCCTAAAGACAAGTCAGCCAATTGGTCTAACGTTCGTGTCCACGAGAATTGGACATATTGCAACGACTCAAATCTCAACATGTTGTTGCGCAGGGCTCGTGTGCTGCTAGCATGCGGGGAAACATACTGGATGAAAACCTCCTCGTCCTTGGAAGACGCCTGGATCGGGGGAGCGGCGGGCTTCTGCTGGGCACCACCGCCACGGGTAGCAAGGTAGACACCACCGAAGAGGGAGCCGAGGATACCGAGGGCGAGCTATATAAAAATGACAAGCATTAGCCAGCTTCCTGTTAAGCGGCACTCCGTGTCCTTCCCGGACGACAGGAAAGGAGCCAGAAGACGCCAGGGCGACGGGGACGTACGTGGTGAGAGCCGACCTGCTTGCCGGCGAGCTGGTAGTAGACGACCATTATGATGATTGAGGGGGGAAGGAGTTCGAGATTGAACGGTTAGGGCGAATGAAGCGGTTCGAAAGAGCTGGTTCTGCGGCAGTCGTCCGAACGGCACAGCGATGGAAGTCACGGTCGGTTGGGGCTTACCAGATGCGGTTAGCCACAAGTTTGTGTCTGAGTCAGCAATGCAAGGTGCATAACACCACATGACGTCCCGATAGCTCCCGGGGGTGAATGACGTCGGGAACTTGGACCACCACACGAACTCTCAGTCTGGACTCTCCGCTTCGGAGAAATACCCAGTGAGCTGAGAAGGACAAATCTGTCAGTATCGCGGAGGCAGGTCGTGGGAAATTGAAGAGAACGGTTGAGAAAGTCTCACATCGGAACTTTCGTAGGTCTCATGCCATCGCTCGTCATGATCAGAGAAGCAGCTTATACCGAACCTCGGGGAAGAGAATACTTCCCTGGCCCTCTAGCTGGATCTCCCGGTGGTGCCGATGTATCAAGACGAAAGGAGGCTGTACCGCTGTCGTAGCATAGTAATATATTCCTGCTGCTGAAACCACCCCCCTCGCTCCTTCTCACTTACTTCATATCTCCTCCACCTCCATTTTTTCTCCATCCTCCCCTTTACTTGTACCTCCACGCGCAAACCCATCATGTTCTGGGGAAAGGGAAAAGAAGAGCCACCCCCTGAGCCCCAAGAGCCCGTTAAACGGGCAAAGCTCAACCCTCATCTACAAAGAATCGTCGATCACGACGACCACTTCTACGACGATGTGTACAGTCCATAGTACGTCTCCATTGAATCCGCTGTCGCGTGCCGACCATCCCCATCCCATCCCCATACCCCGCCACCCCCACAGCTATACCCGCAAGCCAAGTTCCAGCTACAGCTGGCAGCTCGCTCAAGCTCGAATATACAGCCGGACGCGCTCCAAAATGCAAGTTCTCTAACAGAAATCCAGCTCCGTCGACTCAACCGACACCCCCTACCGCTACGCCGGTTACGCCACACGTGTGCGCACTCTCCTCCTCTCCGCCCATCGCTACGTCGCCTACACCTCCGACATAGGCGAGTCATTCCGCCCAATCGCCCATCCCATCCTCGTGCGATCCGCATACGCCATCTCCTGGACGTACCTACTCGGCGATGTCGGGCACGAAGGGTACAAGGCGTACCTACGCAACCGGCGGGTCCTGGCACCACCCTGCGAGGCATACAAGGATTCGTCAGACCTAACACATCAGGAAGTAGTCCTGGGCATGGCGACGGGAAATGTCGCGGGACCGTTGAACGACTCCCCTTCGTCATCAGGTTCATCACGCCTTAGCAGACAAGAGGCGGGGGGTGGTGATACGCTCACGCCCTGGCCGACAGCGCGAGTCCCGCTGATTGAAGATTACCGGGTAGTTATGGCGCAACGCGCATTGTTCCAGGGTCTCGCAAGTATGGGACTTCCGGCTTTGACGATCCATACTGTGGTGAGGTATTCTGGGCGGGCGTTGAAAGGCGCAAAGAGTACATTTATGAGGACGTGGGCTCCTATCGGGGTATTTTTCCCCTTTTCTTCTTCCAATAAAACCCTCATTATACCTCTGAGAGTATACAATTTACTAACTGGTACCCAGCTCGGTCTCTCCGTCGTTCCGTTCTTGCCTTACATCTTCGACCACCCTGTCGAGAATGCAATTGACTGGGTGTTCCGCAATGGACTACGTATTTACGGAGGTGAAGGCGCCATCCGAGAGTTACCACGGCATTCAGAAGTTTCAAGGACAGGGAAGGATCAAGATCACGAGGACCCTACATCTCTAGACCATTTCCATATCAAGGTGCAAAAGGGGGAGGCTCCAGCCAACGGGAACGTACGCTGGGAAGACTATAAAGAGGATCTGCTGCGCGCGAAAGAGCAGAGGAAGCGCGAGCGCGAGGAGCGCGGAGAGTCTGGGATTCTGGCAATGTTGGGGTTCGGGTCAAAGCAGAAAGAGAACAAGAACAAAACTGAGTGAGCACTTTGCCAGATGGGGTTCGAGGATGCAGGAACGGAAGGCTATTTTAAAGCTGTTGGCGGCGCATTATCTCGACTCGGCTGTATGTTTTACATGTCCTACGCAGTCTCTACTCGACTCTCTTTTTCTCATCGTTGCCCAAGTGTACTCTACGATTCTTATTTCTTCAAGACCTAACATGGCATATAATAACCCGCATCGGCAGGGCTTTACTTGACTGGGTGCCTTTATCAAACAAGGAGTTATCATATCCATAAGAACAACTATTAACATCTAAATTCATGCCAAACATGGCTCGTCTCTTCTCTCTACTGTCACTTCACTATACAGCTGTACAAACAAGAAAGGATAAAGGATAGAGTCGGATCAAGGTAGAATGGAATGATATCCAAAAAGAGTTAAAAGTGACGAGAGAACGGTTGTGGTGTAGTCAGGTCTCTGCGCTGTCACAGAAGAGGATTCAAGAAGAGAAGATAGAAGAGGGGGAAAAAATCAGAAACAATATGGGGAATAGGTGAAAAAAAGAAGAAAAGTATGTAGAAAAGAAGAGAAAAGGAGGCGTGACGACGCCGTCGTATAGAAGATACAGGTAGAAGCCAATAATATACCAACAAGCATCCCACGGACAAGGGAAAGCGGTGCAGAGACCTTTGTTTCTCCCATCCACTCTTCCTGGGCTATACAGCCTAGTCTGCCTTGACCCAAGACCATGTGATTATTTATTTATTTTTCTTTGTACATCGTTTCGATGGGCTTAGTTCCATCCCAACGAGTTTTCGGCCATAACAGGAGCGCTGATCATTTGCGTGCGTTGGGTGCCGCGGCTGTTTTGACTGCCGCGAGACACGCGGCCACCGCCGGTGAACAAAGATCCACCACCCTCGCTCATCTGATCGACTGTTGAGCTGGTGCGACGGTGAAGTTGACGCTTCTTGCGGTACCGGCGGGCGACCCAGAACATTCCGGCACCATATGCGGCAGCACCAGCCACGACACCAACGCCAATACCGACAGAGCTTGGCTTGGCTTTGCCACTGCTGCTAGCTCCAGCGGTCGAATCATCGTAGCCGCCGTTATTTGAGCCATTGTCGTCGTCATTGTTGCTGCCAGAATTACCGCCGCTGCCATTGGACGAGGAGCTTCCGGTGCCATCATAGTCGCCAACAATAAGTGGGATGGAGGGATCGATCATAGACACCAATGTCTCAACAGATTCACTAGGCTGGTTGTAGAGTCTGGAGTTGGGGTTGTGCAGCAGCTTCTTCAGGTTTTCCACGTCGCGTGTCGGAACGTACGCTTGAGCAACAGTTGCAATGTATCCAGTAACTGCTTCGTTGTCATACTGAGAGATACCGAACATCGGAATGTCGTCGGTAGACCCCTCGAGGGCGTAAGCCAGGCCTTGCGGAACGTAAAGGAAAATCTGAGACACAGACAACGGGTTGGTTGCAACGAATGAATAGCGAAGCTCCTTGGTGAAGCCCACTTGGATCAAAGTGGAGTCTTCAGGGGGGCTTGGAGGGCCTTGAGCTGGGGCGATGGATCCAGGAAGCTGGGGAGCGGAAGTGCTAGTCGTCGTTTCGGTTGCTGTCTCCTGCTCAGTCTGACTAGGTTCGATGATAATGCTGGTCGGCACCCAGTCGGTTGGTTCCGAAGTGGCCTGGTCGGTGGTTGACGGAGTCTGCGTGCTTGTGGGCTGTTCCGTGATTGTGGGCTTCTCCGTGCTGGTAATTGGAGTAGGTGTGGACGCGGGAACAGTGGTAGAGGTAGGCTGATGAGAAACAGTGGAGCTCGAAGTGATCAAACCTCCTTCCGAGGAAGAAGTAGGGATACCTGAGTTGCTAGAACTAGACGTATGTGCTGGCGGGATGACTGGGACCGAAGTTGTCGAGCTTCCAGATGAGGGGAAAAGAGCGCTCGTCACATCAGAAGGCAAAAGGCCAGAAGTAGGCACGATGTCAATTGAGCTTGAAGATGACTGTGTCGACTCGGGGACGCTGATTGGGATTGTCGGCAGATCGAGCAAATTGGTCGAAGTGCTTGAAGATGTGGGCACAGCGCCAGTGGAAGTAGAAGACTCGCCGGGGAAAAGATTAGGAAGCGAAAGGCCAAAAGTGCTGGTGGGTGTCGGACCCGGGGTGTTTGACGTCGAAGACGAGGTGCCATCAAGACCGCCCAACAAGTTGACCGAAGTACCGGTTGTAGTAGATGTCGCACCACTGGTTGTGCTCGTAGTAGATGGCGAAGAATCGCCACCCAGGTTTAAATCAAGACCAAGTAGGGGTTCAGACGAAGTAGAAGTAGCGGTAGGCGACGTCTGAGTGGTGGTTCCAGTGCTCTTTTCAGTGCCAGTCGTAGATGAAGAAGACGAAGTCGAAGAATCACCCCCCAAGGTCAAACCAAGATCAAGCAAGTCCTCGGACGTGCTAGTCGGCTTAGACGCGGTGTCAGTAGTAGTTCCCGTGCTGGTCGAGGTCGAGGTCGAGGAGGAAGACGAGGAATCGTTGTCAGGATTCAAAATTGAACCAAGTCCACCAAGCAAACCATCTGACGAGGTGGTGGTCGACGCAGATGTAGCGGTGTCGGTGGTGTCAGTAGACTTCGTGTCGACCGCGTCATTAGCAGGTTGTGAGCTACCTGTCTTAGTTGTGCTCGAGCTGTCTGACTCGGTAGTTGAACCGGCAAGGCCATCCCATAAATCGTCCAGTGGGCCTTTATCTGTTGTCGTCGACGAGGAGCTGCTGCTGCTAGTCTCAGTAGGTTTGGAGTCCGCAGTAGTTGTAGCTGTAACAGCTGCTACTGTAGCCTCCGAGGTAGTGGTAGAAGCAGCGCCTGTCGCAACGCCGGTACTGGCAGTGCCAGTAATAGTGTGCGTCTTGCCATTATCGTCGACTGAGACAGTAATCGGCACAACAACAACATCTGGTTGCTCGAGTTCCTTAGCTGAGGTGGTGGTGGAGGTGGTGGTGGTACTTTCAGGCTCTTGTTCTTGATCATTGTTAAAGATTGAACCTAACCAATTCTTTGGGTTCGAGTCTTGGCCACCTAGTAAAGAGCCGAATTGGCGTTTGAGCTGCTTGTGATCGTAGCGAGCATTAGGTTGAGTAGCGGCAACCAACTCCAGCCCACCGAGCGACAGAACAGCCGCAAGAAGAGCGGTTTGGGAGACCATGGTGATTTTGCTAACGCAAGACGGTCAGGAAGACGCGGGGAATGGCAGAGACGATGGCAGCTGTATAAAAGAGAGGACTGAGCAAGGGCTCAGGAGTTCGGGCCGAAACCCAAGGATGCAGGACGAGTTCGAGCGCCGATACTGGATGCGATCGTCCAACGTCTGAGGCTGGCGGCTGGCGGCTGGCGGCGATTGTCTTGTTTCCTCCTTTTCTTTTGTCCGCAAGGGGCAACGAGGCTGGAGGCGATACGCGTGGGGGAAACGATGGATATTCCTCGAGTGGGTAAACAAATCCAGTTGAAAGAGCGGCAGGGGATGGGTTGACAGGCGAGTTAACCAACAAAAACCCCTTTAATTAATTTTGAGCGATAAAGTAAGCTGATAAACGAGTGTGAATGCTGTAAGGAGCGAGCGGCGGTATCTAGAACAGGCGACTGTCAAAAAAAAAAAAGGATGGCGGAGGTGGTGGTGGTTGTTATGGTACCTGTTTCAAATGAGGGCGCGACCGTGGGATAGGGGGCGCAAGGAGAAATAGCAGGCGATGAATTGTCAGTCCCAACGGTTCATTGACGTAGAAGAAAGAAAGAAAACCAAGCACTGGCAACGTCAACGACAGCACCAACGATGGCGAAGCATAGGGAGTAGGTGAAGAAGAGAGAGGATAAGGGAGAGGAGTCAAGTTGAGAAGAACAACAGCAGGAGAGAAAGGAGAAGAGGAGACTGGGGAGAGGGGGGAGCCCGTGGCAGTGGAGGGTCGTGGCAATAGCACAGCGTACTAGACACCACAAGTGGGTTACGCAGCAGACACTGGCGTATTATCATTTCTGTATCTTTGTTCTCGCTTCTAAGAATAACTCTTTTCTTCGCTGCTCTTCCAGACCGTCCTCTCCTTCCTCAATCTTGAGCTGAAAAAGACCTTGTTTCAGCCTGCTCTCTTTGCTTTCAGAGAATGTGCAAGATGACAACATCCTTTGGGTACGCTCATGCAGAGTCAACGTCAGAGACCATTACAGAGACGCTACAAATATGAGGCCAGGCTAGGGCCAATAGTACCGAGTCGAACCGTTTGGTAAGACAAAGACAACACGAGGGCCTTAGCTTCTTGGAGGCTTGGTGCGATTTTACGCCATGATGGCTAGCTCCAAGAGTTCTCTTCCATCTTGAAGAATTTGGATCGACGGGCGACCGAAAGGTAAACTGGTCGACTAGAATTCAGGATCCATCTCAGAAGACTTGAAGCGACTGAGTTGGCAGAAGATCGCTGCGTCTCAAGACGGATTGTCGAGCACAGCGCCAACGTCAGACAGAGGCTCAGAGGCGGAAGGCTGTGTGGCCTGTGAACAGATCAACAGTATCAGTTGAGCCTTGCGACTTGATGGTCGAGAATAAACGGCGAGGTTGAGCAGGAGATCTCGCCTCCACCAGCACAGTTCTGACTTCTGTGGTACTATCTACAAGGAGAGTGCCGGGCGACTTCGAGGAGTGGAGGCAACCAACACTTTCCAAATTGGCCTTGGATGACGGACCTTGCAGCGATGGTGCAAAAGACCGCAACCACGGCCAGTAAAATCGAGGCGCCGATCGGCATAATTGCAGGGCGCACATCGCAATGGCAAGGGCGGGTCTGCGCACAGCAAGCCCAACCTCATTTGGTCCAGGCCGAGACCGCCGGCGTGTCTTTGGCGGTCTTTAGTCTCTTTAGTCTCTTTAGTGCCGCAGGTTCCTGGATTGCGGTGGGGCCGCCCGGTGCGTGTCTGTAGCCCAAACTCTGTGCGTCCTTGCCTCCCACCACGCCAGTGCTGCCGATCACCACATCACCGAAGTCTGTTTTCCATCACAGCGCGAGCATTCTCAAGTGGGCTTCAAAAGAGGGCTGATTTGGAAGAAGACAAGAATCGAGATCTCGATCCTCAGCAAACAACCCAAACATTTCGATGCCCCTTTTCCCTGAAATTGCACAAACACCAAGCTTGTCTCACCAGTTATCCTCCAGGGCCTCCACGATGCCTAAACCATCTGCCGGAGCCCACTCGGTTATCACATCCCTTTCCCGCGCATGGTCCTCCGCTCGTGTGCTTTTCCCTGAACGCCAGTCCGGAGAAACGACGGGGAACCACCGGTAGTCGCCCAATTAGCCGGAAGTTGAAGAATCAGGAATAATACTACTGGATTCGAAGGAGTGGTGTCAAGAACGTCACCACGTGCATGGCTCATCAAGAATGCGTCTTTGATTCAGAGTACCCAGGGTCTCAAGCAGATCGGCCAAACCACATTCTTCGCACTGAGGCTGAAACAGTTTATTCTGCAAACATGATGTTATGGCATTCCTTGTAAAATGAATCTCTCTGGACCAAAGGGACGTGCGACATGTAGTCAGTCCCACTCCCACGGTGGGGAGCACATTTGCGACCTCGACGCTCTGTGATTCCGAGTCTCCGACCAGCATGAAGCTCCTTGATTTTCCTGGCCAGCCCTGTCACAGACTCACAGGATGAAGAATGAGGGTCTGGCGCGATCTCCTTACTTTTCCACGTCAATTCCCGGCAGAGTCCAGACTTGCTGATCGACGCCAGCGGCTAGTAAGCACCATGGGCATGAAGGCATGAAGTTGGCATGAACACAACGTTCGTCTCTTGGATGGTGTGACTGAGTCACCCGGTCCCAGGAATTCTCTGTCCCCTTGGGCTCTTCCCCTTCCCCTGGCCAGCTGTGAAGCTCATCAGCGAGACCATGGATGTTACCCGACGCTAAGCCTGTTCCTGACCACACGCCGCTCCCCACCGCCAATCAGCTCGCCGGTCGCCCAGGCCCAAGATTTGGCCCAGCAGCTCCCAAGGTTCATGCTGGACAGCAGCGGCATAAAAAAGAAAATACTGCGCTGCCCTTCATTTCTGGCTTCGTGAAAATCTCCGGCCAGCGCAGGAATTGGAATCTTGGACCCGCAACATGCACGAGACCGCGCCTATCAGTTCTCCTATCCCCAGCATCCCTCGCCTTGTTCTGATAGAACATTCTGGCTGCCCAACAGTAACACCTTGTCACCGACATACGCCACCGACAGCGTGCAGATCAGGCACCCAACAATCCTATGTCGGTATGAGTACGGGAATTTATCGACCGGTGGACACAATTATTCGAAGCCAATCCAATTCCAATATCAGGGTTCTACCACCAGATACTCAGCTTCAAAACTATACCACGCTGGCATCATCCAATCATTAACACAAATCATTAACATTTCATCGCTCTGGGACTTTCTCTTTCCAGTTTTGACTTTCCCTCATAGATTCCCATGCTCCTAGCTTTCTCTTACAGCTTCGCCTTGACCGGCCCCGTCACAACAGCCGAACACTCCATCTCAACATCCGAGCCCATCGGCAAAGTCTTGACAGCCACACACGTCCGGGCCTTCAGAACAAATTGTAGTACATTAGCCTCAGATCAAAAACCCGGCAAGCGATGGAGTGAGATGAGAAAAGGAGTTAGGGAAGACATACCGGCCTCGGGACCGGAAACCCCTCCATATAAGCATCATTCATATCCTTGAAATCCTTCATGTCAGCCAGAAATACGTTCACTTTGGCGACGTCAGCGAGGCTAGACCCGCTCGCTGTGAGGACGGCGCCGAGGTTTGCGATGATTTGGCGCTACCGTGGCTCCGTATTAGCATTTTTCCGATAAAGAAGTGGCAACGCTTTATTTGAAGTTATATAGAGAGACAGGAGGGGGGATTGGTAGCATACACTTCGATCTTTTACACTCCCTTCCACGATCTTCTCAGTCTTGGGGTCGACCCCGAGCTGACCAGAGCAGAAGACGATGTTCCCGACGACCGTGGCCTGGGAGAGAAATGGCGCGGGTGCCGGGGCGTCGGATGACCGGACGTGGATTTTAGACATTATGCTTATCTGTGTGTTTTGTATTCTTCTGGATTCTGATTGAGGTGGTGAGGTGTAGGTTAGGGAGTCGGATACCAGCGCTTTATGGAGGTTGAAGTTGGACCTCGGAGTTGGGGTTGGAGTCGGTCCCCGCTGCCCCACTGCGATAAGATAGGACCGCGATAGCAGAGGTCGAGAAATGTAGAAATGAAAGCTTGTTATCTGGTATTTCACTGTTGTTTCTATTCTGGCTCTTCTCTCGTTTGATAGACGTGTATGTATTTTGTTTTGAGGTTTGTTTTGTATATATGAATAAAGGTGGTGTCCCGCCTACATGATAACATTATATATATTTCGGTCACCATAATCTAACATATCATCTAGCAGTATTTAATTTCATCAATAGCAATTGAAATAATCTCCAGTTGGGAGAACTGCTTTTATACAGGCTCAGAGTCCAGTGAGCATCTAGCCCTAACATGAGTGGCTGAAAAAGATCGCAATGAATCAATACAGATATACCTCGCTATAGAACTCTTCAACAGTATCTAACAAATAACCAGCCTTGACTACCTTTATAATTTATAATAATATGAACTAACTAGCCAGTTAAACAGCCGTATTATTTGAGCTTAAAACATGCTCTTCAATCTGGTATTGTCAAGCTTTGAAACGATTCACAATGAAGGTATAATCTGCGCAAACAAGTTCACAGCCAACATCACCACAGTAACACTCCTCACAAGAAACTCCAGACTGAATTTTCAGTGAATTCCTGCCTCATTGACTTCTTCATCCTCCCTCCTCCACAAATTCCATGACCGGCACCCTGGTTGAGAAAGCGAGCTGCAAAGTCATCGATTTCGACCATGGACCGCCACACACCCCATGTTCTCTCCCCAGTTCCAGAAGAAGAGGTCAAAACCCAGGAGGATGTGAGAGATAACAAAGAGCAGGATGAGAGGAAGGATGGGAAAACCGCTGTATCCGAGACCGAATCAGACTCTGACGACGATGGCGCCCTCCCGCTCGAAATCGACGTCCACGGGCTCAAGGCAAGGGTATACCTCAACTGCGCAGACATCGATATCATTCCGGCCAGATACCTCGAGAAAGCAGATTGCTCTTGTATGTCCACTAATATTCCATCTAGCCTAACACTCCCCGCGACTGAATCGTCTAACAAAGTCTAGATCTCCTCAAACGAAACCCGTGGATCTTCCGCGCCGCAAAAGACGGCCGTGAGGTAGACATCAGAAGATGGTCAAAGGTCGACATCCGGTTCCGTGGCGTGTTCAAGACCCTGAAGAAGGTTCCACCCTTTAAGCATGGCCTATATGATAGCGATGGCACTGGTAGTTGGCGCAAGAGCTCAAGTACGGGTCCGTCGTCTTCATCTTCATCTACCTCGAAGAAGATCGATTTCGAAGAGGCGGTTAAGGCGCAAGGACAGGTTGTTTATGCTCTTCTTGACGAGATTTCGAATATGTTTAAGCTTCGTCGTGAGATGGACGATCATCGACAGTTCTTTTTTCTGAGGTGAGTTTTTGTTTAATCACTTGTGACGCAGGTATCGGTATATTTCTGATTCGAGATAGACCGAGACTGGTTTCTTGCAAGCCAGAGTACTGGACTGGGTACCGCGCGAAGCATCGGGATTCACCCTACACCGCGGGTTCGCTTTCGCTGGACTATGAACCCTACCGGGGTATGCCGCATGTCGTTGTACCTGTCGTGACGGTAAGTAGGCTTTTTCGTGTTATCCCACCGAGAGGATGAATACTCCCTGTGACTAACATTTCATCTCTCCTCTATAGACAGCCGACCGCAAACATTCCCTCAAGAAAGCCCTAGAAGGCGAATTCAAGCTCCTCCTTGCCCAATACTTGGCTAATATCCACTGTCTCTCGCCTCCCGGCGACAAACTCCCAGACCAAGAAGGCTTCCTCATCAGCCTCCACGGCTCCAAACTGCACATTCTCCGCGGTATCTTCCCAGGCCAAAAGACCTCGAGGGTCTGGTGCGGCCGACACAAACCCTCGGACATCGAGACAACCAGCACAAACGGCCACGTGCCGAGAATGAACATGAACGAGCGGTTCTATAGCAAGACGAATATCGAGCGGTTCATGGAGCAGGTAGAATGGGACCAGCTCTCGAACCCGGATAACGAGAGCGGACCGCGCTCGTTCCAGATCCTGGCGAGCCGCGAGTTTGACCTGTGGATGAAGTGGGAGTTTCTGGCTGCGCAGAAGATGCTATGTGGGATGCTGATGTACCTTATGAGCGGGCAGGCGAGGTGTGGGGTGCTCCAGGAAGTGTTTGGCAAGTACCCGTATGACGAGGGGTATGATCCTGATAGTGAGGATGAGAAGGAGATGGAGGAGAAAGAGGTGAAGATGAGAGAGTTTGAGGAAAAGAAGCGTGAGGAGGGTAAGGCTAAAGCCGTTGAGCGTGAGAATAGGAGGATTTCGATGAAGGATAAGATCGGGGGTCTTGCGGAGGGACTTTGCCAGCCATGGTGGGACTGGGTGTGGGATGACAAGAAGAACGAGAAGCGTGCAAAGAAGGCAGAGGATGAATTGATCGTTGGCGGACCTTGACGGGTTTACTGGGACATTGGATGCAGCGTTCTGAATGGGAGGGAATAGGATAATATTCCAAGTTGAGATTGTTTGCTCACTTCTACATAAGAGCGGAGAGGATAACCAACCCGCTAAAACATCCTGGAAGTTTTATTTAACGCTCCATATGGCGTCTTTCTGACTCAAATTCTGTGAACCCATCAATCCCCCATCCGTCCACTCCTCCAGTCCTGAAATACTCACTAACAACGCCTATCGCATAGCATGTACCCGCTGTGGCAACACCACTAACGAACATTCGCCGTAGTACTTTTCGAAACCTAGACTTCGGAGCGCTCTTCGAATGTGATTGCTCGGTAGATGATTGGTTATAAGACGAATTCCCGGTATAAAAGTCATCATGTGCTGGTTGGACCACAGCCGCTTCATCGGGGTGTTCCTCAGCGATGGTTTCTGGGACATCCTCCATTTGAGTATCGTTGACGGTTGAACTTTTTGTTTCAGGAGCCTTTCGAAATACAAGAATATCTCCTCCACCTGATACAATTTCGTATCCCTCCTTATGCATTTGATTAAGACATGGCAGGAACTTGGCGGGATTCGTCAAGCGCGTGAGCACTTCGGCCGGACGTAGATGCCCGCTTGATGCTTGGAGCGATGAGGTAGTTTCGGCTTCTGTCACTGAAAGTGAAGACGGATCATATGCAAATATGCGATATACTTCGGCATTTGAGGTATCACCCGTCGTTGGTGCCTCATGGTGCGAGGTGCTTATATCTGGGGCTTGTTCGTTTGATTTGTTTAAAAAGGTATTCATAGGCCACTCGCTAGGTGGCGCTGATGAGTCGGCATTTAGGTTTTCCACAGGCTTATTGTTGTTATCGACATCCACAGCATCGGCGGAAGTCTCGCCTAAATCTTTAGGTGCCTCGGTTTCGAGCTCCGATTCGATGCTTAATCTTCTCTGCTCATAGACAGCTCGGATATCATTGGCACGCAACTGATCAAGTCCCTCATCAATTGCTGTAGACATGGGTTTTTCGCTTTCACGTCTGGAAAGGAAACCCGCCCTATCGAGGCCTTCTTCCTTGTGGTGCTTCACTACTGGTTTTTCAGAAACAGTCTTTTCTGCGCCGAAAATTTGGCTTGGTTTAACGATGTTGTCATTCGATAGAGCGCCGTAGCTATCGTTATCTGGCGGCATTGGGTGCTCAGGTTTTTGATTTAGCTGAAACGGCTCGGCATCGGCAGCTCCTTGAGACTCTTCAAGGGGTTTAGGTATGCCATCCATGGTTTTATTAGTCGGGGCAAAATTGGAGGCTTGACTTTGAGGGGTAATAATGAATCCAGATGTACCCTCAGGCGCTGCTGAACTTTCAGGTATAGTGATGTCTCCCTTATTTGAGCTGCCGACAATATCTGATTTAGAGAAATCGTATGGCTTTGCTTCAGCATTCTTTAATGATGAGATGTCAAAGTCTTTGGAGGATCCATGTGCCGCAGCTTGCCCTTCTATAACGTAATCATCTTCAGGTCGTTTGGGAACCATACGACCGCTGACAGGGTCGAATTCAAACCTAGCATCCGTTGAGTCCGGCGAAGGTTGACTTTGTGCCCGTTCAGATTCAGTAACCCGCATGTCACCACCAGAGGCGCTCCGCGAATCCTCCTTGACTCTCCTCCCAATATTACTCCTCGTATCATTCTCCGGCTTATCAAGACCAAACAACGACCGCCACAACGAAGTAAACCCATTCTCAAACCTGACCCCGAAGTTTGAAGCAAACGGCTCCAGTCTTCGCCCAAACAAGACCGCGTATGGATCAGCCTCTATCTCCTTCCTAATCCGTTCCATCCGCTTCTGTGCCTGATGTTCCCAGGAGTCATGGTCATGCTCCTGTCTGCGCCTACCCTGGGTCTCAGGAAAGTTGGGTTTGAAGCTGTTCCAGCCCCAGTCCCATGTTGGATTCCGCCACGACTGATAGTGGTGATCTGGGTATATGGTCTGATGGTCCCGCAAGGGATGACGAGGTCTTCGTTGGCGTTGGTGCCTGCTGAGTATGTACTCTATGTGCCTCTTGTGTCGGTCGCGGTTATATTTTTCATGCGAGCATCCCCACAAGCAGCGAATTTGAGATGTACAGCCGTATGGAGCTTGAAAGGTTGGGGTTGGTAGCCTGCGTATGCTCCGAATCGACACCGTGCTAACGTGAGCCATGGCTGTGGCGATATCAACGATAATAGCGACCGATGGCGGACGGCGACCAGCCGTTTAGGTCACATCGAAGACAGTCGGCGGTGAACAAGAGCCCTACTTGGTAAAGTAGAAGGAAATAGTCTGAAGAGTATAAATGATCGATGCTTGGAGGTGCGGTGAGCTCCAGAGCTCCAAGTTGGCATGCGGAGTTCCTTATCAGTGCGGGGTCAGCTGCCACCTACCGTAATGACGTGCCTGAGTCATCCACTGCATCGACGCATTCGGACTTCTACACAGTATGTAGGATGATCTCTCATGATTCTATACTATATAGGCATTACTCGTATCAAATCTATGCTCATTAGATCTCCAAAGTTGAGATAGCCAAGCCATTAGGTTTAGCGGGCGTCGGATCGAATGTTATAAAGTTCGTCCAAAACTTCAACCCCTCAATGCCCTCTTCTCTGCAGAAAATACCCTTGTCCTCTGCCATCTCCAATTCTTCTGCTGCCACTCCCACGCTCCATCTGAAACGTTGGGCTGCCTCCTGAGCTGTTACCGGTTGTCCAAATGAGCGCCAGTCCCAGGGAACAGGCTCAGGAGGTGGAACCTGTCGGAGATCGGCCATCCAGTCCTGGAGCTGTCGAAGGGTCTTTTCATCGCTCCAGTCGTACCTTTGGACTACTAGGAGACCACTTTTAAACCGTCTAAGTCGAACAGGCAGCTTGAGCTTCTCCCAGAGCTCAGCCGCTCTTTGAAAGTCCGAAGGACTTACCAACTCAACCCCGTTTCGGGAGCGATTGAACACCGCCCAAAGGTCAATAAGACTCATAATTCCACCTTCTTTCTGGAGGACGCCCTTCCGGTCATCAGTGAGATACTCGGCTAAGTTTCGCGATAGCTCAGATAGATATAGGTTGCTGGCGCTGGATCCGAGCATATCTTTCGTCGTAACCATCCCAAGAGCGGCAGCAGATTCAGAGAGAACTGCGCTAGTTTCCGCCGAAGTCTCATCGTTAGCTATGCCTGATTCTCTCGCCAGTGTTTCGGCCAATGCAACAATTTGCTTCGCAGACGACATAAGCGCCTCCAAATCTTCGAACGCATTTCCAATCATAAGCTCGTTGTTTTTGCGAGCTTCAAGCCCTCGTCTTTCCAAACCGGCGATTCCAACACCAGGCGATCGAGTCTGAGCGGGCGCGGTTAGACCAGTAGATACACCTGTCGGATCTGGCGACAATGTTGGCTTTGACTGTGATGGTTGCTGCGGGGCGGGGGGTGCGTTGTAAAGCAGCCATTTCCGCTGGACCAGCGCTCCCTTGAGTCTCTCAAGGAAGATTTTCTCGCCGCCTCCTCGAAAGGAAAGCTTTATATGATCGCTGACATCAGTATTCCGAATATTCCCCTCCTCGAAGAAAGGTGCCGGAGATTCCGACCTGTCCTGGTTATCGGGGCCCCGCAACGCGTTGGCAGTCGATAAAGAGGCACCGCAAATCTCACACTCAAGAAGAGAAGGGTGGTTTAGAAATGTACAGCGCGGGCACATCACCGAGCCACTGCCATTCGATGTACTTGTAGGCCCAATCCCCGCCGGTGGCGTTCCTCGCCCGACCTGAGACGTTGAGGGTGTTATAGCTGGGCTTTCCCGGCTTGTTGCCGCGGCAATTGCAGCCTTCAAAATTGTCGTAAATGGAGGCTTTATTCCACAGGCGAGACAAGGAGGTATTGGTGTAGAGTTAGTCGCCGTAGAGGGGTCGAAATTCGACGGTACTGGGTTGGAAAACGAGCATATTGGACAAACCCATGTCGCATTCACAGGCTTCGGTGGAGGAGGTGTATAGCTAGGTGCCGATGTCTGAGGGAAGGGTGACTGCGTGCCGGCTAATTGTGTCCTCAAAGGTAGCGACCGCGATGGGCTTGCACCCGAGCCTCGAGGTCCGTCTATGTTCTTCGGAGGTTTGGGGTATATGATAACCTTCGCTGACGATTTCCAAAAACCCGCCTGTATAAATGAGCAACAAGCCGTGAGATCAAAACAGGTGGCGCTTTACTTGATATTCCGCTCTGTCGATTTCCTTCAGGTCAATGGCGACACAGTATTTCCGTGGTTCGTCGACGGCGACGTAGCAAACTCGGTGTGACGTGAGGTACGCATGGCCATTTTGATAATTGGCGACCTTGTATTTGCTATCGATTCAAGAAATTGGGAGTTAGCCAACATGGCCTGAGTAACTCATACCAGAGAAAAAGCAAAACAATCGCAGCAGCAGCAGCAGCAGAAGTCGTATCCCACTTACCCTTCGTACAACCCCACCGCATCCTGGACAAAGAGCAGAGTCTCATCGGGCAATAGTAAAGGACGGAGCGCGGTGGTCAGATCCAGAGCCTTGAAAAACATCTAGAAAACTCAACCGGCATTTCTGCGCCTCTTGAAATCCGAAAGAAGACTCCAGGGCGAGAATGGAGGAGATGTTGAAGTGCACCATCGCCGCCGTGACCCTCCTTGGCTGACATAATGTTGATCGGCCCATTTCCTGATTAGGACTAGTTTTCTTTGTATATAGATGCCTCCATTGCCCTGAGCTTTAAGTCTGCTTACAATGCCCGCTACGAAAATGCTACATACATACTGTTCAGTTATAGCTTCGCCATTTGCTCCTCCAATGCAGTCGAAATTAAGCTAGCAGCTGCCAGCGTATCCTCATCTTTGAAGTGCCTTCCGACCTGTTGGATGAAGTGACCCGGTTAGCTTGATGGTTTGCCAGTTGTCACGATAGGTAAAGGATACAAAAGAATATGTTGCCTGAGGGCAGAGATCAATACTTACCAGCTGTAGTCCAATCGGTGCGCCGGTGTACCTTTCAGGTGCATACTTTTTCCATTCTCTCTCGTCCACTACAGTCCTTGGTTGGTAAGACTTGTCTACAGCGTCCAGCTGCGGATCTACATTCAACCCACTGGGAAATACGACAGCAGGCTGATCCAGGATGTTCCAAATTGCAGTGTAGTTCCAGTAGTGGGATTCACCCAGAACCGGCGCAACACCAACATATGCGGGGCAAAGAATGAAATCCACTCCTCGAGATTTCATAAGCGCATGATACTCGTCTCGATAGATGTCCCGTTGGTGGTTCAGCTCCCAGCCCTCGCCCACGGCCAATGGTGCGGGACGGCTATATTGAAAGGCCCACTCGGTGAGAGGGAGGATCGGTTCACCTGTTTGCGCAATGAGCGCACGCTGGCTGGCGGCTGCATCTGGGAAGTAGAGAGAAGACTTTTGGTTTGTTAGCAAACGTCTGCAAGGCATATTATGCGGATGTTTTATAATATTTGAGATGGATTGCATACGATAATATCCCAGCCGTGGCCATGTTTGTAGGGCTCCCAGTCAACTACTTTAATGCCGATACCCTGCAGCTTCTTCTGGGCATGCTTCAGAGCTCTGAGCACCGGGGGATGAGGACGAATACAGCTGGTATCGTTAAGCATGAAAAAAAAATAAAAAAAATATGGAGTAGACAGCACGTACCCATCGTCCCACATAATAGCCACTGTCATATTCTTCGTTGGTCTGGCATCCTTCCAAGGTACTGGCACCAACGATGTTTCTATATCCCATGGCTCCTGATTAAGGACTGCACGTTGAAACAAGTTCAAATCTTCGATAGATTGGCTAGAAAGTGGACCAACCACACCGAGGATTGATTCCTGGCCCGGCTCAGGGGATTTGAGCCCACTGGTCGGGTTTCTTCGTGCGGTTGGACGAAAGCCATAGCCGTTGCAGAACGCTGCAGGGCATCTGATTGAGCCACCGATATCAGTTCCGATGCCTAGCGGAGCACATCTAAAGCCCATAGATGCACCCTCCCCTAGGTCATACTCGAGTTAGCTACCAGTATTATAAAAGTGATAACCCCACTGATGGAACCATGGGCTGACTGACCTCCTGAAGATCCGCCTGGGGTAAGCAAGCGGTTGTACGGGTTCAAGGTTGTCCCAGTGAGGTTATTACTGCAGCATAGGTGCTTGTGGAGTGAGAATTGACCCTGCCTGCAATGAAAGATAGGAAAGAAATTACCATGAGAGACTGAGGCTGATTCGTTCGCACATGGAAGACTGCTCCAGCCTTCTCAAGGCATTGCAGGAGAAGCGCGTCTTCCATCGCAATGTCGTCAACCCTTCGTCTGAATTAGCTAGGTATCATCAACAAATATAAAGGACAACAGTACCAGGCAGCGTAACCTCCATTTAAGGTCAAGTCTTTAATTCCGATATGCTCCTTGACACTAACAGGAACACCATGCTATTGACACTCAGTATTTGGATAGTCCATGAGGTGAAGGGAGTCGCCATAGATACCAAAGGCCCAACTAGCTTTCCAGTCTCTTTATAGTACCTATCTAGCACTTTGGCTCGCGAAATGGCTTTCTCGGCCATAAACTCTGTAGCAAAGTTGAGCTAGGAGAGGTTAACAGCCAAATTCGGTATTGTTCGCAGCTCGACATACCAGCTGATGCCCCACAACAGACCTCTTCAAGAAGGCCACAACCACTTCTTCGGCACTGATTTGACCTTCGCCCATCCGTTCCACAAGAGTCGTGGCGGACATCTCCGTTATAGCGAGTTCCTTGTCCGTAAGGATCCCGCTTGTACGCGGGAAATCCACCACATTGAGCTGAGTTGCAGGAGGCAGCTGGTTAGCCGGCACCATCCATTGTTTCGGAATGGACTGTTGGAGAATGTCGCGAGCTTTGCGAGCATGTGTTTCCCAAGCAGATGCCATGGTTCTGGGGGAGTGAGTGTGTAAAATCCCGGTGGGTTGCGTACAAAGAGAAGCGGGTGTCACGGACTGGACGCCTCGGTAATTATATTCCTTTTTGGCAACACCATAAAGTGCTACTGTTTTATCTGATATGTGTCATGGCGGAAATGCACGGCGCTGATCATTGAGATGGACCTATGATCTCATGCAGCAGAGGACCCAGATGTCTCGTCTCGGCGTTGATGGCCAGTAGAGACTCTGGTTCTACCCCGCGTTTACCAGTGGGTATCAATCCAATAGCCCATACTCATAGATATCAATTCCAAGCTTACCGAGTATCCGCTTCGGAATGAGGGAATGGGTGGGGTGTGTGCTTATCAGTTGGAGATTCGGAGTATGTCGCTGCATGAACGCGTTTAGTTTCCTCTTCGAAGAGAATGCTGTGTGGTTTACTGCGTTCTGTGCAAAACTACAGGTGAGATCATTCAAAACAACAGCAAAGTACCAGCGTTGGATTCTTTTCTAATAATGTATGGGCCGTAACACAAGAGTGCAGCCTTGGAGTAAGTATATCTAGATTCATCGTGGGTCCGCTCGGAACCATTCCGCAAGCCAAGTACTGCAAGGTCAGAGCACCTGCAATAGGCCTGACCATCAGCCAGATTGGCGACGATGAAAAGATGCATAGAGTGGAGAACATCTAGAGGTAGAAGGGAAATGCAGAGATAGAAGAGGAGGACGGAAAAGAAGGAAAATGACACGACGGCCCGCAACTTCCTCCCGCTTCCAGAATAATTTCCATTCCTCCGTCCACCCACATCCCTCAGAAAGTTCCCCCATCTATTCACAGCATGCCAGATCTTTGCACAAAGGGCCGCATTTGGACTGGCATTCGTCGGCGTATTTTGGAGGCGAGTCCGGTTCATTTATCCCCTCCTGATCGTACGTCAGTCCCTCGGTGTTTATGGGAGTCGCAGCCTCGGGCTGAACAGTTACAGAATGAATTCCGTAGGCGTGGAAGCATTGCTTTATAATGCTAGTGAGGCTTGAAAATTCAGACACTGAGTGGTCTGATATAGCAACATGCACTGATGCGAGAATCTTATGCTGACTGAGACGCCAGATATGAAGCTCATGGACAGCAACGATGCCAGGAATCTAAGAGATGGGTTTAAGATTAAGACCGTGCAGAATCGTATGAGGTGCCTTACTTTTTCAAGGTCGTGTTTCACGTCTGCGTGGTCAAGTCCATTCGGTGCGCTTTCGAGCAATATCAGACCGGATTGTCGCACTAGCACCATCAGTTCTACAAGCCCGCGCCATTGAATATAAACGGCTTACCGAGTGGGATAGAAGATAGCATGATCATAGCAGCAATTCCCAGGCTGGTGGCAGGATCAGCGTAGAATCTTGCCTCATATTGAGTCAGCCATATAACCAATGCTGCAATCATTACTCCTAGGTTGTTTGCTGCATCACCAAGAACATGGAGTAAAACACCCATCATTCCCAGGTCGTGTCCATCATGTACGGGTGCTTCTTTATGCGTCAAATGCCGGTGACCAAGATGCTATAGCGAATTTCAGCCAAGGACCTGTTTAAAAACCTTTGAACAGACTCGAACCTTGGTTTCATTGTCAATTTCATGCTGTTTCTCAAGATCAACTTGTTCTTGGGACTTTACTCCCAATTCTGAGTCATGGTGGTGATCACGGTGATTATGATTATGATCATGTTCATGTCCGCCGTGGTGGTGATGCTCTGGATATTGGTCAAAAAACATGAGCATCTGGAGTGGCAAGGCAAGTTACCATGAAGGAAAGTGGCACAGATTATATTCAACCCCAAGCCAATTGACCCAATGATAAACATGAGTTTGGGATTTTCAACATCTGACGAGTATGAGTAAGTAAACCCGTGCCAGACTTGGCTAACGCACGATGCATTGTGACGAAACGCTCAATTGATTGGAGGAAGATGCTGATTCCCAGTGCAAACAACAGACTCCCATTAAAGAAAGCTCCCAGGACTTGCGCTCGTTGCCATCCAAACGAAAGCTCCTGAGGCGAACTACTGGATTCTGAGACCTGGCGGCCGGTGCTTAGTTGAAGCCGACCATTTTTAAGTGACAACCAACCTTTATTGCGGTAAAAGCGGCAATAAACCCAACGAGATCATTTAACTGATGGTGTTAGCTTGATGCAATCTCTGCCATTTGGTACTCACGCACATAGTGGAAGGCGTCTGCCACCAATGCCAGAGAATGGGTGTAAAAGCCAACTATTGCAGATTCAGCGAGATTCTAGGGATGTAAAATCCACCTTTTACAGGAGAATAAGAATACCAACCTGCAATTTCTGTAAAAAAGAAGGCGGCAGATATTGTGATGGCCGCCGCTAGCCGGTGAGACCGCGATATCTGGAGCTTCATTGCCCTGAATTGTGCGGAAGAGTTATGAAGCAAACAGCACGGTCTGGGTGACCGAACCCATTTTGACCCAGAAAAGAGCCGTATTTGCCTTTCCAGGCTGCCTGTGGGCTGCTGTGTAACAGGGAATGCAGGAATGGAAGTCGAATATTAGGTATTTCAAAGGGATGTCGGAATCCGCATCATACATACGAACAGGGTCAGTTCTCTAATCAAGATAATCAAAGCCCATCTCGCTGATTTGCAGGTCACAGTGCTCTCAGTTTTATTTCTCTGTCCGGTGCTTTTGCTCTTATACTGTCTGCAACAAGTACCCCATATCTGCAGTGCTGCGGATGCTTCTCTGCAAGATTGAACAAGGTATGCTCGTTCCCTGACAACCCCGTCCGTGAATAAATATATTGTGCAGAACTTCAATTCAGTCTTTCTGTTTGTTTTTGGAAATTTCCTACTGGTTGACTGGATTGGAGCTTATAGACCGGCCTATTTTCAAGATCGTATACCACTTACCTACTTGAGGCCCTTCCAGTGACCACCCACTTAACATGCCTGAGTGAACCTTACCAACATCGCACATTCCACTTCTCCCATTTCTTCCAGTGTACCTTCTATTACGTACCAACTTACCAAGAATTGCAAGGCGGATATACTTGGCATCGTTTTCTCGATACAGATCCTTAGAGACGGAACCGTGGCTGCCAAGGGCTAAAGGTGATGTTGTTTTGTATGCCAGACTTCTCGATAACCACAGAGAAAAGACATAAAAGTGGTATAGACGGTAGGTATGTATAATTCTATCGATGTAAATGTTATATACAAGCTAAACCAACCAAACCAAACATAAAAATATCTAAACAGACCATGCCATTCCATGCGGACAACCCCCAATCGAGGCACCTCACCTCGTATCTCACCTCGTTTCTATCATAAGCTTCCAAAAACAAAAGAAAAGAAATGCAGTTTCCGGGTAGAGAAAAAAAAAGACAGGATAAAGAGATTTACATGTTATCCTCACTCCACCGGCTCCTTGCCTTCAGATAAGCATCATGCTCTTGCTTCCCCTTCGCAGCATCCAATCCTACACCCAACAAACCCCTCTCAACCCACTCCTTGCTCCCCATTTCAGAAAGACGGGATAGAGCACGCGCGAAGGCAAAGCGTTCCTCGTCACCGCTGAAGATTGAGGATGTTTTGAGTGCTTTCATGGATAGGCCGAGGTCGTCCATCATCATGCGCATGGAGTCGGAGAGATCCGTGTGCTCGCCGCTGTCGTCGAGAGAGGTCTTGACTTCAGACTCGGAGATGAAGAGCGTTGTTAACGGGGTTTCTGTTGTAAGGACGAGTTTTGCCTGATTTAAAGATGTTAGCCTCGGGGAAACCTATATACATTGGGAAGTGAACGTACCCTGCTTTCGTAGACGGCGTCGATGAATGTGATAAACCGTCTAGCAAGATCACGCTGGTGCAGCGTCATGGACGGCACATCCGTGACGATGAATGCTTCGTAATTTCGGACCAGTTCGAGATAGTCTGCTGCACCTGTAGCAGATCCAATGAGCTGCTGGAAGCTGAACTTTGCAGCCTTGCCGCTGGCGAGAGGAACTTGGATCTTGCGGCCCCAGACTTCTTGCGTGGTCGGATGTGGAGGGTCGTTGATCGGGTCGCCGAGGAAGTCGAACCATTTCTGAGCATGCTGCTCGGCCTCTGGACCTAGAGGGTTGTGGTAGACACCAGATGGCGGACGGGGGATTTTTCGGTAGTCGGTGGGAGAGTTAAGGTTGATCACATTGAGGACAGTCGTTAGGAGGGTGATGCACGGGATGAAGGATTCACGTTGGATGCCGTTCAGGTAGAGGTCGTTTGGATGTCGGTTCGAGGTGGTAACGAGGACAACGCCGTGAGACATAAGCAATTCAAGGAGTCTGAGACAAGTGTGAGTAAACTGGAAAATTGAGGTGATAGAAACCGGACATACCTTCGTAGAATCATAGCATCAGCTACATCCGTACACTGGAACTCATCGAAGCATAGCACACTCGACTTTTCCGCAATATCAGCCGCAACCAGCGGCAAGGCATCAAAGTCATTACCAAACCGCATCTTCACCACATGCATCCGCTTATGTACATCCTGCATGAAGTTATGGAAATGAATCCGAGACTTCGACGAAATATTCGGTGGCAGCGTTTCGTAAAACAAATCCATGAGCATCGTCTTCCCACATCCAACATCCCCATACATATAAAGACCTTTAGGCAGATCCTCCGAAATCGACGTTTCCGGCTTCGCAGGCGCTTTTGAGAATAACGAGCCGAAAAACGACTTCTTCGGCGCTTGGTCCAACGACTCTATAGTTGGGCGCACGACCGCAGGAGCTTCATATGACCGGAGCCGTTCGTATAAATCTTGCAGCTGCTCGATTATCTCTACACGTTCCACAGTATTAGTACTGCCCCGACGCCCATTAAGTCGCATAGCTAGCCGCCCACTTACGTCTCTGATAGGGATCGTCTCGAAGCCTCCCCGCCTGGACCCTCGTATCATACTCTGCCAAGGGACCACCAGTCTCGCTAGCCGGAGCCTTCACAGCCGCATCATTTGTGAGAGTTGCTGCCCATCGTCTCACCCCCTGGTTCACCGAGTACGCACCCGCATTCCACCGGCTACATCTGCGCGGAATCCCTGGGTTTGTTCGGGAGCGGTAGGAAAGCCCACTGTGTAGACTTCTCCGATAATCCGTGATATAAGCTGGCTTCGTTGTACGCAGGGCCGCAGGGCGTACCGGTACTCGCCGTCTCAGAAGCGCGCTGGCGACATGGTCCGCGCAAAGCCTGGCGGAGGAGCCACTCATTGGCATCTAGATCGCAGTCGCAACAATGACCGAGGGTTGCGCTGTTATAAATTCATGCAGGTATATCGTCTATGGAGGTAGTGAGTAAAGCAAAGTCGGCTCGCGGGCGAGTTGCAGACTCTGTGAAGTTTTGCACTTGGTGTACTTTCTTTCTTTCCACCTGCCCGGCCGGATTTCCGTGATTGTCGGCGGAAGAGACGCGGGGGCGGAAGGGAGAGTGGTTAGCGCGGTTACTCTTCCACGGGCGGGTTATAGTAATGGTCAGGGATATATAGGCAATACGCAAGTGAATTAACAAAAAGTGCCCAATTGCAGTAAAAGAAAGACGTATTCAACGTCGGCGTTCTGGCAAATCTAGAGGCGAAAAAGAACCGCATCGTTGCCGAGGGAGGCGGTCATGTGACTCGGGAGACGGCCCCCAGTTTTAGCTCCGACTCGGACTCAGAAAATGGGCGTCGCCTCGTCCCATGGTTCCTGTTTCATGGACAGGCAATTTGGGTTGTTTACTTCTGTTAAGAAATGTCAAATATTGAAGTTAACTCTGTATATGCAGGCTAAATTTTATGTACACACGACAAACATGGGAAAAGGGTATGAGAGCAAAAAAAACAAGAACGGAAACCAATGTACATGATCGCATCAACATTTCAGACGTCTCAATCTTGACATCCTCAACTTCGTGAATTTAACAAACGCATTCGTGGGGCTGATGACCAAAGAACATCCCTGAACGCCGCGACATCCTGAATACCCAAACAAAAGAGAAATAGTCGGGCTGAAGTATGAGTAGGCACAAAAGAAATGACAGCGAGAGATGAAGCAACAAGGGCTGTAAGGGAGGGTAGACACAAAGATAAACAGAAAAGGATCTCTATCGTAAATAGGTTCTATGCAAGTCCGACATAAAGGGTGAGTTTAGAATTTCGTTGAATAGCGGTATCGAGATCGTTGTCGCTGACAAGGTCGACGTAGGTGCCAGAAGGCTCATCCTTGTATTGTACCACGATGTCTTCAGTGATCTTCAAGCGATCCTTGAGTTTTTCTTTGAGCTGCTGGGCATTGATATCACCCGGAACTCGAATGGCAATCAGGTCATCCTGGAAGAAGACCTTGACTTTCAGCGCTCCGCTGCCGGAAGTTGTGGACACTTGTGTGAGCGAGCTCTGCTGGCGGATCATTGGAGGTGGGTTTCCGTTGAGGTGGGAGTTAGACGGCTGGGATCGCTGGTGTGAGTGCGAGGCGGAGTGCGAGTGTGAGCTGCGTTCGGAAGGCCCGCCCGTTTGTGTTTGCGAAGACTGTCTAGATGCACTGGGGGAGATCTCATGGTCAGACTGTTGCGAGCCACCTGAGAACCTTGCATCTTCGCCAAAAGCACTAGGGTCGATCTCGAAGTCGCCCTGCCGAGGAGCGAACAGCTGACGAACAAGAGGGCATCGGGTGATGTGAGGAGGCATAGACAGAAGCTTCTTGATGTATTCATCCAGATTATGACGACGGCCATCGGAGATCGCATCGGTGACGTGGGCGACAGGACCAGGCATAAATGGCAAAGTTCGAGGTTTGCCGCGATTGCCCGCTTCCTCCTCGAACTGGGTCAATAGAGAGATTTGGAAATCATAAAAATCGTGATAGTATCGGGACAGTTCCCAGCAGCGACCATCTTCCATCTTAACTTCGATAATGTACCAATATTTATCGTTGTCGAAACAATAACGAGGGATTGACGCAGCAACAGGTGCGACGAGAGGTTGGATGAGACTCTGTGATGGTTGATGTTGATGGACGGTTGGTTGAGCGAGAGATGCCTTGCTGGCATTACGATTGTGAAACCCCTACACAATATCTGTTAGAACCTTGCGATGAGCGCGATAAAGAGCAATGGGGACTCACTTGGCCGTTCTGGCTCATGTGGCTCATATGGTCTGCACTCTGCCGCACTGACATTCTCTCCATGCCAGATTGAACGGATTGCATCGAGCCAGCCGCTTCGATCTTGCCTAGGGTGATGCTGCTGTTCTTGTACTCCGCAGTCATTTTCTTCCACTCCTCCACCTTGGGAACACCAGCGCGCCGGACGGCTTCAAGCGGGTCGGTGACTGCCTGCCCGCTCTGCATATCGCGAAGCTCAACGAAAGACACGGGGATAAGGCCCGGGCCACCGAGGCGACCGATGGGTTTTGCGACGAACCATTCGGGGTTTGACTGGGCGATGACGATGATTGCCTCTCCCGACCTGGCGTCCAGCTCATCTGGACGTTCTGCCTGGAAGTCGTACTGGACGATGCCATAGACCATCGCCCCTCCACCAGCTTTGCCCATCATTGATATCCTGGGAAATGCGGGGTGCGATTGATAAGATTTTGAGCTGCCTGAGCCGAATTCAGAGCCTGAAGAAGTAGCCCGGTCAGCGAAACCCGAATCGTGAGGTTCTTTCTTGTTCCCAAGGTCGACGGATCCGCTGCTGTCTCGTTGGGTTTTGCCGACGACTTCAAAGAAGGATACTGGGACCAACCCCCTGGCGGTAGGGATAAGGGGATTGCACGCCTCGTACCAATCCGAGTCGTCCTCCCTGCTAATAACGTGGAAGAAATCTCCCTTGCTGAAGGGCAATTCCTGATTGTTCCCTGGTTCGGGCTGGTAATCGTAGAGCGCCTTGATGACCTGTACGCGTTCGAACGAAGATTGATTAATATAAGCCGAGGAAAGGAGGGGGTCGGTAAACAATGGGATGGGCCAAAAGAGGGTGGGAATAAAGAGGGACGAGAAGCAAATATAGAGATATAGAAAAAGCGACAGAAGGGATGGAGAAGGGAAAGGAAAGGAAAAGGTTAAAGCGCACGCACCTTCTTTGGAGGCAGAATGGCGACGGCGGATTTGGGCGTAATGGACAGATGGTGGTGGTGGTGGGGTTTGGGATCCTTCTCCCCTTTCAGCGAGCGTCGGAGAGCCTAAAATTTGTGGTGTTAATCGCCTAATCAAAGCACAGGAAGAATCAAGGCGGTGATTCACTGCAATTTGTCGAATAATGTCGAACTCGACAATAATAACGACAATAAAAACATATCAATCGCAAAATGGACCTGGGTTAAACGTACCTTCATTATCTTCGGAGTTAGATTAGATGCACGCAGCAGTCGATTCGAGACTCAAGCAATTGCGACGATGGAATTCGCCAGGTTAGGGAATTGAGACTCGACAGGTCACCAACACCATTCAATTATACCCCCGATGTAAGCCACCGACAGATGATAAAGGAGAGACGAGCGCCAAAGGCGTCACAAGACGCAACAAAGAGAATGTAATCGTCAAAGAGACCGAATAAACCTGAAAGAGCGAGAGTGAGGGCTGAAAGAGCGTCTGGCTGGCTGGCTTGAGCGAGAGGAGGATGAAGGAGGATCGGGAGAGGGAGAGCGTCGATAACAGTGTAATAATAATAAGAAGATCCCTGTCGGTTCCCTTTTCAGAAACTCAGGCAAATCGCCGTCCGATAATTTTTGTGTTCCAGAATTGTTCGCTCTCGTGCGTTGAGTTACCACGGACGGAGATCAAACAGAACACTGGTCCGGAGGTCTCCCCCGCCTCTCTCGATTGAGCTCAAGTGTGGATGAACCAGAGAGCTGGGCGGGTCCTCTTTCCACAGAAAGATATCGAATGCGGGCAAAACTCCAGGAAGATCGGTGGCTGAGGAACCAGAGACTCAGAGAGGCACCAAAAGGGGTCGTGGGGTTGGGAGTCAAGATTGAAGTATTTGCTAGTCTGGCGCTTCAAAAAGGTGGCGGAGGTCCCAGTCGGCTGGGACAGGCTGATCTCGACGGACAGGCCAGCCAACAGGCAAGGAAGATGCGTCGAAAATGCAGGAGAAGCGCGTCCAGCTTACTGCGACCGGCTCCTTTCTCTTACCGGTAAGTCGAGTTGGGCCGCGGGGAACGAAGCAGCTCGAGTGTGGCGTTAGTTTGTATGGAGTCGGGCTGATGACGGTGGATTTGCGACTAGAATATACCGTAAGGACCTGTGAATTAGAGGCTGAACATGGCTGCTACTAAGGCTGATTGTAGCTGCATTTCCATCAGTAACGCCCTGCCATACGCCGCTGATTTAATGCCCCATCACATAACTATTCCTCGCCACTATTCTGCATCTGCCAAGCACTTTTTAGTCGTCCAAGTTACCCGCGGGTCATCTATATCAGGTAATCTTGCTAATTTGTCGCTCAAACCAGCCTCAGAACTCGTTTCTAACTAGTTATTATGGAGTCCAATCTTCAAGACAATCAAACACTGATCGTTTTTCAAATAAAAAGAATGCTTAATTAGACCCTACTGACCCCTTATTCCCAAGTGTGGTCAATGATTTCATCCTTCATGTTGTAGTTCGTTACTTCAAGGCGTCTGGTAAGAACAGCCCGCCTCCCATTAGGTAGGTAAGCAGTGAGTCAGCGAGGTGAAGTGAACGGAAATGCAATCCAATTGCTTGATATAGGTTGACCGTCTAGACATTCAACCTGTGATTACACCTAGATGATTTCCGGTATCCTGGTACTGCCGGTTTGCGCTACCTTCGGGCTACGTTGCCTTCGCCCATCAACTTTAGGAAGATAACTAGTTCATCTACCATCTTCGTCGCCATTCATAACAAAGCATATCGAGGAACGAGAGGGAATTCACAGGTCCTCGCTCTACATAGTCAATGAAGATATTAAAACATTCCCAGAAGAGCAGTGGACAGAGAATAGAATCCTAAATTATATGGCATTCCAGCGAATATACTACAGCCTACAGAGTACTATACAGCCAACTATGCCGCTAAGTTTAAAGCGAAGTATTATTCCACCGGCCCTGCTTCCCCGCTGCATCTCAGGCTTATCCACTCCACTCAAAAAGATGCTCTCTATGTATCAAGGAAGCTTATCCTCATCCCTGCCGTCTCTGTTTCTTCAGCCTTCTTGTGACTCAATGTTGGCCAAGACGGTTGGACAGCACTCCCCTTCGCTGGTTCCGACAGTCCAAAGACGAATTGCCACCAGATCTTAAGTTTGTACCTTGCCGCACCTTGAAAGAAAAAAAGAAAAAAGAGAAGGTCTCTTGCCATGGCAGTGGCAGTGGGCACGACAGAACCTCAAAGGCTCAACCAGCAGCTTTCAACCCAACCACACTCTCCAGATTCCATCCCTCCTTTCCACCTCCTTCCAGTAACCCCGATGAAAGCCCTTTATTCCCTTCCCGCCCCATTCTCAACCAAAGAAAGCACCCGCCAACAAAGGACCCTCCTCGCTTGGCTGGCGGCAATCGTCCGGTCCTGCCTCCCGCGCCTGCGTTGCGTCTGACGTCTCCCTCCCCTCCATCCACGGTTACCCCTCCCACCTGGTTCTTCGGTTCCATTCTTTCGTCCTTCTTCTGTCCCCCGCTTCCGCCTCTTCGATTGAACCGAAAATTCGGGCGATTCAACGGTCGTGAACTTTATCCCTAGCAGCTCGTTTCCGGGTTTGGTAAGTGGCTCCCTAACGGCTCCAAGTTAAGTTCCAGGTTGGCTGGGTGGTGCTACATATCCGGCGAAGTACGTACTTGGAGTATAGATACCCCATACTTACGAAGTGTAAATGGACGTGTCCTTTTTCCGACACCGGCGTTTCAAAGACTCGTCTGGACCCGCTATGTTCGAGAACGTGGCAGCGGGTCTGTCTTGTCCACTTCTGATCCACACAATATCTCGAGATACGTAACGGCTACTACTACCTGCTTTACTAGTACAATATGGGCAGGGTGAATACGACGCGTCCATGGCCTACACGTCGAATCGACGTGTGGGAGTTTGATGAGTTCAGTAGAGACGACTCGAAGGTTAAAATATTCCTTTTGTATTTTATTGGCTGTGTACAATCGGCCAAAATATGGTCCATCCATCCACTCCCAAACTCCCAACGTACCGCAGAATAAGGATGTAGAAGTTACGGATGCTTTTGCAACTGACGGGGTATACTATCTCCGGGGCCCAGCGAAACGTGGACACACCCAAGAATGAATGCAACAAACAGCGAGAAAATAAGCAAAGAAATGAAGAAATGAGGCCAAGGTAACTCAAAACAGCGAGGAAGGTGGGGAGAAGAATCGGTGCGTGCGGGAGGTGTTATCAAGGTGAATAGCGGGCGTAGTTAATGGAGAAAATCGAGAAATGGCACTTATATCTGACCCTTGATATCAATCACGCGATGGGCGCTGGCTTTGGCCGTTTCAAAATATTGGGCTGTTCTGACCCCTGTAAGCAGTCTGACGGCTCCGTCCTTTTCCAATAGCATGTCCTCCGCGCTATGGTCCAGGATGAAGCGCGCACTCTGCTCATCGGACTCGAAGCCTAGCTCTTCGGTGATGAAGCGGATTTTTACGTCTGGCTTGTATCTAGAGTCACGGTTAGCAAGGGTCCTAGGTAAGCAACAAGGAAAGAACCACTCACGCTTTACAAATGGCGGAAAGAGCAGATAGTCGCTCGCGATCAACAAACATATCCATCAGGTAAGCTCCCATATTCGGAGTGTCAAGATAAAGTTGGAAAAACCGGTGGTAATTTCCAAGGGCCAGCGCAGACCGCACATCCAATGCATGCTTGACAGCACCACTTTGCTTGTCTGCTGGGGTTAGATCGGCTAGGGCATCGTTCATGGCCGTCCAGTTCCGAGTGTGGATGAAGTAGAGAATGCGATATGCCTTAAATTCGGTCGGGTGACCTCCCGGTTGCTGTGTGTACAGAGCTCGCAGCTGTGTCTGACACTGATTATACTCACCAAGGTCTCCCTTCTCTAAAGCAATACGAGCGTGGATCTCATAGACACTGACGGTAAACTCGTTCCTGATATGCTGCACGGTCAAGTCCTGGCGTAACGATTTGAACTGGTCACAGATATAGGTATAGTTGTTGTCCTTTTTCCACTTCTTCTTTAGAAGATCCAGAGTCTTCACAAGCACAGAGAGGGGTCGGACAGTATCCGGATTCGGCGCCGAAGTCAAACGGAAATAACGCTTCTCCAGGTCCTGACATCTTCCAACCACGGGACCAGATGGGGCGGGCGTTGGAGAAGCGCCTCGTGACGACGGCGATGATCCATATCCTCCTCTGGGGTCCTCAAAACGTCTCTTCCGCATTTCCAGATTAGCTTTGGACTTACTACTTGAGTTTTGGAAATCTAGTCGTTGTCGTTTGTCTGTTGGGGAATAAGTGATTCGATCTTCAAAAGCATTTGATCTGTTAGTTTGCCTCCACGGTGGGTAGGCGCCTGAAACCGCTTGGTACTCAGCCGACTTCCTTTTCTTAGACATGTCGTCGGCACCAGGTGCATCGCGCTTGTATGTTGGGGCAGTAGCGTAGGGCGATCCCCATGTTGAGGCCTCGGGATTAGCCAATACCCTTGTTTTATCATTCTGCACCATGATCTGGGGCAACGGTAGGGTCTCCCAATCAATCTTGCCGAGCATGTCTGTCTCTGCTGCGTTCGTTATGACCGACTTCAACTTGGTCTCCATCTCCACCCTAGTGACCCCCGGGATTTGCTGATCGGGAGCGAAACTCCGTTGTACATACATGCGGACAGGATCCGGCCAATCTACTCGTTTGCGGTCGGCTGCGTCTGCTGCGGCTGTTGTTGGCTGAGATGAAACAGGGGTAGTGGAACTCGAGGCTGGTTTGGTGAGGCTACGGCGTGCTTGAACCGGTATATATGCCGGAGTAGCTTTTGAAGATGGTTAGCAAGATCCCATGATAAGCAGAGGAAGGAGGGGGGAAATACTCACCATGGTTTGGAAAGAGAGCAGTAGTGGTTGCTGACGCGCTGGCACGCCAGGGCGGTATGCCGGAGCTCATTTTGGCTTTGGACTAAGCAAAATACCAGAAATGAAGGTAAAATGAAAGAAAGAGACGGGAAAGGGTGGTGAGAAGAGAAAAAAGAGGGGCGTTGGTGAGACCAAGATGGCCTGAAAGCGTGGACTGGACAGGATGAACTACAGATGTCCGGCGAGAGAGATAGCCCAGGAATAGGATCTACACTCCAAAACGTATTGAAAGGTCTAAGAAGAGAGAATAGAAAGAGGTAGAAAGGCGGAATACAGACAGTGATGGTGAAACTGACGGTGAGTGTGAACTTTGAAGTGATCAATAGGATTCAAATTAGTGAACTGAGTGAGATCTCGCTTCCGGGCCGTCACTTTTGGTGGCGGAGTGATTTTCGTGCTGCATGAGTGGTTGCACTGGTTTGCCGTACTGGTAAATCACATGACTGGGTTCACGTGGTCTTGTCTTCACCAATCACATCCATACCATATACTACCTTACTTTGGACTCTGGAGAGTGTATGCCTTCAAAAGGAATGACAAAAGGGAGGGAAAATAAAAAAGGTGAGCAAAAAAAAAACATACAACAGCTGGGATTCGCATGTGGTCACCCACCATACTACTAACCAGCCGGCGTGTGGCTTAAGTACGGCTGAGCGGACGGGAAGCCCTGTTTTCCACACCCTGTGGTCGTATGTACCTGATACAGTTAAAGAAATGTTGATGTTCGCCCGTAGTGTGTCACATTCGGCTCATTATATGTACATAAAAATCATTTATTATCATCGCGGTCCCGTCCATCAGTAATCAGTCATATCATGACAATATTCCCATCTGACATAGAATAGCAAGAGGCATGGGGAATCAGGGGTCACATCACAAGGAAATACATAAAGGAAAACGGCAGAGGGGTAAGGAAGAATCACTTCTTCCAAAACATGGCTTTGTGCATCGCCCTCGAAAATGCCCATTTGGTTTCGTTGATCTTGTCAGTCACGTTCAAGCCTTTGCTTCCATAGGACACATTCGATTTTGTCCCACCACCGACTGAGCTTGTGGCCGCACTGGCATTGGCACTGGCGATGTTCCCGGCTTCAAACTTGGCCTTGCCCTCAACGATCTTCTGGACAAGATACAAGACAGCGTAGGTTGTTGATCCGATGGCACGAATAATAGCTAGGGCTGCGACAGCCCACAAGACGATAGCGAGGTAGACATTGGTACCACCCGAGCCGACACCGTAAACTTCGGACACAGCCATAGCGAGAACCACGTTGGCCACCATCCATACGGAAACCATGTACGTACGCACTGCGCGGTAGTAGTCTTCCTGCTGCTGACTCTCGGAAATCCCGGGGTCGGGGACTTCCAGGCGGTCTCGAAGATTGCGGAGCGCAGCATCGTAGCCGCTGTCAATGTCGAGTTGTTCCGAAGGCATCTCGACCTCCACGATAGAGCCATTAATGATACGGGCCGTACCCAGGTCGGTGTTGAGCGAGTTGTCTCCTTTGGTACCCCAGGTCACGTCGTGGGTGTTGCAGAACGCATAGCATTGCAGTGTGCAGATGTAGCTGGGCAACAGAGCGAAATACTGCGCCGATGAAGTGAACATATGCCATGGGTCAAGGTACATGAACGACGTGAAAAAGTAAAGTCCGACGGTGGAGAGTAGAGAAATAACGATGTTCACGAAAAGTGTGTCACTGACGGTAAGTGGCACATCATGTCCCGTTTTGGCCATGAGTTCAAGCACAACCAAGTAAAGTGTACAGAAAGCTGTGTAAATCATGACTACACTGTACACAATCATACTGGAAAGGTATAACTTTTTTGCTCTGCAAACTTGTTAGAATGTTCCGAGCCCGAGTATAAAAGGGCAGCTCACCCTTGAGGTCGATTGCCCATAGAGAAAATGAACTGGAGACACATAACCAAAATACAAGCATATCTGAGTACAACAAAGATATATTTGCCCATATTGTGGCCGAACGGGTCCATCTTCTTGTCCGTAAGGGAGCCTGCAATGAAGAAAAATGCAAGATAAAAGTTTGCCTATGATTGTCAGTTTGAACTCCTCATCTCAAAAGAAAGAGGGGCATCGTACTAGACCAAAGTAGGTGAAAATTAGTTGAAGTAACTGGTATGCTGATTCAATCTGAAGCAGGACCTTGCGTGCAATAGAATGATCGGTTTTCCACAACTGCTTAACGTTAACGATGGAGTAAACGGCCGCGAAGAAGGCACCGTTCAGCCATCGACGACGTTGGGAGATAAATTCGGGAATGGAATCTACGCTATCGTTAGCAAATTTCCATAGGATGCCTTGAGTCAGGTACATACCAGGAACGTCAGTCTCTCCAACAGCGCTCTTCACGAATCTCAGGACCCATCTCTCTTCCCGCTTAGCTACCAACTCCCAGCAGAGGATACGGTCTTCTGCCAAGTACATATTGGCTGTGAATACATCCGCATCTTTACCATGCAGTGTTTCTCCCTTGAAATACTGATTCAGAGGACCGTTGCCCTCAGCGTCGTTTTGCAAGGCGAAGAATCGGTATGCACTGAGCGCACCTGGCAGCACGGTAATATAACCAAACACGGACTCCAAGGGCTTGTCAAGAATGTTGGACATCTTGTACTCAAAATTTTGGCTTGCCACTAGGGGATTCAGGAGACCAAGCATATTTTTGCCCTTGCTTGCCTTGATTTCACCAGCTGCACCAGCCACATTGGAGTCTTGATCGAAGGCCTTCCACAAGTGGTACAGAGCCGTGGGTTCTGGCCTTGTACCAACATCGAGTAGAATGCAGATGTTAGGTTGCAGGGCGCGGCCGAAAGCGTTGAAGAACCAACGATGTGAGTTCAGCTTTTTCTGGTTATGTTCCTTCAAACAGAAAACCATCTGGACAGGTACGATTCCTTTCTCGGCTCCCTTGAATTTGAGGTCGGAATCGAGCGATACTTGGGTCGTGTATTCATAAACGTGGGCATTGACCTGTTTCTGGTTGACAATGTTCTTCGCAATGCCTTCTTGATAGACACCTAGGGCTGCTAGAGCATTCAGTGTCCGCGGATGCACCTTTTTCCGTCCGTCGGCAATAATACAGACCACAATCTTCTTCCACCCGTCTTTACCCCAAGTACGAGACTTGGACCGAGAACAGAAGTGGCTGATATTTCGCATGATACCATGCATGGTCCGAGTAAAATGAATTTCGTCCTCGTTGTACATGGTGACACAAATGAATAATTCGGTTTCGCGCATGGTCCTTCCAATCTGCTGGCGCAACGTATAACCTCTTTGTGTAAAATCGTCCGGGTCGCAGGTTACAGCAGTGTACCGCATGTGTGTAAATTCTCGGTCATCTCGGCGCGGCAAAAAGCTATGCAAGATCGTAGGAATCTTACACTCCAAGATCAGCTCACCGTTGATCAGCTGGACCTCTTTCTTCGACACCTGTGCGTCACGGACACCTCGACGGCCCTGTTTCTCTGGAGCCGGTCCGTAGTGCAGGTTGGGGTCAACCATGGAATTGGTTTCATCGTCGTCGTATTCTTCTAGATCAACCTTTTCGAGATCCCTCTCATCCGTTATGATGGTTGACCCGCTGGTGAATGATTGAACACTACCACGGCCTCCATGGCGAGAATTTATTGTCCGCCCTCCACCGCCGAATGGGTCGTCGTCTTCATCATCACCTATATCAATTTTTGTATCCCGCGCGCCTGCTCCTGGCTTTGAGAATAATGGAGCCGGTGGGAGGGGTCGCCTAGGACTCCCACCATATCTTGAACTAGGGGTTCCAGGCCGGGGGCTACCATTCAAGTCTGCGCGTTCGTATTGCGAGCCAGCCACAGATGGAGGTCTAGCCCAGTCTGGCCCACGGGTAGGGGACCAGGGTCGTGTAGGCGAGGCGGGGCGAGAGGAAAAGTGCATCTCGTCCGCAACCGATGCGGTGGGCGGAGGTATAGTGGGCGCATTTCGTAGGCTTGAAGCAGGGCGTGTGAGTGTTTCATCCCGGTCAAATTCATAGGAGTACCGATCCGCATATCTGCTTTCCGTCCTGCGGAAGTAGACGCGGTTAGTTTTTCGTATTCGTGGACAAGACATTTTTGCATCAAAATGTCTCTGAAGGAAAGGTCAAGAACGACGAGCAGAAAAATTCAATACATAACCCCACAGGGCAGATATGAGTGTTGACAGCCGGGACAAGGCATGGCAACCGGAACATAGAGCCAAAATACCGGATTGAATCATCGGCATGCCACGCTGGTCTGGGTGACGGTTTGACAGGGGCACTTGGGAAAACTCACTGATTATCATCACTAAACGGATCTCCATATCGATAAGCTGAAGCAGCCCCCAGATCTGCGCTCAACTCGGATTCAATCTGAGAATAACCAGTCGATTCGACCTGAGAACTGGTTGGGAGAAGTCGCATAGTCGGACCGCTGTTACGCATCGGAGATTCATCATTATCCGACAGGTAGGATCCTCCATAGCTATAAGCCGGAGGATCCTCGTCCTGACCGTAAGGTATACGAGGCTGGCTCATAATAATTGCTTCGTAGACGGACTAATTGGTCATGCTCTTTGATATTGAAAAAGACGTCCACTGCCGTTTCATCAGGTCAGAATTCCACTTGTGCATTCCTCGGGACATAGAAAGAATGTGACTTACAGTGGGGGGGAGCAGGACAACTCCCAGGAGCGGTTGGATGAATAGCGAGCTATCCGGGGTAATTGTCGAGAACCAAAGTTTAGAAGTACTGAACAGTGCAAATACTAGTCGTCACACCAAGTAAATTGACCTTAAACTGGACGAGGTGCGGCTTATAAACAAAGGCGACAATCAACGAGACCAGGTACCAGACCAACAGGCAAAGGGGAAAGTTTGAAGAACGCAAGGCACAGATGAGCTTTGCTCCGGTCTTTGATGTTTTCTTTCCTTGCTGACGGCGCTTCGAGCGATCGCACGCTCATCGCCATGGAGCTGCGTGGAGGCGCGGTCGCCAGGGCAACAGGAGTTTGAGGGAGCTGGGCGGGGCAACGCTTGGACTCTTCCGGTGCCTTGCATTTTCTTCATTTCGCCCCAGCTGTCTGGCGAGTGGTCGCTCGTGGTGTCTCGCAGCTCCTTTTTGCCAATCTCGATTTGCGCTCGTGATTGTGTGTCATGCGGTGTTCACGAAGAAGGGAGAGAGAGTCCTGAGGGGGCCTGGAGTGGAACTTCCGCCCGGGCCCGATCTCGTGTACCAGACCACTCTCCGATCAAACAGGGGGTATTACATTTGAGAGCGAAGATTATTGCATTCAAAAGCCTATCAACCTACAATAATATCATTACCTCCGAGCGAGCCATGGACGCCGTACGGTGTACGTCGGTACGGTGTACGTACTCTGTAGATCCGCGAGCTTTAAATGCCAGACCCATCATCCATGGACCTAGGGCGATCCTCCACAATGAACCACCGCAGACAATAACAGTAAATGGTATCCGATAAAGAACAACAGCATAACATCATCGTCAATCCGTATCCTAATTCTACCATCCTAGAAGTTTTTGACTTCTTTTCAATAGCCTCGCCATATCCATATCCGTCTCATCGAGCACCAGTCGTGCCGATCATTGCGATATTCACGAAGTCGCAGCAGGTTCACGCGGTTCCGGTAGCAATGGCGCCCTCTCAGGATCACCCTGACTCGCTTCTGGTTCCCCGGCACTCCTGAAGAGAATATCCCGGTTGGTAGACTTGACAAAGGTCAAGTAGATCGAGTCGAGCAGGAAAACCGCGAAAATAACCCACGCAAAGATCCATTGTCTGGGAAAGCTAGTCTTCTTGTCGGTTTGGGCGATGGCCACACCTGTAATTCGGGCGTAAATCAGCATTCAACCACCAATATACAGGAGGTTACGTGGGGAATTTACCGAAGACCAGCAGACTCAGACTGTATCCGAGCAGTTCATCTACCGGCACAATGATGTGAGCGGCGCCAATAACGAAGATGATCCAGATGAAAACGTTCGCGGCGATCTCAGCACCTGGAGTATGGCTCCAGACTGCCGCGGCTCCATTCCAGAAGAGCGCGATCAAAGTCCAGGCATATGGGCCTGCAATGACGGCTAGATGCGACAGCGGCGGCAGGGAGCGGATGCGCCAGAAGGCGACGTGCTGGTGGATGAAGTGAGCGATCAGAATGACCTCAGCTGGCCAGAAATGGTTCCTGGTCCAGAGGAGGATCCACGCGAAGACGAAGAGGTTGTTCAGAATGAAATGCGACGCCGCGTTAGCTGCTACAGTGAAAATCGCTACATCCTTGGAAAAGAGTTGGATCAGGTACCCGATCTGGGAGAGGAGGAGGAGGATCCTGCGAAGATGTTACCGATATGCGCTGGTGAAGAGGGTGTGTATAGAAGGATGAAAGATAATCGTACCAGTAAATTGCTAACACGACAATGTTAACACTGAACGCAGTAGATCGCCGCTCAAGCTGAGACCAGAGGGTCCAGCTGTTTGATACGTCGGCAGGCTTATGGATGGAATAGAAAATCCCAAAAACGATGACTAGAGCCCACGAGAGAGGCGCGAGAACCCGATACGAATTCAGCGAAGCCTTGCTGTGCGACTCGCGCCTAGCAAAAGGATTGTAAGCGTTGTCTGGGGGGTAAGCAGTCGTTAGTAGGTCTATACTAAGCCGCGGACTATATAAAGCCTGCGGGGTCAGGAGGGTGCAACACACACGAACTCATGGTGGTACTGGAATACCCTCACAGTGAAAACAAACAGAGACCAAGAAAAAGGAAACAAGAAGGGTTCATATGATGCAGGGCGCATGAACACTCTTATAACGTGAGATGACGACAGTTTAGCAATTGTCGTGCCTGCTCCCACCATCCCCGCAGCACAGTTGTCAGGAGACAACATCTCTTCACCCTCACTGGTTCAAATATTATCCGCCATACGTTTCTAGTTTAGCCACTGTCTGAAATTCAGTCTTGCTCGTCAAAGCGACCAACAACTGAAATCCTTCGGCCAAACATGGTCTGTTCTGCTCTTTCTGCGCTGTCGATCCGTGCACTGCCTTGTCCTGTGCCTCACCCTCCATCAGTAGATAGTAGACTACGGATACAGCAGCCGTTTGACGGCCGTGGCCCGTTTTAGTTACTAAGGAATAGTGGGCAGACGAGTATATTGCGGGGCAATGATTGTAGCTAACAAGAAGCTGCCGTAAAAATATGCAGCCAACTCAAAAAAGATGCCAGTAAACACCTGACTCCGGAGCCCATAGTACCGAAATGTTTTGTCGCCAATCTGCACGCCTACATCATCTTTACTTAGGTAGGAAACAGAGGAAACTTAGTGCAAGCTAAAAGGACAAAAGCGCTCCATAGAAAAGACAGAGCTCCGATCATGAAAATAGCAAGGTATGAATCCGCTTCAGACTGCTGATCCATTGCGCCTTTCACTGCATCTGTTCCACAGCTTTCACGAGACTGTGGTGGATGGATTTTGGCGCAATAATCATCCCCTCGCACCCCTCAAGAGTTCTTCCCAGGCTGCAATCAACGGGGTTTCCTTTCAGGTCGCTTACTTGGCAGCCCAGCTCCGTGACTATTAACATACCTCCCACGTGATCCCATACCTTTGAGCGATACGAAGCTTTCCGCGGAATCTTGATGAGCACGTTACAGCCACCGACAGCGATGGCAATATATCGCAGTTGCGCAGACCATAGATCCGTCCTAGGCGGCCACGGAGCTCCAAACCTCTCTGCAAGGGCCCCATGCACCTCATAGTTCGAGGATGTCGCAGCCTTGCAATCCACGAACTGAATATCCTGAAACTCTGTGATTTGCGATTTCGGTTCAAGTTTCGTAGCTGGAAGAAGTGACCCGGTCCCCAACTGTCTCGACCACGCACCCTGCCCATCAACGGCGAAGATCATGACTCCATGTCCTGTCCGGTCCGCGAGATCCTCATGGACAGACCCAGACTCCGAATTGAGATTTGGACACCCCGTAACACCAAGCTTCTGCTTCCCATCCTCCACAAGGCCCAAGCAAACAGCGTACTGCTGGCCCCGCATAAAGGTCGCCGTCCCGTCAACGGGATCGAGAACCCATGTCCGACCTCGCGGCTTGCAGTTACCCAGCGCACCAAGATCAATCAGGCGAAGCATCTCATCCCTCGAGCTAGGCGCAGTGAGTAGCCTTTCACTTTCCTTGTCCTCAAGACGAGTAGACGAAACTAGATCCCAGGTCCGTTCAAGCAAATCCGGTTGCGCACGGAGGGTTTTTGAGTCCTCCTCGCCAACAATTTCATCATCCGGGAACGCACTATGGATGGCGGCAATAATTAGACTCTGCGCCCCAAAATCAGCGATTGTGACCGGGGTGTCGTCGCTTTTGTCCAGGGACCCTTTGTCGACGGCCGCGATAAGCTTCTTTGTCAAGCGCGCGGCTCTCTGGACCGCCAAGCAAGCAATTTGCAGCTCTTTTGAGTAGGGGCTGTTGCCATCCATTTTGATTATGCGGTGAATGGGATAGAAAAGTAATTGAGGATTATGAAGAGGTTTTCATTCCCGACTGCCCACTGGCAGGATACTGCAGCGCCAAGCCCGTCACCGGCAGTGGATCCCAGCCCGCGCTCCCCCCCTCTCATTGGTTGGACTTGCCTTCTTTGGACTGTCGCCTTTTGATTGATGCCCTAACATGAAGAGTCTCAGAGTGTAAGATCTGTGCTCACGTTGACCTAACTGTCCTGGTGAGTAAAATATGGTAGGATACATTTATTATTTGTATCTTGGAGACCATGGTCTTTGCTGAAATAAGGATACCTCCAAAAGCACATAACTTGCAGCACCTTTACAACAACCCAACTATCAGTAGTATCGCCCCGGGCTCCGAGTCCATAATCAATGTAAGGGACCTCCTTTTCGCTGAGGAAGGTTTTTACTCAGTTTAGCCCATCGCGATGACTTTATGGACGATAGACTGCTTGCCAGATTTCCTGTGATATCAAGCTGCACAATTTGGAACAAGCAATATATAGCAACTACCGCTGTGTAGTATGGCTTACGGCTTGTTTAATCCATGCGTGGAAACTCCAAATCAATTTTACCCCAATATTAAGCCTAGGCTCTATATAAGCTTCCCATATATAGCAGTTCAAAATTGCTTGGACTAATTTGGTCCTAAGTATCATCCTATATTGAAAGTCGTCTCCCTCTCAACACCCGCCTGCGGTACATCCCACAAATATCAGTTATTGGGAATACTAGGTTCGAACCACTACGTATTAGTTAACGGTGCGGTAAGAATATAAAGTGAAGCTGCCCAAAAAAAATTTCATTGCATTATTCCCATTTCCTAGTTAATACGACCAAGCCTCATTAATAATACTGTAAGCATCAAGTCATAAAGAGATATCTGAGGTGTTGCCGAGCTTAGAGGTCGGCAAGAGCAAGCTCATAGGCAAACCCAAGAGTAAGCTTCGTGTGCTCCAGCATGTGGTCAAAGCTCAGATATTTGATCTTATCGTCAGTGGTGTGAATGTGCTTGTTGCTGTTCTCCATCTTGGATTCTGTTGCCATGGCTGATGGGTATCCGTACTTGCTTGCTGAGGTGTGATCGGAGCAGGCATAGCCGCATCGGGTATCGGCAAAGCCAACGCGACAGTACTAGAAGAAGTCAATCAGCGAAAGACTAGGACAAATGGATCAGTCTGCACTTACGGTATTAATGGTAGCCTTGAGGAAGGTCGTGAGTGCGGGATCAACATAGTCAGTCATCACTCCAATGGCTTCATCCAAGCCAGCATCAACGGAGCCTTTCGTATACCCGGTCATATCTTGCTGGAGCATGGCTTTCACATCCACTTTGTTTCGTTGGTGCTTGGAGAATACAGCTTGGGAACCAAGCATTCCACCCTCTTCTGCTGAGTACCAGTGGAATTCAATTGTGTTTGGCGCTTTCCCTTGTGAAATGACCTCTGATTTCAATAAACCACGCAAGGCCTCAAGGATTGTAACAGTCCCACTTCCATCGTCATCAGCGCCTGGGGCAGCTAGAAGAGACGGAAGGAACAGGTTGATGCTGTCCTGGTGTGCACCCAGGACAACAGTTTTGTTCGATACACCAGGGATACGGGCAATGATACTGAACTGACCCCAAGGGTGCTCGAACTTCTCGACAGACGCACCCGACCCATCAGCCCCTGAATCATGGACCACTTTCTGCACCTGTTTGTACAGCCATGTGGCAGACTCAACACCATCCGACGATTTATAGTATCTCGTGTGGAAAGAAGTAAATTTCTCAAGATCCTTCTGCATGTTCTCCTTGGATAAGCCATCAATGAGCCCATTGACCTTGTCTGTATGCCCCATCTCCTTTGGATAATTGATATAGGCACCAGCATCTAGTGTTGGATACAATCCATAGTTTCGGTCTTCTGAGATATCAATGAAGTTCACACCGTCCTAGAAGCGGTTAGCAACAGCAAAGACCTAGGAAAGTCCGGAGATGCATACGAGTTTCAAGGCCCACTTTTCTTCCTCTGTTACCCATCTTGTTTGATAGGGAGCGAGTTCGATTAGATATTTCTCTTGCTCATGGTGAATATGGGGGTTCTCTATCACATCCTGTTGCGGGATGGCGTAGGCCCAGGCACCAGTGGAAGCGGTAGCGCCCAGAGCGAGCGCGGTCGAGATCTTCATGGCGGAGAAGACCTGGACGATCGTTTGTTAATAATAACGAGAAGAATGTGTTGTAAGAATATAGAGCGGAGACACAGGGGACAATTTAGCAGCTCGCAGAGGCCTGGGAGGGCGTTCAACTGACAGCTGCTGACTGAGGGGTGTGTTGCAGGCAAGTGTCGCAGGCCGAAGAAGGAGGTCTTCGTTAATCGGACAACTTTTCAAGACAAGAAATCAGGCCCAGATATGCTCAAAAAAATATGCGTCCCGTTCAATTCCGACGGTGGGTGACTATTATATAGGGTAGAGACAATATGAAAGAAGGGCAGACTCAGTTGCGTCAGAGTCAGAGATGGGTTGGGGGCCTGGGCCGGGGGATTTAGATAAGTAAGCTGCCGCAGTGCCCAATTGAGTTAGATCCCCGCCTGGGCACCTGCTCTGCCACACGCGACCCCTGATAGTCTACTCTGATACGACACAGCCTCGCCTCCACTCTCAGGGCGCTACCTGATGACTCCATGACTCCGCCGTCGACGGAGATCAAGCTACGGAAACAAAGGAGAAATGCCAGGAACCATGGGTTTATTTTTGGCATTTCACACAGCAGCCCCTGAGTCCTGAGTCCTGAGTCCTGACCCTTGACTTTTGAGTCTTGACGTTGAGAACGGCAAGACTGCGACTTCCCCGCACAACTGCGCAGATCTCTCCAAAACGACCCAGAGTCCTAGACGGTGGATGACTGGACAGACTTGGGGAGTGTCAATCGACAAGCCCCACCGAATCGCACCCCGAACTCAACCGCTACGAGGGTATGAATCGTCATTTTGACAACCATTTTGATCACACATCTATGAGGGCCGTTGTGACATATCCCGATTTAATAAGGGAGGAGAACGGCCGGAGGACTCTTGTAAGCAGTTAACGTGGTCCTGAGAGATTATTGCCTACCAGCTCAGCCTCCTACATTTGTTGGATAAAATGCTCTTAAGCAGCTGTAAGATTTTAAACTATGACCCTGTACGCTAGCCTCTACTAGGTGCCTCATTTCCAGGTGTCCTATAATACGAGAGCTAGGAATCGGGTCCTGGGCATAGTTGAGAAGTAGATGGTCGGCAATAACGCGACATATGATGTTAACAAGAGAGGAAAATAATGCTCTTACAATAAAAATTGACGCGGTACCTAAATCGTACTGTTGAAACGGTGAACACGCGGATGACCTAGAAAGTATTCTTCTTCAATCTCCAGGGCTGCATAGATAATCTTGAGTTCGGAAATTTTGGAGGGCTGAGTCAGCCTCCGCATTTGCCAGCGGCTTCCAGCAACATCTGTCTCTCGTTTCTAATCAATCTCACCATCTCTCTAGCTTGCAGTCAAATACAGAGGAGGTGGGTATTTTACCTCATTCTCCTCTTTCCTTTCTTTCTTCTTTTTTTTTTGCCCTCTATTGCTGGCCCTTCTTTCATAATAATGTCCCCAATTTCCATGACCAAAGGCAATGGCGGCTCCGAGCCCGAGTCGTTCACTCAAATGGCCGACAAAGACCTCGAGTCCATAGGCCGCCACTGCCAATACGAATACTGCAACCAGCTCGATTTCCTACCCTTTCGCTGCGAATCCTGCCGTGGGACATATTGTCTTGACCACCGCACCGAAACCGCCCACCGCTGCCCGCAAGAAGGTGAGTGGGCGCGCCGCCGAAACGGAAACCGACAATCTGCCAACAGCACGCCAACACAGAAACCCACCATCTACAACTCCGATCAGTGTGCGCACGTATCATGTAAAACCTTGATCAATACGTTCAAGGACCCTGGTGTTCGCTGCCCGGACTGCTCGAGAGAATACTGTCTTAAACACCGCCTAAAGGAGGAACATGATTGCGCCAAGATTGCCCCGCGACTAGGCAGCGGCGCAGCCGGGGCACCGAATGAAACGATCCGATCAATGTTCGCGCGTGTCCGCTCATGGGGGAAGGATAAGAGTCAGGTTGCTGCTACTGCCGCCGCCTCCGTGAAACCGAAGCCGAAGCCCAATAGTCCTGCTGCGCGAGCTGTCCAAGTCAACGCCCTTAAGAAAGCGGCCAAGGGCGATTCAAGTGTTCCTGCTGACAAGCGGGTGTACCTACATGTTGTAGGAACATCAGAGACGCAGGGAGTGGACCCACCGAATGGGGACTTTTGGTTTGACTCACGGTGGAAGGTAGGGAGGGTGCTGGATGATGCGGCGAAGCGCTTGGGGGTCGAGAATGTGAACAATCGGGCTGGGGAGGAGGCACGGTTACGGCTGTTCCATGTTGATAGTGGGGAGTTTTTGGAGTTTTCGGATGCGCTCGGAGCCGGGAAGGTGAAATCGGGCGATACTATCGTTTTATTGAGGGGTGCTGGAGTGATGCTGGGGAAGTGATATTTTTTCTCTTTTTTCCCCCATTTTTGGGCCATTTCAGCTCTTGATATCCTTGGCATTGCATAGCATGATACACTCTATATTGGCGTTGGGAATTTTTCTTCTACCTTTATACATATGCATTTAGCCTCTACCATCTAAACGCTCATCTTCATCTTAATCGCCTTGTGAGGTTGGTATCCAATAACCTCAAATTCTTCCTCTTTCCATCCATCAATAACACCACTACCGCGATCTTCTCTCTTAATCTTCAACTCGGGGAATTCAGACGGCTCCCTCGTCAGCTGCTCCTGCAGAGCTTCCACATGATCCAGATAGACATGCGCGTCGCCCATCGTGTGGATCAACTTTCCTGGGTTCAAATCCGTAGCATGCGCAATAATGTGCGTTAACAGTGCATAAGAAGCAATATTAAACGGCACGCCAAGGCCCATATCACAACTCCGCTGGTACAACAAACAGCTCAACTCGCCCTTTCCTTTGCCTTTCCCTTCCTCGATGCCTTCAGGATAGGAGACATAGAACTGAGCAAACATATGGCAAGGTGGGAGGGCCATCTTCTTCAAATCCGCGGGGTTCCACGCCGACATGATGATCCGTCGGTCAAATGGTGTCTCTTTAATCTTCCTCACAACATCGGCCAGCTGATCAACACCCTGTCCGGTGTAATCGGTATGAGCATCAACATACTCAGCGCCGAAATGGCGCCACTGGAAGCCGTAGACGGGCCCTAGATCACCGACTTCCCGGTGCGAAAGACCAACATTATCCAAGAACTCGCGCGAGCCATTCCCGTCCCAGATCTTGATACCGGCCTCAGATAAGGGGATGCTCGATGTCGAGCCTGAGATGAACCAGAGGAGTTCGGCGAGGACGGCGCGTAGGAAGACGCGTTTTGTGGTGAGGAGGGGCAGAACAGGGATTTTCGATTCTACATTTGCAGGGTCGGGCTTTGAGAGCGAGAAGCGCATGGGAACTGGAGCGAATATGGAGCGTGTTCCTGTTCCTGTGCGGTCGGGTCGGTGTTCGCCCTCGGCGAGGATTTGGCGGATTAGATTCAAGTACTGGTGCTCTTCGTGGGAGGGGTTTTGGGGTATTTGAGGTGGTGTGGCGGCTGCAACATTGCCCCGCTGAATGTCATTTGAGAGTGTCATTTTCTAGGCTATGATCGTATGTTTGGAAGCTGAGGCTGTGATTTGAAGAAGTGAGGAAACTCGACACCATCGTTGAAGGTTGGAAGAGAAACGCGACCCAGGCGCGTCACGTAATCACGTGTTAATTACCCGTTTGGGACGGATATACTTAGGTTTATGTTGTATACTACTCCGTACGGTCAAGATATATTAATTATGCGAAGGGTATAGTTATTTCGTGCGATTAAATTAAGGTTAATCTTCTAGTAAACAAACCCCTACCCCCTGCAAGGCACCCACTACCCAAGCGGGAATCTTGGTCTTCTCTCCGTACAACTTCAAGAAGAAACCTTTAAGGAAAGCTGGGAATTGATCATCTAAAATGGCTTGTCGTACCCTCCCCATTAAATTAAGGGTGTAATGCACATTGTGTATTGTAAGACTTTCTATATTAGCAACAAGTTCCGAACTCAGGAGAGATCACTTACAGGTGAGCTCCGGCCGTCTCTTTAGACGCCAGGTGGTGGACATATGCCCTCGTAATGCCGAGCCCCCCTTCCTCTCTAGGTTTACATGTCATGCAGCCGCACCCGTATTCGACAGGCCTAAAGTCATGCGCAAATGATGCATGCCGAAGGTTGAGATTCCCTGTGGAGACCACGGCGTTTCCGAAGCGCTATTTACACTCAGTATTGCGCCAGATATTTTGGGGGAAGGGGGGGGGGAATCCTCACGGCAGTTCTGGTTGGCCACACGCAATCAAACATATCTGCGCCGAGGGCGGCACCTATAACCAAATCCTCCTGGTACCCCTGTGTGTTCGTCAGTATTTTGCCTAGGGCAACGTTAGGCAATAACTTACCACGCCCATTACATATCGTGGCTTATTATCCGGAAGGAGACCGGTGCAGGTATCGACTCTTTTCTTTTGAGTCAGTAGAATTCCCATAAGTCTGTCTGTAAAGCAGCATACACTTTGCAGAACTCCTCCTTTGCCTCTCCGCCTGAAAGGCCCCCAATAGCGATTCCGGGCGTATCTCGAGCGACCATCTCCGCACAACACTGTTTTCTCAATTCCAAATCCAGGCCACCCTGGATAATGCAAAATAGGTTTTGCGACGCTGGGTTTTTGTGAGCTTCAATGCATCGGTCCAGCCAACGGACCGAGCGCTCCATTGCCTCATGGACTCGTGCATGATCCGGTGAGGTCGTCGCAATCACATCGTCAAGCTGCATGATAATGTCGGAGCCAATGGAGTTTTGGAGGGAAATCGAGTGTTCCGGGGTGAGTAGCCTGGCATCGGTTAGTGCGCGCGCCCAATGGAGCTGTGAGACGTTGAAACGAACATGGGAGTACCATCATGGGGACTCAAAAACCGAACTCCTTCCTCCGTAACATTTGCAAGTTTTAGTAAAGAGACCATTTGGAACCTAACAAGATCAGCGACTGCAAAGTAGAGCTCGCTCGAACAACTTGCCCCCCACTGTCCGTCAGAATATTCCGATCCCATCCCTGCAATTTATGTGCTCCTCCTACCTCATCCAATACCGCCTGTCCAGGCTTCAGCCCTAAGTGATACGTATTATTTAGGCATAGCATACATCCAGTCTGTTTTAGTTGGTCGTATGTAAGGCCTTTGAGGGAGGCCTGCGTTGCAACTGGCATAAAGATCGGCAGAGGAACGGAGCCATGAGGGAGGTGGAGGGTGCTAGCGCGGGCTTTTGTAGTCTATGTATACACATTATCAGCAAAAGAATCTGCAGTTGAGTGGCTCTTGCTTACAGAGCACTTGCGATGCAGGTCAAAGGTCAATGCTGAAGGCATTGCCTTCCGCGGAGGGGTTGTTGACATGGACCGGGGAAGCGACAACGAAGTTGTTCTCGGTGCGCGATAGAAGGGACGTAATATTATACGGTTCGCCCGAATATATAGCATTAAAGAAAGGGTATAGCTCCCCGGGATTAACTAGAACTGTCGAGCGTCCACGGCCTCTTGGATAATTTCGAGGGTTGTTTGCATTGTTTGCAACGCCTTATCTCTGTATATTACCGAGCCGTATAATACTGGTTGTTACCAGACCATAGTGAGCCCGATGCTTCTCTCTCTTCAGCAACTTTCTTGATATAAATTACAGTCGCTCTTCAAGCTGAGACTTGCTTTTATTGAAAGACTCAATGATTATAATGTTGCTTTGATGTAAAGATGCAGACAGACCCCGGAATGGCCAAGTCTTTGAATCTGGGGTATGCAAAGTGAGTTCCTTGACTGTCAACGACTGTCGCAGGGTTTAACTCCAGACGGTATAGCTATTCGTGAAATCAAGTTTTAACTACAGTATTAAAGCAGTTCCAAAGGCCCGGGTATTATAGATCGTTTGCTCCATCTCTTACCTGGCGCAACTGTTGGAATCGGGGGATTCCCTTCTGTTTGGCCCACCCCAAATCAAACCAGTGCAATGAGTCAGTAACCACCTACTAAATATGCTATGGTGTTCCACAATATGAATGCAGTTTGGATCACGATATTATTACACTGAAGCCATGGTATGAACAAGCCGGATGATGGGTGGACCAACGCCGATCGAGAACAATCCTCATCGCCTTATAAGCAACTGCGGTGGGCCCCAAACCAAACTCGAGATTGATCGGAGGTTGACCGACATTTGTGACTCGCGAGTTCGCCAGGCCTCCCCCGAGATCTAGCCCAACTCGGACCATGTGGGGGTTGGAGTCCCTGGCGGCGCGTGCACTTAAGCCGAGCAGGGGCAAAAAAAAAAAAAGTTGTTTGCCCTTGCAACACTTCTCCTACATATCCCCCGCCATCATGAGTGAGAAAGAGATCACTCCGGATGGCGCGATCAATGCGACTGACGCAGAATTGGCGCTGAATGTGAGTTGCTCAAGCTCTATGGCTCCGAAAGGAGGGCTAATACAACTGTTCCAGCACAATGACAGTGACCCCGATCTTCAAGCTCGGGAGAAGGCGTTGATATGGAAGCAAGGTATTTCGCAAGCCCATTTGTTCGCCTGCTCAGCAAGAGACGTACACAGCACTTACATACGCCTATAAGACTTGCATATTGTTCCTCTTTCCGCCTTTATCTATCTCCTTTGTTATCTGGATCGATCGAACATTGGTACGTTCGACTAGGTCCATCCCGATCACAAGTGGGCTACTTACCAGCTATAGGAAATGCCAAAATTATGAATGCGGAGACTGGCGATGATCTCCTCACTGAAACGAACATGACCTCTTACGAGTATACGTGAGTGCTCTCTTTGGTCGCTCCTCGTTCATCACTGACCCCAGTAGGATCGCACTGATGGTCTTCTTGATCGCCTACGCCCTCTTCGAAGTGCCCTCCAATTATTTTCTCAAGAAGCTTAGACCGAGCGTGCGTATCCCTCTCAATCATGCCGCAGCTGTATAACCCAACCTCTAACACTGATAAACACAGAGGTGGATCGCGTTCCTGATGTTATCATGGGGGGCTGTCACAATGGGGTTAGGCGGAGCACACAACTACGCGCAAGTGACAGGTCTACGTTTTCTTCTTGGAGGTATACAGAACCCACAATCACATCGAACATAGCCTCATGCTAATCCTCAACAGTCCTCGAAGCTGGCCTCTTCCCGGGCTTTGTCTATTTCCTAACCTTCTGGTACCGCACCTCGGAACGCTCATTGCGCGTAGCTTTAATCCTCGCCTCGGCAACCCTAGCAGGCGCGTTCGGCGGTGCAATCGCATACGGTGTAGGACATATGAATATGGCCCACGGTTTATCAGCCTGGCGCTGGCTTTTCATAATCGAGGGCGCACCGTCCTGCGTATCCGCCATCCTCGTTTGGTTTATTCTCCCTGATTACCCCGAAACAGCATCTTGGTTATCCGAGGACGAAAAGGCGCTTGCCGCGAAACGCCTCGAAATAGAAGGGTCCAAGGGTGGGGCGCATGCGATGACATGGCAAGATGCTAAAGATGTCCTCATAGACTGGCGTTTATATGCACACTACCTCGTGAGTCCTCTGCAATCTGTTCACGCAATCCAACCAAAAAAAAAAAAAAAAAGAAGAAAAAGGAAAAAAGACTCGTGTCTAACTCTACTTGAAACAGGTCTACTTTGGAATCTCAGCGCCATTCTCCAGTCTCTCGCTTTTTACCCCCTCGATTACCAGCGGACTCGGATATACCAGTCTGAAAGCACAGCTCATGACAGTACCTCCATGGGCAGTGGCGTACGTCGTAACAACAGTTGTCGCCTGGTCCGCAGACTACTTCAATAGGTATTTAAACTCTGTTCCCGTCTAAATCAGCTAGCGGCAGTACTAACACCCATCTCCAGCCGTGGCCTCCACTCCGCAGCTCTCTCCTTTGTCGGTGCAATGGGCTTCCTCGCCTCCGCCGTTCTCCCAGCAGACGCATATCTCGTACGTTCCCCCCGACCGTCCATTCAACCATTCAACCCTATTAGCCCACTAATAATAGTTTCTTTGCCCTCATTTACAGCATCGCTACGGCTGCCTAATCGTCGCAACAAGTGGTTCCTTCGCCTGCATCCCGCCATTGCTCGGGTGGCTCTCCTCCAACATTCGGTCCACCGCAGGAACAGGCCTCGCAATCGCGCTGAACGTCTCCTTCGGCGCCCCCGGTCAGATCGTTGGAGTATGGATCTACAAGTCGGACGAGGCGAAACGCGGGTATCCGACGGGCCATTGGACGAATGCAGCCCTGCTGCTGCTCGTTACTGTGGGGTGTTTGGCGCTGAGGGGGTACTATGAGTGGAAGAATCGGCGGTTACGGTTATCGGGCGGGGAGAGATTTGCTTATTGAGCTCAATCGCTTCGCTCACATGCTTTATTTGGTGGGCTGGGTTTTGTTGGGGTTTTTGAGACGGTAAATACGTTTTTTTCTTTTTTATTATTCACTGGTGACTTAATTCATATGATAATACCTAACGATGGAACTGGGATACGAGGAGACAGATTAATCAGCCAGGGGCTTCCTTGCCGATATATTATACTAATAGGGTTAGAATAATTTAAGAGTAATAACGGTCCTGAACCTGAACCATGGAACGAGCGTAGCACGTGAACCTTAGCTGGGGAAATAAGGTTAAGTTCCGACGTTCCAAGATCCATCACGGCTGACTGGCACCTACTGGGAAGTCTCACCAGAGAATTCGATATATACTACGCAACAATGGAGCAAAGCATAAATGATCTCCCGAATTCAAATGCCTACACCGTGCGAAGTATGGAATCTGAGTGTCTGCCCCATCAAGCAGTAATTAAATCAGGCATTGGATCAGCTGAGTCGTTCTTTTTTGACCCAACACAAATGTGAACCAGTTCAACCACCAGGTAGGTGGATAGGCTTCAATTATTTAGTGAGCGCACACAATTTTTCTTGTTCAAAGAAGCTCATGAAATACCCATAGAATGGAACGGGAAAAGGATTTGGTTTGTGCTTGCTGTGTTTTGGTTATAGTGAGATAATTGAAGGCCCATTTTGAGTGAATACCAGCCCCATATCTAAGCTCAAGGCACCGCTTGGAAAATGAAGGCCAAATTTATTGGCAAAGACTCAAGTACACGCATCATAAACTGTCGTTAACATATTGTGCTGTAGGCTGTAGCGCTCGTCTGCCACGCCGGCTTTCCGGCGAAAAGAGATTAAGATGAAAGATATATAAAATTTGGTCCCCGGCCATGCCCATCATGTGGTTGGATATGAATTTTAAGAATCGGCTATTTCTCAAGAGGTCGAAGAAAAAAAAGGGTCGCGTTCTGTTCCTGTCGAATGTGTACCTAATGTGAATTCACCCGCTCGTAACAATTCGTTCCGCATAGAAAAGTAAACTAGCAATAATGTCGACAGCCGGTAATGTTGTACATATCTGCGAGATCGGCATCAATCCGGAGCGCGTCGCATGCAATGTCAAGTTGTCAAGTTGGAAATCAAAAACAGGCAAAAGCTGAGAATAAAGTCCCTCCGAAAGGTGGAGTAGAAAGAAAGGAAGAGGAGAGCCGCAAACGTCCGACATATAGCGCTCAAGGCACGGTTCCCGACGGTGGTCCATGGCTGGGTTGCTGGTAAGACTTAGAATCCAAAACTTTCAAAGCTACCTCCGCAGCATCTTCCATGGCATTCTGTACGAAATCACCATCAAACCAATATCGGGCAGCAAAGGTGGTTCCGTGGACGATGACATGACAGGACCACGCTGTGCGACCTCCTATAGAAAAGCCACACCGTCAGCATAATAATGAACAAGAAATTTTGGCGGTTCCAGTATAAAAGTCGGTGAGGAAAGAGGGTGACTCCACTCTCCCACACTGCGACTCCGAAATGATTGCAGTCAACGAGAAAACGGTGGATGTCTTGTGTCGTACCCACTCCGCCATCCCACAATGAAGTGCACCTTGCAATAGAGAAATGTTTGACGGACTAAACGCTTGTAGGAAACAAGAGCGAAGGGTAGATAACGGTAATACCAACATGAACTTACCTCGGCGGTCGGAGAATGTGTTGTATTTTGGCTCGTCGATGCCGTTTTTGGTGCAATAAACTTCGGAGATTTATGTTAGCCCACCAGTTGATCGGTGACCAAGCGAGATAATGGCACGAGGAACGATATATTCAAGCGTCACGGACTCACAACTTCTCCCACAAGGAGAATATCTGGGATGTGGGGCGTACCTTCAAGTCTTAACCGCCAGTCATACTTGATATCGAGTCTTGGGTCAGACATGGTGGACGACGGAGTGTTTATCTGGCCGTGGCTTTATAGGCGGGACCCTCTTGTTGTCTTAAAAAAGGGCGAAGGAAGCGAAGGAGGGGGGAGGAGAAACGAGGTTTTGCTGTTATAGTGGGCGTTTGTTATCTGTATCCCTGGTCGATTCCTTGTGCTGTGGCAACGGTAGTGGTTGTAAAGGTAAGAAGCCAGAGGGTGTAATTGGCAAAAATATAGGAGGAGGGAAATCACGAAGCTGGATACCAGAGTATGAGAGGAGCTTTCTCTTCTTTGCCTTCTCTTATCTGAAAAAGTTCCGAGCCTTTCCCTTTCTTAAATCGAATAGACGTGGTGGATATGGGGAACAGCAGGCGTATAAAACTGTGGGCCGCCTTTTTTTTTTTTTTTTTTTTTTTTTTCTCCCTCCCTCAAATAGCGCCTCGGTGCAGGTAGACCAGCTTTAGATTTTTTTTTTTTTTCCTGCACTTAGGCATGACAAACACGGAACCTAATCAAAGAACCTAGCAGACGGACTTATGCATGCTACAGTGGACATGGCACGGCGTCAGCAAGTTACCCCCCTCCATTACTCCCCACTTGAGGAGCGCCAGAGCATGGAGAACCTGCGGATCATCTTGAGGCTGCAAGCTGGAACGGGCCGGCGCACGCCGACGAAGAAGATGGCTTTGAAGAAACGCCAAAGACTCGGGAAAGAAGGGCCACTAGTCCCCGCTATGGTTAGAGAGATCCATTGAGTTGACAGGGAACAGGGCAGCAACAAGAGTGACGTTGCTGTACAGGGGGGGGGTTGATAAATGGTTATTCTGGAACGGCTTGGGCGAATCATTCGGTTTAGAATTTCAGTGCTCTAATTTAATTGCTCGCATCATTATGGCTCGAGCCACTAACGTTTTTCCCTTTCCCGCGAAGAACGAGCTGGCATCGGGTATGAACAGGGTCTAGGCTGCCTCATCATGGACGTGGCTCTGAAGCATAAAGGGGAAAAAGGAAAGAAAGGAATAATGGTCGATACCAATGGAGGGGCATTGAGGGGAATGGTTTAGTTGCCCAAAAGCGGAGATTGGTCCATATAATTGTGAAAAAAGCGACGAATTGATGTTGATATCGATGATTTGGGCCACTCACAGAGGTCGAAGCGGGCCCATGCGATTGTGCCAGCTCATCACAACGATTAAAAACAATCTAATATTCGATCTGGACAAGGAAGAGCTCAAGGCCGTTCCGATCCCCTCAGCCCTGGACCCCGAAACGGCCAGGAGAGCTAGGCCGCTCTGCATGAATAATTGGTTCTCGGAAGCGGGTTACAGGGTGTAAGCGACCAGGGGCTCTGTTTTAGATCGCTTGGGTTGAACTGCCTCGCGGCAACAGGGGTCATTTCCGCCGAGGGCGCTAAATGGGCTGGAGGACAAAGCAAAAGGTCAGACGAGACGAGCAGCGATGAAGCTGGTGTCTTGCTCAAAAGCTCGTTTCCGGGCATCTTCAAGAGTGACAGCAAAGGGAAAGACCGCTAAGTGGGATTGAGTTTGATCGAGTCCTGGCTTAGAGTCGTAGTGATTCGTCGCCTCCAAGCTCGGGTAGTTGGGCATTAATACGTGCATTGCTCCTCATCGCGTGTCTGGATCAAGGTGAATGGTGGGGTGGTGGGTAACGGTGAAAGAGGAAACAGAGGAAACTGGAACGGCACCGGGAATATGGTGAACCTGCATGAGGGGGGTGGGATTGATAGCATGATGCCAACCAGAGGGGGTGATGAGGAGGAGAGAAAGAGGGGGAGGGAGAGGAAGGAGGAGAGATGGAAAGCTGCAGGTGATTCTACGCGCCTTCTCGTTTTCTGGGACGAGCCTCGATCCGCCCCGCTTCAACAGCACAAGCTTATTTCTGGCTGTTGCTACTGGAGAAGAATGGCAGTGCTATTTGCTTTGCTTTCTTTAGTGTTTCTGTTCTGTTTTGATTTTTTTGCTCTCCGCAGAGGCAAAAGAACTATCCAGGCATGGTATATACAACCCTAACTGGGAGCAGCCGCAGCACTCTCCTCGATCCCTCACATACTCGACATATCTGGACAGCAGTGATTCCTTATGAGAATATATCTTCAATCACAACTCCCGATTCGTCAGTAATTTAGGCGACAGAAGCCCAATAAGAGTCGGTGGAAGCTAACATGGGGCGGAGACAGGGGATGGAGTCGGGCAGGAACAACACAACCATCACGCGAGTTGTCAAGGTCAGTCAGTGATCTATTCAAAATGTATAATTCATATCCTTTTTTTGTGTGTTTGATCTCATCCATGCCTGATGGAGCTGAGTATCTGCAGAACTAGCCCATAGCCGTTAGAATCATCATATACATGCATCCCAAAACACCCGTCTACATGAACTAACTAGATGCGCCGAGTGATATGGTCCAATCAATAATGCCAATGCCAACAGTTTGAAAACAGCGCTCAAATCGCCACATAAGAAAAAGATTAAGGGAAAACAAAGAAACTAAGGCAAGGCTGAGAAGGACATCCAACCATAATTCATGCAGGTCAAACCGTGATCCTCATGGACTTGTCGCGCACATCACTGCAAGTCATGCCGAAACCATTGGACTTCCAGTTCCCGACTAACCGCCCAGGAGTATCCACCCACGGGGTAATATCAAGTATTTAAAGAACTGAGTAAAAAGAAACGAGGGGAAATAAAAAAGTACAGGTCCATGGCATCCGTAGTCGTGACAACAAAAGTCATTAGGTCGAGAACTAGCTCGATAATGTGTATCCAGCGGAACAAGAACCACGTTGGAGCAAGTAGTGGGAACTAGCTCGACGTCATAGTAGATGCTAGCTTGCCTCTACTCACCATGATCTCCACCGAAAACAACACGACGCCTCGAGCTAGGGACTGAGGTGTGACGTGCCTATTGAGGGTGGCAGCATGTCTGTTGTGTGTTTAGGATCGATGGAACACCTCGTCAAGAAGTCGCTTCGGCTTTGAGAAGGAAGATCTCATCGGGAGCATGAATTGGGAAGGACCGCTCCGGTGCCATCGCCGGCGGATGCAATCGTCGACCAGTGCTACCAGGCCTGTGGCGACAATCACACTGCATGCAAATTAGTTCAATTCTCGCGTAGTAATCTTTGGGCACAGCGCTCTTACTCGGCAACGTCATGCATGTTCTTATACGCAGAGGTATCACTGATCCACATCGAGGAGGGGGGGATCCAGCCTCCCTTGCTCTCCTCCTCGATCGCTTCCATCGGAGTCAAGATCTCGGGGACGATATGGGCAACCTTTTGGGATGTCCGCATGTTGACAAGGTGATAGGAGACTTCACGCAGATCGCTCTCTCTCCGTGACTCATGCCTCCATTGGTATTTTGTGCCCCAATACTCATACTCGTATCGCTTTGTCATGCCGGCACCTCTCCGCTTCAGTTCTACATGCGCGTAGTTCGAAAACTCCATCATGACGGTATCGGCGAGCGTGGCCGGCCGATCGATGCCACTCTTGGATCCGCTGAAATCTTCTTCGAACACCTTGTTCTGCTCAGATCCCCGTCGTTTGTGGTATGCGCCTGACAGGGGTCCGAGCCCGCTCGATCCTGGTCGTAGACTAGCCAACACATTACCCCACGAGCGTTGAAGCATCGCCGGCTTGTCACAGTTTGATGATATTGCCCTCCTCTCTGAATGGCAAATTTCGCGGCCCGACTCCCGGCAATAGCGACGAAAGGAAAACTTTCTGGTGAACAAGTCATACATGCGTAGATGAAAAAGGATTACGTCTTGTTGGTAGCCAGCACGGTGCGGAACCATGGTATCCACACGGAGGTTCATGTTGCCGTCGAGTGTTGCATCGTCATGGCGGATAAGCAACCTCCGGCAAGAAGGAAAAAGTTTGCCAAAAGTTGAGGAGCTAGATGGCATCGCATCTGTTAAAAACATATCGCGTTTGCGATCCGTCACCACATAAAGCGGAAGTTTGTCAATCTCATCGTCGTCCGTTGAAGTGTCAGTTGATCCAAATGTTGAAGCAGAGGCTGTAGGGTTTACGTCGTCTTCCTCGTCGGTGTCATCATCGTCGTAAAGATCCATCTCCTCCGCTCGGAGTTTTGAGATGGGCTCACTGTAGATCGTTGGTGCTGTGCTCTTCGACCGATCTGAAGCCTCACTGTCCGTAGAGCTGGAGCTGGCTGGATTCCGCAAGGTTGCCGTCGCATCTGGACAGGATGTTGCCCTGTACGACCCCATGATGGCGCTAGTACAATAGAGAGAATGCCAAAAGTATGTAAATGCAAGCGGAGTCTGTTCGCAGGGGTTGTTGTCCTTTGGGGATGACGGGTTGCTGGGCTGGACTCTGGGTCGTCGGCGGGTGTGTTGTCAGGCTGCCCGATTGGGAGAAAGAATCACTATCCCAAGATGGATGTTGTATGATTTTGTCTAAAAGAGGAGTGAAGAAAAAATAAATGAAAAAAAGCAAAGAGAAGAGAAGAAGATGATGAGGAGATACACAGGTAAGATGTGTTTAAGTCATAGTCTCAGGCCTGACTTTGTCGTCGCACCACTTAGACAGACCCAAGAGGGACTATAGAGTATGTACCACAACCTGGGGGCGAGGGGGCAGAGGGTAAATAATCCGATCATACGACGGCAGGGCGACTAAAGAGGAGTTGGATTAAATTATAAAACCTTTATAGAGGGAAATGGGAGAACAAGAAAGAGTAATAGTAATAAATTCGAGCAGATGGGCAACCTATTGCCGGCAGAGAAAGCGAGGAATGGGCGATGTGAGGATGCGAGGGGCCAGGGAGCATAGCAGATGACGAACCCGGGAGAAGGGTCAGATCCAGAATTTCACCCAGACGCAGGAAGAAGCAGGACTGGGGAAAGGGAGTGGCGCAGGATGTTTGTTGTATCGGAGGGCAACGAAGGAGAATGCAGAGCGAGAGCGAGACTGAGAAAGACAGGAGCCACGTCGGCCACGCTGACTTGGCTGGTAATTGCATTCAATTATTGCTCCCTCGTGCGAGTGCGAGAGGAATTCTTAGTCCGGCAGTAGTCAGGTAACTAACTGGTTATCCTTCCTTGATTGTCTGTCCTCGATGCCCAATAAAGGGAACAACGGGATGAATGAGACACATAAGCTTAGTAGTTCCTGTACCCTGTACCAGCCCTCTGGTCACTATCCAACTACAGAGGAGCACAGCTCCAGACTGCCGTGGTGCCCACTGTCCACTGTACAATTCGGCAAGAGTGAATGGTAATTTCTCGGGCCATTTTCATGATCTCATGCCGTACAGTCATACCACGAACTCGTCCTCCAGCCCCAACCCGCTGTCATCCATCCCATACCTAGCCGTTTGGATAGTGGCTCGGATTAAGGCTGACCGGCTTGCCAAGGGCCAGTAGGGTTCATCCTTTTACGATGATTTCCCGCGAAGGCGACACCCCAGCGGGGTATTTCGGGGAGCGAGCAGTGGCATGGTTCTTTCCAACTTCCATCCCGAACTGAACGGTCGCGTCCCGCAGGGGAAAACAGGGAAAAAAAACTGTGTTCCAGTCCGGCCAGCCGCTTCACATGCACTGGCAGCCCCAGGGATCCTAATTGATGAACGAAAGGCGGGCAGGCAGCTGACAGGTGCTCGCCTTACCCAGTGGCGCTGGCCTGGGCGAAACGCCAGGAGAACGAGGCTTGGTATATAGCCAGTTGTCTGGGAGTCAGAACAGCTTCGTTTGATGGATGCCTGAACGCCTAACGGCCGAACAAGAACTGGGCTTGCCTGTCGCGGACCATGGATTGCCAACGGACCGGACCGGCTCCGACCAGTTCACAAACACCTCCCAGGCTCAATCTCTGCCACTCTGGGTATCATTGGACGCCTGAGGTTCTCTCCCGCTCCTGGCCCGATATCGGTTGTGTCCACGAACTACGTACACCGTTCTCCTCCAACAGACTTACAACTTACAACTCACTCCAGCCACAACTATCCACAATCAACTTTCCAGTCTCAACCCGCCCCAGCTCCACAGCCATGCAACCACCGAAAGATCACCAAAAGATCAACCTTCTGTCCAACGATCATCAACCAGATATACTTGTTTACCCTCTTAGCCCTTCGAGGAACCCTCCACCCCAGCCCAAAACCAATGAGCTGGCCAGTTAACTACGACGTAGTACTATCCAGAGAAGCAAGAACCCGCTGTCCTACTCTTGAAATTTGCGGAATACTGCAGCTGCCTCCAAATGAACGGGACGAACTTAGAACCAGAAACCCGGCTGCCAGGAGGCGATGCTTCTGGCTTTGTCCATACCATGATTTTATGACACCCCGTGCTCTCTCCCAGGCCTCTTGAGGCCACGACATCCATGCATATTCTGGATGGATCCTTTTTAGTCAGGTTATCTTCTCCGTATGCACAGAGCAGAGATCGACGAGTCATGAATATGATTGTTCAACACAGGATTGCGGACCCCCACGAAGAACCGGGACCAGACGCACGGTGTTTGGGCTAAGATACCACCATGACTACTATATGATTGGCAAACCGAAACACTTACCTAACTATAGATAATGGAATTACTGTATCGATAAAGGTAGGCACTTTTTGTTCCCTGCCATTTTGACAATGTCAAACAAGACCAACCAGGCGTGGTTGAATATGCGGGTTCACCATAAGACTGTGTTGGATATATCGGGAAGTCTGAATAGTTTCCACTCGTACGTCATCCAAAAGAGTTTTCTTCTCTGAAGGAGCGCCGTGAGAAAACCAGGAAGATCACTGGAGGAAACCAGCCAGCCCAAACCAGATTACTGGATACGTCAGGGCTCGAGAATGAGAACCAACTACGACACACTTAACGTAGCCCCTCGTCCTCAATGTATTGAATAACACAGGTAAGGTACTTGATGATGTCAAAATCGACATCCCTTGCGCTTTGCAGTCTACACCGGTGCCCCTTCCCGGGTGGCCCAGGGGGCGGGGATGACCGAATCTGACATGTACTCAGACGTCTGCACATTCCAGTATCAACAGCACACACTTGGATGAACACAGGGCATCAATTGGACCTCTATCTTACGATCATACCTTGAGACTGGAGATGTTCTGCTTCTATCTGTTTAGACCAGGTTGCAGTTCATGAGCCAGTCTAGAGTCTATAAACAACAGAGTTGTATGCACCATTTACAAAAAATGTAGACGATTCCGAGTCTCGCGTCCAGGAGAATCATACCTGTGACCACAGCGGTCTCGGCAGTTTCTCTCCTGGCTGGATCGTTGTTTCCTCACGGCAGCCTTTAGGTGGATGCGAAAGCAAGCCAGCGCGACTTCCTGAAGAAGGTGGGTAAAATCCAACATAGGCTTCTCGTCGAGCGGGGCTTCCAACAGTGACAGACCATGTGTGGAGACCGTAGTAGGAGGCAATAGAATGGACGAGCCAGCGACTGCGAATTAACGTAAGTAGGAGAGTATTGTGCTACCATTTCCGAAAACTTACCCAAATCCAGCTGCGCGGTCATCGACAAGACTCTCAAACACCATCTTCTCACCGTCACGCTCATTGTACGAACTCATCGTCTCGCGCATACTTTGCAGCTTTGTTCGGCGATCAGGCGAGTCATGCGTCTGTCCGTTTCGTCCCACAAAGACGACTTCGTCTTCCGAGTCTTCGTCGGACGACGACGGTGCATCGGCAAGACCGTCTTTCTGGCGTACCAGTTGTCTCTGGTTCCACCGTTCAATGAACTGCCTAATATCTTCTTCCAGGTCCTGCAGCATACCACGTGCAGCACGAGCTTGCTTCAGCTTCAAGCGAAGTTCTTTCGGAATATGATATCTTTCGGCTTTTGCGTCTTGTCCCTGCTTGGGTGCACGATCAAGGTGCGCATAATGCTTATCCCAAAGCGGCGCCAGGAAGTATGGCATAGGTTCATGACGGGTGTGAGTGGGATGTGGCATCCAGTCCCTAGAGGATGGCGGTTCGGCCCATGGGTTATGCAAGAGGCGATCTTTGAACGAGGCACGACCTGTCAGCGTTCTAAAGCCCGTAAAACACGGGAGAGAATATGGATAAAGATGGCAGTATAGGAGACTACCCTGAATACATCATCTTCAGCCACTTACGACATACCATTCTCCCAGCGTTGTCTGCGACGACTGCCATCCTTTCCCTTCAACAGAGCCTCGCGTCTTTTCAAACTGTCCCGACGGAGCGGTTCGCGACGTCGGAAGGTGATGGCCGGCACCTTTCGGGACTCCTCTGGGTTTTGATCCACGATTCTAACTCTCGGGTTAGGGCTAGCATCTGTAGCCGGAAAATGGTCATCCAGAGGAATTGACAACGAGACAGACGTTCCCCGTAGCGCAGCGGTTCCTTCGCTCCTCGGCGTTGAGTCCGTAATTCTCAAATCCCCCAAAGAAGCAGCAGCCTGTTCTGTCCAAGCCGATATCGCCTGCGCCTGCTGTGAAGACAACGGCCCCCCGACGTCCGCTTGCGATGGGAAACTGGGATGGATTGCCATAGTGAAGGGCGCGGCGGAGGATCTGTGGCGAAGATAAATGCGGGAGAGTGCAGAGACCGTGGTTATTTTCGCAGACTTTGTCGCAACGTCGGTCCAATGCTCGCGGATCTCGTCAATGAAACGTTGATTCTGAATAGAAGGAAAGGGAGCCTCCAGAACGAGAACAAGCGGGGATGGACGGGGACAGATAAGAGATACCGCGAGGCCGCGTCGGAGCCGGATTAAGTTGGTCCGAGCTCTCGGCCACGGAAGCGCAAAAATCCACTCGTTGACTCACAATGCGCGATCAAGTCAGCTCATTGGCGCGATCCGCCTTCCAAGCCCGTATTTCACTGACAATGTCCACAGCAGATCCGAAAATGACTCCACAATGTCCAGGAATGAATCATCGTGGGTCACGGACTCAAATGCGAGTTCTGTCATTTCCTGCAATGCGCATCTACTCATGATCAAATAGTGGACTGGCCGGGGGTGAATCTCTGCTGATAACCCGTACACCTTCCATCAACAGGATATACCTAGCGGTCCTCGTTTAGGCAGGCGCGCAATCCTCTTCTTGGCATTCTTTCAACATGATCAATATAATACAAGACAGCTCTGCAATGCTCGCTTGATGCTCAAATAAGACACCTGGTTTACCCAATCTTCGGGAGAAAATCTTCAGAACCATGTCATTAGAGCATGAAGGACCGGTCACATTCAACCTAGTCTCAGCCCGGGGCGTTGATACCGAGACAACATTATGGAGGTTCGAAGACCAGGACTGGTGAATATCTGCCATCAAAACATCGAGTATCAACCCAAGTAATCGGAGGTCTTATATTTACGCACTTACTAGGTGTTTGTATTATTATAAATACAACTGTAGTTATGTAAAATATTAGTGTATGGCTCACATGAGCCCCAGAAAGAGCTTGGATGAGCTGTGTACAGAGGGACGTCCCAGACAGGGAATAACTTTGTGGGCGAGATTCGCCAAAACTTTAACTAGCAAATTGACTTCATGATCCATTCGAATAAACATTGACAGTGAACAACGCAATACGGATTTCAATATTATCCACATTAAACAAATTGGAACTCCAACAGGGGGGGGGTATATCAAATAAAAGTCCCAGAGTACAAGAACAGAATAGCAAAAAACAACCAGAACCCCAACTCCAAATCACCAACGACCAGTATATTTCGCTCAGGCGGACTCGGGTTTCGATTCAGCGGTTTCTTTAGTGGAGTCCGACGGTGCAAAAGGAATCGGGCCATGAGACATGAATACCGGGAGGCCATGTCTAGTCACTGCCGCGGACGCAGGAGCCGAATACACCATAGACTTTGGACTTACAGAGTCACCCACCACTCCCGGGGTCAAAGGCGGAGAAATGCTCGCGTACGCAGTTTCAGAAGAGCCAGCGCCGGGCTCACTGAGAACTGAGTTCGGATTCCAACGATGCTCTTCGGCGGCAGGCTCAATTTTTGGTTCTTTGTTTTCTTCAAATGGGATAGGCGATGATGCGTCTGGAGTTACAAGGGGATTTCCCACCTGTCTTTTGGCAGCTTTTGGATCCTGTTTCTCGGTATACATCTGCCTAGAGACGTCCGGAAGCGGAGGCTCGTCGTGGGAGCTGCAAGGAGCTGGAGGTTGAGAAGTCGCCTTTGAAGTAGTGTTTGGAACCGGTCTCTTGCCCGCTGACACTTTCCTATGAGAGCGGGACGTCTTCGGGGGAGCCTTGAGGGGCTTACGCTTGCCCTCTTCTGTCAGCTTCCTCTCTCGGGCCGCATTCTCCTCCGGAGTAGGCACTTTCAGTTTAATGCTCAGCTTTTTGACATCAGCCGTCAAAGTGTCCATGTCATCCTGCACATGCTCGCTGCCACTGGGTGGAGGCTCTGATGTAACGGGCTGGTCTTCCCGGGTCATAGCAGTGAGGACCGTAGACGGAACGCGGGGCACGGGCGGTGCTTTCCTTGGACTTGCTGCGCGTCTCGGGGTCCCAGGCCGGGATGTGCTTGGCTTGCGTAAAGTCACCGAGCCCTGTGACACCGGTCTCGAAGCCGGTCCATCTTGCTCAGAGTTTGTCGAGGTTGCACTCTTTCTACGTGACGCACGGGGTCCGGGCGAACTAGATGGGTCGGGGAGGGCGCCAGGAGAATCAAATGTCGTTCTGCGACTGTTCCTGTTGGTTCGGCGTGCTGGAGTCTCAGGCCTAGGTGTGCTCGGTAGCGAAGCCTTGGGTTTCCTAATGCGAAGTTTCATCTTGTTTTCTTCGCCTATAGCTGATTCAGTCGGCGTTCCTGCCATCGAACGAGCAGCATCGGTGGTAGCAGCATGTCGTTCTCGCCTCAAGCGTGATGCTTCGGCGTTGAGCTGCTCGGGTTTATAGCTGGAGGTTTGACGGTCACTTGGTATCAGAACCTTGGATAACTCGTGGGCAGCCACCGCCCAGCCCACCGGTGGTAGTGGGGATGGCTCCAGATCTAAGCTGGCGTGTGAACCGGTGGATCTCCGATCTCTACTTGGAGGGACAACCTTTGCGGCAAACGACTGGGTCGGAGCAAAGTATGTCGGCGCTGTCTTTTCCCGAGGCTTGCTGGCAGGGGGTGGTGGATAGACCAAGGACTCCAGCTCTTCCAACGGGGCGGGGGACCACCATTCTTGATCATAGGCGGCCGCTAAAATAGGTTTCTGGCTGGGAACAGGTGTCGTATCGTACAGCCCAAGGCGATCCGTCATTTCAGTTGCCAGGCGATTGATCTGGTCAACACCAGCCGGTTCTACATTTTGCGTGCTATCTCCCAATCCTGACAAGTGGCTCAAGACGCCAGTGGTCAGAGCTCGATTGCTGTAGCCCCCTTCCAAAACACTGACGACCCGCCCATCCACGCCGAGTCCTTGCTCCTCTGCCATGCGCACAACATCGGCCGTGAACCTAGCATAAAAGTCGGTAGGGACATTCACCTTGTGCCTTTGCATGCCTGAACCTTCCCATTCACTAGCATCGAAGCCGGCAGAAATGAAAATTGCAGCTTTAGGCGGAGGACCATTGGGTACACTTGCCAGGCGATCAGTCTGCATTTTCAAGAAAGCACGAGCCTTCTCAATCAAAATGATATATTTGGTTGAATAAAGTTCCCAGAAATCCTGCTCAGTTTTCCACGGCTCTAGGTGGACATTCCAAATAGATTGCCCATGTGCATTTTCGATGCATACACTTGCATTGCGTACTTTCTCCGGTTCGCCCATTTCACAAGGGTACGAATTTATATCGTGCAAGCTAAAATACCCTACCATGGCCTTTTTGTGAGCAGCTGCATTTCGCGGCGCAGTGGATGCTTTCTGATTCTGTTCCCAAGTGATATCCTGCGAGCCGTCACCATGATGAAGGTCGAAGTCCAAAATCGCAGCGTGGGTCAGACCATGGGTCATTGCGGCGTAAGAAATGCCTACGTGGACATTGTTAATCCAGCAAAATCCGGACGGATGACCAGACGAGCAGTGGTGGCCGGGAGGGCGAATGCAAACAAATGCGCGTTTCGTGGGTCCTGGGCCAAACACTCCATCTATTCCCTCACATACTCCACCCAAGGCCCCTTCAAATGCGTTCAAAGACTCTGAACACAAATACAGATCCCCTTCGTGGAAGGCAGGCGCAGGGGATTTCCCGGTCGCGCTATCCCTGCCACTGCTGCGAGGCCGTACCAATTCCTTGCCGCTCGACGCAAGCCGCGATTCAGCGGCATCGCACATAGACTTGAGGTCCTCCATCCACTTAGTCCCATGCACATGAGTGACGGCCGTAGAGCCTATCGCCATTGTACGTGATGTTTTGCGAATCTGAAACGGAGGAACGGGAAGCTGGTGAAGGTTCACATCGGGATGAGGGGCGAACAATCCACCAGTATATCTGCGGCCAAGTCGAACATACGCAGCAGATATGCCTACAACACAAGCCTGAACACGTTCTGGTCGCTCGACAATCGAGCTCAGGATGGCACGAGAGGCGCGGGGACGCGAAAAGCGATGGCCATAACACGCATCGTGGATGATAACTAAGGTCTGCGATTGCAGATCGGTCGATTGATGGTGGTCGATTTCCTTCTTAAAGTGATCGGCCGCGATGGAAGTAGCAGTTGGCACCGATTGTTCCGTCGCTGCAGATAACGAAGTCTTCCTAGAAGACATTATATAACCGCTGGCGCTGAGTGAGGCAGCTGCGGTAGGTGACGTCGCAAGAGTGGAGGATGAGCGACGGGACAGACTAGGCCGCGGAGAGACAGGGCCTCCCGGTTGGCTAGACCGAAGCGAGGCAGTGGAAGATTGTTTCTTCAGATTAGGTGTAGATTTGCGCCTTTCATCCCTCAATGAACTGGAGCTTGGAATACGTCGGGGAGTTGGTTGTGTTTGGGGTTGCGGTTGCTGTGTTGGGTGGATGCCCGAACGCATGGGAGAATCAGACGGCGATAGAAGCGAGGGGCAGAGACCACCCGGAGAGACGGGAGCGGGAATCGCAGCAAGCGACGGATCATTCAGACGGTCGGAAAAGATGGAGGGATCGATGGGGGGTGGAGGACGCGGAGGCGTTCTTGAGGGGGTTTTGGTGGTGGGAGCTGCAGTGAATGACTTGGAGGGGTCCATGGCGCAGAAGTCAGTCCCATTTGAATGTCTTTGCAGTAAAATTTGAGGGCGAGCAGAGTGCAATCAGCGACAGTGTTTGCAAGAGTGCGACCAGGCGCATATAGGAGGACAACGGTGGGTATGTAGTAAAAAGGGAGAAACAAGGAGGAGTGGTGAAGTAGAAATCATAACAATCACAAGAAACTACTAATAGCAACCGTCTCCTCAAAATGGTCAAGGGGCAGTCGATCGCTCATTCTTCAACTGTTTCTTATTCTTCAATTTATCTCTTCTTCATGTTTGATCTGGAGTGTACTGTGGGTTTTAATGCTACATTAATTTAAGAATTTCTTCCTGGTATGCTGATTGTTCTTCCACCAGTTCCTTATACCTACTTCCTTATCTGTATAGTTTACTGGGCGTACACCACCTTACACTACATCAACCAATCACCGACATGCGGGATCATGCATGTAAAATTCGCAATGTAAAATATCAAATACTACGTGTAAAATATGAAGTACGAAGTATAACAATCTTTCTTTGTAGCTTCTATGTATATGGGTCATAACATGTCATAAAAACCAAACATTCCAGCAGATGATAAGACGCTTCTGAGACCCCCAAAGAACGCCGGATCCCAAAGACCTAAACACCAAAAATATGCAATCAAAATAACTCTAGAAGAAATGGCTTTCATTTCACGAGTGGAGGGGCTCAGAAAATTCCTGACCACCGGCGGTACCACCTCTGCCGCAAACTCGGAGCTTGCTGGGGGTCATTCTCCACCTGGACGAGACTGGCATCCGAGTACCGCGAATTGCGGGAGGAATTGCTAGTGATAGACAAGCGTGAGGAGCGGCTTTGCTTTCTCTGGTGCTTCTCGTGCTTCTTCTCTGTAGTGAATTTCTTTGTCGCGTGCTTCTCACAAAAGCAGTGCATGGTGACCGTCTCAAAGCCAGTGCCGACACACTCTGGGTCCGGCTGGCCAGTGCCACACGCCTGGTAGCCAGAGTCTACTTCGCATTGGCACCAGTTGTAGAGGGTAAGGTATTGGCGGCACATTTTGATAATGTCTTTTTTTCTTTTCCTTTCTTTCTTTTTTTATGTTGAGTTGTCGTGACTATCGTTGCTCTTTTGGACGCCGCTGACGTTGTTCGGCGATCGGATAAGCAAGATTGATGATCACCTCCGCTGGGTTCCGGCAATTGAGGTAGACCAGCAAAAGGTCTCAGTCGTGGTTGGAAAGAGGTTATGTGCAATAGTTGAATGCACAAAAATAATAATGATAATCGAAAATGGTAATCAATGAAAGAATCTTATGTGGTGAGTTTGATTCTACAGTCTGCCAAACTGAGTTGCGTGACTGTTGTATAGATTGGGATGTCGATATGTCTCCAGGACTGTCCGGTTGATTTTGACGATATGCTGTCAAGCAGCGAAAGAAGCTTAAATATAATGAAATAATATGGAAACTTTCCGGTATGATGGTGTGTAGGAATGCCGAGGGCACTTTATATCAAAGCGAGGGAGATATAAGGCGGTAGATGAACAAGGAGATGTGAAGTTGGGAGAGGAAGTAGAGCGAATGAAACAAAGACTGCCCAATAAAGGATCCGGCCCAGCAGGAAGTTTCTAAAGACGGGGAAAATTGTAGCTCTGAAGTGAAAGACTCGCAGAGCGCAAGCCTGGCTATATAGCAGTACTGTGTAGGACCACGAGTGTTTGACGTCAGCTCCAGAACACCGAAGCGCTTTGGTGGAGTCCATGAACCGCCGACGAGTCGACACCGACTGACCCCAACGGCGAATTGGTCATCTATCGGGATTTGTGCGATCGGGCCAGGGTTCCAGGCTATTTTTTACTCCTCATCCTGTTCTTTATTTGGGCTGGCCAATCCTATCTTGTCGCTCCCAGGTCGCAATGGTTTGCGTTCCTCTCGGCGCCGCAGGATGAATGGCTGTACAGCGTTCATTACAGGTTTCATCAGGCGCTTTCAAGTTTGGGCTTACAGACTTACTCCGTAGGTGCTCAACCCGCCGACAAAAAAAGAATCATTGAAGCGGGTCGGGAATTGCGACAAAGCCAGTAAGCCACAAAGAGTCAAAGACACCCGATTGTGATACCGCTCATCCTCTCCAGAATTCTAACTTTTCGACATCAGTGGCACTGGTAGCTTGCGTACACTTTGCAACCCACAACCTGTTGGGCGGAGCTTGGCAGGCGGGATTGCCCAATAAAGATGCCACGGATTGGGGATTTCGTCAAAAAACTGGTTCCCGTCCCAAAAGATCGAGTGATGATGAGCTCAATGTTGATCGGTGCAGGCCGTGCAGGCGGTGCAGCGGAGAGGCCGGCGGACCAGATGTTCTTCCGGATCGGGGATTGGCTCGATGCTCTAGCCTGTTGGGGCTAGTGCGTCTCCGACCAGATCTCAGTCACGTGGCTGTTAAGAGAACCACTGACTGACAGCTGCAATTTCTCAAAGCTTAATGATATAGACGTACCTTGCTCATAATAGACCCAGAGTACTATTCTACTCCTACTGAGGTGTATAATAATTCTATACCACATACCATAATTGCAGCCCTAGAAATACCAACTAATAGTCCAATCTGCTACTCCAACGGAACGGAACAGCCTCGGCTTTCCCACCGCCAATTTCTCCATCTCCCCTCCGCACCCCCCTCACCTATACAATTTTACAAGCAAAGCGCAGCAGACCCCCTCCTCCCCACAGCGCCCACCTCTCTTCATCCTAAACGGACCCCAGGGTTGATAGAGGCTATGTCGTCACCGGAAACAACAATAATGACCCCATCTCCCACCAGAACGGCTACGCTCGTCTCAAACCTTGCCTCCGTAACATCTCGCATCCAAACAGCCTCCGCTAAACTCTCCCCCGCAAAAGAACCCCCCGTGCGCCTCGTGGCCGTCTCGAAGCTCAAGCCTGCCTCTGACATTCTCGCGCTGCACAACCACCCAACAGACCACTTCCATTTCGGCGAAAATTACCTCCAAGAACTACAAGAGAAAGCACGACTCCTGCCACCTACAATAAAATGGCACTTCATCGGTGGGCTGCAGTCTAATAAATGTGTTTCTCTGGCCAGAGATACGCGAGCGCTCTGGGCGGTTGAAAGCGTGGACAGTGAGAAGAAAGCGGGCCTGTTGAATAAAGGGTGGGGGGAGAGGAAGCCGGATTTAGGTGGGGAGGAGAAGCTGAGGGTGTTTGTGCAGGTTAACACATCTGGTGAAGACAATAAGAGTGGTGTGGAGCCTGAAGACGGGGCGATTGGGCTGTGTCGGTTCATTAGGGAGAAATGTCCGCGGCTGAGGCTGCAGGGGCTGATGACCATTGGGGCGATTGCGAGATCCAAGGCGACAACAGCGGAGAATGAGAACGAGGATTTTATCTCTTTGAAAGAGGCACAAAATTGCGTGGTTAGGGCGCTAGGCTTAGAGGGGGATGAGGCGCAACTGGAATTGAGTATGGGAATGAGTGAAGACTTTGAAGGGGCAATCGTGCTGGGGAGTGATGAAGTGCGTGTCGGGACGACGATTTTTGGGGACAGACCACCCAAGGATCAAGCTAAGGTTGTTTGATAAGTGGATGAATCAAGTGTATTACTACACAGACAGGCTTGCATTCCGTGGCATGCTCAAAACATTATGTCCTCCAACTAATATCAATAAATACAATACCAAACTACCCAAATGCAGTTGTACAGGACAGTAAGGTTAAAAAAGGCATTGGGACACTATCTGCAGTGTTAGTAGCCTATATAATCCTCGCTAGGGCTAACCGCTCGCGGCTTTTCGCGAATATAGGTCCTGTCTGACAACGGACCATGCGATAGCCTCTGCTCCATCTGCCGCGCCAGCGCTTGGGGTATTCCCTCTTGTGTGGCTCGGATCGTTACTCGGTACATCTTGAGACATGTCAGTGTGGTCCTGGTTCATAGAAACAGGTAACTTACCTTCCGCTCATAGTTGGGCTCCAATCGAAGAAGACATCCGATCTTTCCTTGCGCAGAGTGATACACCGCACAGCCTACGATGTTTATTGAGTTCGGATCTACGCCACTCAGGAGCTTCCAGCCAAATTGTTCCACAAGCCGTTTTGTAAAGCTCTCGCTGACGGGCCCTGCCTTCGGCACGAGCCCGAACGTGTTTTGCGCCTCCAGTGGAGCGCCACCAATCTGCCGCCACCGTTTGAAGAAATCTTCTGCCGTTAGGCTTGAAGGCTCCAGGTACCGATGCATTAGAATCGGGAGCTGCAGAGTGTAAGCCTGTAGTGCACCCGCAAGGTACGAGATACGAATCGTAGGTGCGTCAGAAAATGGGCCTTTAGCTTCGAAGAAAAGGGTTTGCTGCGTTTGGCCAGCTGCGGGAACTGAAGGCTCTGGAAGACTCTTGGAATCAGCCCTTAGATGCGGGGCAGATGGATTATCCACAGTCGTAGTTAGGGATCCGATGGAGAAAGACGACTTGTTGCTTATGTAGAGTTTCAGCACTCCCAAATGGCCCCGGAATTCACACCGCACGCCAACCTGGATCTGGGCATCCTCGAACAATACGCCTTCATCAGCAAAGTACAGCCTGTTGTATCCAATATCCCAGTCTGGCGAAAGATTTGCGGCGCTGGCCATGTTCGTAGTAGGCGGTGGTGGCGTGGACGATGCACTCAAATCGAGTCCAGCTAAGTCCCCTGAGGCGCTCGCCGTTCCAGTTGTTCCGTTGGTTCCTGTCCGTGTGCCGTTCACAATTGTAGTAAAAGTGCGCTTAAGACCCGTGCTCTGTGCCATCAATATCTCTGTGCTGTCCGTATTGGCGTCCTTGCCGCCTACAACCCAGGTCTTCTTATCGGTTGTCCCGGCCGTCTTCTGGTGGAGACGGGAAAGTAAGATCGAAGCTCTCTCAGAGAATGGAGGCATCTCATCACAAACGGTTCGTAGAAGGTCGTCAGTTGGAAGTGTCGCCAGCGACAGATATTCAAAAGCGCGTTGCTGTAGTTCAGGGTCTGGTGAGTGGCTGTATAGCCGGAATATGTGTAGGAGCTGTGGCTTGATTTCAGGGAAAAGGTTGACGAATTTGACAAAAGAAGATAGGATCATAGCACGGGTGTTGTCTGTGCTGCTCATCATTTTAGCTTGCAAAGCGAGGAACTGCTCTATGGGGCTTGATCCTTGATTGTCTGCCACCAAATGTCCGAATTCACCGAGGACATAGCAGCCAATCTTAACCAGGCTCTCATGACAGTCACTCTTCAGGTATGTAAGAAGTGTTTGCGCAGCGTATGCCTGGAGTTCCTCGTTGTTCGTCACGATTTGAATGACCCGCTGCCATACCTCATCGTTGACATGGTCGCCAGCAAGAGACAAAAGTTTCAATGTAACGTCAATGTACCATTGCGCATCAGTGGCATATTTTTCCGTGAGAATGGCAACCTTCAAAACCATCTCCTCCCGTATCGCGTAGTCCGCTGATTGGAGGTACCGCATCAATTCGTTCACAATCGGTGCCGCGTTTGTCAAGTCACACATACTGTAAATCAAGTCAAGACCCTTTCGACGCACGCTAATATCTCGGTCCCGAAGTGAGCCAAGAATTATATTTTGATGCTTCTTGATCGGGTCCAAGGTTTCAGCCCTGGCTGCGAAGTGCGTCATAGCTTCTAGACCGAGGTAACGCACGTTCGTCTCGCGCGACTGAATGTACTTTCCTAAGCGTGAGGATATCTGCATCATCAAGTTATGCTCAGTGTCAAGGTGGATGAGGAGATTGATCGCTTCGAAAAGGACCGCATTCTGGGCATTGTTTTGCTGCACGTTTTTCGGTGTATCCATTGCGATCTGCATTATTTGCTGGAGAGACTCGCGAATGATATCGCGGACATGACTATCCCCTACGCTGCATTAGTTTACACCATCCCAGGTCGAAGGCGGGGCTTATCTTACCTGATGGGGGGTAATATTGTAACAAACGCAGAAGTTTAACCTGGAGCCACGGGCAGGGGACCCGGTAATAAAGATAGTCCGGTGCAATGTCATTATCCACAACGACTCTCTTTAACCGTTGAGCAGCCTTGACGTAACTTCCTCGGTATTCCTCTGGCCTGTCCTGCGCCAACGCCATAACTAACGATGTTACAGATAAAGTAACGCCCATGTCTGGGTCATCCATCAGAGATATTATACGCTCTGCCCACTGATTTTGGACAATGCTAGGGTATTTTCGGTAGAGTCGGAGGAGGGTAAGAGCAGCTTTCTTTTTCACAAACGCTTTTGAGGTACTATATTGAATATCAGCGACACGGGTGAAATAGTCACAGGGGGGCGATCTTGCTCACGGAGATATTAGCAGCCGGTGAACCTCAGTTGAGAGGGCTTCACCCATCTCTCTGCTCCCAACATTGGCAACCGCATGTAAAGCCAGACAATTGTTGAGTTCATGATGATCCAGCAGGTCTTTTCGGATGCTGTTCACAACAAGATGCAGCAGCTCGTGTTCTTCATGAAGAAATAATGTCACTGCCAGGTATCCGATCTGCTTCTCGGAATACTTGTTGGATGATATTAAGTTGACAGCTTCCAAGTGGCCGAAATCAACATCGTACCCCTGAATATAGACATAAAGCAGCTTGCACACGTATTTTTTCTTCTGATATCCGTCGAGACTCCCAGACTTGAATTTCTGCCGAATGTTGGCCAATTCTTTGTTCACCCGTTTCTCCTCCAGCTCACGAGCTCTGGCATTGCGCAGGTCCGCAATGAACTGAACCAGGCCCCGCATAGAAGACATCTTGATTATATTATATTATCGTCACTGCAGAATCGGGAAGGAAGATAATATTTCGGTGCGGGGGGATAGATAAGGTTGAAAAGCCGTAGTGTAATGCAAAAGGAGGCAATGCGGTTTGTTTTTGCGGTCTGCAGTAGGTATTCACACCGCGTCCGAGTGTACACTCAGTAGGGGTATGTCATGCAACCATGTCCTGTCACTTGTTCCGTCTGTCCGTTTACGGAGGTTGTATCTGGGCGCTAGGATTCTATGGCGCATAGATCATGGCGCAAAGTTAGAGGGAAGCGTGTCTTCGGTGCCGGTCAGGAGCTAACAACAATCGGGACGTTGAGTGGAGAACTCAGTAAGGGTCCAAAAAGAATAGGAAGGACTCAAGGAGAGATTTGAGGAGGCACCGGGATCAAACTCGGGGAATTGTGCGACCCGGAGAGTTAAACATCCCGTAGACGGACAAACTGCAGCTGCTGTAAGGAGTGCTCCAAAGCATCCCCCGTTTTTGGGTGCCGAGCCACTTCCGGTGTTGATCGGCCGGATATCTACGGATTATTGTTGATACGTTGCGGCGGCGCATATGCTTCGGAGTGCCCTGTAGATACATTACTAGTGTTCGAATCACTGAGACTTATTCTTTAACTGATGATAGCTTCTCATCTTGTTCTTATTTTACAATCCTATGAATCCTGAAAACCCTTATTTTCAATGTGTCCCGCGAATCCCAAAAACGCCCAGTCGCAGCTATGCATAGATAGAATGGGCAGATGTTATCAACTAATTCTGCTTCAACGCCGTAAATATGGTATGATAATGAAATGTTTCATTTCCTGCTTCGTAGGAACGCCGCAACTTGTTCATGTCTAGTCACGAAGAACCTTCTTTGGCGGTCAGACTTCCATATAAGCACCCCGATCTCTTCAGCGTACCGACACGGGGCCTCGTATTCGGCCAGGCTGACAAAATCCTTGAACAAAAAGCCGGCCGTGGCTCTAACACGGTCGCGCTCCAGCTGCCAAAGCCTAATCTGGTCTACAACCGTAGGCGGAAGGACCGATGGCGGGATACCGGCTTGGTTGGATGTGGACCGAGACGCATTGTGCTTGCGCATTTGCGGGTGTGCATGTGTAGCCAGGTATGAAACAATTTGATCGGCCGTGATACCCATTTCAATTGCCCGGCGAATAGACTGCCGAGTGACCTTACCCGTAACTAGGTTAGGAAAACGATACTTAAGAGTCGTAAACAATGCAATAAGAGAGATTTGAAGCGGTGAAGATGTGTATGCATAAAGTCGGTAGTTTGTTTCAATGATAATGAATCCAGAGCCAGGTTGATTAGAGTCGGCCCCGACGGGGCCAGAGAGTGTGCCGGCTATTGGATTTCCCAGCGCACTTGAGTCCGATGTAAGGGTGGTCGCAAGACGAGTGGGATAAAAATGGCTCGCTTCGGGAGAATCCTGATAGACGATGCCAAAATCCGCTAAATCGGTTAGAGTGCGAAGTTGGTTCGATGTCAAATGTTTCTTTTCGTACGATTTGCCGAGTTCCAGACTGCTGAGGAGAAATACAAAGGAAAGCACTTCAACACTATCCATCCCAATAGCTTCCGCACTCTCAACGTATAGAATCAAGATATGCCAGACTTGGGTGCCTACATCTTGAAGGACAAACGCGAATCCGTCTTGAGTAATTTCGACGCGGCGATCTCTGATCTCCACCAGATGTCCGGCCTGTAAAAGTTGTTTAACGCCTTTACTCAGGTTCGCATCGCGTTGTATTCCGAGCCCACTGGTGCCAACCATATAACCAAGCACCCCTTCCCATTGTCGGCGCGCATAGTCATCAAGATCCGAGATCGAGACATTCTCCGCATCTGATAATCGGTAAAGCACCCCAAACGACTGTGTTTTTTCAGCACCTGTAAGAGCTTGCCGAAGTGAAACTGCGAATGGGTCGGTGACCATGTAAGCGCGGACGTTGGCCGCAGTTGTGGTATTCGAAAGGATGTGTAGTCTTCCTAGGATTGAAAGGGCGCTATCCCGTTCCCTAGACACAAACAATCGGTCAGCTGTCCGCAAATTTGCAACAACTGTATTTAAAAGGTGCATGACTCACTTCAAGCTCTCAGATCTCACCCAAATCTCCAAGTCCGCCGCTGGAAGCGGATCCTTCAAATAGAGGAGCGCCATCACGAAGCATTTTGCTATCGTTGCAGATGGAAGGTTAACCAGGACCGAAAAGGAATGGCCGACCATAACATATCTACGTACCCAGGTCAGGCAGCATGCGCCTGAAGATAGCAAGAGCGGTAGAGGGCTGTTGGTAGAGCTTGAAGAAGACCGTTCCGGGAAGGCTTTCGAGATAATCAAACGGACGTGACGGGGCCGCCGCCATTTTGCCTTCGGAAGCAAATATGCGCTATCACCTCTGGAGCATGATGCGGCCGACAACGACGGAGAAGAAGCGCGAGTGAGAGAAGAAAGACAAAAGCAATGAGGCCAAAGCAGGGTACGAATAATTGCTCCGGCGGCCCAAACGGCCTAAAGCGCAGTCCGCGGCGATGATCTCACCCAGCAATACAGAGTACTCCGGCTTGTACATCTCCCGATTTTGTACTCGTCCTCTACAATTGGCCCGATTATATCACCAAAAAAAAAAATGACTGCTTTGCGATTTGTCAGATCTGTAAGTCTCTTTGTATCTCATATTGCTATCGTCTAATCGTTCTAACCAATGCACTAGGTTTGGGAATCATTCCGGGCCACTTCGGGGCTAGAGCCTCGGTAGGTAGTACAGCCAGTGTGATAAGACCAGCCATTGCTAACGCAGAACTCATTCCGGCCACAGTCTACTTGACAATGTATGTATTCAGTCGTTGCTGGAGATTGTGGGCAGCTCTTGCCTAGCCATTATCTCTCGGGCCTTCTCGTCACTTCTAGAGTGTCGGCTATAAACATCGCGATGTGCTAATCAGTATGTCTCCAGCTCCGGGTAACTGCTGCAAAGCCTGGGACTGTGAATTTCGAATTGGATATCCAAAAGGAACATACAGTATGGCAACTATCTTATGCTACGGGACAGGATGACTCATAGAATGCCAGAACCGTTTGAGTATCCTCCATGGTGGTACCATCGCCAGTATGGGTAAGTAGTGCCAAAGGCGTTATCCTCCCTTTCCCGAAATCTCTCTGACATTTGGATATTTAAGTCGATCTCGGTGGCTCATTGGCCGTCGCATCCCGGGGGCTATATGCTACAGGTGTATCAACCGATCTAAATGGTGAGTAGCGATGTAGCTTGACCCAATTGGGGGCTGATCTCGAAATACACCTAACGATCTTCAGTGACATATCTCAGCTCTGGTGGTAAGGTCGGCGATAAGATTCTGGCGGTTCGTCCAAACCCTGCACATACCCACCCATATCCAGTTAATCAACATATGGCTAACTCCACTGCAGGAGGTGACTTGTGATAAATGTATGTTTCCAGGTGTTATATGCAGAAACACTGCAACAGCATTTGTCGACAGCCTTTCCATTCAATGAGAATCTGCCTTTTAACTGATCTGCAGTTGGCAAGACCCTTGCGTATACCTCAATCAGGTTTATGAGTCCCAAAGGCGACATCTTCGCCAGGGGAAGTCACACTAAGTATGTAATACTGGGAGACCGTTCCGATCAGTGCTAACACAAATGACAAATAGATATGTCGCGCTTGCCTGGAAAGACCCTCAGAATATTGTTGAGGATTTGAATGAGCGCAAATCATCGTAGGAATTTTTTTTTGCATATGGGGACTGCGCGCATGAAGACCCCGACGATTCTAAATAAATACCAAATATATATAGATATACAAATGCGCACGCTAAGAACTTTTTTTTTTAAAAACCAGAGTTTGTAAATTGGAATGCATAAAATTAAAGGCAGGCTCCCGGCTCTTGGAATTTCCGTTAATTTTTTAAATACCATGTTCAAGTGTATACATGTTCATGCAATGGATCTTCCTCCCCTTCTTCACCTGCCCCAAGCATAACTTCATCTCCATCTTCTGCAACAAGGTCACCCTCCTCATCCGGCATCGTCTCATCGACAACTGCGTCCTGTTCACCCATGGCCTTGATTTTGGCTTGGGTCATCTCGAACACATACTGCCCGAGATGCTCCACGCCTTCCATAGGGCTCCCTTGAACATCGTCATCCAATGTCCGAGTGGCAGGGAACATCTCTCCAGGGGCGAGTATGAGTTTATCTGGACGTTGTAGCAACAAGTCAAAGGCGGGCTTTAGTTCGTAGCACGACTCAAAAACTTCACGGCGGCCAAGAACATATAAACCTAGGCGGGCACGCGAAAGTGCCACCGTTAGGCGGCGTACGTCACGGAGATATCCAACGGTGCGAGTGCGCGTAAGGGAAAGAATGACATCTAAGGACAAGCTGCGGTTAGTATGAAGACTTTGACCTGATATAAAATATATGGTGGGAACTTACAATCATTTTGCTCGCCTTGGTACCTGTCTACCGTCGTGACGATTTTGGGCATGCCAAATAGTGTGTTCTTAGCACACCGATGATTTAAGACATCCTTGATTAGTGCCGTTTGACCCGCATAGGTTGCAAGAATCGAGATTTTTGATGCGGGATATCCAAGAAGTCGCATGAATTGAAAAATGGCAACCGCATACTCTGCTTCCCCAAGGTTTTGGATGAAATGAGGAGTCGGCTCGCGTTCTCCAGAACCTTGGTAGTCTGGAACATTGATGAACTGGTATTCAAACTTGAAACCTGCATTTGCCTGTTTGAACTCCTGCGCTTCTTCAACGATGGGCAGATTCCCGAGGTTTTGGTACCGCCATCGGAAAAGTTCTGCGATGCTTGGTCTGGCACGACCCTGTTGGTCCAAAGTGATAGTTGGGACCCCTAGCCGAACTAAGCGAAGGAAAAGACTTTGTTCGAAATGGGCATATTGTCGGAAGGCCATATTTTGGATGATCGGGGAATTTTGAAGGTGGTCTCCGCATAGAACGACTCTTTTCAGAGGCAGTTGACCTTCTTTCATATTTTGCAAGGCAGCGGGGACAAAACTTTCAACTTCAGTAACTTGTGCAGCTTCTTCCATAACAACATTATCGTAATGGAACCCAAGACCCGCAATCTCCTGGCGTCGCATGGCCGCGTGCGTACTTGTCATTGCGATGATCCTCGCTTCTTTGACAAGCAGATAGTTGGCCTTGTCCTTGGGCTGTCTCAAAATCTCGAACGGGCGGATGTCTTCTAGCTCAGAAAAAATCTTGTCAATGTGGCGCTGGCAGCCCTCTGCCACATCAATCAGTGTCTTCTTCGGAGCAGAAGGATCGAACACTGGCGCCGGAGCGTTGGAGAAATACTCATGGAATGGGAAGGTTGCGATGATTTCTTCGGTTGATGCATTCTCGGCACGAGCAGAATCCCAGTACTTCGCCCATGCTGGTTTGACGTAGACTGTATTGAAGTAGCCGGCAGTCTCGCAGGAATTTCCGTGTGCACCTTGCGCTCCAATCGAAACTGCCAAGCGTGTGACCTCCGCGAGAAAATAGTTCCGATTGTCGAGGAACGACTCAACGCGGCCATACTTACTATAACTGGACTCTGTATCTAATTCTTCTTCGCCATGACCGAGGCGCAGTAGATGACGCTCATCGATATCCAACGAAACAATTTTTCGGAAAAGTTGATTTAAGGCCTGATTGCTGTGTGCAACAAGGAGTGTGCGTTCGTTGGGGAAATTATGATAAATATTGTTGATAATTTGGGTGACGACATCAGTCTTTCCGGTTCCAGGAGGCCCGATAATAACCGTGAGCCCCGGTTGCGTCCCCGAAGCAATTGCATCGATTTGAGCCGGCGTGAAACGAACAGTATTGAGTTTTGGCGCATCTACTGGATATGGGCCTGGGTTTGGTGGCTTGTACGTGGAAACGCGAAGGGCCTTAGGTGCCGCTTGCGCCTCGACAAATTGGTCCCTCCGACGCTTCTTCGATGCGCCAGATACAGGCAGTTGTGTGGGCTCTTCGATATATTCAAGGGCATAGGGTGGGGGAAAGCTCGATGTAGCATCGACAGAAGGCTCAATTGTCAGGCCCGGAAAACTCTCGATCAGATGTTGCCAGTCCAAAAATGTATCTCTAAAGTCCACAGACTTAAGCCGATTAGGCAATTCCGTGAAGCGGGCTCCGGCAGGATCTCCATAGCCCAGGAAAATATCCTGGATCCACGGTGGCAAGGTAATATCAGACACGATAAGCCTTTGCATCGTTTCGAGGATCGACTTGAAGTTATTCTCTCTTCCTCTCCTTCTTGCAACCACATTGATCAGCGGGTAGATATCAGACTTCTCTTGCAAATTACGATCCTTATCCCCTTTGAAAGCAACAGGGTCTAAATTGACCAGTAACCTTCTAATGCGAGGGCGAGATCGGTACCCATTTGCCTGACTAGATGTTGAGTCGCGCAATGGACGACCCGCTTCATCGAGGACTTGTACAACGTCTGCCGACCTAAGATGAACAATACTAGGCGCCTGAGCAGCACTGGAATCTCTCAATCCAATTCTACCTGGATTACCAGGTTGCACAGCGAGCAGGAAGACAACATCGTCAGGACGAAGAGAATCCCACTCCGTACGGATGTGGTCTGCCAATCTTCCAACCTCGATGGTAATCTCTGCCCGCACGAAGGCTGGCTTATCGGATCCAACTTTGGGAGGAGCGACCTCAATTATGGCGGGCTTTGCAATTGGAATGGCCATACGAGAAAACCCATCGAATGTCAAAGTTTTTCCGTCCTGACTTGATCGAGGTTGCATTCGCTTGATGATAGATTCCAAGTCCTTTCGGATTTGGAAAAAAGCCTCCGCACGGTATAATAGGAATGACCGCCAAAGAAAATCGCCGAGGCTGAGATACTGAAGATTCAGCTTGGGGATAGCGAGTGGTCTGGATCCATCGTACGTCTCATTTCGAAGTAAAGATGGGTCGTACAGACTTTCTTCCGTCGGGACAACACTGAGATTAGACGCAGCTTCTTGGAATGAGGTTGTTCGTTCATAATACGACAAGAGCACCTCCATGTAAAGCTGACGATCGGAAGCAACGTTCGCTTGCTTAGGGTAATTCGTGCGAAATCCTAGGCGCGAGCATAGTGTTTGAAGCTCTAAATCGTCCAGCGAGTTTAGTTGACCCTCCAGTTCGGAACGCTGTTCAATGGAGCCATAATTTGATAAAGCCAGGATTGTCAGTTTTTCCCTAAAATGTTTCATAGAGGTCCTCTGTAGTTGCGCCAAGTCATGACAATGAGTATCGTACATTGCTTGGGCTGAGAGGGCCTCCCCCGTATAATCGTTAATTGCAAATGTAGCGAAATGTTTGAGGAGATTATAGAAATCGCGGAAAAGCGCGTTTTCTGCCGAGCGATATAGCTGAGATAGACTCAAGATAGGTAGGAGGTGAAGATCCTTGAGCAAAGTATTTACGTATCGCCTCGTGGGAAGCTGGCTCTCGAGATCGACAAGAAATTCAAGAAACCGTTCGCAGTATCGAAGGTCATCTCTCTCGTCTTTCTCGGCCCCGTTCAATCTTCGGAGGAAATCTAGAAGCATGGTGTACAACCAAGACCTCTCGAATCGCATTCTCGTCTTAGTCGCTTCGTCTCCCGCTTCATAGCGCTTCGTAGATGCCCTCCATGCCTTTTTTAGATTTGGAGCTTTCGCAAGAACCCGTTCTCGCGCCTCCTCGCTATGAAGATTATGCCAGATAGATATGGAAACTAACGGAGCGCATTCTTTCCGAATTAACGAATTCTCGAGCGACTGAAAGGCACTGATCATGAAGGACATTATAGAAATGCGGGAAGACGTATGGAGCGACTGATCTATACTCATGGAAAGGATCCGGTGGAAAAGGTTTGAGAAAACGTCGGGTCGGTCTGAGAAGATTTCTAGAATTGATCAGCCTTCATACGCCATATAAGTAGGCTTGTCCTTACCCCATATTGGCAAATGCTCTCTCTGTTTGACGCCCACAATCAATGTTAGTAGTAGGACATGATAATTTGAGGCGTCTTCGGTGTAGGTTGGCCAAAGAAACCTGTTGATAATTTAGTAATGCCGAGCCAGATTGAACAGAAACGAGATGGGCAATACTTTTCTAGAATGTTTAAATTTTCCAAAATAAGGAGTGAATGGAAGCTGAAGTTTTCGGCTTCCAGAGGATCCCATATATCCTTCTTGATCACATCATGCTTTACTTTGCGAACATTCGCAGTGTCGAGCCAATGCGTCTTGGCTAGTCGCACCCAAGGACTATCATCGCGAAAGTCCTCCACAGTCGGTCTGGAATCGAGGCCGGACGCCATGGCATGTTGTGTCTGGAGACCCATTCCTCAATGTTCGAGTTGCCCAAGGGCCAAAAGCTCTCCTAGCGCGGCCCGATACGTACATGGATTTGCGCAAATGGTCTGTGGTGGCTGACCCAGTTTAGGCGCGCGCCTAGCGCATTTTTTAATTGGTGGGCTAAAGCTCGTAGAGCCGCAGCAACGAGTTGGCTGCAAAGGCTGAAGCTCCCTCGCAAATCCAGCTTCACCTGCGACGGTGGTATCATCGACCTATGTTGCCGCCGGAACGGAAAATGGCGAATGCAGATGTCGATGTGATCGATGTCCACAGGAGATTGATTGACTCTCTCTTAGCAAAGGCAGAACAGGTCAAGCCGGGAAAGGGGATTGAGCCCCCGTTGACAGAAACACAGCTTGGGGAATCCTTTTGGCTTATCCAGGATGAAGATGCGCTGCCCGTCAAACAATTGAGTCAACAAACACGGTTTGCCGCTGTGGAAATTGCTTTTCGAGAAAAGTTTTACGGTCTCCTCGTATGCTTTCCCTTCTCAGGCCCCATCCTCGCCGGAATCCGCAACTGACAGCACTGTCATACCAGGCTTCTACAACGATCGAAGACTCCGAGTTTGTTTGCATATGGAATTTACTGGACATAATATCGGTTTTTTCCGACAATGGTTCGTTTTCGCCTCGCAAAGTATTGAAAGACATCCTAACGCCATTTAGAACAATGCGAACCCGGCCTCATATTCTGGTTGATTGAGGAACTATTAGACAGCCAGACGATCGAGGGTTGTCGCAAGGTTTTTGATTACTTGGAGTCTCGGAGAGAACGAAACACGAAGGTACGCCTGCCCTCAAACAGCACTTGCGAATGTTGGCCCGCTGACACGCCTAAAGAAACATTTCAAACAAAAGAACTTGATTATTTTAAGGTCTTGCAATGAACTGCTTCGCAGACTCTCGCGAGCTGAGGATACCGTCTTTTGCGGCCGTGTGTTTATCTTCCTGTTCCAAAGTTTCCCTCTTGGGGATAAAAGCGCGGTGAATCTCCGAGGCGAATACCATACCGAGAATGTAACGGCCTTCGGCGATGACACGAAGGAAACTACTGGTGGAACAGATGGCACGGATTTGGATATGCCGGATGCCAAGGAAACAACGTCGGTAGCTGACGTTCAGAAACAAGAGACCGAATCCCAAGCCACCACCGAAAGGGAGGACAAGCTGACCGCGCCTGACATGAACAAGACGTCAAAGGAGACCGTTTCTCAACCTGGAGGCCAAACAGGGGAACACACACCTGATCTCGATACTCTCTACCCCATATTTTGGGGGCTGCAAGCTTACTTCTCGTCACCAACGAAAATATTTAATGCCCAGCACTTCGCCACATTTAAGACCGGGCTTGAATCCACACTATCTGCTTTTAGGACGGTTAATACAGACTTCGAAACTTCTAATAGCAAGACACATGAGGAAATCCGGAAGTCGACCAAACGGAAACGAACCGCAGATGGACCTGAAATTGCAAGCAGCTTCAATCCGAAATACCTGACGAGTCGAGAACTCTTTGATCTTGAGGTATCTTCTCAGATGTGCTATACAGTTTAAAAACAAATAACTTACTCTTCTTAGGTCAACGATACTGCCTTTAGGCGACATGTTTTGGTCCAGGCCTTAATTCTTCTGGACTTCATGCTGTCACTTACGTCAAATTCAAAAGCGAAACTGGCTGATTTGACCAACAAATCTGTTCTATACGGATTTTTACTTAATGACGAGGATGTAAGATAGTTCTAACATTGTTCATTTTGCTTATATCTAACACCGTTAGGCACAATGGGCCGTGGGAATGAGGAAATCAATTGAAGGATATCTTCAAGAAGGTGCGGGAGGAAAATTTTACTATCGTATGGTGGATACTGTTCTATCGCGGGATAAAAATTGGGTGCGCTGGAAAGCTGAAGGCTGCCCTCCGATAGAGAGGCCTGCAGTTTCAGTGGATGAGTATCTTAGCGCTCGCGACAAGGCAATAAAGACATATGCCAACAGACGACTTCGTTCTTCTCCTATGGCCTCTCTCAATTTAAAGTTCCTTTCTGAAAGTGAATCCTTATCTGGAGTCGAAAGACTCAAAGAGACCGAAAGGTAAGCACCAAAAAACCAACCCGCTCAATAAATTGGTAGCGTTGTTTGACATATATTTAGGTTCAATGTTCCCGCCTTAGAGTCGCTCATGCGAGTTATTGAGGATGTTGAATTTGACATTGATACAGCGCAGACGAGGGAAGATAAAGAAGCCGCTGTTCAAGCAAAAGCAAGCAAGACATGGCTGATGCTGCGGCTTTCTACCAAAAGCAAGTTCGCAGCTTTTGACAAGATCGAAGACGGGAAAAATCTTAAGTCCCTCTTTGAAACCACACAGTCCACTGAAGCCACCGCCCAGCCTACCAACAGTACGCTACAGGATACTACAACGAAAATTTCTCAGGAGGGCGAATCAAATGGGCTATCGCAGGATCATGAAATGGACACTGAAACTGAGGGAGGTGCATCTGCTAAGGCTGATGAGAAGGCAGCTGGTGTGAATGATGCAGTGAGCGCCGAGGCTGATGTGCTGGGATCATGAACATGCACAACACCCCCGTGAGCGCAACGATTTAAGAGTGTCATCGCTTTGATTGGCTCTATTGGCGCTCAATTCGGCCGATCAACTGCCTGGTACAAACGACTTATGCACCTCGGGCTGCAGCCAGGGCAAAACTGATTATCAAAGGGATATATTTTAAGTCGCTGTTAATCCCATGCAAAGGTCCAACGGAGGGTTGGCATTGGGTAAAAGGTAGCTGGAAGTTCCTGCAATTTTTGATGGCTCGACAGGGACGCCTGCGCTGGTTTATTGGTTGACGGCATGCAACTTCCCTCCCGTCCGAAGCCGGTCTCAATCTCCTCGATAATAGCTAAATGCATGTTCCCTGCCCAGTTTTTATGAAGGAGAATTCCGGTTTCAGCTGGCTATCTGTGTGGTCAGTGGGTTATACACGATACGGGAGATGGCTCCTTGCATGTCTAGTGCTGCCCATGGGCGGCGACTAATGGTTGGATATGAACGCAGAACAATTGGCAAGCAGTCTCCTGATCACACTCCTGGTTAATTATTATTTGAAATTATCAGGATTATACTCCGACATTCGCCACGGAGTTTTCACACACAGAGCCAATACTTTCGGTGGTGCATGAATGGACGATATCTGTACAAGAGAAGACGAGACGGACGGGCTACCCTGTAAATAATCGGCAATTACAGGATCATTCGAGAAATCCTTTGACCTTTTTGAGTTTTCTATCCTGTACACGGATCTCGGCAGCCAATTCTAGGCGCCTTAGCAAATTTTCAATGATCAACAATATTACTCCCCTGCAAAGTACCTGCATTAATTAGAAGCTCGGACCTCATCTTGCGTGGTGGTGAAGAACGGCATGCATAAACTCCAATTTAACCGAAACAATCCCAGCCTGGTGATAGCCTGACAGGCGGACAAGGTGAACAGAGTGACGGGAACGTGGGGGAGCAATTCGCTGGCACCTTGAAATCAGAACATGGAAGTGCTGAATTCCTCGAGGCGAAATTAAAGGGCGTCTGTCATGTTTCACGGTAAAATTAGGCTCGAGCCCTAGAAGGCGGAAGCTGCCCGGTTCTTCACGTCTTGGTTAGGCCGAGAAAGCCATCAACGTCTGAGCCAGCGTTTCAACGTTCCTCAGCAGCAAAGAGAAGCATCGCGAGACCAAGAAGGTAACCATCCCGATATTCTAGATGGATACCGAAGGTATCAGATTGCCCAGCAAGGATCCATGATGTCGACGGAGTTACGTATATGTCGGTAGAATGTGCCTCGGTAGAATATGCCCGAAGATAAGGCACATCCCGCCACTACGGAGTCCAAAGATTTAAAGAATGGAGATGCGGCGTTTCAGCTTGGCCGGTGACCCGCACAGACCAGACAAGGACTGAGGAACTGAGGACTCGTATACTCTGTCCAAAGCTGAAAACCAAAATGAAGGGGAGTTTGTTCTCCATCTGAGCACGGCGCGAAGCCTTAAAGCAGATTAAACCAGCATCACCGCAATGGCTTTGACTGGCTGCTTTGTGCATCGTGGATTCGCCTGTGATCTTCTTCCCCGCACCGTTGCCACACGATGCCACTGCGATCCAGGATCATCGATGTCCTTTTAACACCAAGAAGAAAGCTTTGACGCGATCAGGCCATAGTGCAGAATACTAGTCTCGACACTTGGATCCTTCAGCTTAGGGGCTTACGAAGTCCCTGCCTCTCTCCACTTTCGGCCCAGTCATTTTCAAAATAGTACGCCGATGCCTCCTGGAAGGACTGTTACCAAAGTACCCGCTCACCGTCTGTAAATGTCAGGTATTGGTATGCCCACGCACAGGGCGGGATATCAATACGGATACGTAGTTAGTCCGGGATCTCACATTTGACATCTCCGAGATTTCGCCTGGAACTTTTCCTATCTGGGCAAGAAGCCCATTCAAGATCAAGGTCAACAGCGGCTGAATATGACCGTCAGTGCCAGATGTCAATCCTTCACAAATTGACGCCTTCCTCCGGTTAGCAAGGGACACAAGTCTCACGACTGGCCAGGAATTCTCCGAGTGAAGCCAAGAGCCGAAAGCCTTTGCGGTGCGTTTAGAACCTCCAGAGCTGCTTCCATCGTTTTCCACCGAACGATTCCGTGCGAACCTCGTTCCTGGAAACGTCGTCTCCGAGGAGTCTCCTTCTCCTTCGGAGGCAAGATTGACGACATCGACCTCGAGCGGAGCTGAGCCCCATCGGGTATTAAGTAATTCTGCTGATTGGAATACGTACTCTTCGAAAAGGGTCTTCAATCCTTGCTTACTGCTTTTCCAGCTACGGACCGAAAGGAGTTGCTCTTCTTGTAATGGGGCAGATGCACCGTGAAGCGTGAGAGAAAAGGTGCAGAATAATGGCTCCCAGATGATTTCGCAGTGCGTAGATGGTATGCGGAGCTGCGTTACGGAGTGCTGACGGGCCTACTACCCTGTCCGTCAGCCTCGAGTGTCATATCCTGGCTGCTTTTTTATCCTGCTCTAAGCGAGCTCACCTCAGACGCTGGATTCGATCAACAGTCGACTTGTTGACCCACTACGACTCATGTCGCGCTCACAGTCAAACCCCTAGTGATTTCTTATCTTTTTCTCGCTTTTGATTTCTCTTCTGCATGATCTATACTATTTCCGACTTCCCCTTACTTTCTCTAACGGACGCAACAAGGAACGACCTCGTCGAGAGAATTCTGGAAACAAGAGTGCGTTTCGAAGACTTGTTTGGTTTTCTTCTAGCAGCATTGAAGTTCTGCACTGGCCCTGTTTCGTCTCGCTCTGTGGACGTGAGCGTTTCATGCAGGTGCCTTTTGGTGGAGTTCCCTTCCCCTCCTGAGTCCTGGCTCCTTCTCGCCCCGCCTGCAAGTACTAGCCAGTGGAGAATGGAAAGCGTGGAAGCCGTTGACACTTGACAAGCACACGATTTTTCCGCAGGCTCAGACAGTCTCGGTCCAGTGTCCGCTCTTGTAGTCTCTCCTAGTGTTGTCCTGGATTTCTGGTTCCCAGCAAGCTGCTCGGAACACGAATCTCGGTCCATCCCAGGAAACTCTGAATCAACAGGGACGATTCAGGTCACTAGTAATCGCCACGACTCGCGTCGATTGTGGTGATCGTCACCTCGAGTCTCCCGGAGTCCCGGCCTCCAGGCCCTGACGCAGATGCCGTGGAGCGTAGTCTACACCGCAGGAGTTCCCGTCGACCTTTTGAAGGCCGGTCGTTACTCGGTCAAAAAGACACTCCCGCGCTAGTCTAAACCGGGCAAGGAGGTCAGGCCTCCTCCGTCTGCGACTTCTCCATTTGGTGGAATTTATTCTTCCTGTCACTCCTTGTCCCATGGCTCTGGATGAATTATTCCATGATCCGTTGAGCCTTCCTCCAGGACCCGTTCTGTTCCTGAATTTATCAAACAAATCAGAAACTGCCAGGCGGAGTGCAAGAGGAGTCTGTGATCTTCACCACTGTATCATTCCTGGCACCTGCTGCCATATTCCGCTGCCCACCATCCCCATTATGGATTGTGTATTTCCGTGTGGGAGGAGAGGAGACGAGGTTTCACTTTTCCTCGTGTCGTCCCCATTCACGTCACTGGAGAGTTGGGACGGTGTGTCTTGGCTGACTGATGCCGGACAGGGCGCTAACAGGGCTTCAACGTTAGGGCCTCTTTTGCCTCGATGCAGGCTCTGTGTTTGGTGGATTCCAAGCGAAAGCACCACTTAGTCTCGCTCTCCCGGAACGTCTTCCACATGGTGTGCCATCGTCTCCATCGGAGAGACAACCTGAACCTGTGACCTGGCAGACTGCTTCACCATGCTCAATGCTGGTGCTTGAGTCGGCCCCAGCTCCGACAGGCCAGCCATCAAGAGCAAGGGTCCGCTTCCCCCCCTCTAGCAACGGTTGATTGGTGAGCAAAATAGACGGTGGGGATGAGTCTAAGACTGTCCCCCAGTGACCCGCAACGATGCAATGCTGCGGGTTCAGGAATCATCCCGGTTTGGCGTGCTTGTTCCACGCCCAAAGGTTTGCCAAACAGCTTTGGCCTTCGACGGGCAATCCCTATCGATAAACTATCGCGAACGGCGGCTCATCTCTGCTCTGTAACACCTTTGCCCATGTGGAAATTGGATAAGCATAGGTGGTGGCCTCATCCTTTTCATTGCACGGTGCACCACTAGTCGCGCGAATCGACGACAACAGTAGTTCCATTCGTGAAAGTCAATTCTCGATCGCGTACGACTGTACCAATTACTGTCACATTACTACCCTCTTCGTCTTTTCCCACAGGGCTGCTGCAGACTGCTCCCTGTTTAGACCTCGTGGGATCGTCTACTTGCCACCTTCTCTCTTGTCAACGGGTATAGCCATCCTATTGCCCTCCCTCCAATTTTAAGACATTCACTTATTATTCTGTCTTTATTTGACATCCCATCTACTCCGTATTCTTCCCTTCAATTTTCCTGTGTCTATCTTTGATTGGTTATCCGCCCAACTTTGTCTATCCCCCGAACTCCAGATAGCGCCAACGTTCGTTCAATCCAAAACACCTTGCGACGAACCTTTATATGATCATTACTATCGTCAGATTCTACTCCAAGTAGTAGCTCCGCCTAATAGACTCCCGCCGCACACCCTGCTACAGCTGCCTTTTTGTTTGAATTTCAAACCAAGTTCTCCAAATACCCACCTTTCTGTTACTCTTGGTCTGCATTAGCCTTGTGAGTCCCGCCGGCACGTTCTGATACTTCTGGGAGGATGGCTCATATCTGTATCTTGGCGTGAGATATCTCAGCCTTCGAGTCTTTTTCTTGAGAGACAACTTGTCAGTTTTCCTTGAATCGCCTCCTGCATTAGGCCGTGCTTGCCATTCGTCTCGAAAGTCGAGACCCGTCAGCCTTCCTTCCATCGACCGGAGGAGACACTCCATCGCCAGTTGCCACCCCTCACTCCTGGCACTTCCCTCCCCTGCAGGGGCACAAGTGACAGATCCTGTGGATCATTATTCTCGGACTTTGACCACAGTCCTGGACCTAAGCGCCGCGGGCTTCCTGGCCTTGTTTTTTGAATACCCTGATCTCTTTGTCGTGACCCGCTTGGATAAGCACTGTTTAATCTCTGATCCTCCCTTCTTCCCTCACCAGGCGCCAGGAGGCTGGAGTTTTCGGCCACACCAAAGACCCAACTGTGGAAATCGATCTTTTTTTTCTTACCGCTGGCCTATGGTGATCTCAGTCACGACTAAGACTCCCCTTTAATGTTTTTATAGGAAACATCTACTTGGTTAGGCCATTTCTTGTTTCGTCATCTGCTGAGCCCGGCAATAGTCTCAGGACGATCTAAGAACGGCAAACGAGGAACTTTTTATTTACTTCCATTCTTATCACTACCCCTGGACCAACGACTCCGAGACCCTTGGCCCTTCCAGAAGTCCTTCGACATCTTTCTTAGACCCACTCTATTCAGGGCCAGCAGTGTCCCTTTTTAGATCTCCATCACTATTTGACCCTCTCCTTCAACATCATCTGAACAGCTACATACGCCTGCGCTGAAATCGTGTTCCTGAGGGACCTTCATGGATTAAGCAGAAAAGGGGTATTACCACCATGTCAGTCAGTGGTCCTTGTGCCTGGGTGTCTACGGTGCCATCACCAGCTACCCATTCTCCCGCAATCACGAGTTCCTGGGCCACAGTCTCGTGGAACAGCGAGCAAGAGCTATCGAAGTCGAGGGTAAATCTGCCGGCTCTATCCGGAGTCGGACGGAAAGCAGGCGAGCAAAACAAAGATTCTGCGACAGAAATGCAACCTACCGCGATTAAGGCTGAGAAGTCTTTTCCAATCTTGCCTGCTGTCGGTACTGCCAATGCAATGCAGTACCCGGGAAATGGGGCATCGTTGGATGGCTTGCAGGCCCAAAACACGAACGTCCAGGGCGACACCATGTCAACGTTGAAAATAGGCTGCCTCGACGTCGAGAATCGAGAGACGGAAGATACCCAACCGAACGAAGAAATAACCTTCAAAGTCAAGTCCGAGATTACAGACGATCTGCATGAGGACGAGAAGGACAATAGCGAGATCAACGCAGCCTCTTCCGACGATGATGGGGCAGGATCATCTGCTGCCGGCGAGAAGAGGGCCTCCCAGGATTCGAAATCGGATAAGAAAAAGATGAAGAGGTTTCGGTAAGTCATCGAATGCCACTTCATGCCCTATTGCTGACCCTACGGAGTCTCACACATAACCAAACACGCTTTTTGATGAGCGAGTTCACTCGGCAGGCACATCCTGACGCAGCACACCGAGAGCGACTATCGAGAGAAATTCCTGGACTAACCCCCCGTCAGGTTCAAGTCTGGTTCCAAAATAGGTACTTTTCTCTCGGCACAGGGAATGGCTTTTCTTCTTCAATAATCTCTAACGCACAAGTTCTTTTACTAGACGTGCCAAACTCAAGCGGCTTACCAGCAACGATCGGGAGCGTATGTTAAAGTCTCGAGCGCTGCCGGATGACTTCGATACAACTCAGGTGTTGCGAACTCCTTTTGGAAGTAAGGGTTCTTCAGAAGTACCGGTTCGATTACCCACATTCTGTTGGCTGTACCTCTAGTCTAATATATGTGTGCTTAGGGACTACTCACCGAAGGGTTACCGCGCCTGAACGATGAAGATTACGTTATATCTCCATTGAGCTCAGCCTCTACCAGTGGCCCTGGCTATCCATCTGCCTCATCAGAAAGGGGCTTCGAGAACTATCAAAACCGAGGCGCAGCAGCAACGGTTCCAGACCTAAGGAGCAATCGTGGAACCTTCCCTTTCCCTCGATCGAGCAGCTTCTCCGAATCTTCTTTCAACGCAGGACTTCAATTTCCCGGTCGATTTTCGAGACCTGGAGCAGATGCCATGGGTCATTCTGGGATTTCATATCGGCGGCCAATAGACTACGTTCTAAATCGCCCAGCAAACGGCATGATGGTTGGCTACAACCAGCCTCGTCCATTGGAAGGTTCTGTATCGCCCACTGGCCAGCCAGAACCGCAAATGCCGTACGGAATGGACAGTGCTAGTAAGTTCCCGGCTCGTGTTCAGGGGCCCACAGTGCTAAGACCAATGGTTTCTGTTATAGGTCCGCAAATACATAGCTATCAGTCTCCCCTTTCGGTGGCTACTCCAAAAGCATACGGTGGGATGGAAATGAGCACGCACATACAGCCCGCTGGAAGACACATGCCCACCCTGCAACACCTGCCGATTTCGGACGCACCTGAATACCGCCCGTATTCGTACGAGCACCATCCTTACAGTCTGACTACCGGAATCTCGTTCACGCAATCCAATGCTTCCAGCATGAGTCTACCGGCATCATTCCCCTCCGAGACGGGGCATATCCCGGTTAGCAGCTCCGCCGATGAGAGGATGAACAACCCTACCAATGCCATGGATCCCTTGAGGGCAAAGTACGGACAAGGGTACGAATATGCAAATTACCTCTAGATTGTGAAGCGCCAAGAGTCATTTCTTCTCAATTTTCGCCCCTCTGTGCGCTACTTCGACGGTGGAGGCATCTTATAATAAATTGGATGGTTGTACAAGTACAACCTTAATTCATCGGAAGAGCGCCGCCTGGTTCTTTCTGGTATATACGTTGGTGATTGGATATAGTCGACATTTTCTTCACTCTTGTTTTATTGAATACTTATTGCTTACAAGGCGGAAAATCATTGTTTGTACACGGAGTTGGGATGATTGGCGCTGGGTTTGTTTCTTGTGCGCATAACTGCTATTTTGCTATGCTTGGCCTTGTTTAAAAGACCTTTTTTAGCTGAGCTATAATGTTAAATCTTTGCTATTTTCGATATACGTGCCTACTTTCAGCATGAACCGTGTGCCATCTCGCCACCCGCGACACTCCTACGGTGTATATTCCAATCAGCTGTCAGGAAAAGCAATTACTTTGGTGCTGACAACCCACTGCCCAATGCACAAAGAAGAATTACCAATTTCGAGCTCAGCGATCTATATCTGACCAATCAATCTCCCATGATTTTCTGACACGGCACTCCGGGGCAGCAGGTGCCGCTGTGGAGCCCAGCCAATCAGCATTGCCAGATTGCTAAGCACCGCCGCCGATGACTTGATGCGGAAGAGACCCTACGATGTATAAATACTCCAGGTAGCACCAGATGATATTTGACTTATCCGTCCTCATCTGTCTACATATATTCCCGAGCTACCTTCTTGTGGTATCAATTCGCTCCTCGCCAATCCACCCGCAAACACATTGGAAATACTTCGCACAAAATCAACTGACGCCACCACTCCAATACCACAAACTCCAGCCCTCAACTGAGCCCACTCCAAAGAACATCTACGGAATATCCTAGAACAAAATCAGTCAAAATGGTCCACCCTGCTTCAACCTGCTGCAAAACCAACCCTAGCGGCGGCTGCGTCTGCGCCGCACAAGCAAAGTGCTCCTGCGGGAAGGAATCCGCCCTCCACTGCACCTGCAACAAGTCTGCAACTGAAAACACTATCCAGGGTGCTAGATGCTCTTGCCGTATGTTCAACTCCCCCCACTATCTCACTTTTGCTCGATATCTGTATACGGGGCGCTATTGAGTCGCATTTGCTAACGGTTGTCGCAATCTAGGTGCTCGCCCCGCCGGTCAGTGTACCTGTGAGCGAGCGACGAGTGAAAACCACCCTGTGGCTGGAGAGACGTGTCCTTGCGGGAAGAGAGCAGAGGGTAGGTTTTCTTTTTGCTTCAAACTTTGGTTTTCATGCCGTTGCTGATTTTTTTTTTCGTGCTAGCTTCGTGTACCTGTGAGAAGGCCAGTGCCATTGATTCCGCCCTCGAGACGGATTTCACGACTCATGCTTAAGATGGGACAAATTAAAAACTTAATGATGTCGGAGGTCTTTTATTTTGCCTTTTTTTTTCCAGATTTTCATTGTATCATTCAATTAGGGCTGGCGTTGCAAGGAGTTTCTGAGGTGGGGTTACCATGACACAGCATTCATTGGAGCATTCAGCATCAAACAAATCAATCCAACCTTCAAATACGAATTCTAGTATGAGAATACACAGCGAGTCCACGGTATCTCAGTCACGGTTATTACTGTTTAAGCCATCCACGAATCTCCAAACTGACAAATGTATTCATCTCGAAACTCACGCAAGCTTGCACTCGCCTCTTCCGTTGCACAAACATTCTCTAGCACCATAAACGCCCTTTTCACTCGATATCCGGCCAAATCGCCATCATGCGAGCGCTGAAATGGTCGCGAGTAGCTTGAAGGCATTTCGAATCCCGTCGCAATATCCGGCTCGTTGAAGGAATCCTCGTACTGAAATGCGTTTGTGAGAGTCATGAACCGACCAAGCCAGTATGCCTGAGGCATGGCTGTTTCGACCTGTGGCCGATCATTGAATTGCGGTGTTAGTTTTGTTCTCGTCTTGGGATTGAACACACGAGATGGAGCCCGCCCTGGGATAGTAACAATATGAGGAGGGACAGTTGGTGGCAGTGGTGTTGGTACCATTTTCTCTATTTGGACCCTCCGTCTGGTAATGCTGCTGCTCACTAGAGGTAGCTTGGATCCTAGTTCATTTGCACCTTTGGGGGTGGCCCGGTTCCCGTCTGCATCTACTGGGGCAAGTGCTGTGGGGTGCTGTAGGTTCATCGGGTATGCCTTGGGGGAGTTGTTTTCTTTGGCTTGTTCGTGAGTCTGCGTTTGTAATTGCGTTTTCTGTATTTGATTCGTTTCTCCTGCTAGGCTAGAGTTCGGGTTCTGTACCGGTATGGGCAACTTTGTCTGCTGGGGCGATTGCATTTTGAAGTCCTCAAAGCCCTTAGACAACCGGGTGCGTCTGGGGAGTGCCATTGTGTTCCTCGTCGTTGCTGCGGAAGAGGCCTCTAGAGAAGACAGCCTGTCGCTGTCGCTGTTGCTGCTGTAACTACCACTTACTCGTCGCTCTTTCCTAATAGGCGCCGGTGCTGGTGCTGAAACCCTCATCTCCGCAGGCGTACTTTCACGGCCATTGTAGCCATGAACAGATTGTGTTCTAACCATAACAAATTGCCGATCCTGATGTTGAGAAGTAATGTTTCCTTGTAGTGTAGGCATGCTCGTCCGGCTTTCAGACATGTTATGCTTTTCCCGGCTTTCCACAGTCCCTCGTCTTCCTAGACAGGATAACACACTCCTTCCTTCTTTCAGACATGCCGAGTGGGAGTAGAGGTCATTCTCAGGCAAAATATTCGGGGTAGGAACTCTTGAGGAACCAACTATTGGCTTGGAATTGGGTTCCACAGATGCGTGAGTGCGAGGAACCACATCTTTGCGATTGAGACGAGAAGCGAAGCGTCGAATTCGGAAGCCCCTTGTTACATGAGATGAGTCTGGGCTATTCTCCTCGTGCTCGCACTCAGGTTTCTGCTCTTGTTCATGGTTGTTCTCATAGTCTCTGTTGTCTAGTGCGTATAAGGGGCTGCGATGGCGAGGCGTTGAGATGTTATGGGTTGAGCGAGAGGATTGCGAGTCGTAGCTAGATGTAACACCGTCTTTCCTAGCTGAGATTGACGCCGATCTGCTCTGCATGGTAGAAGTACCCTCGGAGAAAGAGGTACGCCTAAATTTGCAGCTAAGGTGTTTTCTGAAGGTGTTGCGGAGGATTTGAAGGGTTGTTGTTAGGAAACTTCTTCTCTTCTTGTTTCCGACCATCATGGACACACTCAGGGGCAATTGGGGAAAGGCAATGGTAGAGGAACACAGAGCAGAATCAACAATAGTCATGCTACATTTGTTTTGGGGAGGGAAATGTAATGTTTGTTTATGGCGGCAGCTTGCTGGTGAATATCAGGCCCACCTAGTTCGTTGTTCACTGGCATACATCAAAACATCAGACATCCTCAGGAACCACAATTCTGCCCTCAGACACCCTCACAGAACTGCCCATCAAGGTCAGACTCTCAATCCTGCCCACCTCCTCAATAACCACCTCAACCCCAATCTCGCTGCGTCTCCCCATCTCCACTCCCTGCACAACATCATACTTGAACTGCCCAGTCCCCCGCCCACTCAGCGACAGATACGCCGCCAATCCACTCGCTGCACTCCCCGTTGCGGGATCCTCAAGGTTTCCTATGATCGTCCTCGTCCGAATAACCCTCCTTCTCAACTTCTCATCCTCCACGTCCCTAACATAAAAGTATGTCACAAGCAAACCCTCAACCCACCCCGCGTCCAAATACGCCGAGTCGGCCGCCTGGCCCCCATACGCTGTCGTCACAGAGCTCAGTGCTTCAAGTGAGGGCAGTTCAACAAGAAGCTGGTTCATGCCTTTCACGACGGAGAACAGAGCAACCGACGAAGGCGCCAGATACGGCTTCAAGGACGGATAGAGTCGCAACGCCTCAGTCAAAGGGTATTTGTTCTCGTGGGTGTGCACGTTATGCGCTACGCGCGCTGCAACGACACCCAGGTTCGCATCCTCCAAGGCAATCGGGAAATTTCCAGCCTTTAGCTGCAAACTCGTCACCTTGGCATCTTGCTCTGGTGCGTGGTGAAGAAACCATGATGCAGCGCCGATTGTTGGGTGGCCCGCGAAAGGAAGCTCGGCGCTCTTGGTGAAGATGTCGACGGTGCGGGATTCGCCGGTGCCTGTCCTCTGGTGGACGAAGATTGTCTCGGAGAGATTAAACTCGCGCGCGATGGTTTGCTTTTGGCGTTGAGTTAGTTGGGGGTCTGTTGGGGAGGGGAGGAAGACCACGGCAAGAGGGTTCCCCTCGTATGTTTTCGTGGTGAAGACGTCGAGGGTGACGAAGTTGACGTTGTTTGCCATTTCTCAAGTACACGAGTGATGTAGTTCAGGAACGGCTTCGTGTACGAGGGGGGAAGGTCGGGTATTATAAGCTTTCTAGGTAGTATGGAGGTTTCCCCACATCCATCAATATCCTGAGTCATCTCTGTTAAAGGCGCAAATGAGTCACGGACAGCCAAAACGTGTTGAAACTGATGATATTCATGTCCTATACGTAAAATTACTGCTATATGCGCGTCCAGTCCAACCCAGAAATTGCCAACTCCTCGTGTCTCATCATTAGATTGTGTCGCATTATTCCGAGTCGCTATCGACGACAAAACCAGCCCGCATGCGTCTGCGACCTGGAGCTGCCATAGGCGCGTCTTCTTCGTCCTCTTCCGCTGCAGCTTCGTTCTCTTTAGGGCTAGAGGTCCTGTCATCTTCCTTATCAAAATGCGGTTCAGCCCCTATCTCTCGGTCTCGGCTGAATGCTAGGTTGTCATCGAGATAGAGCTCATCCTCCGGGGTTTTCGATATACCTTTGCTAATGCCATCGACCCCATCTAATGAGGGTGTCACAGAGGTCTCCCGCGACAGCATGCCCGTGGCGCTCATAAGAATCTCTTCGTCTTCCACCTCAGGACTAGCTTGTGGACTATGCCTCCGTCGCTTTCCGCCCGCTTCCCGTCCGCTGCTGGCACTCGAGCGCTTTCCACGTTTCTTCTTAGATGTAGAGTCTCCGTCGCCTTCAGTTCTCCCAAGAAGCAATGCTTTCTTGATCCGCTCGGACTGTTCCCTGCGTCTTCCTTCTTCGAGACGAAAGAACTCCTGGTCCCCCTCTTCATCGCTTTCCTCGTCACTAGCATGAACGTATAAGTCACTCTTGATCTTCGCTAGACGGGACCTAGTATTCTCCAGTTGCGCTTGACGACGTTCCTCCAATGTTTCATCATCAATTGGCTCCTTCTCCCCGTTATTTTTACGTTTTCTTCTCTTCTTCAGCTCATCGAGCACTTTGGATTTGGATCGGGGATTTGGAGGAAACAGTGGTCCGTCAGGGATGACATCTTCACCTTCGGAATCCGATCCAAAATTCACATCGAGGGTTGTTTGGTCGGCGTTCCCCCTCGGCTCGCTGCCATACTTTCGGCGTAGCAAGTCACTAGGGTCACGCTCGTCTGTGTTCCCAACCACTAGTGCTCTATCAATGACAGATTTTGAGTCCCGCAATTCAGCTGATTTGAGTTCAGAAGGAATAACCCAGGATATGCCTTCGACATTTTCTTGCCCCAGCCGCTCGAACTTCAGCAGAGACATCAGGAGTCGGAGTTTGGCGTTCAAGTACATGGCCTTCTTAAACGATTCATCCTGCGGTTTGACAGCTAAAACATGTTAATGGAAGCGTCCCTGGGGATAGAACTAGAGACACATACTAATTATGGGGTTCGGAGCATCTCGAGACCCCGCGAGGTCGACATCCTGATCATTCTGTTCCCATGCTTCCCTTTCATCGGCAGCCGACCCTAGAACCTCGCTAATCCACTTGACCATTGCAATTTGTTCATCTTTGACCAACGCAGCTACCGCAATAATGAGCTTCTCCTCCACAGTGGAAGCTGCCTTGGGGTCGACCTCTAGTTCAGCTGGGGGTCTTTTGGCTGTAGTTATCGTCTGCCTTTCGTGTCCGTATTCAAGGTAGAATGCGGTCGAGTTGATTTTACTGAACAATAACTCGGTAATTAAAGCAGGTCTTTGCTCGAGCTTTTTCGTGAGTTTGCGTACGAGCTGTTTCACCAATTCCTCCCACTCATTGAAAATGGGTTTCTTGGAATCCATTCCACCCGGTCCTTTGATCATGCGGTAAAACAAATTAAGAATGTCAACTCGGAATAACAACACAGTCATTTCTTGCTTGAAGGCTATCCGATAGAAGTAACGATGGGCGCGTTTCAGCTGGTCTGTGTTCAATTCCTTATAGAATTTGGTGAAAGCCACAAATGTATCGACACATTTCTGGTTGCAAAACTTCCCAGCAAAACGTGTGAAGTCGAACTTACGTTCTTTCGACATCTTTTCGGCCTCAGCATAATCTTCATTTTCCGATCCCAGTTCCTCGTCATTGTCGTCATTGTCCTCATTGCCTGGCTGTTCATCCTGCCTTTTCTTTCTCGCTCGTCGTCGCGATTTAACCTGCATATCGGCATTCTCTTTAGAATAACGTTCCAGCATCCGCAAGAACACATGGGACAACTCCGTGCAAGCATCAAGATAGCCAAATCCTTGATCTGTGTACCCACGAATCACGGCAAGTATGCGATCATGGGTGGTCTCCTCGTAGAAAATTCGATTCTGGATGTTCTCGGCAATCTCTTGATCCTCTTCAAGTGGTGATTGGGCCATTTCTTGTATCGTCAATAAGATCTGTGTGAAACACCGCATGGCGGCGTTAAGATCTTCCCACTCCTTATTGTCAAGGCTATGCTGCATCGATCTGTTCAGGAAAACGAACGTTTCCTGATTCAACACCCCAGCAACTAGCCCAAAACTATCTGGTTCCAGTCCCTTCCCGGATTTTTCACTTTGTGCGTGCTTCTCACGTTGCCGGCCACGGCGAGCGCGTTCTGCTCCAAGAAGCCATGCAACCGTATAGAAATAGTGACGCTTATTGACATCGAGGACACGAACCGATTCTCGTTCAATCGCCTTGCGGACATGTACGAAGAGTGGATTAAACCCTGAATCCAAAAACTCTTCAACGAACATCCGCAGATTTTTTGTGGCGGTCTGATTAATATGGACCGGTGTGCTGAAATCGTTGTTCGCCGTCAAATCCTGGGGTTTTCGGCCACGCCTAGGTCTGTTCCATTTCTTGGTTTGGTCCATCTTGAATAGAGTCGCTTGGCTATCTTTGAGGACGTCTTGGCCGGAGACCGTTGACAACTTGGCATCATCTCGCTTAACCCAGATCATCGTCCCGAAACGGCCGTGTCGTGTTGGTGCGTTTTTCGCGTACTCCCTTCGTAAGGATGACTCTTGCTGTAGCAGATCATTTAGTTCATCGGTTCGCTTGGCGGTCCGTTGAGTATCATTCATAAAAAGTTTCTCGACGTCGATTCCTTTGACGATGTGAAACAAGATTTCAAGAAGCGGAATATCCAACATGTTGAAGTCTTCGCTCACGTTTGAACATAAGGTAAGCAGGAGAGCAAAGACATCCTGATCATGGAATGCGTTGACCGTCGCCGACCTAGAGGTCTCTTCCTCCTCACCTTCCGCGGCAAGACGCGCATTTGCAGAGATTATCACAATATTCCGGAGAAAGTACAGCATAATCTTAAGTATACCTTCGTCCCGAGTTGTCCGTTCTGATCGAGGGGTCGCCATGCTAGGCAGGCCGATTCGAATGGCAGCTCGTAGGAGTCCGCAGCTCGCGAAATTGAGAATACCACGTTTGTAGGACACCTGGGCTTGCTGTAGGTATGGTATGTGACGATGGTGGTTGATTGTCATTTCTCCATGGATCTCTAACGGCCAAGTCAAAGGCACTAGCAATTCGACTGCAATCTGTCAGATATACCACGTTCTCACGGGTGAAGCTAAGCGCAAACCACTTACTACAGGCTAGCGAAATCCTTGACAAATATTTGCTCTGCTGCCCATCGCTCCACCCAAGGGCCAGAATCTGGATAAGGTCCCCATTGACAAGATTCGCTTCCCCCAAGCAGCGCGCAACATCCATTCGGTTGAATTTCTCATCGTATAGTTTTAGCCATCGCTTGATATCCCGTAAACAAGACAGAGCATCATCGCCGAGCATGTATCGACCCGCATCTTCGCCATTGAAACCTCCAAGCTAGAATTGTCAGTCAATTGCAATTACATTCATATCGTAACAGGTAGACTCACTGCTGTGACCAAACTATAGACGTGAGAGCGGACGTCGGGGTCGATCACCTCGACGGTCTGATTATTAAAGGCCACTTCTTCCTCCATCACGGCCCGTTGAATGTGTCTCTCTACCTTTGGTGTTTGTGGTCCCCGTCCTCTCAATCGCAACCAACCGACAGCTCGCGTCAAGACAGGGCCAATCACCACGCGTCGATCACGCGTCACCGCGTTTGACTTTGCAGGCGCCGGGCGGGAGCGGGATACACAGGCGGAGAAACCAAGGAGCCGGGTAGCCGAGGATAGCCGATGACGTCGGCCCGGATCACATGAGCTTCTACTCCGTTGTCGATTGAGCGCAAGTCAAGATCTCCTCTGCTTTATTTCTAATTATCTTGTAGCGTTTCCGTTATTCCTCGCCAAAATTTTAGACCATCGTGACGATGCTTTCTTCTTCGCTCCGTGTTCTCTGTCGCAGAGGCCCCTCAATGGGCTCTCGTGCATTCAGCACATCTCCCGCCGTCCGTGCTGCCGAGGTCAAATCGCTGGGAGTGATTGGAGCTGGACAGATGGTTTGTTGACCTCCAACAGACCAAAGCGTAGACTACGCTAATAATTGTTAGGGACTCGGAATTGCTCTCGTCGCTGCCCAAAAAGCCCAGGTTCCAGTCACTCTGGTCGACAGTTCCCAGAGCTCTCTCGATAAGGGCCTGAAGTTTGCGGGTGGGTAGAGTCTCGTGCCCACGGGCCTGTTTCCAGCTAACCATCAATAACATAGACAAACTACTCGACAAGGATGTATCCAAAGAGCGCATCACAAGAGAGGTGGCGGATACTGCACGCGGCCGGATCACGTCTACCTTGAAAATGGACGACCTATCATCAGTGGACTTTGTCATTGAGGCAGTCCCTGAAATCCCAGATCTGAAAACGTCCATATTCTCTAAACTTGCCCAGATAGCACCTAAGCATGCGATCCTGGCGACGAACACCTCATCCATCTCGATAACCAAGATCGCGGCCGCCACGACGACAAATCCCCAAGACCTTCAGGGCCCGTCGAGAGTAATCTCAACCCATTTCATGAACCCCGTTCCCATCCAAAAAGGTGTGGAGATTATCGCTGGCTTGCAAACGTCCAAGGAGACCATCGATACATCTATTGCGTTTGTCCAGCGCATGGGTAAGGTTGCATCCGTCTCTGCAGACTCGCCTGGTTTCCTAGCAAACCGTATCCTCATGCCTTACATTAACGAGGCCGTTATCTGCCTTGAGACCGGCGTTGGTGGGCGCGAGGACATTGACAACATCATGAAGAATGGAACCAATGTGCCCATGGGACCGCTGGCATTGGCTGACTTCATTGGGCTGGATACCTGTCTGGCCATCATGAATGTTCTGCACCAGGAAACTGGGGACAGCAAATACAGGCCATCTGGGTTGCTGAAAAGGATGGTCGATGCGGGTTGGTTGGGCAAAAAGTCCGGCAAGGGTTTCTATGACTATTGAGGGGTATCAAATCCAACAAACCATGACATTCCGAAAGAACTTTTGAGGTAGACCGTATTGGAAAGTAATTGTAAACGAAAATTCGAGGAAAACAAATATCACATTCACTAGCTTGAAACAAACAACGATTTCAGGCGTAAGTTCAAGAACGAGAGAACCTGGAGCCGTTGACCCGGAGCCCCTTCAGATAGATTCATTCTCTCTGCTGGACCATGTTCTCTAGTTTTTTTGCGCTCCTGGCAGATAAAACGGAGTCGGCAGTCGGGGGGCCTAAGGTACGTTATTATGAGACTTGTTAGGGAAGCAGGTCGGATATGTGAAATTCAAACATAGGTAATCCTTACTCATGGCCCATCTTTTAGGTTGCGCTGCGGCCCAAGGCAAATGCTAGAAATTTCCGCTCATTTGGTGCTGTTTCAGTGAGCACCATCTTAGGTTCAGCTGGCACGTAGCTGGTATTTGTCATGGCTATTGACGGAGTTGAGCCAACCACATTAGGGTTAACAGATAATTGATTATATCATAGAAATAACCCAATAGCAAAGTCAAAGTAAGGGTATAAAGATTCCGGCTGCGGATAGATTTGGAGCGTTTCTTCATTAATGGTCATGGCTAAATTCATTTATAGAGCACCAGAGAACTTCCGGCCTGCCCATGCAGATCCGTTCTCTTGATACTCCTGGCGAGTAATCGCGATTTTCTTGAGCTCCTCTTTATTAGTTGCGAGACGGGATGCCCCGACCCAAGTGGAGCGAATCGGACTATTACGAACCATCAGCGCAAACAACAGGCCATGCAGCCAGAGGCAAGAAACTCACTCCTTAGGTCGCCGAACCCTAACAACACATTCTGCGGAGGCAATCTGGCGCAACTCAGTTTCCCTACTAACGTCAGTAAGTGACAAAGAGGAATAGCAGTTGTTTCCTTACAGCCTTTCCATAAAACCAGAAAGGAGGGAGTTGCCCCCAACCACCAAGACGTTGGCCAAGAAGGCTGGGTGTAGCCCGCTCGGCAGCACTGAGAGGCTCTGCAAGATTATATCAGGTATACCGGCCGATTTCATGCCAATATCGCTAGGGGTAAATAAAATTTCTGGAACAGTAAAGCGCTCGTTACCAAGGACCAAAACATCTTCGGAAAGCTGCTCCGCGCTAGCGCCGGCGAGGACAGCTTTTCTCTTTTTAGAACCCAATAGAGGGTCGTGAGGGCGCATAAATCCCCTCCTGCCTCCATTCGGATCGGGCAAGACATAGTCAACCACCACGCTTTCTCCAGAATCAGGTTGTCCACGCTTGCGATTTCCCTTCCAAGTCCGCTCCAAATCACTACCAAATTCATTGCTCACAAAACAAACCGACTCCTTCACTTCATTCATTATGTATGTCTCATCTACCATATTATACTGCCTCATTGATACCAGTTCTTTGAGGTAATTTGTCAAATGTCTGCCGCCGAGGTCGAGTCTTCGAATCCCACGTTGAAGGGGCTGTCCTTTGTAAACCGGGGTAATGGTTGTGTGGGAATAGCCGGAGTCGACCACCAGGAGGCATTCGTTAGGAGAGGCGGTTGAACTAGGCGTTTGTGAAACCGGGTCTTCAAATAACAACTGAATCTCGGTCCAGGCATTCAATGACGGGCCTTTACACCAACAGTCAGTTTAGCCGTGTCCGGTCAATAGCAAGCAACAAAGTTTCCAGCCTTACCAATGCATCTCACGTACCCCCCAAATCCCCATTCTTCCATGATGATTTCATCCGCATTCTTTTGCAGCGCCGGTAAAGCATTCGGGGCCTCCGCGAATATCAGAGTCACATCTTCAGGGTCCGCGACGCGCAACTCCTGGGTCCGCACAGTTTTCTCATCGAAAAACGAGTTCTCCCATATTTCTTTCTGCGCTTCCCAATTCACAGTATATCCTTTTTCCACGGGCCGCCTAAACAGCATTTCATTGCAGTCTGTAATGTTTGTGCCAATCTGCGCCCCGACGTAGATTCGATTTCCGCGGGTTTTAGCAATCGCGTTTGGTATAGCGGTACAAGCCGAGGCAGCTTCTTCTTCTTCGTTCAGAGGCGACGAGCCCGGAGCATAGCCTGCTTTGATTGTGTACGCCCCATTATCAATGATGAAGGTCTTGTCTGGAAGGGATTGCGTTTGCGCGGCAGAATTCTTTCCGGACGGACGCGGCTTGGTGGTACCCATTTTGGGACTTCAGAAAGTAGGGTACGCGACCAATAATCAAGGATATAGCCTAACTGGGCATAAGATTGGAAAATAGGCTGTGAATACCCGTTCAGTAAGATTGTTGGTGGTGGAGCTTGAAGCTGGGAGCTCGGAAGCTTTTGCTGGTCGGGAGATCGGAGATGTCGTCGGAGCCCGGTTGATCTCCCCAATAAGGAAAAATAGGGCACTTTGTTAGGGCGCGCCACTTCATGTCACCCAAAACCTTAGTAGCAAGAGTAAATCACCCAAAAAATATATATTTTGTAGCCAGATGGTATTTTTGGGTACGTACTACCCAGGCATGCTCATATTTTAGATTCGAAACTCACTTGGGGGTTCCGGTTAGAAATGGGACCTGTCAGGAACAACGAAAATCGAGCGCCACGAATAACTCGGTACGATGAAGGGGGCATCTGAGCTGTGCGTAAGAACTTTGCGCCCTTCTAACCCCTTCGTGGACATCCTAGTAGTGATTCTTTAGGTGGAATAACTGGAAACAAACAACGACGACAGGTGACCCCGCTCAGCCCTAATCAGCGGCCCCGCAGTTCAGGCTCTCCATCATCATTCATCATAAAATTTCTCCTCAGCGTCTCAAGCAACCCGATTCTCGCGTTTCTTCCTCCCATCCAAAGAGGCGAACGAAACCCGCTGTTCAAAAATGTCGAGGAAACTCCAGATTGTCCTGGCGACAACCCTCACCCTTGTCGACCAATTCCAGTCTACCCTATCCTCTTCCCAACCCAACCCCGGGCCTACGGCCGGAAAAGGGGCCGAAGAGCTGGACCCCCTGCCCCTCCTCTCAGGAGCATCAACAGCGCTAAAGTCTCATGTTACGAAGCTCTCCCTATTAACAATAAATCCGCCCTTTACCCACTCTGCAGTGGCGACCACGCTCTCGGTCCTCAATGAATCCGTCCTCCCATCTTTGGTTACAGCCACGCTCCTCGTCACGCCAGAATCTCACACCAAGACATTTCAGAAAGAAATCCGCATATTAGTTGGTACAACTCTGAAGGAATTATCTTTGTTAGTCAAAGAAGTTCAGGTTGTTGCGGAAGGAGAAACGGATGAGAAAAGCCTAGACCAATCAACAAAGGATGCGATTACAGTGGCCGCTGGCCGCGTCTGGGATGCTTGCGATGTGCTAGTCGATGTTGCTGCGAAGGGCATTGTCGGTTTCATGGTCAGGCGGGCGGAGGAACATAGGGACTTGGTTCGGGATGCGGTCGAAGAGATTGAGGCGTGGGACCCTGATGAAGAAGGCGATGAGTTTTTCGATGACCTTCTCGGTGATGATAAGAAGGGACTCGCGGTCTCCGATAAAGCTGGAGCTAGTGAAGATTCTGAGAAGGAGGGAGAGGACGAGGAAGAAGGTAGCGCGGCACTCCATGCGCGCAAAAAGGATGCACTTCGAATTTTGAAGCCCATCGCCCAAATATACCCTGCCATAATTTCGAATCGCCTAAAGACGGCACCCACTCCACTCGTGCCGTCCGATATTAGAATTTTGGAATCCTTGATATTGAGTCTACAGCAGATCCCGAGCTATATTGACGAAGTAGCGGGCGCGCTGTACGAAGAAGATCTTGAAAAATACACGCATCAATTGGAAAAAACCATAAAGTATGCCTGCAAGGCCGTTGATCTGGTTGTATTGCCCTGGGGCCTAAAGCAGACATCTGGTGATCAGGATATCGCAGGAGATAAATTCACGACCTGGTCAAAGACATGGACCAAGGTCATCGAACAAGTCAGCAGGACCGTGGACGAATCTACCCATATCAAACCAGGCTAATCATACCATACTTGAATTAATGGTATTGGATGAAAACACTGATAAATAAGAATATATATGACCGGGTTCTAATATCCCGAAAAAATAGCCATGATTAAAACATGAACCTAGAAGCGAATTAATTTATATATACATTGCATAGCGCGAACCCTGGCTGTGTTGTTGATAATTGTGAGCTTTTTTGTGCACATGTTCAGCTCCCCTCGCCCCCCGATTCATATTCATACAACTCTTCTTCAGGCATCCGATCCTTTAACCATTCAAGGACAGCATCGGTTCCCTTAGCGACAATCTGCCATCGGGGAACCCGGAAGCTATTACCGGCGACCTCGAACCTCCTTAGAGCTGAGCCCCCGCCCCAATTTGCACTGTTACCTTCAGCCCGCAGTAAGCCAATTTTAGGTGGAAGAGAGCCGATATTATTGTTTCCTACATCAAGCACCTGAAGCCCCTGTGCACTTTCGAAATCCAAGCTGTCAAATTGGTTTTCTGCAGCAAGAAATGTCGTGAGCTTTGGGTACACTTGCCGAATATACGGAAGAGATCCAGAGAGACTATTAGACGACGCATCAAGAAAAGTAAGCGACGGTGCTTTCAGGCTGGCCATAAGCGGTTCAATGCTAGTTAGGCCTGTAGAGCTTATATTGAGCGTCTGAAGGCTCGGTAGCTCCAATGAGGAGGTGAAAAGTGACAAGCTGTCCAGTGGGTTATGCGATAGGTCGAGGTCTGTCAGATGGGAGGCAAGCATGCCAAGCGCTTGAACAGGAAAAGAGCGCAAAATATTGTGCTGCAGATACAAATATCTAACATCGCTCGAGTTAATATTTTCCAACTTTTCAACCTCTAGATCTTGCATCTCGGTATATGATCGATCAAGTACGCCTCCGGGTTTGAGCTGCCAGCCAGACGTCTGGGCTGGCGTCTCTGGCGCAAGCGTGAACTGCGTCGCGACGGAACCTTCCTCGTCGTCTGTTTCATGAGGCTCTGGCTCGCATCGGCTTCTCAGATCGCGCTTCATGTCCTCAACGGTCATGTTGAGGAACTTGCGCTCGCGAAGAGGGTTGTTGCTTATTCGAAAAGTAAAGAGGTTTTCCATCATCCCAATCCTCTCGTCCAGTTTGGAGATGTCATTTCCCGTAAAATCGACGTTTTTAACATTCTTCAAATCCGAGAATCCTTGCGGGAGGTCCGATATCCTATTATCCTCCGCTGATAGGGTCAGAAGCGCCTGCCAGGATGAGACATCAGGCAAACTCTGAATACGGTTCATACTGATGGCTAACGTCTGTAGCCCAGGCAACGTCAAACTTTCGTTCTCGGAAAGTTTCGTGAGCGCGTTGCCAACGACATCCAGATTTTGCAATGCATCGAGTTTGTGTACAGAGGCGGGAATCAGGGTGCCCTGTAGCTTGTTTTTAGGAGCAATAATTTCCTTCAGAGGGAGAGTGCTTATTAATTCGAACGGCAGGGATAATAGCTGGTTATGTCCAACATTAAGAACCCGAAGGCAGCTCAAATCTGCAAGTGTGTCGGGGAGATCAGTGAGGGAGTTTTCATGAAGATCAAGAACTTCAAGATTGCCAAGTCGACCAATATCGTGAAGAAAAGAGCCTGCTAGACCATTCTTCGCAAGTCTTAAGTCCCGTAGGCCCGCCAGTTCCAGAACCACGTGTATACTGTCCATACTTAGTTTGTTGTTAGAGAGGTTCAACGTGTGAAGCCGTTGCAGCCTTCTGAAACCTATCGGGAGGCTCTGTAGCAGGTTTCCATGTAGGTCTAAGGACTCTAGACCGCCAAACTGGTTTCCTTGCTCTTCTGCGTCAATGTCCATTTCCGAGTCAATATCTGGGAAGGCCGCATCTGGAAGTTCCGTGAACTCGTTATCTGCAGCAATGAACTTGACCAAATCCACACTCTCGTACCAGTCAGTAGTCGCATTGGGGTCGAAATCGTACATTTTCAAAACCTCGTCAGGGAATGCGGTCAATGACATGGCTGCAATATTGAGGTGGCCCGAGGTGCGGCCGGCATCCAGTCTCTTTCGAAGTAAACCACTGTTTTGATCCCGTGGACGCTGGTTGAATGGGTCTTGAATATCAGTCTCTGCCCACATATCGGGGGTCGATTTCTGAGGCCCTTTCTGTACTGCTGCCTTTCGTGCTGCTTTCGCCTTGGCGATACTCTCCCTCAAAGCACTCGACGATTTAGATGTCTTTTTAGACTCCTGCTCCGGCTGTAGTTCAGAAGATACATCTGGCGACGTATAATTGGCTGCAGATGATATCGAAGCCGTTGAATTGAGCCTCGAATATGATGACTTTGGCTGAATCTTTCGAGTTTTCTTCACCTGGAGAGCCGGTGGTGAAAGTACGGCATCCGCTTCAGCTGGCTTCGGTCCTTTACTCAGTGCCATGCGAGGTTCTGCGGCTGCCTGTGCTAGACCTGCGCCTCCAAGGATGCTTCGTCTTGCCACGGGTTTTGTTGTCTTCGGGGGGGTATCGACAGGAGCTACAAGATTGTGGTCGCTGGTGGAACCATTTGTAGGTAATGGCGGGCGAGGCCTTGACGGCAGTCGTAAGTTGGACGGTGGGCCCGATAGAAAGTCATTTCCACTCAGTTGACGCGAGGTGGAAGATCTGGAGGGTGACCTTGAGTAACTAGTCATGGAAGACGGTGGGCGGGATGGTGATCGCATTGGGCTAGTTGGATTGAAGATATTTGATGGCCTTCTGGAGGAGGCAGGAGAGGGTGGGATTTGAGAAAGGGTTTCAATTGTGCGCTCTGACAGCGACGGTCGTGTGCGACCCCGCGATTCGGTATCCTGCGATAGCGTATCGACTTCAAAATTGGGCTCCATGTCCAAAAATTTCTCGTTATCCGAACCTCCCCCATCACTTGTTCCGGCCTTGGAAACAACTCGCTTTTGCGGATAGCCATTCTGAAGCTTTTTTGGAGGCGCCGCTGGGGGGGGCGGCTTTTTGAACTCTGGTTCTTCCGAGGGTCGCCGGAGTTTGGCGGCGTTCAGGCCAGGATCAGCGCGCAGTCTCTCGCGGGATGGCGAGGGTCTGAGGGAGAGTGTGGCGGTTGATGTTGGTAGGGGAATTCTGGAAACTAGCCGAGGAATCCCGCTCGGTCGAGACGGTGTTTTGGGTTGCTGATCCATAATCGCATCGAATTCCAGTGGTCACCACTGTTACTGGATCACTTTGAAGACGAACAAGCTCTCTAGGAGGTTTCAGCGCAGTCCCATGTTAGTTTCGAACTCAATAGAGGGGTGAAAGAAGAACGATAATCTAGCGAAATGTTCGTAGAAGACCTGCAACGCAATAAAGTAAGAGAGAGAAGTTGTCTGGAGAGAAACCACTTGAGCTCCTGGGAAGCATGTCAAAGGGGGGGAGAAAAAGAGAGCATGGACCAGAAATGGTTAGAATGCGTGTGATAGATCTTCAGGTTGACTCGATATTTATATTAACTGTAACTAGTTAGTTTAGTGAATTGTTTACTCCCCGGCTGTCCCTAAGGCTGACTAACCAACCTGCTGGCTCAACATTGAGCACTGGTTAAAAGTGGGACAGTGATATCAAAGTCTCGCGGGGTGTTTACAGCAAATTTCGCTGTTCTTTAATTGACTTTACTTTCTAAGACAATCAGTTTATTTCTTATGTGTGTTATTATTCATGCGCAGGAACTGTCGGACAGAATCAGAATTTTTAGGTGGTTGGGCGACTATATATATATATCAGCGATCCGATGACCTGGTGATAGCACTTCCGCTAAGATTGTTTTAAACAAACAGTCGGCCTTGGAGTCGCACTGCCACAAAATGTCTCCTTGACCGCCGAAAGACCAAGACACACACGAGGTCCATTTGTGATCTGTGCTCCAGCCGCAGTTCGTTGCCTGAGTTACCTGGCTACTCTAGCCCTGTTTATCTGCCCGAGATCTCCGCATCCGGCCTCTACCAGTTTGGCGCGCGGCTGGGCTCATGATCAAATGTGATTGGTCCGCATTCCCAGCCTCCCGCCGAATGCGAAACTCCCGCCGCCCGCTCCATCATCTGGTATCAAACCCACCCCCTCTATCTCCCGTCCTCCTTGCTTCTCACATCATTTTGAACTGTCTGTTTGTTTTCCGCTCTTTTCTTCCCCTTGCTCTGCTTACCTCCTTGGAGTCTTCCGTACCTACCCCGCTATCGTTGCCTACCGGGCCCAGCTCTTCGGAACGCTCAATTCTATCGTCGCCTTCAACTTCTGAAGTACCTGTACTGACCTGCTTAACCGATAAGCAGTTGGGTTGGGTCGGTTGTCGCAAGTGTCTGCTAAACTTAAGGTCCATCGGTGCCGCATTCCGGGCGCCCGTTCGATCAGTTCCCTGAATATTGGCGCACGCCTACATATATTCTTGACAACTGCCCCAACAACGGTGCCATCGAGTCTTGTTCTAGATCCACGAGGGTTGACTCAGACGTGGTACGTCTTGCACGCCTTATGTCAACCCACTATTCAACGCATTCACTAACCATTGCGATCAGTGCGATATTGACCCCACATTGACAACACATCTTTCCGTTCATTCTTGTATCGTTGCCATGTCGCAGAACACCGAGCCTCAACTGTCGCAAGGTTCTTTGGGCCCTCCGGCAGAAATTTCCCGCCCGGCCACGCCAGTGCAGCGCGCAACTCTTTCCGCATCTCCCGATTTGAGTGTAGGAGCTGGAAGCCAGTCACCGCACTCCGACAACCTCAAATTCATATCACCCCCGTCTTTACCTTCGTCAGGCTTGACTCCGCCACTGTCAACACAGATTCCTGGAGCTCCGCGAAGGTCAAGATCTCGATCGAGCTCGTACTTGGCGCCGTCTCCGGACATTGAAGAAACACTGTGTGCTGCATACGGAGCGTCTGAAAATCTCCCTACGGCCGGGGAAATCGATACCGCTGACGAGAATAAACTTCGCACCATTGCAAAAGAGCTTCTTGGAGTAGCTCGAGAGTCTCGCGTGTCTGCCCTTCATTTCAAATTGCAATATGGTCTTTTGTCGTTTAGGAGTAATGTGGCTATCAAACGCGCCGAGGTTGAGCATAAGCTTGCTAGGAGAGAGGCCGAGATTCTTCAAAGCACCGAGTATCGCAGTCGCCACCCCCCATCCGACGCAGAGCCCGTGCCTCAAATCTCTAATATCGAGTTGGAACTTGCAGTCAAACGTAATCAAGAGCTTGAGAGGGCCAATGCTACCCTTGAAAGAAGACTGCAAAGAGCCAAGAAGCTTATTGAGCAAGAAAAAGACCAGTCAGATCAGTTGGTAGAAGAGAATCAGTTGTTGAAGAAGCGCATTCGAGAGAATCGGGAACATTTCTCGCGGATGATTGAGCACGGTCCAATGTCTCCGAGCCAAAGTGTCCAAACTCCTCACCGGAGGTCTCAGCCTCAATTTATGGACAACAACGACCATAATCTACACAGAAGTGATAGCACTAACCCGTTTGCTGCTCTCCTTGCCGCGGATCGTGTTCTCAACAGGGCATCCCCTAGTGTGGCATCGACGCCACATCGGCATAGAGCCCATCGACACCATTCAAATGGACACGCGCGAGGTAGCCATTCCCTGTCCTCACTTCCCATTACACCATCTCAGACACACAAAGTCCATCAGGAAAGCCAATATGTCACTCCTGGGAGGGATTCTAGCGATGAGAACCGCGATAGGGATAGCACAATTTCTGCTTCTGATATCGAGGAAGCCGAAACCGAAGAAGATATTCCACCTTCCCGGGCGGAATCTCTTACAACCAGCATACTTCGCCGTAACCATCCAATTATCAAACAGGATATGCACAATCCGGCATCAAGATCTAGCACACTTCTGCAGACAAAGCTATTCGGCCAAGTGCGAAAGACTGGTGTTGACCGCCCTGCGAGTAATCTCAAACGCAAGGCAAGTTCTGATGGTGCGAGCTCGAAGAAATCAAAAGCGGAGGACCAGGTGGGTCTCGGAATTCATTGAGACATACGAAGGTATTTGTGACGCAGTTCAGTTCATACGTTCGTATGACCATTGTCATTGCAATTGTCTTACCGTAGCTTTTTTCGAAGATGTCCATCATGAGCGCTTTTTGGTGTTTTGACATGGCGTGTACTATTAAAACAGGGATTATGTTGCGACAAGTGCTTCTTCTACCCCCTCCTCTTTGAACGAACTGCCTCCGTTGCAGGCATTTTATGACGATTGATGGATGACATGTATTGATGCGGCGAATTAGTGGTGTTTATTACCTGGGTCCTGCAGCTTTTTGAAGGGTTTATTTTGCTGGTTATTGAAATACTATGATGCAGGGATTTTACGTCGTGTTATTTAAATAGCCTTGAGTTCAGTACACAATTGAAATAAACAGTGAAGTTAAAAAGACTGGAGCTCTGCATACATTTCTGCATCGGGCAGCTGGATGGATCATGGATCTGTTCTGTTTACTTTGGCGACCAGTCCCAAATGACTAAGCTGTATGTCACGTGCTGATGGCTTTGTAAGAGCATCACATTAACTACCTAGTTAGTTAAACACTAGTTAACTGTTAACCATTAACTATGGGTAGACGCGATGACAACACAGAGAGAATGGACGTGAATTTAATGCGGAGTATCACTATTGACCACTATAATCGATTTCTCGCCCCTTCGGACCACATACCTGAGTAATCATTTGTTGCTAGAGAGGGTTCCGGATCGGGCAAGGAGGGTAGGGCTCAGTTCGCTAAGCGAGGCGGTGAGTGAGTCCCGCGCGGTTGGCCACAACCAGAAAAAGTTCCACTAATGGAGGAGTTTTGAGATACGACCAGCAACCCACGACGACCACGACAAGCCCTCGGTTGATCCCAGTCCGACACAATGGTGCGTATATTCAGGCTTTATTGTGCTCCTGATGTTATGAGATAGAGCGAGAGATGAAAAGGCTCTATTTTGTTCGAAGGGAAAGGCTGTATGCTGACCGGATTCTTCGTGATATAGGCGATCAAGCACAACAACCAGATTCAGAATCACCGTGAGTGGCACCCGACGATCGAGAATAGGAGATTGGTTTCCTTTCGAACGAATGCGATTAGGAATTGCGATGGATGAAGGGATCTTTTGGACAGTCGGGTTTACTGATGGGTTTCATAGACTTCCACAAGGACTGGCAGCGTCGTGTCCGCGTGCACTTCGAGCAGGTACGCAGTTTTCGATTATCTCTCCGGCGAATCCGTGTCGGATAAACAGTCTAGATGATGGAATTTTATCGAGACGAATTTATTACCCGGCAATTATGAGTTCGATGAACTGACAGGATTTTTCTTTGGAATACAGGCCGGTCGCAAGCACAGCCGTCGTGAGGCCCGTCTCGCAAAGGCCGCCGCCGTTGCCCCTCGCCCCGTTGACAAGCTGCGTCCCGTTGTGCGGTGCCCTACCGTCAAGTACAACCGCCGTGTCCGTGCCGGTCGTGGTTTCACTCTTGCTGAGCTAAAGGTAAAAAAATCTGCAAACATGGTGGACTGAGCGGCATTTCTCTGTAGATGAAATTGGAAGCTTATGTATATCTTTTTTTTGCAACCAACAGGAAGCCGGTATCCCCAAGAAGCTCGCTCCTACCATTGGTATTTCCGTTGACCACCGCCGCAACAACTACTCTAAGGAGTCTCTCGTCGCCAATGTCGCCCGCCTCAAGGACTACAAGGCTCGCCTGATCCTCTTCCCCCGCAAGAGCGGTCAATTCAAGAAGCTCGACTCGTCCGCTGACGAGGTCAACGCCGCCAAGGCTGCCTTCGCCGCTGAGGGCCAGACCCAGGGCTACACCACAAACGTTGGCTCTCTCCTACCCATCAAGAACGCTACTGCTGAGGAAGCCATTACTGAGGTCAAGCGCGACGACCTCCCCAAGGGTGAGGAGGCTGCATACCGCCGTCTGCGGGAAGCCCGCAGCGAGGCCCGCTACAAGGGTATCCGGGAGAAGCGTGCTAAGGCCAAGGCTGAGGAGGAGTCTGCCGCTAAGAAATAAATTCCGTGTACCTAGACAATTATGCGCTCAAAAATTCTCAGCTAATGATGAATCTGGTCGTCGATTTTCACATTGGGGATTATTCTACTCCTATATCCTACATACCAAGTGTACTGTTGCATGGCGTGGGATTGGCTGGCGTCCCGATTCTCCTCTACTTACCTCAATTTTCCTCCTTTTTCTATCCCCTTTGTCCTTAACCAGAGATAAAAAAGGTGCTTCTGAACTACCCTGAATGAAATGCAAATGTCTGAATTCTGTGTCCCAACCTCCTGTATGGCTTTAAGACATGCGCACTGCGTTCCCTTTCAAAACGACAGTGTATGTAGGCTCTTCAGAATGTGAGCATTATTCAACATCAAGATTGATACGTAGCTGTCTACGACTTAAAAAAGACGAATTGATCATGGAGCACGTAGTCTCATAAATCTAACCCAGACCATGCATATTCTGTCTTTCATCCTTCCCAAATAAGACGTTCAGCACACAAGTTGTAGCTTTTACGATGGCTTGGCCATCAGAGCCGCCCGCGGATCCTGCATGGGGCTTGGTGTTTTCGCTCAACATCGTCTCGAAGAGCTTCTTTGCTTCCTGTTCCACTTTCTCACTTGAGCCACCGTCGAATCCTGAAGTCGATACGCATATAGTGGGCACTAGCTCCGGCTCGCCGCTCCACTCGTCAATGGTCAGTTCGCATAGAAGGAGAGCTTCAAGAGATTTCTGTTTCGACTCAAAAATCATGGACGTGCGCTGGAGGTGAGGAAGTATTCGTCGTATATCTGAGGTAGTGATGATCCCTGTGTTTCTCAGGTGAAGATGATCAAGCTTCTTAGACTTTCCAAAATGGGTAGATTTGTTGCGACTAGGGATTAGGTAGGAGTGTTGGTCCGCTATTTCAGCCCATATTTGACCACGCGATACTAGAGCCTCCCAGTAGCGATTAATACCCCAACAAAGCCCAAGGACGTCTAATTTTAGAAGGCGATTTTCCAGCCGTTTGTTCAGCCATTGCTGGAGATAGTCGTGGGGTCTTTCGTCAACCTCTGCCGATAAGGATACTAGAGACTGCATATCTAGGTTTGTTTCATAGGAAACCGATATCTTGTAAATGTTGGGAGGAAATGGGCGAGGTGCGGACAGTACGATCTGATGCCTTTCGGTAAAACGGCCCGACTCCAAAGCGGAGGTGGTGTTCGACGTCGACGTGATTTTCAAGGGTGCGAGTCCAGACAAGTATGAGTCTGTATACGTGTTATGGTCAAGAGCAAAAGGATTCAGTTCTAGACGAGGACGACGTGGCTTTAGTGGACGCTTCGTGCCAAACGGTAGTAATGTCGATATAAGGGATGAAATTGGGTTATCGTTGAAATGTAGATTCGCCGAGTTAGCATGAGACGGACCGGTAGATACCAAAAGAGAACTTCCGAGTCATTAGTTTTGGTAGATCAATGGCAATACAAGCGCTCACCTTAAATCGTTCAGGTAGGGTTCAATATCTTCTCCTTGTTGCTGAAGTTTCTCGCAAAGACCCTCCAGTTTGACGATATCTTGGTTGAAAGACTCAAGGTCGGCCGAAAGCTCTCTCCTGACCCTCCTTTTTTTGACAACCGATTCAGGAAAAAGAGAATCATTCATAGTCGCAACATGTTCCGTTAAGTCTTTTGGCTCAGTACCATAATCTACAGTCCTAAGCTTAGACGGACTGTTCTCCAGATCCCCTGTTGCTCGTCGTTTCGCCCATTTCCCATGTTGTATACTAGGACTGCTGCTAAATAACCCTTTGGGTCTCCCAGGTGGCGGCTGCAGGCCTAATTGGGTCGGTGTTGGGGGTAGATCAGGTTCATCGAATCCGTCATGCAAGGAAGGGCCCTCTATATCCCCACTCAAGTCTCCTGTTGCGCTGCCCAACTCAGACGCCAGCTGGTCTTCCGGTGTATTTTCCACGCTCGCCTGCATCCTAGTTTCTTGCGACGCTGTTGGAGATTGAAATAATAAATCCGAAGCGCTTATTCTTTTTGACACGCGCCTCGGGGGTGCAGCAAACGCCGCCAGTCCACTGGATCGCCGATTGAAGAGGGCGAGAGGGGATTGTTGACTCTGATCGAGGGAGTCTACTGGGCTTTGTGTCAACGTGATTGAGGGTCTGAGGGCTTTTCTGTCCCGCAACCCAAAAGCCCTCGTTTCAGCCGCCGTTTGCTGGTCATCCTTGCGCGCGGGGTTTCTCGTTGGAGACCTACTCAAGGCGCGTTCCAGAATTTCGGGATGTGATCGCGCCAGACTCGCCTTTGTGGGCGCTTGAAAGGAGGGTCTCGACGGGGAACGTCGTTGGGCTGCATTTCTTGGGGGGGGCTCCATTTGCGACGCGTCAGTGACTGTTGAGCTGCTGTTGTTGATATTATTTGTGCTCTATATCAAGCGACCATTGTTGTTGTTCCGCATAGAGCGAGAAGGTGGTGACAAATATCCCGAGGCTAGAGGGCGATACACATTATACAGTACGTATATATAATCAATTGTGCTGTGAATTTCTCTCCAGCTATCAAAACCCACCCGAACAAAATGCCTGTGATAGGATCAAAAACAAATGCTGGCACGTGACTTAACGCTATGTTTGCACTGTTTGCAGTAATTGCCGATGCTCGGAGAAATGCCGTCTCAAAGGATTCCAAGGCAATAATGACGATATCCTTCCTTCTTTTAGATCGTTCAATACTCTTGTGCAGCATCATGGAGGCCCATGCATTGGTCCGTATCCGAAATTTGCTCTCGAAATCATTCACAAGTTCGTCGCTCTCCTACATTAGAACGTCACTCGCCCAGAACATTAGGCAACACCTCGGCACACCATCTCCGCGCCGGCTTTCTCAGCACCATGCGAACTCAGATTCAAGCCGTACCGACACTTCCCAGGCCTACCCACTCTCCGGATACTACTCGGATATCCTCTCCGCTCGCTCCTCGTCCCGTGGACAGGCTACCACTTCTCCCTCTGCACCACAGCAGAAACCGGAGGCGCCACCCGAAAATACAGACCAACAATCACAAACGCCTGAGGAAAAGATGGCAATTGTTTTTGGCACGCGGCTAGCCGGCCCTGGTCGGTCCTCTCGCTATGATCCTGGGGCGAGTGCTCCGTGGAAGACCATAAATGGGGTACCGATTCCTCCTCGGCCTGAGGAACCTGATAACTGCTGTATGAGCGGCTGCGTGCACTGTGTGTGGGATGATTATCGGGATGAAATGGAAGAATGGGCCGCATTACTGGCTCAAGCAAAGGCCAAGAGCAGCAAACCCAAGTCCCCCAAAGTTATTTCGGGCGCCATTCCGAGAACACCTGCCGGCGAGCCGGCCAGTATGAGCATGGATGATGATGGCGGTGGGAGCGAAACTAACTGGTCAATACCCGGATCCGATGAAGATTTGTTTTCCGATATTCCTGTTGGTATCAGGGAGTTTATGAAGACAGAGAAGAGATTGAAAGAGATCCATCGGCAGGAAACCAGCAGTGTTTGAGCCACACATGGGGGACTTTTGTTGGATGGAAATTGATTGCCATTATAATGATTCCGATGCCCGTGATTTTGTATATAAGTGATAGATCTAGATATAGAGAGATGTATATAGTTTCAGTACGTACTCCGTACAAAAATGAAGAGACCGCTGCCCGCACCTCGGATCGACTCCACGTGACCCATGCTCGTGATCACCATCTCCGAAACCTTAATCTCACATATGGTGTATCGATAAGCTGATAACAATCCTCCGGGAGTTCTTCCGTTCCGATCACAGCTCTGCCAAGCTTTATCAATAATTAAAATTAGAAGACCAAGAGCCTCATCAGCCACAAATATAACCAGCAGCCAGAAAAGCGAGAGGCAAAAAACAAGGCAATAGGAGGAAAATGTCTCTTCCAAATGCTGACACAGATATTATCCTCAACAAGGCCAACATCGCGCTTGCTCGCAGTCAACGCCTCGTTGCATCCTGGCTACCCTCCGAGATCACAGCTGACCAGGGCAATGTGAAAAACGATAGCGAAGTCCAAAGGGAGGAGGACAAAATATTTACAGCTGTTCCCGAGACGTAAGTTCCGCTGGTATTCCCTACCTGTACCTTTTATTGTCTTTTCTTCAAGCTAGCAGGTGGGTAGACAAGTATGCTTGACTAACTGGGTTTCGCAATGCTTAGACTTGGTCTCGGGGCGCCCTTACCCACAAAAGCTGCAGACGGCAGTTGGAACCGCACTGAGCTCGATTCCAATGATAAATTACGGAAGCAGCTTCTAGGGAGGAATTACAAGAAAGTTATGGCAGAGAAAGCGCGGCAGAAGACCAGTGATACGGGCCCTGTGCCATCAGCGATGAAGAACTCTGCCTCAAAGGGATCAGTCAGTCACCAACGAGGCGCTGGTGGTGCAGACGTGGACGATGCTGATGAAGATGATGACGAGGGCCGGGCTGCATTGATTGGGCGGAAAATGTCGTCAAGGAAGAGAAAACCCGAGAGTGATCCCATCCCAACGAAGCAGCCGGAGGATGCAAATAACGAATTGAAAAATGAGGATAGTGAGAGGCCAAGTGAGGGTAAAGTAGCCGGCCTATATCAGCGGCAAAAGTCAAATAGGAGGGGAAAGGCGACGAGCTTTTTGGATGAAATTCTCGCTGAGCGATCGAAGAAGCGGAAGAAGCGGTAATCGCGTGTTTTCGGTCAATGAAATTGTTCTTCAAACTTGCAATATACCCCAATGTGATCGTCTACCAACAAGAAACTCCAAAACTGCCATGCTATCTGTGTACGTATCTAATTGGCTAAGACACAAGACCCAAGAGCAATGTCCATCCCATAATACCCCACCGAGTGAAGCCCTAAAATCCCTTGCACTGTCCTCCAAGCGCACAAGTGTGAGACCGCTGGAGTAATTGAGGAAATAAGCTTTATGAACTCAAATGATGTGACAAGATGGTGGCGCATAATCCAACACATATAAGATGTCTGCTGCGTTCAGGCTTATTGGGCAAGAAATGATATAAAGAAAGCAAAAATCGACGGCCAAAAGAAATAAAAATAATAATGCAGCTCTTTTGAGCAGAACAATGGTAGATTGGAAACCCGCCCCCCTCACCCCCAAAAACCCGCGCCTTGAAATAACACGATCGGTCCAAATCATATAAAAATGCCATGCTCCAGGGTATGTAATAATAAGTATAAGAAATTGCTTTGGATGGTCTTTCTTTTTCTTTCCGCCCCGAAGAATGCAAAATGAAGCAAAGCTACCAAAAAAATAAACAATTACCCTCTCGCGCGGTCATTCTCCCGCGGGAAACATATTAGGAGTAATCACTGCTTACTCAAGACGCTTGCGCTTTCGATCGTCTACTGCATGCTGATCCTCGTCGGGCCTTTCGGCCGTATCAGCTGGGTTGAGGAGAGAATGTACATTGCTGGCCATGCTTGATCGGCGCGTAGCAGGTAGAGAAGATTCATGTCGAGGAAATCTAGGCCCACCAAATCCCCAACCGTTATCTGCCGGGCCCTGTTGATCGGGATTTAGAGGCGGGGTAGCATGGCGCGAGATGTCTTGGAAGCGGCGTGGCGCTCCCATCTCATACTGGGCTAGTACATCTCGAACTTGCTGATCACTTGAGGTCGGTGTGCGATGGGGTGATGGCGGCCAAGCAGACGGGCCCTGTGAGGATGACTGGTTTGGGGGAAATGGGGAAATACCAGGTGGTGGCCAGCCATGTTGACGGATGTCTGCTGAGGTATGTCGGCGCGCAAGGTTGGGGCCCGGAGGCGAGGATGCGGATGAAAGAGGGTGCGGAACTGGTGGTTGAGGAGTAACTATGGATGGGACCTGGGGGCGGCTGTAGTTGGGGGAGTTATTTGCTGCGCCAATTGAGCCATAACGACGGGGCGAGGCAGACAAATGCGGGGGTACCGGTGGCCGGATCATATTCGGTCGAGAGTCCATCATAGATAGTCGTCGGCTATCATCTTGCGGCATTTGCCGGGGGGACAGAGGGGGCCCTGGGTCGACCGCGACGGTCGGTACGGGGGGCTGTCGCACAGATAAATACATATCTGAGGGATGTTCGAGAGTTCGAACGGTGTCCAAATGCTTTTCCAATTCTGCTTGCATACTAGTCACTGTTATGCATTAGAAACATTAGGAACCAACCGCCCAGGCTTCAAAAAATGAGGGGTATTCATACCATCTCGGTACAGTAGACTTTCGCGATCAGGGATCATTCCGTGTAAAAAGCGAGATATTGAATGATTCCACTGACGGTATAATCGATTAGCGGAGTCGCTCAAGACTTTGAACCTTGGAAATGTAGCATAATCTCACATGGTAACACCTGCTAATGCTCTCAGCCATAGCCTGGCACCTAGCATTTAGTGCTGCATTTCCGTCTTCGGCCCGACTGAGACGATTATGCATATCAAAGAGCATATGCTCAAAGTTTATCAATCGTGCTTCAGTGGAATCTGGAATCGGCTCCGCCGGCGTGCCGGGTTGAGAAGCGGCCGACTTGTGGCCAGGGAACGAGTCTCGATGAATCAATGCATGGCGCGACGCCCGTCGCTTGATTTCTCGTAGTCCAACTAAGTCGCCACGTTTAAAATTCCCGTTGCCGTGCTTAAATTCCCAGAGTGCAGAGTCGGGGGATCCGGTGTGGAAGACATCGCTCACTAAGTACCGCATGATTTTAGTATAGCTGGAGTGAATTCATGCGCGGCTGGACAGCATACCTTTGTGGAAACCATACATATTCAGCTGCCTCACGAAAGAAGAAATGTTGGTGTGCTTGAAATACTGGCTGGAGTAATGGTTAGTGATTGCTTGTAGATCAGGGAGGCCTAGGATGGGCGAAGAACGAACGCGAGGACTTTGGAGAATTCGGAGGTAGGAGACATGACGAAGCTATCATTGGTACTGGACCAGGATATCAGATGCTGGATGCTTTGGTCCTCCAGCATGCTAGTACGAAAGCATTAGCAAAACCTCGATTTCTTCAGAAGAAAACAGAGCTAGAAAACCATACTTGTAAAGCTTGTGAATGAAGGCTGTCTGCACAACCTTAGGTTGTTGGGCCGCGGCCGCGGCACCGATAGCCTGGCCTGGAGTCGCATGGTTATTCGAATTTCCAGCTTCGGGAGAACCATTGGAACCCGTCATGCTATTTGCGCCCGTTCGATCATTATCGGGAGTGCTGTGGACCGGGCGTACGGCGCCTGTAGTGGCGGTCGATGGCGGCGGAGTTACCTCCATAGGGTCGCTCGTTGATGTGCCGGATGACAAAACAGATGACGAGAGAACGGGGAGCCTGCGTGTTCTGCCCGGTGCATCTGTAGCTCCAGAAGCGACTGTCTTTCCTGATGGAAGATCAGCGAGACTGTGCATCTCGCGCGGCGGAACAGGGGGTAATGGGCGACGACGGCCGCACGCCGCAGGCGGGGGAAGGGAACCTAGGACAGGACGGCGAAATTTTATTTTTTTTTCTCGGTCCGAAAGCTGCTGAGAGGGAGGTCAAGATGAGGAGAAGTTAATGGGGAAGTGAGGAAGAGGAGAACAAACGGGAGAATCTATTGACGAAAAAGGCAGCGAACGTGAGGAGAAGTTCTCCGTCAACAGAGCTGATAATCACCAGGAGTGTCTGGGCCAAGCAGGCGCTGATCAACACCCAAGTAGTGTCTCCGCTTCCCGAGTCATGGCGAGTTCAAATAATCAATTGGCGTCTGACTTTAAAAGGGTTCCGGTCTTTCAACTGTTTCACCAATGAGATGCGCTTCCTGTGCGCTCCTTATCCTTTTGCAGAAACGTCTCGTACAGTCGCGCCAATATCCGGATCGCAGGCCCGCCTGGATGCGTTTCCTTCGAGCGCAAGTTCGTGATTGTGTGGTCTGCGTGGCTCGCCCTGGAGCCGGGAATAATGCGATAAAAGGTCTGCAACGAAGAGGAACTTTGGAAAATCAATGTCCCAATCGTGCAGAATTAGTAAACGGCCGCAGGCTAAAAAGTTATTATAAATATCGGATTTGCAGAAGCCTGCTAGTTGTCGAAAGTTAATACCTTCTGCATCCCATGGACATGGGGGTGCAAAGGTCAGGCTGGTTTACTGCTAGCCTGAATAGAACAGGTTATCTTCTTCCACGGAAAGATATTTATGATGGCTGATGGTTGTAATCTGAGAATATATATGATGTATAACAGCAAAAATCAGGAACAGTGGGAGAAACAGCGTAACGTAGCACACATACCAGTATTTATTTAACTTTCAAGCCTCTATCACAGAGGAAAGAGGGCAGCATTGCACTGACTTGGATGATTGAGTACTAAAATGTACTTGAAGGGTTCTGCATCAGCATGTATGTAATATATACTATTCTGTATTTTCCTGGTTTATTCATGGATTATTCCTTTTTAACAGAGTATGTATTTATTTTCATTAATATTTAACTACTCAGAAGGGTCTCTTTCCTGAAGTTGGTCTCATCCAACCAGAGTAGCAATTAGTAAATGTGCTGCGTGCGCCCACCAACAACAGTGCGGAGGAAATCACATTAATCCTCCTGACTAGATAGTGACGGTATTGGTATACTTCCTGGCTGTCTTGAATCCTCAAAGGACCATACTCGCGTACCTGTGGCATCGATCATCGATACAAACCTGGAATTGCCTGTCAATATACGATAAGTATCATTAAAGAGTGAAGCCCCATAGGAGGGATCCCGCGGCAGACCAAGGTTCATGTTGCGGGAAGCATAGAGAGGTGTCTCAGAGTTTGGATTAGAGATCCAGATGTTTCTTTTGCCATCGTCGTTTCTAATCCAGTAGAGAATGTCCTTGTCAACAGTCGTAATGCACAAGGGGCGAGCTATTTGATGTGCTAATAGTGTGTGTACACAAATATTCTCGGTTTTGGGGTGGTAAGTGATAGGCAAAATGTGCTCGTGAGCAGAGGTTCTTAATGCGGGCCGCGCATAGAGGATTGCCATGCTGTTTTTACAGTCACCCTGCAAGTCATATTCTACCCCGACATCTAACCATTGACAGCATTGTGGGAGGCCCAACTCCAAAGTATAGGAGCGTGTTGGTGAGGCATCCCCATTTTGATGCAGTTTATAATTCACAACATGCAGACGAGGGGGGCATTGCGATATGCCCTCACTATCGCATTGTTGCCCAAGAGAAATTGTCGTCAAGAGTTCAGGGGAAGAGCTCAGCCCCACAAATGCTTGATCTTGAATATGCTGAAGGGTATGCGTTCTTCCCGAGTGCAGGTCATAATGTATAACCGCGTTACCCTCCCCGCTCTCTAGGCAGAGATTCTTGAAGCAAATAGCAACTCTAAAGCCGCCTATGACAAAAAGAGATATATTCGTATTGGGGAGTCGAACAGTGTGCGTGCCCTCTGTTTGGAGTTCCCAAGCATGGCAATAGCTGCCACATATCAGCCGTTATTCCTGCGCGCCGTTTGTGGCTCAACAATAAGGTAGAAATGGGGGACAAATGTGTGCCAACTAACCCACGAGTACTAAGAGCGGCCACAATAAACTCCGATATTCGGAGTTTCTCTAATCTTTCGCGATTCATTGTGCAAAAACGCTGTGCTTTCTGGGTGCATAGGCTATAGACCACGATTGTGGTATCACCATCAGTTAACCAGGCATATCGCCCATCCGAGTAATCAAGACTTAATATCTCCTGACCTGTCGCAAACGGTAGATTTATTCGAAACTCCGCAAGCGGATTGCCATTCACCAGGCGACGCCTCCGCCTTGAGTAATGGACCAGAGTAGATTTGAAGTCACCACCGAGACTTATAAATGACCCCCCCATGTACAGGCGGAGGAGGATACTGCAGGCTGACTTCGAAGACAGCACATGATACCATCTTCTTGAGACTCTCCGGAGAAGGTGTGCGTCGCTTAGGCTGAGGTATTTAATGATTTGCACGGCGATTTCCAGAGGCAGTGCGCCGAGGATATCTTTCTGAAAAGATCTTTCGTTAATGCGTGTTTTCACATCCCGCCATTCATAAGGGCCCAATTGGTCTATTATCTGGTGGTATGCTGTGCGTCGAGCTGATGCATCTAGCTGCTTGAAATGAGCGATAAACCCGGGTACATCAAGATCCATGATCTTTTTTGTGGGGGTTGGAGAAAGATACGATGAACAACCCAGACTGTTGTATGGTGATTGTGTCGAATCATCATCACAGAATGGTAGAGAGGAACGAAATTATTGCGTTGAATACATGTCGCTAACGCCCCTTTCGGCAGATATGGCTGGGTGGATGGAAGCCTCGATGAGTCGATTAGAAGTGTGTGGGAAATTGGAAGTGGAAGAGAATGAGATTAGACCTCGGCCGATTCGACGGAGAAATACGGTAAGTTCCCGCGGAAAGGCCAGCAGAACAAACCAAATTTGGGCTTTATATATATACATCGACAAAGTATCATAATTTTATTTAATGCTAGAGAAATTTATGACGGAGAAAATAACAATGGAATACATTGACAATAGGAAATGGTAACCAAGGAAAAGAACGATATACAAAATCTCAATGCTCTCTATTACAGATTCTCCTTATCCTTGGCTCAAACAAGCTCAACTCTCCATTAAATCTCCTCTGCCCATTGTTCCGGTGTAACTGGACCCATTAATCTATGGGCAGCAGGACTCCGTTAGCGTCACGTCTAGGCAAATACAACATACCGTCCTGCCTCGGCTCATCCCTTTCCAATCAATTTCTGCGTAACACCCGGTTCACCAGAGAAAAAAAGAAACGAAGGAGGCATAGGAGGTTTAAAAGGGATTCCAGCGGAGCTTAGATACCGAGAGTGAATTCAACGCCCACGTCGATTTCGCGGGCCATCTTAACAACCTTGGAGAACTGAACGGATTTCTCCGCAGCATTCTGAAGGTCCTCGATGGAAAAGATCTTGAGGCCAGATTCGTTGATCTGCCAGGAATTCACGTCAGCCAGAGTTTTCCTTAAGCTTGCAATTATGCATGCAGCTGTTGTCAACATACCAGCTTGTGAGCTTGCTCCATGTTGGTGCCTTGCAACCGGGCAACGATAGGAGTGCGCAGGCCCATTTCCTGCACAACATTGATCAAGCCCTGGGCGATGGCATCGCAGCGGACAATACCGCCAAAGATGTTGACGAAGATAGCCGACACCTTGGGATCGCTGGTTATGAGCTCGAAAGCAGACTTGATGGCAGCCGGGGTGGCACCACCACCAACGTCAAGGAAGTTGGCGGGGCTGCCGCCGTTCAGCTTGATAATATCCATGGTAGCCATAGCGAGACCAGCACCGTTGACTGTACACATAGTTAGCATCGTCGGGACAAACGAATCTCCCGTCAGAACGCACCCAAGCATCCAATATCTCCATCAAGCTTAATGAAGTTTAGACCATGCCTATGCCGCGAATTAGTGTGTCTACCCTTCGATCATGTATACGAGCAAAATAATCAAGCAGACATACTCTGCAGCCTTGACCTCGTCAGCGTCCTCCTGCGTGGTGTCTCTCCACGAGAAAATTTCCTTCTGGCGAAACTCGGCGTTTTCATCGAAGCCCAACTTGGCGTCCATGGCCAGAACTTGGTGATCGGAAGTTTCGGACAGCGGGTTGATTTCAATCTGAGTGGCATCGGTCTCCATAAAAGCCTTGTAGAGGCTCTGAATGGTCTTCCGAGCATCATCGACACATTGTTCGGAGAAGCCGAGCTCGTTTGCGATCTTGGTTGCGATGGCATCCGTCACGCCAACATTGATATCGATAGCAGTCGTGATGATCGCCTCGGGGTTCTCCTTAGCAACGGCCTCAATGTCCATGCCACCCTGAGACGAGGCGACAATGACGGGTGCCTGGGACTGGCGGTCCATGAGGACAGCAAGGTAAAATTCACGACGAGCAAACTTGCGTTCAACAATGAAAACAGAGTTGCAAAGACGACCGGCGGCACCGGTTTGCTTGGTAATGAGTTTCTGTCCGATCATCTGGCCAGCAAACATTCTGGCTTCAGTAGGACTGTAGATGGGACACGGCGATGAGCTGGGAAGACAGAGCTGGGGTAGCAGGAATAGACTCACGAGTAAATCACGCGAACACCACCCTTGAGACCGTTGTCAAAGTGGCCCTTTCCACGACCACCGGCAAGGACCTGAGCCTTGATGACCATATCATCATTACCTGCAGGGGTCGCATCTCAGTAAAGCGCGTCAAGGCGTTGACGGAGGGTGTGATATATACCGAGTGACTTGGCAACTTTCTCGGCCTCCTCAGCAGAGCGAGCAACTTCACCCTTTGGCACACCCACACCATACTATTTTAAATAATACGGTCAGTTGAGTATTGAAGATAGTTGAACAAGCGCGCTGGGCGGACTATCCACGTACTGATTTGAGCAAGTTGGCGGAAAGGTATTCGTGAATGGAAAGGTTTCTTTGTTGCTGAGCCAAGCGGGATTGCATAGGCGAACCCTGAAATCGATTGCACGTCAATTAGATCGCGTTCTCATATGAAAGGCAATGAATGATGGGGCCGCCGTTCAGGGATCCTACCGTCGCAGCTCTGAGAGCCGCAGCAACTGGCCGGCCGCGGGCAAGCTTGAACATGGTGGAAGGAGAGAATAAAAAAGGTAAAGAAAATGAGAGGAGAGATTTATAGGATGCGAAGGTGTAATTGAGAGCAAAGAATGACCTCCGACTGTCAGCAATAAGGAAAGCTTGGTTGTAGTTGACGGGTAACAGCTTGCTTTTGAGCGGATGCGCTTCGGGATGATATTGTCTCGTTAGTTAACTTAGTTTTCTTCGGGATGACTAAACTGGTTGCTACGGGCCGCCGTATCACTTCCCGACGCGAATATCTCCGAACTTCATCAGGATAACCAGAGACTTACCGGCCATTGAAGGCCAAAGAGATTCGACGTTTCGACGACGCTGGCGACTTGGTGCGCTCTTACCTGACAGTGAATAAGTTATGAGCGTGATGGAACTTGCTCCCGCAAAAACACGTTCATGCGATAATGCTTTTCCTGCGGTATAGGCAACGGCAAATACTTTAAACGGGGCCGTGGCGCGCATCCATGTTCGATTATTAGGTACAATTTGATATGACATCTAGGGAGTTTGAGAAATTGCTAAATCTTGGGGTCGTTGGTGGAATGACCCTTGATTATTTCCGAATGCCTCCAAACAAATTCAACCCCATCCAGAGCGACGTGTCGAGATCCATGATGCCTGGAACTAACGCTATATATAATGGCTAGTTTTTGAGAGCCTTCTTCAACGTGCTCAAACCAAACATCCTCATCATTGCGGCATGTGTGAGACCTGTCCAAGCCCATCCACCCATCAGGAACCAGATCAACCAGCTCTTGTTCCCCTCCCAAATCCAACTCTTTCGTCCTCGTGCCCAGGGCCAAATCCAACGCCACGGCGCAGCTCCGTATAGAACCTGTGTGACGACACTCTGGGCATAGGCAGTATGAGACATCGCGCCATCTTGACTGTGGGAAACGCGACGCGTATATTGATCTTCAATTGGAGCATAGATGGAGTTGGGCGCCAGGGTTCGCTTTACGCGTGCAATACGCGATTCAACACCACCAGTAACGACAGTAGTGACATTCACACTGACAGCTTATCGTTAGTCGACACGTCCGAAGCAAAAGGTATTTTTGCTCACCCGAACGGAGCTAGCTCAACTCTTAAGGTGTCGCTGTAGGAATGTAAAGCGGCCTTTGATGCATTGTATATTGATCCAAACACATAGGGAATAACCTAGATGAAGCAGAAACGATAAATTCAGTCTGTTCATTCAACTGCATTATTTGATAACTTTAGTAGTAGGGCGGTTTTGTACTCACCCCGGCGACTGACCCGATTTGTATTATAGTACCCTTTGCCTGCACGAGTAACGGGACAAACGTTTTGCAGATGTAAACAACAGAGAAGAAGTTGACCTCGAACGTGGCGCGCACGTCAGAGAGATTGACCTCTGTGGCAGGGACCGTATAATCTATTATCCTGTGAGCAACATATACCACCGCCCACAGTTCATGTTGGGAAACACACTGCGACCTCTAAGAGAGAATTAGCACCACATGGTTCTCCCTCAATAGGATGGACATCAACATACGCATTATTCACTAGATAGTCTAGCCCTTTATCACCTAATCTCTTTTCAATTTCTAAAAAGCACAGCTGGACGCTCTCTTCATCATCCACAGTCAAACTCAACGTTTCGATCCCTAAAGTTGCCAGATCATCCAGCGATTTTGCATCTCGAGCTGTTGCAAATACGCGCAAGCCGTGTTTTTGGAACTCGCGACAAAGAGCATTCCCTATTCCCCCAGGGGCGCAGCTGTGTTCAAAGTAGACAAGGTTTAGTGACAGTCAACTGGAGTGACCCATAAAGGTCACCGGCTACTTACCCTGTGATTAGCACTGATTTCCGCTTGTCGTCGTTGGCCGACATTATAGTTAGACCTGAAGTTGATTGATGTTATCTGAGAACAGGGCCGACTGTTGAGTTTAGCAGATACTATTTTGTTGCTGATAAACTTGAGCCTCGGTATAATAGTGCTGAGCGCATGGTCAATCTGCTGGACACAAGCGCCTCCTGTCCCTGTTTTAGTAGGTGCGCAGTGCCGCCTTAAACAGATGCCTAGGTAGTAAGATAATAAGTGGTGGTGGTATATTCATGGTATATTCATGGTATTTTATTTATTATTTTTACTACAAGATTCTTCCTGCTAAAAAAAAAGAAGGGAGAAAGAAAAACAAAGCATACTGCCAACTCAGGGGATGGTGCTCTCTGTACATCCTACTAGTACCTAGGCACATAGAACCTTGAACAGATAGAGACCTAAACCATACCGCGCAAAGACAGTGGATGAAAATCGCTTGTTCTACTATGTATATACCAGTCGTCTAGGTGGGTATCGACATGACGGCGAAAAAATTGAACACGTGGTGTATCTACAAACACACTCTCCCCTTGGGTGGCTAGTATGAACGTGCGGCACACCCGTGCAGATCAACCATCTCGCCTGTCGTCATTTTGTACCTGCGATTATCAAGGCACCGGCCCCTCTCCTCCACTTCCACGCCTTATGGCAGCCCATAACCACGCATGCCTTTTACAAAGGCGCTAAAGCCAACCCTCTTAGATTGACGGAATAGTGATTCCAACTCCGCAGTATCCATCTATCTAGGTACCGGTCGTCCGAAACCGGTCCCCATACAATTTTGGAGCGTTTGATGTTTGATTTGCAGGCCCCGATTCTAGCGGACCCCAGCCTGGTGGGGGTGTATCTAGCTGCGTACTGTCGTTAAGAGTCATTGAGACCTTTCACTACCGAAGCCCCACCCCTGTCTCTGACTAGGAAAACCGACTCAGTGCCAGCCTTACTTGTTCCTTCCACTACATGGTTCTCATGAGAGACGAGGGACCAGGCAGCCACCTTTGAACCACGAACAATAGAAGGACAATGCTTGAAGAGGCGCACAACCCAAATCATCAGCCTGCTACCAAATCATATTATGATGCGTCTCGATCTCCCACAACCTCCGAGGCATCTGAGACACCCCGTTGCGGATGGCTATCGTACCCCAACTGTTGAGGATACAGAGAAAATCTTGTCGAAAACACTCTCGGTCAACGATCGGGAGGGTGTATCACTTCAGCCAACAGGCTCCCGTGTGCGGGAGGCACACTCCTCAGCTCTCGAATCTACACATCCTCCTGTATGCCGGACATACAATGAAGCCGACAAGACCCCATCCGGGTATATACCTGAACCCACTGGTGGCAAGCTCGACTGGAAAAGACGGATACGGCACTTCACCTGGGCATTTTTCACTCTGACGATGGCCACAGGCGGGATTGCCAATGTCATATATAGCAGTACATCTACCCGGAATATGCCGTCCCATTATAGATATTCAGTTGCTGACAGCAAGATAGTCCCTTACAGATTTCGGGGTTTGGACACAATTGGCATCATCTTTTTCCTCGCAAATATCGTATTCTATATTGCAATCTGGGGTGTACTCCTTACTCGGTTTTACTTGTTTCCGTATACTTTCAAAGTATCTCTTTTGCATCCCACAGAGTCATTGTTTGTTCCTGCATCGGTAGTTTCGTTTGGGACCATTCTGATTAATGTTTCGCAATATGGAACGGATAATACAGGACCATGGCTCACAAACGTCGTTCATGTTTTGTTTTGGGTCGATTCTGCCTTGGCCGTTATTTCGTCGGCCGGAATTTATCTTCTCTTGTGGGTCATGTGGTGAAGTTATTCTAGGTGAACAGATTTAAGGCTAACTATAGATATGTAGATGGTCTACGCAGACGTTTACTATAGCGCAAATGACGCCAATCTGGATTTTTCCAGCCTATCCTATGTTGATAATTGGACCCCATGCCGGACTTTTGAGTGCCAAGTTGGAGCCCTCTCGAGCATTGCCGATAATTGTTGGAGGCACAACAATCCAAGGAGTGGGATTCCTAGTCTCGCTGATGGTTTATTCGGCATTCATATACCGATTGATGTCTCAAAAACTACCGAAAGAAAATATTCGACCTGGAATGTTTGTTTCTGTAGGTCCGAGTGCTTTCACAGTTGCTGGTATTGTAAATATGGCTGCTCAGGCTAGCAGGTCTTTTCCGGACGATTTCATGGGCGATGGGATTTTGGCAGCGAATGTCATGAAGATCATTGTGAACTTTGCCTCCCTATGGCTATGGGGGTACGTGCTTATAACAATACGACCTGTTACAGGATCAGGGCTAACATCTTTAAGCCTAGCACTGTTTTTTTTCTTCATCGCTAGCTTTGCGCACTTATCGGCCATAGGTCCTGGTCGAATGGTCTTCACAATGGCATGGTTTTCGTTTGTTTTCCCGAATACTGCTTTGATAACATCAACATTCGCCATTGGCAATGCGTTTTCCTGCAAGCCAATTTTGATCATCGGTTGCGCCATGGTCATTCCTCTCTTGCTGATGTATGCCTTTGTTGTTTATATGATGGTCCGCGCTATCATCCTCCGACATATCCTTTGGCCGCAAAAGGGAGAAGACAAAGACGAAGGTGGGTTTGAAATCAAAGAGATGAAGCCAGGCGCGCTCGGTGAAGATACTACTCCTGTGTAGGAGGCTGCCTTTAGTTACTTCCTGCGTTATGACGCACAAAACTTGCGCCTTTAATTAGGCCTCTTTCCCGTCTTGAATTTTGCATATAACTCCCGAAAATATAGAGAAAATAGATTCAAAAATAAAACAGACTAAGATGACGTTGTATACCTATACCCCGAGGCACGGGTTGTACAGTACGTCGTATACAGAGTGACGGCAGGAATCGGCATACTCCGATGCCAGGGCTCGCAGACCCCACTGCAAGTTTGGAACGGTCCAATCCATATCCATGATGCCGCTACCACATGGATCCTGATCTGGGGCGCGATAGCTAGTTTTTTTCTTCTTTTTTCTTTTTCCTTTCCCCCCCCCCCTTGTCTTTCTTTTCTCTTCCTTCTCGTGCGCTGCCTTTTGCTTGTCCTGTTATTGCGAATTTTCCCTCCAAGTCTACTTTACTCTGCTGCCCGCGAGTACTCATAACCCAGATCAGTTCAGTGCACAACTTTGATCTATCCTTTGTTCTTATCGTGATATCCGGAGGACGCTTATCGCCCAAGATGCTGCAAAAGGTCTATGTCACGTACAACCAGGTATGTGCATTGGGGTTGCATGAGACTTATGATGTGTTGCTCTGCAAGCCACAATTCGTGCTTGCCGGGTTAAACTGCAAATGTCTGCGGGGCCCTGATCTACCCACGCCGAACAGCTTTAAACTGTCGTCTAACACATTAGGTCTTCTTGTAGGTCCACAAGCTATGTCAATCTTCTGCTGACCAGATCCTCAATGCGTTCCACCCAAACTTGATGATTGCTATTGGTGGTGGTGGCTATGTTCCTGCTCGCATTCTCCGGTACGTCGAACGAAATTCAACCTAGACGACAGGAGTAGTCTGACCGGCGCCTGTTCTTTTCACTAGCTCGTTCCTCAAGCGCTCTGGCGAACCGAACATCCCGATCCAGGCTATCGGGCTTTCACTTTACGAGGATCTAGGCCGCGGCGACCCGGAAGAGGTCCCTGGTACAAAGGTTACCCGAACACAATGGTTGGATATGAGCTCTCTAGAAATGGCCAACCTAATTGGGAAGAACATTCTCATTGTCGATGAGGTTGATGACACGCGGACGACTCTGGAATACGCTGTCCGCGAACTGCAGAAGGATGTTGAGATTGCGCAGAAGCAACTTGGGCGGGAAGGCGAGAAGACGAACTTTTTCGTGTTTGTGCTACACGTATGTGTTTCCCCCGCATGCGAAGAAATCATACGAGGAATTGCGAGGCTCACAACGTTAATAGAACAAGGACAAGTCAAAGAAGGGACAGCTGCCCACAGACATGATGGAGTCTGGCCGGTACCATGCCGCCGTCACAACTGAAGATGTTTGGATCTGCTATCCTTGGGAAGCTAAGTACGATATCCGTTTCTTTCGCTATGTCTATAGGTTCGAAATACTAACTAGTCTTCTCATAAGGGATATTGAGGAGCACGATGCGCTAGCTAAGGCAAACCCTCTTGTTTAAGCTGCACCCCACTATCAGGCCTTATTTTCTACAGCGCTCCCTTCTACCTCCAAATGCGCAATTCCTACCACCGACGCATGGGGTCCTGACTTAGCCCGCGAGTGCTTCTATCTTGGCTTCGAGAGTTTGACGATACAGCACGTTATTTTACGAAGATGTTTTGATGATATTTGATAGATAAAAGCAACCCTAATCGACGATTTGCCTACTTAAATAGACATTTTTTGCTCTTTGTTCTTGCTCCTTGAAGTTCTATGAGCCCCGCGCCGTAGGCACAATGACGCAAGCCATAAAACGAAATTCGCTAGCCAATTTCTCGAGAGGAACGGCGTACGAATCCAATGGCATTTACAGAACAAAACCATCCCTTAAAAACAAACTCCCGTGCCATTGTATTATATTTTACAAAATCACCAAATCCCCTTTCCCGTCTCTCTTCCCAAATCACCACCAAAGTTGCGAATCAATTAAAGATTATAAGGCAGCGTAAATTTCGTGGATTTAATCGACGTCAACGTTCACGCGGCGCAGTTCAGCTTTAGCCTGTTCAATTTCACCTTGCAGCTCCTCGTGTGCCTCGGGCACATCGTGGAAAGTGAAGATGGCTAGACCCAGGCGGCCGAGAAGGTAGCATCCGAAAGATATTAGAGCATAGAAAGGGAGCTAAATGAAAGACGCAGAGCAGGATATATGTTAGCTGGAGTTCTGGGATGGAGAAGGGTTGGTGGAGTGGAAGAAAAGGTGGACGTACGACGGGGATGATTTCTTGCTGGACAGTCTCGTTAAGCGGAACGAGACCGAGATAAAGAGATAGGTAGAGCTAGGACTTTGGTTAGCTGTCGTTTGGAAGAAAGGGGATGAGCCGGTATAACGTACAGAGGATACAAGCAGGAGCACAGAGAGCGTCTGCTGGGCGCGCGTCATTGTGAGGGCCGTTGCTGCTTTGGTGGCTATTAAACGGATTGCGTGGATTTGTACACCGGATTAATGACGGCGAGGGGAAATTGCGCCAAAATTTGTAGTGGTGTCTGGGAATGCAAGTTATATTTAAATGAGGGACTGGGGAATTGAGGAGGTCCTCAAATTGAAGTGGACAAACAGTCCATTGACCGCGGAGGTGACTGTATGGACCGTGTAATATAAATTACCTCAAAGTGCTCTCCACGCCATGGCGCTTATGAAGCTGCTCTCAATGCGATATACTAAAATAACTCCAATTAAGCTCAAAAAAAAAAAAAAAAAAAAAAAAAAAAACATATGATAATGAGCCTCTATTTCTATTACAATACCTAGCCTACTATTGCACTAAAAATTATTAGATAATCCTCATGGATTTAATACACTTACTTATACATTAACCGTACAGCTTTACGGGCGCTAAAAATCGGCCTGTTTGTCGCCTCAGGCTACAATGGCCCCATCTAACTATCGTGCTTTGAAGCTTCTCGGTTTCTCATCCCTCTATTATCAGCATCCTTTGTCGCTCTTTAGGGCCTATATCATCCTACGACACTCTATAGAACAGGGCGCAAACAGACACGCCGATTTTATAGATCGATCCTACTAGAACCGGCATCTTACCCCTTGCAAGGCGACTGACGGGTAGCTAGTCCACTATACCACCGATAGCTTGCGGATCAGTTTCTTTTTTTTTTGTACTCCTCAGGATAGTGCAAGTGGGAAAATGAACAGCAATAACCATGAAGTCGCAAACCAAAGCCCGTTGTATGAGGTCCGAGACTCTCGGGCCCAGGATATAGAAGGGGTGCTGTGTCCCTCGCTCCCCGAAATATTCCTAGAATCGGCACAATTACCTCCGGCAACAGAACCACCCGACATGGCAGTGTTGTCATTACATGAGCAAGGAACTCTTCTGCATTCTGTGGAAGATACGTTGAAAGAAGCAGAGCTGGACAGCGGCACGGCAAACTTCAAGGATGTGCCGGGAGTTTTATTGAAGCTCTGGCATGGCCAATCCGAGTACTTGACACAAGCCACCGAAGCTCTGGCAAATGGGAGCAGGAACCGTCAGTATAGCTTTTCAATTCATACCAGCTTACATTTCTCACTGGCTCTTAGCTTCTCTTCGTCCTGTGTATGGCCAAACGGGCATTTTGAACTTTTTCCTTGAGCTTATAGCTTCGAAAGAAACCATCGAAAGCAGCCTTATTCTCCATTGTCTAAGGCTGATTGGAAACTCATGCGCTGACACAGGTAATGACTGGATTTACCCGAAGAATACATGTAACTTACCATCTCTAGATGAGAATCGAGCTACTGTGGTGAAGGACAATTATACATTTGCCATCTTACGGCAATTACAGCGGCCGGAACTCATAAAAGTCGTGATACCTGTTATATATAACTTATGTGTCGACTTTGGTATATGCCCCTTGTCCCAGATGTATTGTCATGACTGACTAAATCTAGAGCCCGCTCAGGCCCAGTTGGCGGCAAACAAGATAGTGTATATTCTTTTGAAGTTAGTCAAAGATGATGCGTTCCAGGGAAATGACACTTTGCTTGACTATGTTTACGAGCTTTTAGAGCTAGTGGGTGAACAAGGTACGTATACTCCTACCATGTTTTATTGCTCGCTAACGGTATAATTCTTAGACCAAGGCATCGCTAACTCCCCGGATGGAACTATCTCACTTCTGGTAGCGTCTGCACTGAAAAATGAGTCCGAACAAGCTCTATCCCAATATTGTTGTCTCGCAAACTGCATGGCGACATATTTAAACAACAATAGATTCCAGGACATCTGCATATCAAAACGCATAGTTCCCGACATAGTATCAGTACTCAAAAAATCACTGTTTTTCAACACCCCAACCTCAAGTGACGATGCGAAGGCTCTCATACAGTCACAACTGAAAATCAACCAGGCGTTAGCAGAATTATCAGCGTCGCCGCTTTTTGCGGAGATGTACCACTTAGATGACCCCTTGTCACAAACGCTCAAATCGTGGTTGAGCAGCTCAGAAGACCAACTCCAAATATGCGCCTGCATTATGCTCGGTAATCTGGCTCGATCCGACGATATATGTGTGACAATGGTTAAGGAGCTGCAAATCCACGAAGAACTGATAGCTGTTCTCAACAGCAACGCTGGAGGGGCAACTCTGCACTCGGCACTCGGCTTCCTCAAGAACCTGGCAATTGCTGGTGACAACAAGATCTCTATAGGCGAGGCTGGGATTATACCAGCTATCGCGCGACTCTGGAACTACGAAACTGCCCCCCAGGTTCAACTCGCAGCAACTAGCCTCGCCCGACTGTTGGTCAACTATTCCATGGAGAATATCAGTCGGTTACTGCAGCCCGCTACAACCTCTGCAGGAGTGAATGAAAATGACGGTGAACGAACGTACTTGTCGTTACTCCTTGCACTATTCGAAAGATCCGACTCGACCCCTATATTGACTGAAATCGGACGCATAACAGCATCCCTTTGTCGCACAATCATTCCCAAATATAAGGCTGGTGAACAGAGCGACTTCTCTGTTGATTCCCTTCTCGACCGTCTATTTACCCATCATGAGGGCATAGCATCCCCGCTTGGTGCTATGATAACGCAGACCCAATGGCCTGTTGTCCGGAGCGAGGGGTGGTTTGCTCTTGCACTTTTGGCGTCTACCAAGACCGGTGCTGAAGCAGTTATAAATGGCCTGCAAAAAATTGACGGGTTCTCATTGATTGAACAGACTCTGAGTGTTGAAGAGCCCGCTTCAGATAAGGAGGCGGGTAAATACCAATGGCGCAAAGACCGGGACAACATTGTCGTTCTCGTGCAAGAGTTACTAAAGAATAAGGTACGCTGGTTTAATTTTACTGCGTGACTCATTGTGCTCAACTACGGAAAACTAATTGTTCGCCCTTCTGCAGCCCGACACTGTTGACGGGTCTTGGAACTCCAGGGTCCAGGATTTAATAAGCCAATATGTCTCGAAGTATCTCAAACGGGATTAATGACTGGCTCTCCAGGCTACTCCCTAGCTGGGATTATGTCTTTTCAACTGAAAATATGCTCATACACACAAATTTCTGGCTTGAGATTGGACTGGCAACGAGAGGACTCCTTGAGAGTTGCACACTTTGGCTTAGGTAAAAGGCGGGGTTTGGCCCAGTAGGCCATTTATTTATTTACTGTTATATCTATAGTAGGATGTCTGGTTGTCTGCGGGCAGACCCTCTCTAGAGCATATGACCGATATCTCCAGAGCACATCTGTATCGTCAAGGCTCTCTGAACCACGATCAGGCCCGTAGTGAGCGGCTAGACCCTTTCCATCGATTATGATATCTTGCGCTACACGACCCTCATTTCTAGGTGTCTTCAAGCCCGTTTCCCGCATGCCACCATTGTACATAAACGAAAGAACAGGATTAGCGTCGCTGCTCATAAAACAGAAAAAGTTTGTGCTGATAGAATCCGTCGGGTTAGTCCAAAGAGGAAATTTGTAACGATATAGATCGCCCAAATCAAGATGGTGTAGAAAAGAATAATGTTGCTGAGCTTTAACGATCCAGTCTCCCATGTCTGGGCCATTTTCCGAGTAGATAGACATGCCAATCGGGGTATGATTAAACATTTCGTCATCAGAAGGAAGCCAGCGATGGCCTTCGGATGGAGGTGAAAATCCTTTAGGGGTCCGAAAATTTGCAGGCCCTCTCCAGCGGGGCAAGGTTGAAGCACGCCAGCTGTCGTGGTCAACGGATCGCACAGGCTGTAGCTCAGGACGATATGGGAGAGCAACTGGTTGACGATTATGGAGATACTTAAGAGCCCCGTCGTTGACCACGTTGGCCGAAACAATCAGCGAGTCAGGATGATTCAATTTTGTTTGGACCATCGTCGGGACGGTATGGTTTTCTAGGAATACGATGTCACCATCGATCCAAACGAACATTGTGTTCCCGTCTCCAACAACTGTTTCGACAAAGGGGTCGCTGCTTTCCAATACCGAATAGGACGAGATTCCATCAACGATAGATGAGAGCCATCCAAGGCTCCCGGTGTGGTTTGTCTGTGGCATAAAAACCACTCGGTCAAGGAACCCTCCGTTGGAAGCAAGGTTTCTCTTGAGTTAGATCAGCAATTTGTTCTACAAACGGGGGATTAGGTGCTCACCCGCAAGTAGCAGTCCAGGATTTCCGTCCGACGGTGGTGGTGAAATGGTACCAGTGCAGCAATTTCGATGTTCTTCGGTTTACTGAAGTGTCTTGGGCTCTGTGAAAAGGCGTAGAAGAGAGCAGGGGAGCTTCCATGGACAAACAGCGGAAGCATTCCAAGACTCAGAAGCGAGAAGTCGGGGAAACAGACACGGACAAAGATTACTAGCACGCAGCTATAGCTTACAGCACACCAAAAAACCAAACCAGTCCAAGATTGACACTGTGAACGGTCGGTGACCATGTTTGTTTCAACATCTGATTCAACATCGCGGAAGCGACCCATTATGTATCATCCGCTCAGCTCACCGGGGAAACTTTATAACAGGAGATTCAAGTGTGCGCACTGTGTTTGCAGAGCGCATGACTTTATTTAACATGTCATAATGGGAGGCGGGAGCATAAAACAGCTGATGAAAATGCTCTACTTGTTTCCGCTTGCAGATGTTTTAGATGTAATAGCCTGGAAAATGTTTATATGTAGCTCCATCGCTGCAGTCAAATCGCTCGAGTGCAGGTGGAATGCGCAGCTTACCGGATTTGTCCACGAGCGACGCTGCGGGCGCGGTTCTTTCAGATGGCTGGGAAGAAACATTCACCGAGAGCTCGGGAGCACAGTGAATGATCTGGATAAGGGATAAGGATTAGCATTGAACTGCTTAAGGTTTGGAAGGCCTTTACCGTGAGGAATGACAACCTGGGAGGAAAAGTAGCCTTGATGATGACGTCGCTAACACATGCGAGCGGAGGATCGCCGTCGCTCGCTGTCTCTTCCCACTTCCGAGACCAACTCCGATCCGCAATCCTCCACAGCGTACCAACCTGAATTGGCTTCTTGTTCTACCCTCTCCATGGCCCTTACTGCCTGGTGTGTAAGAACATGAGGATACCCCTCCAGTTTCGCCGTTTTTGTTCGACTTGTGGTAGAACTCCACAACTCTTCGCACGCCTCCCTCCGCCGCCGCCGAGCCGTCGCTTCACACGCCCGTCACCCCCGGAATGTTTGGCTCGATGTCGTCAGAAGGGAGTCCCAAGATTTGGGACTATGCTCATTGCAGCGCTTGCTCCCGGTGCCTTTGTGGAACTGGCAGAGACGGATGAGGACAATAAAACCGGAGAAAAGCTGATGTTAGAGGCATCACGCCAGGAGATCAGAGACGATATCCTTGAACGAACAGAAGGGCGTATAGGGATTGGCGGCCCTGTACTAGCTTATTGGGCATATTACGCGTACGACACGATAGCTACTGGTCTCCGTTTTGTTCACCTAGTCGTTATTTTCCTACCAGTCATCCTTGCGGCACCTACGATATGGCTTGGGAGGCGCATAAAAAACCACGACGGGGTCCGAACAGGTACACTGTGGTGGTATAGCTTCCTCGTGAAGGCAATGGAACGCGCAGGGCCTGCTTTCATTAAGGCAGGTCCAATCTACCTGTACACCATGAGAAAATTGCATTTAACTGACATTTCTCTAGCTTGGTCAATGGGCCGCCTCACGTACTGATATTTTCCCCCCGCAAATGTGCAGCACTATGTCATCACTGCACTCAAATGCCCCAGCCCATTCGTTGCATGAGACTAAGCAGACGATCCAGAAAGCCTTCCACGGGATGCCCTTCGAAGACATCTTTGAGGAATTCAACGAGAAACCTCTTGGAGTGGGCGCTATCGCACAGGTTTACAAGGCAAAACTCAAACCGAGCCTTGCAAATCTTGCGGATAATGAGCTTACCTCCGCGCCTCAGGACTTAGGGGGCAAGCTGAAAAGGAATGTCGACGTCTTGGTAAAGAGCTCCCCCCAGCGCGTTCCGTCATCATACGTTGCGGTTAAGGTTCTGCATCCGCGCGTCGAGCGCCTAATTCGCAGGGATCTGCGGATCATGTCTTTCTTTGCCTCTTTGATCAATGCAATTCCAACTATGCACTGGCTATCTTTCCCTGACGAGGTCACTCAATTTGGGGAAATGATGAAGCTACAACTCGATCTCAGGATCGAGGCCACGAATCTAAAGATTTTCCGAGAGAAGTTTAGGTCTCGTACTACAGCTTGGTTCCCATACCCATATTTGGACTACAGCACCCGTGAGGTCCTTGTGGAGGAGTTTGCCCAAGGCATACCCTTGTCAACTTTCCTAGAAATGGGAGGAGGTGTTTACCAGCACGAAATTGCAAATGAAGGTCTGGACGCATTTCTTCATATGCTCTTAATTGACAACTTCGTGCATGCGGATTTACATCCAGGGAATATCATGGTCCGTTTCTATCAGCCTAGTGAGCTTGATCTATCTCTTCGCAAACAAACACGTGCGTCCGAAGCGCCAACAAGGAAGGAGGTTGATGTGGCAGACGCCGTGCTTGCGCGATTGCGACCACATGTGAATGAGCCGCAGGAATGGGAACAGGCTCTGAATGATCTTAACGTGGAGGGCTACCGACCGCAACTCATCTTCATTGACACAGGTTTAGTAACTCAACTGAACGACACGAACCGTTCCAACTTCCTAGCTCTCTTCCGAGCTGTTGCTGAGTTCGACGGCCACCGCGCAGGAGAACTCATGGTTGAGCGGTGTCGCCAACCAGAGGAAGTCATCGATCCCGACATTTTTGCCTTAAGAATGCAACACCTTGTTCTTGGGGTCAAGTCACGAACATTTGCGCTAGGAAATATCAAAATTGGTGACGTCCTGAGCGAGGTGTTATCCATGGTCCGGCGCCACCACGTTCGTCTCGAAGGCGATTTTGTGAATGTTGTCATCTCCATCCTCCTTCTTGAGGGTATAGGCCGGAGCATGGATCCAAACCTCGATCTCTTTAAGAGGCAAGAACCGACTATCCTCGCCTTTTTACTGTTCGAATGCCTCCCACTCGCTTACTGACTCACTTTTCAGTGCCCTCCCCATTTTGCGGAAACTCGGCTCCAATGCCACGTTCTTGAAAACAGTCCGATCAGGTGATACCTCGATGCTTCGTGTCTGGGTCGGGTTAGAAGCCCGGGGGCTATTGAGGGCCAGCATTGGGAGTGTAGAGCAGTGTGTGAAGTACGACCAACTGTCCCCTAATATCTAGACCTGGTTGGGAGGAGTGGCCCGATTTTCAGATATCACCTTGTCTATATACCATGTCGGAGTTTCAGAATCGGAAGTCCGGGCTTTTGTATATTACTCATTATCACTGTTAATATATATTGCGTGCATGGCGGATGTTTACTTGATCCACATCATGATGAACTTCGTGGAGGCAATGCATATGGAACCCACCCCCTGTCCAACGGTCCTATAAGCCAGCATATGCCGTTATTATTCTGCGCGAACGCAATAAACATTCATGGATACCGATAAAATACATCTATTATATACAAACACGAAAGATCAGATATAAGTAAAATACACCGATGAGGTCGGGTGACGAAAAGAAACATCCCCGATACCCAAGTGCGAAGAACCTCGACTCCCAGTACACCGGAATATTATCACCAGATATTAACACATCGCGGGGGTAAATTAAACCAATAATGAAACGCGACGATGTAGATACGGACTTGAAAGCAGCCCAGCAGGTCTAATGTAAGTACGTATAGTTCGATGACCCGCCGGCATCCAGCAAAAATCTTGAACGCAACCAAGTCATTATCCTAGATTCGCAACCAGTGCAACATACCATGAATTAGTTCGCGTTGTTGTTTCGAACAACGCCTCCACTGGCGCGCCACCAAATGTCTCCGCCCCATCTCATTAGTCGTTCAACAGCGGCGGTGGGCGAATCCAATGCTGGGCGAATATCAAGGTAGAATACAGGCTCTCCCGTCGGTTCTGGAGGACCTGAGTAGTAATCGATCACATAGCGGACTTCTCTAGGGCCTAGCGGTGTTTCGCGCATCACGTACCAGTCATGCCGGTCAAATGGAGGCGGTGTCCTATGTAGTAAGATAGGTTAACGGAAGCTGTTAAAAATGTGCAGTGCAGTATGGGTACAAGGGTGTGAATTGAACTGAACTCAAATATGGTGAGAACTAACCCATACTTTGCAGGATACAGCCGGCCCAGAGCCTGAAGAATCTGCGCTTTCGGTGTGAGCTCTTGTGGCCGACCCTGGAACTTCACAAGACGAGGTGGAGTTGAATTTGCAGTTCCGTAGTACTCTTCCTTAGCCAGCTCCAAGGGGATATTTTCCTCTCCTCTTCGACACTTCTCCCATCCATTTGCCAACCCTCTAGAAAAGATGCGTTCCCAATCCACAATTTCATCCCAGGCGCCTTCATTCAAAAAGTTGTGGACCGCAACCATAGCTTCCACGGCATCCTGAGGTGTGTCTGTATGGCCTTTTCGCAACATCGCATTGTACATCTGCTGTGGGGAGGGGTACTCCCAGTTGCCGTCCGAGTCTCCTCTAGGTATGGAAGAGACCTCGCGATCCACGCCTAAGTCCACAGTCTGGTTTGGGGCGCGCTCTTGAGAGAGTGACGCAAACATATAGTTTAGAGGGTTAAGTTTTGACAGCGTCGACTGCCTTGTCTCTGTTGCAGGAGGCGGTCGAGGGGAGGATGTAGACTTTGGGGCAACGAAAAAGGGCGAATCTGAGGGTCGGACCGGACAGGCGCTCGAAGTTTCAGGAACGGCAGTTGGAGGCGTAGAGGACAAGTCAGGCGCATGCATGGGGCACCCTGGCTATATCTGTAGTTAGAATCTTGAAGTTTTTTTGGGTCATTTTCCTACTTACCGGGGGCGATGCATCAGATGATGCTGGGTAAGTGCGCGCCAATGGTTGCGGCTGCGAATCGGCCCAAAACCAACCCATGATAAATGGAAACAATAATATCAGATACCTGATGCGCTGCAGTGGATAAAGGATGGTTATCGCTTGGCGAGGAAAGATTTGTGATCGAAATTGCGGATGAGAGGCCAAAAAGAAAAATATGAGGCTTCAAAACTTTTGGACGAGCGATGATCTAATAACCGGAGGTTCCCGCCGTAAGTTACCCATCCGATAACAACAGCTATACTAACCGTAATTCAAATACCGGCGCCTCCGATTAGTCGATTTATACTCTTCCCCAGCAGCATTCTACCTTATTATAAGCGCAGACTGCTTCTTAGCTACGGCTTGCGGCAAGTGTGAAATATTGTCCGAGTCAGTTAATTATCTCGAGAGGCAAAAACGCCGTTCCTTCTTCGTACGCCTTCCTGACCTAAATACAGACCGATAAAATCCACACCAACGGTATAAAGCCAAAGTCAGGAAACATAACAAAGTGCGCTGAGCAAAAAAGGGGTAAATGATGGAATACTGCAAAAGTACAGCTTCCAAAGTATAAGAACAAGAATGAAGAATTGATAGCAAAAGTTAATGTTCAACCCTGAACATCTTGAACAAGTCTTGAGATAAGGGCATATCCAAACAAGACCGCGAGGCCGACCCAGACTTTGTTGCGTTGAATCCAAGTTTGGCCGACCTCTCGTGCAGCATTGCCACCATCCATTACAACCCCGAGGCCGGGGCCACTACCGTTGGGACGTCTGCGGAGCGCACTCGTTTCTGGAGAGCATTTGCTCGATCCAGTATTCGGGTCAGGTCTTAATTGCCCAGTCGCAGTATCAATGCGATTCTCTTTCAACCATTTCCAGTTTTCCTGGTCCAGTTCTGGCCATTCCGCACGGAACTTCAAACCCCCATCGCCCGCTTTTACATTATTGATGCCCCTAGAAGTGGGTGTCACCCCGGGTGTAGAGCTGATATGGGTGCCCCCGCCTGTAGAGTTCCACCATCTAGACCGTGCAGAAAGAACCCGTCTTTCTGCTTCTGACGCACTTACACTTCCTGTGGTCATTTCCTCGCTGGTCATGAAGGAGAGGAGTCCGATGAGAATGGTCGAAACTTCCCAGGCCGGATTGAATGATTTTGGATGGAAATCGCTTATGCTTAGGCAAAGCCGGGATGATGGTTGAAATCGACCACTTGGGGTGTGCATGCGGATAGCAGGAGGAGCAAATGGGTATTCGGGAGGAAACATCAAAGTACCCCAGTACTGACCATTTTCGTACGGCGTTCCGTGAGGCCCAGTGATAATGTAATGCCACCTGAATAATGCCCAGTTAATCGATTTCTAAAAAAAATAAAATACTCTCGTTGGATGTAGGCCTGGCTCACTCAAGGATGTTGGATTCTGATGGGTGCGCAATAATGAAAGGTGGTGGGTTCTTTTGGATGTTTTGGTACTCCCGTGTGAGCTAACCGAGAGTCAGTCAAGCACCCAACTGCAGGAAATTAAGTTACAATTTGACTCACTCGTTTGTAAGCTGCTTTTGTGGCCATCGTACCCGAAGTTAAACTGCTTATTTGTGACAACGGTGCGGCGTATAAGCGGGTTGCGCGGAACGAAAGACGCAATGGGGGAGGATAGCGGTTCAAAGAGAAAGAGCGATCAACAGTACAAGCAAGAACAGAACAAGATCCAGTTAACGATGCGAAAGAATTACGTGTCGTTGTTAAAAACCATGACACTGATGGACTGAAAGTTGAAAGGTGAAGCAGATACCGCCACGTGACCTCCTGAATTAGGTATTGCTTCTTCGGCGGCTCCGGGCACCTCTGGAGAAGAGAACTTGAGAGTCACTCCTGGTCTTCTGTTGGCCATTGCTATCATCGCAATGTCCACCCCACTTTCTGCTGAAGATGGAGACGTATGCCATACCCCACTGCCAGCGCACATTGCTTTTCAGTTATCTGTTTCTAACTGCTGGGCTCTGGCTTGGTTTCTAGATTTTCGAGAGTCTTCAGCGACCTGCTGACCCCAAGGTGCTAGAGGAGCAGCAGCAGGCCGTGAATGAACGTCTTCATTCAATTTACCAGAAAGCGCAAGATCGCCTTGGGGAACTGGTAGGTTAACACCTCTTTTGATCTTTGCTCATGCTGCGGGGTTTGTTCTCAGCAAAGTATCATCCCATACTGACACTAGCTATGACCTAGATCGACCAAAACTCTACCTTGCCCTGCACAATATCGTCGGTCCAGGTCTTGAACGCAAAGCATACGCGCAGAGGCTTTCTGGAGCAAATTTTCAATCCATTGCTAAGTGCGAACCAGAAACAACCTCTTACCCTGTCAGAAGCTCTACGGGAAATATCAGCACGTGCGGATAAGCTTAGTAGATTCGGTTGGTGTTTTCGATCCGGCCCGCATTTCTAGCGATATCTCTAATTATGACGAACTAGATGTCTTTCATCAGCCAATCTCCGTGTATCTAGACCAAACACCGCCGATTGATGGACAAGCGGGCCCGACAAATATCAACGCATACTATTCCGTTAAGGAGAAGTCTCGTGTCCTACTCAAAACCGGAACCGATCTGGGAAATGCGGAAGGCTCAGCATACGGCAATCTCTTATGGCGTAATGTGTTCGGAGGTGCTGAGAATTTGAACTTCAATGCGTCGTTGGGCACGAGGACGCGATCTGCCTACCAAGCCGCGTTTGATACGCCCATTCTTAGCGGCCCAGACTTTCGCCTGGAAGTTGGCGGAATCGCGAGCGCAACACAAAAGTCCTGGGCGAGCCACGAAGAAGTGTTGAAGGGTGGCTGGGGTAAGCTTCGGTGGCTGAGCAGGTCCGGCCAGCGCCATGAGCTTGGCTACAATGGCTTTTGGAGACAGGTCACTGGCCTTGCGGAAAATGCGTCTCCCACGGTTCGAGCCGACGCAGGCGATAGCGTGAAAAGTAGCCTTTTCCATAGTTGGACAGCAGATCGTCGAGACAACCCATTTCTCCCTTCTCGAGGCTACTACGCAAGGACGTTCAATGAGCTGGCTGGTTGGGGACCAATGAAAGGTGACGTTGCGTTCTGGAAATCTGAGATCGAAACGCAAAGCGCTATCCCAATCCCTATTCCGGGAATCAAGGGAGATAGCGGGATAAGCTTTACTACGGGCATCCGTGCTGGTCTTCTTTATCCACTTGGGCTTGACTCCGACTCGCGACCGCGTCTTTCTCGCCTTAATGACCGCTTCCAGCTAGGTGGCCCTACAGACGTTCGAGGCTTCCGTCTCTCGGGCCTCGGGCCTCACGATGGTGCAGATGCTGTTGGAGGTGATGTGTATGCAGCTGGCAGTGCGAATCTTCTCCTCCCACTTCCACGAGTGGGCGCCGAGAAACCTTTCCGATTACAGGCGTTTGTGAACGGCGGGCGATTACTGCCTCTGCGAACAGCACAGAAGACTTCACCTACTTCTGGCACGGAAGTCAAAGACGCTATGTCATCCACTATCTCTGAACTTGGTAACGGTTTGCCGAGCATCGCAGCCGGTGTCGGGCTCGTCTATGCACACCCAGCCGCCAGGTTTGAGCTCAACGTCTCTCTCCCACTAGTGCTACGGAAAGGCGAGGAAGGCAGGAAGGGGTTGCAACTTGGGATCGGTATTAATTTTTTGTAAAGCATGTCTGTCGTTGCGCATTTTGAAGAATAGAATTCTTTCTGTATGTTTACCATTATTCAGCGTTGGTTTAATATATATATATATATATATGTATAATTATATATACATGAGCAGCACAAGATTCCCAAATCTCATGTTCCTAACATGATGATGACTAAGCCCATAGATAGTCTTCCTTTCACCGCCAACAGGTGTTCTGTACAACATCAACCACAAACCCTCATTTTACATATATTCCTGAGACACTTGCATAACTGCAGGTCATTGGCGGAATCAGTTTTTTTTAGCAGCTCTTTACTCTGCGAGCGATATTTAACCTGATCCCGGCACAAATTCCAACCGCCATGGCGCAGTATTATCCACAACAACAGGCCTATGGAGCTCAATCTTCGGCACAAAACCTCCAATTCTACCCTTCTACCTATTCATCTGTATCAGGCCATACAACGCCGTCTCAAGCATCATATGGGGGATTTGGCGCACCGCCAAACCCAGCAGCTCAAGGATACCCCGTTGGAGGGGTCGGGGGAGGGTATGGCGGTTTCGGGTCACCAACCGCTGGTGTCAGCGGAAGAATGGGTGAACAGGGCGGTTTACGTACAGGGTGGCTTGCTGCATTCGGGACTGAGGGTTATGATGGCGAACCTCCGTTGTTAGAGGAGTTGGGGGTTAATTTCGCGCACATCCGTACCAAGGTAACTGCCGTATTTCCTTTACATGTGGAATATTATGAGCTAATCGATTTCGTTTTTCTGAGTATATAGACATTGACGGTTCTTAACCCTTTTGCTCGTATTGACCAGCACCTCATGGACGACAGCGATCTCTATGGCGCCCTGCTCTATATCGTCCTATACGGTACCTTCCTACTTCTTTCAGGCAAGGTGTTCTATGGATATATTTACGGCGTTGCTGTCTTCGGCACCGTCGCCCTTCACCTCATCCTTAGCCTCATGTCCCCCGTTGACCCCACCTCACCATCTCAGGCGCCAAATGCCGCAGACCCATCCTCGAACTACGATCCACACGCCAAACCCGGCTCCTCCGGACACTTCTCTGCTACGCTGACTTTCCCACGTTCCGCAAGTGTCCTGGGCTACTGTTTTCTGCCGCTTGTGCTGACAAGTCTTTTGGGAATCCTCGTACCGATGGACACGATGTTTGGGTACCTGCTTACGACGGCGGCTGTGGGGTGGTGCACATATTCTTCGTCTGGGATGTTTTGCGCCGTGGCGAGAATGAGTGGAATGAGAGGGTTGGTGGCTTATCCGTTGGCGCTGTTTTATGTGGTATTTGGCATCATGGGGATATTTTCGTCGAGGGGGAGTGGGACGCTTGCGGCAAAAACTAGTGCGGCTTAATTGTTTCAACTTTCTATCTGTCTAGCTCTCTCGGCCGCATATCCTTCATTTGAAGCCAGCGGGGTTGAGTGCATGAAAAGAATCGCAGTTTGTCTCTAACTCTTACATATGTACCCAGTGTAGGGATGTGTCGGTCCTAGACCCACGAGTGAGAGGCTTGGGCCTTTTTGATAACTGATGTATGAATATTACGAGCTCACGCACATTTACTATTCAGCTAGTCAAATATGGGCGTTCAGAAATGTATTTCGATATTGCAATTAATAAAACAACCCAAAGATAGATCTCGTATGTAGGATTCGTTAAAATAGTATAGAAATTCTATGCTTTGAAATCTCCAGCTCCCTCCCCTCGAGCAGGAGCCCAGTTTTCCAGCCACTCCTGTGCTTTATCAGGGTCACACCCCACAGCTTCCACGGCAGCAATGCACCAGGGTAAATCGTATGTTCTCCCACCAGCCGACTCATGGTCCCCAACAGCAAGCATATCCGCAATACCACGGCGTTGCTGACTCGATTGATCAGTGCAGAAGTAAAAGGGTGTGGTGTGCGGTCCCTTTCCATGCAAATCGGCGCCGTCAATTATAGGTCGCACAAGGTTCAGTATAGAGGCCGCACTCATTGACGCAGGTGTGTCGGAGGCTGGTTGTCGATTTTGCTTCCCCGTCTTGCAATATTCATTCTGGCACCAGGGTTTGCCGCATCCGCTCATTACTTGAGAGAGATAACGGCGCTCGATGCGGCGGCGGAGAGCTTTACCTTCCGGATCATACGCGTCGACGTAGAGAGGCCCGAAACAAATGCTGCAGAGACCTAAGGTGTCGGCCCCTGGTACTATTGTACTTTGTACTCCGCGGCCGTCAATTGTACGCCCGCAGTTCTGATTCAAGCATATCTGAGGAGTTGGCCGGGAGCGGCGGTTTAGGTCGTGGTGGCGGAGGTGTGTTTTCATATCTCGCAGCCGGACGATCTTGTTGCAGAGGTGACATTCAGTCGTCCGGCCACCATCTACCAGTTCGTGCGGGGTGAGGCCGGAGAGCAACACCTCAGGATCATAGATATCCGGGTCGGACTCGCCTTGCTGCGGAACTACCAGGTGACAGAACTGACACAAGATAGGTTTTGCCGGGCAGGCTGTTGTTCGATGTTGAGCAAGATGTTGGAGTCCATCTGCGTCAAATCCACAAGCATGGCAAGATTGCTTCGAGTGGAATATTGTGTCATGTTTATGCAGGCTTGTCAAATCGTTACCATATGAAGGGTCATGAGGACAATGCCAATGGTTCTGCCATTCTGGGGAACGTTTGTGATACACATTGTTGCATTGAATACAGAGTATGTTGTTCCGAAAACAAAAGTTCTCATGCAAAACAAACGTTCGCTGAGAAACCCACTGTTGACAATTTTTGCATTGGACATCATTCGGATCATGTGCATCTGAATCAACAGTCGAGAGTGCTGAGGGTTTCGGAGCTGAAATACTAGATAGAATTTGCAGACTATAAGGTAATGGTAACGATCGAGGCGGCGCACCTTGTTGGTTGAGATCATTGGACGCAAATGCATGTACCGATATATACAATGCCTCAGCCCCTTCCAATTCCACATTGGTTGATGCAATGCTGATCTGTTTCTGTGCCTGGCCCGACAACTCACCAAAGATAAACTCATCCTCCCGCGGACGATTTCTTTGGCGAGCAGAAAACGGGCTCACGAGCAAGGAAATATCCACGTCATCTTCACTATTAAGGTTGATTTCTATAGTGCTTCCATTATCCCATTTTTGGAGCTCATAATCCACATAATCACCCGGGAACACCTGCCCAGTGATTTCTGATCCCAGATTGAGCACCCTGCCGACTGATGTGTCTTCTTTAGTACCGGGCACACGAGAGGCCTTGGTCAGCCGTCTCTGTAACGTCTCCCGGGCTTGATCTTCACTCAGCGCAATGATGTCCACTTCCAAATCGGTGTCCACAACACAGATACCCTCGCCTTCGGGCTCTACCCTGTCGGCCAAAAATCTAAATGAACCCTCCCCGCTGCCAGGTAAGGTCAGAACTTCCCCCGTTGTTAATGTGGTGTAATTTTCGCGTAGATGGCGTTCTAGTAGGGCTTTCCAGTCTTCCGGATCATAGCCAGCTTCGAGTGGTCGCAGGCGAACGTAAGTACCCTTGGGCAATGGCTTGACGTGAACGGTGATTATAGGAGCATCACGCTCAGGGTTCCCCTCGGACGTAAACTCATAATCATCAATCCCTAGGGCTTCACGTAATAAAAAACTAAGGCCAATCTCATTTTCCCGCGCAGAGAACTCGCGAATTCCGGCGTACATTACTCGACCATTTTGGGGGTTAACAAGACGGAATGTCAGCGGATGGGGTAATTGGTGCTGTCGGTCGACACCATATTCGCGGGCTTGGGACTCGGCGGCGAAAGTATGTGGATTAAACGGGTCAAAGGACCTTGTATGCGAGCGAGGTGGGTTATCTGAAGATACCTGTTGCAGCGGGGCGGCAGCGAGGAGCTGCTCAAGGGCGGACTGCGGAAGAACAATCTTATCTCCAGGCAGTCTGGGGGTGTGTTGAGACGGAATAACAGAGAACTGAGACGACCAGCGAAGTAGATTCTGTTCCCTAGCCATAACTTTGTCAAATTATGTGGGTGAAAGTTAGCCAGGAACTTGAATCAGAGACGTAGCAATCCATCCTAAGCGAACGTTGGAGGTAGAACCGAAGTGAACTTGAATCTTGCATCCGAAGGGTCTGGAAGATACCGGTACCTACGTACCGCCCTGGATTTGTCATCCGAATCTAATCACGCCTAACTACGTAGTTAGTTACCGTATGGAGCAGTCAACTATTAGTTAACTTGGGCCACTGTGATTCATTACTTACGAGACGACGAGGCGCCTTTGACTGCGATATTTTGGACAACGGAAAAGAGCTGGGATTGTTCTAATCTTAGACGACAGCATTTCCTCACCAAGCCGGCTCTTTAAGAGCAAAATAACGCCATTAGATCTACAACATGGTATCAAAATCGTGTAAAACCACCTACTCACAAAAGAGAACAGGTGTTCTATCCTACCTATACTCTCGCTGACACCTGCTGGACCAAATTGCATTTAAAAGTTGAACACATATAGAGAATCGACACCTAATAGAGTTCGCGTACTCGATGTCGAGTGCTGGTGTTGCACCAATCGCACTGCAAAAAGTTAGTCATACATGGTCACTAGGAAGGTGAACGAGCGTTCATACCATAGTCGAAGAGCAGCCTTCGTTGTGATCAATACAGTAGTCTCCTTGACATACTTGGCAATTTCGTTGGCATTCCAATTTGCACGCAGCGCACTTTACGGGTTATCAGCCGAAGCTCACGGAATAACTAGCATTTGGATTGAACTTACTGTTGGCCCACACTCCCAGCAGTCTTTGGTTACGCCAAGTCCAAGTCTTTCATTTTCACAACGGGGTCCTCTCACAGCTGTTTGATGAGGTGTTAAGCTGTTTCTCACATGCTCTGGGTTGGGAAGACAGTTGCTGCAGAACCACTTGTTACAACGATGGCACCACCGATTGGTGAGACAGTCCGCACAACGGGATATCAGAACGGGGTGTTCACCGGGGAATAGTGCTGGGCGCCTCGCTGCAGCCAAAGAAGACGAATGGAGTGGTGGTGGTGTGAGGAGGGGATGGTGTTCGCTTGGAGATTGGCCCCAGATAGCCGGACCTTCTTCAGACGTGTGACAACCGTCGCATCCTCTGGGACCTAGGGCAATCGTTGCAATAGCTGGTCCGAGAAGCCGTGTTTCTGGCCGTGGCTCGTCATCATTGTGGGATTCCGTAGCGTAGAAGCCAATGTCGTGTCGAGGACCGCGACACATGGTAGCGTCAAAGCCAATGATTCCATCACACCTCTGGAGAGTCTGCGCCCAGCCTTCCTCAATGTGGTGTCTAAGCAGTTTACCTGACGGGCCATACCAGGCATTCTGGTGGAGGTCTTCTCCCTGGTTACCGGTACGCGTCATATCCGCCAAAGTGAGCTGGCCAAAGCACTGAGAGCTCCACCAGTCTCGGTATCTACTTCGGACTGAGTTTTGAGGGAGATCCATGGGAGTAAAGTAGTAAATACCCTTCACGCGGGGTGTTCCGACTGGCCGTGTAGGTCGCACTGCATAGTTAAGGACTTGCATGAGTTTCCGCTCATTCAAGTGTCGACACCCTCTTATTGAAAGTAGGTTTAGATTGAAACTATCCGACAAAATTATATCCGAGACCAGGTTTGCTGGAACCGACAAGCCATCCAAGACTAAGGTTCGTACACCGTGCAAGATGGACCTTCGGTTCAAATTGGCAAAGATGCCTCTTAGGGGGACTGAATAGAATTCATCTTCGGATAGAGATTCGTCCATCCGCTCGGTCCGCCACAACTGGCCGCCAGGGTCGATTGGCGATTGATCGACTAATTGCGCGCCACGACAATTGGATAGATCAAGATGACGAAAGATGTACGGTGTCTCTTGGATCAGAGAGTGCATAAAATTTGAGGTGGCCGATAGGGCCAGAAGAGAGCCCGGAGAGAGGTAAGGCACCAAGTGATCGAGGATCAAGCTATTCGCTAAAACATCTTCAAGGGATGTTGCCTTCAAAGTAACATCGGCTACTATGGTTTCGCACCGCTCTTTGACACTTTCCTCCTCGTCGGTAAGCTCAACTTCGTGGACGACAGGGACGAGTTTCAGCTCCTTGGGTGTCAAGCGACGTGTGCCGTAGAAGAAATCGGGGGCACGGCCGATGAGATTCTGGCGATAGGCAGCTATGGCTCCAACGGCCAATTCCTCGCCATGGACGATCATCGACGTAGAGTTGGGTTGAATTTCCTGGAGAGCAGCTCTGGCCTTGACCAGTTCTGTCTCAAGGAGGTTGATGGTAGACTGGAGAACAGCTGACATGTTCTTTGTGTTATCAGGATCGATAGTAGTGACGAGGCTGGCCCATAACTCTGCCTCGGACATACTACACCGTGTAAATGTAGTACGTATGGAGTTACTAGTAGTATTAAGTATCCGGGAGTCGGTGGAGAAAAGAGAGTGGGAGTCAATCTCAAGGCTGGACCCAGCAATAGAAACAACAACTAACAATGGACGTTGGCAGAAGGGCGGAAGCGATGTGGGGAGAGTGCCAAAAGAGTGGCTCGATGGGCGTTATTGAAAGTATGGATATTCAAAGAAACCGAACGCCAGGTTGGTTAGCTTGGTTGGCGAGAGGGCGAGAGAGTCAAGAGACACAATGTGGATGTCAGTCCAACAAAGCGAGCCAAAGGAGCAAGTATAGAGTGGAGCACGGAGGAGTGTGACCCGTTGCCTGGACTGTGTATCACCGTTGACACTGATTAATTATACAGAGTAGATATATGATCGGGGAACCGGAGAGTTAGCGTGATCCGGCCGTCAAACAGACAAAGAATCGTGGTGGAAGCGATTCCGGGGAAGAGATAACGGGGTATCCAGATCGATAAGAGAGGTCCGAGAATGAGGAGTAAAACGGGGGAGTCGGGGATGGATGAACCTTATAGAACAAGGCCTGCCGAAAAGCTTCACCGGACGACAAGTCGGGTCTTAGAGGGGGAGATTAATCATACTATTATTCTGGAGTATTGGGACAGTACAGTTACACGTAGGATGATCATCTTACTCTGTAGTGCAGGATTCTTACCACTCGGTAAATAGTCTCTCCTGGTAGTATGATTAGTGGCTTGCCATCTCATCTGCATAGGTATCTACATCATACATACTCTCATACATGCACGACAGGGTCCATGGCTCCATGGCCCATGCCTCCTTGCGGTGCACCAGAACGGGGAATCATCCACGTCGACCCAAGAGGCGAGTCGAACCTGGGACTCAGAGTGAGAGAAGAGAGAAGGTCCCGCCAGTTGGGTCCACCCAGGAGTCATCCGATCTGGGCTCGCCCCCACCCAAGCCGAGGCCCTGAATATAAAAAGCGACTAAAAGTCAACCGCAGAAGGATCGCTGGTCACGCGGTCCTGCAACTCCTGCCCACACCGCGTCAACTGGAGATCATCCGGGCCAATTGGTTTTCTGGACTCTGGAGTGTTGCCATTTGCCAAAAAGAAAAAGGGAAAAAGAAAAAAGAAAAAGAAAAATGCCATGGACTGGAGCTTTCACAGAGGAGATGCCAACGTCAGAATAAGGATAGCACAATAAAGTTTGGCGCAACCCTCAGCTTGAGCTTCAACGGGTTATGCTCTGGCGATGAGCCATACCAGAGCAGAGAAGTGTGAAAGGAAAAATTGCAGAGATAGCTAAGGGATGATGGTTTCCCCCTTACAGATCAAGTTAATGTGAACCTGAACAGTTCTGAGTTAATAGTTGGCTTACTGCAGAGCTTCCGCCAGTGTGACGTATTGAATGCTAGGTTTCTTGGCGGCTTCATGATATGGTCCAAGCCGTGTTATACATAGTTATTTTACCAAGGCAAGTATCTTGTACCTGAGAGAGACCAACTCCATACTTTAGAGAATTTGAAATCTGTAATATATGCACCCTCTCACTAATGTGTACCTGATTTGTATACGTGCTTAACAAGCGGCTGCAAAAAAAGTTTTCAAGTAAAGACCAAAGATGACCTGGAGGCTAGTGAAAGTATCTACAGAGGAGCTTACTGCTCTCAACTAATTTCATGTGCGGATATATCCGTACCTTGCTTAAAAAGTAGCATTCTTAACAAGATAACTAAGTTACTTAACTTACTCAGTCCTGCAACAAAATGCTCGTCCGCTCTAAATCCCATAGTGCCAAGTACCCCTGTTCTCATTCGCCTTTATCCTTCAACCAAGGGCATCATCTACTGACGAGGACTTGGCGGTCTTACCATCTCCGTCGCTCGGCCACCAATTTCCATACTGAACTTGTTGGACTACTTGTTATCCGTACTCACCGAAGGAAAATCCAATCAATCTTCGCCTTATGGAGTTTTCGTCGGCGTGTAACCAGCGCCGCATCACAGAAAGCTGTCGGGATCCTACTAGCAGCGGACTGTGAACCTGTGATTGTACGCCGTATGTGCGGCTATGTTAAATTAAGGGGACAATAGTAGATAGGTAGGTAGTGGTATTGCTAAAAGTCGTGAATTGCTTGCCTTCCGTTTTTTTCTTCGAAAACTACTTGAACAACTTAGAGACCGCTACCTCCTTGTCATCATGCTTGTTGAGAATCTTGGCTGTGGCCAGGTCAAAGTCCTCTTGGGTGACATGGACTCGCCGCTCTCGTAGTGCGTACATACCCGCCTCAGTACACACACCCTTCAGTTCGGCTCCGGAGCATCCGTTCATTTTTTCTGCAATTTTCGTGAGATTAATCCCACGCGTCAAATTCATTGACCGAGAGTGGATACGTAGGATATCTGCACGGGCTTCGACACTGTTACAAATCCAAAGTCAGTGACCAAATCACACACGCCACAACTACAGCAATCAGAAAGGAAAAGGTGGCCTTACGATGGTGGTGGGAACTCGATCTTTCTATCGATTCTTCCAGGACGCAACAACGCTGGATCCAAAATATCAAGTCGATTAGTAGCCATGATGATTTTGATGTTTTTGGTTGGTTCGAAACCATCCAACTGGTTGAGAAGTTCAAGCATGGTGCGTTGGACCTCCGAGTCACCTGAGCCCGCGGAGTCGATACGGCTGGAACCAATGCTGTCGATTTCGTCCATGAAAATGATACTTGGTGCATGTTCTCGAGCCATAACGAATAGTTCACGAACCATACGGCTGCCTTCACCAATATACTTCTGCACGAGTTCCGATCCGCTAACACGGATGAACCTGCAGTCCGTATGGTGGGCGACAGCTCGAGCGAGGAGTGTTTTTCCGGTTCCCGGCGGCCCGTAAAGAAGAACCCCCTTAGGTTGTGCAATTCCCAAAGACTCAAACAGCTCAGGGTGTTTCAAGCCAAGTTCAATAACTTCCTTGATTTCCTTAATCTGTTGATCAAGACCACCAATCATGTCATATGTGCTGTCAGGGACCTTCTCAACCATCATGAGCGAAACCAACGGATCCACGGACGAGGGGAGCATCTTCTCAAGTTTGTAAGAATCGGAAAGCAAGGCGACACGCTTGCCGACGGTCAGTTTGCCGATATCGACGCCATCCGCAATATCGACAACTAAGAAAAGAGCTCGTCAGCAACAACATTCCAAACTATCGTAGCGGCAAACCAATGCATCAAGAAAGCGGTCTCACCATATTTACCCTCCGGGTGTACTTTCACCAGAACCTTCTTTGTGCTCATGACTTTCACCACCTCTCCGACATAGGATCCGGGCTGTTGAAGTAGGCCGAGCTCTTCCCGCAGTAGGCGCACTCTCGAATTGTAGTCATTACGTTGCGCTTCAAGTCTTCGTAGTACCGCTTGCCCTTGAATTATCTCGAGCTTCATGCTCTCAATCTTATTGCGGTAGTAGTTGTCGAGCGCCATGATGGATGGAGCTCTGTCCGATAAGCGTCAAAAAGATGCTTTCCACAGCCCAGTGGAATAAGGGAAAGTAATTTAGTTTTCTGGGTGAAAAAGAAAAAGAAAGAAGAAAGACTGCTTCAGAAAAACCATAGAAAGGTAGACGAAATCGAGAGTCTTGGTGAGCAAGAGCTGGAGGTCTTCGGGCGGTGTTCTCCATTGTCATCATCGCCGCTTTAACTAGAGCTATCACCGTCACGTGGGGCCATTTCCACAAAAGTTGTTTGGCAAAAGTTTCTCTTTGGATTGCATCTGGATTGTCCGATCAGTGATTTGCCACCAGGGAGCTGTTTAAAACCGAAGATTCTCTTTATGACAGGCGTGTCAAGTGTCTATTTTAACCATAGCCGCTGCTGCTACTGGTTGGCCCCAACTGGCCATAAATGATGGGCATTCATGTTTCTTCTCGAAATAAAGCTACGTATAACTACAATTTTACTTCATACGATGTATAATCGAATTCAGACTAGCCGTATGTGAAAAATAGAAGAAATTTTTAATGGGTGCTTATTGGACACGGTAGCTTGAACAGGAGGTTTGAATGCTGTAATCCTGAAGCCTGAACGGCTGGTTGGACCAAGCTGCGACTGGGGGGAAATACTCTTAGGATATCTCGGTATCCCGTCATTTTCAAGCTTATCGTCCACTTGACTCCATTTTACCTGTGACAGTTTTTGTAGGCGGGGCCTGTTCTCTTCCAACCTTTCAGATGACTCCCTACTGCGGGGAATGACGCCTTATCGTCTGATCCCATTCTTGGTGCTTATGCCTATGTACAAAACTTGAACTCAGCAAGCCTCGCTTCAAGCAGTGTCGCCATCCCATTTTCAGTCTCCACACAATAATGTGGTTTGCGAGTTCAATAATTATATCCATTTATAAATAAAGTGCAGGCCACTTTGTCTTCGTCCTCCTCCCTCTCCTACCTGTTTCTGTGTTTGGTTTCCCAGCCACCGCTGTTTACCACTTGCCTGAAGCTCATGAGTGAGCCAGAGAATAATTATGGCTGATAGACGAGTCGATGAGCCAGCTTTTTTCCATTCCACTCTGTCCCGTTCTTCCTCACATCTTACTTCAAGTGTGTCCGTGGAAGATAGTATGTCATCAGGAACGGTGCGTCAATCCAAAATGACCACCCAAAACAGGAGCTACGGTATGTCCTCGTCTTTGATATCTCTTTCGAGGGAACTCTGCTTATAATATGTCATTTTCAGGTACCTTGGATCCTTCTGGAAGACCCGTCGTTGAATTTCAATCCACCGAAACGCAGCCTGAAAGCTCGAGTCGCGTCCCTCCTGCTTCCCCTTCCATCGGACCTCTGCAACCTGATCCAGACAGATTAAAGAAACCGCCTGTGACGCGTCGTATGTCATCTAAACGCCACGTACCTCATAAAGGCCAAGAGTTCTCTACCGACGACGATGTCCACGAGATTGAGGAAGATATTGCCCTTCAACAGGCGTCCAACCCCCAGCCTTCGCCTAGGATTCGGCCACTGCGGAAGCAGAGCTCCACTTTAAGACGAAGGCTCAATACTCGATCTACCCCAATTACGTCTTCAGGTAATGATGATGACCGTGGAGACGGTGACGATAATAACTCCGGTCTCCCGGAACCAAGTTTGGGTGCAATTGGGAAAGAACCCTCTTCCCAAGTCTCCGAAGAGGACGACGATGTTAGTAAAGGAAGTAATGGCGATGGCGATGAAGAGGAGGATGATGAAGGGAGTGACGCGGAGAGCTTCACGTTGAAGGATCGCCAGCAGGCTATAAATGAAACTCATCCATTCGGAATCAGGCTATGGAAGCCGGCTTTATACAAGAAGAGTCGCTCAGTAGAGAAGACTGCAGAAGGTGATATCCATTCGTCACCCGGAGGCCGGGTTGGCACCCTCCTATTTTTTATGAATCTCTTGTGGACCTTATTCTTTGGCTGGTGGCTCGCGATAGCTGCGCTGATGGGCGCTGTTGCCTGTTTTACGTTCTCATATTTCTCCAGCGCGATGGAATATGGAAAAGCCTTTGCTGGACTTTCCTGGTATTTGTTTTACCCTTTCGGGTCCTTCGTCCGTCTCGATACGGATGAACACTACGCGGAGGAGGATGAGGGGGAGGGTCGCAGCATTAGTGAATATGAGCAGTGGCAGAATGGCGACCTTGAGCATGGTGGTTTGTTCTTTGGTCCCCGACGCAATCGATCACTTGTGGGGAGAAGAAGGAACAGTGTTGACTCGGTTGGTGAGCAAGACAGTCTTTTGGGCCGCTCAGAGGACAGCTCTCTCCGCCCCAAACGGCGACTATTTGGCCGTGGAGAGTGGACGCTCGGTCGTGTTGTGTTCTTCATCTTCTTTTACTTCCTTGTAGGGCCATTGATGCTCTTTGTCTCGCTCGTTTGCTGGCTGTTCGTCTTTTGGATCCCAATGGGCCGCGTGACCCTCATACTATTCGACCATCTTCGCAGACACCCTTTAGCTTTGTCTTACCATTCTGATACAGCGTACACACGAATAAACCCCGGATCTTCGACATCAATCCTCCTGTGTACCTATCGCGCAGCTGGCTTAAGGTATTGGAAGTACACTGTTGGTGGCACGAATGTTTTCCTCATCAATCTCCTTGCAGTTGTCGCATTCGTCGTTTTTGATTATTTCTTTTTACATGAAGCCTTGGGGCTCAAAATTTGGGTCACCCACCCGGGTTTAATATTTACGCTTGCTTTGCTCTCCGTTATCCCCTTGGCCTACTTCATTGGCCAAGCTGTTGCGTCTATATCTGCGCAGTCATCAATGGGCATGGGCGCAGCTGTGAACGCGTTCTTCTCTACCGTTGTTGAGGTTTATCTTTATTGTGTTGCTTTGACTGAGGGTAAAGGACGACTAGTCGAAGGGAGTATCATTGGTAGTATTTTTGCTGGTATCCTGTTCTTACCTGGGTTGTCCATGTGTGTCGGTGCTATCAAACGCAAAACCCAACGCTTCAACGTCAAGTCGGCCGGGGTTACATCAACGATGTTATTATTCGCAGTGATCGCGGCCTTCGGTCCAACGCTGTTCTACCAGGTGTATGGTAGCGTAAGTTTATCACGCAATGATTATTTAACAATCCATGTTTCTAACGTTTAGCATCTAGCATGAACTTAACTGTCACGCGTGTGATAGCGATATGGAACCCGGCAGCAGTGATTGCCGTCGTTGCTACTTCTCTCAAGTCCCAGCTATCAACGATGGCTTCTTTCAGAAAGCTGTTCAACCGTATTCATGGATAGCTGCCATGTTTTTATTTTTGTCCTATGTTATTGGGCTATGGTTTACCCTAAGGACACACGCTGCGCTGATTTGGGCTACAGAGACGGAAGAGAAGAAAGTCCAAGAGCAAAACATCGATGATCCAAGACACCAATTCTCTTCAACTTATAATTTAGTAGCTGCTAGCGGAAACACCGGGCCAAAAAGTTCGGTCCGTGATTCACAACTATATAAAAGAATCCTTGGACAATCCTTAAGAGATGTTGGGCTCACTGAAAATTCCGGTGAACATGATGGAAATCTGTCAGAATCCGGTCCTTCGCATGGTGGTAATACGATGCCTTACCTTGTACCCCGAGACGATAGCAAACCAGCCTTCGCGGAGTACACGGGATTCTCTCAGAAGCAGGACGAGAATCTTGTTCGCAAGGTAACTGAAGTTGCGGCGACGGCTGCTACTGTTGCCGCTCGAGATCTTGCTCGCGCTCGCAAACTATCTGGCCCTCGTGGATTAACTCGGGCAGCAGGTAAAACCACACCCTCGAAACAAGTCAAGCCAATCCTAGAAGATCATGATGATGTTGGACTTGAGCAAAGTCCCGTCAGTGGTGGACATGACGCCCCGAATTGGAGCAGGACGAAAAGTTCGGTCATTTTGCTCGTAGCCACTGTGTTTTATGCTGTCATTGCAGAGATCCTTGTCAACACCGTCGATGTGGTTCTGGAGAGTGTAGACATCGATGAGAAATTTTTAGGGATCACACTATTCGCCCTGGTTCCCAACACCACCGAATTTCTGGTACGTAGCCCACCTGATAAAACCAAGACACCTGGGATTGACTCGCTGACCGATGCACAATGCTTATAGAATGCTATTTCATTCGCCATGAATGGGAACATTGCTCTTTCCATGGAGATTGGGTCCGCCTATGCTCTGCAGGTTTGTCTCTTGCAAATACCAGCCCTCGTCTTGTTCAGCGCCGTGTATGGCCGTTTCCTTGACCCGGAAAATTTGATTACACATTCCTTCAAGTAGGTCTACCTGGTTTTCTTTGGTTTCATGTGACTAAAAGCCCAGCAATGAACTTGCAAATGAGGCTAGAAACCGGCTAATGTAATACCTATGATAGCCTCATCTTCGCACAGTGGGACATGATCACAGTCATCCTCTGTGTCTTTCTTCTTTCTTACGTTTACGGCGAAGGCAAAAGCAATTATTTCAAGGGCTCAATCCTCGTCCTCACTTACCTTGTTGTCGTAATAGGGTTCTTTCTCTCTGGTTACAGCAACATGGACACCATGGGTGTTGATCGCTTCAACACTTTGGCTCTTGGTTCGGACAGGTCCGAAAAATTCTATACCATAGGTAGACCGAAACGTGGCGTTGCTTATTAACGGCGCACTCACTTGCCGGTCTCTTCTAAGGCGCTGGTTACTTAGCCTTGGTATCCCTCTTTCTGGAGACGTTTTCTGTCCGGGAATTCTTTGAACAGAAGGCGTTGAGCGAATGTATTATGTGCCTTTCATAATCGATATTTTGGGTAGTATTTAGATGCAGCATAGTTGTTAACAGGTGTGGTTTCATAAGATCGTGGGGGAACAATGTACTTTATACTTAATATGCCCTTTACACTAGGTATGGTTTTATTTAATGTTTCTTCGAGCGTACTAGTTAATCGTGGATAAAAGCTGTTATCTTTCTTTTGCTTGTTCACTTCAAACACATATAGAGCGACTATAGCCCGTATGGAAAGGGCCTTGTATTAACAGCATCTGGAGTAGAACGTAGTTTAAAGTCACGTCCATAGACATAAGTGAAACCTGGATTCCCTCCAAATCGCTTAATACTCAGGTTAATTGAACGAAAATGCGTTACTGTGCGTTCAATTTTAGACAGTTCCCCAGGAGCCTACGGCTTTGTCGACAAGGGCCCGATATGCTTGTTGCTTGTGGCACTGCTCGAGGAAGACTTTATACTTGACCTCGAGTAGGGCCTTTTCGTTCGTGTCATCAGTCGGTATGACCTTTCTTCCTGGTTTACTCATCCGATCCATGATATTCCATAAATCCTCTGTTCTGCCTTCGGGGTCGGCACTGGCCGCCTTGGCTCCGAGCATTGCTGCACCATGGCAGACAGCAGCATGGATATACCGTGGAATTAGAACAGGCATACCGCACGCCGATGCAATGAGTTTAACAAGAATATCATTTTGACACTGAGATCCTGACATGAAGATAGACGTGATGCTGTGGCCCGATTTATTCATTGTCTCGACAATCTGCCTGGTCTGCAACGCGATGAACTCTAGAGTGGCATAGTAGTATATGGCGAGGCCTTCCACTGATTGGTCACTAGAGAGGCCAATAACCGAGCCTGCCATTCTAGAATCGGCAATTGGGGAGCGGTTTCCCCATAGATCACCGTAGAAGAAGAAATGGCGCGCGAGGTAAGAGATGCTCGGTGCATTTCGTTCATTCTTCATCTCCCTTAGATGCTCATTGAGATATTCATAAATGTTAGCGTTGTAGGATTCCGCAACTGAGGTCGCTTGGTTGAAGGCCGGATGCGTCTCAATGATATGTTTAAGCAGCTCACCAGTAGCAGACTGTCCACCCTCGGCCATCCAGTATCCGGGAATGATGGTATCACGGTACGGACCCCAAACTCCCGGGGCGAAAACAGGATTGGGCGACATGACGAGATGACATGTTGAGGTTCCGGCAACAGCCGCTAGGCGCGAGAATGCTTGTGTTTTGTCATTCTTCGCAACGTTCGAGGTCAGTTGTTGAGACTCGAGCTCAACTTTGGCGCCAACAGTGCCAATCCAACCAGCATAGGCATCGATAACGCCGCCACCGATGGCTATTCCAGCAGGTAATCCCAATTCTGAAGCCGCTTTGTCGCACAAGGTACCAACGAGCTCGCCCGCACTAAGATAGTCTCCATTCTAAAACAATAGTTAGTTTCCCCTGTCCAAGAGAGACGCCGAAGCTAGGGGGGGGGGGGGGGGGGTAGGGCAGGGGAATATTTTAGATATAAAGAAATCGGCTTACCGCCCCGTCGACGCCACCCATACGCTTGAAATTATTCTCTATCAGGTCATGCAGACCAATCTGGGTCAAAAAGTCTTCCTGCCAGCCTTTCACGCTGCCATCCACACCAACGGGGACATACCCCTGTTTGCAAACCACACTACTGTAGCTTCGCTTTTCATTACCAGTGGCGATGTGCGTCAAGGCATCAGCCAGATCGTAAAATTTGCAGTTATCGAAGAGCTCCTTGGGCATGTTATTTTTCAACCACATGACCTTCGGGATCTCCATCTCAATTGACATCTTCCCACCAACATACCGCAGTAGGTTGTGGTTGGCCGCGTTAATTTTTTCAGTTTCTGTAATAGGTCTATGGTCGAGCCAAAGGATAACGTTGCGGTCACTGTCGAAATTAGGTCCCGTCACGGAAACTGGTTCGTCGGTTACATTAGAGAAGACGGCCAAGGAACAGGTTGCGTCGAACCCGATTCCGCGCACTGTTTCGGGATCAATGTTATGATGGCTGATAGCGCGCTGAACTGCAACACAGATGCAGCGCCAGATATCACTTGTAGATTGTTCCTAAATTGGACTGCATTAGTATGCCTCCAGCGGAGCCGCGATAGCCTTGTTAGGGTTAGTTTAAAGTACACACGTAGTAACCGGTCTGGGGCTGCCAGAGGCCAATATTTTCAGAGGCCAATCCGACAATGTTTCCCTTCGCGTCTATAATACAAGCGCGGGCGCTACCTGTCCCGACATCGATTCCGATAAAATGATCAATGTGAAGGAGGATATCGTCCCGCATATCTCTTGAGGCTTGTCTGGATGCTTTGTGGGTGGGTCGATGGAAGGGAACGGCGACAGAAGCCATGGTCAAACAATGAGTTGAGCCTGTAGGTAGCTGGTTCAATTTAAGGTAACCCTAAAAACTTGCCTAAGCTAGTAATGCAATTAGTGGCAGGTTAGGCAGGGAATTCATCGAGCTTACAAAGGCCCAACGATAAAAAGAAGTTACTAATTAAAAGCCTCTATGGAGGGGGCATAAAACAATCGAGTATGGGCGAAGAAGGCATTTGAGAAACCTCGTCGGGAGGAGGGGCAGCTGTGTTTATGCAGTAAGATACTGTCCCAAATACGTAGACCGTTGGACCGTTGGACCGTTGGACGCAGCTGGAAGCCTATCGAGATTCACCATTCAACTGCGGGGGCACAAAGAATCACAACAGAAGAACTATGTATCATTCGTGGGACAGCCAAAAGAAGGATGTGTTCATGGCCATTCATTCGTATTGACTGTTTGGCCAAATGGAGTCTCCTACTCCACGCCACCAATGTTCAGACTCGATCGTCATGTCTTGTATCTACGCAGTTTATTAAATCGAATAGTTATCGTACTCCGTAGATAATAAGCTTCCAATATAATTATATTATATTTACTCCGTACTACGTACCTAAATTTTTATAGAATAATTAGGTCAAAAATAGTAAAAGTAAATCTGTCGAGAAACATTATTGTTGAAGCTGAACTAAATGTTAACCATACACCTTTCCCGGGCAGGCAAGTACGTGCCGGTACCTAGGGATGCCAATGTCTTGGCGGTCGTCGTCCAAAGACTCCATGGACTCATCTTCACCCAACCGCGAGTCTGAGTCTACGCGTCTCCTCACGATGTACTCGTTTCAAAGCTCCAAGATTTTCATCATCTTTCTATCCCTCGTTTCTCTATTCCCCTCTTTCGCTCTGTCCTCCTATTCCCCTCAGTTGGAAATTCTGTATTGGCCTGTCTCCAGCCGCGAACCCTCGGTACTTGCGCATATCTCCTATGATCCCGCATCGCTTAAGTCGGACCTAATCAACTATTCCCCTCCTGCCAACCTGTCACAGAATCCAGTCCGCGTAGGCTTCTATGCTACGACACCCACAAATCAGAAGCACTGGGTAGGCACAATCGCGGCTTCATCCTCGCTGAGGGGCGGCGATATTCAAAAACCACGCCTCCGCCTACATATTAATCCTTCCAACGAAATCTATCATGTCTCTTTGAGCTCTGCAACCGCATCTATATCCTCAGCCGACAATCTCCTACTTGAACTTGTGACGGATGAATCTGGGCCCCGTCCACATCTCAACCGTCCCATTGTTGTTGGTCCAGATGGTAAGAAACCGCAGGAAGAACCCGAGAAGACTTTGTTTCAAAAGTGAGTGTTTCTCCATACTTCACCTCCAGGCTCGTCTTACAAATATCCTTTAAATCAGGTATTGGTGGGTGCTCCTCATAGTTACGTTCTTAGCCATGTCTGGGGGTGGAGAACAGCAATGAAAATTTAGTCAGCTACTCTTTACGGCTGGAATGATTTTGTATATTATACTTGCATATATACAATAATATCGGGGGCGGTATTTGAACCCGGGATAATTACCTCTCCGTGGTTACATCGTCTTGGGATAGTTACGCCGCGAGGTCCCGAGTTCTCCTCAATGGTGGTTCGGCACATGTGAACCCCGTGCGGGTGGGATTTGCTAGGATTTTGGCAGATGCAATAATAGAAGAGGCGGGCGTGGTTCGCAGATCACCAAATCCGCGAGATTCATACTTAGTTCACCTACTCACTCGCCATATCCCACACTCATTGCAGTGCAACTGAGATTTTTCCACCAATTCCAGTTCTACGAAACTGGCTTGTGCTACGATCTCCCTCTATTGTTCAAATTTCCAGCCATTAAATGGATATTTCCATCGACTCCGAACGCCGCTCCAAATGCAAAACCAAATTTTTTCATGTATGTTTGATGAGGACCATTAGCTCCCTTGCCGAAGCCTTCATTTCTCCGTTACCAGACAATTATTAGATTGGTAGTTCCTGGCATGTCCGGGTCCTTCTCGTGGATTGAGTGAGATCCCATAGCATGATCCCTCGGTCGGTAATAGCGACTAGTTCATTCTCCTTTTCTGTAAAACGAAGTTGGAAACAAACTGCATCAAGATGCAGGACAACAGGGCGCAGCTCAATTTGCCCGGTGCTCGGCGACCGCCACGATGAATGATAATATTCTTCAGGATCCATGTCAATTAGGACGCCAGGCTCCAGCGCCCATACATAGACCACGTTCCAGTTCGAAACGGCAATCCTAGTCCCTTCGCTGGACGCAGCGATTTTACAGCCCAGTGAATCCGTCGAGTCCCGAAATCCCCAAAGACGTGCCACAATAACCCAGTCTGTCAAGCGTCGCCCACGATCCAAGTTCATGCTATGTCCACATCTAAGACTCCGACAAGTGGCTTGAGACCTCAAGAGACACGCAACCGTCCAGTTCTCCTTGCGATGTGTGGCAATGCCGAGAGACAGATATCTCCACCGACATACCCCATATCCGTTAAAATCACTAGTTTCATGCGTGCCAAAGAAGGGAATCTCGATTGAAAAGAGAAGACTCAGGCTGTTAGCGTAGTGGACAAGTGTCGAGTTTTCGTATAGAGTTGGAGACCCTGAGGTATCTAACTTCTGAAATGACGCATATGATGATTTTGCTTGATAGTAATATAGTAATTGGGTCGATCTGTCATTGAATGTGACTTCCCTGATCAATGGGCCTCGCGTATTACCATACCATTTCCGCAGCTGCCGAGAGGAGTAGAAGAATCCTAGAGACAATCAGCATATTTGGGCTTTCAGAGCAATGTCACCATTCGTTGCAATTGCGATGAACAGATACCAAGCCTAGTTTACACTTACCGACCACACTAGGCGCAATATTGGATTCCTGTTCGTTACTAATGGTGTACAGGATAACTGTGTGCTCTGACAACATGCGATGACACCATGAGATAGCAAATGTCCCGCCGTTGGTAGACACAGCCAAAGCTGACGGCTCAAAGTCCACATGTTCAGGGAACGTGGTCACTCTCACTGGGTCATCTGGGAATCGCAGGGAATGGCAGCTGAGATAAACGAGTCCACCCCGGCCGGATTCCCTTGCCTGCTTCACAAACGGATGGTCTTCATCAAAATCGTGTTCTTCTATATGGGGCGTAAACCTATGGAGCACATAGATCAAATCACTACCGCCAAAAGCCGTCTTCAGTATCTCAACTGATCCTGGTTGAAACCAGGGTAGTTTCGCCCGCGAGAACGATAGGACCTGCCCCTCTCTTACTTGGAGAATTGGGATAATTCCCTGTTTGCAGTATGCGGTTAGGATGAGAGACTTGTCATTGTGCGAGACAACTGACGATGCTTTAAGGCTGGGTGCTTGGTCGCCGAACTTAAATGTTATGCAACTCGCATCAAATTGGCTTCCATACAATTGTTTGGTAGCGCGGCACTTTAGCAATGGAAAAAGATGGCTTGTTCTGAGAGATGAAGTATCCAAAGACGGGCCCGGAGTCCGTCGTAGATGATGGGCAAGGACTTCCCGAGAGCTGGATGCGATCTCATAGAGAATGCGGCAGGTGAAGGCGGCCTGCAGAAAGGCGGGGGTAGTACAATTCAACAATATGAGTTGGGTAAGCTCTGGAGGGAAATCTAGAAGCATGGTCAACAAGGGTTGCGAAACGTCGAGGGGTTGGGGGTGGTTTATGGCATGTGCAAAGAAGATTGATGGTTATTTGGCCAAGGCTCTCTATTCTCTGTGACCAGGAGTACCTCGTAAGGTTGTGGATGGGCCAGTCGTATTTGAGTTGAAATCAACAGCCCGGTATCTCGACAGAGGCACCAACCGAATACTGGATTGTTGCAATGCCTGGGCTAAAGATGGGCAATAAGTATGGAGTTCGGACCGCTGAAGTGGGTGGGAGGTGGTAATAGCCTACGGAGTAGGTAAGGTACACACTTCAGATTGTTTCTCATCCTCCGATAGGCTACTAAGGGGCGGGTGCCTGCCACGATCCACACTGCCCACTGCCTACCTACCTACGGTGTCCTGCCAGGCTGCCAGTGCCCGCCCATACCTGGACTTCCTTGAATGCCTTCCGATTCCGACGGGAGCTCCCGGCGAGCCGCAATAATATCGCCCGTTATGCGACAACTACCTACCGTACTATGTGGGCTTCTTGCGAGCTAGTAGTACGTATCGAGTGTCCCCGAGTATTGTTCCAAAGGAATTCAATGTTGTATTCTTTATAAAGACTCCGCCGAGCGTCAGCTCCTGGAGATATCTAAATTTGTTCGCCCTAAAAGAAACGCACCAAACGCCCCACAAATGCGCTCATGCGTACACATCTTCCCAATATGCTGGAACGGAAGGAAAAACTACCGGTACATTCGACTACCCCCCGGAGTCCGCGGCATTTGGGCCGTGGCCCACTCTAAGACGCTTTCATAACAAAGTACAAACTGACTGAGGTTTTGAACCACACTTGGTCTTTGTGTACGAAACTCGGACAATGTCTTCGCAACAAGGTCCAACTGTCCACCGCCAAGCAACTGGTCGAAAGGCCGACCCTCATGTTGCCCGTTCGGCTCGGCGCATTGGCGTTTTAACACATCCAAAACGCTATCAACCGTACAAAACGTACCAGTGCGGCCACATCCTGCACTGCAGTGCACTAGAACTGGCCTGTTAGGGTTGCCCGGTGCAGCACGAGATGTCGCGGCCCGGATATTATCACACTGGTCGATTAAATTTAGAAGATGTCTTGGTTGGGATGTGGTGCCAAAATCTGGCCAATCTGGGTACTGAAGTTGTGTGATTTCACGCAGGGGCTCAAATGGGAAACCCGAATGCGATAGACCAAAGTGCCTGACAACGACAGTTGGGTGGTCAGTCGGATTCGCCGGTGGCTCTTCTGCCTCGGTGCCGACTTCATGTGGTTTTGACGCTTCCATCGGAATATATTTTTTAGAAAAATTATTCACGTAAAATGGTCCATATGACCCAGATTTCCAAAAAGGATGGCATTTGACTTGACCTCTTTCAACCTCTGCGGTTAAAGACACAACAAGGCGAATGTCTTGCTCCCAGATAACGCGCCAGAAATCCTATATAATCTGTCAGTCAGAGCCCTTGTTATTCTCAAGAGAAGGCTCCATAAGGCAAGAGGATGATGGTAAGACTAACATCGAAAGTATCTGGCACGGGGGCCTGAGTTGCTATATAATGCCGATTACTATATTCAGCTTTCATATAACTCGCGTTCACGTAGTCACAGTCACCGCGAGGTATATCATGGAGTTTCACTCTAGAATGGTCGTAAGGATAAATATCATTATACCGATTTTTCGTCCCCTTCTCGATTCCCGCAACACGGTATCTCAGAGAAGGCCTATCCAAACTAGAATCCTTGCCCTGGTCGTATGATAAAGCCTGTTTCATACGTTCTAGTTCGGTTTTCTCAATTTCAAAGAATCTCGAAGCAACAATTCGGCCTTGATCCGAAGACTCTGATACCTCACGCAGCCATGGTGGGAGGGATTGTCTTCGTGACTCGGATAGGTTTTCCGGGTGCTTCAGAGCAATTTGCCCAACTCCCCCGACAAGATCCATATGTTGGCGAATGTTCCCGAAAAATGGAATCGCTGTATTTGATGACTCTGGTATGTTGCACCCACCAGCAACGGGTGCAGATTGTGGAAGGCCGATATGCATTGGCGAGGTATTCTCGTACTGAGCATCGAGTACCCGTTGTTGTTGACGGGTGAGAGTAGGAAACTTTGACGAGAAAGCCTTGAATCCACCCATTAAAATCATACCACAGCCATTCCATCCTTCGGCCACGAATTTCTTTAGCACATTCGCTAGAGGTGCCGCGTCTTTCATATTAGATGTGGAGGCATCGTAAACGATGACGTGGTGGCATTGTCTCCAACGACCGAAGTTATTCCGATCATCTTGATCAGTAAACGTGTTTGCTAATTTTTTAGTGTCGAATGAAGGGCGCTTGAGCAGGGTTGTCGGGATACAGAGATTCAAAGCCCCCCTGATATTTCCCTTGGCAAAATGCGCGTAGGGTCGTACATCCAGGATCATCAGGTCGTTGGGGCACGAATCAATGAGCTCTGCGCACTTCTCAATCGAAGCTGGGCTGATGGTTGTTCCTGTGGCTTGTGCTGAAGTATTCTTTGTGCCACTCAAATTAAAATCGCCCTTCTCCACCGGACGAGTCAGCGCAAGTCTATAGACCGCAGGGTCAGGAGCCCCAGCATTTCCTACCCCAAAAGGGAAGCCGTGTGGTTCGACGGTATCTTGACCGGAAACAAGTTTACCTTCCGGGCTTTCGTTCGGAAGAGTCTGGGAGAGATGCTCTCTATTCTTGATGAAGTTGCTCTGGCTTTCCACATTGAACGAGAAATAGTTGGAATCCGGCAGTTCTGCTGCCACTCCCCGAGGGCTGCTTTTGTTGAAAGAGGATGAACGAGGATCGGATAACGGGAAAAAGGTCGCGGGGCTTGAAGAACCGGGGAGTGGAAAGGTCTGAGATTCCTGGGGCCACGGCGACGTTGGCGATCTGGGACCTGTCATCGCAGACATAATTTTGTATAGACAAGGGGTGGGGGGAAATCTAGCTTGCTCCCGATAACTATATCGGGCGTAAAATCAATCCTCTAAACCGCTTGCCATTTCGATAATAATTAGGATTCCAGGGAGTTGGGCCGATATGAAAGTAAGGAAGTGAAGTTGGAAAACGAGAATCCGAAGAGCTATTGGGTAGAGACGCTCATAGAGGAAAAGCGGATGCGGCGAACAGAAACACTCGATCGGAAAAGGTGTCGTAAACTCTGTGAAAACTGAGGAGGGATCCGATACAGGGCTAAGAGATTATATATAACGTGGACGTGTAGTTGGGGGTTGGTTCTGAGGAGCGTGGTGTGGCGTCAAATGAATGAACCTCAAGTGTGTGAAAAAACGTGGATGGAATGCCTCGTTTTCAGGCGGCAGTCCGGCTCTTCTACACAACGAATCGTCGCTTCCACTGCAAGTATCACATAAGGTCAGATCCAGTTGAGTTCCTGGACCAATCGAGTCCGCAGAAGGATAGTGGGGGTTGAGATTCGACTAGTAAGGACTGCGAACTTGCGAAGAAGTATCACCGTCGACCCACTGGTATCATCCTTGTTCGAGCAGGTCGAAGCAAATAAGAGTTGGGCTGAGTAAAAAACGGGGGCGTGCAGTTGATCGCTGGAAATGACGTTATGGGCGGAGGGCGGCAAACCTTCGGTGTCGCGAGCCACGGCCAGTTCGGCCGGTCTGGATCGCAGGAACGGCCACTAGCCAGGGTTGAAGTCTGCCATTACAGGTGGCTCTAATTGCCCTTCCTTCTCGCCATCATTGCCATTTTTTTCTGGAGTAAACGGCTTTGCCACACTCGGGAGACAACTGGTTGAACATGTAGCAACAGAGAATCTGACTTATAATATAAAAATGATAGTCTTTGTTACGGCCTAGGAGTCCTAGAAAGCTCAGAGTTTATGCTCTGGTACACTGTTTCACCTCCACAGCATATAACATAGGACTAGGAGCAAGTATAGCATACCGCATGTACTCCACTTGAAAGCCGCGCATGCTCAGCAACCAAAGCCTCTCCGAGCCATTTCAAGTCGAGGCCGATAAAATCCGCTTACGCATTAGATGCTTGAGAACACTGTAGGATAGATAATCTGAGTGCCACGCGGTACATACAGTTTAGGAAGGACATACCACAAGTCTTTATTGACCGTGGTAATGAATATTAAGGTGAATTAGAGCTCCAAATATGGGCGCCAGCGACGAGGAATTTTATCACCAAAAGAGCTCACATAAAGGGTCTTGTTTGTTGCTTCTTGCTGGGTCAGAGGGGGCGGCGCTCATTAGTAGGAGTCCGTATAAAGCCGACCATTCGATGGCATCGGCTAGTTATCTGGATAATGACTGGCCTGTATTAAGTGAGGTCACAGCGTTAAACCTGCCCCTTAAAGCTTGGATGGGCGAGGGCACTCAGGGGAAACCCTGGGCGATGTGTAGACCATACCGGCTCACGGTAACGAAGTCAACAATTGACCAGCATCCAATCTTATCGACAGGTTATTTTTTATTATTCCTCGTCGAATCGACTACTATTTCGAGGAGAAAAAATATCCTCAATGGTTTGCTTTCGACTTCAGTGATGGTCATTACATCGCGGCCGAGGCCATGTCGAACACAGTTCACAGCTTCCCATCTGGTTCACCCTTGAACCTTTGAACGCGTTTTTGTTCCCAGTTGTCTAGGTCTTTCGCCATAAGCCTCTATTGAAGGATAAATTAGCTAATGAAGAAGCAAACGCAATAAGACAAATTCGGAACAGTAAGGGGATGGTGGGCTAAACACGTACATAATACTCTTCCCGATCATCACCAAGAATTCTCCTGCGTGGGTTCCTTTTGATTCCCTCCTCCCCATCGGGCCCCTTAAGGCCTAGGTCCATCGCCTCCTCTTGGCTCAATTGTTTCACTTTGCGGTCGTACCTCTCATACCTTAGAGCAGCGGCCGGAGTCAAAGCAAACGACCCAGCCACGATAATCATGATAAATGGTAGACCGAAAAGAAGAAACGGATGCCTTGGAAGCCTAGCCCGATACGCCTCACCAAGCTTTTCCCCTAGAGTGGAGGACGCTGTGGTTGCCCGTCGAAAAGTTTTGGTTTGAAAGGCCGGCATTGTCACGGCAATATGTCGAATTCGGAATCATCAAATTTAGATCAGTCAAAAGTAGATGCCGACACAGTGATAATGGAGTAGTTAACTTATGAGAGTGCTGGCTGATGATTCAACAAAGAAAGTTCGGCGAATAGAAAATCCGACCAGTTTGGAAGAGCAAGGTACTCCGCAACCTGGAGCTTGTCATAAACAATAAAATCTCGGACCAGGAGCCAAAGGAAATTATCCTCAACAGTTGCTCTCATAAATAAACAACCAATGCTTCTGACATAGAGTAAGTATACATTTCTAAACCTCATGAACTTCCAAACCCCAACACCAACATTAATAATACTTCTAACACAAGCTGATTTTTGCGATCTAAGGGCCGTGGACACAGCAAAACATCATCACTACTCGCTCCTCCGTGTCCGGTCAATTGTGCAGGTGCAGGCTCGTAGATGTCTTTCACGTCGAGCTCTATTTTCGGTACAGGCGGCTTGGGCGGTTTAGGTGTAGCAAACCAGCCGTCGCAGCCGTCACAACCGCCGCAGCCTTCCAGCATATTATCCCAAGGGAACCCAAGAAGTATTTTCGGAAATTCCTCGGCAACTCAGACACCGTCAACTACCCCCCTCTTCGGTGGACAACCCCAAACCCAACAACAGCCTGCTCAATCGTCCATGGTTGGATTGGGTCAATCAAGTGCTGGGAGCCAGCCCTTACATACCTCTTCACAGGCAGCGCTACCCGCGTTCTTCAACAGTCTATTAGAGCGCGGTAAAAAGCGACCGCTTTCTGCAGTCACTCAGAATAGTAATTTTGAGGAGCTGCCTAATCTGCAGTTGGGTCTCGATGATATCAGACGAAAGGCAAGAGGACTTGGCACCGGGACTCTGAAAGATACGCATGCGCCAAGTAGCAAGGCGTAAGCACTCAAGCACCATATTAGATCTACATATTATTGTTTGCTGATCACTTTCAAAAACAGACATTATTTACTTGCAGCGTCAGGCGTCTCTCCAGGACATGCTTTACGTGATTTGAAAGCTTTAGAACCTCAAGCGTCCATCTCACTTCCATCGAAGGAATCGGAGGTTTTTGATCCGGACAACCAGAAGTACTTGAGGAATATCCAGCAACGAGGTCGTCAGGTTATGGTCGCAGAGAGTCTTGTCCGAGCCCAAAGGGATTTTGACTCGTTTTTGGAAGAAAGGGTTGACCTCGATTGGGAGGAGCAGCGCCATAGAATTTTTAAACATTTCGGTTTATCACAAAGAGATGATCCGTTGGGGGATTCAGGACCATCATTTGGCCGCTCAACCAGGCAGCCCAATAAATTTGGGTCTTCATCTACACATGGTCTTACTCGTAGGAGCGTCTTCGGCCGAACTGGCTTGGAGAAGTCCGTTATAGGCACTCCGGGAACTGGGAAACCAAGCTATCAGCTTTTTGGAGATCCAATGGAGCGCCCCGACGACTCTGGTTCGAATACTTTGGACCTTCGGTTCTTGCGCGAAAAAATGGGCTATTACGCGGATAAAGTCCAGTCACTTAACTCCGCACGGCTTCAAGCGCGTAGCTTTCCGGTTCTCCACGAGTTTTCCGAAGTTGAAGAACGCGCCGGTGGTGATGTAAGTATCCGTCTTCGTTGACCTTGCGTTTTTAAAAGCTAACTCAATTAGGTTCCTCGTCAGCTTTTTGATGCATACAAAGCCCTTGTAAGCATTATCGGGGAACCTACTGATGTTACAGGTAGTTCGGATCCTGGCGCAATAAAAGAGCGGCAATTCTCAGAGGAATATCTGAACGAGACACCGAAGTCGCAACAAGCTGCCGGCCTTAGGAAACAAATAATTGAAGGCTCAAGAAAATTTCTGGAGAACTCATTCTACAATGATATCGAGGGAGCGATTGCCAAAAATCCCCGCGAAGCGCAACTTGGTGGAATACCCACCGTGATTAACAAAGTTCGGGCGTTTATCCGTCTCAGAGAATCTAGGAGGGACCTTGCTCCGGATGGAGCTGAGTTACAGATGGTGGGGAATGATTACTGCTGGATTCTTATATTTTATCTTCTTCGATGTGGATTTGTTACTGAAGCGGCAGAATACGTTACCCAAGATCCCGGTTTCCGGTCGTTGGATCATAAATTTGTGACATATATGACGACTTATGCCCAAAGCAAACGACTGCCGAGAGACATGCAACAAAGGATCAATGGGGAGTACCAACAGCGGTCACGCAACGCCCCCGACAACACTATCGACCCATACCGAATGGCGTGTTATAAGATCATTGGGCGCTGTGATCTTGTTCGTAGGCGCTTGGATGGGATTAATCAAAGCGTCGAAGACTGGATGTGGTTGCAATTCAGCTTAGCTAGAGAGGATGACAGGGCTGAAGAGATTGCCGGTGATGTTTTTGGACTGGAAGACATCCAGACAGATATCACAGAGATAGGGCAACGAATGTTCGGAAAAGGCCAAGAAGGACCTGGTTATGGAACTTTCTTTCTCCTCCAGATCCTCGGAGGAATGTTCGAACAAGCGGTTTCATATCTTGGGTCTTATGCACCTGTCAGTGCAGTACACTTCGCCATTTCACTCGCGTACTATGGCCTCCTGAGAGTGTCTGATTTTTACACCTCTGGAGAAGAAATTTGTAGGTCGACCTTATATAACCTAATTCCTCACGCATGCTAACCCTACCAGTATCATTCACGGTGAAACAGTACCCGCAGATTAATTTTGGTTACCTCTTGACTCAATACACGAAAGAGTTCCGTACCGCGCACGTTGAAGCGGCAGTGGACTATTTCTCTCTTCTTTGCCTCAACGCTGATCTTCCAGGGGCCTTGGGTAAATCCCAGGCTTCCGTGTGTCATGAGGCGCTGCGGGAATACATCCTAGAGACGAGAGACTTTGCAAAGCTACTCGGCGACATTCGTTCGGATGGTACCAGAATTAAAGGCCTGATTGAACAACGCATTAGTCTGATTAAATTGGTGGATCAAGAAGAGTTCCTGAAAACAATTACTGTTCAAGCAGCCGCCGTCGCTGAAGACAAAGGCTTAATAACAGACGCGGTGCTCCTGTATCATCTTGCCGAAGACTACGATCGTGTTATTGATATAATCGACAGAACCTTGTCGGATTCTGTGGCCGTTCCCTTGGGAAGCCCGACGTTGAAATTACAGCCTCTACGGCCTCGCACTAGCCTGCCGCCAAACGGCCAAAACTTGGAACACGGGGACTCAGTAGAACCGGGAACTAGCCTGAGTTTGACTGTCGTGGAAGACCCAGTTGTGCTCGCAAAGAATATGATCAGTCTGTACAACCAGAACGCCTTATATTATCAGCGGATTCGTCAATCGAGCCGCGACACATGTGGTCTTCTACTCCGCATGATGGAGGCGAAAACAGAAGTAGAGACAGGGAAATGGACGGCAGCCCTGGACGTAAGTTTGCGACCTGATAACCCATTGTCTTCTTTCGTTAACTAACATTGGATCTCCTAGACAATCAATGGACTAGGTATCCTACCGTTACGGGCCAATGGATCTGTACCTTACATTCGAAGTGCCGCCCAAGCATTTTCATCCCTCCCATCACTAATTTCCAGCAATGTGGGCCATGTGATAATCTGGAGCATCACATGCATTGGTCGCGAACGTGAGCGATTGAGAAATGGCGCCTACGAAAACGAAATGAGACAAGGCCTTGCTGAGGAGCTGTTGGCCATGGCAAAGGATTTGATGATTTTCTCTGGGATGGTCAAATACAAACTACCACCAAGAGTTTATGAAACCCTTGCTCGAGCTGGAGCCAATATTGGTGCTTATTAGGGAATATTGGTAAAGTTACATACGACATGATTATTAATAGTAAAAATAAACCACTGCTTTAATCTGAATCTTGTATCAATTGCGTAGTGGGTAGAGCTTCTTCGGGCGCGGATTTTTCCGCGGAGGTGCGCCAAGAATCGGCGGCGAGTCGGTGAAGCTCAAGGAAACATCATTCAGGCTTTCCCCATGAACGGCTGCCCGTCCGTGTTCATTATACACATATCTGAATATACTTCACCAACAATAACTCCAATCGGCGTCGAGTGCGCTAAGGCGTCGTCGAAGCGATTGGACCAAATTCATGCTCGGGGCAACAATGTACTGAACATATTAAATGCGGCCGTGCTACATGACGTACGACACTGGGCCTCTTCAATTGACTCGGACCGATTACCATTCTCGACATGGACCATGACACTTCTGACGGTTCGGAAAGGAGACCTACGTCAATATCGCCTAATAGCAGGCTAAACACTCTCCAGCCTGAGGATTCAGGCCGCCTCAGAGACACGACAGCGGAAGCGCAAACAGGACAGAGAATGGACCCTGTATGCAATAATAATATTGCAACCCCGAAGACACAAATTTTGTCTGTGGAAAATTCACAACCACGGTTACAACCGCCTGGGTTAGACAGTCTGGGTGAAAATGGAAGTCCGTCCAACCCGATAAGCCCCTCTAGTTTGGTGAACCTCTCGGATCCGTTGAATGAAGTTGCTGAGGATCCAAATGACATTTGTGGTGACGGCGCAGCAAATACAGCCCAGACAGGTGAACCTGAAAACTACACGCTCATAGACAACCCGCCGAATCTCGCGAGGATTCGACAAGTCATGTTTGAATGCAAGGAGCCCATTGAGATCAGCTTGCAAGAATTCGAAACCTACTGGCCATTCATTGATAATGTGTGGGTGAAGCAGAGGTCTAATTCCAGCAAGGAAGGACATTGCACTACTGATTACTATATGTGCCGCTTGCGACGTCCAACTCACCGGAGCTCAGAGACACGACCTTTGCCAGAGGGTAAGCGCCCTCGAAAGAAAAGGGTACGTGAAGGTGGCCTTTGCAACTTCCAAATCAAGGTTATCAAATTTGAAGGGGCATATTCAACGGTCACTATCGCTAGAACACCGGGAAGCAGCCACCAACACTCACATGATCTCGATTATATTGACAAGGTGAAGCGGAATACAGGGTTAATGGAGTTCGCCAAGAAGGAGGCGAGCAAAGGATACCTACCTTCTTCGATATACACGAAATTCCGAGAAGAACCGGAACGACTTATTGAAGCAGGTGGGAAATTCTGTACTGTTACAGACGTTCGTAACGTTTCAGCAAAATGGAGGCTACAAAATCCGGAGGTCAAACTTGTACCTCACGAAGGTTACGAGTATCAGAAAGGCCAAGGAATTGTGCGGACTCGGGAGATGGCAGATGTCGAAAACACCGCGCCAGCTGATTCAACCGCTCTGCACCCGAATACACTTCCACCGTTACCACCTGATACTCTTCCTTTCCCACAATGTCCGCTTGATTTTCTAGAGCCTTATCTCCCGAAGAAAGACGAAAAGCGGGAGTTTCCACATGTCACCCTATCCTATGCGTCGTCCATGGATTCTAAAATATCTCTTCTTCCCGGCATGCAGACTGTGCTATCAGGCCCAGAGGCGAAACTAATGACGCATTATCTGCGATCACGTCACGATGCAATTTTAATCGGAGTCGGGACTGTCCTTGCAGATAACCCAGGGCTAAACTGTAGGCTGCAGGGTGCTGGGGGGTTTGGCGGTCTCGGAAGGATGTGGCAGCCGCGACCGGTGGTTATTGACCCCATGGGGCGGTGGCCGGTGCATCCCGACTGTAGGATGCTGCGGACTACGGTAGAGGGGAAAGGCAAAGCCCCATGGGTCGTCGTGTCCCCTGGAGCCCAGATTCACCCCCAAAAGTTAATGATGCTGAAGGGTTACGGAGGCGATTTCCTTCGTATCATGGAGTACCACCAGAATTGGCGGCTTCGCTGGGAACCTATATTACGGGCCCTGGCATCAGAAGGCATCAAGAGTGTAATGATTGAAGGCGGAGGAAGAGTTCTTAGTGAGCTTCTGAACCCTGAATACACCGAGTTTGTTGATTCTATCATTGTGACTATTGCGCCAACGTACTTGGGTTCTGGGGGAGTCGGTGTGAGCCCAGATTCAAAACGTGATGCGCAGGGAAAACCTAATGCAGCACTCAATCCGAGAGACGTGAAATGGGTACCGATGGGACAAAATGTCATAATGTGTGGAAAGATCCGCACGACACCACCTACACCACTCGCGCCTCCTACCGAGTCCAGCTCCTCCGGCGCAGAATCGTGATAAACGGACGCTGGAGCTGGGAAAATCAGTACGTGACTGAATGTCATCTAATCTGAGCGCAGTTTATAACTAAAGAAAAATTGCAATAAAATAATCAATGAATGATATCCAAACACAACACAAAAAGGAAGTGGCATTCCCTATCTTCTAAAAAAAGCCTTAAAACACAAAAACAGACAAATTAGGCGTTTGAACTGTGGCATACATCGATATGATAGTGTTTTCTTTGTGCTGAGGCCATCGAATGGCACAAAGAAACCCCGGCGGCGGGCCATTCCAATAGAGCTTAAAGAACTTCCATCTATCTAATCTTAGTTTAAGGCTAAAATTAAAGGCCAAGCCGCCAAAGGGAACCAAAGGGAAAGCTGTGTGAGGAAGATTCGACCCCAAAACGCAACCCTTAGGCAAGCAATGACCGCAAGCTGTTGGCAATTGACCAGGGCATGTCCGTCCTTTTTCAGGCAATTCCGATATCTGCGCGAGACTTTTTAGCAGCAAAACTAGGAGTAATTTCAATGATAGTAATACGTAGCTCCCAAGTATGTGGGAAAACTTGGAATTTCAGCCTAGCGCGTGATTCGCTGTAACAATAACGCCCCGGGTTCACGAACACATCGCCGCTCTTTTTTTCCCTTTCCTTCCTTTGTCCTCTCGCCTCTGCCCTGAGTAACTTCCTCTTCCCAACCCCCCTGCCCTCGATCGCTCACTTTCATATTCTCATCTTCCTCACAATTCATCTTTTTTTCCGGTTTACCCATTAGCGGTTGTTTTCTGTTCTCAATGCCTCCTAAGAAAGCTGCAACCAAGCCCGCAGCGCGGGCCACCGCTGCGACTAAAAAGAAAACAGCTGCTTCGACTACCGCAAAAGATATCGCAGCAACCAAAAATACAACTCAAGGACGTTCAGCTACTGCCACCAGGAACACCGCGAAAACTAAAGCTTCCACGACACGCAAGACTCCTAAAACAGAAGACGCCAACGCCACAAAAGATGTGAGATATGCACCTGTCCAACCTACCAGAAAGCGCAGAGCCGAAGCCGGGGATGAGAGCGAGGCTAGTCAATCGGTCAAACGAGCTCGTGTTGCGAAGCCTGTCGCCACGAAGCAAAAGCCAAAGGTCGTCATCAATAATGCGCCGGGTACCAAGCTGAACGTTTATGTCTGTGGTGAAGGTAGCTCTGGTGAACTTGGTCTAGGCGTCGGCAAGAACGTTATCGACGTGAAGCGCCCGCGCCTCAATCCCCACTTACCATCGGATACTGTCGGCGTCGTGCAAGTCACTGTCGGCGGTATGCATTGCGTCGCCCTTACGCATGACAATCATATCCTTACTTGGGGTGTAAATGACCAAGGCGCCCTTGGAAGGGACACGACATGGGACGGCGGATACAAGGACATGGACAAAGATGACTCTGACTCTGATTCGGACTCGGAGGACAGTCCTGATCTAAACCCCCACGAAAGCACGCCAACTGCCATTCCTTCTAGTGTTTTCCCTGAGGGTACAGTATTTGTTGAAGTTGCCGCTGGCGACAGCTCAAGCTTTGCTCTCACCGATGATGGCCAAGTGTACGGCTGGGGAACTTTTAGGGTAAGTATGCATGTCACCGATTTATAAAGCGCTTAGCTAATAATAACCCAGAGCAACGATGGTATTCTTGGTTTCGATGCCAGCGTCAAGGTTCAGACAGTCCCAACACTAGTTACAGCTCTCAAGAAAATAAAGCATTTGGTATGCGGGGATAATCACGTCCTCGCTTTGAACGATAAAGGTGCTGTCTTTTCGTGGGGCTCTGGCCAGCAAAACCAACTCGGCCGTCGTATCATTGAGCGGAATAAATTAAATGGGCTTCAGCCACGGGAGTTTGGGCTTCCTAAGGGCATTGTTCACATTGGTGCTGGCGCTTTCCATTCCTTCGCCGTACACCAATCCGGCAAAGTATACGCCTGGGGTTTGAACAGCTTCGGCGAAACAGGCATTCGTGAACATGCAGGCGATAGCGAGGCTGCCATTGTTCACCCCACAGTCGTGGACTCTCTGTCCAAAAAGAACGTCACCCAAATTTGTGGCGGTGCTCATCACTCGCTAGCTGTTACCCATGATGGCAAATGCTTGGTCTGGGGTCGGCTAGATGGTTACCAAACCGGCCTAAAGATCGATACTCTCTCAAATGACGCAGTTATTAAAGATGAGCGGGGCCGTCCACGTATCCTAATTGAGCCAACTGCGGTACCTGGAATCAAAGCGAAAGCCGTTGCAGCTGGATCCGATCACTCAATCGCGATCGACAATGATGGCCGCCCCTGGTCTTGGGGGTTTTCTGCCACCTATCAAACGGGCCAAGGCACACAAGATGACGTCGAGGTTGCGACTGTTATCGAAAACACTGCTGTCCGGGGCAAGAACCTCAACTGGGCTGGTGGCGGTGGTCAGTTCTCGGTTTTCACAGAACCTGCGACACTTTGATCTTTCCAAAAGAGGATTTGTGGAGGGGCACGATTTAAGTTGCGATTCGATTTGCCTTTTGAATTGTCCTGGTGGGATTTGGCTTATCTTTTAAATGTGGTGGGGGAGCGCAGTTGGACTTGTTTTCAGTGAAGGGTTGTAGCTTCTCAGCAGCGGTTTTATATTTCAATGCGGCCTGTACTTTTAGCTTCCACAAGGGTAGAAGATTTGTAATATCATGCAACCGGCTCAAAGGATGCTTGGTCCTTTTCCAATTTTGCTTGAAACTGGGTCCATGGCATACGCCGATTTACAACAAACCATCAAATTAGGTCAGCAAATGCCAATTTTCAGCAATATATTTATTCAAACTTTCATCCAAAAAGGTCTCGGAGTTTCTTCATCGTCTTGAACTCATCCGCATAAATCTTAGTTTCCAGCGAGCTGTTTTTCTTTCCTTTCAAAATCGAATTGATTTCCTACATCAGGCTCATCTTCATGTTCTCTCAGCAAAGCGTCCATCTCGTCAAAATCATCGTCATACGACGGAACATGCCCATTATCAGTCGTCTCAATTGAAGCAGTGTTTCCAATATCAGTCCCACCTGTATGCTCTCTCAATAAAGCATCCAGTTCATCGAGGTCGTCATCATTGAGTGGAACACCATCATCTACTGCGGACTGCTGACGGTCAGTTTTATCCGGCATAAACAATTGCTCGTCTATATCATCTGACCGTCCAGGCGACTGCGAGATATCGGTTTGTATTAATTGATGAATGTCAGCCCTTGAGTTGACATTGTTCGAGGTGTTATCATCGCGGTTTGTTATTTGCATCGGATCTGATGTGGCGTCGTTTGCGGCCCAGGGTTTCTCTTCCTCTATCCATGCTCGGCGCATAGTCTGGAGGCGCTTAGAGTGGCCAAGTCGCTCAATAATAGCCAGACCATCGGCAAATTTCGCACGGGGGAAAAGATCATCGAGCCATAGCTGATAAAAGTTCAGGAGGCGAGCCAAATCAGGAAACTATGTGCAAACAATATAAGTCAGTAGAGCTCACGATCAATCTAACCGAGCACGCCATTATACTGGGAAAAATCATGGACGAACCTCGTACCCTTTCCCTTTAAGCTTCAGGTTTTGTCTCGCCGAGCGCCGCAGTTTTGGGATCCCAGCTTGTGTGAGCAGTCTTGGAGAAAGGTTAGCATCGGCGTATGGCTGAATGATTGCTTCATTGTGTTCTAGCCGACCTATTCTCGTCCAGTTTGGCAACAGGCTGTCTCTTTTTAGCGACTTTGACCTCCTCATCTAAACCCAGGACTACTCCAGAGTTACCGGGTGGAGCAGGTTGCTTCGGCACATTTACGCTGCTCGAGTTCGTGTTGATTTCCTGGAGTATTCCGTCAAGACCAACATCGTAATCAAATAGGTCGTCGACATGGTCGGTAGATTGTGCTGCGTCCGTCGTCGCTAGGTTGCTTTCGTCTGCCATCAGCGTGTCCAATATCGATGAGTATGCGGGTATTGAGTTGGTTGGCCTCAGCTCTTGTTTCTCTGTCGGGGCTTCTCAGGAAATTGGGCGAATGGAGAGAACATCGGATGTTCAAACGCAGAACAACTGGTCGATAATCGATAAACCTGGGCTGGTGGTTGGGTCCAGTGGACGTGTCTTGAACCCAACGCGTTCCAGCTCCAAGGTACTGACGCTTTGTAGGCTTTCCGACACCTCCGAAGGGTGCTTTTGTTGAATACCGACAGTCTGTAGATCTTAATGAATAGAGGAAAGAACCTATCAAGAATCTGCTTGTATTGCTCAATGATAACGTGTATGATTCTCCTAGGGCTTTTGCCACGGAGCAGATAACGAGGAAACGGGGTCACCTTCGGAAAAACCGTTTATCCACCACCCGTCCCGCTCCAGTACCCAATGCGATATCGCCACCAGCCAATAGCAGGCTCTCAAATTGCAAATTATTGTTTTAGAACTTGGACTCGAGTTCGGAGCCGGACGGCTGGATATGGGGGATTAGTACTGAAGCTCCACAAATAGGGGAAGCCTGCAGTAGGGTTTTATAATAGGATCAGCCGTGGTGTTTTCCTAATAGATTTATATAGAAATAATCAACAAGAAACTAGTTATATTAGTTATAGTAGAATATCTGAACTTTCTAAAATTCCCTCCCTATCCATGATATAAAGAGAGTAAGAATAATATTTTTAATAGTAAAGGTAGAAAAAAAGCTTCTCTACTTCCGGGCAAGCAACAGTACATACTGCCTAGGATATATACTTTGAAAGTAGAGCTAGACATAGGTGCGTCTTGTGGACAATTCATCCAACCACTATGTTCAACTGGTGGTAAAAGGCCTTGAACTTCCTAACTAATTTCAATGGGGATTTTCTTTTAAGCGCCAATTCAAAGCTCTCTCGTAAAAGCAGGTATGCGCTTCCTATGCGACTTCATGTTCAGGTTTCGACAACTTGAAATGTGATTTGTCTATAATTAAGAAAGAGACCTCTCCTTGTAGACCCAAGTCTAGATCATGTACTATGACAGCCCCCAGCCCCAGTGTACCAGTAGTCGGAGGGTGGTGATTCGAGCTAGTCCTAATCTGAAAATTCTAGTCTTGGCACAACTTCCGACATCCCCAAGTCCGCCCTCACAAGAGACACTTCGAACCTTCAATCGTCACGCTGGCCAATTCGAGCTCTTCATAATGGCCGATACCAACAAACCTGCGGTTGTACCGCCAAAGCGAGCTCTTACTGATTATCCGGTGCGGTTTTCTTCAATCCCTCAATTACTTCAGACAAGATCAATACTTACCCTGTTTGCAGCTCATCGACTCGGACCCGTAAGTCTCACCACTGGCCATATTTTAGCCTTACACCTACATGGCTCCGATAGCAACCCTCGGAATATCACTAATACATATTTTATTTCAGACATGTGCGGCGCGTTTTCGGGTACGCGAGACCCTCGGACTATGCAGTTGCTGGCGGAGCTGCTGCTGCATCCCCGCTTGCATTCTGGGTTATGGAAAGGGTGAGCCCATCACACGTGGGTAGAGGGGGTTTCTCCCCCGTAATGCGTCTGGCGACAGCGGTCGGTGTTATTGGCGGCCTACATATCCTTTACCAGAGGTCATGCAGTAAGTTATCCCTCACGCCCCAATTTACGATGGGCCGGCCGTCTGGGATCAACGCTGACTCTTATTTCTCCAGATCGCTTCCATGGATTCACGGAGAACTCAAGAGAGGTTGATATGGATATGAAGGAAATGGTAGACAAAGTTAAGAAGGGCGAGCCTCTCTATGGTTCCTCGCAAGTATCCACTTACCTACAGGGTGTAGCCGCTCGGAACTCGCGATATGCGAATCTCTTCGTTCAGGTTATCCCATGGTTCAATCTAGTCAACCATGAACATGTAAGTCTTTGCTTGCACTCCAAATCTCTGGTCCGCTTAAAATCTACCAGATTACTGACTATCACACAAGCACGGTGTCGATACGGCTAAATACTATCAGCAGGCTGAGCGGGAGCTTGAGGCTGAACGCCTTTCCAAAGCTGGATCTTCTTGAGAATCATGTCGTTCGCAAAGGGGGGTTCATTCATTGCGTTACTTGGAGGGTGTTATTTCCATTCGATGCGATACGTGCGCGAGCGGAATATGTAGAATTGTATAGTTATGTCTGCCTTCTAAGGACGTTGCTTACTCCATCGGTATTGCAACGATCCGTCTCTTCCGTAATCGGGTCAATGTCAACATCGTCGAATTTGGTGTTCAGCTCTCGATTCTTTTTGGGTCGTGGTTTAGGCGCTATTAATTGAAGTCAACACCTGGTTCTCCCCGCAATGAGCAAACATTGGGACACGCATCAAACCTTTTTCGTTCTCTTGTATGTAAAAGCGTCTCAGTAGCATGATAGCCTCCTTCCGCTGCAACCCGCCATAAACAGGATAGGGCGGGTCAATCGCCAAACTACAGCAGGTCAACGCAGAACTAATGCAATTTGTCTTCAGAGGGTCGCAAACTCAGAGTGCAATAATAAAATGCTTCCAGTTCCTCCGAATCGCTCATTGCCACAGCCATAGTAAACACTCCGAATTTGATATTGACGTAAGGCTGCCGCGCACATGACACAGGGCTCAACCGTTACGTACAAGTCTGTTGACCGGAGTGCCGATTTTGGATAACTGCGAAGAAATTCTTGGATAGCAAGAAATTCGGCGTGTCTTGTTCCCTGATATGAGCACGTCAGAAGGTGCACTTTGTGAGACATTACTTATCTAGTCAGATATGGCCCAGCCAGAACCAGAGCCTAGAAGTCTCAAACAAAAGAGAAAGAAAGAGAGAAAGAAGAGGAGAAGAAGAGAATAAGCGAAGCCGCTCCAGCAGGACTATGTTATTGACTTACATTCATGGATCTGTTAGTATCATTCATTCCACGACCGACTATTTTATTCTTGTACACTAAAACGCAGCCTACGGGCGTTTCACCCAGATCAAGCGCTCTGCGTGCCTATTCAAGTGTGAGTTCCAGTCCAAGTAGGGATCTATTTGGGTGAAATACAATACCATTTCAAATGCTTGCTCCATAAAGTAAGAATTATCTGCTGCTGTTGCATGTTCCATTCGTGGCTTGGGTGCGCTATACATATGCTTCATAATGTTCAGGTGATTCGATCCAGGGTTGATGTTAAAGTGCAAGTTAAGTCAAGTTATAATTTAATCAAATATGTAGTATTTGAGGCTTTCCTTCCTTTCTTTTTCTCTTATTTCCCGTGCAAGTTGGCAGAAGACCACAGGAAGGTCACTTAAGAAAATAAATCAAGACCACCGGCAACATGGAGTAGAGCTTTGGGCTTGGGCAGGGCAGTTGCCAAGCACTACGTACCAGGAAAGTACTGCTGTGTAAGTAAGACTAGTAACGAGTACGTAACTTGTACCTACATATGTACTTACATACGTCGGAGGTACCAGTTGTACTGACCTTATTTTCAATCCCTGCAAAGCCCGCGCGCTCTATTTACAATTTAATACTATATACAGAGTACTCAAGATTAAATCTCGGTTATATACTGGGATTTAAATTCACCTAACCTTGATAATGATATTACAACTGAATAATTAAATATATTTTGCACTACGTCATACTACCTGTCTACTTAACTAGTTGTTACAGTGTACTATCATTATATTACATTTAATCGGTATTATAATCCGTATATTACAACATTACAACGCCTGATCGATAAGTAGGCTGCTTATCGCTCCTCCGAGTCAAAAGATTGGTTTTCTCTGCAGAACCGACGCGTCCACTAAATCTTTATTCTAATACACATTCTTTGCACTACTTGTCACCTGAAGCAACAAGCATGTCATGAATTGAATTCTACAGATGACTGCAAACGAATTGAATGCCAATCGTGATTCTACAATAAGTATGGCCGATTGGACATCTGCAGAACCCGTGTCGTCTACCCTAGCAGCCCAGCTGGCACCACGTCTTTCATCCCAGGGAAGCCCAGTCCACCGCTTAACAAGAGAATCCTTTGCGCAACTCCGGCAGGAGTTAGTGGAGGGGAAATACAGTCAATTAAGTCTCGATGACAGCGTGACCGATGTTAGCAGGCTCATATGCATTGTTCTCAAGGCAGGTCTGGAGCCGTGTACCAAGAATGAAAAACCAGGCAACAGCGAGCTTAATGGTCAACTTTTGGACTGTCTAGACATCATCCAAATAGCAGTCGAGAAAGTGCCGCAAACACTGACAGAAGTTCCCGATCCAGAAATTCTAGGGGCAAGGGCTAACGCCCCGTTATACGCTTGGCTGGTTGTTCAACTTCTTCACCTGTCTTGTACTCAAAACAATTGCACCGTTGATGAGAAGGTCACCAGGATTTTCTCGACTATAGTTTGTGCCCAATATAAAACCACGAAGCTATGGTCTCCTTGCCATGCTATTCCTACTTTCCTGCGGGCCTGCGCAAATGGTTTGTAGAGACCCAAAGTGAGCTGGGAATATCTGACTAACCAACCAACCTCAGAGGTCATATTTTCCTTAGAAAAACTCCAACACCAGGGACGGTGGGGCATTTCTCAATTCAAATCGTCCTTCCCAGTACCTGAAGGACCCCTCTTCGTAGTACTAGGCAAGCTCGGTCTGCCTCGCAACCTATTTGAAAAAAGAGTCAGTCTTGGGTCATTTCAAGGAGCTGTTCTAGTAACTCTCGGCCTTCTTGACTCGTTCTTAGTTCGGTTAGATGGCCAAATCTCTTTTCCCAGCAAGGCCTCGAGCATGCGGCAAAATCTAGCTTGGATTCTAAGTGGCTACCAACGCATATGGAGTGTTGTATCCATTTGGCTTCAGGGTACCAGCATGGATAAGGTCGACTCCAAGGTCGAAATATGCTCACGCTTTTTGGCATCTATACGAGCATGTTGCTTATGTGAAACCTCGTCTGAAATTGAAACAGTTTACGATTCCCTCCAAATGCTGGGCGATATATTGTCCTCAGACTGTTTGAGCCATTCCACTTCTCTTCAGTCACAACTAGCCTGCTTTATTGACGATTTCGTCAACTTTTCTGATTGTACAGAGAAGCAGCTCAAATCTATTAGAAGACTTCTGCCACCATTAAGCGATGCGATGAGGAAGACCACTTTCAAATCCCTCGGAATTCATCTCAAGGTAGAGAACCTACAGCAGTTCAAGAAGTCAGCAAATGAAGCTAATCAAGAATAAGTCTGCAGTTCACAATTCTCTTAATAACGCGGTGCAGGCACAGTTAAATCCGGGACCAACGGCACTTTTAGCCTCCAACGACGGTGTCGATGCAATGACATATTCTTTCGCTTCTAGCCAAACACCCGGGCGGCCAAATGATAGCGAAGCTAGGGAAATACCTAGGCGTCGTCGTCTTCTACAGCCGGAACTCCAATGCAGAGTCACTGTAGCTCAACAACTCACCTTAAGATTACTAGAATTCATCCGTTATGAAGGCGCTGCAAATTTAGAGAGCCTTAAGCTTGCGGTTTTGTGAGTTGACCGCAAGACCCGCAATTTTCTTTATACTAACATTTCGTAGCAAATGTTTTCCTGCCCTTTCTGAGCAGGAAAAGTATGAGTTCCTGAATGACCTGGGCCGTCTGCCTTGTGCAATCAATGGGAGCCTAACGGTGACTATCCAAAGCAACCCCGACTCTTTGGGCAAAGAGTTTTGTCATATCTGTGATGATGAGCTCCAAAGTCACATCCAATCTGATGTTCAGGTCAACGAATGTGATGTCCTATGCCAAGTGTTAGCATTTATAGTTCCTAAAATATCCCGTTCTTCGACTATCAGAGTAACTGCTATGGCTACTTTGAAGCGAATTTTGATGCACACACCGAGTCCCATCCACCTAAAGCTATCGGGTTCCATTTTTGGTGATTTCCTCCTGGGCTCTCTTCGAAGCTCTGTGCGAGAACTTCGGGTTATCGCTGGGTATGCTCCTCGTGACTAGAAACATACTAGGTACTAATAACTCCGCAGCCATACAGTCGCTTGTTTTGTGCGCGATGGCCTAGGACATGAAACACGGCGCGGCAACTTCGTTATCTTTCTGGATTGGCTAAAAAGCTTATCTGAAAAGAAAGAAACAGCATTGCATGAGACTTGCATCATGAGCTTGTGCCGATTGGCAAGGTATAATTCGAGGCTGATGTACTGTGGCTAGTATTGAGACTAACATCCTCGGGCACTAGGTTTTCCAACGATGAAGAGATGAATATTGTTCTTCTTCGCCTCATAGAGTATCTTGGACATCCAAATCCATTTACCTGTGGGGTAGCGTACACTGAGGTATATGAGCTCTCTAGACTTCCTCTGGTCTCCAATGGTTTCAGGGACCCAAGCGTTCCAAGAAAAATATCTGACCGAAAATTAGTTATCCAAACTTGGGCAGCAGCTTGCCGTCACTCCCGCCGCCTTGTTCCGGCCCTTTTGGAGGACACTTTCCGTGATAGTCGTCAAAAATTTGCAATCTCGCCCTTATATGGCAGAGCAATTGTGTGACCTGCTTGGGATGACAGTTGACGATTTTCTAAGACTAACAGAAGTCTATGTTTTGCCGCATCTGGTGCTCTTACGAAAGAGGGAAATTATTGCTCGGATTGGGGGGACCTATAAGGATGGCAAAGCGCCCTTTGATATATGCTCTGAGAAGGATAATCTTGCAGCAATACTAGCGTTTCTATTATGCCAACCCTCTCCGGATCCTCAAAAAATGATCATGTCCACGTTGTCGGACGTGGATTCTGCTTTCGACGGCCGTGCCTTGGCAGAGCTGGTGAGAATAGAGCCGATCTTAATTGCTTGCGATCTATTGAAAGGCCTTGGTGATACAGGAGAAGACAAGGGAGCAAGGGTATGTGATCCTAGGAATTAGAACCCCAGAGTGACGAATGGCTCTAAAAAAATATAGTTTTACCAAGCTCTACTTGTTCTGGCATCTCTCGTGCCACGCAAGTCTTCACACACTTCAAGACAATCAAACTTGATAGGTCACTTCATTGAGGAGCATGTCCTCGGAATAATCACACAGTTTGCACATGCCATCAATGATTTCCAAATCAGACAACCTATTGTTGAGAAGAAAAGAAATATCATGGCTATTGGGGCTATGATTAAAGTTGCCCCTGGCTATGTCAGTAGCGCTTTACCTCAGGTATTTGCACCATTTCGCTATTCCGACTGATTTGGTCGACTAAACTGAATACTATAGATATGTGCTTGTCTGCGGTCTGCGTTGGAATTCAAAGAGCTCTGCAACAACTCCTTTATAGTATGGGGGGTTCTAGTAAGATCATTGCATGAAGAGGAGGTTGAACCGCTCCTTGACCAAACTCTTTCTATCGTGATAAAACATTGGGTCACCTTCACCGAAGACACTAGGACGTTTGCTTACCAACTCGTCGAGCACGTCCTGGGCCTTCACAACGAACTTTTACAGGACGTTTTCGGCACTATGCCCTCATTGGCTTCAATACCTGTGCTCTCTAAATTCGATACTACAATCAGCAAGATGAAAGATACTATGGATGTCCGAAGCCATTTTATTACATTTTCTCGGCGTTGTTCGAGTGAAAATGCCACAGTCGTTGAGCAAGCACTGACAGAGCTTGTTTCATACCTCTCAAGGCATGAGGAATTCCTTCACAGATCTGTCATCAGTGAGCAGCCAGATCCCGCTGTGATGCACTTGGTCAGGTCTTTACTTGACTGCTGTGTAAAGTTCAACGCTACATCAGAATCCATTACCCTTCTCTCCGCTCGTTGTCTTGGCCATATCGGCTGCTTGGATCCAAATCGAGTGGATTCGATCAAAGAGAAAAAAGAGATACTCGTTCTGTCAAATTTTGGTAAAATGGAAGAGACGTTTGACTTCGTACTCTTCTTTTTCCAACATGTGCTAGTTGATGCCTTCTTATCAGCGTCTAATACGAGAGCTCAAGGATTCCTAGCATATGCCATGCAAAATCTACTGCGATTTTGCAATTTAAACTCCGCTATCACCCAGCGTTCGCGCGATGTGGTTGACGAAAAATATCAACGGTGGTTAGAGCTTCCTGAGGCCGTCCGTAATATTTTGACGCCCTTCTTAACGTCAAAATATACTGTCACCATCGGGGCTGCGGGCTCCGGCTGCACCTATCCTCTGTTTTCACCTGGAGTGAGCCATGCAGACTGGTTGCGAAGCTTTGTTCAAAATTTACTACAAAGCGGAAGTGGTGATAATGCGAGGTCGGTATTTGGCGTCTGCAGTCGTATAATCAAAGGACAAGACATTTCAATAGCATCATTCCTACTTCCATTTGCTGTCTTGAACCGAGTGGTTGGAGGAACTCAGAAAGAGAAGGACGATTTACACGGTGAGCTTATGAATATTCTAACTTATCCCCTTCCTGAAAATAGGAATGAAGTACACGAAGCCATCTTATTGTGCACCCAAGTAAGTAACACGATCCGACGGCCTCCTGGCAATTTGGATGATATTCACGTCTTATAGAGTGTCTTTGAAGTATTGGACTATCTTTCGAGATGGGTTCAGGGGAAGAAAAAACAGCTAGGTAGCTTAAGAAACCGCGGACACCACAGAGCCTCCAAGGAGAACGACCGGGATCTATTGGTGGGCTCGTACTCTTCTCAGATTAAAGCGGTGGAATCTCTTCTAAGCTCCATCCCGCCAGAAGTGATATCTAAGCGAGCTGTGGAGTGCAAGTCTTTCTCTAGGGCTCTATTTCACTGGGAACAGTATATCCGTCAATACACGAGTCGGCCTCAAAAACAACATCCCACCAGCTTAGAATCGCTTTACCAACATCTCCAGGACATTTACAGCCAAATTGATGAGCCCGACGGTATCGAGGGGATCTCGACTCACCTACACGTTCTTGACATTGACCAGCAAGTCCTCGAACATCGAAAGGCAGGGAGATGGGCCACAGCGCAAAGCTGGTACGAATTGCAACTCGAAAAAGAACCCGGTAACTTAGATGCCCAGTGGAATCTGTTTACCTGCTTAAAGGAATCAGGACAACAAGGTAGTTTCATGAATTCGAATTTCCATTGGACTTCTACTTTTACTTACGTGCTTCTGCAGATGCAATTCTCACGCGTTTTGAGATTCTCAGGCCGACGAGTTCTATGCCCAAATTTCTTTCTTTCGCGGTCGAGGCATCTTGGGTAACAGGGAAATGGGATAAGATGCACAATTATCTCAAACTTTGTGCGCGAAAGACAACAGCGGATTTTAACATAGGTATTGGTCTGGCTTTAGATGCCTTCCGTCAGGGCGAGAGGCAGCAGTTTGGCAAACTTATTGATGGTTTACGGTTGAGTGTTGCCAAGGCACTTACAACAAACTCCGTTACATCCTTACAATCATGTCATGATAGTATGCTCAAATTGCACGCGCTGACAGAGGTTGAATCTGTTATCCTAGCCGGGGCTGCGCATAAAAAACCGGATTCACGCACGGATCTACGAAATTCTTTAGATCGTCGCCTAGACGTTCTAGGAGGGTATTTATCTGACAAACAGTATCTTCTCGGGCTAAGGAGAGCTGCCATGGAGTTGAGGTGAATTATCCTGGTGAAAATTAAATGACTCGCGCTAATAGAGCAACAGTGGCACTTTCATTGACTCTGACATAGCCGCTGCATGGCTAACGAGTGCTCGGTTATTGAGGAGAGGCAATTTTGGCAATCAAGCATATCAGTCCATGCTTAATGCTGCTCATTTAAAAGACCGCTCGGCCACTATTGAGCACGCCCGGCTACTCTGGAAAGACGGCCATCACCGGAAGGCCATACAAATTTTAGAGGGCGCAATAGCTGTCAATGAATTTTCTTCGACCACATCCAATCCCGACAATCTGAATCCACAATCCGCTGTCTCTAGTCATGAGAATCATCAAAATCTACTTGCTGCTAGGGTACGTCGCAAACTGGAGGCACCTACTCTCCAATTGTTTATCTAACTGATTAAGGCACACCTGTTATTAGCGAAATGGACCGATAGAGCAGGACAAACCCAGTCGGATGTCATAGTGCAGAGGTATCGTGAGGCCATCAAGCTACATTCAAGGTAAGTAAGGCCTTCTTGCTAGTATTCATTTTATCTCATCGACTTCAGATGGGAGAAGGCCCATTATTATCTTGGAAAGCACTACAACAAGATCTTGGACTCGGAGAAATTGAAGCCGCCAGGAAAGGAGGCACAAATATAGTACGCCTTGTAACAAGATATAAAAGAAGGGGCCGCTGATGCTAATTATCATAGTTTGAGTGGTGAAGCGTCGAAACTGGTCGTTGACAACTACCTTCGGTCATTGGCACACGGGAATAAGTACGTTTTCCAGTCACTACCCAAAGTCCTCACTCTTTGGCTGGAACATGCTTCTACCGTCGAACAACCATTTGATCCGAAAAGGGGTGACAATGCGTAGGTGTTCATTCTTAATGTTACCTCCCTCCTTGGATCCCTCCGTTAATTGTTGTAAAGGGACTTCCAAGCACACACGCTAAACCAACGAAAAAAGAGTTTGGATGACATGCACTCGCAGTTGAAAAAATATGTCAATAGAATGCCAGCTGCCTTGGTTAGTCCCGGGTCTGAACCATATCAGATTCTCAGCTGACTACTTTCAGCTTTTTACAATCCTACCTCAAGTCGTCGCACGAATCTGTCACCCAACTCCTACTGTCTGTACTCTGTTGACTAGGATTGTGGCAAAGGCAGTGAATGCTTTCCCCCAGCAAGGACTATGGACTGTTCTCGCCGTTGTCAAGTCATCATCCACCGACCGAGCGTCGAGGGGTTTTACTTGTCTCCAGAAAATAACCGTGGGTTTTAATCACAAATATCTGTCTGGATGCAGCCCAGGCTAAAATTACAACAGGATATCAACAAGAAATTGAAGACCGAGGCAAGCATTGACATCCGCGGAATGATCAGCCAAGGGCAAAAATTCTCAGATGAGCTGTTACAATTGTGTGTAGCAAAGATTGAGAGTAAAACTTTTCGAATAAACCTTGCACGACACCTCAACTTCAATCATAAAGTAGCGCCATGTCGACTCGTTGTTCCCTTCCAGGCAATGCTTACCCCAAGCTTACCAGCTAGCCATGATTCAGAGTATCTGAAGGGGTTCAGGGCCTTTCCTCGGGATTCCACCACTATCGAAGGTATGTAATTACGCATATCAATACACCTTATCTGACTGTCTTAGGGGTCCTTGACGATGCTCAGATTCTTAGCTCGCTCCAAAAGCCTCGCAAAATTGGCATCCGAGGGTCTGACGGCAGGATATACAATATCCTGTGTAAACCAAAAGATGACCTTCGTAAGGACCAACGCCTAATGGAATTCAATAATATGATCAACAGATTCCTAAAAAAGGACGTGGAATCCAGCAAACGGCGCATGTGTAAGTATGCCGCGCACACATCCTCCCTCACTCTCGCTTACATGTAGAAGATATCAAAACGTACGCCGTTACGCCGTTGAATGAAGAATGCGGACTTATTGAGTGGGTGGACAACCTAAGAACTTTGAGGGATCTAGTCACAAAGTCACTTAGGGAGAGGGGAATCACGCCAAATGTATGGCTTATCACTAGGGATTTATTTTTCCAAAAAACAATAAGTCCTTTCCGTCATTCGCTCCAAACAGAAACTGACGGTCGATCATTTAGTACGAGGAGATACGCCATTACCTTAATGAAGCATGCTCGGACGCATCCAAAATCTCATTATTCACGGACAAGGTTCTAGCAACGTAAGTACTAGCAATCTCCTGGTATTCGTCAGCCACTAAGTGCGATACAGGTTCCCGCCTGTTTTGCATGAATGGTTCGTGGAGATGTTTCCCGAGACGGGTGCCTGGTTTGCCGCAAGACTTCGCTATACTCGATCCTGTGCTGTTATGTCGATGGTTGGTTATGTCTTAGGGTTCGTCAATCACATCTAGTCAACCGTGCTCTGCTAAATGACCTATCCCGTAGGCTGGGAGACCGACATGGCGAAAACATACTCTTCGAGGAAGGTACCGGCGGTGTTCTTCATGTTGATTTCAACTGTCTTTTCGACAAGGTGAGTTGTACCAGGGTTTACCCAGTGGGGCATTCAACTAATCCCATGCATACAGGGTTTGACGTTCGATAAGCCAGAGTTGGTTCCATTTCGGTTGACACAAAATATGATTGACGCATTTGGCGCTTACAAATATAATGGTCTGTTTGCGTCAACACAAAGCTATCTGCGGTTGATTAACAATTTAACAGGTCCGTTTCGGAAAACTTGTGAACTAAGTCTCGATCTTCTGCGGCAGAATGAAGATGCACTCATGACCATACTTGAAACATTCTTGCACGACCCAACAACTGATTTTATTGGAAAGAAGGTACAAGTCCCGGTCCTAAAGCAGAGATAGTGGGCTGACACTAAAATCATCAACTAAGCGTCGAACTCATGCGAACGTCCCCGATACTCCTGCGGGCGTCTTAGAAAACGTTCGTAACAAACTGCGCGGCCTTCTTCCAGGTGAATCAGTTCCATTATCGGTGGACGGTCACGTCGACGAGCTCATCATCCAGGCAACTGATACTCGAAATCTCGCCGCAATGTACATTGGCTGGTGCTCTTTCTTCTAGCATTGGGTAACGCAGCTCCGAAATTCGTGAGCACAATGAGCGAACGCAATTCGTTACCGACCGGAATAGATCATCAGACTGATCAGGATTTACCTCTACAAACAAGGGCTCCCAAGGTAAATCCGCTCTTCGAATCAATAATGATATTGGAGAAAGCTTTCCCACCATGATGCAAACGTAAGACCTTGCGTACTGCTGCGCACTATTTACCTCCTTAACGAACCATCTTAATTGCGCCCCCTGTCTCTACTATAGGCCCGGCTTCTGCTACGACTGCTGTAATCGTAGCTACTGTAGCTGGAGCTACGGCGTCTGCCTCGTCGCGGGCTGTCTTTCTGTGCACGTACCCCTTTCCTATGAGGGGATTCTGATGGGGAACGTGAAGAAAATGATCGAGGGTTTTGAGATCGAGACCGGGAGCGGGAAAGCGATCGAGGTCGATATAAGTCGTGCCTTTCCATGGGCCGAGCTCGACCATACGCCTGCGGAGGGGAAGCTCGTTGCCGGTATGGCGAATAGCGAGGTGAGCGGTAGTCCGCATGTCGCCCTGGAAGATGCCCCTGACGCCCATTCTTCCCCGTCGCACTTAAAACTGGCGGGGGTGAACGGGAGAATACTTTTTTTGGTAGTACGATCGACACATTCAATATCGCTCCATCGAGCTGGGCTTCATGCATATGTGCAATGGCGGCTTCTGCGTCTGCGGGATCGTGATATAGAATATATGCCGTACCCCTGTTTGCCATATCTACCAACGGACATGTTAGCGGAGCTCAGTAAAAATAGGTCCATGGGCATACAGGCATGGTTCATGGGAAGATCAACGCTCTGGATCTCCCCGAAACTCCCGAATATCTCAAATAGATGTGGTTCCGTCACATTCTTCGTCAATTTCTCTACGACAATCTGTTCATTTGTTTTCTTGGCATCAGATCCAATTTTCTAGGCGTCAAAATACTGGAGTGACGTGGGTTCAAACCTTTGAACTCCCTTGTGTGTACTTAGGAGAGCTCGGACTCCGACTGTAGCTCCGGCCTCTATGTGATCGAGAAGGCGGACTGCGACTCGAGCTTCGACTTCGGTTCCGGCTCCGGCCCACCCGTGTCCGCGACCTTGAGCGGCTCACAAACTGATGTCCGTTGCGAACGCCGACACTATCTGACATGGGGCTTCGAGATGCCCCCCTGGACCTCGATTCGGATCGTGGAGAAACGGAGCGCCGAGGCTGGCGACTGTGGGACGATTTTCTTTGCATGGTGTACAAAAGGAATTTGTCCTACGACGCAGGAGAGTTGACTTTTGCGATGTGATATGTGCAGTGCCGCGAAGGCGTATGTCAACAAATGAAAGAATCCCAGGGAAAAAGAATATTTTCGTAGCGATAGTAACACGAATCAGCGAGGATAGTGGCTTTATGTGTATTAGATGAAGCCGGAACCCGTTTTAAAGGAGACAAGGTTATGGAACTTGAAGCATGTACGTAAGTTGGTCCCTTCTCAAGATGTGAACTTTCCCCCGAGGAGCCTCGCCTAACCACAATAGGTTAGACGCATATTGACCCGTGGACCGCATTGACTCTTGCATGCTGACTTCAATGTCGGGTCCGGTACGGACTACGAAGTATAGGTAGGTAACTCGACATATACAACTTTGGTCTGATGGTTTTTGGAATGTCGTGTTGGCGGGATATAAGGTTCTTGCGGGTTGCAATTACCGTACGAAGCGAGCAGTCATAACAACATGATATCACAGCTGCTGCTAGGAATTATATTTTATTGATGTTCACTGAACGTCCACCGAGTTTCCCCAATGTTCATACTCCTGGATGACATCTTCAGTAATTTGTCTTTTGACCTGTTCCAGGGCGTACTGGAAATGTCTCCAGTGGATGTTTTGCTCCTGGCCGCTCTCGTCCTCATCGTCGAGCGCGGCATCACCGGCAGTTTCACAAATGCTCACTATCTCTGCACCAGTATATCCCTCAGTCCTCAAGGCTAGGTCGTCTAACCTTACTTCAGGGTGAATCACGGACTTGCTGCACCAAATACTTATGATCTCCTTCCGCGCTTCAAGGTCGGGGGTGCCAATATATAGTATATTATCCAGGCGCCCTGGACGCATCAATGCGGGATCGAGCACCTCGGGCTTATTTGTCGCCGCAACAACAAGAACACTCCTAAGCTCCTCAATACCGTCCATCTCGTTAAGTAGAGTTGTGAGCACATTCACACCGCCTTGAGACGCACTTCCACGCCTCGAGGCAATGGCATCAATTTCATCAAAAAAGATAATGCTGGGTCTAGCAGATCGTGCCTTCCTGAAAACCTCGCGCAATGCTCTTTCAGATTCACCGACATACATGCTCAAAATTTCTGCACCTTTAACGGCCATGAAATTCAATCCTGCTTCGGTAGCCAAGGCTTTGACGGTCAAAGTTTTGGAGCATCCTGGAGGTCCATAAAGTAGAATTCCCTTTTTGCTCTTTACATTCAGCCTTTTCATTCGCTCGGGGAACTAGAACAGTCAGAAATTTTAGCCGCAACATACTGAAAAGCAAAATAAAAATAAAAATAAAAAGGCCCACCTTTAACGGCCGCTCGACAGCCTTTTGAAGCCGTCTTTTGATATCATGTTGACCCCCGATATCCGACCACCTTACTTTCGGTGTCTCCAGGAACACTTCCCTCATCGCAGTCGGTCGTGTCTCCTGGAGCGCTGCCATAATGTCACCCTCCTCAATTGTAAGCTCGACAACCGGTTCCCCACAAATGCGTAGCCTTTGAAGTTCATCTGATATTGTCTCCTCGGTATTCAAATGGTTATCCGCAGGATCGCGGATCTGCCTTTTCCGGGCTTTGCGACAGACAAGCTGCAACAAGGCATATAGGTCAGCTCCAACGTACCCGTGAGTTTTTTCCGCGATGAACTCAATAAGCTTTTCATTCAGGGCAGGAGACGGGCCTCCACATATTGCCGTCACTATTTCACGTCGATCGTGTGCCGTAGGGATTTGCAGCTCAATTTCATTTCCTAGTCGATGAGGGGTTCGTAATGCATCGTCGACATCATTGGGATGGCGAGTAGCACCGACTACTAGAACGCGAGCCGATTTTGCAGAGTCTATGCACTCGCACATTACCAGTGCCAATGAGGACGAGTCGATCGATATCTTCTTGGGTGCAACGAATTCGAGCTGATCTAATATCACAACGCTAGGCTGGTAGCGAATCGCCTCTTTGAATATGTTGCGCAGCCTATTCTCTCCGTCACCGACGTTTCTATTAAAAACTGGGCCAAGGTCAAATGTTCTTCGCCATCCCGCCTGTCGAATCTGGGCCAACAACGTTGTTTTGCCTGTTCCCTTCGGACCATATAAAAGAATACCTCTGCTATATTCATAAAATGACGGCATGACCAGCTTGCCAGAGCCGAGATAGAAATCAGCAAGATTTTCATTAATGGATTGGATCTGTTGACCCATTCCTCCAAGGCCAACCGGGACAACTTGGAGGTGAGTACTTAGACTCTCATCGGTGCCTTCCTCGGATTCATCGATCAAAACCTTAGAAGCCTCTGTGAACCTAAATATAGTACTATCATGACCCTGCGTCATTGGCCGGATATTCGAGATCTGAAAGCTTCTTCTCTGACCTCTGAGGTCCAAATCAAACATCAACCCAACCGCCAGGGCTTCGCACTTTGAGAGAGGAAGCTCCAAGGCCCATGCCCAATGATTCCTATCTGGGGGACAAATTTGACCATATTTCTCTGTCCTATCGGTGTCCGAGCAGTCGATCAACGAAACAGAGCCAACGTCTGCCAGGAGCTCGTCCACCTTTACTATGGAGACCTGGTCACCGAGCTTGATCCCATAACAGTCCTGAAGGGTTCTCGAGGTCTGTACGACCGATTTCCCGATGCTTTCGGCCGAATTCCATGCTATGGCCTGCTTGGATGACCCGCCGGGAAGCAGTAGGCGGCAGACGTCGCCGGCCTTCAGTTTAAGACTCGCCAAAGATGTAGTGGACAAATATACTCGAAATGCATCCCGATGGTCGTTTCTAACTTGCTTCGGTAGCGGTCGTACGGTAAAATCGCGGTTCTCTGGCATATTGCAGATGCGCATACGATGTTCGTTCAAGGTGAATAAAAAGTCTTGCGCACTTTGCTGGGTATATAGAGCAGGGAACACCCCTTGTTTAGTAATCTGTAGTCATGTCTTTAGAAGGCTGTTGCGCGAAGACCTGTGGTATTCCCAGTGAAGACTTTTCCGCTCTAGAAGTTCTTCGGAATGCATAACATCCAAGTACATACAGCTTATCGGTGGGAAAGACGGGCCATGCGCCACAACTGCTTCTTCAATAGGCTAATGCGAGCTAGATATCCGTCGATCAGAGACAAGTCCGGTGGGAATGAAATTTCATCTGACCTTTTCTTTTACTCTCAGTCCTTCCCTTGACCAAAATGTGCTAATCCTTGTTTAGAGGGAAGGAAGGCATGAGCTTGTACGGCGGGGAAATTTTTTTATCATTCATGGATAAGGTGACCGGTCCAGTTTCACTAGTCCTATTTTAGTCTAGTGATCCAATCCAAAACCCCTGCGAGATTTCTGAAATTAACCACGTACCGAACACCTCCGCTCAGCTAGGCGGTCTCGGGGCTCTAGAGATACCCGTGGGCAGTCGCTATCCCACTACACGAGAGCTCAATATTCAGGCCGCGGTCAAAACTAAATAGAGTGCTGCTATAAAAGGAGCGAAAGGGCCATACTATTCTACCTGCTTTATTCGTAGTATTTGTCAACAACCACCATTAACTAACTAGTTAGTTACCGAAGGTCTTTTAACCATCGATTCCTATTCAAAGCTATCCTAAATATACTACTTTTCCTGTTACTAAAGTACTCGACAATCCGCAACAGTCAGCTACTTGAACTGATACAACTAGCTCACTACCACTTCACACAGTATTAACCCACGCTTTCTTTGCACAGACCCTCATTGAAAGGACCTTGCACATAATCCTTTCATGCAATTCAAATCCAACCCTGCATATACAATGTATACCGGAGAATTCAGCTGGACACATACAGGAGATACCTGCATCGTATTTATTAGTAGTGGTAGGAGACACCATCACATAAAACTGCCTGTTCCGTATGTAAATCATGATATATCAAATTAACGCCGCCACAAAATTTCAGAGTAATGGAACAAAAATGGTAATCCTCGGACAATTATAGATATACACATATAATAGGTCCAAACAACAAAGTGTGAGTGTGAAACCAAGACTGTCACACGCCACGGCGCAGTTTGCGGCTGGCAGGACCGTCTGAGTTGGCATGGAAGCCGCTCCAGAAATACCAGGGAACGGAGAGGGTACAAGCACACGGCAAGCCATTCAGCAGCATTTTCCACCACTGTTGCTGCTCAAAGCCGAGCTTTGGTTGTCTATGCTAACACCTTGTGGGCCAGTTTGTTCGGATTTTGAAGTATCCATTCCCTTTTTGATGTCGGATGCAAGGTTGTAAAATGCGTTCTCGATGTTGATGTTGTTCTTGGCTGAGACCTCAAGGAAAGGTATCCCCAATTCGTCCGCAAGCTGCTGGCCCTGCTCCGTTGTCACGGCCCGTTTCTCTTCCCAGTCGCATTTATTTCCAATAAGAATCTTATGCACACCCTCACTAGCATGTTGCTCGACATTTGAGAACCATGTACGGATGTCTATGGAATTGGGTAGAATTAGCGACCAGTATGCAAGGAAACACAGCCCGGGCTAACGCTTACTCTGGAATGAACGTTCATCGGTGACATCATAGACAAGGAGGATTCCCATTGCTCCTCTGTAGTAAGCTGTTGTGATTGTTCTGAAGCGCTCCTGCCCGGCCGTATCCCATATTTGGAGTTTTACCCGTTTTCCATCTAGTTCAATGGTGCGAATTTTGAAGTCAATACCGATAGTAGTGATGAACGACGGCGTGAATGAATCCTCGCTGAAACGCAGAAGGCAACACGATTTTCCAACTCCAGAGTCCCCGATCAGTAGTAATTTGATCTGCGGCAAGATGGTCTGAGTATAGGTCTTTATAGCGATTCAACAGCACTTACCAGGAAGTCATAGTTTCTAGTGCCGGCCATCGTGGGAAAATCTCTTCGGGTGATCCGTATGGGAAGCACAAAATTCTAGGTCTGGTGGATGCCTTGCTGATGCTGACGAATGCGCGCACTGAAATTGAGAGACTTCCCCTCCTTTCCCGCTTATCTCGAGTTCCTATCGATGCTTGAGCTTTTGTGTTTTGTGCAGATAGTCGCGTTGCAATTAATCCACTCGTAACTCCCGCGGAACTGAAATATCGTTGCTGCCCACGGCGGGGATGGACTTGGCCGAGATATGCGAGATAGTGAAGGCGCCAGGAGGGACAGCTTGAGGGTTAAGGCAACAAGTGTCGAGTGTACTTAGGATTCCAAATTTTCAAGACACAAATCGTAAGCAGATCCCAAGTATATTTTATAAAGACACTCCTAATGTCTCTCTTTTTGATGAAAAGGTCTGTTGATATATGTGTGCCTGTGGAAAATGTATTGTTGGTGAGGTGTGTTGCTAGGGATGGCAGTGGTACTCCGTAATACGGTGCCTCGTACTCTAGATTGGGTATAGTTTCCGTAACAACGAATACTCACCTCTCTAGTTATTATTAGATAATAGATTGTTCCTTCCCCCATAATGAAAGTCCTCGTCCCGAGAAGGGGTTTTTCCCATGTAGCCGGCTGGGTACCTACTCCGTACAAATTGCGTCGTAGAAAAGTACTAGCCAACAATAACAATTAATATTAGTTTCTTTGCAGTGAGGCTCAAGACACTACCTACAAACTCGATTGTTTAGGTCCAATGAAAAATTGCCCCATTCGAACTGCTGAGCACTACGTAAAAGTACTATGGAGGTAAGCTACTGCGAAAAGCGGCCCAAGATTAAAGTGTCTACTAAGTAGGTAGTAGCAGGAGTAGTGTTCATCAGCCAAGATTTTCCACTTTATCTTAAGCATCCTTAACCTCCAGAATCATCTTCAATTCACACAATTCTCATGCTTAACCAGGCATGCTACAAGAGCCCATTAGCTAAATGAAAGCACTGCGCGCGCATACATGTATACCATCACGCTGCGAATATAATACAGATATAACATTCCTACTTTATAAGGACTATTATATATATCAGTGCATCTTCAGGGTGGGCGTAGCATCCCAAATACCAAAAAGTGGGAAAGTAGAAGCATATTGATCATCCCTAAGTCCACTTCGAGTAGGTCCAAGCCATCCTTTCAACTACCTGGAGCTGTCTGTGGCTTCGATTCTCATTAATCAGGTCACTAGTGTCCTCCTTGAATGCACGAAGATTCGCTCCTTTAAGCATAACCTGGGCTTTACTAAGGAGAGTTTCAACATTGCATAGTAGCAAGCCGTGGTCTCTATACCTGAGACGCCCGCCTGCCGTGGGACTAGACGTTGAAAGTATTCGATGGAGTTTCCTTGGGGGTATGTCAGCTGATTCTCACGGACGGACAGGCTGTGCCTTACCGCAAAGCATATCGTAAGTCGTCCTGCTTTCTGCCTAATCTGAAGCCTCTCCGACTTCCAAGAAATCCAAAAAGCCAACGTATTGAAGCATACGATATAAGTAGTCCGGGGGTCAGGCCAACAAAGCTACAGTACATCAGCCCCGACTATCTGGTACTTGAGAACGGGAAAGAGCGGGGAGGGGTGCATACCCGAAAACAAGCTCCTGGCTTTTGAGTAAGGCGTCGATGCCACTCATAGCTACCTCAACATCTACTTTAGTTTTCTGGATCTGAATCAAGAGAGCGCGGACTAGATCCCCCCGAATAGTGCCCACAAAAGGACTCCGCAAGTCCTTCTCGTAGGCTCTCAGCACTGGCGTCAAGTCTCCTTCCCTGACTTTGTCCGCAATAAAATCTGTTGGCTCAGCAGGGTTGCTGTGCTCACCACGATCAAGTACAAAATCAACCACCATTCTTTCAAGACTTGCTCGATCCGCTTCCAAACTGCTCTTGCTCATCAAAGCGATATCGCTCTTTTCATCATGTCGTATGGTCCGAATAAGTTTCCATGTCGGGCTCACAACCCAGTTCCTCCAGAAGTCAAGTGTGGTGGCCCCAAAGTTCGAAATCGATTCAACCAAAACAGGGCCGACGTCGCTCGCGATTTTCAACGACGTAGTGATTGAAACCAGTGCGAACGATATTGGCAGCCAATACCGGACTGCGGCTGACGGGCGTCCAAGTTCAACGACACACCGTGTTGAGACTTGCTTATACATAGGAAGAAGATCCGTAAGAATGTAGATTAGTTCATGAAGGATGGCTTGTGCATCGATGTTGATTCCAGCGTTGTAGTTTTTCCAGCCAGATGGCTCGTCACCAACCCCAAAAAGTTTATTCGCATGTTCGCACATTCTATCCTCGTTCCCAGCCTGCAGAAGAGATTTCAAAATACCGACACTGGTCCGCACTGACTGGGACAAATCGCTATTGATAGAGCCGTCCGTAGAGTCGCCCGTAAATCCATCGATACTACCAGCTTTCTGAATACCCTCTCCGAATGATAGACACTCTTCGATAAGAAGCCCGACCGAGCTTGCGTTAAAGTCTCTCATTGCTTTTAATGTCCTCTTTTTCCGTTGTATCTCTAACTTCGATTCATTTAAAGACGAAAATAACCCAACTTGGAAGGATCGAAGTCGTGAAGAAGTGCATCGTTGGGCCGAGTCATAGAACTGAAACCATAAACTGGAGCTAGGTCCTGCCTCAGTAGCAATATGCTCCGCGACATGCTTGGAGGCTACACTTCTGTTGTCATTGCGTCCAGGTTCCATGTTTCTTCGCCATATCTTAAGAGGGAATGTCTGGAGGGTGAAAAGACCTAAGCCCCACTTAGACTCTAAAACGTCCTCCCAGTATTGTACTTCTTCGTTGAGAAGGTGAACGTTATCAGAAAAAACCTTTAATGCCGCAGCAAGTGTCTGTATGGACGCTTTCGCGCTCACTAGCCACGAGAGGTTCAACAGCTGACAGCTCAAGACATCCGATTCCGAGGTTACATCCAGGGATGCGCGAAGACAGTCGCAAGACTTGGAGATCACCTTCACGATGTTATCGCTCTGTAGGGTACCGTTGTTTTTCGAGTCGACGGAGAGCTGGAAAATGATGTTTCTGAGTGCATTGAAGTGCTCAATAGGATAGTTATTTCGCCCATTGGGGTCACGGGTGTCGAGACTGTCATCGATTCGCTGGTGGAATTCTCCTAGTTGCGCCTCAAGACTGGAGAATTTACTGCAAAGCACTAGATGTATCAGTTTCACATTTGTATCCTTCCTAGGTTGGCATTTCTCAACTTGCCTTTGAAAGGCTGACATTGTCTCCGTCCAGAGGGGCTGTATATGGAGTAAATCTGCTAGATATTGTTGACTTGTTCCATCAAAATATACTAGAATCCCATGTGGCATGTAGTTATGTATCGTATCATGGCTGCAGTTGTTGCCATGACATCACGGTCAATACTCGATTAGTGGATGGAATGTTAGGTGGGGCTGTCATAATGTATCTACACCGTATTCAGGGTTGTAGAGCCTCGGCACTTGGCAAGGAGTGGATGTACTACTAAGGTATAATGGAAACTACAGTGGTTCCGTGGAAACTTCATAAAGGCCTCAGAGTTAAAGATATATACTCTATCTTCTGTTTATTTCCTATAAGCACTGCCTGCTCAAGAGTGTGAAGCAGTTAACAACAGTCTAGAGTTGATTAACTCACTAACTACTCTGTAGGCACATTTACTAAGGAATATATAAATACCTAGTAACACTAGTAGTAGTCAGCTAACTAACTTAACTAGTTAACTTAATATAGATAGCTAACCAACTAGTTACTTGCAATTAAGGGTGACTAAGCTAAAACTGAGCATAACTAGTTACTGTATTAGAAAGGAAGACCGATGACCACCCAGCACAATTTGCTCAGCTTGTACCGTGGTTGATTTGATCCAACATAGCTAGTTCTAAATAGTTAAATCTCAATTGATCTTGTACACTGTAGACATATACTCTGCAGACTGCACAAAAGTAGTTGAAAATCACAATAATAAATAATTTATGCATTATCCAGACCTCCCTGAGTAATAATATTCGTCTCCCAGTTGGCTAAATAGACTAACAGGAGTCTCGAGTGGTCGCCAAGTTGTTCTCAACCAAGCCTTTCCACTTTCCAGGGTTCAACCTCCTCCCAGTTTGGAGACTGCTGCGAAAACGCTGTACTGGAATAGTGGATAGCGTGTGTATAAGTTGATCCTTTCTGAACAGAGGTGAGAAGCGATCAAGCGAGTCCACAAAGCCGCGAGCGAATAACTGCAACGAAGGCCTCGGTCCAGGAAGAAATGGTGGACGAAACCAGACCCATCTCCTCACTTCCGAGTTCATTGTAATTGTAGTCCAAAGAATAGCTTGAGCCGTCTACATGATTTCCTACAGTACTCCAATGAGATGGAAGAAGCTGCCTCGTGTCTGCGCGGCAGATACACTTCCAATCTCGAAGCGAATAAAAAGATGGGCGGAAGGGAATTCGGTGCATCCAGGTGGGGAACAATTGTCGGCCTTGATCGGCTAGGCGGTGGTGCCAGAGGCTCCACGGGGGAATTGTTCAGACCGACCGTGCCTGGTCGCGCCACTCGGAACCCAGGTCGCAAAAATCACGCGGTGCCAGGAGAAGTTATTTCTGTTAACTTCCCTAAAATACTCCCCCGGAACACACGAGAGGAAAAAAAACATTCCCCATAGCACAATTCCTATTTTCTTTGGCCTACTTTGACTTCACACAGGTAAATTTTGAACAGCATATTTGACAACTTCCAGAAGTTTCGTGTCATCCACACTGGGGAATAAGGGGATATCATTGCACCATGGATTCCATGTAAGTGGCCTTAAACCGAGAGAATTTTCCGTTCCCGCCAGTTGTCGAGATCCCGCGAGGCTAATCAAAATAGGAATTCGACTTTTTCGACAACCACCCCGGGAACCTACTGGGATTACTATAATAATATCGCCGGGCATAGTTCTCAACTGAATGTTGCCGAGCGCCTTTGGGCTGCTTGGTACGCCTGGATGCAAAACGATGTCCTAGCGACCGGTATCATGTCCTTCGTCATGCACGAACTGGTCTATTTTGGGCGGTCTCTACCTTGGATCCTGATTGATACGCTTGGGTTCTTCAAGAACTACAAAATCCAAAGCGTAAGCCATTATCCCATCGGTCATGATATGATTGTTTGTACTCATTCGGTCAGAGCAAGATTCCCTCTTTACGGGAACAGTGGGACTGTGCCAAATTCGTCCTTCTGAGCCATTTCACGGTGGAATTGCCGCAAATTTGGTCAGTCACCTCTGCGAGTCCACTCACAATCGAGTTTTTTTCTAATACGATAGAATTTCGTTAAGGCTGTTCCATCCAATGGCCCAATTCTTCGGCCTTTCTACGTCTGTTCCATTCCCTTCAATCTGGACCATGGCATACCAGATCGCGATCTTTTTCGTCATGGAAGACACATGGCATTATTTCTCTCACCGTGCTCTGCACTGGGGTCCGCTTTATAAGGCTATTCACAAGATCCATCATCAGTATTCTGCTCCGTTCGGTATGGCCGCCGAGTATGCATCACCCATTGAAGTCATGATTCTTGGATTCGGTACAGTCGGGTGCCCAATCCTGTGGTGCGCAGCCACCGGGGATCTGCACATCTTCACGATGTACGTTTGGATTGTACTTCGACTATTCCAGGCAATCGATTCACACAGTGGATATGAATTTCCATGGAGTCTGCACCATTTCCTACCCTTTTGGGCTGGTGCGGATCATCATGATCTCCATCACGAAAAGTTTGTTGGGAACTACTCGAGTAGCTTCAGGTGGTGGGACTACGTCTTGAACACGGAATATAGCCCGGAGGCTATCAAGCGTAGAAGGGAGCACAGGGCAGGAAACATCCCAAAGAAGGTACAATAATGATGCCCTAGCTTCAATTTCACATGTGCTTCGATTCTGTGGTTAAATGGTTAATGATGTCGTTGGGCCGGGCTGGGGTATACAAACTTTAGATAATTATATTAATATTTAAGATTTGGATTTTTCTAATCTTTATAATTTAAATCAGCTTATTATCAGGTATTTAAGAATTTGTAGATGAATTATTATTATTAGTTTGTAAGTCTGTAATACTAATATTATGTCGCAAGTGTCACGGTATAAAGAAAAGGGATTGATTAGGTGGAGGATCAGTGTCACAAGACAGTAATCTTGATCAATTGGTAATGTGATAACATCCCGAGGTCAGTAAATATTAAAGCTATCAAAATACTAAAGTATACTGAAATACTGTTCAACCATAAAAACCACTAGCGGCTATAGGCCGTCTTTCTATTTGCATTATTGTCACGACCGCCAAGGCCGCGCCACGTGATGCCTACCATATAACCCCTGCAGACTGCTGCTGAGGTATCTCTAGTGTGATAACAACCCGAGGTCGGTAAATATTAAAGTTATTAAAGTGCTGAAGTACAGCCTAAAGACTAATTTCTAATATTATTATTTTTTAAATCTACTAGCTATTTAGGCCTCTATATAGATACTATTAAAATATTAATAGTAATTTTAACTAATAGTAAAACTACTAAATATTAATATTATTAATTATATATTAAAAGCTCCAATATTATTATTTATTATTATAAAGAATTATAGAGAATTATATTCTTTTTTATTTAATTAATTATTTATTTAAATAATTTATAATTTAATTATTTATATTAGTATCACTTTACTTAATAGTTTAAAAGACTTTTTAATAATTTTAAAATATTTAAAAAAAAAGTTTATTAGTATTAATTAACTTATAAAAAATAAATAAATAGATAAGATACTAAAATTTAATTATTTTATAATTTTAAAATATAGATTTTTAATATATTAATAATTACTAGTAGTCTTAATATTATTTAAGAAATTAAAAAAATAGAATAGAATTAAATTTTTAAAAACTTTAATAAAAAATATTTAGTATAAAAGAATTAAGACTAGATTTAAAATAATATATTTTATAAAAGAGAATTTTAATTAAAAATACTTATTCTATTTAGAAAGAATTTAAAGAAAAAGTAAGAAAAATAAAAGGATTATGAAATAGTAAACTAGCAGATTTAAAAAGTATAATTTTTTATAATAATAAGCTAGTAAAAAAAATTAAAATATATTATTATAATTAAAAAATTTAATTTATATTAATATTACTATATTATTTATTATTTATTTATCTTTATTTTTTACTTTCTTATTTTTTAAGATTTATTTATTTTCTTTTTTTTAATTTTTATTATTATTAATTATTTTATTTTTATTATACTTAAAGTTAATTTATTATTCTAAATCTTTATTATTTATATTCTATTTTAATTAAATCCTATCTATAATTTTTTAAAATAATGAGAAATCCTTTTTTATTTCATAAAGAAAAAGCTTTAATAGCTATTTTAATTTCTAGTAAAATTTTAGATATTATTAATAATATTAATTAAGTTAAATTAAATAAATCTCTTTCTTTAGCTATTCTTTAATTTAAAATCAATATTAGTTATTTTAATTTTTAGATCTTAGTATCTATATAGTATAAATCTGTAGGATTGTTAAAGTAGTTGAAGATGATTCATATAAGACCCTCCGCAAGAGTACCTGGGTATTTGCAAGAGGTAGAGCTGAGTATGCTGGAAGGTGACTTAATTTATAAGAAAATCTCTTTACTTTATAAAGAATATAATATTAGAGCTTTAGTATTAATCTATTAATTATTCTAAATTCTTAAAATCTAAATCTTATATCTTTTTATTTTTTTTATTTAAGTATATTATAGTCTTTTATATTATTTATAATAATCCTAAAGACTAAAGATCTTATAATTTTAATACTTAACTTTATATTTAATTTATTAGGAATAATAATATTTAATACTTAATTAGATTTATAAGCTGTAAAATAATATTATAAAAAATCTAAATCTTTATAAATATTATTATAAACTAGTTTAGAGACTACTAAAGTCTCTTTATAATAATAATAAAACTTTAAAATATTATTTCTTAAAAAACTCTATAAATAGGCAGAGTAATGTGGCAATTATCTGTGGTAATGCCTGCCTGCTTGCCTTTATTACTTATTATCGCCTTGCTTCGCTAGTACTAATTCAGCTTAGCTAATAGTTAGTTAATTATTCTAGATTTATTATTTCTATATAGCTGTCTGCCTTACTTAATTAAGTATCTTTCTTAATAATTTTAATTTTTATAATCTAGTAGCATGTCTATTAATCAGAATCTTAAATAATTATTTTTTATTAATTTTATTAAGTTTTTTTTAAATAAATTATTATATAAATTAAAATTTAAGTTCTGTATACTTTTCTACTATTTTTTAATATTCTAATATATTTTATATTACTATATTACTCTATTTTTATTTTATTTATTATTTTATTTTTATTTAATTCTACTTCTAACTTATTAATTTATATTAATTTTATTCTTAGCTTTATTAAATATATTTTTTATTTATTAAAAACTTATATTTTAATTTTTTTTTTATATTCTAAATCTCTTCTTTACTTTAATACTAGTAAACCTAGAGCTCTATCTTATTAAACTTAAATATTAATTATAAATATTTTATAAGATCTTACTAAGTCTTTATATCTAATAATTTAATATTTTATTAATTTATTTTATTAAATTTATTATTATATATATCTCTATATTTATATCTATAAAAACTTATTAATATCCTACTTTCTAGAAAATTAACTATTTTTTAATTAATACTACTATTAATAAATTTTATTATGTTATTAAAAATATATATTATAATTAGCATCCTGATTACTTAGAGTAAATTAGATTAATAGATATTCTAGAAACTAATAATATAAATCTAATATATTTTCTTAATATTTACTTATATACTTTATTTATTATATTATTATATATATTCTCTATTATTAATAAAGATAAAGCTAAGACTATTATTCTTAAAGATTAGTTTTATTAAGATATTAAATTTAGTATATCTTTAACTATATTTATATTATCTACTTCTATTTTAATAAGCTCTAAATTATTTAATTTTTTAAATATTTTATCTATTATTTACTCTATTTAAGTCTATTAAATATTATTTTTATTAAATATTTAAAAGTATCTATTATTTAATTTTTTTAAATTAAGAATTACTAAGTTTTTCTTAACTATAATTAATTAACTTATTTTTAAATTAATATTATTTAATCTAGCTAAAGCTATAACTCTAATTAAATATTTTTAATTTAAATCTCTTATTAATCTATCTATTATATTTTTTATTAATTTTAGTACTAAACTTAAAGCTTATCTATACTATTAATCTTAAATATATATAAAAAAGTAAGCCTATTATTAATTTATAAACTTACTAAATACTAATCTAATAATATTAAATATTTATATAATATTAAATACTAGCTCTAGCAGAAATATTAATTTCTTAAATTTATATATAGATAACTCTATAAATCTATTTATAAATATAAATTAAGGTCTTAAATTTATTATATATATAAGCCTATTATTAATTTATAAACTTACTAAATACTAATCTAATAATATTAAATATTTATATAATATTAAATACTAGCTCTAGCAGAAATATTAATTTCTTAAATTTATATATAGATAACTCTATAAATCTATTTATAAATATAAATTAAGGTCTTAAATTTATTATATATAATCTTATATATATATTATAATAGATATAAGTTATTATATAAAATAATTAAGTTATTATTAATATCTATATTATAGAGCTTAAATTATATTAATATTATAAATATTATTCTAGATTATATTACTATCCTACTACTAGTAATAGATTTTCTAATAATAAAGACTTTTTTAATAATAAAAATATTAATAATCTATTTAATAATAATCTTAATAGTAATACTAATATTAATATAATCTTTATATTTAAAGCTATTAATATTACTAGTATATAAAAGATAGATAATATTAGTTATTTTTAGTCTAATATATATAATAATATTTTTATAAAGTATATATATAATACTATATATTATAAGAATATTAATATTTTTATTAATTATATCTATAATATTATTCTTTATAAAGGTAAAGATTTTATTAAGATTAATTTTTAAATATATCTTTATAGTACTACTATCTAATAGTTTATATTTTAATTTAATATTTTAAAAAAGATTATTATATATATTATACTCTTTAAAAAAAATTAGATTCTATATCTTCTTAAATAATTTAAATTAAATCTTTACTAAATATTTTAAAAGCTATATATTATATATTATATCTATATTAATATTTATATTAATAAAATTATATAAGTATTTATTAAAGATATTATCTATTACTATTATACTACTAAAATTAATAATTAATTTAACTAGATATCTACTATTTAGAATTATTTAGATATAAATCTATAATAATATATTTTTAAACTTAAGGCTGATATCCTACTTAGTATATTTCTTAAGACTTTAAATTAAAAATAATATTTATAGTAGACTCTTACTATTAAATATAATAATTATAAGACTAGCTGTATTTAAGATTTAAATAGTAATAAAAATAAATCTAAAGATAATAAATCTTATAACTTATTATTCTAGTAAAATAACTATAGTAATTATAATAGTAATTATAATAGTTAATAAAATAATATTAATTAGTAATATAGCTGTCTATTATATTAGTTTTTTAGATAGTAGTACCAGCTATATACTATTAGACTATAATATTAATATCTTATAAATATATTTTTACTATATTAATAAATATATTTTTACTATATTAATAAATATATTTTTACTATATTAATAAATATATTTTTACTATATTAATAAATATATTTTTACTATATTAATAAAATTATTTTTATTAAATATAAGACTATGCCTATCTAATATACTAAACTAATAATAATAAAATTAGGTAGATTCTTTATTATAATTAAATATTCTTACTTAGCTTTAATACTAATATAAACTTTAATAATAATTCCTAAAATCTATATTAATTATAAAATTAAATAAATACTTATCTTACTAAATAGCCTTCTACTAAATCTAGTACCTAAGATTAACTTATTTACTAAAATATTAAATTAGTATATACTTTTTTTAAAATTAGTACTTACTCTATTTATTTTATTAAATTCTTTATTTAAACTAATAATTACCCTACTTATTATAAAGAATTTAAAGTTAGAACTACTAAAATAATTTATTTAGATAATAAAAAAAATAAGATTTTTACTAGTTTTACTAAAATATACTATATTAGTATTAAAGCTAAGTAAGAATATTTAATTATAATAAAGAATCTACCTAATTTTATTATAATTAAACTTTTATATTTTTTAATTATCTACTTTTATTACTTTAATATATTTAAATTAAATAATAAGCTATACTAGCACCTTCTTTATTTATATAATAAATCTAATAAAGTAAAATCTACTTATAAAATAATATCTATAATAAGCTTACTAAATATAATTATTATTAAATTAAATATTATTAAATTATTTAATATTAGTATTTTATATATCTAAAGATCTATAAATATTATAGTTAGTCTGAATACTACTAAATTATTTAAAGAAATATATTTTAATATTAATTATTATTAATTAATTAGTAATATTAACTTCCTATATACTATTCTAAATATTAAAATTAAAAAAATAGTTAAGATTATTTTTATTAATAATATTAGCTTTAATTATATATCTAGTTTTTATACTTATTTTTATTTTTATTTTTTATATCTACTAATTAATAATACTTTATTTATATTTATATATATTTCTATATTTATTTATATAGCTAATATTACTACTAAGCTCCTAATTAAAACTAAAATTATAAGTTATAAAGATATAGTTATTAATATTAAATAATAATATATTATTATTTATTTATATTAGAATATAACTATTCTAGTTTATTATTAAAATAATAATTAAATAAATTTTATTAAAATTTATATTATATCTAGAATTAAAATATTTTTTTATTTAAAATATAAGATTTTAGTATCTATAAAGTCTACTTTATTTAATTAAGATTTAATTTTTAAATCTAAAATATTTCTGAAGTTATATCTCTATATTTATACTTATTTTATAGATAATTAGTTTTTATTTATTAAAGTATCTAATTCTATTTTTAAATTTATTATTCTGCCTAGTTACTAGTATTTAGAAACTATTAATAACTCTAAATTTACTTTTTTTTTTTATAAAACTTAAAGTTATAGAACTTATCCTAGTATATCTAATTAAATAATAATCTTTTTTTATTAAATAGTATAACTTAAGACTCTACTTATTTTATTTTAAAATTTAATTCTAATTACTAGTATTACTAATATATTAAGTAGTTATTTATTAATATATTTTATACTTTTATTAAAGTCTTATTAACCGAAACTTATTATAATATTAGTAATCTGTTGAATAAAAGTAATATCTTATTAAAAAATATAAAAATATTATCTAATAGAGTTATAATTTATATTAAAAATCTTAAAGTTATTTCTTATTTTAATATCTGGAGAAATAAAATAAATATTAATTTAATTATATATATTTTTAAATCCTAATAGATAGAAATCTTATTAAAAAAAGACTAGAAATATTATATACTAAAGTCTAAAGTATACTAAATATCTTTAAAAAACTAAGTTATTATTAATAAAACTCTAGATCTACTATATAAAGCTAGAAAACTTAAGTTTATTATTATTTATATATCTTCTAATTATTTTATATTTATTATTTAGTATACCGTGTTCGATTCCTGAATTTAAATAAATAAAGATAAAGGTTGTGTTATTATAAACTTATATAATATAAATAAAGAAATAAAACTTAATTAATATTTAATTTTAATATAATAAAAAATTATACTATTTATTTATAGATATAAATATATTATTATTATTAATACTTATAAGTTTTTTTATTAATAATTAATATATTAAGATTATTAAAGATATCTTACTATTATAAGCTACTATAACTAAGAAATCTTTAATATAATTATTATAAACTTTATTAATTTTATTTCTTTTATTTAATATTAAATGAATTTATATCTAACTAAATTTAAAATATTTTATTAAGTATATATTAATAATATAATTATTATTTTTATTATACTAAATAAATATATTAAATACTTAAGCCTAGTATTTAGTTATTTATAAAACCTAAATATTAAAATTAAATCTTTAAAAATATTTATTAATTTTTCTTTTATTTAATTATTTAGTTAAAGAGTTAATATTCTTAGTTTAATTATACCTACTAAAAAATTTAAAATAATTCTTTTATTAAAGTTTTTTATTATTTTATAAAATCTTAAATATTATCTTAAATTAACTAAATAATTTTATTATTAAATTAAATATTATACTATTTAAAGTAAACCTCTATAACTATATAAAACTAAGTTTTTAAAAAATAATTTATTAAAAGATTATATTTATTAAGAATATATAAAGTATACTGCTATTATTAAGTTTATTATTATTAAATTATTATTATTTTCTAATTTATAAAATAAGTTTTAAAATCTCTAATTTTTTATATACTTTAATCCTAAAAAATAATTTTATATTAATATTAATACTTCTTATATTATATATAGAGTTATAATTTACTATATTAAAAATAAATATATTAATTATTTTATTTTTTTTATATAAATAAAGATTTTATCTATTCTATTTTTAAATTATTTATTTATTAGTACTAAATATAACTATTAACTAATTAAATTTAAAGTTTTTTATTTAATATAAGCTGTTTATAAAGTTTACTATTATATTAAATTATTAAAATATTTTATTATTATCTATATTAATTATTTATTAACTATTAGTATTTTAAAATAATTATTATTTTAATTTATTATTATTAAGAACTTAAACTATTAATTAGTTCGCGCTAGTTAATATTTATAATAATTTAAGCTTACTATTTATTATAAATTTAAAAAAACTAATATCATTCCTAATACTTTATTATATTTATTCTTAAAATTTTTAATTATAATAAAATATTATATTAATATATAATCTCTAAATTTTAATAGTTTATATATTAAAGTATACTATATTTTTATAACTATTAAACTTATTAATAAGTTTAAAGAATATTTAAAGAATAAATATTTAAATAACTACTATATTTTATTAATTCTTAATACTTTAAAGAATAGTATTAATACTAAGCTTTTTTATATAATTAAAAATAATTTATTATATATAAAATACTAAAATATTATTAATAATTTTAAAGATAATATTATTATTATTAATAAATTATAGATTTATATTCCCTATTCTATAGCTTATAAAGTTTTTAAAAAGATTTATAATTAATATAACTATTAAGACTTTAAAAAATATATATAAAATATAAAGAGTCTTATTATTTATAAAGATTAAAAATTTTTAAAGAAGTATATTCTATATTATTTATTATATAATACTAATACTAAATAAAAATATAAATTTTATAATAATCTTTAACTAATTTTTATTATCTTTATTTTATTTAATATACTTATTATAGACTTTATTATTTCTTTTTTTTTAAATATATATAATATTAATAGTATTTTTTATACTATTTATAAAAATAAATAAAAATATAATATTTTACTTATTATTATTAATAAGTTTATAAAATAAATTAGTTTTTTTTTTCAGGATAAATTACTTTTATTATTAAATATTAGAATATATTTATAATATAATATTCTTAAGTTTATAACTAGAATATTTTCTACTATATTATTTTAAATTAAGACCGCAAGTTTACCTTTATCTTTTAGTAAGTAATATATAAAATAGTTAATATAACCTAGTATTATATAATTATATATTATTTATAAATAAATAACTAATTAGAATATATAATATAAATTATTAAAATTATATTTTATTATAATTATATTACTAGTTAATATATATAGTTAAGTCTTCTACTAAATATTATTATTATAATTAATAGTTTTAAAAATATTATTACTAATAAGATATTTTATTAACTATTATTTAGTCTTAATTTTTATATTTTTTAAAATATACTTTATAAGTTTTTTAAATAAGACTTTAGTTCTTATTTAATATTAAAAAAGTATATAAATTTACTAGTATTTAAATAAAATATATTTATAATACTTACTATATATCTATATTATTTAAATTTAAGTTATAAGTTTATTTTTATTTATATAAAGGCTATAATTTATCTACTATTATTAATATTTTTTTTAAATTAAAATCTTATTATACTAGATTCTTTACTATTACTTATTATATTAGATAATTTATATATAAATTATTTAATTTATTTTTTATATAGAATATATACTTAGTTATTTCTATTACTTAATTAAAATCTATATCTCTAATAATTAATTTTTATATATATAAATATACTAAATCTTCTGCTATACTTAATATATATTTTTCTAATAATAATAACTATTATAAAGTTAAATATATACTTAACTACTGTATATATCTCTATAAATAAAAATATACTCTTTTTATTAAATATTATATCTAATAATTAAGTTATAATCCTAAATATAATTAATAAATTTAAAAAAAAAATCTTATTAGTATTAAAGAAGTTATTACTAAATTTAAATTATTTTATAATCCTAATATTTAATATTTTATTTATTTATTAAGTATAATTTTAAGTCTTAACTATCTTATTCTTATTATTTATTTATTATATATATTTAATTATAGTAAAATTACTTTATTTTACTATAATTAAGAAGCTTATTAAGTAATCTTTAAGCTATTAAATCCTATTATATAGTTAATAAAGCTGTTATATTCTTGAAAATCCTTATATTTATAGTAATTATCTATAGTAATACCCGCCTACTTATCTTTATTACTTATTATTACCTTGCTTTACTAGTATTAATTCAGCTTAGCTAATAATTAGTTAGTTATTTTAGACCTGCTATTTCCGTACGGCCGTCCGCCTCGCTTAATCGAGCATCTTTCCCAACAACTTCAACTTCTACAAGTAAATTAAAAAAATAGAGAAAAAAATTAATTATAATAATCTAATATAGATTAAGTACTGTATAATTAATAAAAAAATATAATTATAATAAATTATTATTATTACTACTATCTCTAAAATATCTACTATTATTATAAATATCTATAAAGAAGAAATACTATTATATAATTAATTATATAAACTACTACAGCTTTATATAAAAGATTAAGATATTTAGAGATATTAATAATTATATAAATATAAGTCTTTTTTAACTTATAATTTTATATCTTAACCTAATACTTTAAGAAATATAGGAGATAGAATCTACTATAGTAAATAATTTAATATAAAAAAGTCTTTATAAATTTTTTATTATATAGTTAAGAGATCTTATAAATAAATTATATATAATATAAAATAAGATTCTTTATATATAAATAAATAAGAGTAAAAATAACTATACCTATCTTTAATAATAGCGTAAATAATAATCTAAGTTAAGAAATAAAAATACTAATATAAAGATTATTTTTCTATAAGTATTTTTTAAATTATACTTTTTATATATTAGATAAAGAATTTATGTCACGATACTGACCTAGTTATCGCGTATCAATATTTACTGAAGGCCTCCTGTTATTTATCATGTTTGTATACCAACAGGTTTATGTTATTCTGACTAAATAGCTTTAGCTCTGCTTTTTAGATCCTATTATTTAGTTAAATTAATACTTTACTAATTTTATTAAGATTACTGTCTTATAATAAGGGTAGTATATCTTATTAATTAAAGATATCTAGAAATTATTATTACTAAATCCTATAAAATTTTAATTATTTAAATATTATATTTACTAGAGTATTTTATTAGATTATTATATTAAGACTCTAATTAATAATTATTTTTATTAAAGCTTATTTTACTTAGTATAGCTTTACTACTAGCTAGAAATAATATTAATAAGTAAAACTATTAACTATCTATTTTTCTTATTCTTAATATCATTAAATTTATTAAGTAATTATTTAGAGTTATATTTAAATAAACTTATTTATTAATTAAATACTTACTACTAATCTATTAGTTATTTTATTAGATAGTTTACTAGTTAAAGTATTTATTTATTATTTATTATTATTTTTTTTATATTATTAAAAACTGTTCTATATTTTATTAATTAAGTATTAGAATATTTTATTATTTATAAAGCTATTAAAGAGTTTTATTATTTAATTAAATACTTTAAAATTAATAATATAAATACTTTTCTTTATTAAATAGTAAATAATTAAATTCTTAAAACTAATATTATTAAGTCTACTCTATTTTTTAGTAATTAATTTTATTTAAATTTAATAAGTTATTTTACTATTTTATTTATTATTAATAAAAAATTTACTAAAAAATCCTCTATCTCTTCTATTATTATTTTTTTTTTAGATTTTTTTATTATAGTATCTTCTACTATATATTTAGTATCTTATTTTATTACTATTATTAATAAATCTTTTTATTATTAATAAAAGTATTAATCTATAAGTCTTTTATAGCTATACTTAATTTTAAAGAGATTCTTTAATTATACTAGTTCTACTAAATTTAATTCTATAAATAACTTTAATAGTCTTTATAATAATAGTTAATATAAAAAATTTTATATTTTACTTATTATTACTATTAAGTTATTTATTATCTTTAATAAGTTATATAAATAAACTACTATTATAATAATATAAGACTCTACTTCTCTAATAAGATATAAAAATTAATACTATTCTAAAGATTTAGTATTTAGAGACTTTAATAATAATTATTAAGATTATAATAACTATAACCAAGGCTTTACTTTCTTTAATATTAATATAAATTAAAATTAGTAAGTATTTATAATATAGCCTGAGCCTACTCTAGTAGATATATTACTTATTTTATAATAAATAAATACTTATATTAGCTAGCTTAAAGCCTGTATTATTAAAGCTTAATCTTAATTATAATCTTAATACTAAGCTGTTAGAGCTCCTACTAATTCTACTAATAATAAAAAATCTTAAATACTTAGAGGTCTTCTAATTACTAGTTATTCTATTAATTCTAATATTATTATTAGCTATATAGATAACTAGAAGATAGATAAAATTAGTTTCTTCTAGCTTAATATAATTAATAATATTTTAGTTAAGTAGTAATATAATTCTATATATTATAAAAATATAAATATACTTATAGACTATATTTATAATATTATAATATATAAAAAAAATCTATAATCAAATTAAATATTTAAGCTTATTTTTATAATATTATATTATACTAGTTTATATTATAATTTATTAATCTAAAAAAAATTACTTTATATATTATTTTTATAGAATAAGATTAGTTAGTATATCTTTTATATTATTTTAAAGTAAATCTCTAAATAGTATTATAGAAATTATATATTCTAAATTATAATTATTTTAATATTAAGACCGGCTGTATTCTTTAATCTTTTATTAAGAATATTATTTATTACTGCTATACAGCTAGTATTATTAATTTATTTAATTAGATGTTTATAATTTAGACCTGTCTTAATATTTATTTTTAAAGAGATATATCTAAACCTACTACTAATATTTTATTTATTTAATTTCTTAAGTAACTTAAATATAAAGAATACTTATAATAGAACCTATCTACTAAATATAATTTTTATAAAAATAAATCTTATAATAATAATAATAATCTTAAACTCTATTATAATAGTAATACTTATAATAATAGTTTTTATAATTAGAATAATATATAATAATAACCTACTAATTAGTATTATTCTTAAAATAATCTAATATTCTATTCTATATATTAACTATTCTACTAGTAGTTATATAATTAGAGTTATATAATTAGAGTTATATTCTATAAAATCTATATTAAAGCTAAAACTATTATTTATAATAAAATTAAATCCTAAGTTAAAGCTTATTATCTAATTCTAACTTTAATATTAATTTTTTAAGATTTTTATATAATAAATTCTCTATAGAATCTTATTAAAACCAGCTAGTATAAATAAACTTTAATTATAGTAAAAATTATAATAATTATTAGCTTTAAAATTAATACTTAAATAATAACTATATCTATAATACTAAAATTAAAATACTTTTTAATAATAATATTTATTATATAGAATAATTTATTATATTTATATTTTAAATAATATTTATATTTCTACTTATAAATTTAACTAGATTTCTAGTCTTATTTATATTTATTATTTATATTAAATATTTTTTATCTAATTTCTCTATATACTATAGCAGTACTATAGAAGAAGTTAATATTAAAATAAATATTAAATCTAGATTTAATATTAATTTTACTAATACTATAATAGTTAGTATTAAAAAAAATATTAATTTAATATTTTAAGTATTATATTTAGTCTACTCTATATATTAAACTAAATTTAAATTAAAAAATAAATTATATAAATATTTATATAAATATCTCTTAAATTATATTAATCCTAGTTAACTAGAGGAGTCTATTTTATAAATAAATAATATTTTAATAGCTGTTTTTGGTATTATATTTATAATAATATTTTTAAAAATATATATTATTAAGTTTAACTATAATTATAAACTAAATACTATTTTATTATAAACTTATTAAAGTATAGTTATTCTAGCTAGTATAAATATAATTAAAATATATAAAAAAGTTATACTTAATATTAGATATTCTTAGTTTATTAATAATACTAAATTTTTATACTTAATTTTTAGAATTAAAATTAAATCTATAAAATAGTCTATTATTATTAATAATTTAAGATTAAAATATTTTTCTAATATATATACTATATTTAATCTATATTTTTTTAATAAAATATTTAAAGATTTTATATTTATAAAACTATCTATAATAATTTTTTAATTAAGAATTCTAGTACTAAATTACTCTTAGATATAAAAACTATAATTAAGTAAGATATTATAATATTTAGTAACTAATTAATTATTATTATTAGATTATATAAAAATATTATTATATTTATTAAATACTATATAAAGAATAATAATTTATTTAAATCTAAAACTTTTATATATATATTAATTTATATTAAATTATTTATATATTTATAAAAAATTTTATCTACTAGCTAAGACTTTATATTTATATCTAATAATAAACTAGTTATTAGTAATTAAGAACTAGCCAGTAAGATCTTAATATATAAATATCTAATAAATAATAAATTTATATCTATTAAAATAATTAATAAAAGTTTTATTTTTATATTAATTAAAAAATATACTTATTTTAATATTATATTTAATTATAATTATATTATTATTTATTATATTTAATTATAATTATATTATTATTTATTATATTTAATTATAATTATATTATTATTTATTATATTTAATTATAATTATATTATTATTTATTATATTAAATATATAATAACTAAGCTTATTTACTTATTATTAAATTTTTATATTTTAATAATAGTTCTAAGAAACTAGAGAAGTTTTACTTAGATTTATATAATAATTTTAATCTTAAAAATATATATTAAGATTTTTAGTCTAGCTTAGATTATAAATATAAATATTATATAGAATATATTTTAATAAATACTTTTATAAATATCTTAAATAATAATAAATCTAAAAATAAAAAGTATATATATCTTAATTTATCTAAATTATTAAGTAAATAAAAAGTACTTTCTAATAATATAAGTATTTTACTAAATAGTATTACTATCTATTATAAATAAGATAAATCTTTAATTAAATAATATTAATACCTAATTAACTAATTTAATATTTAGGCTAACCTAGATAGTTCTAATATTAGAATAATTAATATTTTTAAAAACTAATAGATAGAGATTTCTATAAAAAATAATTAGGAATAATACTTATTTTAATCTTATATTTACTATATAGGTCCTATTAATAAAATAATAATTAATAAAATCTTTAATTTTTTTTATAATCTAAATAAAATAAAGATTATAATTAACTATATCTTTATTAAATTCTTTATATTTATTATCTAGTAAATTATTATTAATCTATAAATTAATAAAATAAAATAAAAAAGCTATATTATAATTAATTTATATAGAGTAAATAAAAAATTAAAACTTAATTATTATTCTATATCTATATAATAAGATATTATTAATCTTATATATAACTATTAATTTATTTTAATTATTAATATTACTAAATTTTTTTATTAATAACTTATTAAAAAAGTTTATTAAAAATATTTAGTAATTATATTCTATTAAGAACAGGAAGTATTTTATATTATTATTATAAAATATATTAATTTTATATCTTATATCTAATATTAAATAAATTTATTAAAGCTTATATTAATAATATTATTTATTATTACTTTAAAAATTCTAGAAGAATACTTTAAGTATTTAGTACTAATATTTAGTTAATTCTAATATATAAATATTAAGCTAGAATTTATAAAAGTATTTATTAGCTTTTCTTCTATATAACTTTTAAAATAATAAGTTAATATTTTAAGCTTAATAATTTCTATTAAAAAATTTAAAGTTATACTAGTATTAGAATTCTTATATATATTAAAAGATCTTAAGTATTATATAAATTTTATTAGTTAATTTTATTATTATATTAAATATTTTATAGTATATATTAATCTACTATAAGTATATAAAATATTATTTCTTAAAAAAGTATCTTATAAAAGATAAATAAAATAAAAATATATAAAAAATATTTATTTAATTAATTTTATTTTTATAAAAGTTACTACTTTTAATAATTTATAAATCTAATTTAAAAAATTATAATTTTTATACTATTTTAATCTATTTATTATACTTTATATTAATCTAAATATTTTTAATAAAGATTATAGAATTATAATATACTATATTAATAATATTAATAATTACATATATAATAATTTTTTAATATTATTTTTAAAAAAATATTATTTTTAAAAAAAATATATATATTTTATCCTATTTCTAAGTAAAGTACTTACTAAAGATAAGTAGTTATACTAGTTAACTAAATTAAAAATATCTTATCTTATTTAGATACTATATAAGATTTAATATATAATTAAATTTATAAAGTAAATTAATATCTATATTAATTATACTTTTATTATTAGTATTTAAAGTAATTATCTATATAAATTATTACTTTAAAAAATCTAAATTTATATTTAGTATATACTAATTAGTTTATTTAATAATTTTAATTAATAATATTTTATAAATCTAAATATACTAATATTATACTAGATATTTTATTTAATTATTTTATTCTAGTTAAACTATTATTATTTTTATATTAGATCTAAATAGCTTAAAAGCTAGTACTTATTCTAAAAATAAATAAAGCTTTAATACTAATATTAAATTTACTATTCTTAAATTTATAAAATTCTTTAGTAACTAAATTAACTAAAATACTAAATACTTTATTAATTAATTTATATTTATTAATTTATTATTTTCTAGAATTTAGCTATCTAAAGATTTTAAGCTGTATTTATATAAAGATTATTTATTTAATACTTAAGCTACTACTATAATTAAAATATTATAAAATAATAATAATATAAATTTTCTATTTTATATACTAGAAAATAGTTTACTTTATATATAAAAATAGTTTACTTTATATATAAAAATATAAGATTCTAAATAATATTAAAAAATATTTATTTATTACTTAAGAGTCTTAGCTTTGTATATCCTGTATTATAGCTACTAAAATATTTATTATAATTTATAATAAGTATAATTACTAAAATATTAATAATTATATATATACTTTATATAAAATTACACTTTATAAAGATTAAAAGCTACTATATAAATATATTAATTATTATCTAATATATTTAAAAAATAATACTTATTATTATTTATTTTATAGATTATTATAGCTTATTCTACCTACTCTAATACTATTTAATTTAATCTTTATAAATTTTATTATAAATTTTCTGTATAATAGCTTTGCTATTAATAGATATATTTTAAAAACTATTAATAATAAGTAAGGTCTTAATATAATATTAATATTTATTAATAAATTTATTAAGTATATTAGTCTAGTTTCTAGATATTTTATATAAATTATCTTTATTTAAAATACTACTTTTATAAATTACTTTTATTTCTATAACTAGAGACTATTAAGAAACTTTATTTCTAACTAAAATATCTAGTTTATATTAAGTTTCTAGAAAGATTTATTTAATAAGATTTTTAGTATTAACTAGTATTATTTTATTATCTATTACCTATAATTAGATAGGTAATCTAAATATATAATCTAATAAATTAAAATTATATTTTATTATATTTATATATAAGGCTTATTCTAGCTAAGCTAAATACTTATTATTATTATAATTATTAATAAAATATAAAGCTTATCTATTAAAGTAAGCTTATATAAGCTATTATTTAGTATAAAGCTATATATACTCTAAAATATACTAAAATATATATTTAAGTAAGATTTTAGTATTAGATTAAATACTAAAAAAACTATAAAATTTATTACTATTTATATAAAGGCTCTATATAATTAAAAGTATTTACTAGTAATATTTAATCTTAATAAATTTATTTATCTATATTTATATTATAGATATAAGTTACTCATTTCTTAATATCTTTTATCTAAATTTAGTAAGTAATATACTGGTCTATTTATTATTATTAAATATATTAAAAAATAAGCCTATTAACTTAAAGATTTACTATTAAATTAGAAGATATATCCTATTATATCTATTACTTAGCTAGAATCTAATCTAAATCTTAATAAAGATCTCTATATATAATACTATACTAAGCCTGACTATATTACTAATAATTAATATCTTAAAGATAATAATTATTAGAAAGTTAAAAAAATTATTAATAAGTAATCCGTCCACCGCGGTTAAAATTATACTTATTTTATATAATATTTAATATATTAGGCTGGATATAGTACTAATAAGAATTAGTAAATATTAAAATAAAATCTTACTAATACTAAAGAAATAATTACATAGTATAAAGAATATCTAAAGAATAACTAAGTAAAAAAGTCCTACTATTATTACTAGTTACTATTTTATATATGTATTACTTCCTGTTCCTTCTCTTTTACTATCTAAGTTATTATCTATAAGAATTTCTTATTTAATCTTATTATTATAATACTAACCCGGTTATCACGTATTAATATTTACTAAAGATCTCTTATTATTTATTATGTTTGTATACCGACGGGTTTATATTATTCTAACTAAATAGCTTTAGCTCCGCTTCTCGGACCCCGTCATTTAGTTGAATCAACACTTCACCAATTTCATCCAGATCGCCGTCTTGCGACAATTTATAAATAATTAAGATTTCTTACTATACTTATAGAAATAATTTTTTTATTATAAAGGTTTAATTAAGTATCTTACTACTACTATAAATAGGTTCTACAGTATTAATAAGGAATATAAACTAATAAATATAATAAAATAGCTTTTTATAAAAAATTAAAAAAAAAACTAAGCCTTTATAAAATTAAAAAATATTAGAATTCTAGAAGAATAAAAAAAAATTTCTAATAAAAAAAAGAAAATATTATAATATTACAATTATAATAAGCTAGGATATATTAAGCTAAACTATCCTAAGCTTATAGTAATAAAGTTATTACTTATATAATAAAAAAAATTTATAACTATAATATTTATAAGTATACCACGGATATTACTTAATAAAAAGAAATTAATAATAGAAAGAATATTTTTATTTATAAAAATTACTTTATTAAATAATATTATAATAGATTATAAAATATTAATAAATAATAATAATAAAATAAATATAATTCTATTATTTTTTATAAAATAAATAGAATAGAATATTCAATCTTATTAAATCTATATATAAATAATAAATTATAGAAAATTATAAAATAAAACAATTATAAAGATAGAGCTTAATCTGAAAGATTTATAAAATATATAATAAATCTTTTATATATTTATAATAATATTATCTAATATATTAAGAATAATATTTAAGATATCCTAATTAATTATATATAATCTAATTATATACTAAATAATATAAGAATATATTTTTAATCTATAAAAAATATTAGTAAATTATTATGCGCTGCTACCTGCGGACGCTGTATAATAGTATCTCAGGCATATAACAGCTATTAAGTAATTATTATATAATATATAACTATATATTATACTACTAGTTCTTAGTTAGAAGAACTATTAATTAATTTTATTAAAGATAAATTTATTTTTTATTAATTATATATTATATCTCTATAATCTCTAGAAAACTATTATATTAGTATTATAATTTTATAGTTTTAATTATTCTTCTTTTAAAAGCGTAATATATATAATTATAATAAAATCTAAATTTAGAAACAGGCCTAATATTATAATATATAAAACTAAATAATCCTTATTATATAAAATAATATAATAATATAAATCTTTAAAATAATAAATAAAAATTAAGAAATTATAAATATTAAAGAAGTAAGTAATACTATAACTTATTATTTAAACTTAAAAATAATAAAAGAAGATTTTTTCTAATTTTAAAATTTAATATAAAATAATAAAAATAATCTATAACTTAATAAAAATATTAAACAACTTCTTAAATAAAAAGAAATAGTGATATAATATATTAAATTAATATTATTATAAAAAAAATAAAAGACTTTAAAAGCTGAATTATATATATATAATAAAACTATATATATAAATATAAAGGTATTATTTTAAAATACTTAAAATAATAATATAATTAATCCCAGAGACTATATAAAATAATTAATCTTTAAGATTAAATAATTCTAAGAATAAAAAGATAGAATTCTTAAAAAAATATTTTTATATAAAAAAATTTACTAATTATAATTTATATAAATACTTAGATTAGTACCTTTATATAAAAAACTATTTTTAAATATTTTTAGAATATTATAAAATTAATAAAAAGAAAATTAACTATATAATAATATTTCTAATAATATCTAGAATATATAATTAAAAAGAGATATATATAGTCTTATTAAAAAATTTAATATAAAAAAATTTTAATAATACTCTATTATATATAATTAATAACTTAATAATATTATAGTAAGAAATAACAGTATTATACTATAATATAAGATAATTTATATATTAATTAATATATAAATTTATATAATATCTTATAAATAATATCTAGCTAAATTATTAAATAATAAAATCTATAAAAAAGTAATATAATATCTAAAAGAACCAGAAAATTATAATATATATATATAACTTATTTATTAATAATTAAATAATTAATCTTAGAATACTAGAGTATCCTAGAATTAAACTATAATTATAAAAGCTTTAAAGAAATCCTAATTTATAATATATATATATTAATAAATAACGAGTAAGACTTATTTAAAAAAATATATAATAATAAAAATAGTTATTAAAAATTAAAAATTTATAATAAAATTTATAAGTATTAATATAGTATCTAAAAAAAGATAAAAAAGATAAAAAATATAAAAAATATAAAAATATATAAAAATATATAAAAATAATTTAAACTATTATAATTATAATAAAACTAGATATATTAAGTTATAATATTAACTAGCAGATAATAGAGTATATTTATAAAAAAATAATATAAAATCTAATAAAACTATAAATAAATTAAAAAATTGAAGAATTTAAAGTTTTATATAATAAAGATATTAGATCTTTCTTTTAAACTATAATAATAAAAAATATAGAGTCTACTAAACTTTAATATAAAAATAAATTAAATAAATTAATATTAAATTAAATAAAACTTATTTTTAAATAATAGAGAGATATTAAAAAAAAATATATAATAAATAATTATAATATAATCTTCTATAAAAATTATATATTATTAATATATATAAAAGATATAAAAAATAAACTATATAAGTAATATTTAGAATTTAAAGCTATTAATATAAATAAATATAATATAATCCTAAATTAAGACTAGTTAAAGACTATTAATCTATTAATAAATTAATATAATAGATTATAAAAGTATTATAAAAAAATATATATAAAGCTAAAAATAATTATTTTTAAATTAAAATTAATAGAATCTAGATAATAAAATTAATAATCCTAGAATAATACTATAATTTTATAAATATTTTCTTAAAAAAAAGTAGAATTATTTCTATAATATTAAAAATAAAACTATATTAATAATTAAGTTAAAATTAAATAAAAAATCTTTATTAAAGTTAATTTATCTATTATTTTTAAGAGAACTATAAGTTCTATATAAATATATAATAAAAGTACTTAAAAAGAATTAGATTAAACTATTAAAAAGCTCTTATAATTTACTAGTATTATTTATACTAAAAAAAAATAATAGCTTAAGATTTTATATAGATTATTATAGATTAAATACTATTACTATTAAGAATATATATTTATTATTATTATTAGATAAAATATTAAACTATCTAAGTATTATAAAAATCTATATATAGTTAGACTTGCGTGATATATATTATAAATTATAAATTAAAAAAAGTTATAAGCTATTAATAATATTTAAAATATACTTTAATGTATATAAATATTAAGTTATATTATTTAGATTAATAAATATACTAGTAAGCTTTTAATAATATATTAATTATATATTAAGTAATCTATTAGATATTATTTATATAGTATATCTTAATAATATTATTATATTTTTAGAAAATAAAAAAAAATATAAAGTATATATATATATTATTTTTAAATAGTTATAAAGATTTAAGCTTTATATAAAAATAAGTAAATATATTTTCTATATAAATTATATTAATTTTCTAGAATTTATAGTAACTATAAACAGCATAAAAATAAAAATTAAATAAGTTATAGTAGTAATAGACGAGCCAGTACTATAAAATATAAAAAAAATTAATTATTTATTAAATTTATTAACTACTATTATTAATTTATTTATAGATTTAGTGAGATTACAGCTCTTCTAAATAAAATAATAAAGAAAAATATAGAGTTATATTTCTTATTAAAAAAAAAAAAATTTAAAATATTCTAGAAACTTAAAAATATTTTTTTTAGAACTATTATTATAGTACTATAACCTTAAATTACTTATTAAAATCTATATAGATATATTAGGATATATAATTTTAAGTATTTTAAGCTAAAAGTTTAAAGATAGAAACTAGTATCTAATAGTTTTTTATTTAAAGAAACTAGATAATATATAAATATATTATAGAATATATAACTAGAAACTATTTATAATAGTAAATAGTTTTTATAAATAATACTATTATTTTAAAAATAGTCTGTATATTACTAAAGTTTATTCTAATTATAATAATTTATACTAATTTATAATAATTAAGAAGCTATTCTTATATTAAATATATTAAATTAAAAAATTAGTAATATTTTACTTCTATATTTATTATATTATAAATAAAAAGAATCTTATAGACAGCTTAAATAAATATATAAACTATAAATCTAAAAAAAATATATATATATATATAAATAAACTATACTCTTAGAAAATTATAAAAGTAATTAAGTAATATAAAATTTATAAAAAAAAAATTATATCTAGTTATATACATAGTATTTATTAAAGAAGATATATATATAAAAAGAATATTAGTAAGTTTAGTAAAATTATTTAAGATTAGCTCAAAGTATAATAAAACTATAAAAGATATTAAAGAAAATAGTAAAAATATAGAAAATAAAGAATAAAATATTATATTAAATAATCTAGTATATTTTAAAAATAAAGTTTATATTTTATACTTTAATATACTTTATATAAAGATTCTTAAAATTAACTATAATAATTTATAAGATAAATATCTAGATAAAAAAAAATAATTAAAATTATTGAATATAAATACTATTAATCTATAATAAATAAGTAAATTAAGAAATATATTAAAGAATATAATATATATTAATAGATTATAATATACTAGTATAAATTTTATAGCTTAATAAATAAACTCTTATAATTAAAAAAGCTTATAAATTAGATTATAATAGATTTTATAACGAGATTATTATCTATAAAATAATAAAGAAAGATATATAATATTATTTTTATAATAATTAATTATTTTATTAAATATATTTTTTATATTCTATATATAAAGAGTACCTCTATAAAAGATTTCTAGAAAAACTATAATAAACTAGCTGAGTAACTAAAAAAAATAATTAAAATTATAAAAAAGTAGTATAATAAAAAATATAAAAATATATAATTTATAGTTAATAACTTTATTATATTAAATATAAAAAATATTAACTAAGCTAGACTAAATTATAAATTAAGTAACTAATATCTAGAATCTTTTAAGATTATATATATATAGTACTAATTCTATAAACTATATCTATATTTTAAAATATACTAACTTTATAATATATTTTATATTTTTTTACTTTATAAATATACTAGAGATCTTTATAAAGCTCTAAAACTAGAACTATTATTTATTAATAAAAAAAAAAATATAAGATTAAAAATATAAAAAAGATCTTTAATTCCTAATTAAATAATATAAATAGAATCCTAATTATAATATATAAAAACTACTTAACTATATTAAAAATATTATTATATTAGATATCTATAAAAAATAATAATATCTACTATAAAAATATAAGAGAAAAAAATCTATAATATCTATAAACTATACAAAATCCTAATTATAGAAAAAAAATTATTAATTTAAAAAAAAAAAAAAATAAATAAAAAATAAAAATTATTTATTACTCCTGCAGGGGGCCCCTCCCGAGGACTTTTTAAAAATATAAAACTCTTAAAGAGGATCTTTTTTAAAGATTTTTAAAATTAAATAATTTATAATATTATAAAAAATAGTATTAAAATATATAGTATAAGAATACTATACCTAAAATTATAAAATATTAAATAATATTATATATATATAGCTAAGATTATTTATAAATAATCTAAAATAAGACTATTATTTTAGCTAGTAATAAAAAAGATTATATTTTTATTTTCTTTATAAAAATAGTATATATAGTAGTAAATAATAATCTTTAATAAATTATAATTACTCTTAATAGTATCCTTCTAAAGAATTATTTTATTAATAATAAGATATACTTTAGAGGTAACTATCTTATAATTCTAATAAAAATTAATAAAATATTTTAAATCTTATATAAAAAAAATTTAATATTTATTTTATTATAAAACTAAATACTATATCTTCTTTAATAATAAAATTTATATTATTTTAAAAAGCCGCTAGACTATATAAGTAAGTAAAGTTTATTATAAAATAAATATATATAGTATACTATAGTAAGATTAAGAAAAATTAAATAAAAGATTAAAGTAGCCGGTAAGAATAATAAAATAGAAAATAAAAATATATAAAAAAAAAAATAAAAATAAAAGTATAAAAGGAATTAGAGACATAGATAAGAATATAATTTTTAATTTAAAAATTAAAGAAATAGAATATTCTTTCTTTAAAAAAATAAAAAAAAAATAATAAGATAAGTAAGATAAATCTTATAAATATAATATATATTTTTAATATAAATAATAATAGACTTCTTATATAATAATATTTAAAAATATTATATTAATAAGATTTAAAATATAGAAGTAACTATAAAGCTAAACTAATTAAAAATTAAGAATAAAAAAGTAATATTATAGTACAGCGCTAATAATACTAAAATTTTAAATAATAATATTAGTATAATATAAAAAGTAAGATAACTACTAAAAATATTAATTAATATAGAAAAATATATTAATTAATATAAAAAAATATATAAAATAATATATTTAAAATTTAAACTAATTAAATAAAACTCTATAAAAAACTAGATAATTAAAAATATAAAGTATAGATATATAATATATAAATAAAACTCCTAATAATAATATCTCTATAAAAATTTAAGTAAAATAACCAGTAAAAAGTTTATTTAAATTACAGAAATTAAAAAAATTTAAATATTAAATATTAGTATAATTACTTAATATATAATTAAGAAATAATAATTAGAAATTTTTATTAATAAACTAATATATTATTATACTAATTTATAATATAATCCTATATAACTTAATTTAATCTAGAAAAATATTAAATAAAATTATAAGACTTAGATAACTATATAAATAAAAAAAAATTAGCTATTAAGTAATATAAAAATAAAGAAATACTTATAATAAAAAAAAATAAAAAATTTAAAAAAAAGAAAAAGAAAAAAGAAATAGATAAAAAATAAATAATATTTTAGTTATATAATATTACTAAACTATATATAAATTTATTTATAATAATATTAATTATATAATAGTTAACTATACTACTAAAATTATTTATATTTAATAAAATAATAATATATTAACTTTAAGTACTTACTATATATTTAATTTTAGATTTATAAAGCTAAGTTTAATATTATTAGATTTTTTTTTTCTTACTTTATATTTTAACTGCAGGGCTTATTAAAAATAACTAATTATAAAATTAAGATTATTTAAGAGAGAAAAATAATTATTATATACTATTATATATAAATACTATATAATAGTATCTCAGGCATACTAGAATTATTATATAATATATAACTATATATTATACTACTAATTCTTAGCTAAAAGAGCTAGTAATTAATTTTATTATATATAAATTTATCTTTTACTAATTATATATTATATGTTTATAATCTCTAGAGAGCTACTATATAAGTATTATAATCTTATAATTAAAGTTTTTAAAAAAAAAACTTACTTATAAAAAAGATCTATAAAATAATTTATAAGTTTAATAATCTTATAAAAGATTTAAGCTATTATAAAAATATCTTATATTTATAAAAATATTAGATAGTATAGAATAGATTTCTTTTATTATATATTATAACTTATAAATATTATATAATAATATCTTAGGTATACTATAGCTACTTAACAGCTATTATATAATATATAACTATATATTATACTACTAATTCTTCACTAGGAGAATTAATAATTAGTTTTATTAAATATAGATTTATTTTTTATTAATTATATATTATATCTTTATAATCTCTAAAAAACTACTATATTAGTATTATAATTTTATAATTTTAATTACTCTTTTTTTAGATATCTAATACACGTAGTTATAATAAAATCTAAGATTTAAAAATAGATTTAATACTATAATATATAGAATTAAATAGTTCCTATTATATAAAATAATATAATAATATAAATCTTTAAGATAATAAATTAATTTAAGAAATTATAAATATAGAAGAAATAAGTAATATATAAAAAATAAATAATATTATAATTTATTATTTAAGTTTAAAAATAATAAAACAAAACTTATTTTAATTTTAAAATTTAATATAAAATAATAAAAATAATTTATAACTTAATAAAAATATTAAAGAATTTCTTAGATAAAAAGAAGTAGCTATATAATATACTAAATTAATATTATTATAAAAGAAATAAACTACTCTAAAAATAAGACTATATATAATTAATAAAATTATATAAATAAATATAGAGATACTATTGTAAAATATAGTATAATTAATCTTAAATATATTATAAAATAACTAATCTTTAAAATTAAATAATTCTGAAGATTAAAAAATAAAATTTTTAAAAAAATATCTATATATAAAAGAATTTACGGGCTATAATTTATATAAATATTTAAATTAGTATATTTATATAAAAGACTATTTTTAAATATTTTTAAAATATTATTAAATAAATAAGAAAAAGATAGATTATATATTATTATTTTTAATAATATTTAGACTATATAATTAAAAAGAGATATATATATATATAATCTTATTTAAAAATCTAATATAGAATAATTTTAATAGTATATTATTATATATAATTAATAATTTAATAATATTATAGTAAGAAGTAATAATATTATATTATAATATAAAATAATAAATATATTAGTTAGTATATAAATTAATATAATATTTTAAAAAATTTAAATAATATTTAATTAAATTATTAAATAATAAAGTATAAAAGGCTATCTTATATTCTAAAATAGATAATAAAATCTATAAAAAAGTAGTATAATACTTATAAGAATCAGAAAATTATAATATATATATAACTTATATATTAATAGTTAAATAATTAATTTTAAAATCCTAAAATATACTAGAATTAAACTATAACTATAAAATTTTAAGAAAATCTTAATTTATAAAATATATATATTAATAAGTAGCACATAAGGCCTATTTAAAAAAAAAAAATGTAATAATAAAAATAATTATAAAAAATTATAAATTTATAATAAAAACTATAAGTATTAATATAGTATTTAAAAAAAGATAAAAAATATAAAAATATATAAAGATAATCTAGATTATTATAATTATAGTAAAATTAGATATATTAAATTATAATATTAATTAATAGAAAGTAGAGTATATTTATAAAAAAATAATATAAAATTTAATAAAATTATAAATAAATTAAAAAATTTAAAAATTTAAGATTTTATGTAATAAAGATACTAGATCTTTTTTTTAAATTATAATAATAAAAATTAATTATATTTATAATATCTCTAAAAGAAAAATAGAGATAGCTATAAAAAATATAAATCTTACTAAATTTTAATATAGAGATAAGTTTTATAAACTAATATTAAATTAAATAAAACTTATTCTTAAATAATAGAGGAATACTAAAAAAAATATATATAATAAATAATTATAATATAATCTTTTATAAGAATTATATATTATTAAGATATATAAAAGATATAAAAAAAAAATATATAAATAATACTTAAGATTTAAAGCTATTAATATAAATAAATATAATATAATTCTAGATTAAGATTAATTAATATCGCAAGACGGGCGATCTGGTAAATTAATAAAATATTAAATTAATTTAATTAATAAAATCTAGAAAGTAGAGCTAAAGCTATTTAACTAGAATAATATAAGTTTACTAGTATATAAATATAATAAATAGTAGGAGATCTTTAGTATATATTAATAAATAATAACTAGTTATATTATAATAATAAGATTAAATAAAATATTTAACTTTATTAAGATAAATTTTATATATAAATATAATAGAATATAAGTTTAACTTATTAAATTATATATTTAATTTATTTATTTAATTATAAATAGTAAGTAATAGAGTAATACTAGATAATATTAAAAATTTTACTAAATAAATTTTTTTAAAAGCTTAATATAAAATAGATATCTTAATTAAAAATAATATCTTTTAATAGTTTTTAATTATAGAAATAAAAATAATTTATAAAAATAATTTATAAAAATAATATTTTAAATAAATATAATCTAGATAGACTATTTAGAAATAAAACTAATATATTTAATAAATTGATTAATAAGTATTAATATTATATTAAGACCTTACTTATTATTTAAAATTTTTAAAATATATTTATTAATAGTAAAGCTATTATATAGTAAGTATATAATAAAATTTATAAAGATTAAATTAAATAATACTAGTATAAATAAAATAAATTATAAAGATTTATATAATAAATAATAGTAAGTATTATTCTCTAAATATATTAAGTAATAACTAATATATTTATATAGTAACTTTTAATCTTTATACAATATATAAAATATATATATAATTATTAATATCTTAATAACTATACTTATTATAAATTATAATAAAAATCTTAATAGCTATATTATAGGATATATAAAGCTAGAATTTATAGATAATAAATAAATATTCTTTAATATTATTTAAAATCTTATATTTATATATATAGAGTAAATTATCTTTAAAAATATAAAATAAAAAACTAGTATTATTATTATTTTATAATATTTTAATTATAGTAATAGCTTAAGTATTAGATAAATAATATTTTTATAAATATAGCTTAAAGCTTTTAAATAATTAGATATTAAAAAAAAATAGATTAATAAATAAAGAATAATTAATATAATACTTAATATTTTAATTAATTTAATTACTAAAGAATTCTATATATTTAAGAATAATAAACTTAATATTAGTATTAGAGCTTTACTTATTTTTAGAATAAATAGTAGCTTTTAAGCTATTTAAATCTGATATAATATTAATATAACTAAACTTATAAAATATTATTAGTTAAAATTATTAAATAAACTAACTAGCCCGTACTAAGTATAGATTTAGATTTTTTAAAGTAATAATTTATATAGATAATTATTTTAAAATACTAATAATAAAAATATAATTAATATAAATAATAACTTATTTTATAAACTTAATTATATACTAAATCTTATATAATATCTAAATAAAATATAATATTTTTAGTTTAATAAGTTAGTATAATTATTTATCTTTAATAAATACTCTACTTAAAAATAGAATAAAATATATATATATTCTAGAAAATAATACTAAAAAATTATTATATATATAATTATTAATATTATTAATATAATATACTATAACTCCATAGTCTTTATTAAAAATATTTAAGTTAATATAAAATATAATAAATAAATTAAAATAATATAAAAACTATAATTTCTTAAATTAAGCTTATAAATTATTAAATATAGCTATTTTTATAAGATTAGAGTTAATTAAATAAATAATCTTTATATATTCTTATTTTATTTATTTTTTATAAAATACTTTTTTAAAAAGTAATATTTTATATACTTACAGTAGATTAATATATATTATAAAATATTTAATATAATAATAAAATTAATTAGTAAGATTTATATAATATTTAAAATCTTTTAAGATATATAGAAACTCTAGTACTAGTATAGCTTTAAACTTTTTAGTAAAGATAATTAATCTTAAAGTATTAATATATTATTTAAATAGTTATATAAAAAAAAAGCTAATAAATACTTTTATAAATTTTAGCTTAATATTTATATATTATAATTAATTAAATACTAGTACTAAATACTTAAAATATTTTTCTAGAATTTTTAAAGTAATAATAATATTATTAATATAAGCTTTAATAAATATAGTAAATTTATATAATAATAAATTTATTTAATATTAGATATAAAATATAGAATTAATATATTTTATAATAATAATATAAAATACTTTTTATTCTTAATAAAATATAACTATTAGATATTTTTAATAGATTCTTTTAATAGGCTACTAATAAAAAATTTAATAGTATTAATAACTAAAATAAATTAATAATTATATATAAGATTAATAATATTTTATTATATAAATATAAAATAATAATTAAGTTTTAATTCTTTATTTACTTTATATAAATTAATTATAATATAGCTTTTTTATTTTATTTTATTAATTTATAGATTAATAACAGTTTACTAGATAATAAATATAAAAAATCTAGTAAAAATATAATTAATTATAATCTTTATTTTATTTAGATTATAAAAAAAATTAAAAATTTTATTAATTATTATCTTATTAGTAAGATCTATATAATAAATATAAAATTTAAATAAATATTATTTTTAATTATTTTTTATAGAAATCTTTATTTATTAGTCTTTAAAAATATTAATTATTTTAATATTAAAACTATCTAAGTTAGCCTAAATATTAAATTAGTTAATTAAATATTAATATTATTTAATTAAAGATTTATTTTATTTATAGTAGATAGTAATACTATTTAATAAAATATAAATATTATTAGATAGTACTTTTAACTTACTTAATAATTTAAATAAATTAAGATATATATATTTTTTATTTTTAGTAGATTTATTATTATTTAAAATATTTATAAATATATTTATTAAAATATATTTTATATAGTACTTATACTTATAATCTAAGATAGACTAAAGATCTTAATATATATTCTTAAAATTAAAGTTATTATATAGATCTAGGTAAAACTCCTCCGGTTCCTTAAAATTATTATTAGAATATAAAAATTTAATAATAAGTAAGTAAGCTCAGCTACTATATATTTAATATAATAAATAGTAATATAATTATAATTAGATATAATACTAAAATAGATATCTATATTTTTTAATTAATATAAAAATAGAATTTTTATTAATTATTTTAATAAATATAAATTTATTATCTATTAGATATCTATATATTAAGATTTTATTAATTAATTCTTAATTACTAATAAGTAGTCTATTACTAGATATAAATATAAAATCTTAGTTAGTAGATAAAGACATTTATAAATATATAAATATTTTAATATAGAAGTATATAAATAATTTAATATAAGTTAATATATATATAGAAGTTCTAGATTTAAATAAACTATTATTTTTTATATAGTATTTAATAAATATAATAATATTTTTATATAATTTAATAATAATAATTAATTAACTATTAAATATTATAATATTTTACTTAATTATAGTTTCTATATCTAGAAGTAATTTAGTACTAAAATTCTTAACTAAAAAATCTATTATAAATAGTTTTATAAATATAGAATTTTTAGATATTTTATTAAAAAAATATAAATTAAATATAGTATATATATTAAAAAGATACTTTAATTTTAAATTATTAATAGTAATAAACTACTTTATAGATTTAATTCTAATTTTAGAAATTAAGTATAGAAATTTAGTATTATTAATAAATTAAAAATATCTAGTATTAAGTATAATATTTTTATATATTTTAATTATATTTATACTAGCTAGAGTAACTATACTTTAATAAGTTTATAGTTATAATAATATTTAATTTATAATTATAATTAAATTTAATAATATATACTTTTAAAAATATTATTATAAGTATAATATAAAAAATAGCTATTAAAGTATTATTTATTTATAAGATAAACTTCTCTGATTAACTAGAATTAATATAATTTAAAAGATATTTATATAGATATTTATATAATTTATTATTTAATTTAAATTTAGTTTAATATATAGAGTAGGCTAAGTATAATATTTAAAATATTAGATTAATATTTTTCTTAATATTAATTGTTATAATATTAGTAAGATTAGTATTAAATCTAGATTTAATATTTATTTTAATATTATTTTTTCTATAGTACCGCTATAGTATATAAAGAAATTAAATAAAAGATACTTAATATAAATAATAAATATAAATAAAACTAGAAATCTAGTTAAACTTATAAGTAAAAGTATAATAAATATTATTTAAAATATAAATATAATAAATTATTTTATATAATAAATATTATTATTAAAAAATATTTTAATTTTAGTATTATAAACACGGTTATTATTTAAATATTAATTTTAAAATTAATAATTATTATAACTTTTATTATAGTTAGAGTTTATTTATACAAGTTAATTTTAGTAAGATTCTATAAAAAACCTATTATATAAAAATCCTGAAGAATTAATATTAGAGTTAAAATTAAATAATAAGCTTTAGCTTAAGATTTAGTTTTACTATAAATAATAGTTTTAGTCTTAATATAAATTTTATAGGATATAGCTCTAACTATATAACTACTAATAAAATAATTAATATATAGAATAAAATATCAGGCTATTTTAAGAATAATACTAATTAATAAATTATTATTATATATTATTTTAATTATAGAGATTATTATTATAAATATTATTATTATAGTAAAGTTTAAGACTATTATTTAAATTATTATTATAAGACTTATCTTTATAGAAATTATATTTAATAAATAAATTTTATTAGAGATATTTCTTATATTTAAGCTACTTAAAGAATTAAGGAAGTAAAATATTAGTAATAAATTTAAATATATTTTTTTAAAAATAAATATTAAAATAGTTTTATATTATAAATATTTAATTAAAAAGATTAACTATACTAGTAATTTAATAGTAATAAATAATATTCTTTATCAAAAATTAAAAAATATAACTAATTTTAATATTAAAATAGCTATAACTTAAAATATATAGCTTTTATAATATTACTTAAGAATTTACTTTAAAATAATATAATAAATATACTAACTAATTTTACTCTATAAAAATAATATATAAAATAATTTTTTTTAAGTTAGTAAGTTATAAAATAAATTAGTATAATATAATATTATAAAAATAAATTTAAATATTTATTTTAAGTATAAATTCTTTCTTATATACCATAATATTATAAATATAATCTATAAATATATTTATATTTTTGTAATATATAAAATTATATTATTACTTAATTAAAATATTATTAATTATATTAAATTAAAAGAAATTAATTTTATCTATTCTTTAATTATTTATATAGCTAATAGTAGTATTAGGATTAATAAAATAATTATTAATTAAAAAGTCTTTAAACATTTAAGATTTTTTATTATTAGTAGGATTTACTTATAGTATACTAACTTAATATTAAGATTAAGCTTTAATAATATAGATTTTAAACTAATTAATACAGATATTAATTTACTATAAAATAAGTAATATATTTATTAAAGTAGATTTAGGCTATACTACTAGAGATTACTAAAACTAGTTTTAATTTACATTATTATTAGTAAATATAAAGACTTAATTATAATTATTATAATTTTAATAATAATTATTAAAATTTCTAAATACTAGATTTTTAGTATTATATTAATTTTTATATTTTATTAAAGAAGCAGAGTCTTATATTATTATAATAATAATTATTTTATATAATTTATTAGATATAATAGATAGCTTAGTAGTAATAATAAATAAAATATAAAGACTTTTATACTAATTATTATTATAAAAATTATTAAAATTATCTATAGAATTTAACTTAGCAGAACTGTATAATTAGAGAATCTTTCTAAGATTAAATATAATTATAAAAAACTTATAAATTAATACTTTTACTAATAATAGAAGGACTTATTAATAATACTAGTAAAATAAAATATTAAATATATAATAAAAAATACTATAATAAGAAAATCTAAAAAAAAAAATAATAATAAAAGAAATAAAAGATTTTTTAATAGATTTTTTATTAGTAATAAATAAGATAGTAGAATAACTTACTAAATTTAAATAAAACTAATTATTAAGAAATAAAGCAGGCTTAATAATATTAATTTTAAAAATCTAATTATTTACTATTTAATAAAGGAAAGTATCTGTATTATTAATTTTAAAATACTTAATTAAATAATAGAACTCTTTAGTAGCTTTATAAATAATAGAATCTTCTAATATCTAATTAATAAAATATAAGATAGTTTTTAATAATATAAAAAAAAAATAATAAATAATAAATAAATAAATAAATAAATACTTTAACTAGTAAACTATCTAGTAAAATAACTAATAAATTAGTAGTAGATATTTAATTAATAAATAAATTTATTTAAATATAACTCTAAATAATTATTTAATAAATTTAATAATATTAAAGATAAAGAAAATAGGTAGTTAATAGTTTTATTTATTAATATTATCTTTAACTAGTAGTAAAGCTTTACTAAGTAGAATAAGCTTTAATAGAGATTATTAATCAGAGTCCTAATATAATATTTAATAAAATACTCTAGTAAATATAATATTTAAATAATTAAAGTTTTTAGGATTTAGTAATAATAATTTTTAGATATTTCTAATTAGTAGGATATACTACTACTATTATAAAATAAGTAATCTAGTAAATTAGTAAAGTATTAAATTTATTTAATTAATAGGATCTAGGAAGTGGAGCTAAAGCTATTTAACTAGAATAATATAAGTCCACCGGTATATAAATATAATAAATAGCAGGAGGTCTTCAGTATATATTAATAGGCGATAACCAGTTATATCACGACAATTAAAGACTATTAATCTATTAGTAAATTAATATAATAAATTATAAAAGTATTATAAAAAAAAATTTATAAATCTAAAAATAATTATATTTATATAAAAATATACTATAGAAATTATTATAAAAATATAAATATATTAAATAAGGATTTAGTCTAAAAATAACTATTTTTAAATTAAAATTAATAAGATCTAAATTATAGAGTTAATAATCCTAAAATAATATTATAATTTTATAAATATTTTTTTTAAAAAAAGAAGTAGAATTATTTGTCTAATATTAAAAGTAGAACTATATTATTAAGCTAGAATTAAATAAATTCTTTTTATTAAAGTTAATTTATTTATTATTTTTAAGAGAATTATAAGTTCTATATAAATATCTAATAAAAATACTTAAAAAAAGACTAGATTAAATTATTAAAAACTCTTTATAATTTACTGGTATTATTTATATTAAAGAAAAATAATAGCTTAAGACTTTATCGCGATATGAGCGGTTGTCGCCTATTAATGTATACTGAAGACCTCCTGCTGTTTATTATATTTATATACCGGTGGACTTATATTATTCTAGTTAAATAGCTTTAGCTCCACTTCCTAGATCCTATTAATTAAATAAATTTAATACTTTAACTTTATTAAGATTTTTATCTTATAATAGTAGTAGTATGTTCTACTAATTAGGGATATCTAAAAATTATTATTATTAAATCTTAAGAGCTTTAATTATTTAAATATTATATTTATTAGAGTATTTTATTAGATATTATATTAAGACTTTAATTAATAAATATTTTTATTAAAGCTTATTCTGTTTAGTAAAGCTTTACTACTAACTAGAAATAATATTAGTAAGTAAAATTATTAATTATTCTTTTTTTATTCTTAATATTATTAAGTTTATTAAGTAATTATTTAGAGCTATATTTAAATAAGCTTATTTATTAATTAAATACTTATTATTAATTTACTAGTTATTTTACTAGATAGTTTATTAGTTAAAATATTTATTTATTTATTTATTTATTTATTTATTTATTTATTTATTTATTTATTTATTTATTTATTTATTTATTTATTTATTTATTTATTTATTTATTTATTTATTTATTTATTTATTTATTTATTTATTATTTATTATTATTTTTTTTATATTATTAAAAATTATTCTATATTTTATTAATTAGGTATTAAAATATTTTATTATTTATAAAGCTATTAAAGAATTCTATTATTTAATTAAATATTATAAAATTAATAATGCAGATACTTTCCTTTATTAAATAGTAAATAATTAGATTTTTAAAATTAATATTATTAAGCCTGCTTTATTTCTTAATAATTAGTTTTATTTAAATTTAGTAAGTTATTCTACTATCTTATTTATTACTAATAAAAAATCTATTAAAAAATCTTTTATTTCTTTTATTATTATTTTTTTTTAGATTTTCTTACTATAGTATTTTTTATTATATATTTAATATTTTATTTTATTACTATTATTAATAAGTCCTTCTATTATTAATAAAAGTATTAATTTATAAGTTTTTTATAATTATATTTAATTTTTTAAAAATTCTCTAACTTTACTGGTTCTACTAAATTTAATTTTATAGATAATTTTAATAGTTTTTATAATAATAATTAATATAAAAAATTTTATATTTTATTTATTATTATTATTAAGCTATTTATTATATTTAATAAGTTATATAAAGTTACTACTATTATAATAATATAAGATTCTACTTCTTTAATAAGATATAAAAATTAATATAATACTAAAAATCTAGTATTTGGAGATTTTAATAATAATTATTAAAATTATAATAATTATAAAGTATTTACTTTCTTTAATAATAATATAAATTAAAACTAGTTTTAGTAAATCTTAGTAGTATAGCCTAAACCTACTTTAATAAATATATTATTTATTTTATAGTAAACTAATACCTATATTAATTAGCTTAAAGTCTATATTATTAAAGCTGAATCTTAATATTAAGTTACTAGAGCTTAAATAAATCCTACTAATAATAAAAAATCTTAAATATTTAAAAAGATTTTAATTAATAGCTACTTTACTAATTCTAATACTACTATTAGCTATATAAATAATTAGAAAATAAATAAAATTAGTTTCTTCTAGCCTAATATAATTAATAATATTTTAATTAAATAATAGTATAATTTTATATATTATAAAAATATAAATATATTTATAAACTATTTTTATAATATTATATTATACTAGTTTACTTTATAATTTATTAATCTAAAAAAGATTATTTTATATATTATTTTTATAAAGTAAGATTAGTTAGTATACCTACTATATTATTTTAAAATAAATCTTTAAATAGTATTATAAAAGTTATATACTTTAAATTATAGCTATTCTAGTATTAAAACTAGTTATATTTCTTAATTCTTTATAAAAAATATTATTTATTACTATTAAATTATTAGTATAGTTAATTTTTTTAATTAGATATTTATAATATAGAATTATCTTAATATTTATTTTTAAAAAAATATATCTAAATCTACTACTAATATTTTACTTACTTAATTCCTTAAGTAATTAGAATATAAAGAATATCTATAATAAAATTTATCTACTAAATATAATTCTTATAAGAATAAGTCTTATAATAGTAATAATAATCCTAAATCTTATTATTATAATAATACTTATAATAATAGTCTCTGTAATTAGAATAATATATAATAATAATTTATTAATTAATATTATTAAAATAATCTAATATTCTATCCTGTATATTAATTATTCTACTAGTAGTTATATAATTAAAGCTATATTATATAAAATCTCTACTAGAACTAAAATTATTATCTATAATAAAACTAAACCTTAAGCTAAAGCTTATTATCTCATTCTAACTTTAATATTAATTTTTTAAGATTTCTATATAGTAGGTCCCTTATAGAATCTTATTAAAATTAGCTAGTATAAATAAACTTTAATTATAATAAAAATTATAATAATTATTAATCTTAAAATTAATATTCTAATAATAACTATATCTATAATACTAAAATTAAAATATTCTTTAATAATAATATTTATTATATAAAATAATTTATTATATTTATATTTTAAATAATATTTATATTCTTATCTATAAACTTAATTAAATTCTTAATTTTATTTATAGTTATTATTTATATTAAATATTTTTTATTTAATTTTTTTATATATTATAGTAATACTATAAAAAAAATTAATATTAAAATAGATATTAAATCTAGATTTAATACTAATCTTACTAATATTATAATAGTTAATATTAAGAAAAATATTAATTTAATATTTTAAATATTATATTTAGCCTGCTCTATATATTATATTAAATTTAAATTAAATAATAAATTATATAAATATTTATATAAATATTTTCTAAATTATACTAATCTTAATTAACTAGAGAAGTCTATTTTATAAATAAATAATACTTTAATAACTATTTTTTATATTATATCTATAGTAATACTTTTAGAAGTATATATTATTAAATCTAATTATAATTATAAGCTAAATACTATTTTATTATAAATTTATTAAAATATAGTTACTCTAGCTAGTATAAATATAACTAAAATATTAAAAAAATTATACTTAATATTAAATATTCTTAATTTATTAATAATACTAAATTTCTATACTTAATTTCTAAAATTAAAATTAAATCTATAAAATAGTTTATTATTATTAATAACTTAGATTTAAAATATTTTTTTGAATATATATACTATATTTGTAGGATTTGAAGTTGTTGGGAAAGATGATTGATTAAGTGAGGCGGACGGCCGTGCGGAAATAGCAGGTCCGGAATAACTAACTAACTATTAGCTAAGCTGAATTAGTACTAGTAAAGCGAGGTAATAATAAGTAATAAAGATAAGCAGGCAGGTATTACTATAGATATAGAGGTTTTTAAGAATATAACAGTCTTATTAGCTATATAATAGGATTTAATAATTTAGAGGTTACTTAATAAACTTCTTAACTATAGTAAAGTAAAGTAATTTTACTATAGTTAAATATATATAATAAGTAAATAATAAGAATAGAATAGTTAAGACTTAAAATTATACTTAATAAATAGATAAGTAAAGTATTAAATATTAAGATTATAAAATAATTTAAATTTAGTAATAGCTTTTTTAATACTAGTAAAATTCTTCTTTTAAATTTATTAATTATATTCAGGGCTGTAGCCTAATTATTAGATATAATATTTAATAAAAAGAGTATACTTTTATTTATAAAGATATATATAGTAGTCTAGTATATATTTAACTTTATAATAGTTATTATTATTAGGAAAGTATATATTAAGTATAGCAGGAGGTTTAGTATATTTATATATATAAAAATTAGTTATTAAAGGCGCAGGCTCTAATTAAGTGATAAAAATAACTAAATATATATTCTATATAAAAGATAGATTAGATAATTTATATATAAGTTAACTAATATAGTAAGTAATAATAAATAGACTAGTATAATAAGATTCTAGTTTTATAAAAATATTAATAATAGTAGGTAGATTATATTCTTTATATAAGTAAAGATAAACTTATAATCTAGATTTAAATAATATAAATATATAACAGATATTATAGATATATTTTATTTAAATACTAGTAAACTTATATATTTTTTCTATATTAAAGTAGGAGTTAAAGTCTTATTTAAAGAACTTATATAGTATATTCTAAGAAGTATAAAAATTAAGACTAAATAGTAGTTAGTAAGATATCTTATTAATAGTAGTATTTTTAGAACTATTAATTATAATAATAATATTCAGCAGGAGGCTTAATTATATATAATAGCTAGTAATATAACTATAATAAAATATAATTTTAATAATTTATATTATATATTTTAATTAGCTATCTATTTATAGGTAATATATAGTTATATAATACTAGATTATATTAGCTATTTTATATATTACTTACTAAAAGATAGAGGTAAACTTATAGTCTTAGTCTAAAATAATATAATAAGAAATATTCTAGTTATAGACTTAAAAGTATTATATTATTATTATATTCTAATATTTAGTAGTAAAGATAGTATATCCTAGAAAAAGACTAATTTATCTTATAAACTTATTAATAATAATAAGTAAAGTATTATATTTTTATTTATTTTTATAAGTAGTACAGGGAGTACCATTAGTATTATATATATTTAGAGAAAAAAAAATAATAAAGTCTATAATAAGTATATTAAATAGAATAAAAATAGTAGAGATTAATTAAAGATTATTATAAGATTTATACTTTTATTTAGTATTAATATTATATAATAGATAGTATAAGATATACTTCTTTAAAAACTTTTAATTTTTATAGATAGTAAGACCCTTTATACTTTATATATATTTTTTAAAGCCTTAGTAATTATATTAATTATAAATCTTTTCAAAAACTTTATAAACTATAAAATAAAGAATATAGATCTATGGTTTATTAATAATAATAGTATTATCTTTAAGATTATTAATAATATCTTAGTATTTTATATATAATAAATTATTTTTAATTATATAAAAAAAGCTTAGTATTAATACTATGCTTTAAAATATTAAGAATTAATAAGATATAGTAGTTATTTAGGTATTTATTCTTTAGATATTACTTAAATTTATTAATAAATTTAATAATTATAGAAATATAGTATACTTAGATATATAAATTATTAAGATTTAGAGATTATATATCAGCGTAGTATTTTACTATAATTAAAGATTTTAAAGATAACTATAATAAAATATTAAGAATAATATTAGTCCTTCTAGACTTATAATAAATAATAAGTTTAAATTATTATAAATATTAACTAATATAGATTAATTAATAGTTTAAGTTCTTAATAGTAATAGATTAGAATAATAATTATTTTGAAATACTAATAGTCGACAAATAACTAGTATAGATAATAATAGAATATTTTAATAACTTAATATAATAATAAACTTTATAGACAGCCTATACTAAGCAGGAGATTTTAAGTTTAGTTAGCTAATAATTATATTCAGTACTAGTAAGTAAATAGCTTAGAAATAGGATAGATAAGATCTTTATTTATATAAAAAAGATAAAATAATTAATATATTTATTCTTAATATAGTAAATTATAATTCTATATATAGTATAAGAAATATTAATATTAATATAGAGTTACTTTTTAGAGTTAAAGTATATAAGAAACTAGAGATTTTAAAACTTATTCTATAAGTTAGAGAATAATAATAATTTAGTAGTAATAGACTTAGTAATAGTAGTATACTTTATATATTTTTAATAAGTATAGTCTTTTAATAGACTATCTTTTAAGAGCTTAGTTTTATATAGTTATAGAGGTTTACTTCAGATAGTATAATATTTAATTCAATAATAAAACTATTTAATTAGTTTAAGATAGTATTTAAGATCTTATAAAGTAGTAGGAAACTTTAGTAAAAGAATTACTTTAAGCTTTTTAGTAGGTATAGTTAAACTAAAGATATTAACTCTTTAATTAAGTAGTTAGATAGACAGAAATCTGATAAATATCTTTAAAAATTTAATCTTAATATTCAAGTCTTGCAGATGACTAAATACTAAGCTTAGATATTTAATATATTTATCTAATATAGTAAAGATAATAATTATATTATTAATATATACTTAGTAGAATACTTTAAATTCAGCTAGATATAAATTTATTTAATATTAGATAAAAAAGATAGAGTTAATAAATTCTATAATAGTTATATTAAATATTTCTTAGCTATAGTAGCTCATGATAGTAAGATATTTTTAATAATCTTAATATATAAACTATTAGTAGAAGAATTTACAGGTATTAATAATAATAATATACTTATATCTATAAATAAGTAATATAATTTTTTATTATATTAGAATTAAATATTAATTAGGTTCTACTTTCTTATTTATACTATATAAGTTTATAATAATACAACCTTTAACTTTATTTATTTAAGTTTAGGGGTTAAACACGGTACGTTAAATAATAAATATAGAATAATTAGAAGATATATAAATAATAGTAAGCTTAAGCTTTCCAGCTTTATATAATAGATTTAGAGTTTTATTAATAATAGTTTAGTTTTTTAGGGATATTTAGTATACTTTAGATTTAGGTATATAATATTTCTAGCCTTCTTTTAGCAGGACCTTTATTTACTAGGATTTAGAGATATAAATAATTAAATTAATATTTATTTTATTTCTCTAGATATTAAAATAGGATATAAGTTTAGTAAAATAAGAAATAGCTTTAGGATCTTTAGTATAGATTATAATTTTATTAGATAATATTTTTATATATTTTAATAAGATATTACTTTTATTCAGTAGATTACTAATATTACGGCGGGTTTTCATTAATAATAATTTAGTAAAGATATAAAATATATTAGTAAATAACTATTTAATATATTAATAATACTAGTAATCAGAACTAGATTTTAAAGTAGAATAAGTAGAGTTTAAGTTATACTATTAGATAAAAGAAGACTGTTATAGTATAATTAAATATACTAGAATAAATTCTATAACTTCAGGCTTAATAGAAAAAAAAAAAAAATTTAGAGTTATAATAGTTCCTAAATACTAGTAGCTAGGCAGAATAATAGGTTTAGAAATAGAATTAAATACTTTAATAAATAAAAACTAGTTATCTATAAGATAGGTATAAATATAGAGATATAACTTTAAAGATACTTTAAGTTTAAAGATTAAGTCTTAATTAGGTAGAGTAGACTTTATAGATACTAGAATCTTATATTTTAAGTAAGAAGATATTTTAATTCTAGATATAGTATAAATTTTAATAGAATTTATTTAATTATTACTTTAATAATAAACTAGGATAGTTATATTCTAGTATAAATAGATAGTAATATATTATTATCTAATATTAATAACTATATCTTTATAACCTATAGTTTTAGTTCTAATTAGGAGTTTAGTAGTAATATTAGCTATATAAATAAATATAGAGATATATATAAATATAGATAGAGTATTATTAATTAATAAATATAAAAAATAAAAATAAAAATAATTATAGAGACTAGATATATAATTAAAGCTAATATTATTAATAAAAATAGCCTTAACTACTCTTTTAATTTTAATATTTAGAATAATATATAGGAAGTTAGTATTATTAATTAACTAGTAATAACTAGTATTAAAGTATATTTCTTTAAATAATTTAGTAGTATTCAGACTAATTATAGTACTTATAGATCTTTAGGTATATAAAGTACTAATATTAGATAATTTAATAGTATTTAATTTAATAATAATTATATTTAGTAAGTTTATTATAGGTATTATCTTATAAGTAGGTTTTACTTTATTAGATTTATTATATAAATAGAGAAGGTGCTGGTATAGCTTATTATTTAATTTAAATATATTAGAGTAGTAGAAGCAGGTAACTAAGAAGTATAAAAATTTAATTATAGTAAAATTAGATAGATTCTTTATTATAATTAAATATTTTTACTTAGTTTTAGTACTAATATAATATATCTTAGTAAAACTAGTAGAAATCTTATTTTCTTTATTATTTAAATAGATTATTTTAGTAGTTCTAATTTTAGATTCTCTATAATAGATAGGGTAATTATTAGTTTAGATAAAGAGCTTAATAAAATAGATAGGATAAGTACTAATTTTAGGGAAAGTATATACTAGTTTAATATTCTAGTAAATAGATTAATCTTAGGTATTATATCCTGATTTAGCAGCAGGCTGCTTTATTAGATAGATATTTATTTAATTCTAGAATTAATATAGGTTTCGGGAATTATTATTAGAGTTTATATTAGTATTAATATTAGTATTAGTTATTTAGTTATTATTACTTATAGAGAGTCTATTATATAGAAACCTATTATTATTAGCTTAGTATATTAGACAGGTATAGCCTTGTACTTAGTAAAGATAATTTTATTAGTATAGTAGGAATATATTTATAAAATATTAATATTATAGTCTGATAGTATACAGCTAATACTGCTATCTAAAGAACTAATATAATAGATAATTATATTACTAATTAGTATTATAATTTTATTAATTATTATAATTACTATTATAGCTATTATAGCTATCTTACTAGAATAGTAAGTTACAGGGTCTATTATCTTTAGATTTATTCTTATTATTATTTAAGTCTTAGGTATAGCTAGTCTTTTAACTATTATATTTAGTAGTAAGGTTCTGCTATAGATATTATTTTTAATCTAGGATCTTAAGAAAGATATTAAGGATAGTATTAGTTTTAGATTCAGGAATATATTATTAAAGATTTGTATCTAAACAGTTCTAAATAGTAGATATCTGGTTAAATTAGTTATTAATCTTAGTAATATAATAATAACGGATAATATCTTTAGTAAATATTTATATAGTCTTACTAGTATAAATATTAGTATAGATATAGTATATAGTATAAAGTTTCTAAAGTACTTAGTAAAGATTTAGTTTAAATTATTTAAAAAAATATAGGATTTATTCTTCTTTAAGAAATATAATATAAATAGCAACCTTTTTAAAGATATTAAATTAAAATATAAACTATTAAATAGCAGCGTTATAAAGATATACTTAGAAATTAACTTTAATAAAGTCTTTACTTTTATAAAGAGTAATATCTTAGATATAATTAATAAAAATATTAATATCTTTATAGTATATAGTATTATATATATATTTTATTAAAATATTATTATATATATTAGATTAGAAGTAACTAATATTATCTATCTTCTATATACTAGTAATATTAATAGCTTTAGATATAAAGATTATATTAGTATTAATATTATTATTAATATTATTATTAAGTAAGTTATTAGTATTTTTATTAAGTAAGTTATTAGTATTTTTATTATTAAAAGAGTCTTTATTATTAGGAGGTCTACTACTAATAGTAGAACAGTAATATAATCTAAAATAATATTTATAATATTAATATAATTTAAGTTCTATAATATAGGTATTAATAGCAGCTTAGTTATTTTATATAGTAATTTATATCTATTATAGTATATATATAAGATTATATATAGTAGATTTAGAGCCTTAATTTATATTTATAAATAAGTTTATAAAGCTGTCTATATATAAATTTAAGAAATTAATACTTCTACTAGAGCTAGTATTTAATATTATATAAATATTTAATATTATTAAATTAGTATTTAATAAGCTTATAGATTAATAATAGGCTTACTTTCTTATATATACTTAGAATTAGTAGTATAGACAAGCTTTAAGCTCAGTACTAAAATTAATAAAAAATATAATAAGTAGATTAATAAAAGACTTAAATTAGAAGTATTTAACTAGAGTTATAACTTTAGCTAGATTAAATAATATTAATTTAGAGATAGATTAATTAACTATAGTTAAGAAAAACTTAGTAATTCTTAATTTAAAAGAATTAAATAATAGATACTTCTAAATATTTAATAAGAGTAATATTTAATAAATCTAGATAAAGTAAATAGTAGATAGAGTATTTAAAGAATTAAATAACTTAGAGTTTATTAAAATAAGAGTAAATAGTATAGATATAGTTAAAGATATATTAGATTTAGTATCTTAGTAAGACTAATCTTTAAAAATAATAGTTTTAGCTTTATCTTTACTAGTAATAGAGGATACATATAATAATATAGTAAATAAAATATATAAATAAATATTAAAAAAATATATTAGGTTTATATTATTAGCTTCTAGAATATCTATTAATCTAATCTACTCTAAATAATTAGGACGCTAATTATAACACATATTTTTAATAAGATAATAAAATTTATTAATAATAGTATTAATTAAAGAATAATTAATCTTCTAGAAAGTAGGATATTAGTAAGTCTTTATAGAGGTAGGTATAGAGGTATATATAGTAATAAATTTAATAAGATAGATTAATAAAGTATTAAATTACTAGATATAGAAATTTAGTAAGATTTTATAAAATACTTATAATTAATATTTAAGTTTAGTAAGACAGAGCTCTGGGTTCACCGGTATTAAAATAAATAAAAAACTTAAAATATAAGAAAAAAGTTAAAGTATAGATTTTTAATAAATTAAAGATAGATTTAATAAAGCTAAGTAAGGAATTAATATAAATTAATAAATTAAGAGTAGAATTAGATAAAAGTAGGATAATAAATAGAATAGAAATAGAATAATATAGTAGTATAAAATATATTAAAATATCAGAAAATAGTAGAAAAGTATACAGAACTTAAATTTTAACTTATATAATAATTTATTCAGAAAAGACTTGATAAAATTAATAAAAATAATTATTTAAGATCCTGATTAATAGATATGCTACTAGTTTATAAGATTTAAAGTTATTAGAAAAGATAATTAATTAAGTAAGACAGACAGCCGTGCGGAAATAACAGGTCCGGAATAACTAACTAACTATCAGCTAAGCCGAATTAATACTAGCGAAGCAAGGCGACGATAAGTAACAAAGGCAAGCAGGCGGGCATTGCCACAATATTCAATCTATATTTCTCTAATAAAATATCTAAAGATCTTATATTTATAAAACTATCTATAATAATTTTTTTAATTAAGAATTCTAGTACTAAATTACTTCTAGATATAGAAACTATAACTAAATAAGATATTATAATATTTAATAGTTAATTAATTATTATTATTAAATTATATAAAAATATTATTATATTTATTAAATATTATATAAAGAATAATAGTTTATTTAAATCTAGAATTTTTATATAGATATTAACTTATACTAAATTATTTATATATTCTTATATTAAGATATTTATATATTTATAGAAGTCTTTATCTACTAGCAAAGACTTTATATTTATACTTAGTAATAAACTAATTATTAGTAATTAAGAACTAGCTAGTAAGATTTTAGTATATAGATATTTAATAAATAATAAATTTATATTTATTAAAGTAGTTAATAAAAGTTTTATTTTTATATTAATTAAAAGATATGCCTATCTTAGTACTATATTTAATTATAAATATATTATTATTTATTATATTAATTATTTAATAGCTAAGCTTACTTATTTATGATTAAATTTTTATATTCTAATAATAATCCTAAAGAATTAGAGGAACTGAGCCTAAATTTACTTAATTATAATCTTAAAAATGTATATTAAGATCTTTAGTCTAACTTAGATTATAAATATAGATATTATATAGAATATACTTTAATAAATACTTTTATAAATATTTTAAATAATAATAAATTTAAAAATAAAAAATATATATATCTTAACTTACTTAAATTATTAAGTAAGAAGTACTATTTAATAATATTTATATATTATTAAACAGTATTACTATCTACTATAAATAAGATAAATCTTTAATTAAATAATATTAATACTTAATTAACTAATTTAATAATACTTAATTAACTAATTTAATACTTAAGCTAATCTAGATAATTTTAATATTAAAATAGTTAATATTCTTAAAGACTAATAAATAAAGATTTTTATAAAAAATAATTAAAAATAATATTTATTTAAATCTTATATTTACCGCGTGGGTTTTATTAATAAAATAATAATTAATAAAATCTTTAACTCTCTTTATAATTTAAATAAGATAAAAATTATAATTAGTTATATTTCTACTAAATTCTTTATATTTGTTATTTAGTAAACTGTTATTAATCTATAAATTAATACAATAAAATAAAAAGATTATAAGGTAAATAAAAAATCTAAATGTAATTATTATTCTATATTTATATAATAAGATATTATTAATTTTATATATAATTATTAATTTATTTTAATTATTAATACTGCTAAATTCTTTTACTAGTAGTCTATTAAAAAAGTCTACTAAAAATATTTAATAATTATATTTTATTATAGACAGAAAGTATTCTATATTATTATTATAAAATATATTAATTTTATATTTTATATTTAATATTAAATAGAGTTATTATTATGTAAATTTACTATATTTACTAAAATCTATATTAATAATATAATTATTACTTTAAAGGTACTAAAAGAGTATTTTAAGTATTTAATATTAATATTTAATTAATTATAATATATAAATATTAAGCTAGAATCTATAAAAGTATTTATTAGCTTTTTTCTAGTATAATTTCTAGATTAATATATTAATATTTTAGAATTAATTATTTCTACTAAAAAGTTTAAAGCTATACTAGTACTGGAGTTCTTATATATCTTAAAAAATCTTAAATATTATATAAATCTTACTAGTTAGTTTTATTATTATATTAAATACTTTATAGTATATATTAATCTACTATAAATATATAAAATATTACTTCTTAAAAAAGTATTTTATAAAAAATAAATAAGATAAAAATATAAAAAGACTATTTATTTAATTAATTCTAGTACTATAGAAATAACTATATTTAATAATTTACAAACTTAATTTAAGAAGTTATAATTCTTACATTATTTTAACTTATTTATTATACTTTATATTAATCTAGATATCTTTAATAAAGGTTATAGAGTTATTATATATTATATTAATAATACTAATAATTATATATATAATAATTTTTTAGTATTATTTTTTAAAATATATATATATTCTATTTTATTCCTAAGTAGAGTACTTATTAAAAATAAGTAATTATACTAATTTATCAAATTAAAAGTATTATATTTTATTTAGATTTAGTATATAATTAAATTTATAAAATAAATTATTATTTATTGTCGCGATATGACCGGTTATTACCTATTAATATATACTAAAGACCTCCTACTATTTATTATATTTACATACCGGCGGACTTATATTATTCTAGTTAAATAGCTTTAGCTCTGCTTCCTAGATCCTATTAATTAAACTAATTTAATACTTTAACTTTATTAAGATTACTATCTTATAATAGTAGTAGTATATCCTACTAATTAGAAGTATTGAAAAATTATTATTACTAAACCCCAGGAGCTTTAATTATTTAAATATTATATTTACTAGAGTATTTTATTAGATATTATATTAAAATTCTAATTAATAATTATCTTTATTAAAGCTTATCCTGCTTAGTAAAGCTTTACTACTAGTTAGAAATAATATTAATAAGTAAAACTATTAACTATCTATTTTCTTTATTCTTAATATTATTAAATTTATTAAGTAATTATTTAGAGCTATATTTAAATAAGCTTATTTATTAATTAAATATTTATTATTAATCTACTAGTTATTTTATTAGATAATTTACTAATTAAAGTATTTATCTATTTTTTTATCTATTATCTACTATTATTTTTTTTATATTATTAAAAACTGTCTAGTATTCTATTAATTAGGTATTAAAATATTCTACTATTTATAAAGCTACTAAGAAGTTTTATTATTTAATTAAATACTTTAAAATTAATAATATAGATATTTTTTTTTATTAAATAATAAATAATTAAATTTTTAAGATTAATATTACTAAGTCTGCTTTATCTCTTAGTAGTTAATCTTATTTAAATTTAGTAAGCTATTCTACTTTATCTATTATTAATAAAAAATTAATTAAAAGATTTTTTATTTCTTCTATTATTATTTTTTTTTTAGATTTTTTTATTATAATATTTTTTATTATATATCTAATATCTTATTTTATTATTATTATTAATAAGTCCTTGTATTATTAATAAAAATATTAATCTATAAATTTTTTATAATTATATTTAATTTCTAAAAAATTCTCTAACTATACTAGTTCTATTAAATTTAATTTTATAAATAACTTTAATAGTCTTTATAATAATAATTAGTATAGAAGTTTTTATATTTTATTTATTATTATTATTAAGCTACTTATTATATCTAATAAGTTATATAAAATAGCTATTATTATAATAATATAAGATCCCGCTTCTTTAATAAAATATAAAAATTAATATAATATTAAAGATCTAATATTTAGAGATTTTAATAATAATTATAAAAGTTATAATAATTATAATTAAGTCTTTATTTTCTTTAATAATAATATAAAATAAAACTAACTTTAGTAAGCTTTTATAGTATAGTCTAGATCTATTTTAATAAATATATTACTTATCTTATAGTAAACTAATACTTATATTAGTTAGCTTAAAACCTATATAATTAAAGCTTAATCTTAATATTAAGTTACTAGCGCCTAGTAAGCTAATTCTATTAGTAATAAGAGATCTTAAATATTTAGAAACTTTTTAATTAATAACTATCTTATTAATCCTAATGCTACTGTTAATTATATAAATAATTAAAAGATAGATAAAATTAATTTCTTTTAATCTAATATAACTAATAATATTTTAGTTAAATAGTAATATAATTCTATATATTATAAAGATATAAATATATTTATAAACTATATTTATAATATTATAATATATAAAAAAGAATTTATAATTAAGATAAATATTTAGGTTTATTTTTATAGTATTATATTATACTAGTTTATCTTATAATTTATTAATTTAGAAAAAATTACTTTATATATTATTTTTATAGAGTAAGATTAGTTAATATATCTATTATATTATTTTAAAGTAAATCCTTAAATAGTCTTATAAAAGCTGTATATCCTAAATTATAACTATTTTAATATTAAAATTAGCTATATTTCTTAATCTTTTATAAAGAATATTATTTATTACTATTAAACTATTAGTATAGTTAATTTTTTTAACTAGATATCTATAATATAGAACTGCCTTAATATTTATTTTTAAAGAAATATACTTAAATCTACTATTAATATTTTATTTATTTAATTTTTTAAGTAGCTTGAATATACGGAATTTCTCTAGTAAAATTTATTTATTAAATATAATTTTTATAAAGATAAATTTTATAATAATAACTTAAATAATAATTCTAAACTTTACTATAATAGTAATACTTATAATAATAATTTCTATAATTAAAATAATATATAATAGTAATTTATTAATTAGTATTATTTTTAAAATAGTCTAATATTTTATTTTATATATTAATTATTTTATTAGTAGCTATATAATTAGAGCTATATTTTATAAAATTTATATTAAAGCTAAAATTACTATTTATAATAAAATTAAATTCTGAGTTAAAGCTTATTATCTAATTCTAATTTTAATATTAATTTTTTAAGATTTCTATATAATAGGTCTTCTATAGAACCTTACTAAAACTAATTAATATAAGTAAACTTTAATTACAGTAGAAGTTATAATAATTATTAGTTTTAGAATTAATACTTAAATAATAATTATATTTATAATACTAAAATTAAAATATTCTTTAATAATAATATTTATTATATAAAATAATTTATTATATTTATTATATAAAATAATTTATTATATTTATATTTTAAATAAGATTTATATCTCTATTTATAGACTTAACCAGATTTCTAGTTTTATTTATATTTATTATTTATATTAAATATCTTTTATTTAATTCCTCTATATATTATAGCAGTACTGTAGAAGAAGTTAATATTAAAATAAATATTAAATCTAGATTTAATACTAATCTTATTAATACTATAATAGTTAATATTAAAGAAAATATTAATTTAATATTTTAAATATTATACTTAACCTACTCTATATATTATACTAAATTTAAATTAAATAATAAATTATATAAATATCTATATAAATATCTCTTAAATTATATTAATTCTAGTTAATTAGAGAGGTTTATCTTATAAGTAAATAATACTTTAATAACTACTTTTTATATTATATTTATAGTAATATTTTCAGAAGTATATATTATTAAGTCTAATTATAATTATAAATTAAATACTATTTTATTATAAACTTATTAAAGTATAGTTACTCTAGCTAGTATAAATATAACTTAAATATATAAAAAAATTATATTTTATATTAGATATTCTTAGTTTATTAATAATACTAAATTCTTATATTTAATTTTTAAAATTAGAATTAAATTTATAAAGTAGCTTATTATTATTAATAATTTAAGATTAAAGTATTTCTTTAATATATATATTATATTTAATCTATATTCTTTTAATAAGATATCTAAAAATCTTATATTTATAAAACTATCTATAATAGTTTTTTTTAATTAAGAATTCTAATATTAAATTATTTCTACATATAATTAAGTAAGATATTATAATATTTAATAATTAATTAATTATTACTATTAAATTATATAAAAATATTATTATGCCTATTAAATATTATATAAAAAATAATAATTTATTTAAATCTAAAATTTTTATATATATATTAACTTATACTAAATTATTTATATACTTTTATATTAAAATACTTATATATTTATAAAAGTCTTTATTTACTAGCTAAGATTTTATATTTATACTTAATAATAGATTAGTTATTAGTAATTAAGAACTAGCTAGTAAAATCTTAGTATATAAATATTTAATAAATAATAAATTTGTATTTATTAAAATAATTAATAAAAGCTTTATTTTTATATTAATTAAAAAATATATTTATTTTAATATTATATTTAATTATAATTATATTACTATTTATTATATTAAATATATAATAGCTAAGCTTACTTATTTACTATTAAATTTTTATATTTTAATAATAGTTCTAAGAAACCGGAGAAGTTTTATCTAGATTTATATAATAATTTTAATCTTAAAAATATATATTAAGATTTTTAGTCTAGTTTAGATAATAAGTATAGGTATTATATAGAATATACTTTAATACAGACTTTTATAAATATTTTAAATAATAATAAATTTAAAAATAAAAAATATATATATTTTAATTTATCTAAACTACTAAGTAAATAAGAAGTATTTTCTAATAATATAAATATTTTATTAAATAGTATTATTATTTACTATAGATAAGATAAATCTTTAATTAAATAATATTAATACTTAATTAATTAATTTAATATTTAGGCTAATTTAGATAATTTTAATATTAAAATAATTAATATTCCTAAAGACTAATAAATAAAGATTTTTATAAAGAATAATTAAGAATAATACTTATTTTAATTTTACATTTACTATATAGATCCTGTTAATAAAGTAATAATTAATTAAATCTTTAATTTTTTTTATAGTTTAAATTAGATAGAGATTATAATTAATTATATTTTTATTAAATTTTCTATATTTATTATTTAGTAAATTATTATTAATCTACAGATTAATAAAATAAAATAAAAAAACTATATTATAATTAATTTATATAAAATAAATAAAGAATTCGAATCTAATTATTATTTTATATTTATATAATAAGATATTTTTAATCTTATATATAATTATAAATTTATTTTAATTATTAATATTATTAAATTCTTCTACTAGTAGTCTATTAAAAAAGTCTACTAAAAATATTTCATAATTATATTTTATTAAAAATAGAAAATATTTTATATTATTAGTATAAAATATATTAATTTTATATCTTATATTTAATATTAAATAAATTTATTACTATATAAATTTACTATATTTACTAAAGCTTATATTAATAATATTATTATTACTTTAAAAATTCTAGAAAAATACTTTAAGTATTTAGTATTAATATTTAGTTAATTATAATATATAAATATTAAGCTAGAATTTATAAAAGTATTTATTAGCTTTTCTTCTATATAGCTCTTAGAATAATAAGTTAATATTCTAGATTTAGTAACTTTTATTAAAAAACTTAAAATTATACTAGTATTAGAGTTCTTATATATACTAAAAAATCTTAAATATTATATAAATCTTACTAGTTAGTTCTACTATTATATTAAATATTTTATAATATATATTAATCTACTATAAATATATAAAATATTACTTCTTAAAGAAATATCTTATAAAGAATAAGTAAGATAAAAATATATAAAAAATATTTATTTAACTAATTTTATTTTTATAGAAATTATTATTTTTAATAATTTATAAGCTTAATTTAAAAAATTATAATTTTTATATTATTTTAACCTATCTATTATACTTTATATTAATCTAGATACTTTTAATAAAGATTATAGCCTTATAGTATACTATATTAATAATATTAATAATTATATATATAATAATTTTTTAGTACTATTTTTTAGAATATATATATATCTTATTCTATTTCTAAGTAGAATATTTATTAAGAGTAAGTAGTTATTATATTAGCTAATTAAATTAAAAATATTTTATTTTATTTAGATACTATACAAGGTTTAATATATAATTAAATTTATAAAATAAGTTATTATTTATACTAATTATACTTCTACTATTAATATTTTAAAGTAATTATTTATATAAATTATTATTTTAGAAAATCTAAATCTATATTTAGTACATGCTAGTTACTTTATTTAATAATTCTAATTAATAGTATTTTATAAATCTAGATATATTAATATTATATTAGATACTTTATTTTAATTATTTTATTCTAATTAAACTATTATTATTTTTATACTAGATCTAAATAGCTTAAAAGCTAGTACTTATTCTAAAAATAAATAAAGCTCTAATATTAATACTAAGTTTATTATTTCTAAATCTATAAAATTCTTTAATAATTAAATTAACTAGAATACTAAATATTTTATTAATTAATTTATATTTATTAACCTACTATTTTCTAGTATTTAGTTATTTAAAGATTTTAAGCTATATTTATATAAAGATTATTTATCTAATACTTAAATTACTACTATAATTAAAGTATTATAAAATAATAATAATATAAGTTTCTTATTTTATATACTAGAAGATAGTTTACTTTATATATAAAAATATAAGATTCTAGATAATATTAAAAAATACTTATTTATTATTTAAAAATCTTAGTTTTATATATTTTATACTATAGCCGCTGAGATATTTACTATAATTTATAATATATATAATTATTAAGATATTAATAATTATATATATATTTTATATAGAATTATACTTTATAAAGATTAAAAGCTATTATATAAATATATTAGTTATTATTTAATATATTTAGAGAATAGTACTTATTATTATTTATTTTATAAATTATTATAGCTTATTCTACCTACTTTAGTATTATTTAATTTAATTTTTATAAATTTTATTATATATCTTCTATATAATAGCTTTATTATTAATAAATATATTTTAAAAGCTACTAATAATAAGTAAGGCCTTAATATAATATTAATATTTATTAATAAATTTATTCAATATATTAATTTAGTTCTCAAATATTTTATATAGACTATTTTTATTTAGAATACTATTTTATAAATTATTTTTATTTTTATAATTAAGAATTGCTAAAAGATTTTATTTTTAATAAAGATATCTAGTTTATATTAAGTTTCTAGAAAAATTTATTTAATAAGATTTTTAATATTAATTAATACTATTTTATTATTTATTATCTATAATTAGATAGGTAGACTAAATAAATAATTTAATAAATTAAAATTATATTCTATTATATTTATATATAAAATTTATTTTAATTAATCTAAATATCTACTATTATTACTATTATTAATAAAATATAGAGCTTATTTATTAAAATAAATTTATATAAGTTATTATTTAGTATAGAGCTATATATACTCTAAAATACTTTAAAATATATATTTAAATAAGATTTTAGTATTAAGCTAGATATTAAAAAAGTAATAAAATATATTATAATATAAATAAAGACTATATATAATTAAAAATATTTATTAATTATATTTAGTTTTAGTAAATTTGTTTATCTATATTTATACTATAAATATAAGTTACTTATTTTTTAATATTTATTATCTAAGTTTAATAAGTAGTATACTAATTTATTTGTTATTATTAAATATATTAAAAAATAAGCTTATTAATTTAAAGATTTACTATTAAATTAAAAGATATATCTTATTATATTTATTATTAAATTAAAATTTATTCTAAATTTTAATAAAGATTTTTATAAATAATATTATGTTAAATCTGATTATATTATTAATAATTAATATCTTAAAGATAATAACTATTAAAAAGTTAAAAAAATTATTAATAAGTAATTTATTTACTATAGTTATAATTATATTTATTTTATATAATATCTAATATATTAGGCTGGGTATAATACTAATAAGAATTAATAAATATTAAAATAAGATCTTACTAGTATTAAAAAAGTAATTATAGAGTATAAAAAATACTTAAAAAATAATTAAGTAAGAAAGATTTATTATTACTATTAATTATTATTTTATATATATATTATTTTCTATTTCTTATCTAAGTTAATATATATCTATAAGAATATAAAGTTTTTTATTTAATTCTATTATTATAATATAACTAGTTATTATTTATTAATATATACTAAAGATCTTCTATTATTTATTATATTTATATACCGGCGGACTTATATTATTCTGGTTAAATAGCTTTAGCTCTACTTCCTAAATCCTGTTAATTGAACTAATTCAATACTTTAACTTCATCAAGATCGCTGTCTTGCGATATTTATATTAATTATATTTTTATTATTAGTATTTTAAAGTAATTATCTATATAAACTATTATTTTAGAAAATCTAAATCTATACTTAGTATATACTAGTTAATTTATTTAATAATTTTAATTAATAGTATTTCATAAGTCTAAATATACTAATATTATACTAGATACTTTATTTTAATTTTTTTATTCTAGTTAAATTATTATTATCTTTATATTAGATCTAGATAGCTTGAAAGCTAGTACTTATTCTAAAAATAAGTAAAGTCTTAATACTAATATTAAATCTATTATTTTTAAGTATATAGAATCTTTTAATAATTATATTAACTAAAATACTAAATATTTTATTAATTATTTTATATTTATTAATCTATTTTTCTTTAATATTTAGCTATCTAAAAGTTTTAAGCTATATTTATAAAAAGATTATTTATTTAATACTTAAGCTACTACTATAATTAAAGTATTATAAAATAATAATAATACTAGCTTTTTATTTTATACTCTTAAAAATAGTTTACTTTATATATATAAATATAAAATTATAAATAATATTAAAGAATATCTATTTATTACTTAAAAATTTTAATTTTATATATTATGTACTATAACTACTAAATTATTTATTATAATTTATAATAAGTATAGTTATTAAGATATTAATAATTATATATATACTTTATATAAAATTATATTTTATAAAGATTAAAAACTACTATATAAATATATTAATTATTATTTATTTTATAGATTATTATAATCTATTATATCTATTCTAGTATTATTTAATTTAATTTTAATAGACTTTATTATATATCTCTTATATAATAGTTTTACTATTAATAAATATATTTTAAAAACTACTAATAATAAATAAGATCTTAATATAATACTAGTACTTATTAATAAGTTTATTAAATATATTAATCTAGTTTTTAGATATTTTATATAAACTGTTTTTATATAGAGTATTATTCTTATAAACTATTTTTATTTTTATAGTTAAGAATTATTAAAAGATTTTATATTTAATAAAGATATCTAGTTTATATTAAATTTTCAAAAATTTATTTAATAAGATTTTTAGTATTAACTAGTACTACTTTACTACTTATTACTTATAATTAGATAAGTAGATTAAATAAATAATTTAATAAGTTAAGATTATATTTTATTATACTTATATATAAAGCTTACTCTAATTAAATTAAATATCTATTATTATTATAATTATTAATAAAATATAGAGCTTATTTATTAAAATAAGTTTATATAAATTATTATTTAGTATAGAGTTATATATACTCTAAAATATTTTAATATATATATTTAAATAGGATTTTAGTACTAGATTAAATATTAAAGAAGTAATAAAATATATTATAATATAAATAAAAATTATATATAATTAAAAATATTTATTAATTATACTTAATTTTAGTAAGTTTATTTATATTATAGATATAAGTTATTTATTTTTTAATATTTATTATTTAAGTTTAGTAAGTAATATACTAGTCTATTTATTATTATTAAATATATTAAAAAATAAGCTTACTAACTTAAAAATTTATTATTAAATTAAAAGATACATTTTATTATATCTATTATCTAATTAAAACTTATTCTAAATTTTAATAAAGATTCTTATAGATAATATTATACTAAGCTAGAATATATTATTAATAATTATTATCCTAAAAATAATAATTATTAAGAAGTTAAAAAGATTATTAATAGGTAGTTTATTTATTAAAAATAAAATTATATTTATTTTATATAATATTTAATATATTAAGCTAGCTATAATACTAATAAAGATTAATAGATACTAGAATAAGATCTTACTAATATTAAAAAAATAATTACTAAGTATAAGAAATATTTAAAGAATAATTAAATAAAAAAAATTTATTTTTATTATTAATTATTATTTTATATATATATTATTTCCTGTTTCTTATTTAAGTTAATATATATCTATAAAAATATAGAGTTTTCTTATTTAATCTTATTATTATAATATAACTAGTTATTATTTATTAATATATACTAAAGACTTCCTATTATTTATTATATTTATATACCGGCGGACTTATGTTATTCTAGTTAAATAGCTTTAGCTCCGCTTCCCGGGTCCTATTAATTAAATAAATTCAATACTTCAACTTTATTGAGATCTCCGTCTTGCGACAGACTTTATATAAATTATTATAAATTAAATATTATTATTATTAAGAATATATATCTATTATTACTATTAGATAAAATTTTTAATTATCTAGGTATTATAAAAATTTATATATAGCTAAACTTATATAATATATATTATAAATTATAGATTAAAAAAAATTATAAGCTATTAATAGTATTTAAAATATACTTTAATATATATAAATATTAAATTACATTATTTAGATTAATAAATATATTAGTAAATTTTTAAATAATTATAAAGATTTAAGTTTTATATAAAATGTGAGGCCGCAATACTAATATAGCGGCTCTCTAGGGATTATAGAGACGTGATACGTGGTTGGTGGAAGGTAGGTCTGTATTCAATAGAACTAATCGCTCGTTCTCCTAGCTGAGAACCAGCGGCGCATAACAAAAAATAAATAAATATATTTTCTATATAAATTATATTAATTTTCTAGGATTTATAGTAACTATAAATAGTATAAAAATAAAAATTAAATGAATTATAATAATAATAAACTAGCTAGTACTATAAAATATAAAAAAGATTTAATTATTTATTAAATTTATTAACTATTATTATTAATTTATCTATAAATTTAGTAAGATTACGGCTTTCTTAAATAAAATAATAAAAAAAAATATAGAGTCATATTTTTTAGTAAAAAGAATTAATTAAGATATTCTAGAAATTTAAAAATATTTTTTTTAGAACTATTATTATAGTATTATAATTTAAGATTATTTATTAAGATTTATATAGATATATTAAGATATATAATTTTAAATATTTTAAATTAAAAATTTAAAAATAGAAACTAGTATCTGATAGCTTTTTATTTAAAGAAACTAGATAATATATAAATATATTATAGAATATATAATTAGAAATTATTTATAATAATAAACAGCTTTTATAAATAATATTATTATTTTAAAAGTAGTTTATATATTATTAAAGTTTACTCTAATTATAATAATTTATACTAGTTTATAATAACTAAGAAGCTATTCTTATATTAAATATATTAGATTAAGAAATTAATAATATGTATTTTATTTCTATATTTATTATATTATAGGCGACAAGAATCCTATAAATAACTTAAATAAATATATAGATTATAAATTTAAAAAGAAAAAAATAAATATATAAATAAATTATATTCTTAGAAAATTATAAAAGTAATCAAGTAATATAGAATTTATAAAAAAAAGTTATATCTAATTATATATATAGTATTTATTTAAAAAAAATATGTATATAAAGACTATTACTAAGTTTATTAAAACTACTTAAGATTAACCAAGAGTATAATAAAATTATAAAAAATATTAAAAAAAATATTTATTATTTTTATAAGAGACCCCTCCTGAGGATTTTTTAAGAATATAAAAAATCTTAAAAAAAATCTTTTAAAGATTTTTAAAATTAAATAGTCCATAGTACTATAAAAAAATAATACTAGAATATATAATATAAAAATATTATAATTAAAATTATAAAAAGTTAAATAATATTATATATATATATATAACTAAGATTATTTATAAATAATCTAAAATAAGATTATTATTCTAGCTAGTAATAAAAAAAACTATATTTTTATTTTCTTTATAAAAATAATATATGTGGTAATAAATAGTAATCTCTAATAAATTATAACTATTTTTAATAATATTTTTCTAAAGAATTATCTTACTAATAGTAAAATATATCTTAAAAATAACTATTTTATAATTTTAATAAAAATTAATAAAAATATCTAAATTTAGTATAAAAAAAAATTAATATTTATTTTACTATAAAATTAAATACTATATTTTTTTTAATAATAAAATTTATATTACTTTAAAGGACTATTAAATTATATAAATAAGTAAAGTTTATTATAAGATAAGTATATATAATATACTATAGTAGGATTAAGAAAGACTAGATAAAGAATTAAGATAACTAATAAAAATAATAAAATAAAGAGTAAGAATATATAAAAAAAGAATAAGAATAAGAATATAAAAGAAATTAGAAATATAAATAAAAATATAATTTTTAATTTAAAAACTAGAAAAATAAAATAGTAAGATAAATAAGATAAATCTTATAAATATAATATATATTTTTAATATAAGTAATAATAGACTTCTTATATAATAATATTTAAAAATATTATATTAGTAAGATTTAGAATATAGAAATAACTATAAAATTAAACTAATTAAAAATTAAGAATAAAAAAGTAATATTATAGTATAGTACTAATAATATTAAAATTTTAAATAATAATATTAGTATAATATATAAAGTAAGATAATTATTAAAGATATTAATTAATATAAAAAAATATATAGAATAATATATCTAAAACTTAAATTAATTAAATAAAGTCTTATAAAGAATTAAGTAATTAAAGATATAAAATATAGATATATTATATATAAATAAAACTTTTAATAATAATATCTCTATAAATTTTTAAATAAGATAACTAATAAAAAGCTTATTTAAATTATAGAGATTAAGAGAATCTAAATACTAAATATTAATATAATTATTTAATATATAATTAAGAAATAATAGTTAGAAATTCTTATTAATAGATTAATATACTGCTATACTGACCTATAATATAGTCTTATAAGACTTAATTTAATCTAAAGAAGCACTAAATAAGGTTATAAGACTTAAATAACTATATAAATAAAGCTTCTGTGATTCTCGCGTCAGTGTTTCTATATCAATTAGCGTGCGGATCAAACATAGAACCCCTAGCGACACCACGAAAGTATCGCTACACTTTATTTTATGAGTTAAAGTTTGATTTAACTCTATAAGTAATTAATTTTAACTCTTTCTATCTTCTCCTAATTATTTCTTATAGTATAGTGGCTAAAATAATACTAACTAAAAATAAATTAAGAATAATATAACCTTAACTAAAATACTAATAATATATTAATATATATATATATACTAATAATTTTATTATTATAATATATTAATTAAAAGACTTTTAGCTATTTATTAGCTTAAACAGGCACGGACTTATTAAAGCTATATTTCTAATATTAATAAAAACTATAATTAAACTTAAATAATAGATTTAAGAAGTGCTTTTCTATAATAATCTAATTAAAAATATTAAATTAATAAAGAAATTACTCTAGCAGTAATTAAAAAACTAACTATAATTAGTTAAGTTAGTTAATTAACTTAAAAAGCCTAGCTATAATATAATAACTTTACTATTATCTAGCTCTTTAAGATTCTAGATTAAAGCTATATATTAAGATACTATATTAATAATAATTTTAAGATTTTATATATCTAACTAATTATAGGAGACTTAAATTAATATAAATTTTTTTTTTAAAAAATATTATTATTAATATCTCTAATACTATTATTTTAATCTTTTTTTTAATAAAAGATCTTTAACTATATATATAAAAAAAAATCTTTATAGTAATTAATTTATTATAGTATAACTACCTAAAGCTTATTAACTAGATTAATATAAGTATTATAAAGAATAGGAATAAAATAATCTAGTATTAAAAAATAGCTACTATAAAAGTACTATTTAATAGAAATATTATTTTAATTATTAATAATATAAAAGATATTAAATAATTAACTTAATCTACTTTTTTATAACTCTAAATCTTTAAAGTTAAAATTATTTCAAAGTACCGCGGCTACTCTATAATACTTTATAAAATAGAGATATAGATAATAAAATAAGATAATTTAGCTAAGTATTAAAGAATCTTAATTAAGTACCTACAGGCTGTTAATATTATATATCTAGTTACTATATTTATAAAGATTATTTATATAAACTAGATACAGCTATAAAAGATAGTAACTGATAAGAATTAGCTCTTAATATTAATAATAGAATTTAATAATAACTAGACTATTAATATAGTAGTTTATTAGAATATAATTCTAAATAATAAATATTATATAATAAGCCTATATAATTATAAGTAATAGCTATTATAACATTTTAGCTATTAGAACTATAGTTATATTATCTAATATTATAAAAAATCCCCTATCTATACTTACTATAGGCAGGAATATTTAACTAAAAATTATAAATATAAAGATAATCTTAAGTAAGCTTATTATATATTTTATAGAAGTAAATACTTTATATTTAATTATAAATATAAGAACTAGTATAAGTATTTAATAATTATTTAATAAAAATAAGCTATATATCTATAATTCTATCTAAAAATCTTATAATTAAATATTATAATCTTAGTTATAAAATTTACTAAAGATATATTAGATACTTTACTAAATAATTTCTAGTATATTTCTAAGTCTTAAAAAGCTAAGACTACTACTAATAAGTAATTAGTAGCTTAGATTAAGAGCTGTAGAGCCTAAAATAAAAACTAAAAAAATAATTATTTTTAGAACTAGTATTAATTATCTATAGTTAGAGTATTCTAGAGCTTTAAGTTTTAAAAAATACTAGCCTAGGTTATAAGCTATATAAAATATCTTAATAAATAATCTAGAATATTTAATAAAAATAATAATAATAATAATATAATAATCTTTTAGAACTTTAAATAAAGTAATAATAAATATATTTATATATCTAAGGCCTAAACTACTACTAAAAATATTAGTATAATAGAAAGATCTAATAATCTAAAAATAATAAAAAGAATTAGCTTAATAGTAGAGTAACTACTAATTATAGATAAAGATCTTAAATAATTAAAAATCTTATAGATAATTTATAGTAAAATATAGTCTATAATAATATATCTCTTTAATAAAAAAAAGATATAAGAATATAATATTCTAGTAATCTAAAAACTCTATATTAATTAATATAATAAGTAAATAGCTATATATTTAACAGGCCTGAGAAACTATTTCTATATAATTCTTTAACTAATATTAAGTTATACTAATAACTTAAGAATACTATTATTATAGATAATATTCTTTATTAATAAATAAATTAATCTTAAAATATAATTAGTTAGATATTATACATGGAATCTTAATATATTAATCTTATAGAATCTTAACTAACTACTATATATCTTTAATATATATAACCTAGGTCTATGGGACTATAATAAAAAGATAGATAAATTAATAATTAAAAAAAAGATAAAATAAAATATAAAAATATTACTTTAATAATTATAAAAGAAAATTAAGATAGTTTATAATAAATAATTATTAATTAGAGGTCTTAATCTATACTATTCTTTATAAATAGTAGAAAGATACTCTAAAAATAATTTTAAGATTAATTAATTAATTAATATTACTAATAACTACTAGCTAGAGCTACTACTCTTTAAAAATATTATTATATATAAAAAAACAGGCTACCAGACTATAATTAATCTAGTTTAGGGATTTTTAATACTAATAGAGTATTTAGTATACTACTAGATATAGTAAGATCTCTAATAAAATAATAACTATATACTAATTATAACTATACTTAATCTAGATCTTACTAAGGCGCCGCTGATAGTTAGGTAGGACTGGTTAGTAATAGATTAAATATAATACTAGAAAATCCTAATAGATAAGTTATAGTTAGTAGACTACTAATTCTAGCTATTATAAAAGTCTAAAAATATTAATATTATAATAAAAGTACCAGTAGATACCTTAATAATAGTAATTAATATAGTTATATTAAAAAAAAATCCTTTATTAATAGAGATGGTTAGAATATATACTAGAAATAAAATACCTAAAAAAGAATATTAAAAAAGCCTGTAGAAGGGCTAAACAGACTAATATAAAAAAAACTATAAATAATAAAAAATAGCTAGATATTAACTAGTTAGAGAAATAGCTTAACTAATATATAATATCTACTAAAATTAAGTAGAAGAAACTATAATAAATATTAAGAGATTTTAATATCTAGCTTACTAGGCTAGAAATTATAGACTAAGTATTTGTAAGGCCGTAATACTAATATAGCGGCTCTCTAGGGATTATAGAGATATAATATATAGTTAATAAAAGATAAGTTTATATTTAATAAAACTAATTACTGATTCTCTTAGCTAAGAACGAGCAGTATAATATATAGTTATATATTATATAATAGCTGCTTAACAGCTGTAATATACCTAAGATATTATTATATAATATCTATAAATAATAGTAACGTAAATCCCGGGCGGTAGGTACGTCCTGGGCGGAAGATAGTTTTTATACCTGTATTAACATGTTTCTTAATCTTAACTTTGAATAATTATTATGCCACGAAAAGCGCGTTAAATAAATTAAAATTTGATTAACTAAGAAAACCAGATTGAATATATAATTTAAGATCTTAAAAATAAAAGATTTTAAAAAGTTATACCTGCGGCGCGTGCTTATAATATTTATTTAAATATACTCTAAAAAAGACTTAATAGCTAATATTCTTAAATAAAACTTTATAATTATTAATATAGGCTATCTCTATATTAAGAAAAAATCTTAATAAATTAGATAATATTATTAAATATTTATAGAGTAGTTCTAAGATCTTTATATACTTATAAAATAGTTTAATTTATTCTAGATAAATCCTTAATCCTATCCTAATTAATTAGAAAGAATTAGATAATAGAATTTATTAAAAAATATCCTAAAATTTAAATTAAATTTATTTAAAAAATTAATTATTTAAGAGTGCTTTATAAAGATCCTAAAATAATTTATTTATTTTTTAATAAGATATAAAGAGTTAAAATTAAGTATAGTATATTAAATAAAAATATTTATAACTTTAATAAAACTAGCTTTACTATAAATTTAATTATAATAATAAAAATAATATCTTAAATAGAAATACTAAATAAGCTATAGCTTATATAACTAAAAAATTAAAAGTAAATTATAATTATTAAATGTATTAATTTAAGTAGATAATTAATTTTATTAATAATTATTTTTAAAAAAAAGTATTATATTAAAGATTAGTTTAAAGAACTATCTATTCTATCTATATAAAAAATTAAAGTTAATAATAATAAATAGATAATAGATATTATTAGACTTTACTAGCTTTAAAAATACTTTATTATAGTTATATAAGAGTAGTAAAAGAAGAGATATATATTTTTTATTTTAAATAATTATAAAAGCTATCTAACTTCTATTTTTAATCTTATATATAAAAATAATTATATTATTTTTATTTATATATCTTCTTATTTATCTTATCTTCTGTAATCTTTTAATATTAGCTATTTTAATCTTTTAAAAAAAGTATATAAATTTATAATCAAGAATAAAGCATGCTATAGATTTAATTATATTAATAAATATAATTTCTTAAAGATATACCTAGAAGCCTATAAGAAAGTCTTTATAATAGAGAATATTTAAAGTAGATTTAAAATAACTAGATTATTTTCTTTCTTATTTACTATAGTATTAAATAAATTATAGTTAAAGTTATTAATTTTTATACTCTTCCTAAGTAGAGAGACTATTTTAATTTTATTTTCTTAATTTTATATATCTTATATAATCTATTAAGTATAATAAAAAGCTTTATTAATTAAGAAATTTATAAAAAAAGATTTTAAAAGTCTACTAACCCTCTCTAAGCAGGTACTAAATAAATTTATAAAGAAATATAAGATAATTATATATAATACTAAATTATTAATATAAGAGAATATAGATCTCTATAAATTTATAATAGATAATATAATAAAAAAGAGTTATTCTAAATATTTAATAACTCTTATAGATAGTTTTTTATTTATAGAAGCTAGAGACCTTATTTTATTAAGAAATAATAAAATTTAAGTTAGTAGAGAGATATTAAGCTCTACTATTTTTTTAATTTTAAAAAGATATAGCCGCGCTCTACTAAAGTATATAAATTATAAAATATAAGATTATAAGAGAATAAGCTATTATATTTTTAATTATCTTTAATTTAAAGAATTTAATTAAGAATTAATAAAGTTATTTAAATTAAAAGTTTATATAGCAATAGGCGGGTACAAAAACTACCTTCCGCCCGGGACGTACCTACCGCCCGGGATTTACATTATATAATAGTTATTTCTTCTTCTTAAGTAATTTTAATCTTATAATTAGTTATTTTTAATAGGTCCTGCGGTTAAGATATAAAAAAAAAAAAAGAAATTAAATAATACTAAGCTTAGCTTTATAAATCTAGAATTAAATATATAATAAGTACTTAAAGTTAGTATATTATTATTTTATTAAGTATAGATAGTTTTAATAGTATAGTTAGCTATTATATAACTAGTATTATTATAAATAAATTTATATATAGTTTAGTAATAATATATAACTAAAATATTATTTATTTTTTATTTATTTATTTATTTATTTTTTTTAAATCTCTTACTTTCTATTATTATAAGTATTTCTTTAATTTTATATTACTTAATAATTAATTTTTTTATTTATATAGTTATTTAAGTTTTATAATCTTATTTAGTATTTTCTTAAATTAAATTAAGTTTTATAAGACTATATTATAGATTAATATAATAATATATTAATTTATTAATAAAAACTTCTAACTACTATTTCTTAATTATATATTAAATAATTATATTAATATTTAATATTTAGATTCTTCTAATCTCTATAATTTAAATAAGTTTTTTACTAGTTATCTTACTTAAAAATTTATAAAGATATTATTATTAGGAGTTCTATTTATATATAATATATTTATACTCTATATCTTTAATTATTTAGTTTTTTTATAAAGCTTTATCTAATTAGTTTAAGTTTTAAATATATTATTCTATATATATTTCTATATTAATTAATATCTTTAGTAGTTATCTTATTTTATATATTATATTAATATTATTATTTAAAGTTTTAGTATTATTAATACTATACTATAATATTATTTTTTTATTCTTAATTTTTAATTAATTTAGCTTTATAGTTATTTCTATATTCTAAATCTTATTAATATAATATTTTTAAATATTATTATATAAGAAGTCTATTATTATTTATATTAAAAATATATATTATATTTATTTTATTTATTTTATTTATTTTATTTATTTTATTTATTTTATTTATTTTATTTATTTTATTTATTTTATTTATTTTATTTATTTTATTTATTTTATTTATTTTATTTATTTTATTTATTTTATTTATTTTATTTATTTTATTTATTTTATTTATTTTATTTATTTTATTTATTTTATTTATTTTATTTATTTTATTTATTTTATTTATTTTATTTATTTTATTTATTTTATTTATTTTATTTATTTTATTTATTTTATTTATTTTATTTATTTTATTTATTTTATTTATTTTATTTATTTTATTTATTTTATTTATTTTATTTATTTTATTTATTTTATTTATTTTATTTATTTTATTTATTTTATTTATTTTATTTATTTTATTTATTTTATTTATTTTATTTATTTTACTATTTCTTTTTTTATTTTTTTTTAAAGAAGGAATATTCTATTTTTCTAATTTTTAAATTAGAAATTATATTCTTACTTATACTCTTAATTTTTTTTATATTTTTACTTTCTATTTTATTAGTCTTACTAATTATTTTAATTTTTTATTTAATTCTTTCTAATTTTACTATAATATATTATATATACTGATCTTATAATAAACTCTACTTACTTATATAATTTAATAGCTCTTTAAAGTAATATAAATCTTATTATTAAAAAAAAAAAAATATCTAGTTTTATAATAAAATAAATATTAAATCTTTTTTTTATATTAAATTTAGATATTTTATTAATTTTTATTAGAATTATAAAGTAGTTACCCCTAAGATATATCTTATTATTAATAAGATAATTCTTTAAAAAAATATTATTAAAAATAATTATAATTTATTAAAGATTACTATCTATTACCGCGTGTATTATTCTTATAAAAAGAATAAAAATATAATTTTTTTTATTATTAATTAAAATAATAGTCTTATTTTAGACTATTTATAAATAATCTTAATTATATATATATAATATTATCTAATTTTTTATAATTTTAATTTATAATATTTTTATATTATATATTCTAGTACTACTTTTTATAATATTATAAACTATCTAATTTTAAAAATCTTTAAAAAATTCTTAGAAAAGACCCCCTACTTCTAGAAGTAATAAATAGTTTTTATTTTTATTTTTATTTTTTTTTTATAATTAAGATTTTATATAGCTTATAAATATTATAAATCTTTCTTTCTTATATTTCTATAATAAATATTATTATTTTTTATAAATATTTAATATAATAGTATTCTTAATATAATTAAATAATTTTTATATATTATAATTAAGATTCTACTTATATTATTTAACTAGGAATTAAAGATCTCTTTTATATCTATAATTTATAATTATATTTTTAATCTTATATTTTTTTTTATTAATAAATAGTAATTCTAGCTTTAAAACTTTATAAAAATCTCTAATATATTTATAAAGTAAAAAGATATAAAATATATTATAAAATTAGTATATCTTAAAATATAAATATAATTTATAGAATTAATACTATATATATATAATCTTAAAAAATTTTAGATATTAATTACTTAACTTATAGCTTAGTCTAGCTTAATTAATATTTCTTATATCTAATATAATAAAGTTACTAATTATAAATTATATATTTATATATTTTTTATTATACTATTTCTTTATAATTTTAATTATTTTTTTAATTACTCAGCTAGCTTATTATAATTTTTCTAGAAATTTTTAATTTATTTTAATATATTTTATATAGTACTTTTATTTAGATCTTTAATATAAATTTAAAATTATAATTAATATTTTATTAAAGATTATATAAGACTTTTATTTATATTTTATCTTATTATTTTATTATAGACTAGTTATATAATTAGTAGTTATTATAACTAGTTATCTTAGTTTTAATTTATATCAATATATAAATAATATTTAAATATTTAATTCTAATACTTAATTTATCTATCTATTTATAAATAGTATATAATAATTAATTTATAACTTAAATTAAAATAATAATAAAGTATTAATTAAAATATACTTATAAAAATACTATTTTTATTACTAACTATATTACTTAAGATTCTAATATATATATATATATATATTTAATAAAATAATTAATTATTATAAAAATAATATTATATATTTTTTTTTACTATTTTATAGATAATAGTCTAGTTATAAAGTCTATTATAACTTAATTTATAAATTCTTTTAATTATAAAAGTTTATTTATTAAGTTATAAGATTTACATTAATATACTATAATCTATTAATATATATTATATTTTTTAATATATTTCTTAATTTACTTATTTATTATAAATTAATAATATTTATATTTAATAATTTTAATTATTCTTTCTTTATTGTTATACGCCGCTACTTGCGGACGCTGCACAATAGTGCCTCAGGCACGCTACGGCCGCCAAGCAGCCGTCACATGACGCACAACCACATATTGCGCCGCTGGTTCTCCTAGCTGAGAACCAGCGATTAGTTCTATTGAATACAGACCTACCTACCACCAACCACGTATCACGTCTCTATAATCCCTAGAGAGCCGCTATATTAGTATTGCGGCCTCACATTTATCTAGATATTTTTTTTATAAATTATTATAATTAATCTTAAAGATTTCTATATAAAGTATATTAAAATATAAAATATAAATTTTATTTTTAAAACATACTAGATTATCTAATATAATATTTTATTTTTTATTTTTTATATTTTTATTTTTTTTTTTAATATCTTTTATAGTTTTATTATATTCTTAGCTAATTTTAAATAATTCTAGTAAACTTACTAATAATTTTTATATATATATATTTTCTTTAATAAATACTATATATATAATTAAGTATAACTCTTTTTTTATAAGTTTTATATTACTTAATTATTTTTATAATTTTTTAAAAGTATAGTCTATTTATATATTTATTTTCTTTTTTTTAAATTTATAATTTATATATTTATTTAAGTTATTTATAGGGTTCTTCTCGCCTATAATATAATAAATATAAAAGTAAAATATTATTAATTTTTTAGTCTAATATATTTAATATAAGAATAACTTCTTAGTTATTATAAACTAATATATATTATTATAATTAAAATAAACTTTAATAATATATAGACTATCTTTAAGATAATAATATTATTTATAAAAACTATTTATTATTATAAGTAATTTTTAGTTATATATTTTATAATATATTTATATATTATCTAGTTTTTTTAAATAAAAAATTATTAGATACTAATTTCTATTTTTAAACTTTTAATTTAAAATATTTAAAATTATATATCTTAATATATCTATATAAATCTTAATAAATAATCTTAAATTATAATACTATAATAATAATTCTAAAAAAAAAATATTCTTAAATTTCTAAAATATCTTAAATTTTTTTTTTTTAATAAGAAGTATTATAACTCTATATTTTTCTTTATTATTTTATTTAAAGAAGCTATAATCTTGCTAAATCTATAAATAAATTAATAATAATAATTAATAAATTTAATAAATAATTAGACTTTTTTTATATTTTATAATACTAGCTAGTTTATTATTATTATAATTTATTTAATTTTTATTTTTATACTATTTATAGTTACTATAAATCCTAGAAAATTAATATAGTTTATATAGAAAATATATTTATTTATTTTTATATAAAATTTAAATTTTTATAATTATTTAAGAATAATATATATATATATTTTATATTCTTTCTTATTTTTAGAAAATATAATAATATTATTAAGATATATTATATAAATAATATCTAGTAGATTATCTAGTATATAATTAATATATTATTAAAAGCTTACTAGTATATTTATTAATCTAAATAATATAACTTAATACTTATATATATTAAAATATATTTTAAATATTATTAATAATTTATAGTTTTTTCTAATTTATAATTTATAATATATATTATATAAGTTTAATTATATATAGATTTTTATAGTATCTAGATAATCTAAGATTTTATTTAATAATAATAATAAATATATATTCTTAATAATAATAGTATTTAATTTTTAATAATTTATATAAAATCTTAAGTTACTATTTTTCTTTAATATAAATAGTACTAATCAATTATAAGAACTTTTTAATAATCTAATTTAAATTTTTTTAAATACTTTTATTATATATTTATATAGGACTTATAATTCGCTTAAAAATAATAAATAAATTAGTTTTAATAAAGATTTTTTATTTAATTTTAATTTAATAATATAGTCCTACTTTTAATATTATAAAATTATAATATTATTTTAAGATTACTAACTCTATAATCTAGATTTTATTAATTTTAATTTAAAAATAATTATTTTTAGACTAGACTCTTATTTAATATACTTATACTTTTATAATAATTTCTATAGTATATTTTTATATAAATATAATTATTTTTAGATTTATAAATTTTTTTTATAATATTCTTATAATTAATTATATTAATCTATTAATAGATTAATAATCTTTAACTAGTTCTAATCTAGAATTATATTATACTTATTTATATTAATAACTTTAAATCTTAAATATTATTTATATAATTTATTTTTTATATTTTTTATATATACTAATGTGATAACAACCCGAGGTCGGTAAATATCGAAGGTATCAAAGTGCTGAAGTGCAGCCTGAAGGCTGACTTCTGGTATTGTTATTTTCTAAATCTACCAGCTATCTAGGGCTCTATATAGATACTACTAAAATATTAGTAATAGTCTTAACTAATAGTAGAATCTATAGATATTAATACTATTAATTATATATCAGGGGCTCTGATATTATTATCTATTAAAAAAAAGAATTATAGAGAATTATATTTTTCTTTATTTAATTAGTTATCTATCTAGATAGCCTGTAAATCTATTATATATACTAATAATACTTTACTTAGTAGCTTAAGAGATTCTTTAGTAGTTTTAAAGATTTTTAGATAAAGAATCTGTCGGTATTAGTTTACTTATAGAAATAAAGAGATAGATAGAGATACTAGAATCTAATTATTCTATAATTTAAGAATATAAATATCTAATATATTAATAGTTACTAGTAATCTTGATATTATCTAAGAATTAAGAGAGAGAGATAGTAGAGCTAAGCCTTTAGAAACTCTAATAAAAAATATTTAGTTTTAATAAGCTAAAATTAGGCTTGAAATAATATACTTAATATAAGAAAATCTTAATTAGAGGCTATTATCCTATTTAAAAAAAGTCTGAATAAAAGTTCTTAAAAGATAGAAAAACTAATAAATAATAAATTAGTAAATTTAAGAAATATAATTCTCTATAGTAATAAGCTAGTAAAGAGAATTAAGATATATTATTATAATTTAAAAAGTTTAACTTATATTAATATTACTTTATTATTTATTACTTATTTATTTTTTTTTTACTTCTCTTTTTTACTTTCTTATTTTTTAAGACTTACTTATTTTTTCTATTTTAATTTTTATTACTATTAACTGTTCTGCTCCTACTATATTTAAAGCTAATTAACTATTTTAAATCTTTATTAATTATATTCTGTTTTTATTAACCCTATCTGTAATCTTCTAGAATAGCTAGAAATACTTTCTTATTTTATAAAAAAAAAACTTCTGTAGCTACTACTATCTCTAGCCGAGTCTTAGATATTATTAATAATATTAATTAAATTAAATCTAATAAGTTCTTCTCTCTAGCTATTCTCTAGCTTAGAGCTGATATTAGTTATCTTAATTTCTAGACTCTAGTACCTGTATAGTGTAAATTTTCCTAATTATATATAAACTAGACTAGTCTCTAGATTTTTATAGCTATATCTTTATTAAAGATTTAAAGAATATATATTAGATTAATAATTTTAAGCTTTATCTATATAGTAAAAAATTACCTAATAATAAGACTTATTCTTATTATTAAAGCTTTAAGATATTTTAGTTCTATATAATTAAACTTTTTTATTACTAATCTATCTTATAGTTTAGAGTATACTTAAACTATATCTAATAAAATACTAGTAGTAAATATACCACCTAGTATAATTATAACTTAAAAAATTAAAATTAATTATATATTAAGTAAGTAATTATTCTAATCTATTCTTATTTTATCTTAATTAATCTTACTAATAGAAGTCTAGCAGCAAGATTATAACTTTTAAAAATATTAAAGAGATTTATAAAAGATTAGAGATCTAAGATTTTATCTAAATTAAATTAACTTATAAACTTATATTATATTCTAGAGAGATTCTTCTTCTAGTTTTTTATTCTTATATTAGGATTATTACTAAACTACTTAGGACTTCTTATACTTTCTTTAATAAGTAAATATTTATTTAGAGAATTTCCCCTTATATATAGAATAATACTAATATTCTTATAAAAATAATTTAAAATCTATAAATATTTTAATATATTATTAATACCCGGCTTTATATCTTTAGATCTATTAAAGCCTCTAGAATTTATAACTTCTAGACCTAGAAAGTATAGTATATAAAAATTTATATATATTTTTATTTTTCTTTTTTTTCTACTATTTTCTAACTCTCTATAGGTGATTACTCCTTAAAACTAATTTAATTATAATTTAAGCTTATTTTCTCTCTAAAGTTCTATTCTAATAACTCCTGTCTACCGTGCTACAGCTATTAATTTATTTAATAATAAATATACTATTAAGAAGTAGTATACTATTAAAAAGTTAACTTTAAAATAGTTTTTAACTAGTCTTATTATTCCTAAAGCTCCGGTACACTCTCTTTTTAAATTTAATAATAAAGATACTAGAGGATTTAGATCTCTAAATTAAATAAATAATAAATTATACTCTAATTTTATTAAGCTTAGTAAAGCTAGCTTCTTTCTTATTCTTAGAAAGATAGGTAATAATAAGGATAATACTAATAATAAAGATAATACTAATAATAATAATAATAAAAATAATAATAGTAATAATAATAAGAATAATACTACTAGTAGTAAAGATAATAATAATAATAAGAAACTTTAAATATTATCCTAAAATACTATTTCTCTTTATTAAAACTAGTTTAGTTATAGCCTAGTCCTAGTCCTAGTTAATTTAAAATAAATATAAAGATTTATTCTTATATTTATATAATTTTTTTTATAAGTCCTATCCTAATTACTCCTAGTAATATAAAATAATTATAATAAAAGATTTATTAAAATCTATCTTTCTAATATCTTTTTAAAAATAAAGATTTCTTTAAAAGCTTTTACTTCTTTTAACTATATTATTATTATCTAAAATAGATAAGTCTTTATTAAATATCTAGACTTCTTCTTTTTCTAACTCTTAAATATATTATATAGAGTTATACTTCTCTATTAATTATATTACTACTTTTTTTTAAAACTAAGTTTTATAAGTATATAGCTTTCTAGTCTTTTATATATTCTTTTAATTTAATTTTTTTATAGCTTTTTTTTTTTATTAAGTTTAAGTATATCTTTATATATTTTTATTATTCCTACTCTTATTTAGTCCACGTGGATAAGTTAAAGTATAAAAAAAAAACTAGTTTAATAGTATTAATTATCTACTAGATCTTTAATAGATATTATAATATTAGCTCTATCTACTTTAACTTTAAAGCTAATCTTATTAATAATTATAACTTCTTAGATTAGTTAATAATAGCTTAAATTAAGTATTAGCTATTTACTAGATTCTAGATAATCCGGCTGTCAGGCTTCTTAATTATATAGATATTTAATAAATATTTTTTTAATATCTAATAAGAATTAAACTATTTTAACTAGAACTTTTATAGTATTTTATTATATATAAAAATCTAATTACTTTTCTTAAAAAAAATATTCTTTTATAAGATTATCTTAGATTATCTAGTATTTAATAATATATATTAGTAAGTACTTATTTATTAAGATATAGATATACTGAATTTAGATTAGCTAATTTTTCTAAATTATTTTCTTACTTATTATATTATTCTTTAGTAATTTAGATTTAATACTATAGACTAGCTTAAATAAGCTGATATTAGCTATATTATATATCTAAATATAGATAGTAAGTATAGTCTAGGATAGATACTTATTTTATAGTTATATTAATTTATTAATAAATATTTTTATAAATATTAAATTTAAGATTTTATTTAATCTCTCTACTTATTTATTTATTTATAGATAATAAGGGGTGGTGATTCTATATTTTATTTATAATAACTAAATATAGTATATGATTATTTTTAATAAAATATTTAGTTTATTATTTAATATAAGCTTACTTATAGTACTATACTAGATAAAGAAGTCTTTATAAAGAAACCTAGTAATAGTCTTATTTATTATATTAGAGACTATCTTAGCTACCAGCTAGCCTATAGTATAGTTAATAATAGTAATAATTTATTAATTTTTATTAAGTATTATTAATAACAGGCTAATTAGGTCTAATCTCTATTATTTAAAAGATTTAATATTTTTTTAGAATATATAATATTACTACTCTTTTTCTAGGCTAGTCTGAGATTACTATAAGACTTAATATATTAAATATTTATAAAGTACTATCTAGATATTCTTATATATTAAGAGCTACTATACTTATATCTTAATAATACCTAATAGTTCTAGATATTCTAGATAGCTATATAATTAATATATCTATTCTATAAATTAGTTATAGAGTTTTTTTATAGATATAAGATTTTTATATTATCTTTCTAGAGTTTAGATTAATTATATTTTAGTATCTATTATATATAAAGTATCTTCTATTAGTCTTTATATTCCTTACTAATAAGATATCAGATAGTAAGAATTCTTTAGTAAAATATTATAATAAATTATTTTTTTATATTTTAGTATTTATTAACTATATTAATATAAATTAGCTTATAGCTTTTTTAAATTATTAAATTATAAATATTCTATTACTATTATCTCTCTTATTTACTAGTCTTAATTTAATAAAGTCTAGCTACTAATTAATAGTATTAGGAACTATAGCCTCTAGATCTTAAGTAGTATTTAATATCTAAATTATAAGTTTAAAATTTCTTAATTTAGTAAACTAATCTTTTTAAATAAGTCTATACTATTATAAGATACTTTAGGCTTTTATAGTCTATCAGTATCTTTATTATAATTCTATTTTCTAAATAATATTTCTAATATTAAAAAACTTTCTTAATAGCTAGTAATTCTTTTTTTTATATAAAATAATTTTTTCTATATTATTTAATTTTTTTTTATTAAATACTACTGGGTACTATTTATTATTATTAATAATCTAGTTTAGAACTATTTTAATAGCCTATTCTAATATATTTATCTTAATCCTAAACTATTCTCTAGGGTTTATAATAGCTAGTATAGGAGCTGTAACTAATATAATTTTTAATTATTAGAATATCTTTTTATAGTTAGTATTTTATAGAATTAATTAATATTATCTTTTTTATTCTTTTATATTTTTTTTTTAAAAGTTTATATAGTAGTACTGCTATCTTAATAAAGTCTTAAATAAATTAATAATAGTATATAAATAGATCTATAAATTACTATAACTTATAAATATTCTTTAATTATAGTTATTTTTTAATAACTTTAAGCTTAACTAGTACTGGCTGAATTATTTCTTACTTAATAATATATTTATAAAACTCTAATTCTTTAACTCTAAAGATATACTTTAAGTTTTTAATAAATAGTTTATTTTATTATAATATTTTAAAAATTATTTTAATATATTATTTATACTCTTCTTATATCTTTAAAAAGATAAGTATATTATTAAGATAAATAAAGTAGAAGTTTTCTAAATATAAGACTAAAATATAGTTTATAAGTATCTAGAATATTACTAGAGTATTTAATAAATTAAAAGATATAATTAAGAATTTATACTTCTTAAAAAAAGTATTAAATACTATTTTATAGATTAATATCTTATCTATCTTAACCCATTAGTAATTAGAAAGAAGATTAATTTTAGAGAGATACTTTACTCTATTTACCTAATTAATAAAATCTTAAATATATAGAAGTAGATATCTATTTTAGAGTATCTTTTAATTTAATAGATAATAATTAATATATATTCTCTACTACTTATTTTTTTTTTAAGATAAAGATAACAGGGAAGCTTTATAAGCTAGATAATACTTAAATAATCTTTTTATTAAGTAATTCTATAAATTATTTTTTTAACTCTTTTAATTTTTCTTATAATAGAGAATAAAATAGCTAGTTAATAAATAATTTATTATCTATATTAATATAGTACTTAAATCTGTATTTAGATAATAATATTAGTAATAGCTTCTTTTAAAAGATATTAGTAAATTTTTTAATAATAATATTAATCTTCTCCTTCTATATAATATTAGTCTCTTAAAATAATTAAATAATAATTAAAATAGCCTCTTTTCTTTATTTCTTAAAGATTTTTATTATTTATTTAGTACTTATCAGCTCTAATAATAACTCTATACTTAAAATATAATTTCTAATATTAATAAATCTAATAATATAGAGATATTTTTTATTCTTTTCTAATAATTATATTTTAGATATTATCTAATTAATTTAAGGATTTATCTTCTTTAACTAATTTTATTCTAAGATTATATTATAATAAAGTAAATTTAATATATAAATCTCTATATAGACTTTTTATTCTCTAAAAGCTATTAATAATTAAAAATAACTTTTTATTTAGATAATCTCTTTATTTACTATCTTAATATTTAGTTATATTATTTTTTAAGGAATTTAATAAGTCTTAAGCTACTTAGCTAACTAGATTAATAGAAATAAGTAACTGGCTTTAAAGTTAATAAAAATTTTAATAACTTTAATAAATACTCTAAATCTAATAGTATAAATATATAAAATAATATCTAATTTTATAATATATAACTTAGCTTTATACTTCTAAAAAGAAGATATTAGTAAATAATCTTCTTCTAGTAGGGATTCTAATATATTTAGAATTCTTAACTTCTAGACCTCTATCTTAAAGATCTTTATTATTCTAGCTACTAGTTCCTCTTCTCTATTTAATAGTTTTTTTTTTTTTTTAAGTTTTTTAATTTAAAGATTATTCTATTTTTATTATTAAGATAGTCAGGCTATTAGTGCCTTTTTATTCTATAATTAAAATAAATATAGTTAATACTATATTATATCCTCTACTAAAAAGATCTCTTATTTAGCTATTCTGATTAAATAGTAAAGATACTTAAATCTATAATATTAATCTAATCTATATTACCCGGTACTATATTTATATAATATCTAATAATAATATTTCTTTATTTATATTAACTAAATCTTTATACTAATTCTTTAAGTATTATAGGTTAATTAAGATCTCTAGTAAGTTATACTTAAAGTACTAGTTTAGCTCTACTCTTAAAGTATTAAATAACTAGATACTCAGGTAAGGCCGGTTTTACTTAAATAATAATATTAATAAATTAGTTATTATAATTTACTATACTAGTATTACTCTATATATAATTAATAAAGTATTTTTACTTCTTATTCTTACTTAAAAGCTTTTTAAAGTAGCCGGTAATAGATAACCTGACTGTTGAACTTTAGAGATTTTCTAATATCTAATAATTTTAAGTATAGTTTTATCTTCTCTAGTTAAAAAATTACTTTTTAGTTTAGAGCTATAATCTTAATTAGTCTCTTTTATTAAAAAATATTATTATTATTTTATTATCTTTTTAATTTAATAAGAATCTTCTCTTATTATTACTTATATTTCTTAATTTCTGTTATTTTTTTTTAGCTGTCTTATTAGGATAAGTTTTATTATTCTAGAACTTAGACTAAGATATTAGTATAATTATTTTATTATCTAGTTATATATTAGACTATCTTAATATTATTATTCTAGTATATTAGGAGGTTATAATAATTAATATTACTAAAAAAGTTATAGAAACTATCTTATATATTTACTACTATTAATTATTAAATTAATATACTAGATCTTTTTTTTTATCTTAATTTTAGAATATTATTCTTATATTTTTTAAAGTATTTATTTTATCTACTAGTTTTCAGACTTCTTATTACGCGGAAAACTTATTACTGGTAGGTTATTAATATTATTATAGTTATTAAATCTTAATAATCTCTAGTTTAGAGAGTATAATCTACTAATCTTCTTTCTTTAATAGTACTAGTAAAATAAAAGACATACTACTAAATATAATAATAATCTAAGATTAGTAAATATTAAAGATATTAAAGTACTGAAGTACAGCCTAAAGACTAACTTCTAGTATTATTATTTTTTAAATCTACTAGCTATCTAGGGCTTTATATAGATACTACTGAAATATCAGTAGTAGTCCTAACTAATGGTAGAACCTATAGATATCAACGCTACTAATTACGCATCGGGGGCTCCAATACTGTTGTCCACCAAAGGAAAGAACTATAGAGAATTACACTAATAATATATAATTTCTATAAAAAATTATATTATAATTATTTATTATATATATCTTTCTTAGTATCTTTTTACTATTTAAGGATAGATTTTATTTAATCTAGTATTAATTTATAAAACTTATTTTTATATTAGAGTCTAGTAAGATCTATATTTTTTATAATTATTTTTTATTATTATAATCTAAAAAAGAGATCTAGTATCTTTATTATATAAAACTTTAAATTCTTAAATTTTTTAATTTATTTATAGTTTTCTTAAATTTTATATTATTTTTTTATAAATATACTTTATTATTTATTCATTAATATTATAATTTAATATATCTAGTTTTACTATAATTATAATAATCTAGATTATCTTTATATATTTTTATATTTTTTATTTTTTTTAAATATTATATTAGTACTTATAACTTTTATTATAAATTTATAATTTTTTATAATTATTTTTACTATTATATTCTTTTTTTAAGTAAGTTTTATATACCATTTATTAATATATATATTTTATAGATTAGGATTCTCCCAAAGTTTCTATAATTATAGTTTAATTCCAGTGTATTTTAGTATTCTAGGATTAATTATTTAATTATTAATAAATAAGTTATATATATATTATAATTTTCTAGTTCTTATAGGTATTATACTATCTTTTTATCAATTTTATTATATGTTTTAGAGTATAAAATAGTCTTTTATATTTTATTATCTAATAATTTAGCTAGATATTATTTAAATCTTTTAAGATATTATATAGATTTATATATTAATTAATATATTTATTATTTTATATTATAATATAATATTATTACTTCTTACTATAATATTATCAGATTATTAATTATATATAATAAAATATTTGTGGCCATACCACCTGCCTATTATGTTGATATCCGAAGCTTACCTTTGTTGATTTCCCTAAATTCTTTGCCTAGTACCAATTCGGACTAGCTTATTAGTTAATTAGTTATTCTGGACTCGCTATTTCTACCCAGCTGTTCTTAATGTTTAATGAACTATCTTTAACTACTATAATAATTCTATAATCTGGTAGCATGTCTATTAATCAGGACCTTAAATTATTAATTTTTATTAATTTTTATTAAACTCTTTCTAAATAAATTACTGTATAAGTTAAAATCTAAGTTCTGTATTTTTCTACTATTTTCTGATATTCTAATATATTTTATACTATTATATTATTTTACTTCTATTCTATTTATTATTCTACTTTTATCTAATTCTACCTCTAACTTATTAATTTATATTAATTTTTTACTTAGTTTTATTAAATTTATCTCTAATTTATTAAAAATCTATATTTTAACCCTTTTCTTATATTCTAAGTCCTTATTTACTTATTTTAATATTAGTAAATCTAGATCTCTGTCTTACTAAACTTAGATACTAATTATAAGTATTTATAGTCTTATTAAATTTTATATTTTTTTTTTAGGTAAGTCTTATATACTATTTATTAATATATATATCTTATAGATTAGGGTTTCCCTAAAGTTCTTATAATTATAATTTAATTCTAGTATACTCTAGTGTTCTAGAATTAATTATTTAATTATTAATAGATAAGTTATATATATGTTATAATTTTCTAATTCTTATAGATATTATACTGACTTTTTATAGATTTTATTATATATTTTAGAGTATAAGATAGCCTTTTATACTTTATTTAATAATTTAATTAGATATTATTTAAATCTTTTAAAATATTATATAAATTTATATATTAACTAATATACTTATTATTTTATATTATAATATAATACTATTACTTCTTACTATAATATTACTGGATTATTAATTATATATAGTAGAGTATTATTAAAATTATTTTATATTAGATTTTCTAGTAAGATTATATATATATATTTTTTTTTAATTATATATTTTAGATATTATTAGAAATATTATTACACGGCTGATTTTTTTTTATTAATTTTATAATATTTTAAGAATATTTAAAAATAGTTTTCTATATAAAGGCGTTAATCTAAATATTTATATAAATTATAATTAATAAATTTCTTTATATAAAAATATTTTTTTAAAAATTTTATTCTTTTATTCTTAGAACTATTTAATCTTAAAGATTAATTATTTTATAGTATTTCTAGGGCTGATTATATTATTATTCAGATATTCTAAAATAATATTCCTATATTTATATATATAGTTTTATTATATATATATATAATTTAGTCTTTAGAGACTTCTATTTCTTTTATAATAATACTAATTTAATATATTATATAACTACTTCTTTTTATTTTAAAAGCTTTTTAATATTTTTACTAAATTATAGATTATTTTTATTATTTTATACTAGATTTTAGAATTAGAATAAATCTTTTTTTATTATTTTTAGGCTTAAATAATAAGTTATAGTACTGCTTATTTTTTTAGTATTTATAACTTTTTAATTTTTATTTATTATTTTAAAAATTTATATTATTATATTATTTTATATAGTAGAGATTATTTAGTTTTACTTACTATAATATTAGATCTATTTCTAAATCTTAGATTTTATTATAACTGCGTGTATTAGGTCTCTAAAAGAAGAGTAATTAGAATTATAAGACTATAATACTAATATAGTAGCTCTCTAAAGATTATAAAAATATAATATATAATTAATAATAGATAAATTTATATTTAATAAAATTAATTACTAGTTCTCTTAGTTAAGAACTAGTAGTATAATATATAGTTATATATTATATAATAACTATTTAGCGGCTGTAGTATACTTAAAGCACTATTATACAGTATCCGCAGGTAGCGGCGCATAACAGATTTAAGCTTTATATAAAAATAAGTAAATATATTTTTTATATAAACTATATTAATTTTCTAGAATTTATAGTAATTATAAATAGCATAGAAATAAAAACTAAATAAATTATAATAATAATAAACTAGCTAGTATTATAAAATATAAAAAGAATTAATTATTTATTTAATTTATTAACTACTATTACTAATTTATTTATAAATTTAATAAGATTATAGCTCTCCTAAATAAAATAATAAAAAAGAATATAGAATTATACTTTCTATTAAAAAAAAAAAAAAACTTAAAATATTTTAGGAATTTAAAAATACTTTTTTTTTAAAATTATTATTATAATATTATAATTTAAGATTATTTATTAAGATCTATACGGATATATCAGGATATATAATTTTAAATATTTTAAACTAAAAATTTAAAAATAAAAATTAATACTTAATAGCTTTTTATTTAGAAAAATTAGATAATATATAAATATATTATAAAATATATAATTAAAAACTACTTATAATAGTAGACAGTTTGTATAAATAATATTATTATTTTAAAAATAGCCTGTATATTATTAAAGTTTACTTTAATTATAATAATTTATATTAATTTATAATAATTTATATTAATTTATAATAATTTATATTAATTTATAATAATTAAGCAGCTATTCTTACACTATATATATTAGATTAAGAAATTAATAATATTTTATTTCTATATCTATTATATTATAAATAAGAAGAATCCTGCAGACAGCTTAAATAAATATATAAATTATAAATTTAAGAAAAAAAAGTAGATATATAAGTAAATTATATTCTTAGAAAATTATAAAAGTAATTAAATAATATAAAATTTATAAAAAAAGAGTTATATTTAGTTATATATATAGTATTTATTAAAGAAAATATATATAAAAAAAAACTATTAGTAAGTTTATTAAAATTATTTAAGGTTAACTAAAAATATAATAAAATTATAAAAAGTATTAAAAAAAAAATATAAAAAATAAGAGATAAAATATTATACTAAATAATTTAATATATTTTAAAAATAAAACTTACATTCTATGCTTTAATATATTTTACATAAAAATTCTTAAGATTAACTATAATAATCTATAAGAAGGATATTTAAATAAAAAAAAATAATTAAAATTATTAAATATAAATATTATTAGTCTATAATAAATAAGTAAATTAAAGAATATATTAAAGAATATAATATATATTAATAAATTATAGTATATTAGTATAGATTTTATAATTTAATAAATAAATTTCTAAAATTAAATAAATCTATAGATTAAATTATAATAAACTTTATAATTAAATTACTATTTATAAAATATTAAGAAAAGATATATAATATTATTCTTATAATAATTAACTATTTTATTAAATATATATTTTATATTTTATATATAAAGAGTATCTCCGCAGAAAACCTTACTATAATCTTTATTAAATATATATATATATATATATTAAAGTCTTAAGTAATATAATTAATAATAAAAATAGTATCTTTATAAATATATTTTAATTAATATTTTATTATTATCTTAATTTAAATTATAAATTAACTACTGCGTACTATCTATAAATAAATAAATAAATTAAATATTAAAATTAAATACTTAAATATTATTTACGTGTCTATATAAACTAAAATTAAGATAACTAATTATAATAACTACTAATTATATAACTAGTCTATAATAAAATAATAAAATAAAATATGAATAAGAGCCCTGTATAATCCCTAATAAAATGTTAGTTATAATTTTAAATTAATATTAAAGATCTAAATAAAAGTACTATATAAAATATACTAGAATAAATTAAAGATTTCTAAAAAAACTATAATAAGCTAGCTAAATAACTAGAAAAAATAATTAAAATTATAAAGAAGTAGTATAATAAAAAGTATAAAAATATATAATTTATAATTAATAATTTTATTATATTAGATATAAGAAATATTAACTAAGCTAGATTAAATTATAAATTAAATAACTAATATCTAAGATTTTTTAAGATTATATATATATAGTACTAATTTTATAAATTATATTTATATTTTAAGATATATTAATTCTATAATATATTTTATATTTTTTTACTTTATAAATATACTAAAGATTTTTATAAAGTTTTAAAGCTAGAACTACTATTTATTAATAAAAAATAATATAAGATTAAAAATATAATTATAAATTATAAATATAAAAAAAATCTTTAATTCCTAATTAAATAATATAAATAGGATTTTAATTATAATATATAAAAATTATTTAATTATATTAAGGATACTATTATACTAAATATCTATAAAAAATAATAATATCTATTATAGAAATATTAGAGAGAAAGATCTATAATATTTATAAATTATATAAAATCTTAATTATAAAAAAAAATTATTAATTTAAAAAAAAAAATTAAAAAAAAAAAAATTTATTTATTACTCCTATTGAAGGTCTCTTTTAGAGATTTTTAAAATTAGATAGCCTATAATATTATAAAAAATAATATTAAAATATACAATATAAGAATATTATAACTAAAATTATAAAAAATTAAATAATATTATATATATATAGCTAAGATTATTTATAAATAGTTTAAAATAGAATTATTATTTTAAATTAATAATAAAAAAGATTATATTTTTATTTTCTTTATAAAAATAATATATATAGTAATAAGTAGTAATCTCTAATAAATTATAGCTATTTTTAATAATACGTTTTTAAAGAATTACTTTATTAATAATAAAATATATCTTAGGAATAACTATCTCATAATTTTAATAAAAATTAATAAAATATCTAAATTTAGTATAAAAAAAAGATTTAATATTTATTTTATTATAAAACTGGGTATTATATCTTTTTTAATAATAAGATTTATATTATTCTAAAAATTACTAAATTATATAAGTAAATAGAATTTATTATAAGATAAGTATATATAATATATTATAGTAAGATTAAGAAGAATTAAATAAAAAATTAAGATAACTAATAAAAATAATAAAATAAAAAATAAGAATATATAAAAAAAAAGTAAAAATAAGAATATAAAAAAAATTAAGAATATAAATAAAAGTATAATTTTTAATTTAAAAATTAAAAAAATAGAATATTTCTTCTCTAAAAAAATAAAAAAAAGATAATAAGATAAGTAAGATAAATCTTATAAATATAATATATATTTTTAATATAAATAATAATAGATTTTTTATATAATAATATCTAAAAATATTATATTAATAAAATTTAAAATATAAAAGTAACTATAAAACTAAATTAATTAAAAATTAAGAATAAAAAAATAATATTATAATATAGTACTAATAATATTAAAATTTTAAATAATAATATTAATATAATATATAAAATAAGATAACTATTAAAAATATTAATTAATATAAAAAAATATATAGAATAATATATTTAAAAATTAAATTAATTAAATAACGCTTTATAAAAAATTAAATAATTAAAAATATAAAATATAAATATATTATATATAAATAAAACTTTTAATAATAATATTTTTATAAATTCTTAAATAAGATAACTAGTAAAAAGCTTATTTAATTATAAAGATTAAGAGAATTTAAATACTAAATACTAATATAATTATTTAATATATAATTAAGAAATAGTAGTTAAAAGTTTTTATTAATAAATTAATATATTATTATATTAATCTATAATATAGCTTTATAAAACTTAATTTAATCTAAAAAAATACTAAATAAGATTATAAGATTTAAATAATTATATAAATAAAAGAAATTAACTATTAAATAATATAAAATTAAAGAAATACTTATAATAAGAAAAAATAAATAAATAAATAAATAAATAATATTTTAATTATATATTATTACTAAACTATATATAAATTTACTTATAATAATATTAGTTATATAATAGCTAACTATACTATTAAATCTATTTATATTTAATAAAATAATAATATACTAATTTTAAATATATACTATATATTTAATTCTAGATTTATAAAATTAAGCTTAATATTATTAAATTTCTTTTTTTAAGCTCTATATTTCAACTATATAATTTATTAAAAATAACTAATTATAAGATTAAAATTATTTAAGAAAAGAAAATAATTATTATATATTATTATTTATAGATACTATATAATAGTATCTTAGATATATAATAGTTATTAAATAATTATTATATAATATATAACTATATATTATACTACTAGTTCTTAGCTAGAAGAATTAGTAATTAATTTTATTAAATATAGACTTATCTTTTACTAATCATATATTATATCTCTATAATCCCTAGAGAGCCGCTATATTAGTATTGCGGCCTCATATTACTAGTACTAAAGAAGTAATTATAAAGTATAAAGAATATTTAAAGAATAACTAAGTAAAAAAATCTTATTATTATTATTAGTTATTATTTTATATATATATTATTTTTTATTCCTTTTCTTTTACTATCTAAGTTAATATATATTTATAAGAATATAGAGTTTTCTTATTTAATCTTATTATTATAATACTAACTAGTTATTACTTATTAATATATACTAAAGACCTCCTGTTATTTTATAGAAGTTGAAGTTGTTGGGAAAGATGATCAATTAAGCGAGGCGGACGGCCGTGTAGAAATAATAGGTCCAGAATAACTAACTAACCATTAGCTAAGCTGAATTAGTACTAGTAAAGTAAAGTAATAATAAATATACTATAATTAATAAAGATAAGCAGGCAGGTATTACTATAAATATAGGGATTTTTAAGAATATAATAATTTTATTAGCTATATAACAGAATTTAATAGCTTAAAGATTACTTAATAAACTTCTTAATTATAGTAAAGTAAAGTAATTTTACTATAGTTAAATATATAATAAGTAAATAATAAGAATAAGATAGTTAAGACTTAGAGCTATATTTAATAAGTAGATAAGTAAAGTATTAAATATTAAAATTATAAAATAATTTAAATTTAGTAATAGCTTCTTTAATACTAGTAAAATTCTTTTTTTAAATCTATTAATTATATTTAGGACTATAGCCTAATTATTAGATATAATATTTAATAAAAAAAGTATACTTTTATTTATAAAGATATATATAGTAATTAAGTATATATTTAATTTTATAATAATTATTATTATTAGAAAAGTATATATTAAGTATAGCAGGAGATTTAGTATATTTATATATATAAAAATTAATTATTAGAGATACAGACTCTAATTAAGTAATAAAAATAATTATATATATATTTTATATAAAAGATAGATTAGATAATTTATATATAAGTTAATTAATATAATAAGTAATAGTAAATAAGCTAGTATAATAAGATTTTAATTTTATAAAAATATTAATAATAATAGATAGATTATATTCTTTATATAAATAAAAATAAACTTATAACTTAGATTTAAATAATATAGATATATAATAAGTATTATAAATATATTTTATTTAGATACTAGTAAACTTATATATTTTTTCTATATTAAAATAGAAGTTAAAGTCTTATTTAAAAAACTTATATAATATATTTTAAGAGATATAAAAATTAAGTTTAAATAATAATTAATAAAATATTTTATTAGTAATAATATTTTTAAAACTATTAATTATAATAATAATATTTAGTAGAAGACTTAACTATATATATTAACTAGTAATATAATTATAATAAAATATAGTTTTAATAATTTATATTATATATTCTAATTAATTATTTATTTATAAATAATATATTATTATATAATATTAAATTATATTAGCTACTTTATATATTACTTACTAAAAAATAGAGGTAAACTTATAGTCTTAGTATAAAATAATATAATAAAAAATATTCTAATTATAAGCTTAAAAATATTATATTATAAGTATATCTTAATATTTAGTAGTAAAAGTAGTTTATTTTAAAAAAAAATTAATTTATTTTATAAACTTATTAATAATAATAAATAAAGTATTATATTTTTATTTATTTTTATAAATAATATAAGGAGTACTATCAGTATTATATATATTTAAAAAAAAGAAATAATAAAGTTTATTTATTAATAAATATATTAAATAAAATAAAGATAATAAAAATTAATTAAAGATTATTATAAAATTTATACTTTTATTTAGTATTATATTATATAATAGATAGTATAGAATATAATTTTTAGAAATTTTTAATCTTTATAAATAATAAGACTCTTTATATTTTATATATATTTTTAAAGCTTTAATAGTTATATTAATTATAAACCTTTTTAAAAACTTTATAAGCTATAAAATAGAGAATATAAATCTATAATTTATTATTAATAATAATATTATTTTTAAGATTATTAATAATATCTTAGTATTTTATATATAATAAATTATTTTTAATTATATAAAAAAGTTTAGTATTAATACTATTCTTTAAAATATTAAGAATTAATAAGATATAATAGTTATTTAAGTATTTATTCTTTAAATATTCTTTAAACTTATTAGTAAGTTTAATAGTTATAGAAATATAATATACTTAGGTATATAAATTATTAAGATTTAAGAGTTATATATTAATATAATATTTTATTATAGTTAAAGATTTTAAAAATAACTATAATAAAGTATTAGGAATAATATTAGTCTTTTTAAGCTTATAATAAATAATAAGCTTAAATTATTATGGATATTAACTAGTATAGACTAATTAATAATTTAAATTCTTAATAATAATAGATTAAAATAATAATTATTTTAAAATACTAATCGTTAATAAATAATTAATATAAATAATAATAAAATATTTTAATAATTTAATATAATAATAATTTAATATAATAATAAACTTCATAGATAGTCTATACTAAATAAAAAATTTTAAATTTAATTAGTTAATAATTATATTTAGTACTAGTAAGTAAATAACTTAAGAATAGAATAGATAAAACCTTTATTTATATAAAAAAAATAAAATAATTAATATACTTATTCTTAATATAATAAATTATAATTTTATATATAGTATAAAAAGTATTAATATTAATATAAAATTACTTTTTAAGATTAAAGTATATAAAAAATTAGAAATTTTAAAACTTATTCTATAAGTTAAATAATAATAATAATTTAATAATAATAAACTTAGTAATAGTAGTATATTTTATATATTTTTAATAAATATAATTTTTTAATAGACTATTTTTTAAAAACTTAATTTTATATAATTATAGAGATTTACTTTAGATAGTATAATATTTAATTTAATAATAAAATTATTTAATTAATTTAAGATAATATTTAAGATTTTATAAAATAGTAAAGAACTTTAATAAAAAAATTATTTTAAACTTTTTAATAAATATAATTAAATATTAATTAGGTTTTACTTCTTTATTTATATTATATAGATTTATAATAATATAATCTTTATTTTTATTTTTTTAAGTTTAGAGATTAAATATAGTATACTAAATAATAAATATAAAATAATTAAAAAATATATAGATAATAATAAGCTTAAGCTTTCTAATTTTTTATAATAAATATAAAGTTTTATTAATAATAACTTAGTTTTTTAGAAATATTTAGTATATTTTAGATTTAAATATATAATATTTCTAGTTTTTTTTTAATAGAATCTTTATCTACTAAGATTTAAAAATATAAATAATTAAATTAATATTTATTTTATCTTTCTAGATATTAAAATAGGAGATAAGTTCAGTAAAATAAAAAATAATTTTAGAATCTTTAATATAAATTATAACTTTATTAAATAATATTTTTATATTTTTTAATAAAATATTACTTTTATTTAGTAAATCACTGATATTACAGCAGGTTTTAGTTAATAATACTTTAATAAAGATATAAAATATATTAATAAATAACTATTTAATATATTAATAATACTAGTAATTAAAACTAGATTTTAAAATAAAATAAGTAAAGTCTAAATTATATTATTAAATAAAAAAAATTATTATAGTATAATTAGATATATTAAAATAAATTCTATAACTTTAAGCCTAATAAAAAAAAAATTTAGAATTATTAATAATTCCTAAATACTGGCGGCTAAATAGAATAATAGATTTAAAAATAAGATTAGATATTTTAATAAATAAGAATTAGTTATTTATAAGATAAGTAGAAATATAGAAGTATAACTTTAAAAATATTTTAAATTTAAAAATTAAATCTTAATTAAATAGAGTAGATTTTATAGATATTAGAATTTTATATTTTAAGTAAGAAAATATTTTAATTCTAGATATAATATAAATTTTAACAGGATTTATTTAACTATTATTTTAATAATAAACTAAAATAGTTATATTCTAGTATAAATAAATAATAATATATTATTATTTAATATTAATAACTATATCTTTATAATTTATAATTTTAATTTTAATTAAGAGCTTAGTAGTAATATCAGCTATATAAATAGATATAAATATAGATATAAATATAGATAAAGTATTATTAGTTAGTAAATATAAAAAGTAAAGATAGAAGTAAGTATAAAGATTAAATATATAATTAAAGTTAATACTATTAATAGAAATAGCCTTAGCTATTTTTTTAATTTTAATATCTAGAATAATATATAGGAAGTTAATATTATTAACTAACTAATAATAACTAATATTAAAATATATCTCTTTAAATAATTTAGTAGTATTTAAACTAATTATAATATTTAATTTAATAATAATTATATTTAATAAGCTTATTATAAATATTATTTTATAAGTAGGTTTTACTTTATTAGATTTATTATATAAATAAAAAAGGTGCTGGTATAGTTTATTATTTAATTTAAATATATTAAAATAATAAAAATAGATAACTAAAAAATATAAAAATTCCATTATAATAAAATTAGATAGATTCTTTATTATAATTAAATATTTTTACTTAACTTTAGTACTAATATAATATATCTTAATAAAACTAGTAAAGATCTTATCTTTTTTATTATTTAAATAAATTATTTTAATAATTCTAACTTTAGATTCTCTATAATAGATAGAATAATTATTAGTTTAAATAAAAGACTTAGTAAAATAAATAGAATAAATACTAGTTTTAAAGAAAATATATATTAGTTTAATATTTTAGTAAGTAAATTAATCTTAGATACTAGATTTAGTAGGAGGCTACTTAGTAAAATAAGTATTTATTTAATTTTATAGTTAATATAGATTTTAAGAATTATTATTAAAATTTATATTAGTATTAGTATTAGTATTAGATACTTAATTATTATTATTTATAAAGAGTTTATTATATAGAAATCTATTATTATTAGTTTAGTATATTAAATAGATATAGTCTTATACTTAATTAAAATAATTTTATTAGTATAACAGAAATATATTTATAAAATATTAATATTATAGTCTGATAGTATACAGCTAGTACTATTATTTAAAGAATTAATATAGTAAGTAATTATATTACTAATTAATATTATAATTTTATTAATTATTATAATTATTATTATAGCTATTATAGTTATCTTATTAAGATAATAAGTTATAAAGTCTATTATCTTTAAGTCTATTCTTATTATTATTTAAATCTTAGATATAACTAGCCTTTTAATTATTATATTTAGTAGTAAGATTCTACTATAGATATTATTTTTAATTTAAAGTTTTAAAAAAGATACTAAAAATAATATTAATTTTAAATTTAAAAATATATTATTAAAGATTTATATCTAAATAGTTCTAAATAATAGATATCTAATTAAATTAGTTATTAATCTTAATAATATAATAGTAATAAATAATATTTTTAGTAAATATTTATATAATTTTATTAATATAAATATTAGTATAGATATAATATATAGTATAAAGCTTCTAAAATACTTAATAAAGATTTAATTTAAATTATTTAAGAAGATATAGAATCTATTCTTCTTAATATTAAGTTAAAATATAAACTATTAAATAATAATATTATAAAAATATACTTAGAAATTAATTTTAATAAGATCTTTATTTTTATAAAGAGTAATATCTTAGATATAATTAATAAAAATATTAATATTTTTATAGTATATAATATTATATATATACTTTATTAAAATATTATTATATATATTAGACTAGAAGTAATTAATATTATTAATCTTTTATATACTAGTAGTATTAATAGTTTTAAATATAAAGATTATATTAGTATTAGTATTATTATTAAGATTATTATTAAATAGATTATTAATATTTTTATTATTAGAAGAATCTTTATTATTAGAAAGTCTACTACTAGTAGTAGAATAATAATATAATTTAAGATAATATTTATAATATTAATATAATTTAAACTCTATAATACAGGTATTAATAGTAGCTTATTTATTTTATATAATAACTTATATTTATTATAATATATATATAAGATTATATATAGTAGATTTAAAATCTTAATTTATATTTATAAATAAATTTATAGAGCTGCCTGTATATAAATTTAAAAAATTAATATTTTTATTAAAACTAGTATTTAATATTATATAAATATTTAATATTATTAAATTAGTATTTAATAAGCTTATAAATTAATAATAAGCTTACTTTCTTATATATATTTAGAATTAATAATATAGATAAGCTTTAAGCTTAATATTAAAATTAATAAAAAGTATAATAAATAAATTAATAAAAAATTTAAATTAAAAGTATTTAATTAGAGTTATAACTTTAACTAGATTAAATAATATTAATTTAGAGATAAGTTAATTAACTATAATTAAGAAAAACTTAGTAATTCTTAATTTAAAAGAATTAAATAATAAATATTTCTAAATATTTAGTAAGAATATATTTAATAAATTTAAATAAGATAAATAATAGATAAAGTATTTAAAAAATTAGATAATTTAAAATTTATTAAAATAAGAGTAGATAATATAAGTATAGTTAAAAATATATTAAATTTAATATCTTAATAAAGTTAATCTTTAGGAATAATAGTCTTAACTTTATCTTTACTAGTAATAAAAAATATATATAATAATATAATAAATAAAGTATATAAATAGACACTAAGAAAATATATTAAATTTATATTATTAGTTTCTAGAATATCTATTAATCTAATCTACTCTAGATAATTAGGATACTGATTATAATATATATTCTTAATAAAATAGTAAAATTTATTAATAATAATATTTATTAATAATAATATTTATAAAAAAATAATTAATTTTTTATAAAGTAAGATATTAGTATATTTTTATAAAAAAAAAAAATATAAGTAGTAATAAATTTAATAAAATAAATTAATAGAATATTAAATTACTAGATATAAAGATTTAATAAAGTTTTATAAAATACTTATAATTAATATTTAAGTTTAGTAAGATAGAGCTCTAGGTTTACTAGTATTAAAATAAATAAAGAATTTAGAATATAAAAAAGAAATTAAAATATAAATTTTTAATAAATTAAAAATAAATTTAATAAAGCTAAGCAAGGAATTAATATAAATTAATAAATTAGAAATAAAATTAGATAAAAGTAGGATAATAAATAGAATAAAGATAAAGTAATATAGTAATATAAAATATATTAAAATATTAGAAAATAGTAGAAAAGTATATAAAACTTAAATTTTAACTTATATAATAATTTATTTAGAAAAAACTTAATAAAATTAATAAAAAATAATTATTTAAGATCCTGATTAATAGATATACTATTAGTTTATAGAAGTTAAAGTTATTAAAAAAAATAATTAATTAAGTAAGATAGATAGCCATGCGGAAATAGCAGGTCTAGAATAACTAACTAATTATTAGCTAAGCTGAATTAGTACTAGTAAAGTAAGGCGATAATAAGTATGCTGTAATTAATAAAGACAAGCAGGCAGGTATTACCATATATTTATTATATTTATATACCAACGGGTTTACATTATTCCGGCTGAATAGTTTTAGCTCCGCTTCTTAGATCTTGTTGTTTAGTAAAATCAACACTTTACCAATTCACTAAGATCGCCGTCTTGCGACAGTCTTTTATATTACTTTTATTTATTAAGATTATTTTAAGTTTATTTTATATATCTTTTATTTTTCTATCTATTTATTTTATACTTTACTTAATTTTTTATTTTATTTATTAAGTCTTACTCTAAGCCTTTTCTTCTTTAATATTTTATTCTATTTTTATACCTAATAAGATTACTATATTCTTAGTTTAATCTATATTTATAATAATACCGCCTGCTTTATTATTAATATTTAAAGTCTATCTTTATTAATTTCTATATAATTTCTTACTAGTACTAATTCGGACTAGCTAAATAGTTAATTAGTTATTCTGATGCTGCTATTTCTACCCGGCCGTCCCTATCGTTCAATGAATCATCTTCAACTACTTCAACAATCCTACAATAGGCTTTAGATATTGATAAAGCAAGCGGGCAGTACAGCCACAAAAAGAGAAGAGATAGTTTATACAAAGTATATTAATTAGAATACTAGATTAGTAATAAATCTATAAGAAAGATAAAGTTATTAGTATTAATATTATAATAACTCTAGATATTAATTAAAATAAGTAATTTAAATAAGTATATTTTATAGATAATCCTAGCTTAACCTAGGATATGCTACTAATTATAGCAAGTTAATATTTTAATATATTATAAATTAGTAAATTAGTTAAGAAAACTAAATAAGAAACTAGAATAAAGTTATAGAAGATAGGAGCTATATAGTAGGCTATAAAGATTAATAATACAGACTATCCGGAAGGATAGTATTACCAATAACGCGGGGTTCAGGTAAATGACGGTAGGCGGCGACAGCAAGGTAAGCTTGCAACAAAAAAAAACTTAATAAAATTAATAAAAATAATTATTTAAGGTTCTAATTAATAAATATACTATTACTTTATAAGATTATTAAAATTAATAAAGATACTTTATTAATTAATAAGAACAGCCGGGTAGAAATAGTAGTATTAGAATAACTAATTAACTAATAAGCTAGTCTAAATCAGTATTAGACAAGAACTTTAGGGAAATTAATAAAGGTAGGCTTCGGATATCAATAAGGTAGGTGGCGGTACGGCCACACATGTCTACATGCATATTTGTATTTATCGTACATAAATACCATCTACTGTCTGTCATACATGCCCTCTGCCTACCAATGTATTCAAATGAAATACACCCATCCAGCCTCTCTTGTATTATCCTCCTCCCAATCACCTGGTAGTTCCTTCGATCTCTCTCCTATACTATAACCTAGAGAAAAAGTAGAGGTACGCAAATTTTTTCATCTCTTGTACATCCTCCACCTCCACAACCTTTTCATCATTGAACATTACCCATGAAAGTCCCGACTTTCCTGGCAAAGCTTTCCTGACAAATGCCACGTAATGTCTACCATGGGTTGTTAGCTTAATCCGGCCACAAGACTGCGGAGGAGTTTCCCTGACTTACCCAGCATGTACGGAAGCGCCCTTGTGGCAAATTATTGATTGAAGCTGGTAGGTCGCTGGAGTGGTATCGAAGCCAGGTGTTGGAAGGGCACCGGAACCCTCGCTGGCTTGTTGCTCGGTAGGGCTTTCATCCATATTGTCCGGATGGCTGAAGACCCAGTCGATGGCACGGCTGATATCACCACCTGTGGCGACCAACGCCCGCCTCGCACGAGAATCGTCTATCCCCATATCGGTTAGCTGAGCCACCTTGGTAGCATCCGGTTCATCTGCCCAATTTTTCAAGGCCTTTTTTTTGTTAATGGGTTCATCGATATCGGGATCTTCCAAGTGGGATAGGAGCCAATTCATCGCGGCTTCAAGGTCTGCGTTCCCCGTGGAATAGAGAGCTTTCTCGCACCTGACCTGTGGAAAGCCCATCCCAAGAAGTTCACTAAGCAGATCCATGTTAACTTGGAAGCCACCGTCCGCGTCTCCATCATCAGGCAGCATATCTTCACCCTCGGCAGGACCCGTGGAAAGATAATGACTTAAATCAATGGGTTCATCGTTAACATCGACCGGAATATTTAGCTTGGTTGGCACCCAATTGACCAACTCGAATCGTCGAGCATTAATTACCAGTTCTGCCGGCATCGTTCTGAAGGCAGATCTTTTGGAGAATTTCTCTTGGCTATCGCAGGAAGTACAGCGAAGATCAACAGTTTCTTCAGACGTAAATGCGTCCAAACAGTCAAAGAGTGTCACGGGCTCAAAAGAATCGCTATCGTTAGTATAATCCGAATGGGCCTGTCGGCGGGAGGGAACTGGGATGGAGATGTTATCCTGCTCGTCAAGTCTGTAGCGGACCCTCCTGCACTTAAAGCATTGCAGTCGCTGCTCCAAGTTGAACCTGAAAGACTCGATAGGATTAATCAGCCCAGATGGGTGTTTGGACAAGCTGACATGTTTGAAAACATGGAGCAGAAATTCAAAGGCGTCCTGCTGCCTCATAGTCGAAAACTCGACATGATCGCGTCCAATTAGGTGTTTGAACATTGATGGTGCCAACCCTTTCTGATGCAAAACCTCGCGAGGTTCGGGAGAAGCCACAGTCTTTTCATCTGCTCGGGAATATCGCCCGGAGATGATTCCGTCTGCCAATTTCCGGAGCTGTGTCTCGAAATCTTCAGCTGGTGTCTCAGAAAGAGGTGGCTTTTCACCGGGATGATGATATCTGCGTTGAAACTCTGGCAGACCAAAAAGACACTGGATAACACTAGAGAGGTAGCAGCTGTTCCCGAGGTTTGACAGGCCTGTGAGACCTGCCCCGAAGACTGGATTGAGATCATGCCCATCTCCCGTAGTCATTAAAAAGTCCCATTTTAGATTCTGCTCGACCTGCATTTCCATGAGGCTCTTCTCCGTTTTCTCGCGGCTCGCTATATTAATTCCCCAATGAAACAGGTGAGCAGCAAGCTCAGGATCGACTCTTTCTTCGTTGCACTTGTAACAGTAAATATCAGCGGAGCCATCAGCAGTTATGGACCCTAGTTTAACGGCAACAGCATGGGATGTCGCATCAAAGTGTGCGAGTCCGTGTGAGTTACCTCCTGTACCTCCAAATTGGCTGCGGCCGCAACCCAGATTACCACATTGTAAACAGAGCCAGAGGTTTTGTTTCAAATCGCACATCGAACACTGACTAAGACCTAATGAAGACGAATTAGACACGATCAAAGGAGTCTATGAAGTATTCTTACCTTGTGAGTCGATTGGTTTGGGCTCCTGCTGAATCAAGCCAACTGTGTGTTCACAAGGGGTAAACTCTTGCTCCCATGCCTTTATCTCCTCTTTTTTTGAAAATGTCGTTGCGTTCATCACGTCTCTAACGATTAATTGGACTTTATCGGTCGAAACGTCAACATTATCTTGCCCACAAGAATAGCAGACGATACGCGTGCGTGTATCATAGCGATCCTCGTCTGTTTCCGCATTGATTGTAAGTTTGGAAATCTTTTGTGGAGGCTCATCTCGCTGTTATCCGTTAGCATCCCGCATTAGATTGGATAAAAAGGCTAGACACTGGCAAACCGGCTTACCTGGACCTTTTTTCGAGTCCTTTGGATATTTAGTGCTAGAGGGTGACCGAAGCGCTCGAAGTGCAGACGGGCATGGTCCCTTGATCCAGCACAACCGCCATTGAAGCAGGAGAGGCAAACACTGAGGCCATGTTCATCATCCTGCCACTCGTTAGAGCCAGGCGAGGGGAACGGGTAAACGAAGCACAGACAATAGAGTCAAAACACTGCGTGCAGTCTTCTCGATATACAGCCTGAAAGGTAGATGGCGACTGTAGGTCTGTCACGAAACAGATTTAGCTTATTTACAGCCATCCGGAACCAAAGATTAAACTCACTTGGTGAATTAATATGCAAGCAGGTCGTCATTCTGGAATGTAATATGATAGACGTTTACAAGTAGGTGAAGGGTAAAATCAGACTTGATATAACAAGATTATGGAGAATAAACAAAAGAAAAGAACAAAAAAAAAAGAAAAAGAAGATATAAAAACTTCCTGCGAAACTGTAGATACCTTGTCAACGAACACTTCACAGGCAAGTTGCGTAGGTATGCAGTGAGATGTGAAATCATCAGGTGGGGTAAAAGTTACATAGCCATCATTGGAAATGGAGGGGCTCGTACCAGGCTACCATATGGTGGCATGGACCCGAGTGGTGACTCGTTGTTCCTGCCTGGCATTAGGTAACAACGGATTACCTAGCCCGCCGTAAGTAACTACCGTAACATTAGTTAGACACGACCATATACGTAAGCTTTCACTCAACGCGTCCAGCCTTGCCCAGCGCGTAAGTTTGCGTCCGCGTTTTATCTTTCACAACACATCAATTCCACATCCCTGGACAAGACTTGACTTTTTCAGCTCCATGTGGATGCAACACTTCTTCAATATTGTTGAAAACCAGAATTCTTAAGCCAAAATTCCTCAAGCTGTTGTTCCTGCCCACAACTAGCGTCTATCCCGCGTAGCTTGACCACTTTGGGTGCAGCAGCGAGCTAACATTCCCCAAAAGACGTGTGATGCTGCCATGGCTTCGCAAGCGTCTCATATATCTGTAGGAGCGCTTAGGTAGCTGACTCTCCTTCCGCTATCTATCTGTTATCTACAGGGTTGCTTACGATAGCCTCTTAGTGCGATCTTTGATGGCACAAAGCCTCAGTTTAATGAGCCTATCGTCCAATGTGTCCAAGTCAAGCCGTTGCCACCCCAGACAAACAACCAAGAGCGTTATAGGGTTGTGTTTAGCGATGTATCAAACTATGTTCAGACGATGCTTGCAATCCGTATGTTAAAACGCAGATGAGAACTGCCAGGTGGCGAAGATCTCTAACAGATTATCCGAATCTAGAGGCAAATCATTTTGTGACAGATGGGTTACTTCGCAAAGGATGCTTTGTGAAGCTGAAGCAGTTCCAGGCCAACTCGGTCAAAGGGAAAAAGTACGCTTCAATCTTGAGACAAAGGTCATGCACTAACCATCATAGAATTCTTATCATTCTTGACCTCGAAGTTCTCAAGGACTTAGGGGAAGCGGAGAAAATCGGCGAGCCAAAACCATTGGAGAACAAACTGGAGGAGGATGAGAAGCCACAGTCTACAACAATATCGAGCAACGGGTTTTACGGTGCCAAACCCCAAAATGCACCTTCACAAGTCAACTCACGACCGCAGCAAATGCGTCCCGTGCAGGGTCCTGCAACCGCAACTATTTACCCCATAGAGGCCCTCTCCCCCTATGCCAATAAATGGACGATTAAAGCGCGCTGCACTAGCAAATCTCCTGTCAAGCATTGGCATGGAAGAAGCGGCGATGGCACGCTTTTCAGTGTCAATTTGCTAGATGATAGTGGCGAAATACGCGCCACCGGGTTCAATGACCAATGCACTGCTCTGTATGATCTGTTTCAAGAAGGGGGCGTTTATTACATATCTAGCCCATGCCGTGTTCAGATCGCTAAAAAGCAGTTTACAAACCTTAACAATGACTATGAGCTTACCTTTGAGCGAGAAACCCTGGTTGAGAAGGTTAGTTAAATTCAAACTTGTTTATTATTCTTACTGAACATATATTTATGCAGGCGGAAGACCAGAATGATGTTCCTCAAGTGCGCTTTAACTTCACCACTATTGGGGATCTACAGTCTGTTGAGAAAGATACCACAATCGATGTGATAGGAGTGTTGAAAGATGTCGGGGATACCACCCAAATCGTGTCAAAAACAACAAAGAAACCCTATGATAAACGTGAACTTACTTTGGTTGACAACACAGGGTTCTCAGTCCGTTTGACTATATGGGGCACTACGGCGATGAACTTTGGCGCTACACTAGAATCTGTGGTGGCGTTTAAGGGCGTTAAAGTTTCTGACTTTGGCGGGAAGAGCTTGAGTTTACTCAGTTCGGGCTCTGTGACCGTGGATCCCGATATTGAAGAAGCTCATAGACTAAAAGGCTGGTATGACGCGCAGGGTAGGGACGAAAGTTTTGCCTCTCATGCTCCATCGACCGGGGCGATGTCCGGAATGAAACGCGATCGATTCAAGACGATCGCACAAGTTCGAGAGGAGCAGCTTGGGATGTCAGAGGAACCAGCGTATTTTTCGCTCAGAGCCACTGTCGTCTACATAAAGCAAGACAACCTGTGTTACCCAGCATGCCTTTCAGAGGATTGCAACAAGAAAGTTACAGAGCTTGATCCTGGCCAGTGGCGATGTGAGCGCTGTGATAAGACACACCCGCGAGCGGAATATCGATATATAATGCTTATTAACGTCAGCGACCATACTGGACAGCTGTATCTCAACTGTTTTGATGATGTTGGCCGATTAATGATGGATACAAGTGCAGATCAACTAATGGAAATGCAACAGAACGACGACAAATTAGTTGGTGACATCATCCAAAACGCCAATTGCCGTACCTGGACTTTTGGATGCAGGGCAAGAATAGACCATTATGGGGACCAGCAACGGTGAGTGTATTGTCTAAGGTGATATTTGACTTTAGTGCTAATAATACGATTCTCAGTATTCGATATCAAGTGTCGTTTGCAAGACCCGTCAACTACTCTGAAGAGGCCTCACGTCTCGCAGATATGATAGACAGCTACAATCTGTCCTAGTTGAAACCTGGATTTGGGATTAGCGAATGGTGCTGTTTTCCTTCTGATCACGCTAGTGGCAGTGGTTAAAGTGCATAAGATCCTCTTCATCAGTTTCTATAAGTATGAGCTTAGAGGTCGATCTTGGCGGCGGTGGTGATTGAAGCCAAAAGATAGCGTGTATATGATCGACTTGTGCTACTGGTACCTATCTTCGAAGGCGGGTAGTGTGAACAGATTACTACGGTGTAAATCTCAAATAATGTCAAACTTTTGGTATTAGTATGTTATAAATCTGGATGAATGTGGTTTACTCTTCGTGCACCGAGGGCATTCGCCAGTATGGTTGAGGCTAGCTAGTACGGTGACTTTCCCGGTACGCTCGTGGACTGACCAAAAATTTCTGTTCAACCAAGTATGAACGATAGTTGGGTGAATGATGGTTGGAAAGCCTAAAAGAGTCGAAAGAGAATGAATAGTTGAGGATTCTGGGGAAGAGCGGTGGAATAGAACCTAGGACCTCTCGGTTCTTCCTACGGGCGTATCCCACGAACTACGGCGAAAAGAACACGGTTGTGCGTGGCCTTTAGCGTAGAACTTGTGGCCTTTTCGCAGAGCAGCGTGCGCAAAGGTCGCTAGCGATACCTAATTTAGCTTTTTAGCGCTTGTGGACAATAATTCGCATCTAAACTAAGAAATCAGGCAGCGTGTCTATCATGATTTTCTCGAGGTAGAATAAAAAGCTAGCCAGACTCCAAGCCAGACAGCCTAAGTGGCCCTGGTATCAGAGGTCTCGTCACTAACTTGTTGGGTTTTCTAAACAAAGTCTATCCAGCAAATTTATACTTATTTCCCGCTGAAGGTTAGGAGGTGATATCTCTGCAGGATTTGATCTAGGTTAAGGGATCCAGTCTGCGACAACCTGATGCCGTCACGACCGCCTAGGTGGCCGGGCGGAAGCAAGCCATGTTCCTCAAGCACCTGCAGATGCGAAGCGCGATAATTAACTCTAGAATCTTGCCTAAAGTATTGAGAAGAGCAATTGGGTGGTATAACTTAGGCAGGCAAAAGTCTTGGGGAGCTGCCTTGCGCAGAACAGCTGTTGTCGAGGTCTGGAAGTGGTGTGGGTTATAGCCAAGTCGAATGCATGCATTAAACAGGGCCGTGAGAATGAGATAAATGGTGAAATAGTTTTTAGAGTATTGCTAGATTTTTTTGGGGATAGCTTCTGGCCCTGGAGCTTTATCAGGGAGCGCTTGCTTGATGGCTTTGATCACATCCTCCTTGTTAATGTCGGGGAGCGGGAGATCTTGGGTAGGGTCACGTTCATTTCTCTGTACCTATGTCGGAGAGGCCAGCCTCTGGGAGGGGCTGGGAGCTCCAGAAAGAAAGCCTTGTGGAGTATGTTGACTTTTACTTCTGCGGTAGAGTTTCCTTGACGGAGGGTAGGGATGACGCCTTCCTGGCCCGCCTGTTAACAATTTCTAATCTATTTCCTGAGCACCCAGAGTCTGCAAGGCCCCTGGTCGACTATCTGATAGACTTGACGGTAATAGCCCTGTTGAGAGGCTCGCTTGCCAATCTTTCCTTTCTGATTACAGATCTTACCGGAGTCGACGGCCCACTCGTCCTCCGCATGCGTGATTCGCCAGTATGTTGGAGCTCCAGGTGCAGAGGATTTCCTTCAATCAAGAGCCGCAATTAGTGGTAAAGTATATTACTAGGTCCGAAAATTCCCTTTTTGTATAAGATTTGCTAATGGTCCCCTTATACGTTGCCTTATAATAGTGGAGCTAGTCCTAATTGTGGAGAGGAACAGAAAACAAAGGACGCATTCGATGATCATACACTTTCAAATCAGAATAACAATTGGTAAAGACGGCGGTCCAGAGGTTCTGCTCGGAATATGCTATTGCGATGTTAGCAGGAAGAGTGGTAAAAACAGCAATACGAGATAGAAACATACAACATGTAGGGGGAGAGGAAGCACAGTTGATAATAATCCAGTCTACAACCTTCTTCTCCTGCAACCAGGGAAAGTACTTCCCCCCCGGATAGAATCGGGAGATATGTTCATCAACCCGATCATAATCCCGAAGCAACTCGATAGCCCACTGCTTCTGTGGAATGTAAAAGTCAACTCGGCCATTACCACTCCTTGACCATTCACTACAGAGAGGTACGCCGATGCCTGCCACGTTGCAAAATGCCCTATAAAATTCATCCTGATATTGCGCCTCCATGGGCCTGGGTTTTGCTGCAGTCGAGATTTTCTTGCCTTCAGCAGCATGTCTCAGGCTAATCTTTGAAAAATTTTCGAGAACCTCCTGGCATAATGTACGTAACTGGTCGAATCTGTCGGGTAAATGCTTCGGCTTGTTGCCCATGAACCATTCAAGCCATCTAAGACAGGGTCAGATTAAGACAAGGAATACTAAATAAGAACTTACACTTCATGCAAGCGCGACGGCAGGACAGCAACATCATGTGTTAGTGGTATCTGTCCTTCAGCTATCCGGTGAACCCAGCCTCTCTTATAGCATTTCTGCATGGCCGCATCATCAATATCGAATGGTATGCTTCCATTGACTAAAATCCTGCCCAATGCATCAGCAACTTCAGATGTAAGGCGTCGTCCTCTAGGAAATGAGCGATAAACAGCATGATTCGCGAGAAACCTAAAGTAATCATTCTCATCCATCAAAACTTTAAGAACATGATCCATCGTGATTGTACGGATCTTTTTGTGTTTGAGGAGATTGCGATACCGCTGAACTCGAGTTAGTTGCATAAGCAAGCTTAACACTTTCTGGGTTAGAATTAAGAACGGTACATACATCCTGAAGAAAATCGACCGTGGCTGTCACCCCTCCGGGATGCCCATTTGTCAGGTCATATATGTAGTCCATAGCTGCCTTATCAATTGTGAAGGGTTCATCGAATTTGTTTGTCGTCAGAAGTGATACAACTTCACAAAATTCATCTTCTGTGTAAAACAAGCCAATTTTTGGCGAATCTTTGCCAAGTTGAGGGGTCAGTGTAATGCGCTGCGCGGGACCGAAGGTAACTGGAGTAAATCCATTTTCATTATCGTCTTCCTCCACACCTGTCGAAGGGCTTCCGTAGGAACAGAAAAGACAAATCTTTATATCTTTGCCTTCCCCAGACCTTCGGCTCTTGATGACCGTGTTCCAGAAGTACGTGTCCCGGTATGAATTCTGAGCTTCATCAATAAGAATTACAGTGTTTGCAGGAACAGATTTCCACGTTTTATCGAATTTAGGATATTTTTGTTGCAGGTGCAAGCCGAATCGAGTCCAAGGGTCTCCGCTTTGGGAAGCTTCCAGTGGTTCCCATGCCTCAAGTAAAAACGCCTTTCTATTATTCGTGAGGTAGTAGTCCAGCAGCAGTTGGGACAGGACCGTTTTCCCGCTGGCTGGTGTCCCCCGTATGTGAATAACATTTTGAGAATCAACGGCGGCTGCAAGTTTTGACACCGTATCCTGGCGTAAACATCTCGTTTTATACCTAGTAGCTATTCATTTTTACAGACTGTCAGCTCTTGACTATGGCCTCTGAGGGGACAGGATCTGAGTATGCACACTTACATCCCAAGGAGTGATATTGCGTGTGATTAGGATTGCCGGCAGATGCTGATGATTCGGTCGGAGAGGATTCGGTCGGAGAGGATTCAGTCGGAGGTGGTTCATTATCAGCAGCCCGGTGTTCTTTAAGTAAATGATTACACGTCTTTGTCTTGCATATCAACAGTTCAAAGTTTACTCCATGTTCCAGTAAAAAAAGACCTCGTGAACATGCACATCGAGTCCCGTTCTCGATAACTGTACATGGGCCTGAATTCATTGCGTAAGTGGCTGGAAGGGCGTTTTCCTTTGAAGCGGAGTTGATTTCCCTGGGGGGAGTCAAAGGGACAGAGAAAGGTTGGAGAGATGAGTGAGAAATCATCCTTTGAAAGCTCGGGGGACATAGGATGGCAGAAGTTGATGTGAGAGCTGACTGTAATCAAAAGACATTGCAACCAAACAGGAAGATATGACAAACAGAATCCGATACGAAGTATCAAAGATAAAACACTTTACATTTCACCCACTTGATATAAGAAAGGAGAAAAGTCAGGATATAATGAAAGGCTTCGAGGGGGAAGTTAAATGAAGTTGTCACCATTCGCAAGTGACAGAATCGAGCTCACCGCCTCCACGAACCTATCAAGCCGCCTTCCCGAAAGTGGTAAAACCCACTCCACACAGATTCATGGGTCGGGCAGTACTCTGTCAAAATGCGGGAGTCTGTCTCACTACTGTTATAAGTTACTTGTTAACATTATAACTTGAGCAGGCACTTGAATATAACTAAAATCTACCAAGGTATCGACAAAACGGCCATATTTATAGCCTCATTTTCGACCCCTTTTGAACACTACTCCCGAATGTGCGGTCCGCAAGCGAGCTGCAAGGGCTGCTGGGCTCGCCAGCGTTGAAGCTTGTGATGTTTCCTGACTGGCACGCAGGGTAGGGATCTCGTGGAGACCTAGCATCTTGATGAAGTATCGTGTGACTGTTTGAGAAGGGCCTTGGTGGGGCTATCTGTAGTGATATGGAAGGGCTGATGTAATGGCAAAAACGCCTCAAGTTGGTTCGTGTCGAGAAGCCGCCAAAGGGTGTGATATAGCATTGACTATCTTAGAGGTGGGCGTGGAGATAGCTTTGTAGATTATGCACCACGAATGCTAAGCGGCAGAGAGTCGCTTTCCCTAATTAGGAACGCTATGCCAGATCCAGTAGTTCACCATCACCGCAGACTACGGTGTACGGCCTAATCAGAGTAAGTGCTTGCCAAGTTTTAAACGCGAACATAACTGGTGGAGGCTGAAGTGTCCTTCTCCACATCAGTTGAATGGTTAAAAAAAAAAGAGCCTTGCTTTTCGCAATGCGGCCCCATGTTCCTCCCCCCAATTGAAAAATTCAGCAATGGCAAAACGTGAACATAAAAGTCATACTGGGGATTCCAGACCAAGCAAAAAACCTAAAAATACGAAGCATACCAAGCAAGATGCTGATGTTTCGCCGCCATACTCCCAATCACCGGCTCTTGACACTGTCCCACAATCCGAAATCGACCAATTCTTTTCTGACCATTCTATCAAGATAACGGACTCCTCACTGGATAGCACACCGTTGCGCCCCATAACCTCATTCTCGTTTCTGCCACAAAGCAATGAAAAGCTCTACGATCCTCTGGATGGCTTCAGCTGCCCTACTGCGATTCAATCTACAACATGGCCACTTCTGTTCTCAGGCCGCGATGTAATCGGGATCGCGGAAACCGGAAGTGGGAAAACCTTAGCCTTCGGCTTACCGTGCTTGAAGAAGGTACTCGACTTGAAGAAGAGCAAACAAAAACCGTGCCGACCAATTGCAGTGATCATCTCCCCGACGAGGGAGCTTGCAATGCAGATTAATGATCAACTTGTGAAATTCGCAGGGAAAGTGGATGTCAAGGTAGCCTGTATATTTGGCGGGGTTAGGAAAGACGAACAGCGCGAGACTCTCAAATCTGCTGCCATCGTTGTTGCGACTCCGGGAAGATTGAAGGACCTCCAGAATGATGGCTCGTTGGACCTTGGCAGGGTTAAGTATCTCGTTTTGGACGAAGCAGATCGTATGCTGGATAAGGGTTTCGAGCAAGATATCAAGGACATAATTTCTGACATGCCAGTCTCCAAACGTCAAACCGTTATGTTCACGGCCACATGGCCGCCTGCCGTCAGAGAGCTTGCGTCAACCTTCATGGCGTTTCCGGTTACCGTCACTATCGGGGGTGACCCGTCCGCGGACCCACGTGCAAACACTAGGATCAAACAGGTTGTCGAGGTCGTAAAGCCGCTTGAAAAAGAGCAGAGGCTTGTGCAAATTCTCAACAAGCACCAACGAGGCCCAGACAAGGTGTTGGCATTTTGTTTATACAAGAAGGAAGCAATGCGTGTTGAGAGACTCCTTCGAACGAAGGGCTTCAAAGTTGCGGGTATTCATGGTGACTTGAGCCAGCAAGAGAGATTCAAAAGTCTCGAGGCCTTCAAATCAGGCACAGCGACTGTTCTTGTCGCAACCGATGTGGCGGCTCGTGGTCTAGATATACCTCATGTAAAGCTGGTCGTAAATGTTACGTTTCCGCTCACTGTTGAAGATTATGTGCACCGAATTGGCCGGTAAGGTCGAAAACATTTCTTTATTATTCTAGCTTTCGACTGACATCCTTTCCGCTTAGGACCGGTCGTGCTGGTGCCAATGGCCATGCTATAACTTTGTTCACGGAAACCGACAAGGCTCAATCTGGCGGGTAAGTAGGGTCTTGCCTCTGCTGATTTACTTGGCGTGTCCTATGCATAGGTCTTTCTGTATGCTTTACTGATATATCGTAGGTTGATCAATGTCTTGAAAGCGGCAAACCAGGATGTACCCGAGGCTTTACTTAAGTTTGGGTCGACTGTGAAAAAGAAGCAGCATGACGCGTACGGTGCCTTTTTCAAGGATGTCGAGCCGGGAAAGGCGGCTACAAAAATTGTATTTGATGACTGACTTAATCTGACTTAATCTGTTTTATTTTAGACCTCATTCCTTTGCATTCCAGAATTTGATGAACCTTAGCGTAATAAAACATGACGTAGTTTCTCTCGAAATAAAGCCTGTAGGTATATCATATTAGCGCTTGTCAGTTCTACATGCTGGTTCACATACACTAGAATGACGTAAAACACCGCAAGAGCGAGTGAAATCAACTCTCCATGCGCATTATCTCTAAGTCCCGCATTGGATAACAGGATGGCCACAATGGCTCCAACAACAGTGGTGGGCACCCTTGGTGCAAAATCAACCAAAAAAAGGTCCATTTTGTACTGGTGTAAATATTTTCGGATGAAGGAGAAGCTCCAGGTTATCCTGACACACATATTCACGATATTGGCATAAACCAGTCCACGGGCTCCCAGTCCGCCCATTGACAAAAAAAGATAGGCTGCTAGGGCAAAGCATGCTGAAAACAGTGCCATGTACGCGGATTGCTTTCGGAGTTCAGATGGCTTCGCAGTCGAAGAGACAAATGCCTCACCGATACCGTTAAAAGCCAGGAAAGGTATGTAGTAGCAGTAGAGAGCGAATAAGTCATCAACTTCAGGGACAATCCATCGCCGACCACCTAATATATGAAGTATCTTTGGAGCAAAAGCTGGGCCTAGGGGAATTACCAAGGTCGTTATCATCATATATCCTCTCGCTACACCCAGAAAATGGGCCTTGGCGGTTGTAATGTTGGCTTCCTGGCCATTGCCTGCTTTGCTGTTGAGGAGTGACGAGAAGGTTGCCCTACTGCTCTCCTCAATAGGTTGGAACAAGACACGAGCTAGGAGGCTGCCGTAGTTGGAAGCTAGCGAGTATATGCCTTGTTCTTGTAGACTTGTCATGGCGGCAAGAATCATCGAATCCCCCTGCGTTAGCAAGTATTTTATTACGGATTGGAGGAAAACGTTTGCGGAAAATGTTATCAAGCGCCATGGAAATCTACCACAGAGGTACGTCGAGTCATCACTAGAACTGTTACTTTCTGCTCCAGTATAACCGTAAGATTAGGGTCCTGATGTCCTACCTTGGCCCTACCCTGGAGGGAAGAAGTGAAAAGTGCCAATCGCTAGACAGTTGGAGTGCGACGAGGAAATAGCCACAAAAAGCAGCGAGTGCGTAGGATAAGTACCCAAGTGCAAAAGGCAGGGGGCCAAGACTGTAACCAAAATTTACGCCCCATATGGATATCCCACATGTCACCAGGCTTTTGAAAAACGCTGCGCATATTTCAACGGCTGCTCGCCTGCTGTATAGCATGTGCTGCTGTATTACCACAAAAAAGGGCTCAGAACCGAGCTCAACCACTGATGCAATAGCTGTGGCGGCCACACTCATATGGTAGCACGGCATTCCCGAGACCTCATCGGAGGCAAAGTACAAGTAAAACGCTGAGAATATCGTGGCCGCAACAATGCCCATGCCGATACCCAGGTAGGACATGTTCACTATGGATTGAGAGGATGTTGCTTGGGCTTTCCTTCTGGCTTGATCTTCTCTCGGAGAGACCTCGTTTTTATCTGCTGTAGTAGAATACCTAGGAGGGTGCAACGGCTGCCTTTGGACTGCTGATCGAATGCTTTCCCTGGAGAAGTATAAGATTGAACTCAAGAATAAATCAAGTTGCGCAGAGACTCCCAAAATTGACGGTGATAGATTCCTCAGAATCATCTGATTCGCGGCAAAAATGAAGAACCTGGAGACCAACTGTACAAATATTAACATAGTTGTCCCAGTGATTGCTGGTGCCAGGATGCCGTTGGCATTTTTATCTGGCAGCGACATGCTGGGCGAGGTTGGCGTGTTTCCAGAGTCAGACCTCTACCCGAGTCTGTTTGGAAGAAGACAAGATATTTTTGTTTTTGTGCCGCGCAAGGCGAAGTGACCTGTGCCCGGCGGAGACCGGGCGGTCGCGACAAGAACATGCCCGAATTGACGGTCTCGAGTCTAGACACTTTTTCCACACTAGGTACCCTGTTCGTACTGCCTACCCAACAAGATTTACATATAGTTATCATAAACATCTCTTTCCCCTTTTCTTAATATTTTCCCCCCTAGCTTCTATCGCCATTTTAATCCAGGACCCTCAGTTGTAGCATAATGGTGATTTATCGATAACAACACATTACAGTTTGTAGTTTTCCTTTCTCATCATCTACCTGGCACACCCGTGACCCCAATAATGCTACCTATTAGGAGTACCTAGTGCAGGCGCCGAAGATCTTGGCTTTATTAACGGGTTGGGTCATACTTGCTTTCAGTCCTAAACAGCGTTCGACATTGAAAGCGCTGCCACTCGGGGATGCAATCGACTTGCTTGGTCCTGAAACACCGGAGATTGTGAAAATTTGCTGGTCTCTTGTTTTTGGCGCATCCCGTCCTTTTCTCTTCTTAGCAGTTGTGATCTACACCGAAATGATGAGATGGGTTCGCCAAAATACCTAAAAAGGTGGGAGGAAGAATGGATATCCGCCGTTCTTCGCCCTGAAGACACTCAAAAGGAAACTATATGTTCCAAGTAAAACAACCCCCCAAATAACGACGGCAACCTGCTGGGACTTGTTGTCCGCAATGCGGGGGGCCTTCATAGCTAACGCTATCGTTGAAAAAGCGAGCACAGCATCTTCATACGTATTAGTTCATTTGCAATTTTGCGCCAGCAGAGAACAGGTATAGAGAAAAAGGAGACGTGGCTTACATATAGCGGCAACAATTTGGGTTTCCATTCCAAATTGATTTGAAAATCCACCGGCAAAATAGCTGATACCACCTCTTCCATCTCCGACAACATATGGGACTTTGCGGATGTGATTGAACATGTGGCCGCTGGTGAATAGAAGGATGGCAATCAGGCTGAATGCAGCCCACAAGTTCCGATTTCTTACAATTGGAAGAATATAAGGCGACAGCACGGTAAACAAGGTCACGGCTCCCATCAGAACTGTAATTCCGGAGGCAATCCTCACGTAATTGATCGGACGGACAAGTGGCGGTTTTGGTCCATCGGGGAGATGGCGGTTGATCCAAGCATAAACCTGCTCGGCGGAAATGGGACTGGAAAACAGTGGTGGTCAGTCCGATGTTTCTGTGAACGTGCGTGATATAAATCAAGTAGCCATACCCGCTGAAATCAAAACGCAGTGGACTGTCGTCAACTTTGGCATAAGGCCCGAGAGTAGGAGGGAAGACCAGGAGGACGGGCGCGGTTTGAAGCATGAGCTGTTTCTACGTTAGCCGGGGGGACGTGTGGAGCTTCCTACTTCATACTCTTTGGAAGGCCGCTTTGCCATTATTGAAATCGAGGGTACCGAATAGCAGCTTGACGTCGTCAGGCTTGCTGCCTTTGTTCCAACTTCGCGCAATAAGATCGAATTCAGGCTGGAAATCGCGGCAAAGCACACACCCAAAACGGGCTTCCATAGCTGTCAGGATAACCACTGCATGATAATCGCGAGGCTTCGAAGTGATATCATCATAAGACAAGTCATCAAGTTGAATGGGTGCGACGCGAGAAACCGACTGATATTGTTCGAACTTGTCCGGGCTTGACGAGGCCGAGAGTGCGACCGGAATAAGGTAAAGGAGGGAGGCAATGAAGGCGAAGAGCTTCATATTGACACAGGATTGACACGATAGTCTTATTGGCGAGCCCTATGGTACGTATGGAGCAAGTAAATAACCAGCAATCAATTAGACCACGCACATCTGAGAGTTGAATGTTTGGCGAAAGGCGCGTTGGTATGATATCGGCGAAGTTACACTGGTGGCTGCCAACTGGTGTACTCATAGGTGTCCACTACTACTCGCGACGGGTCCACTCCACTGGGGTTTTCCCCTTCCACCGTTTGGGCCTGCGTTGGTTGATCTCTGTTCACCGGTCTAGTCTCGTTTCATCCTAGTTGAGTCATACTGGTATGTCCCGCGCTCTCTAGTTTTATTAATGCCCTGGCATACATGTCTTTTGCTTCATTGCTGAGATGCAAATATATCCGACCGCCCAGGATGGACCCCTTAACATATGAACTAGAACATGCAGTCAAAGATGATGTACGTGCCAACTGCATAAATACCACATAGGCTGACATATAATCCACAGTACCAAATGGCCCTTATAACCGCAGGATTTGAAAACGAGTATAACCAAATTCATGCGCACACATCACAGCTTTTAAATGCTGAGCGTGACCGAGCACATTGCATAGAGCAACTACTTCTTCGCATTGAAAATGAAAGCTTGCAACTGCAAGTACATCAGACAGAAAAGGAATTAATCCAGGCTAGAGAGACAGAATCTAACACGCGTCTCCAACTTGGTAGTGCTCTGAGAGAACTTGATTCTTTACAGGATATCTCCCAGGCATCATTACGCGAAATAGAAAATCTTCGCGTATGTGCACATGTATTCCTCCGTGATATCTGACATTTAACATTGTTTCTAGCATGAACTTGCATTATCGAACACAGTTGCTTGTGATTCCCAGAAATTACAAGCAGAAAAAGTTCGCCTATCTAAAGAAGTGTCAATAATACAGTCTGAACTTGAGAAACTCAGGTCTCATAATACTTCCGCCAATACCCTCCTTGCAGAAAAACAGGCCGCTACTCGACAATTAAATGCTCTTGAGATACAGCTCGAGGATGAGAAGCGTGCACATGAGCGTACCCTAGCCAAACAACTGCAGCAGACAAGGGAGATTTCAGGGATTAGTTCAAAACTTGAAGAAGCACGACAAGAACTAGAATTGGAGCGCCGCCAAAACCCAGACAACACCAATCAGAAGCGCCGTGCAACACGATCTCCTCAACCACCACTTGCAGGTAGAAATGGAGGCACTAATAAGAGATTTGGGATCGCGAAAGACCGCGATCAAGAAGACACCCCGGTTCCCCAACAAGCAGCCGCTTGGGGTAGCACAACAACCAAAGTTCCCACTGAAAGACCTAGTGAAGCCGAGCTCCAAAAGCTTTCGAGTCACTTGCACCCAGACCTGATAATTGCAACCCCTGGGGCTGTTCGTGCACGGGATCAGCAGAGGAAATTTTCTACATTGCCTGGTGACAAGTCCTCTTTTTCAATAACGCCTTTTTTAAACCGCACAACTGGACTTGATGAATCTTCAACCGGCTCAGAGGATGAACTGAATGAAGTTAATAGCTTTGTTCATGTCGATAAACCATTTGACTCTCCTAGACACAACGAGCACATTGCTAATACGATGACCGCACTCCCCAAACAAAAGCTAGCGGATGCGAAACAGCCCCCCAATCCCAGAAAGCAAGCGCCTACAAAGGCTGCATTGGAAGGCGATACGAAGAAGCAGATGATATCAGATAGTCCCGATGGGGGTTACCAGGCTCCACTGCCTCGGCCGGTTGGTCAGAAGCAAGCCATTTCCAAGAAACGAAAGCTAGGGGTTCAACGCGATAGAAGCTTATTTGATGAAGACAAGAATGATAAAATGTCCGAGACCAAGAAACCTGGAAGAAAACTTGTTGGCACCGGATACACAGGCTTAGCCGGAAACCGCGTGTTCGCTGGACCCGTGGGATTTTCACCTTTGAAACGAGATAGAAGACGATTTTAAACTACTTATGGCAGTGGTATATCCATAATGTATAGTGTAGTAGGTGAACAGCAGTTGGCCGCAACTTTTTAAAACATTTCTTCTGTGCTTGTACCCCTTTCCATCCAACGCTCAATATATTAGGCTAGGCTGTAGCGTAGAACCTAGATGCCGGACTTCGAAACAGGTATTTATATTTACTTATATCCCCAATGGCGCACACGATCCCTGACAGTCGAAGGCCTGGGAATTCCACTTTTACTGGCCACTATTAGTACCGTGTAAGGTAAACGCCAAGACTTACCGCCGAAACCACGCCAGAACTAAGCAACAGTCTTCATGTCCAGTTTTTTTTGCGTGTCATTGCACGCCTATATACCACGTCGTTGGCAATGGCTCTGTTGCTACCTGCAGGGTCCCGCAACTGTAAAAAGAATATCTGCAGTATCCAGCAATTTTTACCAAAACGGCCTTCGTCCTCTAAACGATGGCAAGCGCGCCAACTCAAAGATCACTTTACGCGGGAGGCAGCAGTTCAAGGGCTCAAAAGTCGAGCAGCGTTCAAGCTTTTACAGGTACTCAGAGGACCATATTATCTGATATTACTTTTTATACATTAATAATTACTAATATTGGTCTTTTGTTCACAGATAGATGAAAAGCACCACCTTTTCCAAAGTGGCCAGACTGTTGTCGATTTAGTATGCTTTCTCTCGGAATCAATATCAATAATGACACGATTTTAACGACGGATTCTACGATAATTAGGGCTATGCTCCAGGATCATGGTCACAAGTATGCGTAGCAACATTTGCACCTGAAAAGTTGTACTTTGATTGACTTTTTTTTATAGGTGGCACTGGCACGAACCCAGCCCAGAGGTAGGGTTCTTGGTGTCGATATAATCCCAAGCCAACCACCGAAGGGTGTGTCCACCATCCAAGGCAACTTCCTAGACCTAGAGGTCCAAGCCTATGTGCGAGAATTTGTGCGCAATCCTCGGAGGGGCAGACATTACTCCCAAGAGGCAATTCAAGATGTTGACGACGCTGAGGGATCGGTGGAGTCTGCGCTGGAGGCAAGCTCTACTAGTGGTACATTGAGAAACAAAAACGTCGGTCATGGGTATTCAGATGCCCAGAGAACGGTAGATGTGGTTCTTAGCGATATGTCCGCTCCCTGGTATCAAACAACCGGATTTTGGAAGAGAAGTCTAAGTAATCCCTACAACAGGATGATGAACACTAGCGGGTTACCCTTCAAAGATCACGCGGGCAGTATGGTGAGTTCCTTTTCTCATCTGGTGATCATCATATGATATATTGACATTTGGAAGGACCTCTGTCGTGCCGCCTTAGAGTTCAGTTATGAGGTTCTTAATGCTGGTGGACACTTTGTCTGCAAGTTTTACCAAGGAACTGAAGACAAAGACCTGGAGAAGCAGCTGAGAGCCTTGTTTCAAAAAGTGCATAGGCTCAAGCCAGAATCATCACGCAGTGTATGGAAGGTGTTTGTCTGCATGTACTACGTTGTGACCCAACTAAAATCGCTAGCAGGAATCCAAAGAGGCATACTTCATTGGTCTCAAACGTAGACCCGACGCAAAAAAGCAAGAAGTTCTCACGCCCCCCTAAGGGACCTTGAGTCCGTTGACACGTCTCTCCGCAACCCCGAGACATCCCAAGACGCATAGGTCTGAACAAATCTATACCCGCTCAGTTCCCGCCTGGTGCTGCTATCTCTTCCAGTTCTGAATCCTCATCCCATTCGATGTCGGCTAGTGTTGCTTCTGCTGTCTCTTGAACCTTTAGAAGAATCAGCAACACGTACGGCAGAAAAAGAGGAATAACCAACTTCTTTGAGGCCACTCAGCTCTTCAACATAACCCTCTTCATTTAATGCTCTTTGCACGAAATCCCAACCCATTCTTTTGTACTCATTTATGATGGTTTCGGAGCACGCGCTACAATACTTGTAGCTTCGGCCTACAACAGAAATATTCTCAAACCTAGATAGGAATCCTCTGATTTGATGCGGAACAAGGCCGAGAGGATGGCCATCTTTGTCATCCTGGGGTTGGGGAGCTTCTGCGGCGGCCCCTAGCGGATGTTGAAGAAGCGAGACTAGCAACTCAACCAGGTGAGCCGATGCTATGGCAGCTATTCCGGGTCGGGTGACGGTGCACTGCTGGTCCAGTGTCTGGTCTTTTTGAGACTGCATTATGCTTTAGCCACGGTGCCGGCTGATTTCGAGCAAGACTCACGTTCATGGGCGCAACGACATCATTGCAGAAATAGCATCCGAGCTCTTCCTCCGGGTTCTCGCCATTTGCAACGCCATGGCGCATTACGACAAAGGTGTCAAATCCTAGTGCTGCATTCATAACTATTTTGCCCGCTGCCTTCCCCATTACGGTTGGCAGCCACCGCGATTCCCGCGTATCCATTAAGAGGAAAATCGCATCATGGTCGTTTATGAGTTTTTTGAGGACCTCGAAATCCGTCCGCGTCTTCTCCGTATCTAATACCGGGTGGCCCGCCATGGGAACAGCTAGTACATGGCCAACAGAGTCGACACCCGGGTATATCTCTGACAGAGATTGGGAGGCCCGATACGCTTTTTTTGAACCGCCATTCAAACAGTCCGCAAAGTTGAAGAGTGGCTGCCGCACTGGATTCGAGAATGACACAGTTCCATTATCTATAAATGTTATCTTCCTTACTCCCCAAGCCTAACAATGTTAGCAATATACCGCGTATTTGTAGACCGTGGGGACTCAAACCATTAAATTCCGGGCAACGTAGCTGCCAAGAGTCCCTGCACCAAGTAGAAGGCACTTGGTATCTTTGATTTTTTCGAGGTCAAGATTTGGGCTGATTCGCCATTTCATAAGCTTGAGATTGAGGTCAACAGATTGATCAGCGAGCCTTTGTAATAGAAGTAGAATCAGCGTTTGTTCAAATACATTGGTTTTAATGCCACTGTACCTCTTAGGATCCAAATATTCCGTGAGATCAACAACCCTTCCTGCCAGTTTCCCTGCCGGATTGCGCTCCCATCCCGTTACTTTAGGCATTTCATTGTCATTAGCTGGCGACGCAACCAGCGGTGATTCCTTCATCCCCAGTGTTATCGCAATGCTGCGACCCCGGTCACGTTGGGATGATCCATGGCAATACCGTAATATCTGCACCTTTGTGAGTCTCCACCGTCGTTTTACAAGGATAAGCAGATTCCGTAGCATCCAGCCAGGTGATTCCTCGTAATTTGAGGGATCAGCGAAACAGGTGAAACAGTCTTCAAATTTGGCGCCCTTAAAAAATCCATCCTCGTAGCTTGAGAGTGGTGCGATCCTCCAGGAAACGGGATGGTCCTCGTGTGCTCTAATCCTCTGTGCTAGGAAAAATCCGCGTTGTCGAGAATCCACACCACGCGCCCACTCTTGCACTGATTCGGCGAGTGTTGAGTTTTCTGTACTGGGTAGTTCTGTTGCTGTACCTCGTGCATCCGCGGATTTCAGGCGGGTCTTCGCATTTCTGTCCTTCAAAGGGACCCAAGAGGGATCCGAATGAAGAGCCGGGAATGCAAACCAATAATGAAACTTATATTTTTTGAGATCAGCGTAGGAGATAACGATGAAAGAGGACAGCAGAGAGGGGCATGAATAAATTGTGCCGTCGTCGATGGCATCCCATATCTGGCAACATGATGTTATTACTGCCTTGATAAAACGTTAACTGTGGCTTAACTGACCGTTTTCCCAGATTGTCGGAGCACTCCCATCTTGTCGATATTTGCATACTCCTCGACGGTATTAACGTTCTTTATGATGCCTTCTGCTCGGTAATAGCTAGCTGGGGCACTGTGTTATAGCTAGTTAGAAATATGACTAACCCATCCGCTATAACTATTGAACAGCTTGGCGCTCACTCATTGTTGGTGAGGGCGTTCCCATGTATCTGCATTCTGCATGAGGCATTTGGAGCCTCTGCGGGGCGTATCTCATAAAGCCCAAGGACTTTGCGAGCGGAGGCATCCAGTTTGTCATGGTTGATCTTATGCGACGCTAGTGCAGTGTAAAATGGAAGTTCAATATCCGAAGCAAAAGGAGTGTATTGCATCGTTGCTATTGATGAAGGGTGGACGGCTTGGTTGTGGCTGTCGCTACAGTATGGTTGTGTTATGCATGCCTGGCTGGCTGGCGGCCGTTGGTTAGGAGCAAACAAGCACAAGCACCGATAACGGGTAGATGGAGTGGTATTCGGGCTGGCGAGGCACAGGCTAGACGATCCCAATATACTTATACGCTCAACGGGTAATCTGGATGATCTCGATTTGCAGCAGCCTTTTGAGTTTTGGCTCGCCCGATCAACCGGTATTGGATGAGATATTTTAACTGGGTTGTTGCATCGCGTGACTTGGAAGTTGGCTGTTCCTCGGCGGTTACGTCATGAGACTCTTGAGAGACGCAAATGGTGCCTTAGTATCTTTTGGGACAATATCATTTCAAATAAATACCACTCTGCTGGTGATGATGTACATATTAATATTAATGTAAAAAGCGGAATACCTCACCCACAAGGTTCAGTGCAAGGACGAGTTGCCGATAGTCTTAGAACAAAAATTTGCAGCGATGCAAGTCAAATAACTCAATAATACTACCATTCATAATGAGCTTATCGAGTGAGGTGTCAGGAAGAAACCAAAGCCCTTCGAGCTTCAAGTCTTAATAGTATATAGCCAGATAGTTGCGTATAACTTGGAGAAAATTGTAAGGAAGTAGTAGATACCTACACTGCGAACGATACCTAATATCCACTTAGTGTCTGTCCCTTTCCACATGTTTTTGCAAGGCCTGGTAGGTATTTACTATTTGGTTGCTATTTGTTTTCCTCTTATAGTAGTTAAGCTCTCATCCCTCATTTGTCATTTGTCATTTGTCATTTGTCATTGTTGTTTTATTTTTATTTTTTAAAAAAAATTGCCAAGTGTTCATGCCTGGGCATGAAACCAAGAAGGTCCATCCCCTCATCTCCATAAATCAACATTCCCTCTGCTATTTTCCACTGCCCTGGTACTTTCCCAGGAGCACCAGAGGAACAATGCTAATTGGTCTATGTGGAGGTCAGTCGACTACCTAAAAAATGCCTTCCTTAATGGGGCCTACTAATTAACTGACATAACGTATTCAAGGCATCTGCTCTGGGAAGAATGCTGTGGCAGAGTATCTGACCCAACATCAAAATTTTCGACGCCTTGAAGTGAAATCAGGCACTCCCCCACAGGCTGCAGATGATCTTCGATTACAAGCCTCTGGCTTGACGGACGATGCAACTGACCAGGTTACGCCATTGCAGTTTGAAACAACCGGGTCGCTTCTCGAATTTGCAACAAAAAGATGGCAAGAACACTGGGTTACTACCCACATTTGGGATGCATCTACGCTAGACCGCTTTATACAACGTCCCTTTTTCCTTCTGGTGAGCGTTGACGCCCCGGTCAGTTTGCGATGGAAGCGTTTTGCGGACAGGTTAGCCATTAAAACTGTTTCGATTTCAAAAAAAAAACAAACAAAAATGCTAATTCATACTTCAGGTGTCGAAGAAGGCGGCTTGAACCCCCTCACCTAGAAGAGTTTGTTCTTTGGAACGATAAGCAGCTGTACGAAAAGAGTGTTGGCCATGCCTTGATCACCGACCGAGCGCAAGTCCGACTGTTCAATCCGTCCCCCTCATTAGACGAACTGCATGGTGCTCTAAAGGCACTCAACCTAGCTGACGAGCAACGTTTACGACCAAACTGGGATCAGTATTTTATGGAGTTGGCATCACTCGCTGCGCAGCGAAGTAACTGCATGAAAAGGCGAGTGGGCTGCGTTCTTGTTAGAGAACGTCGCGTCATCAGTACTGGTTACAATGGAACCCCACGGCACCTCAAGAACTGTAACGAGGGGGGATGTAGGGAGCCTTGAAACAGCGGTAGATGTGCTTTTACTTACACACTCCCAGGCCCAAGGTGCAATCGTGGGGAAGGAGGAGGAGTTGGCTTGTCCACATGTCTTTGTCTACATGCCGAGGAAAACGCTCTGTTAGAGGCCGGAAGAGAGCGCATTCGAGAAGGCGCAATATTATATTGCGATACGTGGGCGAAATCCTTACCCGCATTTCGACCGATTCTGCTAACTCAGATCCTTTTCTCAAAGTTGTCCGTGTTTGACATGCACCGTGAAGATTGCGCAAGTAGGGATTTCAGAGGTAGTATACTCGCAAGGCTATAATATGGACCATAATGTGTGTAGATTTTATCCTGCATCAGAATTTGATCTGACAAGAACTAGAGCGCCGAAATCCTTGACGCAGCTGGAATACGCCTGCGACAATTTTCCCCAGTAGGGTTTCGGTCAATCGTCTGCTATTAGGGGATGCTAACATTTTGTAGACTCGAAATGGTCTCATCTACCTTGAGGGGCCAGGGCAAAGGTGAACAACCACAAAGCCTATTGCCATTCCATGCCTCAAGTGCCTAGGCTCAGGGCAATCTCACGGTGTTTGGTTGCTGCAAATCCAAGGTGCACGACCTTTCTTTTTTTCTACTTCTCTGGACGTACAGCTTGACATCAGATATGCATGTTTCAACCAAAGCAAAGTAAACCTCGACAACTCCTTAATACAAATTTACACTGTGAAGAATGTTTTTCTGTATCTGCCCTTTTCCCTTTCCTCTTTCCCTTCTTCTCTCCCCCCCTCTCTCGTCTTTTTATTTTATTATTATCATCATCATCATCATCATTTTTAGAGAAGAGCATGAGGGCAATGAATTTGAATTTGAAAGACATGGCGCACACACAGATCTACCCGACTCATTGTATACCATACCGATGTCTAATTTTATTTCTTGAAGTTCATTCCGGTAAAGCTGTATTGGGAGAACAGTAAAATACGCATGCACCCACCATTATCTAAATGTTAGGCTCAAACCTTCGAACAAGAAAACCTCTAGTATCAAGGTAGTGCTTAACCTCATCAACAGTATATTCACCACGATGGAACTGTGTTCTGGTCAAAATTGCTTCCCGTGAACAGGGGTACGACATAAGTATACGTACCATTCCAGCGCCGAGGGCGGCATCAGTTGTTGTTTGATCGAAGACTTCTTCAAAATGTTTGGGCATACCAGCTCCGCTGGAAGCAATCACGGGTATAGTTATTGCGGCCTTGACGTGATTGATAAGTTCTAGATCAAACCCACTGTTGCTTCCATCTTTGTCGATGCAGTTGAGTAGAATCTCTCCCGCGCCCATCGCTTCGACGGCTTGCACCAGCTGGCAGACATCTATATCCCGAGTCTCTCTCCCACCCTTGATCGTACACTGATACCAACAGAAGGTCTGCCCAGTGGCATCCGAGTGCTTCGTTTTTATGGTATGGTGCTGTGTATCTTCTGGTTTGCTCACATATACGCGCTTTGGGTCGACGCTTACAACGACGGCCTGATTTCCGTATGCCTTGGAAATTGTTTCTATGGCCGTTCTCCCAGAGAGCACTTTGCCGGCTTCATAAAACTCCTCGGCAGCAGTAACAGCATCCGAACCAATACTGACTTTATCGGCCCCGGACTTGAAGTACATTGTTGCCACGTCTAGAGCTGAGATGTGAGTACCGTCTGTATCCACGGTATCTCTGATACCACCGCCAATAGTCAAGGGCACAAAGACAGTCTCTGAAGTCCTCCTGAGAATTTCGAGCATAGGGAGATCAGCAACTGGACAGTTTCGGAATGAAGTAATATTCAGAAACGTCACCTCATCTGCCCCTTGCTCGTAATATTTTTTGGCCATATCAACTGGCTTCCCCAAGTTTCGCACTTGCCCTCCTACATCCGCATCATTCTTTTCCCGTACATCATATTGATCGCCTTTGGTTACAACAAGGTCACCAATGTCATTTGTGCGCACATCAAGGCAGGCGATAATTCTGCGGGTAAGGCCGTTTTGACTTTCCGCCCACATCGATTCTTCCGGGCCGGAAAGGTGAATCTTGGTACCGTCTAAGAAAGCGCGAAGTGTGCGCAGGCCTGCTTGACCACTCTTCTCGGGGTGGAACTGCGTCGCAAAGATATTGTCTCGTGCTATTGCGCCAATAAATTTCTCCTCTCCATAGCTCGCTGTGGCAACTAGCCAACCATCTTGCTCGAGAACATCTGGATCATAGAGCGCAGCATATGAGTGCACATAGTAGTATTTGCTACTTGGGCTTAACCCATAAAAGCTTTGCCCCCCAGAGGTGTCGAGACGGGTATTCGTCGCCGAGTTCCAGCCGATATGAGGAACACTCTTTGTTTTAGTTTTGAACTTGTGCATGCGCATCGGAATTAAACCGAGACCAGCAACGTTGGAATCTTCCTCGGAGCCCTCAAAAAGCGCCTGTAAACCAACACATATACCCATAAAACGTTTCCCGGAAGCTATATGTTCTTTTATCGGCTGCAAGTAACCACCGTTCGACAGCTGGGAAAGACAATGGCCAAAGTGGCCGACCCCCGGAAGGATGAGTTTCTATGGTCTCCGCGTCAGCCAGACATGTACGAAAAAATAAGGTACATACAACAATGTGAAATTTCCCCTTACCTCGACATTTTTCAAGTCGCTAGGCGATCTCACCCATTCAACTTCATAACCAACCTGGTTAATGGCATTCACCAAAGACCGCACGTTTCCAGCGACATAGTCAAGTAGATGAACAGTAGGCATTTTGGCAAACGCCAATTCCCACCTCTTAGATAGTATCGATATGGGAACAGCTGATTGCAAAATCCGATCCCAATGACTTGGTGGTCCTGAGTTTTGTAACTTGATAACTATGATGTCTTCCCAACCAACCCCACCTAAGTGGGAAGGGGGGGTTGGCTGACTCATACCTACTACCAGCCATTTTTTTTTTACTCTTCCGCCAATTCCCCAAGGCGGAGAGCGTGTGCTGTGTACTCTGTAGAACTACGTTGCGGAGCGGAGAGCAGGCCCGACTCCGGAGCGATATCGGTCATTTGTACCGGGAAAGAATTATTCTAGGAAACAATTTCTCTACATGGTATCCCTTTTTTGGCTATAGGATAAGACGCATACCAGTGCTGTGTCTTTACCTTCAATACAGTTATATTCATTCATGCCTTTTCGAATCACGAAAATCACCCAACCAGTGCCCCCCAAAGATTTGGACGTTGACGAATGAACGATTCGTAATAAGATTTTCGAGGCTGTAAGCTTCAATAAACGATTGACAGTACTGGATAATAATAAAATAGAACTCGCAAGTCCTTGAAAAGGGTGGTAATTCGATACTGCTAACTGATCTCAATGATAGATGCTATGGTAGAAGTCTCGGTAGGCGGGCTAAACGAATTATGACCTTCCCGTCACGTGGCTTCCTCAACGTGCAGCTGATCACGTGATAAAATTACGGTAACTTGCCACTGCAACACTCCGCACTCCCATCCTGTCCTTATTATTACAACCTGTGCAAATCTACATCATTCTCGCAACACCTTTCCAGGGAATAGGCGACCGAACCGGGATATGCAGTAGCTATTGCAGTCATAATCTTCCCGTGTCTTCCTCGTGGTGTGATTACATCCCATTGCTGTCTACCATCTACCGTTGAAATCAGCTTCAAGATTCCTTTCACAAGACCTCCATTCTTTCCGCGTGTTTGTTACCTCTGCGCTTTGCTAACCCCGACCGACGCCCTATTCTTTGTTCAAGCGTTTCTTTGGCCGGTTGCAAATCCTTGAAAAAAAAAATTGCTATAAATCAGACCAGGTCGCAAGTGTTATCGGAGACTAAGCTGGATAGATCTCGTTCGATTCCTTGATCGCTGCTTTCAATTCCGTCTAAAGTGCCCTGCTATTTGCAGCTTCTCTTGCCTTGTATCGATCGCCCTGGCTTGATTTCGTTTGTATGCAGCGGTCTGAACCCCCCACCAGCATCAGTGAAACGGAGTCTTTTATTAGCTTCGAGCAATATCCTCGATATTATTTGAGGCTTCGGTACCAGAGATTTTCCAAGAAATTATTATTATTATTGTTATTTTCCTTTCTCGAGCCTTCAATTACGACCTCTATCTTCTGCCCTACATTCCCGCATCTACAATACTGTGCTTTGTATCCTCATTCGTGAACGTGGTATAAAAACCCAAAATTCTGATTTAATTACATCCACAAACACATCATTGGACGTCCAATTCAATACAATGTCATCCTCTGTTCACTTCAAGTTCAAGTCTCAAAGAGAACCTTCAAGGGTCACTTTTGATGGCACCGGTATCTCTGTCTTCGAGTTGAAGCGAGAAATCATCAATCAAAGTAGACTGGGTGACGGGTCTGATTTTGAGCTATCCATTTATAACGAAGGTACTGGTGAAGGTAAGCTCCTAGGTGCTCTTTACATCCAGTAACGTTGAATAAGGAAGCTAACAATGTCTCGCTTAGAATATGATGATGACACCAGTGTTATACCGCGCTCTACCTCTGTTATTGCTCGAAGGCTCCCGGCCACACGACCGGGGAAAGGAGGTGCAGCCCGATATGTATCTGGGAAGATGCCAATGAATGCTCGCAATGTTCCCCGTAACGACCAGTCCACGGCGAGCAGATCAGTTCCAAGTTCTAACCAACCAGTCAGCAATGGTGTCCAAGAACTGAATAATGCTCAAACAGAGGAGGAAAAGATTAACGCACTTTTTAATTTACAAGCGAACCAATGGCGAGAGCAGCAGCAAGAGATGGCGAAGTAAGTTTTACTGACTGGTGATGAGGGTTTAAATACTGATGCATTGTAATAGTGCTACCCCTATTCCGTTTGGTCGCGGTAGAGGCAAGCCTGTAAACATTCCAGACCACCCTCCACCACCTGGCTACCTGTGTTACCGTTGTCGTGAAAAAGGCAAGTTCTGCTTTGGCCCCAAAATTGACAGGATGCTAATGGACTGTAATATAGGACATTGGATTCAAGCATGTCCCACGAATAATGACCCAAAGTTTGACGGCAAATACAGAGTGAAGCGATCAACAGGAATACCTAGATCTTTACAGACCAAGATTGAGAAGCCGGAGTCTCTCATCCTTGATGGTTCCACTGAAGAATTGCGAAACACAGGCGTTATGGTTAACGCTGATGGCGACTTTATCGTTACTAAACCAGACCAAGCGTCGTGGGAATTATATCAAGAGAAGGTTAAAGCGACCGCAGCGGCTGCAGCTGAAGCGGCGGCCGTCGAACATAGCAAGGAGCTACAGGCCCGTGGGTTAGAATGCCCAATTGACAAGCGGATGTTCCTAGATCCCACACAAACACCCTGCTGTCAAAAGACTTACTGCAATGATTGTATTACAAATGCATTGATTGAGAGTGATTTTGTATGTCCTGGCTGTGCTACAGAGGGTGTTTTGCTCGATAATCTTTCTGCGAATGATGAAGTTCTTTCGAAGATAAAAGCCTACGAGGCTGAGAAAGCAGATTCTAAGAAAGAAAAGGAGAAGCAGCCAGCACTGCCGGAGGATCGCCTCGATAACAACATGCCCGATTCCAATAGCGCCTCTACTGAGAACAGAGACGGAGTGCACTCGGTCCCTGCCAACCCTAAAAAAAGGCCCGCTGAGAATATCACTGTCAAAGAAGGAGTCGAGGACCCAAATTTAGTTTCTTCGTTAAAGAAACAAAAATCCGATGATGATACATCCTCCACCGAAACAGCCCAGTTGAAAGATACGCCCGCAGGGTTACAACCACTGCCCTTCAACCAGATTCCTTTTGGAATGCCTGGATTCATGACGGCCCCAGGATCATCAGGAATCTCTTTCCCCGAAGCTGGTTTTGTTGGTGATGGAATGGGGTTCACAAATCCTATGGGGCTGCCTGGAAATGGCTTTGCGCCCAGTATGGATCCTACCTGGAATCAGATGAATATGATGAATTTTAATCCGCTCTCAAACGGAATGTATAATGATCGTGCCGATGGGACGGTTTCTAATGGCTATGGGGCTTCCGGTGGTTACAGCAGCGCAGGCGAGCCGCCGTCTCTAAATATGTTTGCGATGCCTCAGATGCCTGTGTCGATGACACAAAATACTGGATTTGGGCAAGGGCTGGGTCCAAGTAATTTTTCGAACCAGCAGCGGACGGCGTTCAGCACGCCATTCGGCAGGGAGGAAGATTCCCCCTATTTTCGCCAACCCGTGAATCCCCAACGGCATCAATCTAGAAACCGGAGGGTAAGACCAAGCGATTACCGTGAGCTTTGAAAGGAATATAGTACTTTTGCGATGTGTGTTTCGGGGATTGTGCAAACCGAAGCCATGACCTTTCCTATTTCATATTACTAGCCTTTGTATATGGCAAATGTACTTTTACAAATGTAAATACCATCGCTCCTAGTATCGTTTTGAATCTTCAAGCCAAGGCATTCCATACTTATATATTAGTTAACTTAGCTTCCATAGCTTTGTTGCCTAAGGCAATTTTTCCTGGTCAGATGACCTTCATGTTCCAACGCCCGACCATCGTCATTACCAAGTAGCCCTACGACTGTTTTCGTTGAGAAACATTAGAAGTTTCAAGATCTGTCATTGCTTCGCTCTGCACTCAAAACGCCTCCCGTTCCCAACATATACTTTGCCATCCGCCTCCATCCACCATCCGGTCTTTGTCCTCGCAGCAACCTCGTCACTTACTCGTTGATATTATATTAACCACCGTCTCTTGCAGTCATACCCCTGAAGGCGACACCCATTATGGCTAGGCCCATGAATAATAACAGTAGTACTTCAAATCTTTTGCAACGGTTTCTGGACAAAAATCCCCAAACTACCGTTTTCGCCAGCTGCTACAGTGTGGACAGTTCCACCTCAACCATCAATGGCTTCCACTACTGCACTACGAACGGGGCCGGTGAGTGGTTTCAGATACCTCATCGCTCATTTGTTATAGTCCACTAACGTGCGAGTCCCGCTTTTCAGGAGTGCAGTGGTATCCCTGAGGTCCCCTCAGGGTTGAAAACCGATCCTATAAGTCCTCCCCTCGATACCTCGCTCGCTTCCACGGCAGGAAACAATTATATGGTGAATTATTCACTAGAGCAGAAAGGGGAGGCAACGCATACCATCCCGGGAGAGTGTGAGAGGCTCTTCTGTGACAAACTGTCTGGGATTTTCCTTGGTGAGAGGAGGGTGCCCAGGCAGGAATCACTTGGGATAGATGCGTCCCGAATTCAGCTGCATAATGACGGATATATGAATTGGCGAATTGGAAGATGGGTCGAAGTATTGGATTATACCAGCGACCTTATATACCGAGGATTCGTAACCAACACAAACGATGAGCGAGCACTATTTGTATTTCTCCCAGAAACGTCGCTCCAACATGGCTTGAAATCCGGGTATGCAAATAAAATTATGCCCTCACACCTCAATCCAGGATAATTGCCGCCTAGTCATACTAACATTAACCATTTAGGTTGATTGCCTTGTTTGAATTAGCCAGCGTGCAGGCGTTTGGATGTTCACGAATAGTCGCATGTGTGCCTCGTTCGCAAGATGGCGCCGAACTGGAACTTACAAGAAACCTCGGATGGTGTGGGTTTGGCTTAACAACTCTGCAACCATGGGATAATGAGAATCGTCTCAGTACGCCAGTCAGCACAAGATGGATTTTCTTAGGTGCCGAGGTTTAAACTCAGCTTATTCAATATCAACTAGCTGTCTTTTCCCGATTTAGTCGACCTGCTTTTTGAAGTCTGATATGTATTGTCCTTTGCCGCTAAGTTACTCCAGTTAATCTACAGATTCATAGTTATTTTCCATGCTCTTGATCCTCGTGTAGTCTAGAGTATGGGAGGCTGACTGGCATGCTGTTTCGGCAATTTGCAATATTGCGTTTGGTTCCAGTCCAGTCGTTTTCTTATCTCTCTTATCTCTCTCTTACGCGTGTGACGTCAGCACTGGCATCGTTTCCATCGCTCCTTGTAGTTGAGGAAGATGCTTGCCAAACGCTGTTTTGGGAGTAGGTGGTGTCATTTGAGAATACTACTACACCTATTTATTAGGCGTGAAAGCTATAATTCCCCATCAAGTGAGTTGAGACTCCGTTGGTATTGAAGATCTACTTCCAGAGGAACGACTCCGGTAGTGGTTGAACTTCAATATCGGTAGATGAGAGTTCTAATAGATTTATGGAGAAAGACACCATAGAAACTTGGTCAAATTCATAATGCTAGAAGTGTGTAATATCCCTAAGCCCACCTTGCCAGAACCATCAAAACTAGCAACACCACCGCGGCGGTAACCTCGGAAAACCTCTTTTCCGACGCCGACGAAGCAACAGTATCTACAAACCGTGTTGGGATGTACCTAAAGTCATGCGATAAAATAGGTGAGGGGTCGGTCCACTTCGAATCATCAACCTCATGTGGAACACTCTAAAAACAACCAACACAACTTAGTTATATCCCTCCGATTCTCGGCTTCCAAAAGAGAGAAAGAGAGAAAGAGAGAGAGAAAGCTTAGGATACAGCAGCATACTCTATAGTTTTAGAGTTCTCCACATTAGCAATCTTCTATGTTTCCGAAGTTTTTATTTCCACCATTGGTTTTCCAGACCAAGAAGCGGAATGCAGAAGCTTCGCCTTCCAACCTACAATCTATACTACCGATCGATGAACCCTCCAAGAATAAATACGTCCAAGGCCATATATCTTGTATCCGATGCTCAACTTGTGCCTCTCATCTTTGTTTGACCACCCAGATTATCAGCAAAGGGTTCACTGGCCGCCACGGCCGGGCTTATTTGGTCTCCGCGGAACCTACTGTCAATGCACCATCTTATCCCGGAGAGTCGCTTCCAAATACGTTACTTCAGAATCCCGTATCCCGGCATCTAGTCACAGGTGCCCATACGGTAAGCGACATTGATTGTGCTTTTTGCGGGAATTTGCTTGGGTGGAAATATGTTAGTGCGGAGGAGGAGTCCCAGCGGTACAAAGTTGGGAAGTTTATATTGGAGACCAAAAAGATTATGACGACCCCCGAATGGGATCCAGCATTCGGTGCCGGCTTGGTGGAATCTACCGACTCCGTCAAACCCACAGTGTCGCGTTCGACATCGATTTATGATGGCGTCGAATTTGATAGCCAGGATGAAGACGAGTGCGAGGATCTATTTAGTGGATTATGGAGTCCTGGACTAGCGGTACGCCGGAAAAATCGCAGGATCGCTCGACATTCTTCTACACTAGGAACCGTGGCTTGATAACAGTCACTTCCGGCCCCAAGCTGTGTCTTGCTGGCGCCTGTCCGCACACTACATGGAGTCTATACTTATAATTGAGTGATACTAATGTCTGTAATAAGTTTCCGGACTAGGAGTCATGCCAATGGAAGCTGTAGTTCAACTAGTTATATTCGGGTATAATAAACAGAATCGTAGTGTGATCAATTATGTAGGATTTTCATCAACATCACCCATCCGAGCCTTCTTTGGATTACCACCATCTATCTCCTTTTCAACCGAACGCTTCGGAGTAATGTTGGCCTGCTGGGATGTCTTGCTGTCAGTTGGCTTTCGTTTTACAAAAGCAGAAAGATCCGTGGCGTTTCTTGTAGCGGCATCGAGCAGGGTCAGCTTGTCGGCGTTGGACTCCCCCATGATTTGCCCCAGTATTCCCTTGATCATATTTTGGTTCTGATCGTCAAACCCTTTCTCAACTGATACCGGTGGACGTCGTAGATCGAGCAACTAAAAAGGAAATTGGTGGATAAATAAGAGACTGAGTCGCAAATATAAAGTTTGGGTAGGAACTCACTCTCTGCTCCATATCTGATATGATCTCCTTCACATTGGCCATTCTCCGTTTCGAGGCTGTCCGCCTGTCTTCATCTAGAGAATCATAGTTTACCAATTTCTTCTGTTCTTGAGATATTCTGACTCGGCAACTCTCAATTGCCTTTTCCATTTGGACTACTGCCTCCTTCCTCATTTCCTCGTCTACCTTAGTGGAGTTGGCTTCGCCTTCTAAGTCATCATGCTTGACAGCCCCAAACTCCATAGCCAGAGAGAGTTTGTAGTGACATTCTGCAATTGACGGGTCTTCCATTGGGAAAAGAGATTGTCTGAGTTCGAGTGCCTTCCTTAGATCTGTCACTGCATCGGTAAATCGTTCGCCTTCTAGTGAGATTTCGGCTTGGAGATCGTATGTATCGGCTAGGTGCTCCTTGATTTTCTTGAGCTCAGGTACGGCTTCCGTGGATTTGCCCTTTTCAGATTCTTGCTCAAAGGCGCCCAATTTCTTATGGTAGAGAATTCGGGCTAAATCGAGAACTTCAAAAGCGTTGGCAAAGTCGTCATCATCATGGTCGTCGGGGTCGTCATCATCTCTTCCAATCGCGCCTTCTTCATCATCGGCATCTGAATCGGTATCGAAATTCTCGTCACCAGTGAACTGGAAATACGGCTTATTCTGGGAGTCTTTGAGTTCCGTTTCCTGCGCAATGGCCTCTGTTTGTGCAGTACCTGAAGAAACGGCATCTTGTATGAGATTGCTAGCAACTGAAACAGAATTGGCAGAAGCAGTTTGGTCGTTCGCTGCGGTCTGGCTCTGCGCCTTTCCTGCAACCTTTGAACCAAGAACATCGCTCTTGCTTATAGCGACATTGTATAAAGCCTTCCCGTAGGTGAACAATAGATCAGCGTTTTCAAGCGATAGTTCTCCGTTCAGCTTCGCTTGGATCTCGGTAGCTTCCGAGTAGAGCTCCGCAGCTGCGTTGTAGTCCTTGATTGCATCCTTTGCCGCAGCACGCTTTGTCAGGGCTTCTAGTTTGTTTCGCGCGTCTCCAACTGCAAAGTCCGGGGCTGCGCTCGCTTCATTTAAACCCTGCGCATCCATAGTTTTCACTGTTGCCCTCGGGTATCGTGGATATGAGAAAAGGAACGATATATTGTGAGGAAAGATAGCACTTACGAAGGATTAAGGTTAGACTAAGTGAAAACACAAAGAAATCAAAGATGTGGGCGAGGCTGACAAGAGATGACACAAAATGGCCTAGCCTAAACTTAAATTGCAATCCACCCTTTCCGGTATCCGACGCGTGTGACGCGGCCACCACCGCGTCCTCGGCGTCGCCGAGACTCAAAGAGCCCTGCAAGGCCATGTTATGGGAAGAACATTGTGAATCAATTATTTTTTTCAAAAAAGGAAAATTGCCGTGATCCAAAAGCCAGCGTGACTCTTCATTTACGCAAAAGTCTCCTAACAACATCTGACAAGGTTTCTCTAGGCTATAAAAAAAATATTACCTAGCTCTTCGAGCGTCATTGTTCATGCAATGATGAACTTGGATCCTGTGCCTTCGTCATCACCGGGATTTAGTACACCTATTCATCACATACGGCCAAACAAAGTTAATCCCATCCCAGCGAGAACATCTATACTTCCCATATTACTTCCCGCCGGCACACTTCGACCTGTCGCATTCCGAACTTTCACCAGGAAGCACAACTTAACGCTGTCATCGTCTGCTCTTCAATCCCTAGCTGCTTTTGTGGGCAAGAGCTGTGGATCAGGATGGCGCGAAGAAGGTCTTGCAGAGCGTGTACTCGACGAGGTAGCAAAGAGTTGGAGAAAAGCCGGTGGGGGTGTCATCGTCGAGGAGGGTAAGGGAGCGTCTTTGAAAGCCATACTACAGACATTAGAAGGGAACATGAGCGGCGGCAGGATAATCGATTCGAAGCTTGTGTCAAAGGAAGGATCCATACGAACCCCACGCACTGGTGGAATTCCTAGCTTGCAACCCTCCACTTCGACGACCACGGACGACCAAGAACAAGACAATTCAGATGATACGGTGACCCATCCAAGGCACTGGCTCAAGGTGATTGATGCCTTTGATACTCCAAGATTGACCTACAATTCTGGAAAAAAACATTTTGAGGTCACAAAATCAAAGTCCTCCTTATTTCCCCAGCCTTCACATAAAACCGTCCTATTTAGAGATCGATATAATATTGTCCACCAGCGCCTGCTACGAAACGAATCATTCCAGGTTTCGCTAGCTTCTGCCTCGGTACCTACGTTACAGCGGTCCTCGTCCTCATTTGCCAAAACTCAGTGCTACAAACTTACCCCTGTTGCGAATCTACTTGGAAGAAGCGGAACATCTCATCTGTTAATTGGCCTACTTTCTATATCACCCACGGGCGAATTATCTCTCACCGACTTGACGGGCAGTATTGTCTTGGATCTTAGCCATGCCCGCCTAATTCCTGTGGATGGTGCCTGGCTCACACCAGGTATGTTTGTGCTCGTCGACGGGATTTATGAAGAGGAAGAGAATGTCAAGGGTTCTACGTTGGGCGGCAACAACGGGATTGGAGGTGCGATAGGGGGTAAATTCGTCGGAGTTACCATTTGTGGTCCCCCTTGTGAGCGGCGAGGTACATCCCTCGGGGTTAATATCCATGAAGGGGGTCAGGACATAAACTCGAGCGGCGAGTTTGGCTGGGTTGATTTCCTAGGAGTCGGGAGTGAGCGTGCTCAAGGTTCCCGTATGAGGCAAATTCAGACGAGATGTCTACAAGAGGCTCACGACGGAATCCAGTTGAATCGTCGGTTCAAGATTGTCATCATGGGAGAAGTTAATCTTGACAACATGAAGACCATGGATGCCTTGAGGAAAGTCCTTGGTCTGTACAATGACTCGGCCCTGCAGGATCGCCCTATGGCATTTGTTCTGATTGGGAACTTTGTTCAGAAAGCAATAATAAATGGCGGGGGCCAGGGTGGAAGCATCGAATACAAGGAATATTTTGACATGCTGGCGTCGGTGTTGTCCGATTTTCCCTCATTGCTGCAGCGGTCAACGTTCATATTCGTCCCTGGTGACAATGATCCTTGGTCTTCGGCATTTTCAGCAGGTGCTACTTCGGCAATGCCGCGCCATGCGGTTCCCGATTTATTTACATCCAGAGTAAAACGTGCCTTTGCAAATGCGAACTCTCAGTTGGATCGAAACCAAATATCGGAGCCACCTGGGGAGGCTATATGGACTACCAACCCGTCACGTATCTCTCTATTTGGCCCAGTTCATGACATTGCTATTCTTCGCGACAACATCTCTAGCCGCCTGAGGCGAAATGCGCTGACTTTTGGGCTCAAACCCACCGATATGGACGGCCCAAATAGTAATTTTGATCCAGAAGATCAAATCCGTGTTGTTCAAGACCAACAAGACTCTGTTAATCCTAACCAAGCTTCTACTGCTATGCACTCGGCCCGGAAACTTGTGAAAACAGTACTGGATCAAGGTACCATGTCCCCTTTCCCTCAATCTCTGCGCCCTGTTTTGTGGGACTACGCGTCCTCTTTGCAGTTGTACCCTTTGCCCACCACATTTATCCTAGCGGATTCTGAAAGTGCCCCATTCGGCGTGACATACGAAGGTTGCCATGTGATGAATCCAGGACGGTTCCTTCCGGAAGGCGATTTGTCGTCTATGACATGGATCGAGTATGATATCCTGAAAAATCGAGGCCGAGTGAAGGTGGATCGTTTTAGGTAACTAGAGCAATCGAGTTTACCACATCATGTTTGGAATGACCAGTGACGGGGTTTACACACTAAGAGCCTCTGAAAGATATCCCCTGTGTAACACCATAAGGGCTACATATAATTTTGTATCGCAAGGTGAAATGAATACATAAACCTCTACCCATCAACCTAGTTTTGCGAGAGAACAAATAACCTGCTGTCAAGCAGACGTCCAAAACACACGCATTATAAAGTACAAAAAGGCGATTTCTAGAGGTCACCTGCAATTAACACAAGGGTCGCTGGGAAGAAAAAAAAAATAGAGCCGCTAATTGCAAAGCCAGTTGCCCATACCGAACCTAAACAAAACGAGGGAGGACGCGCGAGAAAAGGCCGTTAATCGATCATGATGATATCTGCCTTTTGCCCAGCACCTATTTTTTGCTGTTTATTTCTGTTACCTGATCCTTCACAAGGATCGATAGACGCTTCTGCCGGCTTGGTAAGCACAGTATTTTGAAGCTCGTTGTTGATCATATTGTTAGGGTTAGGCTTGCTATCCAGGGGCTTCGAAGTTAATTCGGCTCTAATTGCGGCAAGGCATTTGTCGAGCTCATCCAATAGATTTCCGACGGCATCAGGTTTCGCGACTGCCCCGTTGCCCAGTCCTCTCCAACCAAGGCCTTTACTGTTATACAAGCTTTCTTGCAGCTTGTATTTGAACGGATTTTCGCCAGATCCGTTTTGAGTATTGGACAAATCCTTGAGCACCCAGACGGGTTGATTCTGATGCTGGTGGGCTGTTATTTTAAATTGGCATCGCTCAAGAGGATAATTAATTTGAAAAGCCTTTGTGCTGCGTACCGTGACGTGCACTTTCAATGGCTCGTTGTGGGTCACATTCGCCAGGAGCCTGTTTAGGGCTCGCATCAAAGGAAGGGTGAAAGACAGTAATTCGGCGAAAGTGTCTAGGCCAGCATCGGTAGTAGGACGGTTTAGGTTAGAGGCCAGAGCTCCTTGTATCCTGCGATGAGGATTCGAGTAATCAAATTTGATGCCCAGGCGAAGATAGAACAAAGGATCCGTTCTAGACGCGAGCTTGGCAGGGTCTGTTTCCGTAGAAAGTTGAGGTTTGGACTCCCCGATATCAAGTTGTGCAAAAAGGTCTCTGTCAGGGCCATAAGCAAAACCAATGCACGACAATGACAAAGAACGCGTGTCCATCTTCTTCAATCGAAGGAGGTCATAAATTGATAATACACATTCAAGTTTCTGCAAACTTTCAAGGAGGGTGAGAATGACAGGGTAGCCAGGTGAGGCAATTAGACGAAGTGCAAATCCTGATCCTGCTTTCTGGAAGACCAACGAGTGGTCATCTTTCGGGATTAAATCACTGAGGTTTTGGAATGAAGTTGACAATTTGCCATAAGCCACCATTACAGCGACGTTTCTGTGCCGATCGACTCCATGGAATGTCAAACGAAGCGTGTTTTTGACGAATGCTTTCTTCTTAAAACCAGGAGGCAGAGCTATCTGAAGTGCCTGGGGCAATTTTGTAGCTTCGTACTCAATGCTGAGATCTGGGACTTGAAGAGCATATCCAATCTTGAGCCGCTTCAGAGGTGGTAAGATTTTTGCAAACTGCAACTCTTCCAAAAAGCGCCCATTGGCATATATAGCCAGGAACCCTGACAGGCAATGCCCCAGGTCGGCGAGTGGGGAATGGCCTGTTTGTTGTGCCGGAAATAATGTATTGCAAATAACCTGCGCTGAGCAAATAATAGAGTTGGCATGCACTGTTGTATCAAATCTGCGATTGACTGTTGTAGGATCCGCGAACCGAGTTTGAACAACCCACCAATTGTCACCATCCATACCACTCGTTGCCGCTAGTATACAGGTATGATCCCAGAGGCGATGCCAAAAAAATGAAAATCGTAGAACGTTTGCTGGGAACACCTTTCGCGCATCAATTTTTACATTCCTGGGGCTAACGGATTCGAACCCAAACATCTTGACTTGGGACTCTATCTCCTCTATTGCTGCAGCGCAGCGAAGTTGGGTAACACGAGACACTATATCGTCAATGATCGGTCGCTCCGTGTTGCGATCGGTGTCAACCCGTTCTAAAGTGTTTGGCGTAGCCGCTAGAATAGTCACCCCCGACATGGGATCGATTCCAACTCGAAGTTGACGAGATGCTGTCAATTGAACATCAAGCTGACAGTGCCCAGGCTCAGTTTTGGTGAGGCGGCCTTGCAAAGACAATGAGCCATTCGAGTATAAGAGCTTCTGGCCGATTATTCTGAAGGCCGAAGACAGTATATGTGATATATGTAAAGCAGTAACACTTCGAAGAAGATACTCTACCGAAAGATTCTCTGTATCGAAATCGATACTTTCTGAGTTCACTTCTTGCCCGTCCCTTATCCAGCGTAAACCTAAAGCCGGCGAGTGCTGCCCATCAGCATTATTCGGCGGAAGCCCATGTCGAATACCGATCTCAAGCCAGCTCTTTGCGCCGGGTTTTGATGACCAGTACTGTAAAACCAGCGTCCGGTGTAACAATTCGATGCGCAGGACGTTGGCCCAAAGGTTCCTAGTCAAGTTTAAGGCTTGTTTGGCGAGAATGTTGATTTTATTAGTCAGTACAAGACTGTGCAGCCAGTCGTAGCATCCGGGTAATCCACTATTCTGGAGAATATCATTGACTTTGAGATCAAGTTCGCTAAACAATCGACCCGCGGGAACCGAAGGTGAAGGTTTGAATGTAAAGCGAATGTCGACGAAGAAAAGTTGGGAGGTCGCATCCTCTTCTCCAATGGATAAATCAAGTTCGAACTCTCCGGGAACAAGGAACGTGACTCGCCCGTTATGAATCCGGTAGGTCTGGAAGGAAAGAGGAACATTTTCATGCAACGCTAATCTCGCACTGATAACTCTGTTGATTTTTCGTAGTTTCCTCAGAGTTGATTTTGGTGTTAAAGTCTTTGGAGGTTTGTAGCCGAGCTGGTAAAAGGTTAGAACGTCGCCATGGATTATTTCAAGGTCAAAGCTTACATCAGGCATGGAGACAACCTCGCCTTTTGATAACACCTCTAATGCCGTCCTTAAATCCGGATTTGCGACCTGTGCTCGTACCAAACCCCTCTTCATATCTCCTACCCATTGTAAAGCTGCCGCGTACGCTTGGTGTTGTGTGCGAATGTAGTTTTGGATGTCAATCAGTGTGCTCACGTCGGAAGCCTGACGACTCCATTGCGAGAGTACTAGGAGTTTAATAAATTCCTCGCGCCTGGCCTGAGTAAATTCTAAAGCGCGAAGCTTTTTTCGCACAATTTCCGGGGACTGATTTCCGGGCACCTTTCCATTGACGACCATCGACGAGGTATTGGAGGCTTGAGAAGGTATTTCAATCCCCGCGAGCTCAGCCACTAAGTCCGCTAGATCGTTCCAGCATTGCTGTACGGACCTGTTGACCAACTTCGATAATGGGAAAAAACCTTCGGTAATATGCTGCAATTCTGGCGGGGTTTTTGCCGTAGGTGACGCCGTTGTTGTCTCAGCAGTCTCAGTGTCAGAATACTGCTCAACATTCCGAAATCCGTTTGTGTGCAGCAGCCCATTCTTTAACTCAACAGCATTTCCTGAGTGACTGGAATTCATCTGGGTGAATTGATTGCTATTCACATTATCACGCAAGCCTGGGCCCTGTCCGCAAGCAGTATTTTGGTCCATGATGACGCCTGGCATATTATTATCCTGATGTAGATGCCTGAGAGATTCAAGCCCTCCCCTCCTTCACCCACTGCACGGCACGAGATGAGCAACCTAACGTGGGTGCTGTCTTGGGGCTGCGGCCGCGCCAGGGTAGGAAGGGAAGCTGTCAAAACCTTGTTTTTTCAAAAAACTCGGTTGGGGCCATCTAATCCGTATAATCGTTTGACGGTGCCGCCTCCAATATCGCGTAATGAGATGAGTTTGGGGGTTATTTGCGGTCGGAGCCCAATTGATTGTTGTGGGCTACGACATCCAGAAGAAAAGGTATGGGTGTGGTTGACCAGTTCAAGTAGAGCGCTTTCGATACCAATTAATGTGCTTCCGTTGCAGGATAGGGAAATATGAGGTCACCCGTAGGTAGAGAAAGGCTTGACGATAGGTCAGGCTTGGGCAGCTGGGTTCACCTAAAGATTTGACCAAGAGTACAGTGGTAGCGTGGTTCAGAGTATCTAAGAGTATTGAAATAAGGCTAGTAGGTGTGAGACTGGCAGGTAACTTTATTGTTTGAAGGAGTGGAAGTGGAAGACTAAAGATAGTGTGCAGTTTCAAAGAGTTGCGAAGCAAATGCAGAGAACACAGCCCTTTGTGTGGCTGGGGAGGTGTAGTGAGGCACCAAATGTTGATGCCTTGCTACTCCGTACTTAGCATTTGTGGCGTGCTGGGTTTGGTCCGAGTTTGGGGGACCCAGCTGACTAGCTGACGGCACGCTCGCCCCGGACCTAGCTCTCCAATTGCTTTCCCCGAATTCCAACTACACCGTACTCCGTACTCTATCTCACGTCCATCTTACCTCCGTCCCACTTCCACCTCAACTATGTTCCTTATTATGTACCGTGTATTTCCCACTATTACTGACAGCTCCATGACCGTCTAACATAACTTAGATCCTAAAATTACGTTGCTATGCTCTTTTACAGCAGCTAACGATCACAACCCACCACACATACATCTGCATCACCAGGGTCTGTCTAACTAGTCACTCACCTTGAGTTCCATCTTTCGTTTATATATCTTTGTATTGAATATCCACCCCTGTACAACCCTGTGCATGCTGAGACTTAGTATGATCATTTGACTCGTACACATCCATTCCGCTGTCTGTCAAGTGTTGCATTACTGATAATGTGCTTCGTTGTAGTGACTATGTATCAAGGATAAACCGCCATAAGAAGAGCGAGTTTGCCAAGCTACACTTCAACTTTATAAGTAGTCATTATTTCACACTCAATACCTCCAATCAACTACAACATGCGGGAAGATGAAGTTGTCGAGCGCAGGCTTCTTCGCCCACAGTATCCAGGCGATGACATTCGACCGACAAGTGAAAAAGAGCTTCTCGGGTGGTATAGTTATGGCTGGGCTGCAGAAGTGTTCACAGTATGTGCCATGGGTAAGGACTATGCATCTGCTTGTGAATTCTTTTTAGGTCTAACAACTGCTAGGATCATTCCTACCCATCACATTAGAGCAAATGGCCCGAGAACGCGGTGTCCTGTTCTTGGACAAGACGACCCCATGCAATGCAACCTGGAAAGCCCCCGGTGCTTCATTAGCAAGCTGGGCCCAGAGCTCAAGCGCTGCCAGCTCAGGCCAGTGCGTTGTTTACATCTTTGGTGCTGAGATCAACACGGCGAGCTTCGCAATGTACACTTTCTCGGTGAGTGTTCTCGTACAGGCCATTCTGATCATTTCCATGTCGGGTGCTGCAGATCACGGAAGCTATCGAAAGACACTTCTGGTAGCGTTTGCCGCCATCGGTTCTGCTTCCACGATGCTGTTCCTTTCTATTACTTCAAAGGTGTATTTACTTGGTGGATTATTTGCTATAGTGGCCAACACTTGTCTCGGCGCCTCGTTTGTGCTATTAAATTCTTTTCTTCCCCTATTAGTCCGGTATCATCCTGAACTGCTCCAAGGAGACAACGAAAGCATACCGCATACATCAACAGGAAGCAATGGCTGTTCGATCGCCACAGACGATCCGGTTAATAACGATGGCACGAGGACGCCACTACTGTGGCCACGTCAAGTCGATGGTGCATGTCCGGAGGAGACCACGGCATTCGTGTCTCCGATGAACACATCGAATGAACTGATATTATCCACAAGAATATCATCAAATGGAATCGGCATCGGTTATATCAGTGCTGTCTTGCTACAAGGGATATGTATCCTTGTCGTTGTCCAAACCCACCAAACTACCTTTTCCTTACGCCTTGTTCTCTTCTTAATAGGCTTATGGTGGTTTGTTTTCACGATACCTGCGGCCTTTTGGTTAAGACCACGTCCCGGTCCTCCGTTGCTGCATGCTGTGGACGGCAAGGCTCATCGCTCATGGTTTGGTTACATAGTGTATGCGTGGAAGTCTCTTGGACGAACAGCAATGCAGACTCGGCATTTGAAGGACATCCTATTGTTTCTGGCATCCTGGTTTCTGCTGAGTGATGGGATCGCCACCGTTAGTGGTACCGCTGTTCTTTTTGCTAAAACCCAGTTGAACATGGAACCTGCAGCGCTGGGTATGATCAACGTGATTACAATGGCTTCTGGGGTTTTCGGGGCATTCTCCTGGAGTTACATATCACGACTGCTAAATCTTCGCGCGTCGCAGACTATTATTGCTTGTATCATGTTATTCGAACTTGTGCCGCTCTATGGTCTGCTAGGGTTCATCCCGGCCGTCAAAGAACTCGGTTATCTCGGGCTTCAACAGCCGTGGGAAATGTTCCCATTAGGAGTCATATATGGACTCGTCATGGGAGGGCTTTCATCGTATTGTCGAAGCTTCTTCGGACAGTTGATTCCTCCTGGATATGAAGCATCTTTTTATTCTCTCTATGCGATCACTGACAAGGGCTCGAGTATATTTGGGCCAGTGATCGTTGGGTTCATAACAGACCGCTACGGAGAAATTCGACCCGCTTTCTTTTTTCTTGCAATACTCATCCTTCTTCCTCTGCCGCTAATGCTCCTCGTGGACGTGGATCGAGGAAAGCGCGATGCACTTGCATTGTCGGATGCCTTGGACGAGCGCCCCTACCAACAGGGCCATAACTATTCGGCATTTTCGCAGCAGCAGACACAATCACAAGGCCCTTGAGGAGGTATCTATCTCAATGTCCGGTGGCCGATTTAGGACTAGCTCGCATGAACGGCGCAGTACTTAAGCTAATGGAGCTTTTCTTAAGCAGTGGTGGGTGTTGGGAACAGACGAAGCCAACGAAGGAACTATAATAAATCTTTACATCTGTCTTCGCATGAATTAATTGTCATCATTACACTAGGGGGCTGCTTTCCGAACACACTTGTGTTGAGATAATATAAAAAGTCCATTTTACACTTGCAGGTAGATTACTAAGTAGTATACCGTATGATAGTTACTAACAATAGTGTTTTCACTCAGGTGGTTGGAAACTCCAGTTCGATGGGGCTGGAGGGCCGTAGACTGGGTCTGTGACTAGTCAGCTGTGTTGTGGTGAAGCGACTCCACCAAATGGTGTAAACTCTGGCCTGAACAGTTGGTAGTGAAGGCACGGAGAGACATGTAGGTCTCGGCGTTAGTCTGCATACCATGAGAGCAGGAAAGTCAACAGGAAGTGAGGGAAGGACAGGAGAGCAGGCATGAATTAGGAATCAAGGATATGCAGAGGCGCGTTTGGCTCCCCCAATGGTTCCAATAGAGTGGCCCCTTGTAAGGTGAGCAGCCAGTAAGAAGCTGGACTGCCGAAAGAACACACTGGCCTCAACTCCACCCCATACATTCATCCATTCATTCACTGGCCCCTACCGGAGTCATCTTATATAACAGGCCACCTAAGCTTGACTGCTCTTCCTGTTTATTCCTTTTTTCGTCGCTCTCCTCGTACTCTTCCCCCATTCTTACTATTCTGCGCTCATAACTCGCCATCCTCTTTCCACAGACGCAAGATCTGCCGGCCGTTTACAACCATCTTAACCGCGCAGCCGGCTGCATTTTCGGACTCCGTCCAGTTTAATCTTTCTAGCTCTATTTCGACGGTATGCGTTCCTTCGCACCCTGGGCGCTGAGCCTCTTAGGAGCTACTACCGCGGTTTCTGCTGCGGATACCCAGTCCGAAACACCGTCCGATGTCGTCTCTCTGACCAAGGACACTTTCAATGACTTCCTGGCGGAGCATGAGCTGGTCCTTGCAGAGTTCTTCGCCCCCTGGTGTGGCCACTGCAAAGCCCTTGCCCCCAAATACGAAGAAGCTGCCACTGAACTGAAAGCCAAAAACATACCCTTGGTCAAAGTTGACTGCACTACTGAGGAGGATGTTTGTAGTGAGCAAGAAGTGACGGGCTACCCAACACTTAAGGTCTTCCGCGGACCCAACGACGCGAAACCCTATCAGGGAGCCAGACAGGCAGATACGTAAGCTTCTTTTGCCTACTTCCTGGATTCATTAGCACTGTTTATTTTATGTTTATTCGCAATGCAGAACGCTAATGGGCTGTCCTTATCTGCAGTATCGTCTCTTACATGGTAAAGCAATCTCTTCCTGCCGTCTCCGCCGTTTCTCAGGAGACCCTTGAAGATTTCAAAACCATGGACAAGATTGTCGTCGTTGGATACTTTTCCGAAGATGATAAAGCTTCGACCGAAGCCTATACAACTTTCGCCGAGAGTCAAAGAGATAACTACCTATTCGGCTCTGCCAACGACGCGGCAATCGCCAGCGCAGAAGGTGTCAAGCAACCGTCAATTGTGCTCTACAAGGACTTCGATGAGAAAAAAGCTACCTATAATGGAGCACTTGAACCCGAAGCCCTTCTCAGCTGGGTGAAGACTGCGAGCACCCCGCTCGTGGGTGAAGTCGGCCCCGAGACCTACTCTGGCTACATCACCGTACGTGGCTTCACACAATTTACAATATAAACCCATAATTTGTTAACTTAATGTTTTGTATAGGCTGGTATTCCTTTGGCTTACATCTTCGCTGAATCCGAGGAAGAGCGCATTGAATTTGCGGAGAAGTTCAAGCCTGTCGCAGAGAAGCACAAGGGCACCATTAACATTGCGACAATTGACGCTAAGGCTTTTGGTGCCCACGCTGGAAACCTCAACCTCGACCCCAAGAAGTTCCCTGCCTTTGCCATTCAGGACCCCACGAGGAACGCTAAGTATCCCTATGATCAATCCAAGGAAATCTCGGCCAAGGAGGTTGGCAAATTCATCCAGGATGTTCTTGATGGCAACGTTGAGCCTAGCATCAAATCAGAACCCATCCCCGAAACCCAAGACGGGTCTGTTACAGTTGTTGTGGCCCACTCATACAAGGACCTTGTGATTGACAACGACAAGGATGTCCTCCTTGAGTTTTACGCCCCTTGGTGTGGTCATTGCAAGGCGTAAGTATCACTCCACCCCGTATAAGGGCTGGTAGCTAACAAGATTCTTGATAGTCTTGCCCCCAAATACGATGAATTGGCAGAGTTTTATGCTAAGAACAAAGAAACCTCATCCAAGGTAACTATTGCCAAGATTGATGCCACAGCCAACGACGTCCCCGATTCTATAACTGGCTTCCCGACTATAAAGCTGTTCCCTGCTGGGTCTAAGGATACCCCTGTTGAATACTCCGGTTCTCGTACCGTGGAGGATCTTGCCAACTTCGTGAAGGAGAACGGCAAGCATGGGGTTGATGCAATGGCCGCTCAGGCGGAGGCAGAAAACGACCAGGGCACCGATGGCGAGGCTGAACCCTCTGAAAAATCCGAGCATGATGAGCTTTGAATTCGACCCTTTGGTTAGCACAATTAGCCCTCAAGTACCATGAGTTGTATCCTACTGTCTAACGAATGAATATTTTGTCTGCAATACTTTCAGCCGATTAAGAACAGCCGCTTCCATTATTTGTGGATACGTCTTTAGGATCCCCTAACTCCCCGGCCAATAATTTCAAGTATAGTTTTATTTCCAGCTATATGCGCCGTAAGTTTAATATAAGATCTGCTTATCCGTAGTTGCCTATCGGCCATCGACTGTAGCCGAAACCCACCAGAGGATGCCAACTCAAAAAGCCTAGTTAACTAGCCATATCTTTCTTTTGACTAATCGGTAGCGGAATAGGATAACTAAACACGATCCACGTACAGGACCCATTATCATAACACCACTGCAAAACAAAACCCGAAAAAAAAAGAGAAAAAGGACAGGCCCTGAGATCATAAATTACTTCCCAGGCAAAACTCGCTGATACGCAGTAACCGGAACTTGCGCAAGAGGGGAAAGACCAAATGAAGTCGATTAGCAGTTAGGGTGCCCAGGCCTCGCGTTAATGTTTCAAAATTAGGAATCTAGTCCTCAGAACTTAGATGACTCTTCAGCGGCTGCTAGCGCCTCAAGAGCGTCAAGATCTTCTCCAAACTCATTGTCTTCAAGGGCGGACTTGCTCAATCTCTCGGTATCAGTCGTCGCCGCTGTCGGCTTTGTCACTTTTTCAACCTGGTCTAAGCGATTGACTACAGCAGAGGAATTTTGAACGACTGCAAGAGGAGCCGTGGAAGTCTCATTATTTGGGACCAAGCTCCAGTCGATGATTTCATCGGGACCGTATCGCTCAGAGAGCCATTCGTTGCATTTTTTGAAATGTTGGTTTTTTAACTGCGTGAGAATTAATGACCACTAGCTTCTCAAATGGAATATAGGAACTTACAAAACCTCTATGAGCACTTAGAGGGCTCGGATGGACGGACTGCAAGATGCAATGTCTATCGCGGTTGATGCTAGTAATACGCTTTCCTGCGGGAGTACCCCATGCAAGAAATACTACCCCGCGGGTCCGAGCACGGGCAACAACGTCAATAGCCTTCTGTGTCAATCGCTCCCAACCCTTGTTTGAATGACTCGCAGCCTGGTGTGCTCGAACAGTTAGACAGGTGTTAAGAAGCAACACTCCACGCTCTGCCCATGGTGTAAGAAGTCCGCCTTTGTTCGGGGGCACTTGGAATGATGGATAATCGTTTTTAATTCCAAGATAAATGTTGGCCAGAGACGGGGGTGCCGGTGTTGGGGGACGAGTTGAAAAAGCGAGACCGTGTGCTTGGTTGTGGTTATGATATGGGTCTTGGCCGATGATGACTACCTTGACTTTGTGTAAAGGCGTATAGCGGGACCTGTGAATTCTAGGTTAGCCTATATAACTAAAGACTGCCCATCGTGTTTCCGTACCAGGAGTAAATATCGTCTTCAGGTGGAAAGATCTTCGTTCCTGACTGCTTCTCCTTCTGCAGGAAGCGTTTCAGCGCCAGGAACTCAGGCTTAACTATCTCGTCTTTGAGGTGCGCCAGCCAACTCTCATGCATGGTGTTGATCTCCAAATCCAGAAGCTCTTTTTGCTCGGCGCTTAACGTAGCCACCCATTTCTGCTTATTGAAAACGGGCGAGGCCGCGGCACCCGCTGGTGACTTCACTGGCCCCGGCCCCGGTGCCTTTGACTTGGGGGCACCAAAGAAAGAAGTGATGCTGCCGTTGCCCTTTGGTTTCTTCGAGTCAACTGCTGGGCCTGCCAGGTGATCGGCACCTCGCTTGAGATTGGGGCTCGACATCTTATACGGAACGTATAGGCGGATGGAGGTAAGTGCTGTTTTGTAGTAATGGTCTGAAACTATGAACCGGTTTGATCTGCGCGAGTATTTTGAGTGGTTGATCGGGTGGGTGTGAGGAAGAGCATGACGAAAGAGTAAAGCACCGGTTGGTTTGGGAAATACGATGGAGAACCTCACACTCGGAGGATCGACTGCGCAGAACCTGACGCGTGTTGACGCGACTCCGCGCTCCAAATCCTGGTACCGGTACCTAAGGAAGCTTGGCGCAAGATCCAGGTTCGAGGTTCCGCCGCCCAGCGCACCGAAAGACACGACACAGCTAATATAAGCTTAGCGTTCGAGTTTGTACACGTTCACATGCTTTGTCCCTTTCGTCATTGAATCTCCGCAGCAGTCATGGAATATCCAATCGATTCATGACACACTCCATGGAGCTTACTTGGCTGGCCGACACCCCGCAATCGCGCCGTCGGACAAGGGCGCTACGGGCATGCCCCAATTGCCGGAGGAAAAAAGTATGCAAATCTTCCTTTGCAATCTCGGTATGAAGCTAAGCTATGACAGAAACGCTGCCGTCATATCGGCCCCGATGCTTCAAGGGCGAGTCAACCCTTGACAACAAGCACAAGCATTATCGATGTCTCGAGAAATATGGAGGACCACCACTCACGAAACCCTGCAGCGCTTGCTAGGCACGCCGATATGAGAGAATCTCGCGTTAATTCTCCCGGTAGCCCACGGATAGAACGTTTTGTGGGAGATCTCAATCCTGAAGCTGCCATTCGAGAAAAAGTGGACGCGCCTGACGGAGCTCATCTTCGGGATCGAGTTGGGCTGTGGATCAACACCCCTGTCCCGGGGAGCTACGAAGAAAACAGTGGGGGGGGTTCCAATTCAGCCGATATCCAAGCCGAACATTCTCAGGTGGCGTCCATTTTACAACGGCGGTATTTGTCTGCTTTAGCAGCCTGTGATCGCCTCCCACTGTCAACCCTTGACCATCTGGTTGCAATATATTTCTCCAGAGTGAATCACATCCTGCCTCTTGTTGACCATGAATCGTTCATCACCAACTCCACGAAGGGAGTAGCATCCGTATTTCTTGAGAGAGCAATAAGTCTTGTAGCAGCGAAGGATAAAGCTGCTGGTCCGCATCTACGTTTGATCCCCGGTGGCCCACTTATGGCTGTACGCAAATTCTGCTCCGAATTATACGGTGGGCTTGTTTGTGCTATGGAAGCTGGTCTTGAACAAGACAGGGTTACTAGCATCCGTATCCTAGCCCTAATGTCGCTGCATTTTGAAGGACACGAAGGTGCTGAAGCAGCTTCAATGCATCTTTGTCAAGCCATCCACCAAGCCCAGACTGCAGGACTGCATCTCGAAAGGCCCAACCGGTTATCGGCGGATTCTTTGACAACCCTTTTCTGGTGTTTGTGGACATTGGACAAGATGCATGCATCCATAGGAGGGCGGCCTGTCTTCCTGGGTGATGGGGATATTGGAATAAAAAAACATGATGCGGCCGCGCGCCATCCAAAATCCGCTTTCGATGTATGGCTTGCGCTTTCTGAACTATTATCCAAGGTAATATCGTTTTATAGGCCAACCGCCGATGACACGACTGGGTGGGAAACGGACTATCCAAGTTTCGAAGATATCATGGGCGATCACATTCGAGAGGATGTGGATTTCGCTACACTCGGTATGCTCCCCATGCTCTGTGTCATAATCTGTATCACAATTAACCTACTTCAATTAGGTGTATTGGAACTCTATTATCACGCAATCAGTATTTTATCATGCAGATACAGGCCATTCAATCGCTCTGGCAGTTCAAGGCCATCATACACTCGCCAGGGTCTAGGTGCTGTGCGGATAAATTCTCTTGTAGCCTCTGAGTGTGTTCAAGACTTACCCCCTCTCCCAATCGTGCCCTACGCAGTATCTTTATCTATGGGCGTCTCATACCAGCAATTCCGCTCTAGCAAACTTATCACCCACTTCGACCGTGCCAAGAGTAGCCTTGAGACTTGTTGTGCTCTGCTTGAAGAACTAGGTGTTTACTGGTATTCAGCTGAAGCAATGGCGCGGCTGGGAAGGACGGCATTACATCAAATCGACGGAACAAACTTTGGACATAATCAACCTATTCGGGATTCTCTACTACCAGGCATAGCGAACAGCGGCGGCGAAAGTTTCAAGAAAAACGCTACCAACATAACAAACCTTGGGCTATCTGGGCCCAGTATGGCGTTCTCGATACGCCCTCACGAGTCCCTTCGGCCCTCGCAGAATATTTCGCTGATCCCTGCGCAACCTGCGGCACCGCTAATCGAGGAACAATATCATGGCACAGACAAACAGAGTGGTTTTGCTGATATCGATATGTTGTTTGACGATTTTCTAGATCTGTCTCTACCGACAAACTTCTGGGATCCCGTTTTCTTTCCTTCAGAGCACAGTAATGACGTTTAACTACGTATGTGTTCTCACCAGGCGGAGAACGTTCTCGAGGGGAGTTGCATATGAATGATCGTCAGTATCGGCTCACGCGCTCGTGGGAGATAGTATATGAATAATTGTATGCATCCTTTCGGCTTCCCGACACTGGGCACTCCGTTGTCCAGGCTCAGGAGTCAGGACCCCGTTCCAATCTACACTGGTCCATAAGGGCGAAATAGGGTCGAGACTCGAGACTCAAGGGCCCAAGGCTCAAGAGTCGAGACTTCCTCTTTTACATTTCTCTCATTTGCGGGTAGAATCCGCCGGGCCGAGCATGCGCTGCCGATCGTTATCTTGCGTCTTTCATCGATCAGTCCAAGTTCCAACCCCTCCCTAAAGCCGGAGTCTCGTTCATTTCCGCCTTCACGCTCAATGGGGGAGGTGGTTGAGTTTGGAGGATGCTGGTATGGGAACCGGCCGGGCAGCCTAGATTGAGTTCTTTGACTGTCAGTCACCAGGGCCTTGGTAATAGTTGAGGGAGTCCAGTGGGTGGAAAATTCAAAGACGTATTCAACGTATCTCTGTGTGCTTGGCGAGAGGCCATTGAAGAGCATAGGAACCCAAGCAGTAGTTGTTGGAACAATCATCAGTTCTTTCAAAAGCCTTCATTTCGAAAACGATTTCTGAACAGGCACTGTAGATATGGGAATACGGGCCACCCATTATGCCCGTCCAGCACTGGTAGACCCGGGGTCGTGAGTAGACTACTTCCTCTGTCCTAAATGCCTCGTACTGTGTCGTACGGTGGGTAAAGTCCAGTCCCGACACGAGGTAGTTTTGGAGGATAGGCAAAGACCTTTGAATACTTCTTCATGAATATTAATAAAATAAGCTCTGGTAATGATGCTTGGTTGGTAATAGATGGTTGTTTTTGACGAAGAGTTCTAGTAAGCAGGTAAGTATCATGATTTCCCCCCCTCGCCTTCCACAGGAGGTAATTACCCATTTGGGCCATTTGACAGCTTGAGCCAACGGCCCAACAGCCATGCAAGCCTTCAATTATCAACGCTGATTGGTCTCGGAAGATTCTTTTATTTGACTTGCACAACACACATGGCTTCGTTGATTTTATTTAACTCCCCGCCCCTAACCTCATTTCTCTTTTAATTTTACCCACGTTCCTCCCCCCCCTTATTGATCTCTAGGACCATTCGGCCTCTCTCTCTTTTTTTTGGTACCTATCGCCATTTTCATCAATCGACCTCTATTACACTTAACGAAGCCTGTCGTCTCATTTCATTTCGCTACATCGGCATTTGGAACAAATAAATTATCCCAACATTATCAAATTTCCCACGCATTTCATTCTTTTCTCCGACCTTCGTTTCCCCTTTCACTTAGGAATGAATTGCAGTCAATAGTCCTGGAGCGGCGGCAGGCTCTTCTGGCCCGCTCTCATTCTCAGCCAATTTCTTCTACCAAAATTCCCAAATGCTTATTCTTGCCTACATCCACGACCTTCCAGCAGTTACCAAGCCTGATGGGGTTTGAAACCGCGGTTTCATTGGCACTTCGCCTACGCAATAATAGCTAGCCTAGCTGCTCCAGTTGGCTGTCGGTAGTTTACACAGCGTTATACAGAAATTTATGCAAGCCGATTTCCAAAGCGAATCGCGTTGCAGTACCGCCTGACCATTTTATTCTTACCTTGATGGAGGGGTTTTCCGGCAGTCCTAGGCTATCCTCCACTTCCGCCGGACCGGAAGTAGAACAACAACGGTCCGAGTCAAGTGACTGGGGGCGACGCAGCGGGTACCTGCCCCCAGAACATCCGATTTCACAGTTACAGGGCGCCTTTGAGGAGTCAATATACGAGGCGTCCCAAGGGAAGGGCATAGACTGGGTTGTTGATCTTGATGCACAATCACGGCGCAGAGATCTTCTTGAGAGGCCCCAATATGAACGTCTCTGTGGACGAAAATGGCGCCAAAGACCGGATGAAAGGTAGCTACTCTGGACTTCTTTGAATTTATTGTCAGTCTAACTGCTTCAGATATCATCCGTTTTGGAAACTCTCCGCGCAGATGTCATTTGGTCTTCATTTGTTGGTGCAAGAAAAAGCCAAGTCTGATGCAGTAGTCCTAAACATCCTCCAGGCCCATGTGGATCAGATGGATGGGTTTGTTTCGAGAACAACCGAAGACTTTCTTATAATACAAATTGACATACGAACTCGTATTCAGTACCTGAGTTTACCTCTTGAAAATCTGGATGATTTCGACGACATGTTAGTGGATCGCAACTTTCGTTTGGCTATGATTGATTATAACGGGAAAATCGAACGCGCAATTGAACGGTTTACAATGGCGATCGACGATTCACTCAAGGACATACAAAAAGGACAGGAAGCAATAGGCGGCCTATGGCAGTATCTTGGGCAGTCGGCTAAGGAAAACGCTCCATTATCCGGAAATTTAACCGCTATATACAATTCTATGCTAGGAAATACTGAAGGCTGGAATTCGGCATTTTCAAAGCTTCGCCGGAAGGGGGTTGCTCTCCAATATGCAATCACCCAACTCAGCCGGGCTATCATTGAAATGCAGCGACGTGTTGGCGTAGCGAGCAGAAAAGATGTGGTCAGTACATATCTATTTTGAGATCCTACCACCCAGCATTTGAGGTTGATCTGAAACACAGGTGTCATTTGTGCAACCCCAACACCCAACACCTCGCATCAGCTCGTTCAGAGGTTTATTCGAAAGAGGGATGTCCGTATCTATCCCAAATTCGTCGCCGGCCTTGGAGAAGCCTCTGCCATCCGATCCTGTGTTAGGTAAAAAGTCAAGCCTGCGCCCACGTACCAGGGTCCATGGTGCGGGCAGACTTGCACACCAGAAGAGCGTTCCAAATCTAAGGGCTACAGTGACGGTAGGTAGTGGCTGTTTGAATGAACCGGTATCTGATCGGGCAAGATCTGTAAACGGTGTTCCTTCAAAGGGCTCTGATTCAGGCTCAATATTTCCTCGGCTATCAAAAACCATTAGTAGGCGACTGTCAAGAGCTAAGCTCACACCAAGAGTCGCTGATGACATCGTGGAAAATGCTCCATTCCGTCCCTCCACATCGAAAACTATGAAATCATTCAGGAAAGACAGACATGTACAACACCCACGACAACGGCAACAAGAGCCAGCGCAGGAACCGGCTCAAGAGCCACAACCGCATTCGAGTACGACTAAAAGACCAAATACATCTAGCGCATTAGCAAAGGGAGAAGCTATGCGAGATCAACTACTACAATACTTTAAGTCCGATCGAGTTCTGGATGTCTGGGAGAGTGTCATGGAGAAGGAACAGAAAACAGACCAGACTGACTCTAGAAAGGACGGCCTTTGGAGCAAGTTTCAGGTGAAGTCATCCGGTATGCGTTCAGACGATCTTTCAGCAGATCTCTTATCCCGGGACGACATACAAAAACAGATGACATGGCTGGATGAGGAGTCCAAGAACCTCAATATCTACCCCTTGAAGCCTAGGCCTGGGGCTGCCCCTAAATTTCATACAATCTTGGAACACATCAGCCTTCAAGAACACCCGAAAGAGGAGGAACTCAGATATGTGGACGCTGGTTATTCCCTGGCCTTGGAGACGGATGAATCAATTATAACGGCTCTTCCTGTCTTTCCTCTTCCTCCCGTGAGAATTTCATCTCTACAACGTCTGCATTTGCTAACTTCTATATCTGTATGGCAGATCGGCCGCCACGTTCCACACTCTCCGGAGATCCTCAGTTAAGATATTTAAATGCGAAGCACAGAACTCTTTCGGTCAAATGCATCGGCCTGAACGCTTAGTTTCTGATAACATAGCCACGTCAGATTAAACTTTTTTCTTAAGATTCCCGAGGTCATTGCGGGGATTTAAATTTCCTTTCAACCATGATCTGAAGCTTTTGGCTGTTGTCCTGGCCTAAGATGTGATGGTAGTTGACCAGAACACAGATTACAACTAGATGTGAAAATGAAGCCGAAAATGACGAGTAGGGGCTAAAGGCGGGAGGATAAAAAAAAATCAATTCAACAGGCCACAAAACTAACAGGGAAGGACATTAGTTAACTTAGGAAGTGGAGGTGACTAAAACAAGGCGCAGCTGCAATTTCCGACATTAAAAAGGGGGTTGCCATGCCAGGATGGATAAGACAACAGAGCGTGATCGGGTGAGTGTAGAATAAGGGAGGGGGAATTAAGGCAACGCAACTTGAGGACATTGTTAACATTCAACAATGTCCTCATGAAGCCACTGTTTAATCCTCATTAGCTCAATTATAAACATAGGTTATTCATTGATCTGCTTAATATCTCTTTCCACACGTCCAAACCTGAGAGGCCTATATGAAACCGTGGCCCGCCTCAGGTAAACCAACCTGGCAACCAATATCCATATACAATAGAAACATCCCATTGGAATACATTACTCGTATAGATATTCTAACACTGGACACTCGATCGTCGATCAAGTCCTACTTTAAGATTAATAAAGTCCACATTTGTCTTTTCTAGCCCGTCCAGAAAAGTACAAGAACGCCGAACGTATAACCGCACCTTTGACCGTAGGCTGCCGGTAGCAACCTCGATTATGGTTTCAGAAAAGAGTGAGGAAGAAGTAACAAGAAAAAGAGTAAAAAATAGAAAGAAAAAAAAAAGAACAAGCGATGAACGACAAGGAAGCGACTACTTGCATCGCTTCTCAACAATATTGGGACCGTGCTCATCAAACTCTTTCTTCGAAATCCACATTTGATGGAATGTACCCAAACTAGCAAGAATGCTTCCTCCAATCCAGGAGCCGAACCTGCGTTCGGAGGTGTTCCCAGGCGCAGAGATCCGGACTCGGGGTCCCGGGTAGAGTTGCATAAGTTCTTGGTTGAGGCGGTCCGTGAAGCCATAAAGCAAGCTTGAAGCTCCAGTTACGACGACGTTAGCTAAGAGATGCGGACGGATGTCGACATCAACACCATTCAAAGCAGCCTTAATGAGTTCCGGAACCGTTTGAGCTTGTGTTGGCGCGGGGAACAAAGGATCGGTGTCGGGAATCGCGGCTTTGGCGTCGAATAACGCTTCAACCACCCTATAACGATCGACGCCGAACACCTGATTATAGCCATCAGGGAACTCGAACGGCCGCCCTGGAGAGCTTCTGGCTATCTCCTCATTGGCAACGCCGTTGGGATTGGTTGTGGAGAGTCTTGTCGGGCCGGGCCACACTTGCACAACGCATTCCTTGAACTCAGAGAGCGTTCGCTCTTCGAGGAGGTTACGATAAGAAGCACCAGGAGCATTCTCCGGCGAAAATGTTTTGTATTTGGCTTGGGGAGGTTGGCCGGCTTCAACGGCAGTTTTCGAGGAGATTAAATAGTGGGGGGTAACGGTGACGGGCTGTGGTGTATTTGACTTAAATAGGGAGCGAATTTGAGAGGAGATGTAATCCCCGCCCAAGGGCGAATGTTGAACACCGCGCTTGAGAACCAAGCCGTCATGAACTGGGGTGACAGATATACTGGAAGCGCCGATATCGACGACAAGAGCAGAAGCTTTGCCAGCAGCAAACCTAGAACAACTAGTCAGACTCTCCGGCGCATGTTACGGACCAGTATAGAAGTGAAAGTAGACTTACGCGGCCAGGACGCCATTCCTAGCAAGATAGAAAGCTGGAGTTCCCCATTTTTCCATTGCGATTTCGATGGTCTTTTCGCGAGCTTTTGTGGGATTCCAGCTGCACTCGGACATCAGTAGAGGGCTATCGGCGAGAGGCTTCTCGTCAGTTTCCACAGCCTCCATCTCAGTCGGCAGTTCGCCCTCGGGTATATCATTCAAGCCATTGTATAAGGGATTGCCAGGTTTTGCACCAGTAAGTCGCGACGTGAACGAGTACTCCCACAACTTTTCTGCCATGTCCCAATCCTCAACAACACCATCTCTGCCTATGGGGTTATGGATCGACAAGCCGGGACGCGGAGTGACGAAGATGTCATCACCGAAGATGAGCTTTTCTTGTCCCTCGGAAGTGTATGTTCCGTAGTATGTTGGAATTAGCGATTTCGGGGTGTCTTCGCCCGCAAAACCTGCGCGCGTGGTTGAGAATCCGGGATCCAGGACAATAGCCGAAACCTCATCTGAACGGCACCGCAAACATTAGCACTTGCGAGCCAAAAGGAGGCATAACAGTGATGAGAAATTGTGAGATGCTTATTCCAGTGTGTCACTTACCTCCACCATATTCAGCAGCTGAAGGTGGAACTGAAGGATTCATGGTTGAGCTTTAAGGAGCGCAGGGGTGAGATAGAGCGATTGGAGTAGTGTACCGACAAAACTTCGCTTGCCAACCAGAGGCGTGGCACGTAGTTCCGGAAATCGTAAATGTTGCGATATGAGGCCTAGAACCTGCAAGTTTATTGGTGTGACCGATGGGGGTAAGTTGGGAGAGCTCCAGATCTGTGGTTGGTGCGGCGGTGGGAAAAAAAACATCGGTAGCTCTTGGTGTGGGCGGATTTGATGACTACAAGATACCTTGAACCACAACCTTACCTCTCCCAACAACCGACACCCTTATTACAGGTTGCGCATACGAACTATCCTCACCAGCATGGACACAGAAGTCGAACAAAATCCCGAGGTTCTTTTTCGCCCGGCAAAAAGAAGGAAGTTCCAGCGACGCCGGCCTGAAGACACAGGCGGCCAACAAAAAACTCAAGCTTCAGATGAGGATATCCCGGCCTCCCAATCACTCGGGGATGATTCAGAAACAGCACAGGCCGCCGATACTCTTCGTTTTCGACGGCGGCATCGTTCGCGCAGGGGAGGCATAGAATTTTCCACCACACCGCGACCGACAGCAGACCAAGCCGGCCAAGCTTCCCTTTCAGCACCAACAGAAGAGGATGTGGATAACGAGCGATTAAGAGCTATGTGTGATCGCTTTACGGTTCACACTGGGCAAACAGTGGATGTTGATAAACATATGTACGGAGCCCCATCGTGTGATCATTCTTCTCATGCTACCTCTATACTCGGTCTGCAATGGATATTAACAAGATAAGGATGGCCTATATAGAGTCAGAGCTGGCTAAGCGATACCGACATGGGGCACCCGGAGACCTGTCTGGTCTTGATGGAGCTACACTGAGCAAAACTAATAACCCATTATCCACCTCCGAACTTCCTGAGCGCGAGCCGGCCTCTCTGGGGAAACTACACGAGATAGATCTTGGCCAAGAGGCCAAACTACGCAATATTGCTCGAACTGAAGAGGCAACGAAAAGAATGAACGGCGATGACGATGAGTTATTAAACGAGCGGCCGTCTTCCAAGATGCCACCCCGATATAGAAAGCGGCAGACGAGCGAGGATATTGAAAGGGATAGATTAGTGGAGGAAGTTTTGCGCGAGAGCAAGCGTAAGTATTTTCTCAGTCCACAAGCCCGGACGCTACCGCGATTCGCGCTCAATCTTTGCCTTTCGCTAACGTCTACCAACTTTGTAGTGGATGTCTATGATGAACCGGGAGAAGAAGTACCGGCCGACGATCAAGCGGCGGATGATAGAGTTGCGGAGCAATTTCGACGAGACTTCCTTGATGCAATCCAATCTCGCCGCCGAGTGGCTCGGATAAAACCTACAAAACAGCCCGGGAAGGCGGAAGGCCCCAAGGGACCTAAATTGGGAGGTAGTAGGAGCGCGAGGGCGGCAATGCGAGAGATGCAAGAGAAGGGGACTCGAAAGTGACTGGATTTTGGCTCTCGTCTTTGCAGACAATATATACACATCGATTCAAGGGGCATACTCCCAGCACTAGCGCTTGGTGCTCCATGGATTTCCAAACTCAGCTGTTTTCTAAGACCGGTTCGATGGTAAGGCTGATACGCTTTGTCGCCTCCGTTTTCGATGCGATTTTGGTCGCCCGGGATGTTGAAGAATAACGAAGAGTGACAGGCGGTTTATGTTTATGCCCTCCTAGTACTCCGTATTCTGAGGAGAATATTGATATGGACCCGCCTGGATAGAAATAATAGGGGCATTCTCAGGTCTTTTCGACCGAATAATACGGAGTAATGGTAGCAGGAAGTTGGAAATGGAAGGTTATCCTCTCCTTGTCTCGGACTCTCGGGTGGAATGATGTGGGTCATTTATTAAAATAGGTCATGGTCAAAAGATATTAAAACGGAGAGTAATAAGGAGTATGTACTAATGATTGAGACGTCGAAAATTAAAGATGCAATCAAACTCAGCCCAGCCACTATTCCCAGACTCTGTGAACAAGAATGATTGAGCGGCCATTTGTTGAACAATAATATGACAGAACAGTCAAGGCAGTGTGCAAATGCATAATTAGGCATGTATCTACGGAGTATATATTTCTACTAACTTATCTCGAGTCTCAGCTAGGGGCTAGGAGACCGGGAAGCCGGATGGCATTGTTAGCTAGGTGGGGGAGAGGGCTGAATTATTGTCAATAAGAGCAGGCGATCGCAGAGCTCTGAGACCGTGTTGGCATATAATGCAATTAGAAAGACGGCCTAATACCGCTAGTGGTTTTTATGGTCGAGCAGTATTTCGATAGACAGCTCTCTGAGGTCTTCACAGAGGAGATGCGGAGTACTACACCTCGGTACAAGCTCAGCAGCCAGCAGCCAGCAGTGTCCAGTCCTCGACTCTTTAGTCTTCGCTCTTCGGTCTGACTCCACAGAGTACAGACACGCAACAAGTCAGTCATAACAGCAGTGCACTGCCAGGTGCCTGATCCTGCGGGGCGATCCTCCTCGCTAAATGGGAATCCCTTTGAATTTGATGATTTGGAACCTTGGAAAGAATGCGCTCGCACCCGTCGCGCTCTCCAACCCATCCCGCCCTGGTTCTGGACCCCAAGAGGGCAGCTTCACCATCCCGCCGTTCGGACTCTCCATTTCCATACCACTACAAATTCCAGTTCCAATCCACAAGTTAGACCGTCTCCCTCCCGGTCTCCCTCCCGGGCTCGGAGGCCTGGCCGCGCCATTTTATCTACAGAATCAACTCCTGCGTTTGCAAATGTTTGTTGTTGAAGACTCGGAATCGTAAATAAACACGGAGTACGTAGCATCAACCAGCTCACCTCGACTCTGTCTGGACGGCGCAGACCCTCGCCGCTTGGTCTAGAACCAGTGACTCCCAAAGACCCAGTGGGAGCCACTTAGGCGCCAATGGGCATCGATTCCCACCTCAGCTTGAGACACTCAGGGGCAACTTGTTACAGCCCTCAGCCACTGAAGTCCATTTCTCATTCCGATTAGGCACTGATCGGACCAATCGTGGCTAAGACTGAGCTAATTTGGGCTTCTTTAGTCTTTACGCATCTTCCTTGCTCGGACTCTTGCCGCTAGCGGGCTGGCCGACCTTGAATCTGGAACGCTCTCTTGAGCCGATGGGGAGATCCTTTGCTGCAGGAGCGCTTCCTCGATCCATTTTCTCCCGGTGTCTCTACTCTCTCCTGCATTGGCATCTGTGCGTTTGCAGTTTTTTCTTACTCTCTAACAACTGATCGTTCGTTCTCTATCATTGGATTTGTCTGTCGTTATTCTCTCCCCAGCAACATTCATTTGACTTCCATTTCGCGTTTGCCTTTTGATCGCCGTCCATTTGGACCAAATCGCCTGTTTGCCTCGTCCCTCTCCTTTTGCATTAAACTCTCAGTGTCGGGGGTGCATACCACGGGGGAGTATAGCAAAAGGAAAGACAGGGAACTTGAATCGGTGAACATCGACTCGACTCTGAGCTCTTTTCACTAAATAAATGTCACCCTGTTGGGTAACCAACACTGTTTGAATCCCGCCTCGTTCTCAACATCCTGCATCATTTATCTTTTTCATTCTAGACAGGTTGACCCTGCTCTCTGCTTCTGATTGATTCGACTGGTGCGAAAGTCAGAATTTGCTCAAATTACGCCCTTTTAATTACCGTGGAATATTGTTAGCTTACGCCTGTTGGCCTTATCCCTCATAAAAGCCTCTCATACGTTGTAACGTGAGATTGTGAATAAGAAACCACGCCTGCCAAAATGCGAAACTACATCACCTTTTCGCACCTTACCTTTGCTGTGCTAGCCCTGTTACCGGCCAGAAGTTATGCCGCAGATACCCTGAGTACAGGAGGTCTCTCGTCGTGTTTGACCGATTCCGATATCCAGGTACAAAAACTGGACATCGACTTTTCTCGCTCTACAAAGAAAATTACCTTTGACGTGGCTGGTACAAATACCAAAAAACAGAATGTCACGGCTACACTCTCGGTCACTGCCTATGGGAACGAAGTATACACCAAGGAATTCGATCCCTGCGACGATGCCAACCATGTTGATCAACTTTGCCCTGTTCCGGCTGGCGATTTCTCCGCTTCTGGGTCCCAGGTAATACCAGACGAGTTCATAAGCCAAATTCCATCGATTGCGTTCTCAATACCGGATCTAGACGGAGTGGCAAAGCTCCAGCTCAAATCAAAGAACGATGACAACGATGTTGCTTGCATCCAGTCTGAGTTGACCAATGGAAAGTCCGTGGAAGTTCCCGGTGTCTCTTACGCTGCCGCCGGTATGGCTGGGGCGGCACTGGCTTTGAGTGGACTGTCAGCTTTGGGCTCTGCCGGACACGCAGGCTCGGCTTCTTCTAGTCCCGGCTTTGGGGAAGTTATGGGCTGGTTTCACACAATGGCAACCAATGGCATGCTTAGTGTCAACTACCCTCAAGTGTATCGCAGCTTTTCGAAGAACTTTGCATTCAGCACGGGTTTGATACCGTTGGCCCAAATGCAACATTCGATTGACAACTTCAGGAAAATCACTGGCGGAAACCTCACCGAAAACAACTATGACTATTGGAAAGGACTCGGCACTTCATCGAAGTCGAATCAAAAGCGATCCCTTGATACGATCCTCGGTGCAGCACGACTAGTTGTACGCGAGGTCGAGACTTCAGTCAACGGCACTTCTTCTGGCAACGATACCTCAAGTGGACAAGAAAGCAACCTTTTGTCAGCAGATGGAATATCGAACTTGAGCAAAGAATTGCTCATTCCTCAGTCAAATACATTCATGACCGTTTTGCTGATTTTCGCCATCATTATTGCAGCGATTACTGTGGGAATTTTGCTCGTCAAGGTAATTCTCGAGCTATGGGCACTCAATGGCTCATTTCCCAAGATGCTCGCCGATTTCCGTGACCACTATTGGGGTCTCCTTGCCAGAACAATCACGAACTTGATCCTCGTCCTTTATTCGATCTGGGTTATGTACTGTGTATACCAGTTTTCGAGTGGAGATTCCTGGGCTGCACAGCTCCTTGCGGGTGTGACCCTGGCCATTTTCACTGCTCTTCTCGGATTCTTCGCTTTCCGCATAGTACATCTAGCCCGCAAGTACAAGAAATCCGAAGGCGACGCGTCCTCATTGTATGAGAACAAGGAGACTTGGCGAAAATACAGTCTCTTTTACGACAACTATAAGAAAGGTTGTTGGTGGCTCTTTATCCCGGCTATCGTTTATATGCTTGTCAAAGGTTGTATCATTGCTGGTGCTAATGGGCACGGGCTCGTCCAATCTACTGGTCAACTCGTCGTCGAGGCGCTGATGCTGATTCTTTTGCTCTGGCACCGCCCATATATCGCCAAATCGACCCAATGGATCAACATCACGATTCAAGTAGTCCGCGTTTTGTCAGTTGCCTGCGTCTTAGTTTTTGTCGACCAACTGGGCCTCTCACAAACCACCAAGACCGTCACTGGCGTGATCTTGATTGCCGTACAATCTGCCTTGACCGGTGTTCTTGCTATTCTTATTGCTGTCAATGCTATTATTCTCTGCTGTCGCGAGAACCCCCATGCCAAGCGAAGGAAGGAAGCTGGTAAGCAGATACCATTTGTTGCAAAACCTTCCTATAGTATGCTAACCTGAAAATTTTGTCTCAGAAAAAATGAACCGTGATATTGATGATCTTACGCCCCTCGATGCTCGCGAATCACTCCTCATGGACAATCCCCCACGTAAAGACTATTGCGAGATGAGTAAATTCAATTTCACAGGTCCATACGAACCCTACCGGGACACCGACCGCCTCGTGGACACCGAGTACCACGATGATCCCCGGTATGGTCGTAACATAGGCCGAGACAGTCGCAGCAGCAGCAACAGCCGCGACAGTCACGGCTCCCCCGAAGGCCGTCATCCGACAAAGCCTGGGTATGGCTTTGCATATTGAACAAAACACTTGGATTTTGACGCATTGCTTTTCTTTTCTCTTTTCTCTTTTTCTTTTGTTTTTGCCCCATTGAGTTATTCTCGCCATTTCCAGCTTGTATGTAGGGGCAACTTCTTTTTCAAGCGCCATATTTGATGACTTAGCGTTCCTTGCTGGTAACTCCTTTTTTTTGTCTTGCAAATTTTGCATTACATCCACTTCCTTGGCGACAATCTTTTGGCATCCTCATACATTGCTCGCGCCATTGATTATATTTTCCTACGTTCAAAGCAAAATTGATTCACTGTATAAGCAGTATCTGTGAAGAGGGACAGAGGTTTGTACCAATAGCATCATTGATAATTCGATAAGAATTAAATTTGTTAGCTGATTGATGATGTATTTGCAATTCTAACACAAACATTATAGGGCAACCTACGTACTATGCTATCCTGTCGCGTAGGTAGAGGCGGACTCGAGACTAATAAGTACTAGTGCAGATATATTATGGATATCTATTATGAAAACCCAAGGACGTAGGGAAGATTGTTTCGTTCCTACATACCTTATATACCAAGATTTACTTGTTTCTACATTGTCGGTGAAATCAACGAACACGTATAAGTCATGATCCCTCGCATACAATTCGGCCCCTTTACCTAACCTAGCCTTTGTCTTACAGTCGCACTAGGTGCCATACTCATCGCCAACGTTAACAAGAGAGTACTTCTTCATTATCTTCAATAGTCGCAGATATGAATTTACCGTCTCAGGTGGACACATGCCAGTGATTTCTGGCGTTCTTGATATGATGGTGGCCCAGTATGGAACGCCGAGACCAAGGGGATACCAACAGGTAATCGGATTGGGTTGTTCATTGCGGCATCATATGAGGCGATCGGAATGTGGATATAATCTATATTTGGACTTCGATCTTAGGCTTTGGCCGCAGGAGACTTGTTCACAAGGCTTGTAATGTTCCGATAACAAGGGCATAACAAGGCTGTTATTGAAATCCGTTATCGGGTGTATGATCGCCCGTGCTTGGACGAAGATGGGCTCGAGAATCTTGAAAGAGACTTTGCCAGATGTATGCCTCACTGAGAAGTAGCTCAATATCCTTTTCTGTCCAGTCTCTCGTCGGGAGCGCTTGGAGAAACATCATTATTTCCTATATGTTTTACTCTTATCAGCTTATGATTCGTGTCAAGGCGCCGAAGAGCACCTACCTGAAAATCCATTTTCACCAATTGGTCTGTCCACTTGACAAGGAATGCCGCACATACGTACAGATGGAATCGCGAGAAGCCCTGTTCTTCGGCCTTGACATAAGTTAGTATAGCCATGTGCAGACTGCAACACTGGTAGACAAAGACAATGTAGAAAACAAAGGGGTAGGGCACCGTACCATATACGTGTCCCACATTCTTATTGTGTTTTGCACACTCATTTCACGCATGAGTAAACAGTTCATCCACCGAAAACTGAATTGCATGAATTCAACCCCCTCTTGCTCTAGGTGTTTCGCCAGGGTGGCATCAATACGCATGGTCAAATCACGCAAAGCCCTTACTTGCCTTTGAATACCAGGCTGAGCATAGATGTAGTTATCCTGAATTCCATCCAGTAGTTTGGTCAGGCACCAGAAGGAATCTGCCTCCACCGCGTCGAGCACACTCCGAGGAAGTTGGCCGGGATCCATACCCTCTTCAACATTGAGATCCGTAACATAAACTCCTAGAAACACTTGCCATAGCGGGGTAACAAGGTCATTTATACCTTGAACATAACCGCTAGCGGGGTGTCGGATCGCCCATAGATACAGGATCCTTTCCAATGATCGTTGAGTGGCTTCATAACTGTAGAGTTGGATATGAGGGCTGGTGCGAGGAACATCAATGCTGATTTGATGCCAAATTGCCTCATCAAGACCCCGGCCACGTCCAGTAGTTGAAGGCGGTGGAATTCCGGTAGTTGCAGCACTATTGCGCTCGAATGCCTGCCGAACCCCGTCTAGATACTCTTTTCGTTTTCGTTCAAGAGTCGCGATTCGCCGTTCGCTATTTGTGGGAAGATAACCGAGAAGGAGTTGCCAAGTCATAGCTCGTACCTCATCAGGGACGCCCGACCAAGCGAGGTTTCTCAAATCCGTTAATGGCACAATACTCGCCTGCAAGAGACGCTTGAATTTGTTGATCCTTGATATGCGACTCGTATACGCGTCCATATCTTTCGGCGATGCACTTTTTGGGGGCGTAGTATGATTAATGATATTCAAGGCGTTCACCGGATCTTAAAACGTAAGTGTTAGAATGTTGAACTATTTGTTTAGGGATAGTTTTGGCGTACCTTTCAAAATATCTTTGTACTGAGGCCGTAGGATTTTACCGTCCCCCTTCCGAGTCGTTGGGTATAGTGGAATATCCCGTTCTTCGGCGATATCAGAACTATTTGCTCGTTGTCTATTGCTTGATAGGTTCACTCCAAGAGTTGAATGTTTGTCCTCAAGTTTACCAACCGGTGCAACTTTGGGCTGAAACACATCAGTTTTTCGACTTTGTCTCTTCCGCATACTTGCAATGCTTGGAAGTCCAAACTCGTCCTCATCATCGTCATATACAATATCCTCTTCCGCATCACCTTCATCATCAGCGATCTTCCCCTTGGTACCATCATGGCTCCACAGCCCAAGCTCTTGATTCATGATGCCGGAATATGATGCGCGTGGTGACGCGGCCCATCCCACCGATCGATGAGGGGAAGGAGATAAGTGTGAGGAATTATTAGAAGACGGACGAGGAGGCGTTCGGGGCCGCGTATGTTGCTGGGGCAATCCACTGACGAACGAAGAAACTGGTCAACAGATGCGAACAATAGCTCGGTTTGGAGGGAACTAACTTCGATATATTGGCGTGAGAGTATGAGGCACCAACGACAATGTTCGGATCAGACGAGGGAGAGGGCCTTTGATTCTCGGATACCGATCTGGCTTTCCAGAAGGGGGAGGCCGATTGTCTATCGTGGCGTTAGAAGCCCCAGACACACACACACACACATGGAACATACAAGAACGGGACTTACTCGGAACGGTCTGTATATCGGGGCGGGGAGCATTATCAGCCACAGTCCAGAATCTAGATATAAGATACTGAAAGGTTATGAGTTGAGGTACGAACCAACCTGGACCATTTCCTTTTGAAGTATTGGGAGTTGGTATTAGTTTTTGTCTGCTAAAGCCGGGGCGAAGGTTACATACCTGCTGCTGAGCCCTTCTCGTACCCATTGTGTGAAAGTGAGGCTACTCGCGCGGAGGGATGATGTCAACCAAACAGGTCATCAAGAGCCAGGGGAGCGCGGCGATACTGCGGGGTGTTTCAGCGACACTAAGAGCTCTTATTTTGTTCTCAGGGTCCCGGGACAAGTGCCGAGACCGTAGGTCAACAATTGGAGCTATACCAATAACAATAATATTTCCGCCGCTGTGTTTAGAGCACCTGAGAGAGAGGTGCTGGAGGTCCCCATTGTTGAGCTTCTCCAAAAGGCTGAAGGCATAGCACATTCATCAAACGCTCTGCGGGCGGTAATTTACCTGTAAGGTATAAGAGGTATTTGCGTATAACGACGTATATTATATATATTACGATCTGCAAGTGCCCGCTTAGCCCGTTTAGGACTATCTAAGTTCTGTATAACCTTATCAATACCAATGTAATTTTGGTGGAAAGGTCTCCAACTCTCACTTATCTCAACTCAACCTCGTCCATCGCTTCTTCTCTTCCTCTTTCCCTGCTTTCATCATTCCTTCCATATCGAGCCCTCAACCTCGCTGCTCTCACCCTTTCGACTTCTTGTTCCCACTTCTCAACTACGTCCATTCATTCATTTCCCGCTGTTCTGTAATTAATTACTAGATTCCCTTTTCCGACCGGCTCGCCGTCAACTTCGCTGAAGAGTCTGACACCGTCCTCGCTGTTCGCATAAGCGCCATTGCAGCCGAACCAGTTACCCTATTCACCTTTTTAACATAAATAAGCGCCAAGTTTCGTAACTATGGCCGAACCAGAGGACGTCGAGGAAGACCTCTTCGCCGATTTGTATGTTGCTCCACCGTCACGTCGACTTATCTATCTAACCTACATTGGTCTATAGGTATGACGCGGATGAGACGACAAACCAAACAGCCCCCACTGGTGGAGCACCGGTATCTTCTAACCCCATCTCCTCGGATACGCCTGTCCAACATTCAGGAATATCGGCTATTCAGTCTGTCGAAGGTTTCGGGAATGAGTCTGAAAGCGGATTTGGTACTTACCAGACTCCTTCCTACGAAGGAGGATATCAGAATGGGAATACCTTGGACTCCGATTTTCACAACCATCCTACTGGCCCTGTAGGAGACTCGGAGCCTCAGGGAACTGGTATCAAGGAAGACGGGTAAGTTTGTCTTTTCTTTTCTTTTCTTTCCTCCCTCCATTGGATGTACCCTTGAGTTCCGTGAAACCCCAAATACGTTGTTGCTTCTTTGCTTGAGGCCATCAATGGTACGAGGCCGACGCTATCAACTGGCTCGTTGGAGACGTTTGGGTGGTGGGAAAACTCATATGAGTGTATCATCATGCAACACTGTTCATTCGGTGTCTTATATATACGATACATGAAGAACGATCTACATATGGCCGAGATAGTGGTCCATGGAGGAAATTTGTTGAGGCATGAGAAACTTGCGGGAGCGGAAAGACTGGAAAGATGGGCATGGCTTTGCGCTCGGGTCATGGGCTTTGGTGGGAATGGCCGTTGGCACTGGAAGGCACGAAGCCGTGTCCGACTTTGGATGAACAGCAATGCAACCAGACAGATTTCGATATGGTGGGAGTCGGGTTCCTCTTCTAGCAATCAAGTCTAGTGGGGGGTTTTAAACCAGCGAGTCAGCGTCAGTACGGCGATAACGGGAGGCATTTGTCGAAATCCTAACTATGCCGGCCCCAATTTCGAGCGACTATAGTACAGCTGATGCTATATAACCCCTTTCCGGTTTTTGATATAGCGCCGCCAGCGAGGAGTAGCAGCCTCAACTGGTTGGGAGTTATCGATCAGTTTACCTAGCTTCGGACTCCATAGACAGCAGGCAGAGATACCTTGGTCAGTGAGACAGAAGAGAACAATTGACTTATTCCGCCGGGCATACCTCTTCATTGTGATCTGTCAGCCGCAGACTCAACCGGACCCTGGAGCCCGTCGTTTGGCTTTCAAACTACTGGGGCGACCTGTAATCCAGTGGCCGTGAATAAAACCGAAATAACACCGCCCACGCTGGAACACGGACTCTACCAATTTACAACGTCGATGGACATTTGCTAGAAACATTGACTGAAACCCTTGGAGGCTACGTTCTTGGCTGTTCGGTCCCAGGAGTCATTTTACCAGCGCCATTTTAAGATCATGGACCATGAATAACTAAGTGGTATCCATGAAATTGGACATCGAAGTTGATAAGATATCTTTCCGACGTCATGGACCATCAGCTGTTGCTAGCCACATATTGAGCCCAGCCGCTGCCATTTGCTCTTTCTTTTCTTTCTTTAGCTCGTTTTGGCATTCTTCTATTATGGGATTCGCATTTACTAATGTGCTGCTCGCCATAGGAAAATGTTCATTGGTGGATTGAACTGGGAGACAACGGATCGTATGTACCGTCCGTGGGCTAGTTTAGCCTTTCACAGGAGATATGAATATTCTAACCTCCTAGGCTAGAATCTTTGAAGGAGTATTTTTCGCAATTTGGAGAGGTCCAGGAGTGTACCGTCATGCGTGATAGTGCCACAGGCCGGTCTAGAGGTTTCGGCTTTTTGACCTTCAGAGATCCGAAGACGGTGAATACTGTGATGGTCAAGGAGCATTATTTGGACGGGAAAATCGTAAGACCTGCGCACTTGGTACACCGTCCTGTTTACCAGCTGACCTATGCTCACGTAACTTCCAGATTGATCCGAAGCGTGCCATTCCACGGGATGAGCAAGAGAAGACAAGCAAGATATTTGTAGGAGGTGTAAGTCAAGAAGCAACCGAACAGGATTTCAAACAGTTCTTTATGCAGTTTGGTCGTGTGATTGATGCGACCTTGATGATTGACAAGGATACTGGTCGTCCTCGTGGGTTTGGCTTCGTCACATTCGATAGTGAGGCTGCTGTAGAAGCAGCTCTTTCGCGCCCTCTGGACATACTTGGTAAACCCATCGAAGTTAAGAAAGCTCAGCCAAGAGGCAACTTACGGGATGATGGGGATCGCGGACGTCGTGGTAGAGACTTCAGGGATGGCAGCCAGGGTGGAACCGACAGTTCGCCTCAGCAAACAGGTGCCCAAGGACAAGGCGGTATGCCCGCTGGACTCACTCCTCAAATGATGGCTCAGTATTGGCAACGCATGCAACAGTACTTTGCTTTAATGCAACAGCAAATGGCAGTAGCTGCCGCTCAAGGCCAAGGAATGGGCGCGATGGGAATGGGTGGCATGAACCCCGCCATGATGCAACAGATGCAAATGAAGCAGATGCAGCAGATGCAAATGGGGAATAATCCTCAGTCACCAACAATGAGCCCTCCGGCACAGAGCCCGACACCCCAGACAATGCAGAACATGATGAACCCCGCCATGATGCAGCAAATGCAACAACAGATGCAAAGTCAGAGCCAGGCAAATAATATGGCTGGACAGATGGGTATGAGCGGCAACGGTGGTGCAAACATAAATATGGGTAATAACTACACCGCTCAAGCCAGAGGAGGGCCCGGTTATAATGCTCACGAACAAATAGCATTTGAGCAACAGAAGTATGAGCAACAGCAAGTCCGGCGAGCTATGGAAAACCGAGGCTTTTCCCCCTATCAGCAGGGCGGACCGACCTCGTGGGAGGGCATGTACGACGAAGTGCCCCAGCCCAACATTCCCACGGGGCCTCAGGCCATGAATCGATCTGGTAGTATTGGACGTGGTACGCAGTTGAATTCTCCTTTTGTTCGCTGTTTGTATTTAGCTAACTTGGAGATAGGTCAAACTCCGCAACCGCAAGGTGCTGCACCCGCAAACGCCCCAACCGGTCCCAAGAACGCTGGGAAGCCTGGCGCGAACTATCGTGGAGGAGGACGGGGGGGGCATAGGGGCTTTCATCCCTACGCGCGAGGCTAAACTGTTGGGTTTGAAGAAAAAGAGCACGATGGTCATCCTTTGGCGCCGTATGTTGTCCGCAGAATACGATTTCTTTTTGTCATTCATTTCGTTTACCTTCAGTTTTGTCTGCCTTCTATTTTCCAGGTTGTCCGTCAAAAGACCCACTTCGCCTCTTTGCTTACTTGCGAGCTTAACTATGCTACGTACAGGGCTAGTTTTGCGGAGATACTGGGGTGAGGACAGTGAAATGCTGAATAGTCCTTACCAAACGATAGCTTGGTTTCCGTCAACAAATAAAAATATCATTCTAATATTATGAAGTGTTGCAGTGAAGTAACAGCCCAGGCTAGGTTGTAAGCTTATTAATAAGTTACTTAGTTAACTATATACTATTATAAATAGCGCGAAGAGGTACCTATTTTACTAGAATATTAATAACTACTATCTGTTAATTAGCAGTGTTTATTACTAGAGTCGTTCCGATTGCTATTACTATTAAGAAGTTATACTAAGGCTATTCCCTTCCTTCCTTTAACACTATTAACTTGTAATGCTACTTAAGCCGGGTTAATCAATATTCAACTAACTGGCCTGTATACGTATCAGTCTACTTCGTACATACAAAGCCCTTTACAATCCCCACGCATACGGGCGAATCGAAAAACTATAAATACTCCGTACTGCTGCTAAACCTCACCATAACAGGCAGTAGCAAATACTTTTATTCCCTGCCACTTACGGGTACAGTGGCGTGACAAAAATATTGATAATCGGGCCACTGTAATATTGATAATGCGATAAGATTGCGGAACGGAACTATTCTTTTGCGAGCGTAGCGTCTTTGATCAACAAAGCTCGGCTCTCAAACGTTCAACTTGGAATACCTTCGCCAAAGGCCTTGTTCTTGATTCCACCCTATCTCCAAGGCCGTGGTCAATATGGCGTCCGGACGAAAGGATTTTTTAAGCCAACCGGCGCCCGAAAACTACGTTGCTGGTCTAGGCCGTGGTGCGACCGGCTTCACCACTCGCTCGGATTTAGGTCCTGCAAGAGAGGGTCCCACCCCCGAACAAATACAGGCAGCCCTTGCAAAGAGAGCACAATTGTTGGGGGCCGCACCCCCGACGGCTTATGGCGCATCCCGAGAAAAGGGAAAAGGAGAAGAAAAACCGGCGGAGGAGGAAGAGGATGAACGGTTCCAGGATCCCGACAACGAAGTTGGTCTTTTTGCGTACGGCCAGTTTGACCAAGAAGATGACGAAGCGGATCGCATATACAGAGAGGTAGATGAGAAGATGGATAGGCGACGCAAAGTACGAAGGTTAGTGATGTCTAGACCCCTTTTGCTTTGCTATGAAATGATTTGTTCATCGGGGTCATTCCCGGTTTCTGGACAGATGACCGACTTTGTACCTTCGCAACCTCTAGGGAAGCTCGAGAACGCCAGGAGAGGGAAGAGTATGAACGCAAAAATCCCAAAATCCAACAGCAATTCGTCGACTTAAAACGCTCCCTCGCCTCCGTATCCGAAGACGAATGGGCAAACCTCCCCGAAGTCGGTGATCTTACGGGTAAAAACAGGCGAGCGAAGCAGAGCCTACGTATGCAACAGCGCTTTTATGCAGTGCCCGACAGTGTTCTCGCGAATGCGAGAGAATCCGGCCAGTTCGATACAACTGTTGCTGAGGATGGTTCGCAAACCGAGGCCCATGCGGCTGACGGGGCGGACGGGATGATAACAAATTTTGCCAATATTAGTGCTGCTCGTGACAAAGTCCTTCAGGTCAAGCTTGACCAAGCAGCTATGGGTTCCTCCGGAGACGCCGCTTCTGGTAGTGCGACTAGCATCGACCCGAAGGGCTATCTTACCAGCCTCACACAGTCAGAACTTAAAGCGGGTGAAATTGAAGTTGGTGATGTCAAACGTGTGCGCGTCTTACTAGAATCGGTGACGAGAACGAATCCTAAGCACGCTCCTGGGTGGATTGCACTGGCGCGCTTGGAAGAGCTGGCTGGGAGGACCGTGACTTCCCGGAATATCGTTGCGAAAGGATGTGAATTATGCCCGAAGAGCGAAGATGCGTGGCTGGAGAATATTCGACTCAATGAAGGCCACAATGCCAAAATTATCGCCGCAAATGCGATAAAAAATAATGATCGATCAACTCGACTCTGGATTGAAGCTATGAGGTTAGAGTCGGAGCCACGGGCGAAGAAGAATGTTCTGAGACAGGCGATTCTTCACATTCCCCAGTCCGTCACTATTTGGAAAGAAGCTGTCAATCTGGAGGAAGACCCGGCGGACGCGCGCCTTCTACTAGCTAAAGCGGTTGAAATGATACCCCTTTCTGTTGAGTTATGGCTTGCTCTTGCACGCCTAGAGACCCCTGAAAATGCACAGAAGGTTTTGAACGCTGCGCGAAAAGCCGTCCCCACGAGCCATGAGATTTGGATTGCTGCTTGTCGACTTCAAGAGCAAATGGGGACTTTTAACAAAGTGAATGTGATGAAGCGAGCAGTCCAATCATTGGCGAAAGAAAATGCTATGTTAAAACGGGAGGAGTGGATAGCTGAGGCTGAAAAGTGTGAAGAAGAGGGAGCAGTTCTCACATGCGGTGCCATCATCCAGGAGACCCTCGGATGGGGCTTGGATGAAGATGACGATCGGAAAGACATTTGGATGGATGACGCAAAGACTAGTATTGCTAGAGGGAAGTATGAGACGGCTAGGGCTATATATGCGTACGCCTTACGCGTATTCGTCAACCGTAAATCAATCTGGGTTGCAGCAGCAGATCTTGAGCGCAACCACGGCACCAAAGAGGGGCTGTGGCAGGTCCTTGAAAAGGCAGTGGAAGCTTGCCCTCAAAGCGAAGAGCTATGGCTACAACTTGCAAAGGAGAAGTGGCAGTCTGGCGAGATCGATGAGGCTCGGCGAGTGCTCGGCCGGGCATTCAATCAAAATCCCAACAACGAGGATATTTGGCTTGCCGCAGTCAAGCTGGAGGCTGACGCACGGCAAACAGAGCAGGCTCGAGAACTTCTTACGACAGCTCGGCGCGAGGCAGGAACGGACCGTGTGTGGATCAAGAGCGTTGCCTTTGAGCGGCAATTGGGTAAAATAGACGATTCCCTTGACTTGGTCAACCAAGGCCTCCAATTGTACCCGAAGGCCGACAAGCTCTGGATAATGAAGGGCCAAATCTATGAGTCACAGAATAAGCTCCCACAAGCTCGCGAAGCATACGGAACAGGCACTCGAGCGTGTCCTAAATCGGTCCCTCTTTGGTTACTGGCATCGAGACTGGAAGAAAAGGCTGGTGCAGTGGTCAGAGCCCGATCAGTTCTTGACAGAGCCCGCCTAGCCGTGCCAAACAGCCCTGAGCTGTGGACGGAGAGCGTACGAGTCGAGCGCCGCGCAAATAATATCTCTCAAGCCAAGATTCTTATGGCCAAGGCGTTACAGGAGGTCCCTTCATCTGGGTTACTGTGGAGCGAAAGCATCTGGCATCTAGAACCACGTGCACAGCGCAAGGCTCGAAGCCTGGAGGCAATTAAGAAGGTGGACAACGACCCTATCTTATTCATCACCGTGGCACGAATTTTCTGGGGAGAACGTCGTCTGGAAAAGGCAATGACTTGGTTTGAAAAGGCCATTGTGTCGAATAGCGATCTTGGTGACGCGTGGGCTTGGTATTATAAGTTCCTGCTGCAGCATGGCACCGACGTATGTTACTTTCCTCTCTTTCTTTCCGCACCTTTGAGGAAGCCTCATTAATGTGTCTTTGTTTACAGGAAAAACGAGCCGACGTTATTTCGAAATGTGTACTGTCCGAGCCCAAACACGGTCAACTTTGGCAATCGATAGCCAAAGACCCAGCCAATGCCTACAAGTCCACCGAGGAGATTCTCAGATTGGTTGCTGATAGTCTCATCCAATAAAAAGCTTTTTGTCTGATGCTTTAAGCTTCGTTTTCTTTTAGACGCGGTCATAATGTACCATTCTTCCTACCAGCATAAGTTATAGTCCGAAATGGCGTTTTGGGATTGAAATAAACGGGAACCTAATGAACAATATTACGAGTTACTTTCTAAATATTTCCACATATCGAATTATTCAGTACAATGGACATGCCTTTTTGGGAGAGATAACCCTGTACAGGTAAGGCGCTAATCTATTATCTACAGAGGGTGAACATGGCCCAAATGGCAGCCTATACATGATCTAAAAGAACTACCCTGTACTCCTGAACGTCTATGATGATAAATCCAGGGGCTAGCTTCTTAGCTTGTCTCACCTACCCGCTTGGGTATATCATCCAAGGCGTAATGCGAAAACTTAGCCATACAAGTAGACATCAAACATGGCAACTGGCCCTGAGTTAATACAATGGTCAAGTTTACCACGACCATAGGTATATAATACAATAGCGCTTATTGTAAAGAACGAAAATTGACGGTAGTAGACAACATATTGTTGGCATACCTAAACCGCGCCCCAAATGCCGTTTCCGCAGCCAAACTATATATGACCAACTAAGCCATGGGTATCGAGTAGTTGCTGCGCATCCAGAATCCTCGTATTTGCTATTCCCGTTTGCCTCCCATTTGTGACGCGTTGGCAAATATGCGGTAGGCAGTGGAAAACATAAGACCCTCTCACTCGCCATGTCGATCTGTGTTATCAAGGGACGGTGGCGGAAATGAAATGGCTGCGAAAAAGGGTAACAAAAACAAAAACAAAAAAGTAGAATAGAAAATATCCAACCCTGAAAATGCAATAAGTGACAAGCCATATTGGTGGCTTAACCCCAATACTCCCAGGACGCCGTTCGCCTCTCAGGCCGTGTTGCTGCAGCCATTGACCGTATCTGGACTAAAGTTGGTAACATATAAAGGAATAAATATATATGATATAAAGGGGGAGTAGGGGTATAAAGGCCTCAAAAAGGGTAAAAAAGGTTGAGGGTGAGGAAATTAGTTATGAGGCCATTGATAAGCACTCATCTAGTAAAGTGCCTAGTTGGTCGTGGTCACCCAGCGTAGCGCCCTCCCAGCCTAAATCTATTTCATCCACCTCCATTTCGTCGATCACACTCGGGGGGCGGGTGTTATCTATATCAGTGTGCTCTCGCCTGTCCGCTTCTAATTCGTCTTCGAGATAGCCTCCCATGATCTGGTCCACAAGTAAAGGCATGTGACTCAGAACTCCGCTTCCGATTTCTAGTGACAATCGTAGATCCCGAACACCAAGAGCGCTGCGAGTGCTGGCTTCCTTGGCCTCGACGGGAAGCAACCCAGTGGCCCCGTCTTTGGCAATCTCACCACGGGTGAAGGCCAACTCTTCCCGCTCAAGTTGTTGCTTATATGACCGTTTCATCATGCCATTGATAGTACCAGATGGACCATTGGATCTTGTTCGGGAAAAGACAACTGATAGAACCTCCTTAACGAAAGTTTCCGTTGCTATTGCCATGAACTCGGCACATGCCACACCTGCACCGTTAACGACTGACTCTTCGTAGCAAATAGGCGTCATCCGCGCGTGTATTGATTCAGAATCTGGGAATTCGCCGGTCTCCGATGCCAATGGCTGTGCATATCGCTTTCGAACTTCTAGTTCCCAATCTATACCAGCAATCATATGGATAAGCCTCATGTTGGGGAATAGGGCGTATACACAATTCAGGCTTACTTGTCATATTCAAGCCTCCCGCACTTGCTGGGACCTGGCTTGGTAGCTTTATCTGTTTGGCCAAATGGTACTCTTCCAATTCATTGCGTCCTGTCTCATGAGGATCGCGCTGGCAGGAAACACATAGTTAGATTTTTGGTGTATGCGATACGGACACAGCCGAGTATCACTGTTAACATACCTCTGGAATTGCTTTAATCCGCCTGCGATCTCTTGGAGGTAACTGCATGATCTCCGTTTTGAGTCGCTGCTCGGCGGCATCCCCAGAGGTTGGTTTCGACACAACAGACGGCTTGTCGTTCGCCGATACCCAACTAGCGACCCCATGATCGGGAAGATCCCTTGTGAGGTTGCCAATGATCGCGCATACGAAATTATTGTGTAGGTGTTCGGTTTTCTGGTCGGCACATATTATCTGATCGATGCGCGATGCGAGCTCATCTTGATTTAACTGCCCTGTGGAACAAAAGAAAGACATTCAGTACACCGAAGAAGTAAGGCTAAAGTAAGGAGATCAATGTTCATGGTCACATACCTAACAGAAAGAGCGTGGTGGCTTCCTTGTACTCAGTCCACTTGGGGCCGATAGCGGCTTTCAGTTCCGTGTAGATAGGCTCCAGGTCCAGTCGCGGCACTGATATCAGGGCTTTGGTAGATTTATGCGTTATTCCATTTGGAGCCGTGCTTTTTGATGAAGTGATGGTGGCGGATGCAGAGTCCGTTCGACTCAGAGCCGCTGGGTCGATCTGCATGGTCGGGGATGTGAGGCTCGCGGAGGCGCGACGGGCTGCGCGAAGCCGAGAGGGCGGATAATCAGAGCTTCATGAAGGGAAGGCCATTCCAAAATACGGAATATGATAGGTGTTGTGCAGGAGATGATGGAAGTGCGCAAAAATCGATGGATCCGGAGCGGGGAGGATTGCAGAGATGGAAGAAGTTGGATGTGGTCGATGGAAGGAGGTCCGAAATAATTCTGGGGTTTGTTCATAACTTGAGTTCGCTCCCCGCCTCCAATAAATTCATACAATAGGTAAATTCACATAATTCACAAACTACGACAATCAGGATTAATTGGAGTTACTCTAACATCGAACACCCTGAGTATACAGGAATAGCTGAAGAATGGAATTGAATTATTTTAAATCTATGGATATAGTTTGACTGCATCCTCATCAAGAACCCCGAAGAGTCGTCCGATTTCCTCTGATATCCCCTCAATCTCCTTCGACAACTGCCCCGTCACCAGCACTGTTTTCTTGAAGTTAGACATGTCCAGGGTATACGGCGATAGAATAACACATACCGTAGGCGTAAAGCAGCGAGTAATCCTCGTCCGTCGAAGACCGAGAAACTTCCAGGTCTTTGCGATAGTGGAAGAGGCGAGCGAGAAGCCGGTCTCGCGCATTCTCAACATTGGGTAGGTTATCATTCAGGGGATACTCTAACTTCATGGAAGAAGCCATGGCTCACAGGGAAGTTAGTTTAGAAGCAGGCAGAGTATCCGGAACAACTCACAAGACAATAGATGGCTAATTCGGGATGACAGATGTTGTCTCTCTGGGCCCGTGTAGTTAAGAATGGCCAATTCTCCGTTCGAAGAAGTCATATTCTTGGCTAGCTCCAGATTCATAGCAACAAACGAATCCACCATGCTCCGCGTTCGCCTAAGGAGATTGGTGTAGACAGCATCTGGAAACGCTTGCTTGAGCTGAAACTCGGAACGCGCAGAGGCCTGAAGAGACTCCAAATGCGCTAGAAACCTCTCAACCTCAAGCTTATCCCTAACGCTCATGAATTCAGTCGACTGCTTGAAACTGTGTGCTGCAGACAGTGGGCCGGATTTCCAGATCAAACTCATTCGGAGCCATAACAAGGCGAGGCCATCCTTTAGTCTTTTCCGTGCGCTAATGGGCCATATAAACCTTGTGATGATGATGCCCCAAATGCAACCGGAGAAAACCGCCACAACTCGATGGAGAGCGATCTCAGTAATGACGGGGCTATCCCCTCCCTCGTCCTTGTCATCTTGGCCGTCTTGTTGGGTAAGTGAATACGCGTATAAGACGGAGAGATTGTATGTAAGCATAATGAAGCGACCCATTGGGCCTTGACGTTTAACTATTATGATGTAGGACGTCCAAGTGGCCATGAGCAGGCCCAGAAATGCGAGAGCAAACACATTACCGGCAGTGATATACCAAGAGAGGATGGCACACACCGCACCGAGGCATGTACCGAGGAAACGTGCATATCCGGTGGTGTTAGACGATCCGATTGTCATGGAGCAGACTAACATGTACGATAACAGACCCCATTCTCCTCGCCAATGTGAGTAAAATGGTCGAGTTGATGGGATGAAGGAAGGCAAGGCATATAGGGCTGCGCCAGTGCCGACCTTGATTGCGAATTTCATATCATCTCTTCGGAACACGCGGACGGATTTCCAGATTTGGTATCCAAGCCTGACTTTCGCGGATGGCTTTCCAGGTTTAGAGGCATCACCCTGAGGGTTTGACCGGATATGCACGGGTTGAGGAGCAGCAGCTCCTCTTAAGGGGGTTGAATCAATCAGCGATTGATCTATACTTGGTCAATAAAGGATCGTTGCTTAGCACCAAACGGTCAGCATTACAGGTCTACCTACCGGATGATTTTAGCCTCCGCTCAGGCTCGCTTTTGCGCCAAAACTTTAACCAGGTCCAAGACTTGCCATGCGGCTGTTCTTCGGACTCGAGCTGTAGTTCATCCAGAATGTCGAGTAAGTCTTTTAGTTGTTCGCCAAATTCTAGCAGCGAGAAGCTAAAATGCCCACAACTAGCGGCAACCTCTTCCAAGTCTGCTTCAAGCTCTACTGTTTTAATCTTGAAGATTTCCTTCTGCCGGTATATCGTTTTTAACGCTTCCTCTCGAGATGTTTTATAAAGTTCAAGAGCACGGTCGAGACTGGTGCGGAATCTGCTATCGATGGAAACTTTGTAGTGCCGATCTGGCGCAAAAGGTATTTCCTTGAATATTTCCTTGAGCGTAAAAGCGAGGGACCTCTGTTTACCGTCAGTACATGACCCGCATGCCAGTACTGCCCCAGATATCTGCTGCCAGACTCACCATAGAAGGCCCCAGATGGTCTATGAAAATGGCGAATATATCAGCAGGAAGGAGGGCTAGGCTGGCTTCGGATTCAGAAGTCTGCCTACGACTTAGAGTTGGTCTAAAGAGGTCAGGATCCGATGCTGCTTCTTCTGGTCTCTCGTCAATCGGTTCAAGGTAAGCCCGATCCTCGGGTATTGACCAAGGGCTCATCGGCCTGCGAGGGTCAATTCTGTGATATGGTGTCTCTATATTTGGAGCCTGTGGCGGCTCAGCAAGTTTGGTCTGCTTTAGAAGCTGGAATTGTAATGAAGCAGCACTGCGTAAGCCTCCCATATTATGGGTAATATCTTGTACCCAGCGAACAAGATTTTTCTCCAAGCGGTACTCCTTCTCAGTGCCTCCAAAAAAGTGTTCAAGTTTAGCTTCTTTGACGAGGGAGTCAAGCTGGGCGTAGGCTTTTTTATGCCGGGCGGCCGCATCAACAAATTCTGTGGCCTGAAGCTCCTCTTCAGAGCCACTCAAGAAGCTCTCTGTAATAAGAGCTAGCATTGTCGCCATGGACTCAGTCACGCTGGTGAGGTTAGACCGCAACTTCTTTCGCGCGGAGATAGGGAAAATAAGGAACGACACGGCCATAGTAGCACCGACACCCATAACAACCATCTTCAAGACTTGGGAAATTTTTGCAAAGGACAGATCCCCAGCTTGAACCGCGCCTTCCTTCGTTAAGACACTAATCGTGGAGAGCGAGGCCAAAGAGCACGCAACATTGACGAGCGGATCGCTCAGCCTTTGTTTCGTCCATCCAATAAACCCCAATCCACCCCCACAGAAAACAATAAGAACTATCGCGTGTCCTAGTGGGAGCAAGTCCAATGTATCTTGGAAGAACATTTCAACGCACATACTAGTGACTGAAATGAAGGCCGTATAGACAAAGGCCAGGAACGCACAGATCAATGCCTTAAACATACTCCCCTGTGATCTAGCTGGATGGAAATAAACTGTTATGGTCGCGACCATATGCTTGCCATCCTGGCGACCGAGAAATGCTGCCAGGACTGGAACAAACGTCGCCAGAGACCCAAGCAAATAGGCTAGGCTGCACTTTAGGACACCTATTCCAAGCTCAGATAAAACAAATTGCCGCAACGAGTGACAACCATCCCAAAGCTTTGTTTTTACACGTGGAATGAAGCTCTTTGGAGAGGGGCGAATCTCTCCTGAGAGGAGTCCTCGTCGTTCTTCATCATCGGCATGATTATTATTGGAATCGAAGCGCGGATTTCGTAGTTGCACTAGGCCTTTGAGACGTTGGCCGGTTTTCGGGAGAATAAAAGTCGCTTGGCGGAGCTGAAATCAAATATGAAGTTATTAGCTAGGTGCTTTCACGCTACATGCTAATAGCTCGCGACTTACCTTCTGAGAGCGGAGGAAACGTTGCGTGTTGGCCGACGAGTTCCCAGACGCAGACGACATGTTCTCATCTCATCTTCGCCGACACTTTTTTAGCTCTCTACAGGTCCAAGGTTTGTGCTGCTGTCGGTGGTGAAGGAAATCCTGCACGTTGGGACTGCGACTGACGACATGGTCGGAGCTTTGATCAGCTGCATTCAAGTTCCGCCCAACCAAAATATAAGTACATGAGCTCGCTTATTGCTACGAGGTAAAGTGCCTTTGGAGCACGCACCCTAGAAAGACAACTCTATATTTCATGCACATACACTATAAATGCCTGTATGCCTGCCGACGACTATTTCAATCCCTCAATCTGCCATACCTTAACCGCAGCATCAGCTCCAACAGAAGCAATCTTGGAACCACCAGCAATCCAAGCGACACCGTTGACACCCTCTTTATGAGCGTTGGACACCTGCAGCCAGTCACCCGGAGTGGCCAAGCTCCAAACAAAGACGTTGGTGTCCAGCGCCCCACTAACGATGTGGTTTCCGTTGTTGTTCCATGCAATGGAGGTGATCCGAGCCGTGTGTGCCGTCCAGCGGTCATTCACCAAACTGCCATCGGCAACTTTGTATACAAGCACACGGCCCCGTGAATCACCGACAGCTAAGTTAGAGCCATCAGGCGAGAATGCCAGATATGATACCGCATCGCGCGATGCCTTGATATCTCGCTTCGGAGTCAGGTTAGACCCAGAAATGTCGCAAAACTGAATAGTGGAATCATCTCCCCCAACTGCCGCCACGCTGCCATGAGCTGCCACAGCAGTAACGGAAAACCTCGCCTTGAAATCGCCCAGTTTCTGTCCATCCTTGTGAATCTCAACACTTTCGGATGTTGCCACTAAAACGTTCGCATCCCCGGCGGCGATCCCTTTGGGCTGTCCAGATAGCTTGGAAGAGCTCCCTGTATACGTTTTGGCACCGATGTCTATGGAGCGAATGGTGTCATCCCAAGCAACGCTGTAGATTCTCCCAGCGCCTTCTTGTGTTGGTACCAGGCCTGCGACATACGACGAGGAACGATCTCCTTCGATCTCCTCCGCTGTTCCTGTAGGGACATCCCAGCCGCATACCCTGCCATCGAAGCTTCCAGTCCAGAGTGTTTCACATTCACTGCCCGACCCAAATGTAGTCAAAGACGTAATATTCTTCTGATGGCCCTGAATAACTTGCCTCGGGTTAGGCGTCCCTTCAACAAGATAGTTAAGATCGCCGCTCAACGACAAACTGATAAGGAGACCATCACTCCTTCCTGGAGGCCAAACCACACCGACTTGCTGATCTTGGACATTTGAATTTCCTTCTCCGCCAATGTTCCAGCTCTGGGTGACTTTGCCTGCTTCTGCATCCCAAATTTTGACGGTCTTATCGGCACTTGCAGTAACAAATTTACGCGAATCCTTCGACCATGATACCGCGAAAATGCTTCCTTTGTGTTCGCCTTCTCCGATCTGGCCCTTGGCCTCACCGGTCTTACCATCATATAACCAAATCCTCCTGTCAGCGCCAGCACTGACCAATGTTGAGCCGTCGGGGCTGAAGCCAACACCATAAATATAATTGGTATGCTTGTCGCGGATTCCAGTGTTAAACTTGAAGGGCGCTCCATGGTAGAAAACCACATTCTTATCGTCACCGGCGGCAGCGGCACGCAGTGGCCGCTGTTGGCGAATCGAAACAGCATTAATCTGCTGAGTATGTCCGCGAATTTCGCCCACGGTATTTCCGCTATCCCAAGTGATACAGTGGCCGTATCTTTGTTTTCCATCACCGACGGCGATAATACGCTGTGAATCACCGTCCCAGGCGAGATCGTTGATTCGGCCATTGACAATGCTATATTCGCCCTTGGTGATCCCATCACCCATACAATCCCAAACTCTGACTATACCACTAGCATCTCCGCTAGCAACATAGAATCCAGAGGGTGCAAAGCGCGCGACTGTAGTCTGCACCTTATGCTCGGTGTATTGCCGCGCTAGAGCGGGCTCATCGATTGAGCGAAGGAAGATCGATTTATTTGACTGTTATGGGAATCGTGTTTTGAATCAGCTAAATGTCCTTGTATTTCCACTCTCCCTTGGCGCAAAATTATGCAGCAGAGCTATTATGACATACTGCATATGCGAGGCGCTCGCCTTTAGCATCCGACGATAGCTGGGTGGCTTGGCCCCTCACAGTGGAGGGGCTGGCGGCCCAGATAGACTCTAAGATCGGGGATTAGCAGAGCACGTTGCAACAAGGTTAGTAAAAGCGACTGACCATTTGTGATTGCCATGGTGGATAGCTATACGGAACGATGGGTACAATGGAGTTGAACAATTTGAGATGAAGCAGGGTGAAGAAGGCGGGGAAGTGGAAGGCAGAGGGAGCTGGAGCTCTGTTTACCCGCTCGTTGGTGCCTGGCCCACTGCTTGGATCGTCATTGTGTGCACAGCCAGCGAGATGTTTCGAGGAATTAAATATATTTTAAATATATTTAATTCCGAAACACGGAGCAGAAGCCTGAGGCGAAAACACTCGTACATTGTTTGATTTTATTGGGTTTATATGGGATAAATTACATGTTCATGGTCCGGATATGGTTGATATAGTACATTTCTTCCTGGTGATGCCAGCATTCATCATATAATAAAAAGAAGAGGTAGAGGAAGTTATGACACAAAGTCAACGCGAAAACGGCCGGACAACATATCGGGGTTGCATTCAAAAAAGTTCTATCATCTCTTCTCTTAGAAACCACCGCCGCCTTCCGACTTCCATTTGAGCTCAGCGAGGATCTCTGGGTGACGATGTACGCTTGGCATAAGGCCAACGCCAATTGCTCTTCGAATTGCCTTCGCAATTTTTCGTTGGTTCACACCACGTAGCCCGGTCAGATTCCTGTGTTTTATGCGGCCCATCTCGGTCATGTATTCGGACATGATGGTGAAGTTCTGTAGGTAGAGATAAACAAGTTAGTTTATATCCCTGACCCTGCAGTTTTGTTTTCGTAAAGCAAATGCGTACCTTGTAGACTGTTAAAGGGTTGAGGTTGACGGCATCAAAGACGTCGGTGGTCGGAGGACTGCGCTTCCTCCACTTCATCATCTCGGCAGGACTGAGGTCATGAGGAGCGTAGATATCGCCAGCCTTCCACTCGCGCGTTTGGAATTTCTCTATAGCTCGACTGTCGGCCTGCGCCCTCTGGTCCTCGATGAATCTTTGGCGGTTTACTCGCCGCGACGGCAATCTTCCGGAAGCTGATTTTGGGACGCGTTAGTGATAGTGTGCGGGATATATTTACTGTCGAATATAGCACGGAATAGATATTACACTTACCGGGTCCTGGTTTAGAAGGTCGTAGGAGACTCTCCAGGGCATTTGTAGCGTTGGAAGATGTTGAATTAAAGCGACACATGGACTGCACAGCTGGCGCAAAAGTCCGTAGTGGGGAGGATGAAAAAATATGCAGAGACATCTTGTTTACTCGGCTCTTAAACACGAGTGTTTAATGGTAAAAGCGAAGTAATTGGAGTTTGGAAGTCCATCAGAAGATCCGCGGGAGAAACCATCGGATTTCTGTTCGGCGCGCCAAGAACTCCGCATGAATAATTTCCAAGTTGGAGCTTTCTCTCCTCGTTCCACGCCGTCCACTGTCTCTGCTCGGTTCTTCTGTGCCTCCTTTTAATATTCGATTGGGTTTACTCACGAGATTGCAGCTACATCGCTGGATCTCTCTACGTCAAATTGGAGTCGATATCATCCAAGCGATTGCGCCGATTCAATCCATTTGGGTGGTTGCCAAACATCTGCCAACTACGAGCTCTTGCGTCCAACATGCAGTCCCAGCTTACACGAAGAGTCTTCCGAGCGATTATCAACAATGAACCTTTATCATCGTCCCGATGTCGGAATCGTTGTTTACATACTGTTCGACAGTACCGACCTAGGAGAGTGGCCCCTGGGCCCTCTAACTTTCAACGACGCGGGTTGTTCGCTTTCAACTTCAACCCCCCTACAGCTCCACCGTCATCCACGTTACCTTCTGAGGCTGGATTAAAACAAATGAGAGACCTGTTTGTGTCATTAAGGAATAAAGATAGAGTGCCAGAGAGTGAGGTCCTGGCAAAGGCTTTCCAAGAATTCTTCGAAACCCGGGCGGGAGAACCGGGGGTTATAACTCAATTTCAGGCGCAATTGTTCAGTACTACATGGTATCATTTACAAGCCCTTGAGGCTGACCTGGAGCCAGAAGACTGGCAAAGAGTATTCTCCGATGAGAGCGTCGAAAACGTGTTGGACGTGTTATCTAAGGCTGAATGCTTACCGTATGCGCGTGGCGTAATACGAGCCTTTGCCCGCTCTGTATTTCTTGCGCGAAGCCAGCATCCCGAGTTTCCCGGGAACAGAAGCAGTTTGCTTGCCATTCTTGCCTATATCGATATACAGGCCCTCTATGGTGATCCGAATGAGGCACAGCAAACCGTGGAGAAGTTTTGGCGAAGATTACGCAAATTCAGCCCTTCGCCTTGGCTGACGGTTCTGAAAGGGTTTGCAGTGGTTGGTGATAGGCAACGGATTAAGCATATTGTCAAGAATCTCGACAAGAGTGACATTTCTTTCAATCCAGCCTCGCAGGAAGAATTGGTTCAGTTCCTGATTAGGGAGGATCACTTAGATGCAGTGAAGCTGCTCTATGAATGTCCATTGTCTGGTGATCAAGAACCCAATCTATCGACAAAAATTGCGGCTACGAAGTATGCTATATTGAAAGCTAATACCGCATGGGCGCAATCTATTTTCGAGTCCATTCTATCCCACCCCATATCAGAGACAATTGGGATCCGACTTCTTTGGGATGCCTCTCAAGGGAAAAATGCGTTGCAAATCGCGGCACTTGTCGATTCCCTGACAGCAAGGGAACCGGACTTGGGGGCATCTCTCACAATCTCATGTGTGAACGACTTGATGGAGTATGCGAATTCCACCAAAACCCCGATTTTGGCTTCTGAATGTATGGAATTGGCCACTGCATGGGGCCTTGTTCCCGATTCGCAAACCCAATTGCTGCATCTGGAGTCACGGATTCAAGCTGGTGATCTCACGGCTGTGTTAAAGTCTCTAGAGGAGATGGAAACCATAGAGCCAACGAAATCCAAAACTCTTCCTCTGATGAACAAACTCATTACAATGCTCTGCATTTCCAAACCTGATGATTCCACTTTCGATCACATCTCGTCCATTCTAGAGCCATTGCTTGAAAACAATGTGCGCTTAGAGGCAGAAGCGCTGGCAGCAATAACCCACATGCTCCTTTACAACCATGATTTGGAAGCTCTTTCCGAGCTACTCCGGCCTCGTCTAGGTTCTTACGATACAGAAGAGAGAAGCAAGATTCGGAATGCTTTGACAGACTTCATACAAGATCCCAAACAGGAAAGTGAGCCGGCCTGGGAAGCGTACATGCTACTACGGCTCGCCTTTCCGGAAACTGGGGTTAGCATGCGAACCACAGTCATGACCTCCTTCTTCCAAAGAGACCGAAGCGACTTGGCCTTCCTCGTCTTTGGACACATGCGCCAGGCCGAGCATTTTTCGCAGCGACCAAAACCAGATACTTACGCCCGATGCTTCCAAGGGATCGCCCATACCCGGGACGCAAAAAATCTCGAGCTAGTCCATAACATGCTCAAGCTTGACACCGAAGTCGACTTGAACACTCGCCTACTCAATTGGTTAATGCTGGCATACGCAGAATGCGAAAAACCCGAGAAGAGTATGCAGATTTTCCGGGATATCCTACAGTCCGAGGAAGGTCCATCGCAACGCACAATCCTTTTTTTCTTCAAGGCTTGCGAGAAACACCACAACGGCACGCATGAGGCAATAAAGATGGTAGAGAAGATGAAAATACTCGAGATTTCACTCGACCGCCGGTTATACACGGCCTACGTGGAGGCTCTGGCTGCACAGTGCGAATTCGACCTCGCCACAGAAGCAATGGACGCTATGAAAGAAATGACGGGTTACCCTCCAATACCGGCCACGTAAGGCTATCCCCTACCATCTATTTATGTCTTGTTTTCCTTCCTCGTTCGCCCCCTGCGCGACATTAATATTGAAATCTGAAGTGAAAAATATGGCGCTAATCTGTTGAAACTAGAATTGGACACTTTTACAATGCCGTTCCGTACCAACACTGGAAAGACGAAGTCGAAAGGTGGGCCAAGACCCATCATCCGGACCTCTGGGCCCAACTAGAGGAGGTCGAACGTGTAGAACATGAAGAGGGTCTCAAGTTCAAACTACCTAGAAAAGACTTGCCCAGCCTCTGATCAAATGTTTGATGACCACCCTCAATCGGGGCCCATCCGTCGTTATATGAATATAATAGCATACCATATCATATGCCTTGATATCGAAGCTATATCTTTCGTTATATAGATTTGAAGGAGCGTAATTGTGATTGGGAAAATAGGATCGTCAGGCTACCTTGCCTCTGGAGTTGGAATATTTCTCAATCTTGAAACACAACCCTTGTTGATAATATCATTCATCCTGCTATTTCTATGAACACACATGGTCTTGTATTGAAATAATCATTAAAATTGTAGTATCGTGACTTTTCTGTATTTCCCAAACAGGAAAGCGGGGTGGGTGTAAGGTCATTAAAAAAAAAGAAAAACCCATATTCGTAACGCTGCAACTGTACATCATTGTGGGACCGAAGGTGTAGTTATGGAACTAAGGTAGCTTCAGCCGACTGTCTAAACAGACTTATGCTTGGGACTGTGCAAGTCTTTTGGTCATGCTGTAGTTGATCTGGTTAGAAACATCCACTCAAGAACGAGTACAACGAATGATAACTTACAAGTTAAAGAACGAAAATTGGCTGGGACCACTTCCGTATTGATAAACAAAGCGGCTGGCAAGGTGGCTACCGAAGATAGCCCGTAGATAGTTTTCAGGAACCTAGATGGTTTGTTTGTCAGTCACGTTTCCCGATTGTTATTTGATGGTTTAGGTGTGCAACATGCAACTTACCCGGCCAAGGATTGTCTCAAGCCCGATCTTGTCCAGAAGCAGCTTTGGCAGGGCATCGCTGAGAACAGATCTGCGGAGCTCAACGTTATCCCACAGTTCTGTCTTCTGTAGCTCTTCGTCAAGCTGTGTGATGGCCACACTGAGCCTGTCGCTCAGAACACTGCGAGGGATCCCAGTCTGTTCATGCTCACGCCAGATTGCCTCAAACTCGAGGGTGGCATTTTCCTTAATGACTTCCTGAACCTGTTTGACGTAGGTGTTGTAAAACTCTGGAACGGTGCCATCTTCTCCAACACACATATTCTCCACGAATCCTTGGTCATCGAAGGAAAGGGAAGCGAGGACTTCCAATGACGAGGAGGTCACACCGCCTTTATTGGCGGAAGCATCTTTGAAAAGGATACATCCGGCTTTCTCGAGACGAAGCTTGCTATCCTGAGTAATAAACAGATTGGCACCCTCAACGATGTAAGGGATAGTTGATTTGCCGTTCTCAATAAGCTTTCCAACGGTAGAGAGATCAATTGATTCAGGACGTCCACCACAAGGTACAAAAGTGTCATATGGTAGTTCCTTGCGAAGGTGGAACAGGTTTCGGAAAATCATTCCGTTGTGGATAAGCTCTCCATTTGGTAGATGCACATTGCTCTCATCTACTAGTACTCGGTAACCTTCAGGTGAGAGCTTGCTCACATCGAACTCAGAGATTGTTGTCCGCTTCTTCGCGAGTCGCACGAGTTCATCATGGTTAAGACCCTGTGGATCTACGATGACACCAGACCCGTCAACAATTGCGGTGTACTTCTCATTAGCCAGGAGAATCTCGTTTGAGCCGAGGTCACCGTCGGGTCCACCAGTTTGCAGTTTTCGGATAGTTGAGGGGTCAATGTTGAGTTTGCGATAGATCCCTAAGACATATTGGCGAACAGATTGAGTGGTCATGCCATATGTATCGTGAGGAATTCCACCCAGACGGGGGCTCTTGCCGGTGAAGAAAGACTTCCACCAAGGAGCACCACGGTTGCGAGCATGTTCGGTGGCCCAGTCGACCAATTCCGCTGTATTTTCGTCGGGGCCCATGAAAAGAATTTCATCCCTTCCGTGCAAATCGACAATGGGATCCTTGATACCAGGGCTAACGGGTGGTAGAAGGAGGTCCAAGATACTGTCAATGTACTTCTCAAAGGCAACACGTGCTTTATCTTGGTGGTCCACGTCTAAAAGGATTACTCCCTTTGCTCCACCCTCTGGGATATCCTTGTTCTTGCGTTGCTGTGTATTGGCGAGGTTGTAATTCTCGTCGAAAAGTGAGCGAGTATTAATGCTGTATGCTTCCTTGTTTCGGCTTTTTACAATTCGAATGCCGCCTCTAGCAATATCTCGGAAGCGGAGATGGAATCCTCGGAATTCAGAACTGATAATCAAGAACATTCCATATAGACGCTGAGGGTACTCGTGCTCTGGAAGGAAGTGTGGGTCAAGTCGGAAGCTAAGAGCCACCTTTGTCGGTGTGAAAAAGTTGGTCTTGAGGATCGAGGCGTTGAACACACGGAAGGCACTCATGACCATTTCATCATGTTCATTAGCAGCCGTGCTTGAGACGAGCTGCTTCAATTGTCGACTGTCCAGCACCTGGTCGACCTGAAGACGTAGGTAACTTAGGGTAGGGAGGAAGTCATCCTCGGCTGGGCCACGGGTCTGCACATAATGTGTGTTTGCAAAGTCAAGGTAGAGTTTGTGAATAAGGTTTGGGTACTTGTTCACAATTTCCGCGATATAATCAGAGGTAAAAGTCTCGGTACGCAGCCTCTTTTTGATCTTCGCCAAAAGCTCCGCGTGTGCGCTGTTATTCGAGTCTAGAAGGTCGGTTAGGGACGTATATTCGGAGCCAAGACGGTTCAGGAATTGTTGAACAAACACCCATGCGCAGTGCGCATAGATGGTTTCTTGCAAGCTAAGACGTCCGCTGGCAAAATGATGCTGGAACTTATTTTGAGGAACACAGTATAGAAGAGAAATTTCCTTGATGATTTGATGGACTGCGGCCTCGATGGGGGGGAACTTGGCCGCAATCTCTGCATTCTTCTGGGGGCGCAGGTAAAGTGATATGACGGTGATTCCGTTGGAGAAATTCTCCAGGTACTTCCGTGAACTTGTGAGGCGGTAGTAGTGGTATAGATCAGAAAGTGCGCTAAACAGTCCCATGGCGGATCCCTGGCGGTACGCGATAACGAGACGCTTTTCGCGAGATTTTTCGATTTCAAACATCTCTATGACGGGGCCAGCCCGAGCAACGGCATTGCTGATTATTTCCTGATAGACAGCCTTGGTGTTGGGTGTCGCTTTTTGCAAGAACCTCTTCTCACCGATAACATCGATGTTCGTCTCTTGCAACCCCGGGTTAGGGTTGGCGAACTGGCACTTATACACGAAGTAGCAGCGGAGCTGCTGGCCGTCATCACCAGGGACCGGAGTGGGCGAACGGAAAGTTTCAACTCGGTAGCTGTTGTCGTGAGTCGAACCGTCAATGTATTTCTTGTCGATTCTTTGCTCGTAACCAGGGCCACCGGCACTTGAAAAGCCTGGCTTGCTCGTATCAATGTAGACAGCATGATCTTCAGCTTCCTTGTCTAGACGTATTTCGAGTTTCTTATCATCACGAGCATATGCTGCGACCTTGGCAGCATAAAGGGAGAGAATCTGCGTGACAATTGCGTCGACAGTTTCTGTCTGGAAGTAGGTGTCATCGATTCCGAGCTGGTTGTAGAACCACTCTGTTTCTCCCACGATGAATTCCGCAGGAATGAAACCTTTCTTTTCCAGCTGGTCCATAACTATAGTCACGCGGAGGGGTTAGCAAAACGGGTCGAGATCAAGGTATCTGCTGTGTATGCGAGAGCCAAACTCACCTTGTTCCATTTGATGTTCTTTACCCTCAAACTTGGCAGCTATATAACCTGGATCCTCCTCAGAAAGAACTCGATGTGGGCTACCCGGGATAGCCAGGTGAGTCGGCTGAGGAGAAGGAAGGCGGGTGTTCGCTCCAGCCACGCCGTCAAGGATCTTGTTGTGTGGGTGTCGCTGGAAGCCGATTGGCGTCCCGGCGCCTGACGAGGCGCCATCATTGCTACCGAAAAGCTTTGGGGCTGGCCGGACGGGCAGTTTATTAGATTCATTGCCGTTGGCATTCACCTCAGGTAGCGATTGAAGGGAGGATGCGGGAGACACCATGACGAAGAATTCGAGCGGCGACTCTTTGTTGAAATGTTCAATGTGAGAAGAAGGGGGGGGGTGGGGCTGCAAGTAGTAACCGATAAGTCCAAGGAAAATATAAACATGAAAATGGAAAGTAGTTATATGGAAGGAGAGGAGAAACAGGGAGGGGTTAGAGGGGTGGCGGAGAAGGCGAGCATGAGCTTGGAGAAGCTAAGCACACCGCAGCTATGGTGTAGATAAGAAGGATACACAGAAGGATGCAGGCATCCTAGCAGGGGGGAGATAACAAGATGCACAACAAATAGGCGACTCACCGATTCAACAAGGGATTGATTTTGATGAGCAATTTGAGATCCAACTTTTGCTTAAAAAGCGATCCAGGAGGGAGTATGAAATATGACGAAAGAATGGATGGAAGCTTATCGGGAAGGCGAATGTGACGGGATCCCGATCGTGATGTTAGGGCAGCACGAGTGAAGGAGTTTGCTTTGCTCAAGACCCTAAGTCTGAATCATGAAAGGCAAAAATGGATAGGGCGCAACAACTGGGGGTTATCGAGTACTTTATATAACTCCAGGCTGTGGTCTGGTTGACCCTGGAGAGTCATTTCCAAAGAGTATAGTAGTATGTGCGGCGTATTTATCGCTGTATCAGCGTTACAGCGGCGGTCCCTTTCCGGTGCTATGCGCGATCAGCCACCTCAGGTACAAAGCCGGCCCGGCGAAGCGGTCTCGACCTCAATGCTACTAATAAGGCCTTGATCCTGGACAACGCCTTGAAAACTTCACAATTTCTTTAAAGCCAGGCTCATTGTGTTATTTATAATATCGCAATTGTGACTTTCAAATGTTACCCTGATTATTTCTCTCTATCCCAAGTTTCCAGACTCCAGAGACTGTCTTGACTCTTGAGTCTTGTCAGTACGTACGTACATTTACAGTGGGGCCCAGCCCCAGACCCTCTAGATATGGTTAGTGAGTCTTACCTAACTAACTTTCGGCGTGCCGTGAATTGAAAAATACCGCCGAAGGAAGGCGTGATTGGCTGGCCGGTGCTAAAATTGGAAGAATTGCCTCAAACCAAGGCCGTCACGAGTAGCTCAACAGGATTCTCGAAGGCACGATATCGAAAATCGAAAAAAAGAACCTCCAAGAGGTAAGAGCATCCTCATGGCATCTTCATCTAGGCAAACTATCCCGGGTAAAAGGGGCCAGGACCGGGCTAGATGTCAAAGACTTTCTAATACAGAGGGCTGAACGGCCACCGCTTCACAAGTTCACCCTCATGATTCGCAAGAATGAAAGGCCATGATGAGGCATGAGGCCCAATCAGCTGACTATCTGAGTCTTGTGGTCTGGTTTCCTCCACTTAGTCGCTTTGAAGACCTGGACGAGGTTTCTAAAGCGGAATTTCGGTTTGTCATGATGGCTACTTACTTGCAAATCATTGCTGCTTGCTGCTTGACTTCATCTGCATCCCTTAGTCCTCCTGTGTAATCATAATGGCGAAGAAATCAGAAAATGCCTCATCTGTAACATCATGGTGATTTCCGCTTGGTTTGTCGGCCGTGCAATCCCAGTGCGGAGGCGGCCATGGAGGTTTCTGTTTCTTCCGATATCCTGTCGATACTAGATAGGGACTGAGCTCAGCAGCCCAGTATCTGCGGGGACGGCCGATCTCGACATGTGTGCCTGGATCCGAGGCGGCTGGCTATCCTCGATCATTGCTAGTGTTTTGCGGGGTGAAAGAGTCCTCACTCCTCAAGCCTGCCATGGGCCCCATGGAGGTTCACCTCCGCCTGCTCCCCTCAACCCACAAATTCAATACTTCTACCGATACACGCTACCCAAATTTTTCATGGAAAAATGCCGCAACCCCTGGGGCTAACTATTACCCCATCGAAACTTCTTCTGCCAGAGACCGTTCCCCAACATATCCCCATGCAGGAAATAATCAAGGCGAGGTGGGGTTCGTGGTCGCAATTCCTGCATTGGAGCGCTCAGAAGTCTGGGCGGATGAGGTAATAAGTGTAAAACCGCAGCAGTGAAGACGTTATATTCGTTATCCCCTTCCCCATATGTCCACTTAGTCCAGCAGGCGATTCCGACCCCAGTCCGTTCGATGTGGTCGAGGCGTCTCATGGTTCCCCAGCGATGACGTAGTTTGGCCCGCGTGGTGAAAAACTCGACAGTCACATTCGTCGAGCCAAGAACTGGCGAACAAGACGTGATCGTGGAAGAACCCTCATGAAGCCGAGCAAAACGCCCCCGATTTGCTCTTTGCGCCGTTACCGTCAATGTAAACTGTTGTCCAGCACCCGGTCAAGTGCGCCAATCGCCTTTCAGACTAAAGAAAACTCTGTTGCGAATTGAATCCTTACCCTAGGTATTGCGTGCTTTGAGACTCAGAGATTAGTTAGTTGATGCCTCTTGTCTTGGTCAACTAGACTAACTAACTACCACTCTGTAACCCTCGGGCTGGTCTCTTACATACATTATCAGTTGGTCGAAATTGAAATTGCTGCATACTGGTAGTTGGCATGAGTCACGACGAATCAGCAAAGCGTTCGTATAACAGCACAGTCGTGGCTTGAGCTCGAGCTCGTCATGGCATTCTATATGTTAATAGATAAGAGATTTGCGGATGTCTCTGTAGTATCCCCCTCTGATTGACCTCTGCCATTTTAGCAATGTTTGGTTGCACGGCAAAAGGGTGCGTCTGTCCTCGGAGGGCTCTCACTGTGAGAAATCGAGCAGGCCTTGGTGAGAATAATCAAAGGATTTTGAGCAACCTTCCTTTATTATCAGGGTATACATATCGTGAGATTTCTGATACAACACATTCTTTTCCCAGCACAGACCCTATACTTCATCAGCCAGATAGCTTTTGCCTACCTTAGACACTAGCCTGGATTGTATGTTTTGGTACAATATCTTCTTTATACCAACCTTTTAAGGCTACGCTGGATCTTGCCAGGCTCTACAGCCGGTTTTTAATGTGTATACCCGCTAATAATCTCATTCCAGGTGCAGATGGATGATATTCTAAATGCGATGTGATCGGTGCAAAAAGTGCTTAGCTTGTCAAATAGCATGTACCATGGACCAATACCTCATTCCTCTATAGAACGAAGAATGATTATATGCGCATTGATTGAGCTTCAATATCATAACAAGAACCGAGTTTTCCATAGATGTCCGCTTGATGTCGATATACACCAGGCTATCCCTCGTTGATAAGATATTAACGAATATCCTTTTGTTTCACACGTTGCGACTCCGAGTAACCTAGATAGATAAGGGATTCCCAGTGCTGGCTTTGGATTGCTGACTTAGGATTCCTGAGTTGAAAGTAACTGAAACTAGTTGAAATCGGTCACAACCTGCCATTTATTAACGCGATATGAATGCGAGGCAGATTGGTCACCCGTATATTCTACTGAGTCAGACTATATAAGCATATATATAGCTGAGGAACCCCTACAACGTCAAGCTATCGAGCTGTACAAATATCCAACCCAATAGATCGGTAAAGTCTGTGAGCAGTGCTAGAAGGCCTTGGTAATGGGAGAGTCAGCAGTAAATATAATACTTGATGGTTTTTATCGCTAGCTATTTTGGGAGTACCGAAGTTTTTTAGCCCTGCGCAATCACGAAAGCTGCATCTGAAAGTATACAGAACAACATATCAACGCAGTTGATTGTGCCGCTGGCACCAGAGCTGAAGTCTACATGTCCAAATGGTTTAACTACTATGGTTTCGATGCGATGGAGTGTATGGCTGTTGGCAAGTCGTTTAATATGTTGCTTGACGGAACTCCATGCGGATATATATGGCCAGTGTTGGACTTTTCGGGCCATTGACGTGGCTATTCCTTTATTTAAGCGCTATGCCAGGGCTTAGTGCGCATTATATTAAACTCCGAGAGTTCCTATATGCGCAGGTGAGGATGAGAACGAGGGCAGTACCCCCAGTGGAGAGATGACCCTTCCTACATGACTATATTTCTAAAATGAGCCCACGGTTTTTTCGAGACATGTATCGAAACTTTGAACGGTCTCCCGAGTTTATTCCTACTCGCTAGACGACAGGGCCGCGTTTGGTCAAGAGCGACGCGGTTTTCATACCATTTAATGCCCGCATGTCCTGATTCTTGTCAAGCTCTTGGACAGGGTTGTTGATTTTGGATTGTTGGGGCCAGACTCTTGTGGTTCCTCCGTTGCCGACAGTATTCGCAGGAGGGGGTAAAACTGTGCAGCGGGCCGTTTCATATATATGTTGCTCCAAATTCTAGAACCTTCAGTAAGGTGAACCGAAGATCAGATCAAGAGTGGAATAAACTGAAGCAAATGATTTATGAATATTAATGTGAAGGGTCTACAATATCAAATCTTCCGTAGCGGGGCAAGAACAATGGATGATGCTTCTTGTCGGACGGCCAACGGCGGAAGAAGAAATTGACCGCGCAACCGGCAATCTCAATCCATATGAAGGAGGCAGTAGAATGGGCCCTTTGCATGTTGGGCAGAAAAGGAGATATCCAGGAGCATAATAATGCCTTGTTTGTGGATGTGTCGACCATTCAAAGTCTATCTTTGAAGAGACCATGGAATATGAGGCCGCCTCGTGTATTCAAAATCCAGCCCTTACCTCGTACACACCGCTTCTACCTGAAATATGATCTCCATCCAAGGGCGATGTATCAGGCGTCCGTTCAAGCGGTGTGGTACGGAACCACTTAAGCGGTTCATTGTTGTTTGCTTGCAAGGCCACGTGGCATACAGATCATCAGTCTTCGTTGGCCGTTGCGCCTAGAATGTGTTGATTATTACCGACCGGCGACGATTGACCGGAGCTTCTGGGGACGAAGATCTATGGATGGTTCTGCACCGCCGCCAATGTTTGTACTATTCTTGTGTGAAACCGATTTGCCAGGCTCCAGCTGTCTGCTTATTTCAGGTAGAACCTTGGAAACGGTTGTCAGCCTCACCATACCCATGGATGTCGAACTCGAACCCAATTCTGGTCACACCGAGAACCCATAACTCGTCAGGCCACATGGACCCAATCGTTTCACGGTCGCCGTTGTCAACGAACAGGGTTGAAGAGCAGCAAGGCGGATGCACACCAGCGATCGTTCCACTCCATCCTTGCCGAATTCTCCGCAATTTTTTTCTGATCGCCGCTTGAGCAAAGATACGGGATGGGACGGCCGTAGTTGTACCTTTGCATCATTATTGTGCCTGGCTTGGCCAACTCATTCAACGGCCATGCTGGGCCGACCTCGTAGCAGGCTTACTGCTGCTTACTGCTGGCCCCGCCCCAGCCAAGCAGTTGGAGAACTGGAGAACAGCGATGTGGATGCAGATGAAAAATTCAAGGGATCTTGAATGGACGAAGGCGTTGAGAGTTGAGACCCCCTGACTGAGGCGAGCGGCAACTTGTTTGAGGGTAAGGCGGCGCTTTCATTTCCGACGGAGGAATGGCGCCGTTTGCCGGGGAGACTCTAATCTCTATCGAATATCGATGCTTCCATCCAGCTTCCAGGCCAGTGGACCCTGGTGCTTCCCCGGAAAAGATGATGCGTCGCCGGGGCGCGTATCCGCCTTTCCGTCCCGGCCTCTTGGTCAACCTGGAATCCTGGATGGGCCCGTCCCACGCAAGGCGAGGCCAGCCCGAGTCAGTTCATTGTCTCCTGAGCCCCCGGGGAGAAACATCGGACAAACAAGCTAACAAACCCACTGGTGTTACTGTTGGCTCCATACAGTCCTGCTCCCTTCCAAGGTTGGATGAAGTTTGAGCCGATTAGCCTTGCATTCTGCTCGTTGGATGTAATAGCTGCTCCTGGCTGGGCCAGTCCTTGTCTCGCCTGCTCCCTTTTTATTAGCTGTCACTCCCCCAAACCTTCATCCGTCTGGGGCATTGTTGGCCAGACCCCAGTTCTCTTCTTTCCTTCTTAACAAGTACAACCGCCTCTCCCCCAGCTTCTTTCTCTTCAACTCCTCACACTCGCTCCTTTGCACCCAACTACGCTGATATAGGCTGCTCTCTGCCCCTGACGCTGCTGTATCCGCCTGTATTCGCCATATCTGCTCCTCTACCCCATTACATCCGTGACCGCTTCTTTGGACACCTAGGTAGGCAGCTCTCCATGCTTCACTCGCTTCCGTTCTTTCCCTGCGACTCCGCACCCATGCAGATACCGAGCCATGCCATTATGTCCAATTCCCCTTTGTACTTCTGCTCGGCGATTTGCGGAGCCGCTCGATTAATTACTCTGCCTGTACCTCACGGCCGTCCACTATTTTCTGATATAAAAACAAAACTAACACCAAGACAACCAGAAGCAACCAAAAGTTTATGCCACCACTCCTACAACAACAACAATAACCAAAACAACCCCAATTTATCCACACGCTATAATGTCCTCTCCAACTATCGCATCAACGCCCCGGAGCCATCCACGCGTCATCACTCCAACAACCTACAGCCAAAAGGACATCTTCACTGCCCTCATGGCTTCAACTACGCAATCCCCCAAGTCTCTCGATGTCACAGACACAGCAAGCAACGATGCGCAATCACCCTCGGCATTCGAGTATCCACCACCGCCGCCCCCGTCCCCCGTGGAATCCAAAAGCCCCCGTGCATTCTAGAACCCAAGCGTCATAACTTTTTACTACCTCTAATTCCTTAATATTTATTCTTGTTTCCGGCCATGGCCTTGGCTGGTCACTCGTCCGGGCTTGGCTTGGTTCTTTTTTCCTTTATCTTATGGAAGGATATAGAGGAGTATTAAACAGTTAATCGGGGTAATGGCGCTATATCATGGGGTATTGGGTGTTTCTTTTCCCCTTCATTTCTTTTATTTCTTATTGAAGGTCTGGGACACATTGCTTTGGAGTAAGGGTGTCAGGTAGTACTCTTGCTTTCGAAATCCGATGATTTTATTTTTTGCGTCGGTTCCACATGCTTAGTGTATTTCTTGATGCACCTTCACTTTATCCTTTCGGAGTTTTTGAAGACAAAAATTTGAAAACAGCATATCACTGTTCGATTATTTACCTATTTGTTCTCGCCTCTTATGCCATTATAAAAATGTCGAAGTCGTGATCATATTCCTGCAAACTATGCTGTCAATCGACGGCTCAGCTATGGATCTCGCTATCCCGATCGTCATATGGAAACGACCACCCTCCTGCTCCGTATCCCGTCTGTTCGGATAGTAGCTGTCGATCACATGGACCGTTCCTGCAGTCTGCACTATGACGCCAGCTTGCGAGGAAAACCGGTTCGGTTCATGATAAAGGGGGTGGGTCTGCAGCTCCCCAGAAGATCTAGCCCAGTAGAGACGCTTTATCGTTCCACGCGGTCAAAAACGTGGAACCAAGCTTTGTTTTATGTGGTGTTTAAGATGCCGAGACCCTGTACTCCGTAGGCTTCTTTTCCCCTTTCTCCGGGTCTGACCATAACGGCTTCTGGGCAGGTCTCGGTTGGGTTTCGCGCACCCACTTGATATATGTGTAGAAGGATGATTGATAAATCTCGGGTCTTCTTTCCGATTATAGCCGACCCGAATTCGGATGATTCTCCATGAAAAAGCTTGTGAGGAATCTCCGAAGTTTTCGGTGGCCTCTCAACCCAAACGTGATGGGCCTTCGGATGTGCCGGGATGATGACTACCAAGTTGAGCATAGATGTTTTCTAGCTCCCAGATGGCATTGGAATCGCCTTGAACGGCCCTATCATTGAGCTGTCGAATCGAATTTAGTTGTTCCTCCGTCTGTACCCATCCCCGTAGTCGAGCCTCAAGATTCGGACCCCGCCTGGCAGTACTGAAGACCGTGCGCACGGTATCTGTTTCGCCCTTCTGAGATTTCAGATCTTTTAAACGGTTAAGAAACCGGGCTTGGTTTGATTGATGCTCGGCCTTGTATACCAGCCCTGGGGCATCTGGTGTGGGACCCTGAGTTGAACCGAAGGATGGTTCTCGCTGTTCTGGAGCCACAGTCGGGCCTGAGCTCGAAATAAGATTTGCCTTTCGACCGAGGATCTTGACGCTGTTTGCCGATATGAGGTCAAAATCCTCGGTGTGCTTCAATGGCGGAATATAAGTGGATGCGGATTCAACATGATCGAATTCAGCGCCCACATTGTCGGGCCGCGCGAAAAACAACTCTGTGCCGATCTGGTCTGCCCACGTTCCGCTGAAGATCTGATTCTGGTAGGAGATGATCGGGTTGTGCGTATGGAGGCCGAGAATTTGAACACGCCCTGAGGGAGCGTTGTCGGTTTCGGAGCCGGCTACAGCTGCATCTTGATCATCGGGTCGCGAAGTAGCCGGTGTAGCATTCACGGTGCCGGGGACGCTGGTTGATGTCGAAGCGGAAGGGTCATTCCGGCGGCGAGGGGCTCGTATGGCGCCATGATGAGTTGTCAGGTCGAGGTTTAAAAAGAAAGTCTTGAGAAAAGATATTGATTAGAGGACGACGGAGAAGCGTGAGGGGTTGTTTATAGACGGTCGTAGCTACCTCTGTTTCGGTGTCGTGATACTCATATTCCCAGTCGGAATCATCATCGTCAAGGTGGGAATTGGGCATGGCAGGATCCAGAACGGACATTGCTGTTGGCGTCGTGGCAAACTCTTTTGAAGCCGGTCTTGCCGGCTGTGTCTGGCGGGATCTCGGACTTGCGCAAGATCAACAGCAGACTTTATTCTACTGAGACCTGGTATTGTTTGGTAAGAAACCACCGATTTTGGGCAGTATCGGGAGTAATTTTTGTAGATGTCATGTCAGGTTCTGTCACCGACGGATCACGGGTTAGCAGGAGGCATGCCGCCCAGCCCCCGGCCGTCCGTCGGCGCCATCAGATCAGCCCTGAAACCAGCAACGAGACTCGCCCAGCATGCCAGAGTCCAGAACTCCAGACTGACTGCCTGCCACTGCGTCCGTTGTCATCATAATTGTCGTTGATCACGCAAACCGTGCACATCGTATACAGGGCTTTCTGGGATCCTCACAGCTGTGAGATCTCATCAGCATCCCAGTTTCGCCCAACGGCCAAGCGAACCCCTCCCGGGCCTCCCCAGTCCCACTATACTAGCTCAGCCCTGTTGCTGCCCATCTACTAGATCAAGCATAAAGAAAACACCAACCAGTAAGTCCTGCCGCTCTTTGCTTTGTTTGATCGCACCAATGAGCCCCGTCCGTCCATGTTTCGGTCGCGCTTCCTCCACTCTCCCGCAAGATCCGGCTGTGCGCGGAAGCAAGGGAGGTCATCAGTAATGCATCCGTCATCTTCCAGACCACTCATTCTTGCTGCTCTTCCATCGTCTTCGCCTGCCCAATTGTCCATCGTCTCAGCCAATTCCGTCGTTCCCGGACACCTCTTCTGTCTTTGACCAATTGCCATTTCCTGCTTACGGGCCCTCTTGCTGGACCCGGCTCTCAATTCGCTCCCCTCTGGCCACGGCCATCATGGCATCCTCCGGATTTTCTCGACCGCCAGCTGACTGGAAAATGTTTTCGCTTCCTTCTTATAGTGCCTCCTCCTTCTGTCCTCGTTCCCGCGATTCTGGGCCCAAATGCTTGCCTTCGTTCCTTCTGTCTGCTCCTCGTGGTCTTCATTGTCACCGTAGTCGCCGTTGCCAATCCCGCCGACGACGCTTTGTTGACCGCCACTATCTTATCGCCGCCTAATCGTACTATCCCAATCGGGAAAACATACATCAGTGGTAGTACGCCCATCCCCACTGTTTCTTCTACCACCTTTCCTTCCTTGTCGCCTAACACTGCTGCTCGTTATAACGAGGCTGGAGTTGCTCCTCAATCTGTATCCACTTGCGACTCCTCCGACGGTGCAGCTCCTCTTAGCACCTATGAGCAGATGGTTCAGAAGACTACCGCAGCAATCATCACTCTCTCCTCAATTATCGCCTATGTGACACTTAACACTTTTGTCCGTGCGGTAAAGCCGTCGGCATTTATTTGGTACGCAGAGGACTATGATGAGAAGGAATGGATCGCTTCTTCGCCTTCATGGCTTGACCGGAAAGCCTGTCGGTGGCTCGGGGTTTGTGGTACCGCCCATTTCCATCCCGTTCACCCACGCTTCGGCCATCGCAAAGCTAGTTCAACGGTCGAAGAAGTAGATGTACCCACTTGGCGAGATTACTGGGGAAATGAGACAATCCATCCCGAGGAAGACTGGGACGCAGCGGAACGCTCTCGTCGACACATTCCAGACTATGTTCTCGAATATGCTCCTCTCGTGCATCTATTCTCCGGAGAGCAGTTCTGGCCGTGCGATATAGCGGAGCATCTCTATCACGTCACTCCCATGCTGAATTATACCCCAATCCAATCGAAGTGGGATCATCCGACTCTGCAGGATCTTGATCAGCTCAACAAATGGGAAGCGGGTGACAATGTGTTCCTTACCAGCAATGATAATGTAGAAGAACGACCTCCATGGATGGAAGGAGAGAAGAATATCCCCAGCCCTCCGGAAGAAGAACCCGAGCCCTCATGGGCCGATTGGGATGGCCGGGTAGACGGACCATTTCCGGATGATACGCCAGAGAATCGGGCCAAATGGTACGACACGCAGCTGCCCCTGCAGGACAGGGACGCGGAAAATATTTCACCGGATAACCTTGGCTATCTCATGCCGGACGAAGAGCAGGTTCGCGAGGAACTTCGGAAGCGATATGGAGGCGAACCGATATCGATCAAAGGAGTAGGTGGGCGGAGTGACGCGCCCGCCATTCTACTTGTTCTTGACAAAGGCAATGGCATTGTGGACGCTTTTTGGTTCTACTTTTATAGCTTCAATCTGGGGAACGTGGTGCTCAATGTGCGGTTCGGCAACCATATTGGAGATTGGGAGCATTGCTTAGTGCGGTTCCACAACGGAAAGCCCAAGGCACTTTTCTTCAGCGCCCATTCCGGGGGTGAAGCGTACAGCTATGAGGCCGTGGAAAAGATTGGCCGACGAGTAAGTAGTTCTTCTCATGCTGCTTTGAGGGATGCTTGGGCGCTAATTATTGTCTAATCCAACAGCCGGTCATTTACTCAGCCACGGGTACACATGCTATGTATGCCACTCCAGGAGTGCATTCGTACATCCTCCCGTGGGGCCTTCTCCATGATCAAACAGACAAAGGACCTCTCTGGGATCCTCTCCTCAACTCCCAAATTTATACTTATGACCATGTCAATGATGACCTTCGTGCTTCATCCTTCAACCCATCCGCGCCGACAGAATGGTTCTATTTCAACGGCCATTGGGGTGATAAATTCTATCCTCTGGGAGATCGTCGACAGTATCGCTTTGCTGGCCAGTATCACTACGTGAACGGGCCCATTGGCCCTCGATTTAAGCACCTTGGCCGCCACAAAGTATGCCAGGGGCCCGATAATGCGCCCTGTATTATCAGAGACTTCATCGGAGAGAGGAAACGGGCCAAACGGTGGTCCGTATCTGGGCCTGAGAATCCTTACGATTATGCCGATTGATACTGGCCAGTTAGCCAATGGTTCATCAACCATTGTGCTGTAACGTCTTGATGAAATTTACGACCGCGGCTCCTCTCACTTGCTCTCTTGTCTCCTCGTTCAGCTTATCACTCCTTGTCTATTATTCTTCTCGTATTCGATATCCATTTGCAGTTTGCATCGTATTCATACATGGTATACCCCCCAATACGTTATTCTTATTTCGTTTTGGTTGAGATTCCTCTCCTTTGGTTTCTAGAAGGCGCTATTAACCCTGGCACAACAAAGACCTTTTATAAATACACGATTTTCAGCGTTTTGGGGAGCCGTAAGGGCTGGGGTTCCTTTTCTTGTTGGGTGCCCGACAGAGTGGGCAGGTAGGTAGTTCAGTGCAAGCTATTTGTTAGACGATTATGAGGAAAACATATGGATCTTTCGGTCATCTGTACTGAATATATACAACAACATTGACGGCGCTTAGCTAAATAGAAGAAAAATTTACCCGTAAAGGCCTTATAAACTTAACCTAGGAAGGAGCAATCGAACCAGAATTAACTAAGAAATGTAGAAAGCAAGATCGGACGGACAAAAAAATTCCAGGTTATCTGATTATCCATATTATTGAAATCAAAGTCAATCTGGCTAGCCTTGACGAGGTTAAAAGGCTACAAAAGGAGGGGGGGAAAACTAGAAAAATTTCAGCTTCTGAATTGAATTGCCCAGCTCGTAGGCAGTCGAACGCCGCATGATAAAGAAAAGGAAAATGGCTCAAAAGTACTCGACTCAGCATGCAGGAGAGATATCATGCAGAAAAGCAGCTGGGAGATATCGTGATAACTTGAAGCAGACGCGAAAGGGGTAAAAAGGAAAGACAACCCAAGAGAACAACTCCAGCCAGTAACACCAGATAAGCATGAGACATGGTAAAATAAGGAGATAGTTAAAGAGAAGGAAGGTATATTGAAGGGGAAAGAAGGAAAAGCAGGATAAAAAGAAATGAAAAAACAATCCAATCCCATGTCCATCAGACTCCATCTCATATTAAACTCCGTGATCCCAGATTTCCCAGCAACGAAATACAATCGAAGTAATTAGAGGTTGCACAAAACCTCGGCGGTTCCCGATCTAGCATGTCTACTTGAATGGAGATAGTGCCGTGAAACAAAACAACGATAAAAGAAAGCAACGTAGGGAGTGTTTTCACATGAAGATAACGGAGTCACGAAGGTAGGAGACTATGTCCGCCCTACCCGCCTCCTTAAACTGAATTCTTGTTCTTGTAGTTCGCGAATTAGGCGCAGGCTTTCGGCGTCGGGGTCGTCGTCGTCGAGTAGATTTGCTCGCTCCGGCTTAGGAACCTTGCTGTACTGACCGAATGACGTAGACGATATAGAATGCCGTTCAGATTTCTTCTCCGCCGAAGGTGAAAGGCTTTTCTTGCCATGAGACGAGGAGGGGCGAGACGCAGACTTCTTCTGCCCGGAAGATAGTCCAGGCGTGATCTTCCGCGCACCAGCACCGCCAAAGGATGAGCGGCGCGCAGGTTGCGGATATGTTGTGGTAGGCTTAGTTGTCTTAACGAAGTGAATCTCGGGTATATATCTCTCAACCTGGCGGGGTTGACGCGAAGAGTGACGGGAGCCCGACGAAGGGGTGTATACGGCGGATGCATGTTCCCCCTCACCGTCGGGTTGGTCATGTATATCCATCTCGTCCGCCAACGACGTTGGTGGTGAGACCAACGTGGCAGCTGGTTTAGATACAGCCGTTGTCAACTCCTTGGTAGCAACAGTATCCGCCTGGAACGCCGGCGGCGACGCATATGAGTTTTGATCAGCAAAGACATCTCTCTCTGAGAGCAACATATCCGCGTTTTGTGTGCTGTTTTTGCGCCGGGATTGCTCAAGTAGACCGTTTTCAACAACCGACTGCATACGCATCGGGTTTTCTGCTTCCCGGTGGTGCAAATGGGCCGGTTTAGCCACTGGTGAAGTGCTTTCCTGCTTCAACCGTTTACTTGCATTGGATGCGGCGACGTCTTCATTGACCCGTGGCCTTTTCGCCAGACTTGTCGCTCGTGGCTTCGATCGCTCCTGGGCCTTGACAGGGTCGATTCTACCATACTCATCGTGAATGCAACGACGCTACAAAAATTAGTAAGCTAATAAACAACAGTATAAAAAACGGGATTATTTTTATACGAACCTTACTCTTTCGGCAGTCGTCACAAGCTTTGCTGCGACCCTTCTTTGCTGAATTCGCGCCCTCCGGGCTGGTATCACTGGGTTTTCCCGCGGTCCTGTGTGGTGCGGCCGCCATGCCAGCGGCGTAATTCGTTGATGCTTCCATTCGGTCCATAGCTTTAACAGTATTATGACCGTTTGGAAATCTAGCTCCGGAAGCAATCGCAGCTAACGAGTTCAGCGCGGATGCCGCATCTTGCGCAGTAGGTGTGTGATGTCCTAAGCTAGAAGTGCCAATTGAAATGTGTGGTCCTGTCACGCCGTTGCTATCTTCCTTGTGATGGCATCGAATCCTTCGTTTGCGACATGCATCACAGGCGACCCGCTTTGGACCTAGGCCAGAGCCGCGCGACGCAGTTCTATGTTTCGGAATGGGATCTTCGTTTGGGTTGGGCACTGGAACGGAGCTAGTAAGTGTGGGAGGCGCAATATTAGATAAAGGCATAACGCTTCCACCGTCGACGACAAGCTCCCGTTGAGTGTCATCGACAGGTAGCTCCGATAGACGCTGCACAGCCTGCCTCTCCGCGTACGTTCGCTGGTTTTCAAAGTTGCGCTCCGAGCGTCGACTAGGTCTCCCAGCGGGTTTCTTCTCCGTGAGGCTGAGTTTGGCATTGGTTTCCACAACGCCAGGACGAGTCCATTGTGCAGCCTTTTCATTACCTCGCTTCCATGCAATCCATATACCGAACGTCCGAATGATGTCGATTGGTTCAGCCGACATCGCAGGTATAGATCTCTTAACAGCATTTCTGGTATCGGCAGTAACACCCTCAACGAGATAAGAGCCTGCAATTAAGGCAGTCCTAAGAAGATATTTTGCAAGGTCTGGAAGCCCCTCTAGTTCAGCTTGTGAGTAGAACCGCGAGTTGTGGTAGGGTGATCCTCTAGGCTCAGTGTTGGTTCGCTCTTCGAATTCGTAGTAGATAGGATATTCCCGGTGAAAGCGATAATTCTCGTCCTGCGCAAACGCATCCAGCACATCTTGGGGTACCGGGTCTTCCTCAAGATACTTGAGGGCAGTGTACCACTGTATCTTTTGAAAGAAGGGGTATCTGAATTTCATAGGGACCTTGGTATCCTTCTCAATCTTCGCGATTTTTATTTGCATTCCGTAGTTGAGTCGGGTTAGGAAGTTTCCTCCAATGACCAGGCTATTCTCGGGAGTCCAAACGGCATGTATCCAACCAGACGGGATGAGCATAGTATCACCTTCGAACAGATCAACGCGATAGCATTCTTTGGTCTGGTCACCCAAAAAGGTGTAGTCTTGCGCAGGTGAGTTGCACCACTCCTCATACTTCTTCAGATGTTTATCCTTGGGAGGTATGAAGAAAAAGGTTTTCCTGCCTTTCAGAATGTGGTAATATACGGAGGAGCCACCAAAGTCAATGTGAAAGTCGGTATAACAGTCGGCAACTGACATCAGGCAATAGAACTGCACTTTGGGATAATTCCCAACGGCCTTCAACTCTTCAGGCCAAACCGCATCCTGAAGATCGAGATCGCGCACGACTTTCGGCCGGCGAATCAACCTGCCTAATTTACTCTGAGAGATTTCGAGACTGATAACGTTTCGGACAACCTTTGAACCGCTGCTTTCGTAGTAGTCTGCCCATTTCTGCATAGTCCAACGCTTATCTTCGCCATGCTGTGATTTGACGTCAATCACCTCTACCCTCTCCTCCGGACCGTAGAGCTCGGAGACGGCTCTGACTGTTAGACCTTGTGGGATTACCATGTCTAATTGATCTTGACCGCAGTCAATAACGGTCTCACAACTGTCACTTGGCAAATGGTCTAAAAGTTCATCAAACATCTCTTGCGTAGATGCTTCTTGAACAACTGCGTCGAATTCAGGGCAAACATTCACGAATGGTGCCGAGGTGTTGAATTCAGCGGGGACGACAATCGGTTCTGTCATCCCATTCCCACGTTCGAAATATTCAGCACTGACTAGTTCGGCGCGCATGCGCGGGAACTTTTCTGGGAGAAAGCGTATCTTGTTTTGTTTAATAGGCTCGATATAGTGATGCTCTAGCGAGTCTGTTGCGGCTTTTACCAAGCCCTGGTTGAGACCCGCATAGTCGATTGAAGTGCGAGCGCGAGACGATTTCCGAACAAAGGTAGTCTGACCGTGGATGGGTCGGCACGTTTTGCATATAAATTTATCGACTGTCCTGATCTCACGGTCATTCTTGAACCCAGCGCATACAATATGGAACCAGCGCTTGCAACCATCACAGCTAATCCAGGTGACATCACCTAGATCCTCATTGTCGAGCGGTATCCGAACAAGGTTGCAGGTGGCACAGCTTGCCTGATTGGATTGGTCAGATTCTGTGTCATGCTCCTTTTTGAGTGACCGGCTCTGGTGGAATATGGGTATTGTCGTCTCGTCCGGGTTTTGAAAGTTAGTCTGACGAGCCTCGACAACTTGCTTGTTCCCAAAATCCCAGTCTTTCTCCCCGTTACCTCCACCTTCTTTCCAAGCTAGGGGTTGGAGGCTCGAAGAGCTTGTGTTCGGCCGGAGACCTTGTATCACGGGACGGGATATAGCAGCGGAGCCATCCGACTGGGACCTCATGCGTGATTGTGGAATGTTATAAACTGCAGAATGATTGAATATCATGCCGTCGTGGTTTGAGACCCAGTATGTACTCATATTGCTCTCTTTGATTTGGCCCGGTGAGTGGAGGGTATGGTTATGGCAGGATTCATCCGCGCTGACACGTTTTGAGGAAGGCATTGGTGGATAGGGATTCGTGGGCCGCGCAAAATTCAACAAAAGCTCTGCATCGGTCTTCATACTATCGGAAATCGAGGGGGGGTTCGCAAATGGTGCAGCATTTGATCGGTGTTGAGTGTGTGAGAATTGATCTTTTTCCGATCGTGGTCGTTTTGCTGGGCGTTCAATCGGTTCTGTAGGCTCAGGCGGGAACATGGACACATTCGAGTTCGACATCTGTGATGGAGGACGGTTTGGGAGGGGTGCAAAGGTAGGACTCGTCGCTAGCGCGATCGTCGCGAGAGTGTCGATAGTCGAGCTGGATCGACCATGACCCGACCGATGCGTTGTAGGGGCATCGGTCGGTGAGAACCTATTGTTTCCTGGTGTAAAATGAACATGCTCGGAGGTTGTAGGTCCCGGAACTATTTCGCGATCGTTCCGGGAGGTAAGAATGCCGGTGGTCGAGCAGGGAGAGATGGGTTCAACAGCGCGTCGCGGAGGGGAAGGGGTTCGATATCGCGGCGGCCGGTTGCCGATCGGAGTCACAAAAGAGCTTGCACTAATCATTGTGACGGCCGAAGATGAGATTAATGAGCGAAAGGGAAGTCAAGGTAGTGGAAAGAGAAAGAGCCGCGGAGGTGACGAGACTTGCCTGCGGCAAGCAATGCAACGCGGAGGGGTAGTCAACCACACGGGCTAAGAAAGGGCCACCGCAGGTGGAAGGAAAGTCATTCCTGGCGGGATGACAAGCGCACAATAAACAATGAGATGGAAATCGATTCAAGGGCGGAGGGAAGGCGCCGAAAAAAGGGACGGGGGGGTTGACGGAGGAGAGTCGCACGGCGGAGCGCTGAAGTTGAGGGGGGCAAGAAGTTCCAGTCTCTCCCTCTGCCGGATAGGCGCAGCACCGAGAACACCGCGACGGACACAGACGAGAGGGAGAAAAAGCAGAAGTACCGTGTCTCGAAGACTGGACGAGGCTCAGGATGATAGAGCCGCCGGATTGCACGCGAAGACCGACAGATTGACGGCAGAGGATGGGAGATGGGGAGGGGACTGCCAGCCGGTGCAGTGAAGAGAAGAGAGGTCCAGACCTCTGCCTCAGGCATACAATCGTTTGCGGCCGAGTAGTCCGACAGGACAAGAGGCCATGACTTCGTCCTGACAACAATCAAGAAGAAACCTCTGTAGGGAATAGGGTGTAATATTGTATTCTCCACCTACCAGATGATATCTATTCCATTCACATAATGCAGTCCATGAGAAATACCATTTGTATTGAGGCTCCGATGCGCTGACGGAGCTAATCCCAAAGAGGAATCCAAGGTTCTCCTCCAAATCTCGCGACCAACCCGACTTGCCTCGACTCTTTCAAGTTCTCTTCTTTCTTCCCCTCTACTTCCTTCCTCTTTCTCTCTTCTTATCTGAACAATCTTAAACCCCATTTGGGTTTCGGATTCATCAACTTTTCAACTGAACATTTCATTTTTCTAATACTTTTTCGTCTGAGGATGAGCCGAAAGCTCGCCCCCGAAGCCAATCGGTAAGTCTCGAACATACCCCTCCTAGCTAAGTCCCCTCCGACTAGATTGACCGGACCTGCGTCTACGTGGTGGATGGTCGATGTCGGAGCTCGATGCTAGACCTACAGGTATTAACATGTTCTAGGATTCTCTTTGTCAAGAACCTCAAGTATGCCGTGTCTCCTAATCACCTAATTCGCCTCCGCCGTTATGGTCAACCGTGATCGCATTGAGTCTCGTTTTTAACCAGGATATAGCTACAACGTAACTGCTGAACAACTTTTCGATCTTTTCGGAAAGTTTGGTCCTATCCGGTACGCTCCCCGCTCGGTTGTGGTATACCTTCTTGTCGTTCTCTGCCAGTGCGCTGATTATCGTTCGTTTCCGCAGACAAATACGACAAGGAATCGCGAACAACTCAAAAGGCACTGCATTTGTGGTTTATGAAGACGTTCACGACGCCAAACAGGCATGCGATAAGCTCAATGGATTCAACTTTCAGAACAGATATCTCGTCGGTACGTTTTCGAAATTTGTCGCGGTGGAATTCTGGACTTGAAGGAGGCTAATCGGTTATAATTTATCAGTCCTATACCACCAGCCGGAGAAAATGGCCAAGTCGAAGGAGGATCTGGCGGAAAGGCAAGACAATTTGGAACGTCTCAAACAACAGCATGGTATAGAATGACGTGACGATTTTCTTTTCATCGCTTATTCTACGTGTCCCCTGCGCTCTTTGCATGGCACGGGGATGTGCACAATGTCTTTGGTCGGCTGCGGGGTTTACGGCGTTCAATTTTGCTTCTCACTCATATGGGTTTCCCGGCTCTCGTTCATGGGTTTTGAGGGCTGGTAGGTAGAATGACACGCTTCTCTGGCTTTTGCTCCAGGAGGAGGATGGGGTATCTTTTTACAGGCTGGCTCGGAACTATTATACCGCTCAGTTACTGCCATCAATATCATCACATCAACTGCCGGCCGTTCTATGGCTCGGCAAACCTATGAGGCATGAAGGCCTACTTTGTCATAGGTGGTAATAGGCGCATGTGCGCTCAACTATATGAAAGGAGTCCCAGCGAAGACTCTTTGATCCCAGGAATCTCCTGCAGCCGGGACTGTTGTTTGCGGCTACTAAGTACACCGTAGTGCATTGCTAGCAGCCACGCAACGGGAGTTTCCCCTGGTCGGTGTCAAAAGTCAAAACTGTATCCACTTGCTGGCATTGCAGTTGATCAAGCCTAGGACAGAAGTTCTTCGGTGCCTTATCGGGCCATTTTTAGATGGCGATTGTATATATTTAATAGTTGTACTACGGTTCTATGTATAAACATGCACGTCCTAGCTCATAAGCGCTATCGACGACATGGGTACCTACTGTAATTTTCAGCCATATCCACTCGAAAGCATCCTCAGAGCATACAAATTAGGCCCCATCTAGATTTTTTTTTTTTTTATGCCAAAATTTAGCACTGTATGAGCCAAGGTAATTCGCAAATTCACTGTATATAATCAATCCGAGACAGTGCGGGCCTATTCTAGCTGCAGAGTCGGGGTCAAGATCGAACAGCGCCAAGAGTACTAATCGGTCTAGACACGCTAGCCAGAACCAGTTGTACCAGGCTAGCGCCCGTCACAGCCGCCCAGCTCAGCCTGTCCAGGTGGTCTGCGGGGGCTGTGAAGCAAGTGTCACTCCGACTCAGACATATCTTGAAGACTTTCTCCTGGCTGGTTCAGGCTCCTTGCTGGCAAGAGAGATATTCTTCAATCTCATCTCCTTCCATTTCACCCCATTTTGTCTGCCACACATTCGCCAACCCTCTATCCCTCGATTCTCCCCAGCTTATGCGCGCATATACTTAGTCTTAAGTCTACCCAACAGCGCTCCCGTCCATCACGATCTCACCGGTCGTACTTTACCCATACGCTTCTCGCCAGCGCCGGTGAGCTCGAACCACCATGGTTTTCCGGTCCATCTCGTTATTTTCCGTAACTACCCTGATATTTGCCGCCCTCAGCGTCGGAGCACATGCCGCAGTTCCTCCAACTACCAGTGGCACCTTCACAACTCCATCGCCAGCTGCATCAACTACGCCTACCGCTTCATATAACCCAACAAGCGCAGATTCCCCTGAGAATGACGATGATAACGGGGAATGCAGGCTATTAGGGCCGTTTTCACTTGTTGTCCAGGCTGCCCTCGGAATGCTGGCTCTACTATCGCTTGTCTACAAACGATGGAGAGAGCGCCCTCAACGGCCCGTGAAGGTGTGGGCATTCGATGCCTCGAAGCAAGTGTTTGGCTCATCTATGTTGCATCTTCTCAATCTCGTTATGTCGATGTTCTCTGCCGGGCAATTTGAGATCACGAGAAAATATAAGCCAAATCCATGCTCCTTCTATTTGCTGAATCTGGGTATCGACGTAAGTCCATCTTTCTCGTCTCCCAGCTCTTCCTATACCCTTTGCTAAAATTGCTGCTAACGCTCCGCTAAACAGACTACGCTTGGCATCCCGATTTTGATTTTCATCCTCCATTTTCTGAACCGCTTGGCGGTATACACTCCTCTCGCAAACCCTCCAGAGTCTATTGAATCAGGGAACTATGGAGATCCACCGCGCTTCGGATGGTGGTTTAAGCAGTCTATAATCTACTTTATTGGCCTTCTAGGAATGAAGATATGCGTGTTCTTCCTCATCCAGATGGTGCCATTCATCGTCAAAGTGGGTGACTGGGCTTTACGATGGACAGAAGGCAACACCGCAATCCAGATCATTTTCGTCATGTTGCTCTTCCCTGTCATAATGAATGCGATACAGTACTACATTATCGACATCTTTATCAAGAAACCGCTTTCTCCATCCCACGATACCCTGGAAGATGACAGTGATGTTGGAGAAAACGACCACGACGATCGCCACGCACTGTTGGCCGGCTTGGACGATGACGATGAATCAGTAAATGGTGTCTCTAGGAGAAGTGACGAAAGGAACATACGCAGTCCCGTTCAGTTCAAAGAAGCCCTGAGTCGATTAGATTCTCCTGAGCTAAACCCGGCCGAGTTTTCAGAATCTGGATCAACACCAACCCTGAGCAACCCCGGCGAATATGATGAAACAATATCTTCTACGAAACCAAATGCGCAAACGAAAAATCCGTGATCATGTCAGTTATGTCGTTTTATATCGGGCGTTTTGAGATCTGATGACTTTGCAACTATCCGATGGTTTGGGGTTAGGTCACTCGTGTGGCTATTTTGTAATACAATATATATCTCATAACATCACCAATATTTTGAACAACACCTCACTGTCATACCTTTATTTCAGTAACATGTAAACTTGCAAGCGCGGCAGATGCCTCAGGCTCCGAATATGCACCGCCAGATACACCGCGTTATTCTGCCGTTTGGGGAGAAAAATTATTTTGCTTGGTTTTGAATGAACCTCTCTGGGACATAACGCAAGTGGTGGACTTTCAACCGATTTTTTTCTCCTTCTACTTTTCAAACTCCTTCGATTGGCTTATCGAAGTACCCAAAAGCTGAAAATTGGCCGCGAGAATGCCCAAAACGACGTTTAAAGAAAAGAATACCCGAGAGGAGAAGGTTGCTGAGAAAGATGAGACCGAAAAGAAGCTGGAGAGTCTTCTCTTTGGCGATGGGGATGAATTTCAGAGTGCTTTAAAGTCTGGAAAAAATTTAAACCAACTAGCGCTCACAAATATCTCTGATGAGAGCGCAGATGAAGCCGAGGGAGATCAAGAAGAGGAAAACCTGGAGGATGTTGCCGACGCCGATGTGTGTATTGGAGACCTATTGGAGACCCTATTCGAATACATAGTTTTGCTAATGATAGCTGAATAGCTCTTTTTCCTTGACTCTGGCGCCGACCCGGTATCTACGGAGCTTGAACTTCCAACCATACCAGTTGAACCTGAGAACGAAGACGATGAATTAGATGGACTCCCTGCAGTGTGGCACGATAGCGATGATGAGCACATCACAGTCTCGCTGGCTGGCAATAACAGATTGAGGAAATTGCGCGTTGCTGAATCGGAGGATATAATCAACGGGAAGGAGTACATCCGGCGACTACGCAGGCAGTATCTGCAATTACATCCCACGCCCGACTGGGCGAACCCGACACTAAACAAGCAGGCAGACGAAGATGAAGATTACTTTGACCGCGTGGAAGATATGGACACGGATGAGGAAGAAGGAACATCGACGCAGCCGCTAGCAAAACTCCTACAGGGTATTGACTTCACGAAAAACGAAACTGCTGGCCCAACGGGCGGTAGACCAAAATTGCGAAAAGAAGTTATTGGTCTTCAACGCTTGAAGGATATTGGAAAAGACCAACCAGTAAGTGCACAGTGGGCATCTCTATTTTCTTATAAGTATCTAACATGCGCAATGCATAGTCTGCCGTCAGCTCCCTCTCATTCCACCCTCATCACCCATTAATCCTCTCGTCGGGACCAGCATCAACCCTCTTCCTTCACCACGTTGCTCCCGATGCGCCTGCCCCCAACCCGCTCCTCACATCGCTCCACCTCCGCCAAACCCCCATCAGCACCTCAGCATTTTCTTTCCCCGATGGAGGCCAAATCTACGCTTCTGGCCGCCGCCGCTTCTTCCACATTTGGGACCTCAACTCTGGCAAAGTTGACAAGATCAACGGCTCCGCAGACCGCCGTGAGGAACAGAAGTCCATGGAGCACCTAAAACTATCCCCTTGCGGACGCTACATTGGCCTCATCGGCTCCGTCCGCAAGGGTGGTGGCGTCGTCAACATCCATAGCACAACCACCGCACAATGGATCGCGCAAGTCCGCGTCGATGGCCGTGGCGGTGTAGCCGACTTCGCCTGGTGGAGGAACGGCGAGGGCCTAACGGCCGTCAACCTTAACGGCGAGGTCTCTGAATGGGACGCCCAGCTAAACCGCATCGTCGCACGATGGAAGGACGCTGGTGGTGTAGGAACGACCATCCTCCGCCTCGGCGGCAGCACTGAGCAATCAGCCCTAGGAGGCGACCGCTGGGTAGCCATCGGCAGTAACTCCGGTATCGTCAACATCTACGACCGCTCCAAGTGGGCGAATACATACGCCTCTCTCCTTTCCGCAAATGGGGATACTTCAACCGCAATTCCTCGAAGCCCGGAACCAACCCGTGCACTTGACCAGCTCGTTACGTCCATAAGCCATATCCAATTCGCGCCGGATGGTCAATTCCTCGCCATGGCGAGCGAAACTAAGAAAGACGCCTTGCGACTTGTGCATCTTCCTAGCTGTACCGTGTACCGGAATTGGCCGACACAGAGCACGCCGTTGGGGCGGGTCACGTCTGTGGCTATTTCACCAAATTCGGAGTATCTGGCTATTGGCAACGACCGAGGGCGAATTCGGTTGTGGCAGATCCAGGAGTAGAGTTTTTGCTGCATTTAGATCTATGTCTACACATGTCAATTAAAACAGCGTTGCTTCTGAATGTATAAAGTTGTTTTTTTTTTTTTTTTTTTTTTTTTTTTTTCAAGTTTTAGGAATTGTTTGTAGATTGTCTAACATGTCTAGTCCATGTCTATGACCAACTTATCTGTACGCGAAGGCTGTGTCATGAAGCCTCGCAGTAATTTTTTTTGGACTCTGTATATCTTCTTAGGGCACGGATATTCCCAATCTTAACCTCTGGCTCCTCGCAATTGCAATCATTCATAACACCAGTATCATTGACATTACCAACGGGCCCAAATCCTAAACAGCGCCTTTCAAAACCACAGGTGCAATTGCGGGGAATCAACAGAATGCTTGCATGTCCTTTGCGTTGCGAATACCAGCCAAGTTGCCAGTGCGAACACGCTTCAGTGTCAAGGCGGCAATCAGAGCAGCACCGACACCGGATCCATCCTCGGCGGCATGGATGGTAACCTTGTCCTTCTCGCTGGGGGCCCAGTCAAGGATTTCGCGCAGGGCCTGGGCGCCACGGGCCTTAAAGTGGGGGTATTTTGTGAAGACCGAGCCATCGGCTCCGACGTGGCAGGACTCGATGTTCTTCTTCTTGCAGATGGCGGCGACACCGCAGGCGGATAGGCGAGCAGCACGGGTACCAATCAGCTCAGCGAGGCGGCGCATCATTTCGAGTTCGGACCGGGTAGATGTGAGATTAAGCTTGCTTTGAACGAGCTCTGCGGTTTCCGTCAGATTTTCGTAAGGGTCCTCCTCAATTGCGGCCGGGAAGGACGAGTCCAACAAGTACGGAATTCGCAGCTGAGAGGTATCCTGATTGGCAAAGATAAGGTCTGGATGACTGTCTAGGATGTCTACCAGAGCCAGACGGAAGATCTCGCCAAGATACAGACCAGCGGTCATCTTCTCGAAGGCCTGCTGGCCAGGACGGGGTGAATCGCGGTCGATGATGTGGTCGTACTTAGTGAGAGGGAGGACAACGTGTTCATTGTCAAATGCGCCGTACTCGCAGTTGATTGCAATGGGCATGTCTGGCGGTAGGTTCATGTGGGCCAATTTTGGAACAGAGCCGGCATGCTCCATGTAGGCGGCGTTGACACCGGTGCCGAAAATGCAGCCAATCTTCATTTCAGAGTCAGTGTAGGAGGAAGCAATGAGCGTTCCGGTTGTGTCATTGATCAAAGCAGCAACCTTGATGGGGAGGCTCTATGATGACAGTCAGTACGCACACACAAAGTCAAGAGGCGTAAATTGGTGCCGTACCCTCTCCTTGAAGACCTTTTCGAGAGGAGGTACGACATCCTCTCCCTCGACACCGTCAATGTCGAACCCCTTCGTCCAACGTTGAAGGACTCCATGGTCGATGTAGTCCTGAGTGGCGGGGTATGAAAAGGTGAAACCCAGCGGCAGACTTTTCAGGCTTTCGTTCTCGTGGTGGAACTGGATGAACTGCTCGACACAGTCGACAATGTATTCCCACAGTTCTTCCGCATTTCCCGTCTTCAGCTCCTCTGGCATTCGGTATTTAGACTGGATGATATCGAAGCCGCCTTTTTCCTTGGTCAAAATGATTTCACAAACACGCAAGTTGGTACCGCCCATGTCGAGGGCCAAGAATGTGCCTTGTTCCTGGCCGTCCGGGAAACCCATAACCCAGGTGACGTTCATAGGCTACGTCGTTAGATAGTGGACGACGCGGGTTGTACTCCTAGGTACTCACAATGTTGCCGCCCTTGACGGTGAGGCCTAAAGGAACCGACTCTCAGCGATGTTCAGATATTTACTCGTTTACATCACTTACCCTTCTCCAGCTCCTTCACGAAGTGGTCGACGACCTGCTTAAGCTTGGCAGAGTCGACGGTAAAGACCTCTTCAAACTGCTTGATATGCTCCAAGAGGTCCTGGGGCATGTCCGTCATGGACCCTGCAAGACACGATTAGGACGAAAGCTGTCGGGAGAGACGGGAGCGGTGACGTACCCCTACGGGAGGGACGGCGTTTGGGGCCAAGTCCGACCATTTTGGATGAGAATGAGAACCAGAATAAGATAATATAAGGGGATGAAGATGAGGTCGGGGCAATTGGGGGAGGGGCAACTAGGAGAGAAAAGAAGACAAGGAAGGGATGAAGAAAAGAAGATGGTAAACTTTGAAGAGTGACAGAGTGGGGGATTTCTCGAGGGGTCTGGATCAAGCACAAGAACCCCACAATCTCACCGGGCTATCATTTGGGAGCTTTCCTCGACCTGTCAAGACTCAAGACTCAAGCTAACTTGCATGACCTGATCGATGCGTGTGGTCTTGTTATCTCGCCGGCCTCAGCAGTCTTGCATTGCTGATTCTTCGTTTTCTCGTCCTCAACATTGAGACCTGGGATCAATTGGTGACGCCGCCAGTCTTCGTGGCTGACATCATGGCGCATCATTGCCTGGAGCTGTCAGGACGAAGAGCCAAGCATGATCTTCCTGATTATATCATAGCCGTCCGATGCTATTACCACGATCTATTTTGTGTTATACGCACGGACGGGTATCCGTACTCCGTTCTAGGTAAAAGCACTAGTTAGTGGTACACTGTATACTACTCGTACCACTCCATGCGCATACAACTATCCATCATCCCACCACTTGCAAATTCGGTATGAACTATAACAGTGATACTCTATGCTTCGTACATAGAGTTGAGTTTCGCTGCGTCAAAAAACACACAAATAGAAATACTAGAAAAATCCCATGTAGACTTACTCCTCCATATCATCCTCCTATACTATTTCGTCCGCGTGCAGCACTATCCATCATGTTGGCCAAATTAATCCAGCTCGTCTTTGTGTCGGTTGCAATAGCAGCCACCATTGAATCCTCCGTCATCAATCGTCTCCTCGAGCTCGACCTTGGTCTCAAGGGAGCATACGTCCTTTTAGACAGGATCGACGAGGAATCCGCAAATATCACCGCCTCTGTATGACTCCTAACGCCATAACCTTCTCGATTAACTAACACTACGAATAGGATGTCAGCGTTACCTACAACGCCATCGTAGCCCCAGGCACAAATTCAATCCAGCAGCCATTTTCCAGTCCCTGTGCTGAAGCGATTCAGTTCACCATATGCGAGGCGTACCACATGGTATCATTCTCATTCAAGCCTCCAGCACTGCTCCGGTCTCCATACTAACGTTAATACCCCCAGTTTGCTATAACTAGTATCGAATTATACAGTGACCTCACCGACGACGCTTCGAAGTTCGATAATGACCTACGGAGGGGCCTGCAGGAAGGGTTCGACCGTATCCATAATGAGAATGCGGTAGGTGTACCTCTTATTGGTCTATAATACTGTCACTGACTAGTCAGTTCTTTGTGGAACACGTTGCTCCCGATGGGGTTCCCCTTTGTCTCGAGAGCATCCAGTGGGATTGTTGGGCTATGAACAAGGCCTTCTGGATGGCGTGCAAGGCGCTCACCCCCAATGCTGCGTAGTATTTGAGTTATATATCGATTGTTGCAAGGATGTCTAATACTATACTTTATTTGATGTTTATATACTCATGCCTCATTATGTGATCATATGTCGTCTCCGAAGTAAGCAGAGTAAACTCCCAACGCCGCCTCATAACATCTTCTGCAACGTTTATTGTTTGGCCAAATGAGGGAAAACGTGAGCCAGCCCTGTAACCCCATTGCCCTCAGGTGAATGGCTGTCCAGACGCTCCCGAACACGTTTCTGGTAAGCGTCTGAGATCTTGAGGGTCTTGTCTACTTCTGCGGTCAACCGGTCAATCTCATTCTCAAGCCGCTCTTCTCGCGTCGCAAGAGGCGCCAGCTCTTCCTCCCGCGACTTCTTATTCGGGTTGGCTTCCTCCCACAAGTTTTGCAGTTCTTCCTCCCAGCCCAGTGCTCGCGCAAGTGTCCTCACCCCGTCGTCACAGTCGCCTAGGATGAGGACATCATCTGGACGAGACCCCATCCCCCCAACTCGCTCCCGGTTAATGAGAACACGCGGGACACCATCTGTAACGAATGAAGGGAGACTAGCAAAGGGCTGCACTTGGAGACTTGTCCCCATGACAATGCATAGGTCTGCTGTTTCGGGAAGTTCTCTGTTGGAGAAGAAAGACTCGGGCAGGGCTTCCCCGAAGAAAACAATATCCGGCTTCACTAGCCCCCTACACTCCTCGCAGGACGGTACCTTAGCCTTTGCAATTGCCTCCTTCATGGCGTCCTCCGGATATGCCGTTTTACAGTCAATGCAGCGCTGAGTCGCGAAGCTCCCGTGTGCTTCGACAATCATCTCGCCCGGTACACCCGCCAGCCGCTCTAAACAGTCGATATTCTGCGTAAAATGTTTCAAAAGCTTGCCCTTTTCGTAGAGTAGTTTTACGAACGAATGCGCAATTGTAGGTCTGTACTGCCCTGGGGCGAGCTCCCGCGCCAAAGCGTAGAACGGCTTAGGGTTTTCTCTGAAAAAGCTGATGTCGAACACTGCCTCGGGGTCGGGTAGATCTAGGTGGATGAGATTTGCGTATATACCGGTATCTGGAGACCGGAAATCGGGAATGCCGGCCGATGTGCTGATTCCTGCTCCAACCTAGACACATTCATCACCGGCCTTAGTTATCAGAGCGGGGGAGGGGCATGTTGGGATAACGAGACATACCATCACTACCACCCGTCGCACTTGTTTCTCCTTGACATATTTCGCAACAGCTTCAACGGTACGTGCTTGTAGCACAGACGGTGGGGTATTTTCGTCTACCACCGTAGATGATTCATTGCCCATGATGCGAAACCGACGACCAGACTTGGGCCTGGTTTGCAGGTGTCGAGCCCTGCGACGGCGTCCTATTGTGACTGGGAAACGCGAAAAAAACAAATATTTCTATGATATAAGCAGCAAGCGCTAAGAGAATCTATATCGAATCTTGCCAAAAGAGAGTGAGCAGCTAGTTGAGATATTTCTAAATGACGTTTGATTTTCAATCGCGGTATTTGCCTGAGGCATCACATATTTTTGTGGTCATCGATCCTAATCTTCTGGCGCCGGATCTTTCTCAGCTGCAACGACGTACTTCTCGATAATTGTAACTTTTCAGCCAAATGTTCATTTCTCTCCGGACTATCTACGTCGCAGTATGAATCAGGAAACCCTGCAGCCTGTCACGCAGACCCTAAAGCTAGCCCTCACCGCCTTCAGCTTCTGCCACATCGCTTGTTCTCCAAGTAATCAACGGCCTCCCAGGAACAGGATAAGTACGTTCCCGTTGTTGACATTGCAGCCTTGCCTCAATGGCTGTGGACTCCGGGAGAATGGCAAATCACACACCCGCTGTTGTCAATGGACACTCGGAGACTCCATCGTCAGCAACACCAGATTCGAAACCAACATCCCCCCCCTCCGACATCTACAATGCAAGCTCCGTCGCCGAAATCAAGGCCACACTGTCCCACCTGCACGACCAAGAGGCCGCCGTAACAGCTCGACTTGACGCTCTCGTTGCCTCTCAAAAAGATTTTTCGCGAGAACTGGGTCGGCTCGACCTCCTCCGCGCTCATCTCGGCTCCCAAACTAGTACCGCGCGAGCAATCAGCAATGGCATGCTCTCTGGTGCCGCTTCAACCGCGGACCGTATCTCCAGTGCAGTTCGTCGTCTAGACCTAGAACAATTGAGGGTAAAGAGTACGCTAGAGGTTGTGGAGCAGGTGTCAGAGTTGAAAGCGTGTGTTCTGGGCGTGTCAGGCTCAATGGGGGCTCCCCAAGACTGGGAGAGGGCAGCCAGCTATTTGGACCGCGCGGCCAAAGTGCCCTTGGAGGTTGTTCAGGGTGCCTTCGCAGCAGAGATGGTACCCACTGCGGAGGTCCCGGATCCGCCAAACGTGACGCTGAACAATGCGGCCGAATCGCTGTGTGGGCTGTTTCTGCGCGAGTTTGATAAGGCTGTCAAGGAAAACAATGGGGCTAAGATCACGCGATTTTTTAAGTTGTTCCCGTTGATCGGACGCTCGGAAGTTGGTTTAGATGTCTACGGACGATATGTCTGCCAGGGTGTGGCGGCCCGAGCGCGGTCGAATCTCAATACGGGAACAGGGCAGGAAGACGGCTTCTTCTACGCCAATACACTTAGCAAGCTATTCGAGCATATTGCGCAGATCGTTGACGGCCATGGAGCGCTCGTCGAGCGTCACTATGGTCCTCGGAAGATGAATAGAGTCGTTGAGCGCTTACAGCTGGAAGCTGATGTGCAAGGCGGCATTGTTCTTGACACCTGGAGCGATGAACGGCATATCGACCGCAAATTGATGGACGTTAAATCATATGCTTTTACATTCTTAGTTCAGAGCTTTCTTCCCCCTCAACGGACTACGACGCCAAGATCCAATTCTCCGGCCACCCGGGATGCCACTGCGGAAGACGAAGGAGTGGACATGAAGGAAATCGATGGGCTGTTGAATGAAATGGCCATCATGCTAAACCGGTGGTCGCTTTACAGCCGATTCCTAGCAGAGGCATGCAATGTAGGTCTCACTCTTCCTATAATATAACCAATCAAACCAAGCTGACCAATATCGTCCAGCCAAACGAAGAGCAAAAGTTCGAGTTACTCCAGTTCTTGAAAGAATCAGCTCTTTCCAAGAAGATCGGTGATCGGCTGATCTCCCCCTTCAACATCATGACGACATTCTTCTTCAGACGATCGGTTGAAAAAGCGTTCCAGCTAGATGAGCAGCCCTCGGGCTTAACTCTTAACCGCCAGCGGCCGTTGAAGGCGGATCCACCACATATCACGTCCGCAGTTGATGACATTATGTTCATCGTCAACAAGGTCCTACAGCAGTCTCTCTCAACGTCTCAGATTGGAGTCATCACCAACGTCGTCCCAACCCTATCGCGAGTCCTTGGGTCTGACTTCATCGGAATGACCCAACGCAAGATGCGCGACGAGTGCTACCCTCGGGCAACCCACCAGGGGGGCTCTCCTCCAGAACACATCGTCATCTCTTTCCTGGTCCTTGTCAACAACCTGGAAGTAGCAGTTGACTACGTCCGGCGCATCATCCAAAACATCACAGAGTCCAAGACCGTCACCAATCCAGAGGGTCAGCCTGAAGAAACCAACCAACTCCGAACACTCTTTCCTTCCCCAGCCGACGCAGCAGTTGTCTCCCAAACCCTCAGCACTCTCTCCAATAGCTTCGAGGCAAAGGTCAACGACCTCCTTTCAGACGGCATCCAAGTCGTCTTCAACAACATCATCAAACACCGCCTCCGCCCCATCCTCTCTGATACCTTCCGCGATATCGAATACCAACCAGCTTCTGACACCGCCCCACTAACAACCTACCAGTCCGACCTCGACTCAGACTCGGACTCCGCGCCCCCAGACAACGACCCAAACTCCCCACGGGAGCTAGTCCGCCCCCGCTTCAGCACAGCCTGGACCGAGCTCCTCGCCCCGATCTCACGAATCCTGAATAGCGCTGCCTTCGACCGCCTCCTAACAGTAACAATCGCGTACCTTTCGCGGCTTCTCGAAAAGCGACTATGGGCCTACCACGGCCGCGTCAATGCGCTCGGCGCAACCCGCCTCGAGCGCGACGTAGCTGGTCTTGTCAACGCTGCTGTTGATATCCCCTCTGCAGGTGGGGCTGGTGTCTCGGGCCGGTACCGGCACCGAGAGGCCTTTGCGCGGTGTGTACAGATGGCCCTTGTAATGGGTATGGATGAGGATGAGTGGGACGATGTACTTCGAGGTGGGGAGACAGCGGATGTGGTTGATAAGTTGAATGCGGAGGAAAGGAGGAGAGTTCGCGGGATGGTTAGGCGGTAGTTTCTCTCTTGTTCCTTTTCTTTTCTTGTTTATCTTGCATATAATTTTTTTTTATACTAGATAAGAATCGTATAGATTTATTATCATTATTTGATGGTCTACAAAACCAAGTACTTTTTAATCGCAGTGGTTTATGTTTTTTTTTATGAAGTCTATTGTTAAATACTAGTAGATAATCGTAATGCATCTCTATACAAAAAATCCTGGCAGAAACCATGAACATCAGTAGACTCCTCGTAGTAGAATATACAACGTATGACGATTCAATATCATCCAGTGATCAGGTTCCAAATCCCAGCTCCGTAAGCACTCGCTCAAAATAAAACTAAAGCGGTAAAAAGAAATCAACGCCTGCTGAAACACAAACGCGGTCTAGAGAAAGAATACAAATCCGTATTGGAGAAAGGTAAAATGGCTCAGCCAAAATGGAGAAAACAAACAGAAGTGGATATCTCGGGCGTAAACAGGAAAGAAGAAGAGGGGGGAAATCAGGCTAAAAAGTCCAAAAATCCGAAATGCCCCGGCTATGAATCGGGAGCGACTTTCTCATTGTCAACTGGGTACGGTTGTGGTGGTACTTCTTTGGTGCTGACTTCATGGATGCCTGACACTTCGCTACCACTGCCGTTCATTGCTCCGATAGGGGTTTCGCCGTCTAGCATCATGTCGCTATGTTCACCAATGCCGTAGCGTGCGGCCGCAGGGACCTCGTGGCCGTCTGCATGTTGGTCGTGTTGTTGGGGAGTCCAGGCGAGGTAGTCACGACGAACCTCGACATAGTCATATGCGAATTCGCCGAGCTGGTCGTCATCCATACCGAGGAGTTCGGCTTCTTCTGAGGCGCGGAGTTTCAGGCCGGGGATGGCATTGATCGCATAGGCAATGATGGCGGACACGACAAAACAATAGGCGGATGCAGCAACAATGAAGGCAATTTGGATGTAGAGCTGCTTCCAGTTATGGATGACCCAACCACCCATTTCGGAACCGGTGTTGACTCCGTCCAGACCAACAATAGCGTCATCGGCGAAGAAAGCGTTGAAGATAAGACCGACGATACCGGCGACACCGTGCTCAGCGAACACATCCATAGAGTCATCAATGCGGATCCAGTATTTCACTGAATACCAGGTTAGCAAATTGGTTCAAGACCAAAGTCATTCGAAGGGAAGACATACCCTTGGTTGCATAGTTACAAACGATGCCAGTAACAATGCCGAGAATAACACTGGCCCAAGGAGGAAGGAAACCGGAAGCAGGAGTCGCAGCCACAAGGCCAGAGATGGTACCCGAACACCAACCAACCATTGACCATTTGCGAGCCAAGCGCCAATCCAAAACCACCCATGTAATCGCCGCGAAGGCAGCAGTCAAGTTGGAGTTCCAGCATGCCATAGTGGCGCGCAAGTTAGCACCGAAGGACGAGCCGCCGTTGAACCCGAGCCATCCAAACCAAAGGAAGACGGTTCCTAGCAGAATGAGAGAGACGTTGTGCGGGCGGAAGTTGAGCATCATGCGTTCCTGGCGACGACCGAGAACCATCGAGTAGGCGAGGGCCGATAGACCGGAACAGATTTCGACGGGACCACCACCAGCGTAATCCAGCACACCATAGTTGAAGGCCCAACCATTAACGTTCCACGTCCAGCAGGCGATAGGGCAGTAAACAATCGTAGCCCAGACGAAGACGAAGACCATGGCGGGAAGCAAACGGCCACGCTCGGCAACTGCTCCCATAATAATAGCCGCTGTAACTCCGCAGAATTGCATCTGAATCGGTCAGCCCCAAAACAATTCCAGATAGCGGTTGTAGGAAGTACCTGATAGAAGGCGTAAAGAAGGTTGGGAACCAGAGGCGACCCAGGGCTGGGATCGGCCAAAACCTTCATTAAACCAAAGTTGCGCAGATTTCCAATGTATCCGTTGGTGGCGGTTGGAGAGAAGGCCAATGAGTAACCCCAGAAGTACCATTGAAAGGTAACGACACAAAAGGAACCCATACAGGCCCAGATCATACTAAGGGCAGATTTGCGGCGAGCGAGACCGGAGTAGAGGAAACCGAGGCCGGGGATCATGAGCATGACCATAGCGGACGCGACAATAATGTAGGCTTGATCACCAGCCTGATACCATTTGTTCAAGTTTTCCACCCCTAGAATCACGGCTATTAGAGAAGCTCACGCGAGCATGGCAGCCGTCACAACATACTTGAATTTCCGCCCAGCTCGTTTGTAGCAAGGGCAGAGTAGTCTGACGGGGCTCCCGTCCAGTTGTACGAGGCATAGTCGGGAGTAAAGGGAACATTGCCCTCGGTGGCCATGGCTGGGGATGTAAAGGTGAAGCAGAGGGCGAAGTGCTGGCGGAATCAGCAAGCGAAGGGTGTGAAACGTCCCTTGCCCTCGATCAACGTGGGCAATGCTATAAGTCGAGGTCGAGATAGAGATAGATGAGAATGGACGTCCACGGAGTGTGGAGAAGAAAACGCCCCGGGGCGGAGGAAGGTATATAAAAGAAAAGCCAAGAAGGTGTCTGGGAGAGTCAGCGGGTGGATAAAGATACAGAAAGATAGTGAGCAATTGAAATACTAATTGAATGACAAGGAAAATCCACGATCGACGGGGACGGCCAGGTGGACCCGATCCAAAGTTGCGAGTGACGGACCCGAAATTGCCCAAGGTTCACCAGCCTTTCGGTAATAGTAATCGAGGATCCTGCTCACTGTCTCAGACTGCGCTCGGTGCGTCAAGGGGAGAAAAAGCAAGCATCCAGAGATAAACCAGAGGGAGGCCGAGCGAGACGCGCAGAACGATAGCCAATTGCGGCTGGATCACCAATGCAAATCAAATCGAATGGGATAAAGAAAACCAACTCGTAAATCCTGCAGCTTCGGTGTTTGACTACACAGCCTTGCTCTTGCTACACTTAAGCAGTTTCCGTTCCGAAGCCTTCCTCATTATTCTTCATTCCTCGTGGCAAAGCCCCGGTTCTCACTACTCCGTACGTACTCCGTACATCAGTGGCGACCTGCAGAGTTCATTCCACAGTGGAATCCATCCCAGTGGAAACTGGAAACGCTGAGATTGCTCCGGATCGGCCCCATTCTCAGTTGATCGATAAATGGTACGTACATACATAGCTAAGTAGACCATTGGACCGCATAGCCAGCTAGCCACCCTTCCTAGTCCTCAGGAACTTCAGTTCGGCGTCATGATTCATCACACGGTGCTCTGTCTTGACGTTGGCTATGTGGATTGTTGATGCATTATATCGCGTTCAATCGGCTCGATCTTATCGACAGACGAGAAGTCAAGTTGCCTTGGCAAAGCAGTGACCAGACATTCCGGGGCCGAAACCGCTCCTCCCTTGAAGTCTCGCGAGGAATTGCTACTTGTATTTATGCTTTGTGCGGTTCCTGATCCCTGATAGCAGTAGATAGAGGATCTCCAGCTTCTCCGTCCTCCGCATCTTCCGTTCATCTATCCACCGTGATAACTGAGGCTGCAGGGTCCATGAGTCCTCAGTGTGCACTTCTATCTTGAGCTCTCCGGCAGGCCTGGTCTATCACAGCGAAGAGTTGCTTATCAGCATTCTCTCAGGTAACGACAACAATCCACTATTGGGCCGTTATCATAGGGCAAAGATAAGGTCCTGGCGCCACAGTGGGTCTCCGCCGCAAGCCTAACCCGAGTTCGGATTGATAGAATTTCGTTCGCGGTGGACGGCTGATAAGACTCCTCCTGTCCAATGAGAGACACGGTTCACGACGGAAGACCCCTGCTCCTTTCCTCATTTTCCCGAGTTCCGCCAGACGGTCGGACAGATGGTCGGGCAGAGTAGGAGCTTGCAATCTGCAACGGCCAGGCTGAGCGAGCCACATTTTCAGTTTCGACCCAAAAGATGAGACTGAGCTTTTGTCCGAAAGCACACGGCAACCGAGTTTGGTCTGTCGCGTGCCATCAAAACGTGTTGGTTTCCTCCATGATCAAAAGTAAATTCTATTTTGCGCGACTGCCGCTTGAGCAGCAACTAGCCTAGATTTAGAATCGCTGCAGAAGAAATTGCAAACGAGATCAGCTTCTGCGGGGATGGATATGCACTCCACGTGGTCAAAGGCCACCTCCCTGCCTTAGTACGGTTGTTAAGGCTGAGAAAAGTCTCGGTCTTGCCTCCAGATTCGAGTCTGCCGAGGTGCCATGCTACCAAATCGGACTAGACTTTCTTATCTAGAGTCTGGACAAAGTATGTAACTAGTATGTGCAGTAGCCCAACGTGGGGCACCCACAGATTTTCAGCGACTCCGAGTCTTGAAGTCAAGGGTGGATTCGTTTAGTTAGGCTGGATTATGGAACACTCAGTAATCAATATGGTATACTAGTGCAATTCCAGTCAAGAGTTCCAGCTTCCATCGCAATAGGATACATGGAAGAAGTCGAAATAAGATGCAGGGTTCGCGATAGGCTTCGACGATCCCTTGGCATCAGCATATCGATGTGTCATGGAAATTCCTCATTCGCACGCCCAAGACGACCTTATTTCCTTGCCAAGTTGCATTGCTTGGTCCGACAGCCCGTTATTATCTAGATATGCTCCCCAACTCAGGTACGGTGGCCATGGTCAGGGCTCCTCTCTCCCGTGTTCTTCTCCCCAATACGCCTTCCGTTTCCCTCTGCGACAGCCAGTACGGTATTTCTATCTTCCCTATAGATATGTGCAGCATCATGACGAGCTTCGCCTAGGTGACACTAGGACATGAATGCTCGTAATTGGTGTAGAGACGGTTGAAGCATCTACGACGGCTTTTGGGTGGTTTATATCTAGAACTATCGGCTTCTCGGGATAGCAGTGTTCATATTACTCACGTATATACGTGCATACACACGTATATATATATATCTAGACCCAAGCACCACGGTGTAAAAGTAAACCCCCGCTGATGTCAATAGCGACATAGTGTATATTTTCTTTGAACCGATTGAAGCCGTCTCCATAAAAACCAAATCCTAATGTGTAGTTTGCATACATACCTTCTCTCGCATAATAAATAAAGGTAGTTGGAGTTTCCTAACTTGGAGTAATATTGTGGTCCAAGTAGGTGATACACCAATTCGAGTAGTGCTGGGGAAAGCGAGGGAAAAACAGAAGGAACTAATACATATATAATCTATAATCCCGGATTTTAATTCCCATGCGCCTGGATCGGTTGCTTTATTATTCCGGGACTCGAGAGACCAGATGCTGTCTCCAATCTGGCCGAATTTCAGTACCAGTAGTTGTAATGTATACCGCAAAGTATACTAAAAGTGTTCAATAAATTATATGCGAGCAACAAATCTGGTCATACTGGAATGATTCTGATTAAAAGTGTGTACAAAAAGACTATCTTATCGCCCAGAAGCATTCGCCCAAAGATCAGACTGCAAACCTAGTGACACCTTTTAGGGCCTGGTAAAAAAAAAAAAAAAAAACACTTCTTGCCCCGAACTCCAGATCTCATTGCAAAAAAAAAAAAGAAAAACAGTAATCCAACATGTTCCAGCTCCTAAAACCCGTCTCAACCAAAGAGCCGGATGGGAATAAGCAAAAAAGGAAAAGAAGGAAGAGACAAAGATATCACACTCATAACTGTACAGGAAAACCGCAACAAACCACCATCCAAGAACCATCTAAGCCGCGACCTGAGTCGATGGATTGATGCCTTCACCATTGGCATCCTCTTCGGCCCACGAGCCCCACAGTGAACTTTTGCCGCGTATTCTGATCGGTCCGCCGACAATGTTCGAGCGTTGCTCAACTTGAACGGCATCCTTGGTGGCCAGAACCAAAGTTTCGAAGAACATCTTCGTCGCATCAGCCTTGGAAGCCTTCTTCTCAGGAAGGAGGTCTTGGAATTTGACGGCCTTCTTCTGGTCCGCATCACCAAGGCAGTCACGCAGGACGTGCACCGCGCGTTTTGTGCCAACTGACACTAGGTTGCTGTCGATGGGCTCAATAGTGTCATCAAAATCGTCTAATGGCTGCTGGAGACCTTCGTCATCACTAAGGTGGAGCTGGTCACGGTCATCGCCAGGAAAGTCGATCTCAGAGCGCTGGTGTAGGGTTGACTCAAGACCAACTCCCTCATCCACTGGAACGATCGCTTCCTCTTCAAGTTCCAGAGCTGGGCCAGTTGCAACATCGACGTCCATATCCGAGATTCCGCTGTCGCGCTTGCGTTTAAGTTCGCCAGCCTTCCTGACAGTTTCAAAAGAGAGCAAATCACGAATCTCAGGAGCCCAGCCGCGACCGCGGCCACCGCCCATAACATTGGTGACAAAATCGCCATTCTGTTGCATGTTCATGAGGGTTAGAAGAACAGGATCGCGGGGCAAGAAAGATGCAGGCTTCAGGCTTTCAGAGAGCTGCGATTGCTGAATTTTGAAGTAGGTGCTGCCTTTGAACTCAATCTCCTCGTCGGCCTCAATTATAGGAAGTTGCTTTCTCCGCTTGGCGCGTTGCGCATGCTGAATGACTGCATCATCCGCCTCATCACCCTCATGAGGCTGGAAGCCACTATCATGTTCTGGGTTTAAACGTTCCATCATGTCATCGGAAGCTTCGGTGAGAGTACTCTCGCGCTCAAATCGTTCATCCCCGCCATCCGCAACCACAGTGTCATCGCCGAAACCCATTGGTTCATCCGGATGCAAGAAATCGTCCTGCAAATCATCCGCTCCCAAGTCCATCTTCCCGGCCGGAGCATCATTATCACCGAAGTCCAGCCCTAGATCGCCGGCATCAGTATCAAGAAGCTTGCCGGCATCACTAAAGTTGTCTTCTTCCATAGGGCGGGGTGCGGGGGCATCTCGTCCCACTTCCATGCTGAAATCATGGGGCAAAGTCAGATCTGTCTCATCAAGTCCAAGATCAAGATCAAGATCGCCAGGATCCTCTAAACGTGCAGGTTCCTGAGAAGCAGAGCGTCGCAGTCCAGTGTCGGGAAATAGTTGGCTCCCGAAATCCATTGACGGTCCCGGTCGCTTTCCCTCTGGTTCTAGTGAAAGAGGTTGCGGTAAGAGTAGTGATGAATCAAGATTCATGAACAGGTCGGATTCAGTCAGAACGTCCGGGAGAGTGATTCCACCAGGGGCGACTACAGCACTAGTCGTCAGATCATTGTTGTTCGTGAGACGGAATGCCTACATTTAGCCAAGTCAGTGAAAACCGTAATACGATGAATATGATAAAGGGGGAGACGTACCATCTTAATTTTCATCAAAGCTTCATTGCAATCATCGAGTAAGTAGCGCGCCTTCCTGCTGTAGATCCGAACTACACCGAGTAGTAGCTGACCACTCAGTCGCAGAGCCATGGGCGCCTGTCCCTGATCTACGATAGCACTAACGCTGCTCTCGATGTCTGACTGCAAGATGTGCGATTTCGATAGTTTGCGCTCGAGGTTGGCGGACAGCCAGACACGGGCCAGAGGCCCGGTCTTGGACAGCAAGGTCTCCGAATAGAACATGGCAAAAAAAAGGAGTTCAAAACCAGATAATCACTCAATGTGTCCAATGTAAATGAATATCCAAGAGATGTAGCAATGCCCGCATTGGGCGGGGTGATTCGCGGCGGAAGTCCCTTCCAGCCAAAGGTGGGTGACGCGACGAAGCCAGAAAACAAACGGTATCGGTGAGTCGGGTCGCTTTGGTGCCTGGGAGTATTGGCGAAAGGAGGATGAAATGGAGGTGATAAGATCAAAATATCACGTAAAAACGCGGCGACAGAGCTTGTAAGTGTAATCGACGCCAAAAGCACCCGCAGCGCAGGAGAGCGACCAGAGGGGCAGTTGGAAAGGGAGGAGGTTGGAGATTTGAAGTGGGTTGCCCAGGCGCGTGTTGACAATCTCAGGTGGCTGGGCGTTATGCTCGTTAGGTAAGCAATGCGAGTCACCTGATTTATGAAGGTACTCCGGAGTCCGTACTCATCTCGATACGAGCGGCTCCGGCCGATGGTTCTTCCGGGTCCATTCCCGGCTAGGTTGCTGAGTGTCAACATCCCCGACGCCAACGCTGCTGCTGAGCGGTTGAAGACGAAATTCTATATTCTGCCAGTTTACCCATTCTGTTTATTTAGCGACTCGGTGTCCCAGACGCATTATAATTCGCTTTGCCTTTGACCTGGTTTCGCACGATACACCGTTCCTCGGACCAGCAATACAGCCGCAACCAAGTCGCATCCGGAAAGCGTGGCTTTTCGATCACCATCGCGCCTTGAGATTGGTGCCTTTCTTTGGAGCAGCCAGTTTTGAACGAGTATCACTACACCGCTGTGCCATTCGAATTGCCTACGTAACTCGATGGGATAGTACAACTTGGCCCGCAGTTTATATCGGCTCCTCCCCTATCGAGACATGAGAAATGTCAAGGTCCGCTACGCCTGCGCTACCTTTTCATAATGCCCAGGCTGCTGGTTCGAGATCCCCATCGACTGCGCCTGTAGGAGCGCGGCCGAATGCTGCACCTTCCGTAAGTGACAACTGTCCGACGTACCTTGATCATTATCTCTGGTAGTTGATTTGATCGCGGCTAATCAACAATATGCTAGGCATCGACCGCGACCTACTCGCAGCTAGACCCTCAGGAGACCGCAGATCGCTTACAGACCTCCATCACTCATGGTCTCACCCCGACGGAGGCGGAAATACGTTACTTAAGGGATGGCCCAAATGAGCTACCACACGAGGAACCGGAGCCTTTATGGCTCCGATTCCTGAAGCAGTTCAAAGAGACCCTAATCCTTCTCCTTCTCGCCTCTGCAGCGGTTTCCTTCTTTATGGGGAATTATGACGATGCCGTCAGTATTGCCTTAGCAGTTACAATAGTGGTCACGGTTGGGTTTGTTCAGGAATATCGGTCAGAAAAGTCCCTGGAAGCTCTTAATCGTCTAGTTCCACACCATGCCCACTTGATACGCGACGTCGCGTCCAATCTTCCTCCGATAGTTCACCCAACCCCGGCAGTCCCGGACGAAGAATTCGAGATGCGTGAGCTTCGTAACAAGAGTCCGAACTCGAACTCGGTTTCAGCGGCTGTCAAGGCCTCAAGTACCGTGCCAGCCGCTGAGTTAGTGCCAGGGGACCTGGTTTTGTTCACAGTTGGAGACCGTATTCCCGCCGACATTAGGATTACTGCCGCTACGGACCTGACTATTGATGAATCGAACTTGACTGGCGAAAACGAACCTGTTGTGAAATATCCCGACGCCATCCGCAATCAAAAGAATCTTTCGACGCCAACCCCCAAAATCGTGAGCCCACCACGGTCGCCATTCTATGACGCCCCTGCCAGCGGTGCTGTCGGTGCGGATATACGTCTGAATGAACAGCACAACATTGCGTTTATGGGGACTTTGGTTCGGTCTGGATATGGCCAGGGAATCGTCATAGGCACGGGTGCAAAGACGGAGTTCGGTAGTATCTCAGCTTCCCTACAGGAAATTGAGAGCCCGCGTACGCCGTTACAGTTATCGATGGATCGCTTGGGCCAAGAGCTCAGTTATATTTCGTTTGGAGTCATCGCTTTGATTGTTGTTGTAGGCTTGATTCAAGGCCGAAAACTTCTAGACATGTTCACCATTGGAGTTTCGCTTGCGGTTGCGGCTATTCCGGAAGGTCTTCCAATTATTGTCACCGTTACTCTCGCGCTCGGTGTACTCCGGATGGCCTCGAGAGGAGCTATCATGCGGCGGCTTCCGAGTGTTGAGACTCTCGGTTCAGTGAATGTCGTTTGCAGCGATAAAACCGGAACGCTCACGCTCAACCACATGACAGTTACTAAAATGTGGCACTTCGACTGTCCTGAACCATTTGAGGTACATAATGACATTTCTTCATTAACCCCTGGACCAGCAGCTCGCACTATTTTGCGGATTGGTAACATTGCCAACAATGCCCGGCTATCGCGTGTGCATGCGAACTCGCCTGCTACCGCGTCCTCTGCTGCGGTGCTATCTTCCACGGACGATAGCGCGTCAGGGTCGATGAAGAGCAGGTGGGTTGGTCAGCCAACTGATGTTGCTGTTTTGGATTTACTTGATGTTCTCGGGGAAGATGATGTGCGGGACCGCATATGCGCGCGGGTTGCCGAGACTCCGTTCAGCTCCGAACGCAAGTGGATGGGGGTAATCATTGGAAGTGGAACATCTGGTGATCCATCGCCTTTGACGGGAGGACCTAGCATGGCTTACATCAAAGGTGCATTAGAACAGGTATTGGCGCGTTGTGATACGTACCTCACAAGGGACGGCCAGGAGGTTATATTGGACGAACGGAGGCGCCAGGCTGTGCGCCAAGCCGCGGAGCATATGGCGTCCGAAGGGCTGAGGGTCCTATCCTTTGCGAGTGGTGCCGTGAGGGAGAACAGAGGTAGGGCACTCGGAAGTAGATCCGGTACCCCCAACTCAAAGGTCAGTTCCGGGGACGAAGATGATCGCTACAGCGGCTTGGTCTTTGCAGGGCTGGTAGGCATGAACGACCCTCCTCGTAAAGATGTTCACAAGGCAATTCGCCGTCTTATGGCTGGCGGCGTACGGCTCATCATGATAACGGGTGATGCCGAAACCACGGCTGTCGCAATTGCGAAGAAGCTTGGAATGCCGATACCTGAAAATCCAGGGGTGCAGAATGTCCTCAACGGACAAGAAATCGACCGGATGAGCACTTCGGAGTTGTCTCTGGCTTTATCGTCGGTTTCGATTTTTGCGCGTACCAGTCCGGATCACAAGATGAAAATTGTGCGCGCACTTCAGTCCCGAGGCGATGTTGTCGCCATGACCGGGGATGGAGTGAACGACGCACCTGCTTTGAAAAAGGCGGATATTGGAATCGCGATGGGCAAACTCGGCACCGACGTTGCTAAAGAAGCAGCCGACATGATTCTCACAGATGATGACTTTTCGACAATTTTGCGGGCCATAGAGCAGGGCAAGGGGATATTTTACAATATCCAGAACTTTATTACTTTCCAGCTAAGCACGAGTGTTGCTGCTCTGAGTCTTGTTTTGCTGAGCACCACCCTGGGATTCAAGAACCCGCTAAACGCAATGCAGATCCTATGGATTAGTATGGCCCTCCAAATCATTTACCCTAGTGGTACTTTCCAATTGCTAACCTAATACGTTAGATATTCTCATGGATGGGCCACCTGCACAGTCTCTCGGCGTAGAGCCCGTGGACCCTTCGATCATGAACCGACCTCCGCGACCTAAGAGTGCCAGAGTACTCACAAAGCCCCTCATCCAGCGGGTTCTCATGTCAGCCTTGATGATCATGCTCGGCACTCTAGCTATATACATCTACGAAATGGGTGATGATGATGATGTGCACACGGGAAAGCGATCCCGAATAGTGACAGCCCACGACACCACCATGACTTTTACGTGTTTCGTCTTGTTCGACATGTTCAACGCGTTGACATGCCGCAGCGAGAGTAAATCCGTGCTCCGCGGCGAGATCCGTGTCTTCGGAAACAAGATGTTCAATTATGCCGTTCTTGGCTCTCTGGCCGGCCAGGCGTGTGTCATCTATCTCCCGTTCCTGCAGCGGGTGTTCCAGACGGAGCCATTGAACCTGGCGCATTTATTCAAGCTTGTGTGCATTTCTAGCACTGTCTTTTGGGTTGACGAGGGGCGGAAATACTATCAAATGCTGCAGCGGCGGCGTGCAGTGGGTGTTGGATATAGTGTGAATGTGTAGATACAATGTTGTATAGAACTGATCGTACATGTTAATATTTATACCATCTAATGATGAGGAACTATATGGGCTTTGAACCCCTGGTTTGGCAGCATTATAGTTATAAACGGTTCACCAGATAAAAGCTAACAGCCGCAAGGCCGTGCAAAGATTGGCTCATTGAGACTGAGTTGAGCAAGAGTATGATGCGGCTAGGAAGGTACAGTAGGAATAATTGACTGCATTCTGGTGAGAACTGCTTATAGGGCTGATCGCTGCCGCACGTCCCGTAGCACATGGTTGCTTTGCTGCCACGAGGGCGGAGAATTTCCCCCAATAACGAGTGGCTGGCCATTTTAAACTCGAAGTAGAAGATTCGGGTTGGTTTTGGTATTTCTTTATGTCTCGCCTCTGTCGACGGGTGGCAACGGAGAACCACCAAGGAGACTGGGGCCAAAACTTAGCGAGAAAGATGCTTAATTTGAGCTGTTTTTTAGCCTTGGGCCTGGGGTCAAGCTCCAAACTCGATACTCGATACTCAATAGGGATTAGGGAGAGGCCAGAATTGGGACAGCTTTTCGGCATCTTCTTTCCGAGATCTGCTCCACGAGAGCTTCGTCTCCTCATTTCCTAATTTTTGCGGCCCTGTTCCTCCGAACCTTTCCACGCTTTACCGAGTACCGGCACTTCCCTGTCCTTCTTCAGTCAAGCTGTTGATTTCTAATTCAATTGCAAGAGTGGGGATCTGCGATTGGATTCGTCTTAGCTTGAAGCCTTAAGCTCGGCCTTGTGTCCGACTTGACTATCAATTTTGTTCGGCGGCTTTGTTTTCTCGCATCGACGAATTTTGTCGACTTAACACCTCCTTCTCCCTCTGGTGCTATTCCTGTCGTTTCTCGCTAGAAGGCAGAGGGAGCGTGAGCGGTATATGGAGCGCGATATCACGGCCCATTGAATCAACAATACTTTTTTTCCGCCCATGTCCGTACCTCAACAAGTGGACCTCACCCCGCGTGCGGGGAGCGCCCAGTCATCCTCAGACCGACAATATTCGGGCAGCGAGAAAAGCGCTGAAGCAGATATTGAGCTGGAAAATCCCGATGATGCAACGGAGGGTGGGTTTGCGCCGATTAAACCGGCAACGACGGCGGATCATAGCCACTTACAAAGACAGAACAGCACTGCATCTCGGCCCGTCGAACGAAGTTGGTCACTGAATGACGGATATAGCTGCAACAATCAATTGGACGATGAAGCGGCTGCGGGTGGACCTCACGGCGCGGAGGCAACCGACTCGTCCTCTGAGTTCGTGGTGCGTTGGGATGAAAATGATCCAATGAACCCGCGGAATTTCAATAAGATCAGAAGATGGATTATCGTACTTGTTTGCTCAACGGGGTCTCTTTGTGTGTAAGTATTGTGGGATCTAAATGTGGTGTCTAATGCTGACGTTAATGGACGTTGGAAGGACATGCACTTCGTCGATGTATACACTCACGTATGATCAGATTATGGTCGAGTTCGGCTGCTCGCGCATAGTTGCGACGCTCGGCCTGTCTTTCTTCATTTGGGGTTTAGGTCTCGGCCCACTCGTTTTAGCACCGTTGTCAGAGGCATGTTGCGCATTTCCGCTGCATGATACTCCGCTAACTCATTGCAGTTTTATGGCCGCAGGAACATATATATCGCCTCCTTCTCACTTTTCCTAATATGGCTCATTCCTTGTGCCGTTGCACGCAACATACAAACCATGATTGTGTCTCGCTTTTTCAACGGTCTTGCCGGTAGTGCTTTCCTCAGTGTGGCGGGTGGCACTGTTGGTGATTTATTCAATCGACATGAGCTTAGTGCGCCGATGATGATCTATACAAGCTCACCGTTTATTGGCCCTGAGCTTGGTCCATTGTATGTACTTTACAATAGTCCGATCAAAACTTCTCAGGTGCTAATTATCATAGAATTGGTGGATTTATCAACCAGTTTACTACATGGTATGTGGTTTTTAGCGGGTCGGAAGCTTGAATACTGATTGTATCTGCCTTCAGGCGCTGGGTGTTTTACTGCCTATTAATTTGGTCTGGCACATTGCTTGGGCTTCTGATTACTCTGGTCCCCGAGACGTACCACCCCGTGTAGGTAATTTCCGTCCTATCACTACAGGCAGGCACTGACAAGGAAGATAGGCTATTGAAGCGAAAAGCAGAACGACTGCGGAAAGAGACTGGGGATGATCGGTGGCAGGCTCCAATTGAGAAAATGGACCGGTCCGTTGGGAGGACTGTTGGGCAATCCCTTTATAGGCCATTCCTCCTGCTGACCTTGGAGCCGATGTGCTTGAATCTTTGCATATTTTCTGCCATTCTTCTAGGCATCATTTACCTGTTTTTCGGTGCGTTTCAACTGGTGTTTTTAAATGTTTATGGAATGGAGCTCTACCAGCGAGGCCTCGTCTTTTTGGGCCTCTTCGTGGGCATGGTCTTTGCTATTTCATCCGATCCATTTTGGCGCCGAGTCTACGCCAAGTTGGAAGCAAAGCATGAGGGGGCCGTGGGAATTATGGACGACTTTCAGCCAGAGTGGCGGCTGCCTCCCGGTATATACTCTCTGAATTTCAGCAATACTATCTGCTTGTAGGCACCCTGCTAATCGGTCGCAGCCATTCTTGGAGGTCCGCTGGTTACGATAGGGCTCTTCATTTTCGCTTGGACCATATATCCGCATGTCCATTGGGTGGTGCCGCTTATTGGCAGTGCGTTTTTTGGGGCGGGGTAAGTTTGTTTTAAACTAAACCGTGCGCTCCTTGTGTGCATGAAGAAATATTAGTCCTGACGCAGGTATCCATAGCACGGTTCTCGTGTATCAGGGCATTTTTTCATTCCTGGTCGATGCATATCCCACGTATGCTGCAAGCGCACTCGCAGCGAACAGCTTTGCGCGTTCATCTGCTGGCGGGATATTCCCTCTCTTTGGCATACAAAGTAAGTGTTTTCCATATCGATACTTTTGCTGTTGGATACTGGGCTCTCGCGCCGCGGCAAACCAATGATGACCGCGAATTACTTGCGACGCGGCTGTTCATTGGCTGGAAGCTCCAAGAGTGAGGGCGCCTTTTGTATCAGACATGGTCAAAGTACCTCAGTCTAGTGCCTTCCCTGGTGGTTTGGTCCAGGCTTCCGTCTTCTTGGTTTCCTATCTTTCCACCTGCTTAAACATTTATTATATGGTCCCCGACTCGGGGTCTACCCAAGACTTGCGCAACCTAGATCCATCCATCATTCCAGGGTTAGGTATTGACCGCCAGTTACTAACTGATGTGTTTCAGTGTACAACCGACTAGGTTATCACTGGGCGACCTCACTATTGGCCTTTCTGACATTGGTAATGGCACCATTTCCGTAAGTCCTCCCCTGACCATGGTCTTTCAGCGAGATCTTCTGGGCCAATTTCCTCTTTCCTTCCCATTCTCTACGGATACCGGCTTCTGCAGAATGCTGTAAAACTGAGTTCAGCCTCCCTTGCATGGGCCATTCTGCAAGCCTGTCGCGGGACAATGCACCTGTGTCCGGGCTGCTTTTAAACTCCGGGGTTCGCCAACCTTTACTGGGTGGCTTGTGCAATGCTGGCTCATGCTGGGATGAATGCATTATGGTTGGACAGATGAGCTAACCTGGATGTTTGTGACACTACACAGGTATATATTTTTCCGATATGGTAGCCGGATCCGGAAGAAGAGCCGATTTGCTAGGTGGTAACTATGCGGAACGAAGAGTTGTGCAATGAATGCAGGATAAGGTTGGATAAGGTCTTGTCCAGGGGGTTGAAGTTGTCCTACAAGATGACGAGCTACCCTGGACGGGCGACTAGGGTTAATCCCTGGGAATCCATCTAAACATAATAATAAGGCCTTTCTAAAGACCGACGCCATGAAGAGTATATATATAGAAGCCGAGATAGATAGAAGTGTATAGAAAGTTAGTGTCTAATACTGCAGTTACTATATCACGCGCGCTCCTCCTGTTCTACTTGCAAACCTCGTTTGAGCTGACAGTGAGCGCCCAGAAGACAAAGTCAGACAAATTATAGTGTGTGCTCCAATCGCAGAACTGCAGTCGTAGTATGGGCTGGTCAGGATCAGAACAGCATATCGCAATCTGGACTGGAGGGTGACCAAAACGGCAAAATCACACGCACTTGGCGGACACAGATGGAACTTCGCCGTCCACTTGGTCATCCTGTGCATCAGTGACAATAATAACAAGAAGAACAAGAATTATGGTTGACGTTTGAGTGCCTGTAGCCGAGGTTGAGTGGTAAATAATGGCTCTTGAATGGGCTCAGCCGGGAGAAGACGGCAGTCGGGACAAGTCGGGAGCGGTCTTCACTGGCTGACTCTGGGCCCTGATGTGAATGAATGCCTTGGACACCCCAGAATATTAATGGAATCGTCCATCTTTTTGGTTCCCTTTTTGCCTAGGGTTTAGGCCAGTACATGTGGAATGGATATCAATCATGTGAATGAGCTTTCTACTTCTGCAGCCCTGCTTTGTCTTCGGCAACAGAATAATAACACGCCCATTCCCTCTTATTATTATTAAAATTAAAATAATTATTTGATTATTACAGCACGCGACCTGTGTGGAACTTAAGCGGCCTATCAGTGACGCTGTTTTACCATCCAAAAAAGCCTCACGGCATCAGCTTTGACTCGACCACGTTTTGCTACTTATATCCAGGCACCTTCTCCATCTCCCCATCCGCATACGTCTCGACTGTGTCTGATGCAGATGGAGAACAGGGCTGCTGCGTGTGTCAATTACTGCCCGTCCAAGGAATAAAATCGCTCAAGCCCAGGCTTTCCCACGGGATTTGACTTCCATCGAGCCTTCTGCTTCCCCGCAGTGCCGGCAAAGTTCGCAAGTTCCATCCGCCCGCCGCCAACTCCCATTTTCACCAGCAATTACCAAATAACAACGCTCTTGCATCTAGTCTCCTGCGCGTGATTTTGTCTCCAATTTCAATTCAACCTTCATCAGCGGACGGTTCCCGCGCCTTTTCTTCAAGTCTTTGATCTTCCCCTCTCCCCTCTCCCCTCTCCCCTCTCTCCTCACGTTCTCGACTCCCCTTAACTCCACGCACTCGTCCATTCTATGTCCCTCGGATCGACGTGTGCCGGACTAGACACCAACCTGGATTCCCATCGCTGTATGGGCCACGAGGAAGTTCTACTTGACGGTGGTGACGACGAGGAAGCGTATTTCTCGCAAGGTGGCGATCCATTCCCGGGGAGAAGCTTTTAACCGAATCGATCTCGTACCGGTCTCTCTCACCCCGGATCCGTTCACAGACCACCGCACCCCCGCGCTTTCCACTCTGCCTCATCTCGATAACTCGCCGATTCATGGAAAATGAAGATGGATGCAGACCAGAGCGCCACAGCTCTCCCGACAAAACATAATGGGGCCGATAAAGAACTCGCGACAGCGATCGGAGAGCGTGCCGAGCAACCGCCCAAGACTAACGCGAATGCGAATGGCGATGATCAGACCACCACTAGCCAGAAACCGAACCCAAAAGATCCTTCAAGGCCTCGGAGGAAGAAGGCGCGACGCGCATGTTTTGCCTGTCAGCGAGCGCATTTGACATGCGGTACGCTCCTGCTCTGCACAGCTCTTCGCGGCCTGAGCGCCGACTAACATCATAATTGTAGGTGACGAGAGACCGTGTCAACGCTGCATCAAACGTGGACTTCAAGATGCCTGCCACGACGGTGTGCGCAAGAAAGCAAAGTACTTGCACGATGCCCCGGATGGCGCGCTGATGCCAGGAGCCGCTGGAAATAATTTTTACAACAATTCATCAATTCCTAACAGCATTTCTAACCCGGTCAATGCTGCCGCGAGTACCCAGAACTCAGGCGCGAATTTCTATCCCACACCCCAGTCGAACTACAACATGTACCAGGAAAACCCCATCGCTCACCAAAATGCATTTCCGTCGCAATCCCCAGTTTCCCCAACGTTCAGCTTAAAAACAAACCCGGCCCATCGAAATAGCACATCCGCACCTAATAACAATAATAATCCTGCTTTGACATCTTCAATACCCCAGCCGTCGACAACCGGTGTATCAAATGCCTCAAACCAGAGCCAGAATCCGTTCGCCGGTCCCTTCTTCGACCCCAGTGATCCTGCGCTCTTCAATTTTGATCTATCGAGTATGAACTTTGAAAATCGTTACGGTGCGCTGGAATTTGGCATGCTCGGACACATGGCCACTGGCGCTGGAGACTCTCCAGATTCAGGCACGCATAGAGGATCGATGGGCCGCAGCGGTTCGACGCAGTTTGCGTCCACGCCCATCACGGGGACTGCTACTTTTGGGGAAAGCCCCCAGACGCAACAGCCTTTCATGTTCGGTGATCCTCTCTTAAATGAGTGGCCGAGCGGTCAGACCTCGGGCCAGCCGCACGTGAACGTCGGCGTTTACCCGCAATCCAGCCAGGGTAATGTGATTCCAGGGCATTTGACCAAGCCTGATGCGCCTCATGCATTTGCGATTGAAAGCGGGCCGACCAACTTCACAAGCCCGGGTGCGGCGGCCAGCCCGCAGATGACCAATACTGGATACGAAGAGCCGAGCGCGTTTAATAATGTCGTCCCAAAATCCAACGGGCTACCCGTGAATGGACAACAGCGTCCGCCGACCATCTCGACACCGAGCTTGAAGCACCACACTTTACAAACAAGTAAACGACGCCAGCGCAACCCATCGGCGGTTTACGAAAACGTTAGGGAACCGTATGCATACACCAGTCGCTTCCACAATTTGACGGCGTTCATCCAGCGACGCTTTTCACCGCAGAAGACGTTGCAAATTGCAAAAGCACTAGCGTCTATTCGACCGTCGTTTATTGCGACGACCAAAACTCTGAACCGAGACGATCTTATCTTCATGGAGAAATGCTTCCAACGAACCCTATGGGAGTACGAGGATTTCATCAACGCGTGCGGTACGCCAACCATCGTTTGTCGTCGCACAGGGGAAGTCGCTGCTGTCGGGAAAGAGTTCAGTATTCTGACCGGATGGAAGAAGGAGGTGTTGTTAGGCAAGGAGCCCAATTTAAACGTCAACACAGGCGGCTCATCAGCTGCTAATTCACGCAACGTCACGCCACGAGGGTCCAGTGAAGGCGCAGCTGGCCGTCCACATCCAGTGTTCTTGGCCGAGCTGCTTGACGACGATAGTGTGGTAGAATTCTACGAGGATTTCGCGCGACTGGCATTTGGCGATTCACGCGGTAGCGTGACAACGAGATGCAAGCTGCTCAAATATAAAACGAAAGAGGATATGGAGACAGCGCAGTCGGATGACAGCAGCCAGCGGTGGAACAATCACCTGCGCAAGGGAGGTATTGCAAATGAGGCCGGGATGAACCAGTTAGGTTTCAAGGACGGCAAAGTCGAATGCGCATACTGCTGGACAGTCAAGCGCGATGTGTTCGACATACCCATGTTAATAGTGATGAACGTACGTTTTACCTCACCTCCCCTTACTTACACGACGGATGAGCTGACCCAACCCAGTTTTTACCCTGTATTTGAGTGTTTACCCTGTTACTTGTCTGATTATTCGATGTATATGGTTTATGGTTCGGTTACCGGAGGATACCCGGCGGTTTTTAAAAAGGTTGCTTCTTTGTTTATAGTTATATTTATGGGCATGATCGGAGCTAGGGTAGAGCTTCTTGTGGCACTTGCCACATGGTAAAATATGGTGTTGAACCAATGTCCTTGTGACTCCCATGTTTTCATTTCGGTGGCTTCGGCGGTCTAAATGGTGACAGTCTCGTGGTTGACTGAAATTAGCATCCGTAGTCGATTGGTTCTCATTTTTAGGTGCAGCCCAGTCCGATTATGTGAAGGACAGAAGTAAGCAGGATAGATCTAGAAGAATCCACTGTGGGAGTCTCCCGAGTTCACCCCGCACGATCATCTCATTTTCTTATCGATACGCACCACTTCAAAATCATCATCCACATACCATCATTCCTCCACAACTACCTTTGAGCAGCCCGGCGAAGGAAAAAAAAAGAAATGCCGTCCTCAGCTCCCCGCCCTCCGGTCTCAGGCCCAGACTCCGGCCCCGAAACCCCATTCCCCATCCGCTTCTCGGGGCCTGTGATCAAGGGTTTTGGACGAGGGAGTAAAGAGGTAAGTCACCCCGCCACCCTAAACGCAGAAGAGGGGAAGAGGGAAATGCTAACCAGCTTGTTGCGAACAGCTAGGCATCCCGACAGCGAACATCCCTGTTGACGGATTAGAGGAGGCCCTCCCGAAAGAATTGGGGGTAGGCGTTTACTACGGCGTTGCTGCGCTGGACCCAGCTACGGACCCTTCATCTGGGGACGGACAAGGAGGAAATGAAGCAAAGACGCCGATTCTCCCCGCCGTCCTGAGCATCGGCTATAACCCCTACTACAAGAACACGACGCGCTCAATTGTATGAATGCCATTCCGCTCACTTCCGTCCCTTCTTATCTCCCCCCCCTTCAATCTGCCTACCTATCAAGATCAGTCCTAACAGATGTAATAGGAAATCCACATCCTCCCATCCCTCACATCCCCTTCACCAACTGCGCCCGAAGAACAAAAAGTCCGCTTCCACAAGCTCCCCGACTTCTACGGCACGAAACTCAATCTGCTGATGCTGGGGTATATCCGGCCCGAATACGACTACGTCTCCGCGGAAGCCCTCATTGAGGATATCCGGGTTGACTGCGAGGTCGCGAGGGCGAGTTTGCTGCGCGGTGCGTATAGGGTTTACTTAGATGGGGAGGGGGATGAGGGGGACGAGAAAGTGAGGGAGCAGAGGGCTTGGTTGAGGGCGTTTTGATCGTCGATTTCCCAACGTCTCAAAACCGGCCTTGTTGATATAGATATTGATACGATAGATATCCCTAGAATAAGAGTCCCATAAAGGATTGAATAAAAATGACCTAATAGAAAATAGATGCCCTGCAATGCCCAGACATGCCCAGACATGCCCAGAATGCCCAGAGTGTCCAGCGGACATTGTTCCACCCCGATGTAACCGAGTAGTATGACGTCGACTGTCGTCCCTGGGATATTTAGGGGGAAGCCTTGTAGGGCTGGTAATTAACAGACAGACACACCTTAACCAATTCTATTCTTTTACCCCCCTCTCTTTAAAGCCAATTGAATTACCCTTCGTTGGTTAGTTATTTGGATATGTCTAAACTACTTCAGTCGATCCGCCGCCGCAGCTCCACGCATCGGCCGAAACCCTCATCCCCGCGTCGGCTTTATGTCGTCTCCGACACGCCCGCCTTTGATAGCGCCTCCATCCGCCGTTTAGAGGCCGAGGGGTTCGCGGTTGAATATCTCCCTTTTCAGGCGCAAAGTGCAGATGCCAACCGGGATCGCAGGGAGCTAGAGCGCATCCTCCATGAACGAGAGGATGACCTAGAGCCCGGAGAGAGGTATGCGGTTATGGGTAAGGAATCTCCACCAATGAATGTATACAGAGTAGGGTGGGCAGTGGTTTGCTTGGAGCAAACATGCTGATTTTTTTGTTCTATTGAATAGCGTACAACCGCCCCGCATATCTCATACTCCTCTCGCATCACCAGCAAACGAGCACAAACCCCTTCCCGCGTCTCTGCGCGTTGGTTGCATTCTATCCAGACACCCCGGAAGCTGTGCTCAAGGAATTGCCTTCGCAGCCCCGGCTTCCACCATCAACAACAGCGGCATCGACCTCGAATTCCGCCGCATTTGAAACACTCCCGGTGCTCCAGATCCAGATCCACCTGGCCGGATCCCAGAACCAGTGCTCCGCGCTCTGGGACGATACTAACAAGCGGCACCGCTGCCATTTGCATTTCTACCCAGAGTCCGAGCCAGGATTTGCCGAGTACCACTCATCCCCAGTCTACGACCGCGTTAGCTCACGGCTGGCATGGAGTCGAGCATTGGAGTGTTTGAAATTCGGGTTTGGGTGGCCTGGCGGTGGGGGTAATTGGGAGGCGCCTGAGCCAGAACTTGTGTGGGAAGGATATTGGCGGAATATATATGAATCAGCGACTCGGCAGTTCCAGCCCACTTCAACGCCGGACATGCTCCATTTGATGGTTGGCGGGGGCGCCGGGGATCCTGATTTCGACCAGCAGGCAAGTGTGAATTGTCTTCCTTCTGGCATTGGAGGTTGGTTGTCCCTCCGATCTCCCCGAGAGGTATGCATGTGTGAGCTAACGCGAGCAGGATCGTCACCAACCGATATTGCATCCTTCTATTCCTCAGAGTTTATCCCGTCCGGTCCACCCTCTCAGCATATTCGGCTGCTTACTCGCACCGCGGGCCCAGACCGTGTTGTGGATGAGCTCCTGCTCACCTTTGAACATACGGAGGAGATACCATGGTTGCTACCCGATGTGCCGCCAACTGGGCGCTTTGTCCGTATTCCCATCGTTATGACGGCCAACTTCTTAGCCGGAAAGATCGCCCGGCACAATATTTACTGGGATCAAGCAAGCGTACTGGTGCAGATTGGACTTTTAGACCCCTGTCTTATCCCATCTGGATTTAATACCATAGGACCGAATCGCGAGGGAAATAGCGCCGTTGAACGAATGCCAGTTGTGGGCGAGGAAGCTGTTGAGCGCGTTCTCACTTGAACTGAGGAGTCACCGTAGTCATAGATAGAATAAAAAAGCAGCAATTATGGAGTAATAGCCTTGAATCTTGATTGTAGCTGTGCAAGTTCTGTGCTGACACCACCCGGGCTTTTCAGAGTCAAGAGACTTGCCTCCTGCGCAAGGGGCAGCACATCTTCAACTCTTTTGCGCCCGGAAGCAAGTCCAGCGATAACAGCTCCAAGTAGGGTGTCTCCTGCACCATTGACGCTGACAATGGCCCCATCTGCTATTTCTGCAGCGGGTGGAAACAATCGCATGTACACGCCGCCGATAAGTTTCTCCGTAGATGCAGCACGAGAAAGAATATAAGGGCTGTACTCAGGATCAGTAAGACGTGGATCTCCTGGCTTAAGCATCTGTGTTAGTAGTGTTCCTCTGGCCCCCAGTTTTGTAATTATGCACGGAAGGAACGGAAGAAGCTGTATGCTCTGTTGCGGTATGCCTGCATCGACGAGTGCACCCGATGTCATCGCGACGAGCCGCTCTCTTGACCCAGACGAGGACATGCCCATTGCATCAACGATCTGCCACCAGTTGGAGGAGTCAAAGAGGCCATTCTCCCGGGCAGTACCATACATCGCCGCGAGTTCGAACTCATTTGGCGCGGCGAGGTTCACGCTGTTGTTTGGAACGCATGCAGATTCCCCCACGGCTGCTTCAATCTCGGGGCTCTTCTTGAAAAGGGCCCGAGACTTGGCAGCAGAGACGGGCTCGAAAGCAACTCGAGCACCGTTCCTGTTGGCCGTAGTGACCCATTTGGACAGCAATTCTGGACTCCAGTTGGCGTCGACAACTACCCACTGCGGTTTGGTACTGGAAACAATCGGTTCCCAGAAACCTTCAAAGTCCAGTATCCCCGCGGGGAGTTGCAAAATCCCCATATCGGCCATGGCCAAATGGAGATCCTTTTTCGTATCGTTCACGGCGATGTACTGCGCAGTGCGTGCCCCAGATGATGTGGGTAGCACCTGCACGCCACTCGTGGGAAGGTCCTCTTGCCGTAGGGATGATATCGCGGCGCGGCCACCCAAGTCATCACCGACAACGCTGCAAAACATGACGGAAGGGCCTAGAGACCTCGAGGCAAAGGCAACGTTGTGGCCCACCCCGCCAAGGCTTTGCTCAATGACCGCAGGATTGGATGTCCGCAACGCGGGTGTGGTCTCGCGTCCTGAATTAGGAACATAGTCGCATGCGAGATCTATCGCAAGAGACCCAGCAACCAGGATATCAACCTTTTCTACTGGTGCCGCAGGTTTATCTTCTAATCGGGATTTTGACTTAGTCACTGAAGAAGGAGCCTGGTCAGCCATACCGATGGGTGTAATCGCTGGTATATGTCTACGCAGGGACAATCTATATTAGGACATCCCGTACTGTCGAAGGCTAAAGGCGACTCACTGTTTGCTAGACACTGTAGAACGTTCCAATTTCGAGAGCTCCACTGCAACCCGTGCTGCACGCCTGACATTTGCCTCAACTAGAGCCCGGTTGGCTGCCACTGTCTTCCCGCCGCTAAGCTCCTTGATTTTTGCTAGAATGAATGGCGTGTTGTTGCTACCACGATGGCCTTCAAGATCCGCTATACGGACGGCCTCATCAATAGCAGCGTCGATTTCACTCTGGGGGATTGAATGCTCCGTCGGGACGGGGTTAGCGAAAAGCATCCCCGACGTAACCGGTAGTTTTGATTGTGCATCTGCAAGTTGTTAGCAAGTCCCTATACATTATGGTGGTAAGTTATCACTTACGAATAATCGCGGCCGCCTCCGCCTCATTTTCAATAACCTTTGGGCTTTGGATCCCACTGTCGCGGCTAAAGAACGCCGGGATGTCAACGGACCCCTGGCGACCGTCTGCAAACGTTCCGACGCAGACGCCCTCTGTCTCAAGGTATTCTAGTGTCCGAGGAATATCAAGAAAACTTTTACAGCCGGAGCTGACAACTGCCACCGGGGTTCGACCGAGTTCGGTCAAATCGGCTGCTGTTTGTTAGCTCACGTCCGTTTCAAAAGGCTTCATAGGCCATACCAGATATATCCATGGATGACTCCGCGCCGCGATGTACGCCGCCTGTTAACGTTAGTTTGGTAGCAGCGTAGACAGTGCGTGGTGCTTACCGAGACCGCCTGTCCCAAAAATCCGGATACCCGCTAGATGCGCGAGGACCATAGTACCGGATACTGTTGTCCCTCCATGAAGCGGTTTTCCGGCCATGCCCTGCAATGGTTATTCACATGCCCCGAGTTTGCATAACCGCACACTTACCAGGCCGCATATATAACCAAGATCCCGGCGGGATACTTTCAGGGCGTTCTTCTTCTCTGCTGTTGATGCTAACTCGATGAGCTCATCGGCGAGGAGGCCGACTCGAGCCACGCCATTCAGGACACCAATTGTCGCAGGAACACCGCCATTGGCGCGAACAACAGTTTCTAGTAGCGATGCAAGCGCTACACTTTCCGGATATGGGAAGCCTGCGTCTGTTAGAAAGGCCCTTGTACAACGAGGGCTTGATCGTACCATGTGTGTAAATGGTGGATTCTAAAGCCACCACTGGCTTCCCCGTAGCGACCGCATCTCGAACCTCCTCGGAAACCTGAAAGAATTTGCTCTGGGCGAAACTATGGTTTTGTCGTGTAGCGCGAGCGATGCCAGTGGCTGCTCCCAAACGGGATGCCCTGCAGAAGTGCCGGCTGTACGAAGCCCTAAGTGCAAACATGTTTACAAGCCAAAACAAATAATCCAGCCAAACCAGAGAAGAACAACGAGAGCTACAACCGGGGGGAGGAAAGAAAGGAAAATTGAGGAGAAAGCGCAGAACTAGAAGTCTGAGCGCGGAGAGCGGAGCCGCGTGATTTGGCCGCGGCGGTCGCCGTATTGTATTGTGGTGTATTGGGTATTTGGAGACGGAGGACCTTCAATCGGGACACCTCAGCATCACGCCGACCACTCCTCCGCCTCTCCCCGCCGTCTATCCTCGTCGCCTTCTCGTTTCCACTCATTCTCCTGGTGAGAACTCTTTAGCTCCTCAGTGCGGTCCGGTGCAAGGCTGCGCTTGCCACAATGAGGCCGTTGGCTACCGTTGTTACTGCGTTCTGCGGGCTTGTCCTGTCCAGCAGCTCTATAGTTTCCGCCCATTCCACCTCCACCTCGTCAAAAGCTGTGCCCCCCGCCGACTTCAAGCCCCCTCAGGTGTTTAAGAATGCGAATCTGGTCCGGAATACGAATTTAGAGAAGGGCTACGCTCGTGAGACCATCAACGTGGTTGTCGAGAATGTGGATAAACAACCCCAGAGCGAGTACTATCTGTCCTTCCCATCGGACGTATTCGACCGTGTTGGAGGGCTAGAAGTCCGCAATAAGAAAGAAGCAGAGAAAGGAAGGTTTGATGTGGAAGCTACAGAGCTTGCCTCGCCCAGGTAAGTCTCCAATGTCGCGTTCAATGGCTGATGCAGAAACCAGTTGGCCTCAAAACTAACCCGAGTTAATTAGTGACTTTCAATACTTCCTTGTCCGCTTCCCTGAGCCTCTTGCTCCCTCATCGCAGCTTACTCTTGGAATATCGTACTCGCTCCTGAACTCTCTCCAGCCACGCCCGGCTGCCATTGAGCAGACGGATCGTCAGTTCCTCACTTATTCTTTCTCCGCATATGTACCCTCCGCCTACCAGACCGTGACGCAGAAGACCAAAGTCAAGTTTGGAAGTACAAATGTGCCCGATTACACAACGACCGATCTCAAATCAGGAGCGGATCCCGAACGTCAGGGCTCGATCTACACCTATGGACCCTACGACACTGCCAAGGTCGCCCCGGGCACAAGCTACCCCATTACTGTTCGCTATGAGTTTACGAAGCCGGTGATCACAGCCTCTCTGCTGGAACGAGACCTGGAAGTTTCTCACTGGGGTGGCAACCTGGCCACGGAAGAGCGCTACTGGCTCCATAACAACGGCTCCAAGCTCCTAAACCAGTTCTCCCGCGTGGACTGGACTGTTTCGAACTACCAACAAGCCCCTTCATCAGCTGTTAGAGAGTTGAAATACCCTCTCAAGCCAGGCTCAGTGGACCCTTACTTTATTGACGACATCGGAAACGTCTCCACGAGCCGCTACCGCCCAGGGCTTAGGAACCGCGATGGTAACCTGGACCTCAAACCCCGCTTCCCCATCTTCGGTGGCTGGAACTACAGTTTCCGCATTGGTTGGAACAACGACCTCTCGCGCTTTTTGCGCCAGGCAGCTTCCACCACCGATTCTTATGTGCTCAAGGTCCCGTTCCTCGAGGGACCTAAGATGGACGAAGGTATTCAGTACGAGAAGGTGGTTTTGCGTGTCGTCCTCCCCGAGGGTGCTCGAAATGTGCGCTACGAGACTCTCGAAAGCACCTCCAGCAATGGGCTGCCCGGTGCGAGCCAGATCCAATCGTCGTTGTCCACTCACAAGACCTTCATGGATACCATTGGCCGCACCACTTTGACCCTTACTGTGGACGGCCTCACTGACGAGGCACGCGACTCCCAGCTTCTGGTAAGTTTCGAAAATTTAATTACAACGTATATACAATCATGTTCTAGTCACTCACTTAGCAACTAGGTTACCTACGATTACTCCTTCTGGGATGGAATGCGCAAGCCCATTACTTTTACACTCGGTCTATTCAGTGTCTTTGCGGCAGCCTGGGCAATTACAAACATCGATGTCAGCATCAAGAAGCGATAGTGTGTATCTTTAGTCTGCATGTCATTTCCTCTTTATCTTTCTTATACCAGCAAAATAAGAGCATAAATTGCGCCTTTCACATATATACTATCTCAATACGACGTAGAAGAAATAAGGTAACATGGTCCTTATTTCCGCACCCTGCTAAAAGAACCAAAGCCGGCATGCTAAATGATAAATCGAATCGGATATACAATTATACAGCATGCCCCTGCTGTCTCTCTTTCAACATTAAAGGATAGAGAAGAAGAAAACCAGTTTTGACAGCACTCCACCCACCCACCCCCTCATCAGAGCGTGAATAATGAGCTGAGATGAAATCCCCAACGCCAGAACACCCCGCAAAAGCAAACTTAATAGGAATAGATTAAACGAATAAAGAAACGCAATTTAATGTTATTCCTCGAATTTCCTCTTAACTCCATTCCCGTTTACATGCGGTGGGCCAGCCGGCCTTGCACGCGGTTTCCGATCATCAAAGTCACCCCCCTGGGCACGCTTTTTCCAAGCTGTTTTGATAGCCGGCGCAGTGCGGATGAGGTCTTCCTCCGTAACGCGGTCCTCGATGCTTTGTAATACCTTGTCCACGGTGGTAAAATGATTTGCGTCTGCTTTATCGTCGCGCACTCTGTGGAAGCGCCATCGGCCAGTCTCGTCCTTCGAGCATTCCACGATTGCGTCGTCGAGTGGCATCTGGAGAGCCTTGAGGTCTTCCCATTCAGACGGGGTAACGTACATCTCGCTGAATGGTTGGTATTGATCATTATTGTGGAGGACGAAAAGGTGGAATATGGGGAGAGCGTCATAGTCAGGGTAAGGTTCTGTGATGCCGTCTGCTTCGTCGTCGGTGTCCGGTTCGAGGACGGGGAATTCGAGGCGAAGCCGGAAGTCGATGGTGTTTTCGGCGGGAGGTTTCCATTTCAGAATGTGCTCATCCGTACCGATGCGGTACGGTGTGCTGCGGCAGGTGAAGATGAGTCCATCATTACCGTGTATTCTCTTCACTTTGGGGATCACTTCACGAAACATCATCTCGATGCCGTAGCTGAACTGGGTAGATTTGTCTTCGACTGTGAAAACTCGGTGCTGTTTTTCTTCGGGGAAGCGCTGATAAAGCGCGTTATAAGGCTTCAGAACCTTCTCCTTAAAGTATGCGAGACGTTTGTCGAGAGTGCGGTGCATCAGGCTCTGACCGTCCAATACGAGGCAGTCGAAGACGAGGAACTTTAGCTGCTGGGAGCCATCATCGTATGTGTCGTTGACAAGCTCACCATCCACCAGCGTATCCACGTGGAAAGACTGGAAGGTATCATCGTTTGGCAGGGGAAAGTGCAGGTTCGGAACGTAGCGGTACTCGTTTTTGCGATCGATCAGGTAGTGAATTTCCGGGTTGTCTGAGTCTGGCTCCCCGCGCGCAAAGTACATAAGGCAGCGGATGCCGTCCGTCTTTTCACATACATAATAATCTTCGCGTTGTAGTTCGGTGAGGTGGTGTCTGGAAAAGCTGACCGGTTGGGCGCCGGGGAAGTTGAGGTTTTTGCGACCTAGTAGCTCTGCGACCTCTCTGCGGAATTGATCAGCGAGCTCAGGCTCTGCCTTCATGCCGACGGCATCGAGATCAGGCACAGAATTCCCCATCTTCCCCTTGGTTTCTCTTCTATATCCTCTAGGTCTGGCGACAGATGCGCGAACGGGGTGCGCGTGGGGATCAAGGGAGTTGGTCTGATCGCTCGTAGACTCTTTCTCACTGGCCCGTAGGCGCAGAGAGATCAAATACAGGTGGCTGCGCCGCGAAGGGAAATTCAGGGCCCAGAGAAGGAGTTTGTGAATATGGGCGGACTTTGTTGAGATGCGATTTGCTTTAAGGAATGTGCTCTTTGTTCTTTCCTGGGATCTTCGTCGGCGAGGATGAAGTTCAGTGCCTCAGGCAAATAATTGCGTGTTAGGGGCAACGCAGCGGCCTTAATTTCAAGGCTAGGAGACAAATGTGAGTTCGGAATGTATAAAATGAGTACGATTTAATATATATAAATATCAACAGCTCGTTAACTTGGGGGGTATCGTATTGTCAGAACAGGCAAAAATCAAATCAAACAGCCAGCCAAGTTCCCAAGGCAAAAAGGTATTCCACCAACGCCTGCACCTAACCGGTTCGCCCAACAGAAATGAATGTATAATACTGTCATCATCACTCATTGTAAGAAGATAGAGGAGTGAGATAGCAAGAGAAGAAGACAATTTTCGCCACGTCCCCTATGAGCCCGCCACTACCGGAGTTTTCCTCGCAACATCTGACGCGGTGAGGTTGGCATTATCCAAGTCAATATCGCCCGGAGCATCCGCTATGTCGATATCGTCCATCGGCTGGAAGAGATTCCCCTCAATTGGACTGTTGACTTGGTCGCCAGTTGAAAAGAGCCCACCACCGCGGGCACCACCCAGCGCATGTGAAAGCATTTCCTTGATTCGTACATACTGATACTTCTTCTTGGTAGATATCAAAGTGTGGCTGACCAGCGGTTGCGGTTGAGAGCGCGAAATTGCTGCCATGACAGCGTCTTTCTCTTCGTCTGAGTCGACAGGACCATTGTTTTCCAAGTCGTCTTGGAGTGGTGCGTTTGCGTCGATAGCCGCCTCTGTAAACCATTAGTATACCCCAACCCCATAATCTGTTCAATATGGTAAACATACTCTGTTGACGAGCCTGGTTCTTCTTTTGATATGCTTGGAGTAACATGTCATACGGCAAAGACCGTCCAGGCACGGCACGCTTTGCACCCATGGAATGACTCTTGCAAGTTAACGACCGGGCACACTGAGCACCATTCGGCAGAGGAACACCACATTGCTTCTCAACATCAACAGGACCCTTCGGCTTCGGCGCCTTTGGTTTCTGTTCTTCCTTCTTCTTTTTCTTCTTCGGCTCCTTGTCCTTGTTATCATCATCACCCTCCGCCTTGCGCTTCTTGCCTTTCTTCGTCCCATCTTCCGCCATGCCCTTGACGGCACTCTTCTTTGCGCTTTTCTGAGCCTTCACCGTATCATCTCCGTCACCCTTATCGCCACCCGCGCCATCCTCATCGCCATCTTTCTCTCCGGCCTTGGCTCTATTAGCCGCATCCCGAGCCTCCTTCTTCTTCCGCGCCTTCTCCTGCTTCGCCCTTATACATCCCCTGATATGCTCTGCAGCATTCTGCTTGAGGACCGGCCTCTTGCAAGTCTTGCAAACTACAGTCTCGATGTGGTCCTCTTCGCGCGGCTTCCCCGTGGGGAAAACAGACATCGTCTTCTCATCGATCTCCGGCAGGATCGGCGATGAGCCAGGTGAATTGGGTGGTTCTTTGTTGTCTGGGAAACGGCAAACAGAACCCGGCCGTCAGTAATCGCGGGAAAGGAAAGCTCGGATCATGATCGAGTTATCCTCACCCTTCTTTTTCCCTAGTTTCCCTGCCTTCTTCAGCTTGATCTTGCCCGGCTTGGTATCCTTCTCGGAGAACTTGAATCCCGATGCATCGATGAAGCTTCCAGAGCCTGACGCGGCCGGCGATGCTGCATTGTTGAAAAACGAAAGGTTAGCACAATTTAATAGTAAGCCGGCAGCGATAACGATGGCTATAGATAGATCGGATGGTGGTTTCGGGGATATTGGGATTAAAAGCATACCTCGACCGATGTCGCCGTTTGTAGGCATTATCACGGTGCAACAGGTTTCCGTGGTACTTTCACACAGCAAACGGGCGAGCAAAAAATAATAATAACAACAAGTGACTGGGACCTATACCAGTGGACCTGAATTCGATAACTCTGATTGCGTGTATGGGCGAAGTCTTCGGTCGGCCCTTACTCTGTCGTTCATCAAAGATGGGGCAGCCGCATTAGGAATGTCACGTGCTACGCTTCGACACAGAGGATGGCTACAAAAGTGTGTTAGTTAACTATCTCGCCCTCGTCCAAAACTACTTGAGACAAATTCCAGAAAAGCATATCATCATCATAATCATGATCATAAATAATAGTAATACTACTAAACAATAGATATGGTTTTATATCCAACAGGGCTATGATGGGGAAATTGGTAGAATCGAGACCGAGGCTTTGTCACCTTGAGATTGCAGGACCCATACACAATAACACCAATATGCTCAAAAATAAATAAATTGCAACACTTTTCGTTTTTTTCATGCTTCTGCATTCCCCTTCCCCAAGACGATCCAGCGTCGATCTAGGTTTGATAGAGCATTCCGACATCCCACTCTGTGTCACTGAAAGCGAGAGAAATAAGTAAAGAACTTTATACACGGGTAGAATCCAAGGCGGATTAGAAGGTATAGAAAAATTCAGCGCTGCCGAGATACGTTAGCTTTTTCTTTTATAGAACGGGGACTAAGAGTAACTCACACGTCCGCGTCGTCCCCCGGACGGCTGTCCTTGTACAGGGGGTGCTTGAGAGTAATATTGAGGGGGGTACTGATACATCTGGGCTGTGCCCATGACAGGGCTGAATTGTTGGGGAGCATAAGGTGACTGGTTGAGCAATGGCCCCGGATTGATTTGGCCTGGGGCTCCTGACATGGGACCAGGTTGGCTTTGCATGCCTCGAAGGTTGTCCGATCCAGGGGGATATCCGTAGTTAGAATTTCCCAGAGGCGGATAGAGACCACCTGGTGATACACCCCGAGATTGCGCTGCAAGATATGCTTGATACTGCATCTGCTGTTGTGCGAGAGGTATCATAGGATCCTGACCGAAGCCGGCCCCATTCAAACCATTCATGGCACCGGCAGAACCAAGACCACCAACGCCATTGACAGGGTAAGGCTCAAATTGCCCTGGATTCTGGGACTGTTCGGTTGGCAAAGACCGCGCGCCATCAAGGTTTTGATTCATGGTGGGAAACTGCCCGCTATATTGCCTATCCATGGACGGCTGCGATGAATAATTGGAAGACGCTTGTCGGGAAGTGGGCCGATGCTGCTGTTTCTCGGGATTAGAAGCGTGGCCGGTACTCTCACGACCGTGATGATTATCACGAGAGCTACCCCGAGCAGAAAGACCAACTTCGTCCATTAAACGTTTGTAACCCTGGCTTGGTGTGGCTTTTAGTTTGGTAAGAACTTTCGAGACGTTCTTTACGACTTCTGCTCGCATCGACTCATCAAAGAATGGTGTTGTCAGAACCTTAAAAATCAACGTGGCACCCGAGGTTTGGTCACTCAGGATCTTCTCCAGCACCTCGTCCCCTGGACTAAAAAATAGGGCTTTCAACACAATTTCCCGAGCCTCGGGCTCGTTCCGTTGATTGATCACTTTAAGAACCGTCAGATACGCAACCTTGTGTGTGCAGAGGTGCACTAGGTGAGGAACTAATCTCGGCGCCAGCACAGTACGACGATGGGGGAAGGTGCAGGTATCCAAGAACCAAGTAAGCAATAGAGCGCCGTTGGCATTTGTGGCGAGCTGCACACTATGGAGAGCGATCGCTGCTGCGAGCATCCGTTGTTGATCCTTCGTAGCATGATGGCTTTCTAGACAGGCACGCATAGCTCGAGCTCCAAATCGACCTTGCGAGACCTCCCACATCCGGCTTAACATAGTCTCGAACACGAAATCATTGTAGGGGGACCCGAAGCGCAGGCAGCATTGGAGGACATAGTTTCCGTATTGGTCCAGGAATAGAGGTACAGTATACGGTCGAAGAGCGTCAACGATCATCCGCATTTGCATCGGCGTTTTGGCAACATCAATGATCTTTTGTGCTGCCCAGGTACCATTCTTGTGCACGCCAATTTCACCTAGATGAGGTGCGATCGGGACTAGCATTTGTTCTTTCGTAGGCTCGGAGCAGAACTCAAATAGTTTCTGAACAACAGTGTTACCTAGATAATCGGAAGCAAGCTCCGCAATTTCGGGGAGCATTGCCACCGCGGTCTCCTCAATTTCCTGAATTGAACAGGCTCCATTATCGATCCTTTTGCGAATGTCACGAAGGCGAGGGGCATCAAACATTCTAGTTTGGTTCGGTTCAGGGATCGACGGAATCTCGTCGTTGAATCCCTGAAAGGCAATCGCCTGCTGAATATTCGCGGTAATCTTGGCGGCGTCATCGTCAGTTGCCCCGAATTCTTTGACAATCTGTATCATTTCAAGCTGGAGATCAGGGAGCGAAGGTAGCTGAGGAACACTGGTTCCGCCGCTGAATTTTTCCACATCGGGGGCAGTCGATTTCGAATTCGGATCTGGCGTTGGTGAAGGTTGGGTACCGTTGACTCCAGGTGTCCCAGCGTTAGATGACCCAGGCACCTTGGCGTATCCGATTCGAACAGGACCAGCACCAGGGAAGATTTCCTTTCCGTTGAGCAAAGACTTGGCTTGGACAGCGCTCTCAATACGCTCAAAATTGACAAACCCACAATTCTTATGGGTCAGTACACGCGTGGACTCAATTTTGCCGTACATGCTGAAAATAGCCTCCAGAGATGTTACAGTCGTGGAAACGGGGATACTGCCTATCCAGAGGGCTCGAGTTGGGCCATCTTGGTTGTTCTCGTCAACCAGGTCCGTAGTAGTGCGAATTCCCATGTTGGCGCCACCGCCTCCAGCTAGATGCATCATTTGAACAGCCTCTGTCAGATCATCATATTCACCAGTTTCGGCAATGTTCAAATCGGCAGCACTGAAACTATTTTCCAGACGCGACGGTGTTGCAAGATAATTGCGAATGGATGATCGCTGCGGAGGAGCTTCGAGAACGCCTGCTGTCCTCGCGCGGGGTCGATTAGCTGTCGCATGGTTTGCAAACGCCTGCACTGCCAGGTTATGTTGATGAATCTGAGCTTGAGTTGCGGCCAACTGGGCAGCTGTGGCGGCTGCGGATGGTGTAACAGTTCCCGAGGGGAGTTGTGAGTAGCGACTTTCGTACTCGAGGTCTTCATCATCAGCATACTTTTCCTTTGCATTGACCGAGTAAGAGCGGATACGGCTGTTGTTCTTTATCATCGCTAGCTCAGCAAGTAGCGGAGGAAGGGACGTCTGCTGCTGCTGCTGTTGTTGCTGCTGTTGGAGTAGAACGTCAACGGACGGTCGTACAAGATTGGCCCGAGCTTGCTGCGGGGTTTCTGCGAGACCAAGATAGTCCAAAGTCTTCACATCACTATCTGTGAGTCCGTCTCGCGAGAAGGACGATTGACTAGGCGAAGTCGGACCCTCGGAAGACCTAATGCTGGTAAGGGTTGTTGCTCGATCACGGCCGGAGCCCCAGTTCGTGGAGAATAGTGACGGGCCGAATGGTCCTGAAGACCCCAGGAAGTTGGTGCGTTGCGGCATTGAGCCAGCCCGAAGGCGGGAGAGATTACCCGTGCCGCTGCCACCCATGGTTGTCGGAGGCTTGATGCCTGTGTCGATACCAGACACACCAGTGGGTCTGAACGGGCTGGTCGAAGGCGTGGGTCGGGAAGTTTGGGACACAAAAGGCTGCTGAAGGTTCGCCTCGTTGAGAACGCCGACTGGGGAAAATCGAGACGGGACTGTGCCAGCTCGAGTTCTCCGTGCAGGCCCGTTCACAGAGCTACTTGTAGGAGGCACGAGGTCCGGAAAACCCTCCTGGCTGGGTGACTCGGGAATATTTTCACGCAGAGGGGTAGAATGGCCGCTGGTTGGAGGACCCCAAAACGGAGAGACGCCTTCTTCCGCTTGTATCTCGCGTGCACTATAGTAATCACAGCCGTTAACGAAGGATAACGATGTTTGAAATCGTCCCCGGGATAAGTCACCTACCGTTTTGAGTATAAGCGGGCACCAAGTTCGTGAGACGGGGATCCAGCCCCTAATCTTGCACTTCCAATTGAGCCTGCAGTACCATTGAGACTAGTAGACGACCCAAATGGAGGCTTAATGGCGGCATTTGCGGACGAATCACTTGGAGAACTGCGACCAGTAGAAGTCCCAGACATGGGTTGGGTAGTAGGAATATAATTGAGGCTCATATGACCCTCGGGCCGTGTCACCGGTAGCATTATGAACTAGTACCTCCGCCACGAAACTTGGTAATGAGTTGTCTTGGTAAGAGCTGCGGAGCCTTTGTATTATGCGGTGGCCACAATGTATAAATATCCTGCACGGGAATCTCAACCCACGACAACCATAAGTTCGATGGTGATGCTTCAGAGGATGGTGGAATATTGACCGTGCACCACAAGTCGGATGACAATCAGCGCAATGAATGATGTCTCAAGCTGCGTGTTGCATCAGGGCTTTGCTTGATTTAGGTAATGCGTGCGACGGTGGGGTTGACCGGAAGAGTCGCCCGAGTGAATACGTAAGCTCGAATGAAGCTGAAGTGTAGGCTAGGAAGACGAATTGGATAGGCAATCCGCCAGCGTTCGGTCGTTAGGCGTAGAGATCGAGAAAAGTAATCGCGATAAATAAAAGAGTCGCTTGGCTCGGAATGGAATCCAGCTGGCACCAAAGATGCAAAGTGTACTAAATTCCAAAGCAAGGTGAACCGGAAAGCTGCAACGACTCGCGAGGAGAAAAAAGACCGAGGAGATGCGATTAATCGTCGGGATAACAATTCGAGAAAGAGAAAGAATAAAGGCGACTCCAAGGTGCAAGGGCCAGAAAAACCGACTTGGTGGTGGCTGGAAATTAGCAGGGCAGCTCAGGGCAGAAGCCGAAAAGTGGAACGGCAGGCTATGGAGAAAGGATCGGGAGATGACGTGACTAAAAAGTGATACGGTATGGAAAGAATTAGGAGAGAGAAGAAAGACGAAGAGTTGGATAAGAAAGGGAGAGAAGAACAGGAGAGGTGAGAGCAGGAGGAACGGATGATGCTGGGAGATCACAGAGGAGTCGGAAGGGACAGAGGAAAAGACTTTCGAGTAGGCGGTTGCGGGCTGCGGTAGGCTGGCTGGCTGTGGTAGCAGGGCACTTGGAGTTTGGAGCTCCCGGCTGCTTCACGCCCTGTGGTTGGCCCGTTCCGTCGTCAAATGTGGTCAAATGTGAACGAAGACTCGTCCTTTGTCGAGATTACTCTGTGTTCACTGTATTCACGATTGATTATTCTGAAGCTCTCGCGGGCTGAAATGAATCAAGGGCAGTGCTACTGGTGGTTGATTTTGTTTGCGTGCGTCTGCGCTCTGCGACCATGCATATAATGGAACTGCCAGGATGGCTGTGGTTTTATTCAACTCGGGCTTTTTTACTTGCGAGCTGATACCGTTGCTTTTGCTCGTCTCATCTTTTCGTCCATATTCACCCTTTCGATGAATTTACTAGATCGCATCAATGAATCACCTCCTGTCTCTCAAACCCTGGATCCTGTGCGGCTATGGGGCGTTTCAGGTGAGGATCCAGAGATGTCTCTGGAGTTTATTTCGGTGCCTCGAACAATGGCGTTTCTCAACTTTGCGCCTAGGAGCGATCTGCCCCTCGTTGATTAATCCGATGGGCACACTCGAGGTGACCGAAGTCCCCTTACCGGCCTTCCTTCCTCTGTGAGCAGGAGTATGGAACACAGGCTTAATGTGACAGGGGCTTTCGAACTACAGCCCTTCTCAGGAACGAGCAGCCCCTTTCTGACACCGTTGGCAAGTCGATGATGTGCCAACCTGCCAATCACGGGCTGAACCACCGTACGAATTCTGAAACAGGGAGGGATCTGAAAACTCGGCCCCGTTTGGATGCTTGACACTCTTGAAACATCTTCGACCCCGCATTCCAACGCCCTGATGAAGTTCTGCGTCCGCCACGGAAAAGGCCGAGATGGAACCGAACAGGTCGCAGTAGAGACGGTCAAACACGATGGATCCTTTTAAACAGTACTATAGATGAACACTTTTCACGAGAGTTATAGTTTTGTCTATCTTTTACGACTTGACATCAGTAAGGAGGCAAGAAGGAGTTTGTGCTTGTGGCCCCTTCATCAAGGCATCCTCGGAATATGCCGGCCCCTAACGCAAGGAGACAAGGCTGTCGTAATATTGGGACGCCCATCACATCAGAGATCACTCCCAAGTCCCAAGAAAAATTGAACGTGGATTGGTGGTGCCCCGAATTCTCCGGGCACTCTTGGCCAAGACAGCAGCAAAGAGATAGTTAAGGTATCAAATTTACTGCCTCAGGCATAAAGGTTTCGAAGACCTGATTTAGACCGCCACTTAGTAATCTGTCAACTTTTCTAGTTCTAACTTAACTTACCGCCTTCAGAGCTTCCATCGGCGACGAGTGTTCATAGTGGCACCCTTCTTCTCAAATCATTATATTACCAATTAGCAGTCCTACATTATATGCTTATAATATTTATTCTTTACATCTTTCAGTTCTCAGCGACGTCTTGGATGGAGTTAGGGCGGCTGTTTAGCCCTTCACGCATCTTATAAACGCGTCTTACTGATTGCGCGAACTATCGAACGATTAATTAATTACATAAAGCGCTCAACATCTTTTTGACCGGATAATCGAAAATGTCACACTATGAAGATATGTCTTCTTCCTCTTCCGAGGAGGAGGAGGAGGAGGTTCCTGTGGAATCGCTCATCAAGGGACGCGAAAAGCGGAGCACAGCTGGACGGCAGATGTCCGCCCTCTTAGACGCTGAGGCGGATGATGAACTGGCGCTATTATTCGAAGAGGTGGATGATGATAATGAGTTTGCAGCGGATATAGCAGAAGTGGGCGGCGAAGAGGATGATATGGGACTTGAGTCCTCTTCCGATGACGATGATCAAGGACCGAACGCTCAGGCGGACGACTTCGAGGGAGAACAACAAATTCAGAAGGAAGAAAAGGAGGAGAAGAAGAAAAAGAGAGCCCAAGAAGACCTTCGGTATAGGATTACAAGCAAAAAGGTGAAAATCGACCCAACCGCCGCGCCGAAGGTGCCAACGGGGGCTCCTCCTCGCCAAAGGAAGAAGTCGGAACGAGTTTCATGGATTCCTACAGTTGATGAAGGACCTACACGATCATCCTCTCGTCGGCAAACCATGCAAAATAAAGAACTCACGCATGCTCGGTTAAAGGATAGCGAGGAAAAGCGTGTTCGTTTAATTGCCACGATGGAGGAAGCAGCCAAGCGGAAGGCAAAGCACAAGCCGAAATCGATGACGCAGGCTGAGCGTCTCGTAGAAGCCGAAAGAGTGGAAAAACACAACAGCAAAAGCCTCAATCGTTGGGAGGAGATGGAGAAAAGGAAGGCAGAGGAAAGGCGAGCGAAGATTGAAGCATTGCAGAATCGCCGCCTCGAAGGTCCTGTTATATCTTACTGGAGTGGTGTCGCGACCTGGGCCGACGGACGGTTAACGCAAGTTGGGAAAGTAGCGATCACGCCAAAGCCAGAGAAAGACGACAGTGGGCGGAAGAAGAGCAAGAAGGCGGATAAAGAAGGGAAGAGTGTCACGGAGCAACCAGTGAGCAATACTGCCACTGAACCTGGGGTATCACAGGCTATAGTCCCTATCAATCCGTCCGAAAACCCCACGCAGCCCACCACCGACGCTAAACAAGACCAACCTACGCAATCTACTCAACCTGCTCAACAAACAACCACTGGTACCAGCGTGGTTATTGATCCGGCGTTGGAGGAGAACCACTCTGAGACCAAAAACGAAGCTTCGATAACCTCTACCCAACCTATCAGCCCTACGAAGGGAGCATCGGAAGACCAGTTACCAGCCTCCACCCCCAGCGCATTTCCAGAGGCAGACGCAGCTGCTAGTGTGCCAAAAGAGAACGCGGAAGTAAACGGAGATGCGCGGGTTTCTAGTGAACAACTAGCAAAAGCATCTAATAGTGGGGCAACAAAAGGGACGGCAGAAGAGACACCAGACCGTCCGGCAGCACCAAACTCAACATCACAAACTGATGAAGTCACGACAGAGGAAAATGATCAGGCTCCTGACGCCGAATCATCACTTAAGTCAGAAGAGAAGCACAGCGATGTCGCTCAAGTGTCAACTCCGGAGCCACTAAAAACCACTCAGACAATACCTGGCGTGCAATCGACATCCGACCCTGCTTCAGAGCTGCCGGTTTCCAGTGGCCCCGGCCTTGATCAACCGGGCGGGACACGGAAAGAGAGCCCACAGGTCCCAGCGGCAATTGAACAACAACCTGATATCCATATAGACGAGCCAAATGCGACAACTGCAGATTCACAGCCACCTGCGGCTGCCCCCGCGGTCATCGAACACACCGGAAGATTCCTGACTGTGCTGGAGAATTTTGACGACAAAACTGCCCAGAGTGGAGACTTCAGCATCTACTTCAATGCAAAGAAACCACCTAGGCTTACAAGTACGTGGAAATCTCTCTCCCTCGTGATCCTTTCTTTTTTAACTTTGCGTCAATTACTGATTTGTCATAGAAATATCGTCCTCACTTTGTGTTATCACGTCACTTCCATCACGCTACCGAGACCCAGATACATCCCTCCCATTCGCAAACTCCTATGCATACCACGAAATTCGCCATACAGCTGCTCAAAAGTATTCCTGGAGCCCTATGCTTGGGTGCTACGTTGGACCCGCTGGTATCGCCGCGCGCGGCGTACCTGCAAGGTTCCTAGATCCCAGTGCCCCGAAAGAGAGCAGCCCAAAGCCTAACGGCACAGTCGATGAGTCCAAATCCCCAAGTAAGGATGGAGAGGCCGCAAAGACGGCTGGCCCCAATAACTCAACTCCAGCCGCGGCCACGACCACGACCACACCTGTGGCCACACCTGCTGCGCCAGCACCTGTTACAGTTGGCGCCAGCGATGCCATGGATATCGACAAATGATAGCCGGGCGCTTCTCATTCTTGGCCTTTATTTATGTACAATACCGCTATGATACCCTTTAGGATAAATTCTACAACTTACTTTCCCGGATACATCCAACTTTGCGGAACCACTTACCTACTTAGGATAAAGGCTAACACTGATAGCCATTTGCCCCTGCACAAAGAGCATTACCTAATGTGGGCCAAGCGGTGGGTGGCCTGGTCTAGCAACTCACCTTTAGCTCTTAATCATATGCGCCTATTAGTTATTACGGGTATGAGTCTGGCTTATGGCTTTTGATTTTTGAAGCTGTACGGTGTAGCCTGTGACGGAGCCCACGGCACAAAGAAAACAGCTAAGTTGACTAATTTAGTATGTAGATCCCGATCGACGGCCATCGCGGGCACGACGCAAGTCTACCTCCACTTCCTGACTCGAAAAGTCGAAAACATCAGGTTCAGCTTGTTGTTAACCTCTTAGGGGGGTTCTTAGCGTGCGGGGAATAATACGGAGTAGGCCACCTTTTGCCAGGGTCTCGGGGCGAGTTTAAAAAAAAAAAAAAAGGCCAGCCTAGGTATAGACAGCAGGAAAATCGCAAGATCTGGGGGTATGGCGTCACGTCACATCCGGGCTCAATAAGGTGATCTGAGTTTCTTAATTCCTTCTTGTAGTGAAGGAAAGTTGACGTTTTCTATTGCCTCATTTGCATCAATAGTCATGCTATATTGTATGTTTTCTTGCGTCATCAGGCGAAAATTTTGCAGCGTATTGTCCAGACCGTAGGGCGAATGATGACTGGCTGCCACATAAGGTTATTGTTTGGACTTTGGAATGATTGAGTTACGGAAGTGGACGGGAGGTCTGGGTAGAGCCATGGACGCAGAGGGCACTGGGGCACCCCAGCGTTGTTTCTGCGTTGCATCGAGAAACCGCGATACCCGTGGACTGCGCTGAATCAATGCCTGGTTGCAGCAGACTCAACTCCTGCCCTTCTGGAGGGTGTAGGGTAGGCATGCATGGACCGTCAAGGCCAATGCAGGTTCCCATCACGGGTCCACTTGCTCTTCTATGCGCGAATAATATAGGAGAGTAGCATGAAACGTGATGTTTCGCCCTGCCAACTTCTACAGCGTCTACTGGCCGGGGGCCTGTTCTTGCTGCGCCAGCGGGGCCTATCATCGAGTTAAAATCGAGCACAGGTTCTTCACACCAAAGAAGCCGGCACCGGCATTGCACCGCGCCGGAATCGAGGCAGCTAATAAGTGCCTTGGTTGACCCCAGGCAGAGACTCTTTGAATGCCTGAGCGTTTGTGGAGAATGGAATGTTTCGGGCTTCATCATCGACGTGCCCCACTATCGTCGTTTTGAGTCTTCGATCCTTCAGTCTTGTCGCCCTTGATTATGTGTCACCTTCTTTGTTTAGATCCTCGAGTCTCTGTCGTATCAAAAATACCACGCTGAAGGGCCTGTGGGTTTTGAGAACCCCGGTAGTGGCACCCAAAAATACGTAACTTAACTGGTGCCTGTTTTGTTAAGGGCACCATTATTTCCTCCAAGGTGCACGCATTTTGGTGGCATTTACGAGCGGTGTGAGGAAAGCGACTCGTGGAAAGGGCACCCGGATGAATTGTTTCCCACCAGCAGTCTTTCCAGCGAGTAGGGGACGATCCCCCTCAGCCCTCCGGAGCCCATGTTCTCGATACATGCAGCCCAGCAAGTGGCCCAATCGCCGCTACGTCTGCAGCCAGTGTCAGAGCTCTTCTGCAGAGCACTGGCCTGCTGCACCCATCAGGTGGTTCAACCTGAAGAGTTGACAGCTTGGTTGCACGGGCAATTGTCTAGAAGCAGAGACAGGGTGTGGGGCACAACAGCCAGATAGGCTCACGAATGACATCGACCGATCACCCTGTTGAAACAGAGTAGCAAACAGGCCATACTGGGGGGCCATCTCATCAACCTGAAAGAAAGGCCGGCTGGGAGAGCCGGAGAGAAGAAGTATTCAAGACGCGGACCAAGGAACTGAGCCGAGCCGTCAGTCAAGACTCAAGGGACGGCGGGCTATAATTAGTGTCGACGTCAAGGAGATGAATGACCGAGACTGTGAGTGCCTGAGGACCCAGGTGTCGCGTTCTGACGTGCTCGGGATCGTCATCCACCCATCCAAGCAGGTGCTTTCGGCAGCCATCCTGCGGCGTTCTAGAACCTCGCTCGACATACGCGTTCATGATCAACCAATTCGTCCTCCTCCCAAGGTTGCTCTCCATTTGAGTCGCTCGTTCGCCGCCTATTTAAATACTCTATTTACTCCCCCACTTCAGCTACTCTGAGACAGGCGATTCAATCACTTTCTCCACCGTGGTCTCGAGTCTCGACTGCTCCCCAGTCTGGGTCTTGACTCATATGTCGGCACTTCTATTCTTATTTATACTCGTGGATCAGTAGCATTGCATTTCGTCACCAATCCGGCGTCCGCTTAAAATCCCCTGTCTGCCGTCCGTCAGTCAAAAACCAAAAAATATTCCGAGCCATTTTCCTCATCTGCTGTGCAATCCTAGCAGCATACCGGTAAATCTACAAATAATCCCGCATAGCAATCAGGGCCAGCGGCCGTATCTTCCAGCCCTTGCACGACTCAGCGCGAGACAAGAACTAGAAAAGAGAGACAAATCAAACCAAAAATAAACCCAGTTTGCCTTGGTATGTCCCGATCCGGTTCTTCAAAGCACCGCCTGTTCCCTATCTCGATCTTTCCCTTATCTTTTGCCCCTCTACAGGCCAATGATAAGGACCGACAACGTTGCTGTTTGTGCCACGGCTGACCTTTGGGGTTTCACAGTCAAAAGCTTATCACTTTCGTTATCTTTGTGAACGCTCTCAGAAGACAAGCCTTGCTGTACATATTTGTCCTGTCACTGGCTCTCTTTGCAGTTTCCCGCATTCGTCCTTCCTCAGCATTCCTCCTGATTTACCTCAATCGTCCACTTTCATCCAAGCACACAATACTGCGGTCGCCTTTCGTGATACAGTGAGACGTTTGTTTTGAGGCCGACTTAACCAAGCCCCTTGGAAATCCCTCATACCCGGCCCCCTCAGGGGAATCACCCGTGCTCCACACTGCATATCACTGGGCTATTACAGATAAATCAGCCGGCCAAGAATCCTTGATACTATACAAAGGCCTCACCGCCACCATGACTCAAAGTAACGGTCTTTCCCATCACCGTCGCTCCCCTTCCGGTTCAAACTCGTCCAAAAGGCCTGCCAGACCAGCAATTCATCGGAAGGGCACCTCATTTGCGAATATCTCCATTTCCAAATTGGGCTCTGGTCAAGCCCGATCCGCCTCAGCAGACGACGATCGGACTCCTGAGATGGCCGCCAGTTTCCTCAATTATTGGTATGTTTTGAGATTCATATATACCCTTCTCATCATACACCGCCACCTCCTTCCCGCTCCCATTCTCGGACGAGGGGCCTAATCGTTATCATTATCCAAACCCTTGCATGTCGGACTCCTACTTATCAGTTGTGCTTATGCTAATATCTTCTGCAGTGCCATGTGCGAGAAGCAGATAACCGTGCCCGATAACCGCCTTCTTTATTGCAGTGAAAGGTATGACCCCTTATCATTCCCTGATAGCCTTGGTCTTGTTTATATAAAGACGTCCTTTTCTCCCATCCTCCCTTGTTATTCCTTAATTATCAATATTCACTAACGTACCTTAAAGTTGCCGCCGCAGAGACACCCAAAAGCCTCTTTCTGCCTCACTCTCATACTACAACACGTCATCCGCTCCTATCACACCTCCATCTTCTCCCCCAATGTCTCCTCGAACAATCGTGGCGCCGTTGACACCCACGAAACTCCCTGTTACAGCTTCTCAGCCTATCCGGATACCCACTGACATGAACCATGTCCGAACGGATCTTGATCCCACCGAATGGAAGCCCGTCATACCCAACGACAGTCATACTCCAAGCCTGATGACTTCGGACGCCTGGAAATACCTCTGCAAATTCCACGGCGACGAGCCTGTGGTTCCGATTCGGCGCTCCAAGGGCCACAACCAAAGCTCAAGTAGCTTATCTACTCTTCCTTCGTTGAGCCAGACTGTCGCATCGACACCCTCCTCTCTGAGCAGCACTGCATCAGATTACATGGGCCATGTGTCTGACTCCGCTCACCGCCCTCTACCTCCTCGTCATAAGCCCTGTTTCTCTAGCGGCGGTAGCGCGAAGGGCGTAGAGTTGGTTGTCCCTCATATCGAGATGATTCCAGACTCCCCCGTCGACACTTCAAACAGCGGGTCCATATTTCCAGCTAGCAGTGGCCTATGGAGCGGGAAGACCGAGACTACTCCAGCCATAACTGTCTCTGATGAGAACTGATCCGGACTACGCTTATACACAGTTCATGGCGTTTAGGTGGTGTTACACAGATGGATTGTGGCCAACCTTTTTTATTTATCATTATTTTATACAAAGCGGAGTACAGGCGGTATACCATAGAATTCAGCGCAAAGGGACACGACTTGATGTGTGATTTAAATAGCGTTTCCTTTACTTTAAATTTCAACCAGACAGACCGTGCTACCACCGGTACTTTAGATCGATATCAAAAGCAAAAAGAAAGAAAGAAAAAAGCATCAAGACCTCGAAGTGCATATATCGCAAACCCCCTACTAGACTCGGTGTAGACAACAACATTTTATTGGGGAAATCACACAATAAACATCGTAAAAAGTAGCTGATAATCAATATTTTAGAAAATACGGTGGTTTAAGCATAGGACGTAAATATTCAATTAACGCCCATCCGATCAACCAGTGACACTGGAGACAATAGCAAAGTCCTTCCGTCCGAACACCTGACCAGTCGTCCATCTCATCCATTATTTATATTAAATTCAATTATACATTATACTCATTCATCGAAGGGTCTGCTCCCATTACCACATTCTGAACCTTAGAACCGCCCAGCACCACGATCCGCCGTGGTGACCGGCACGCCGCCTTCCCTTGCATCCGAGTAGCAGCAAATGTAGCATCCCTGGTGGGGGCGGAACTGTATAGGGAGATTATATATGTAAGTTTCAAATCCAAATAAGATAAAACAAAGAAGCAGCACCAGGTAGATATCAAGTCCGAGACAGGAGCAGGACGTTAACAAAGTATACAAATGTTAAGATACATTTTGGACAAAACGGAGGGGTGTCAAGTAAAGCAAAATAGAACGAACTGAAATAAAAGGGTGTACCTGTATATTTTTTCCACAGTCCAAAGTCTCTGGGGCTTTAACGCAGGCGCCCACGCAGGCGCTGTTTCCGAGGTCCTTCCCTTGCCGTTTTGCGAATCGGGTTGCGCCCACGGGGCTGCTGGGATGCGCGTGGGCGGCAGCGAGGAGGAACATGAGACCAAGAGATAGGGCTGAGAAGTGCATGGTGGATATTGATAGTGGGCGGACTGCAGATGATTCGCAAGTCGCTAATTAATTGACTCGGTGTCTATTGGGTGTTTCTTTTTATATTGGAAGCTGCAGGAAATAAGAAGCTGGGAGATGGGGTATATACTGCAGGGCTAAGGGCATAAGGCTGTCTTTTCTACTGAAGACTAGAGTCGAAACTCGAGTCCAGACCCAGGTTAAGCAAGGGGCCTGTTGGCACACGACTTGACAAGAGGAACTATGTTAGCAGAGTGTATACCACGGAGGAGATTGGATGGTTCATTGGAATGCTGGGCAGTTTTCGCGTTTTAATAATTTGCCCTCGGAATTTGGCAGGCATGTTGGTATGTACTTCGTGCTTGTAGTATGTACTTGAGGTTGGACGCAAAGGTCCACGATGACAGACCCAGTCACATAGTAACTGTCAATCCGAACTAACTCATTCCTCGAGCCAGTATTAACAAGATGCCTCTGCTCTGCGACCCTAGGGCTCAATAACCGTTTAGACAGAATATATGGGTTCCAGCCAAACCCTACTAGCCCAGAGAACATGCAGATGCAACTTGAGAGGAGACCCAGTCGCGCTGCCTAACATACCGAATGATTGGTTCGGTACCATGCCCAGAAGCGCGGGGCCAGTCGACCAATGGTCCAGCTTGTAATCTGGCCGAGTTCAAAAACAAATGCATGCACATTGGGCCCTTCAACAAGACGAAAAGATTGTTGCTATACCCGGTCGTAGTTCCTCTAACCTGTGGTGTCAGGAAATGGAACTTATCCATCTCTAGGAGGACGCTCAAGTCATTGCTCCGACAATACGGGTTATAGAACTTGGAATTATCAACAGTAAAGGGACACAAGGCGCATTGGAATCGCAGGTTATTTCGCGTCCACGCTCAGCAAAGACCATATTAAGGTTTGTGATAAAAGCTTTGTCGCTGATTTTGAAGGCGTGGTGTCCTTTAATGAGTGTATCCGGGCGTCGGATAATTGACCCGCTCAGATGAGAGCAAGTCGAGGTAAGCATCTGTCAGGTGAGTTGACCTCTGGATCACGTCCGGTTCTCGCTTTCGACTGTCTCGTATGATCACGAGGCATAACCCTATAGATTGCACTTTGTATCAAAGCAGGTTGTATTTGGCCGCAGCCTGTTTCATAGTTCGACACGGCCTTATGAGAATACCTCTTGACGTAGAGCTGGGCATCTCCCGGTGGAGGTAGCGAGGCTTGAACACACGTGTCAGGATCAAATGCCTCCGATAAAGTTCTCCAATCGTCAAAGAAGAGTTGGCACACGAGATAAACAAAGTTCCATGGTTCTCTCTGGCAGTGACGGGAGGCCACCAGGTGGAGCCCAATAGCGACGCTGGGAAGTTATCTCCTGAAGCCTCAGCCCTCCTATTGGTGCCGGTCTGCCAGAGACACTGAGGCCACAATTCCTTTCTGCCCTTGTCGCCCTCGCCCATCATATTTTGGCTTCAACTCCAGCTATCAGATACTTACCTTAGCTCATCTGTGCGTCATGGGGAGGTTTGTTCGGGTTTTCGCCCTTGCTAAACAGAAAACGCAAACGACTGCATTGTTTACGAGCAAAGAAGTCCTCGAATAAATCGTTTGAAACACCCTATTCCCCGGTTTCACCTAAGCTACTTAGAGTGAATGAACCTTTTGCTATGGCTTTGTCTCCAAAACGGCCTCGGACCGATGAGCTCGAGGAAATGGAGTTGGACCGATCAGCCAGCCACTACTAGATGCGTGAGAGTCCGCATCCTCGAGATCTGGTGCTTTCAGTCATTTTCTCACCGCTCTGTGCAACATGGACCACGAAAGAACTTGAGGGCAGGAGCAACGAGTTGACAGACAGCTTTCCGCAAGACCTTCCGGCAGCAATGCCTTTCAACAGCAAAACACGCCGTTGCCGAATTCATCAGCTACGGAGTCGAGAAATCAATGGACCCTGGTGTAATTGGTGGTTTCTGCTCCAACACATCGTGATAAGAAAGCTCAAGTTGGCGTGATCAACGTGATGATCAGCTTCGGCTTTAAGATATTCCTGATGAAGCATGCATAGTGAGTATAGACACCGAGCATTAAGCGAACGGCGCGCCGTACTTGTTAAGGAACGGGATATCGTTGGGCAATAAATCTCCGTGGAAACCTTGAGAGAGAGTTGGAAAAAAGGCCCAGCAAACTAACAATACTACCATCCGCCAGCACCGACGTGTCATGACCAACTCTCGAAAGCTTTCAAGCACCTGTGACACCCCATAAACCATCTTCCGGCGGATAGCGATATCATCAACTTCTTGGCGGATGGCAAATACCAGGGTGAAATTGAACGTGCGTGTCCCGACCTATGTATCGGGTGGTTATCGGCAAGACAGGCGTGTCTCTTGACATGCCTTAACGGTTTCTTTGGTGGACGAATCTAGTGTCTGACGAGGCGCCCCATTTATAAACCTTCACTTGCTGTTCAACTTCGAGAGTTGAACACATAAATAGCGAGAACTCAGTTTTCATATCTTAACCACGGTTATGGGATGAAAGAACTCGACATCCAGCATGATAGTGACCAGCATGAAAGACCACAGACTCCAAGCTTCACAGAATCGGTCGTTCATTGGGCCCGGGGATAGGCATAAATTATCTCGGGAGTTTCGTTTCTGGCCCATCGTCTGGCGGTTCAACAAAACGCCCGAAGGAAGAAGCCATTAGCAGGCACCAAATATTGCAAGTTATCCTGCGAGTGGGGACTCAAGGTGTCAGCACGCATAAATTCGAGTGCCAATAGCAAGAATTTGTTGATTTATGCCGTTGCTTACCGTTGTGTTCAGGTAGGCTGGTAGCGATCAACAACGCAATGAATACTGCTTTAGCAGTAGACCGTGCTATTTACTCCACGCACAGGTGGGAAAGTGTACCTGCCCAGGCCCCGGACGCTTTCGAGCTTATTGGAAATCAAGTTGCGGCTTCTCAACTAGCAAAGCCAGTGGCCATAGCATGCGGTGTGAAATGCAGGACGGAGGGAAAGCCGATTCGAGCAACCAGGAGTCGAGTCCAAGTTTAACCCTCCTGTTTCCCCGCAGCTGGCAAGCTTGATCTGCTCATAAGGCCTCGACCGAGCATCTTGGGCGAAGCAGTTCTTTTGGCCACCGACGTTGATCTGGAAGAGCACGAGAGAATTTGGTTGGCTGGAATAAATTCCCACGGTACTCCCATCGCCACCGGCGGGTCGTGTCTCCAACTGTTTAAAGGAATCGCGAATTCGATGTCGTCAACCGAGATGGGTCAATGAAGGGTATCCGAAACAGAGAGCAGGTGCTGATGTCCAAGGGGGCCCAGCCGCTGGGTCCCGTGATTGGCTCTTATCGCCAGGATAACATTTCCACGGCACTACCGTACTACGTACCAGGAAGAACCAAAGCCCGGTGGCCTCCCACTTGATGGCTGTCGTGAGCTTGACGATGATTTGCTCCCTCCAAAAATGACTTGGATTATCTCGCCTGTGCCGTGTGCTTTTACAACCTCTCTTGATTGTCGTCGCTTGGCCACAAGTGGAGCGAAGCCTTGTGGGATCATCATCAACGTTGGCCGTGTGTGCCCTGGCTATTATTGAACCCGGACAGTCAGCACTCAGTAGTCGTATGTGACGAGCAGTCGAAGCTATTTATTGGGCCTACCCACATATGGTGTCCCTTCTTAGTTATCCTATTTTTACCGCGGGGCACTGAGGCTGTCCGTGTCGGCCTAAAATCGGACTAACATATGTACTTCGATCACTCCCCTTCCTACTGTCACTCTTTCAATCTACCTCAAGGTGGCGATCAAATATCAGCAGCGATATTTAATCGTCACGCAGCAGCAACACGGATTACCTTGTGCGCTAAGGTGTCCTTGAATATTTAGTCCTCAGGGACTTGTCAGAAAACATGGACGGGCGAGATCCGAACGCGCCACAGAACTCAGAGCAGAGGTGGGTGATCGTCCTACGCTTGTTTATCCCGCTTTCATTCTTCGTGGAGATGTAAAAGAGAAGGGGACTTTCTCCTGTCCGAGAATCCAGATTACTTCATCTCGGAGATTTGCATGATAACAATTCGCTGCCAGTTCTCAAACCAACGGCACCGGCCGTAGCCACAGACGGGCGGGCGGGCGTGAAGCCACCAATACGGGAACCGAAACTGCGGAGTACTACCAGACATTCCTCTCCCGCCTCCTTGCCGTGGTCTCGCATGGACAGCCAGAGGTCGTCGACAGGTTGATTGAGATCATTCGCTCAGGCGCGTCCCAGCAACAAATTTTCGACGCATTGGCGGAACTTGCAGCAGATAACAACCCTTAATTATCATAGATAGAGCTCACATACAACTAACTTCATCAGCCCCCTATGCCTGTAAGACTGGTTTAGCCATTAAAGTAGCAATTGCGCCTGAAATGTTGGCATATGATGCAAATAAAAAGACGACTAATTAACCACTAGTGGGGTATTTTGGTCGAATGGTATTTCGATATGAGATGCGCGTGGAACTGGCCCAGACTATTGCGAAGCTTCTCGTCAAATCGATCAAGGCCTCTCTATGATGCTGCAACCCAAATCTCAGCGCATATTATCCGGGAACATATTGTACCTAGCTGGCTTGGCAACCGACGTCCAGTACGCACTGTTCATTACTCCACCCAATACAATACCGCTCATTTAGCGGAAGCCCGCAAAAACTTGTCTACAAGTTCTCCCTAATCAGAACAGGGGACCCCTCTAGCTGATGACAGTATATCACTCGTCTCGGGTCTACGTATCGCTTGCCCGTAATTATCCATGCAAGTCTCAAGGGCACGAGAGAAATGATTTCATAAATTGGCCATCAAAACCGAGAACATATATCTTTTGGAAGAAAAACGAGGAAATAACTGGGCTAGACTGTAGTCTATAGTAGAATCTCGAAAGGCTACTCTGTTACTAGGTAAAGCACTAAGAGAAGTGGGCTTAGGGCGTGCAACGACCTGTGAAACGAGGGTACAAGGAGCAGTCTCGGACTGTGTACCGGGCACACAGCCAAGCGAGGAAGCGCTCCAAGCCAAAACCGTAACCACCGTGAGGTGATGTCCCGTACCTAGATTACGATGATTAGTACACACATTTTCTAGTTTTGTTGGGGAAGACAACTTACTTGCGCTGGTCGGTGTACCAGTAGTAAGGCGAAGGATCCATGCCCTCATGCTTGTAGGCGGCCATTAACTCGTCCCAGTCGTCCATTCTCATACTTCCACCGACAATTTCACCGACACCGGGCATCAGGACGTCGACACTCTCAGTCACACGGCGGTCTTCAGGGTCTTTCTTCATGTAGAAGGCCTTGATTTCGGCTGGGAAGTGGGTGAGGAAAATGGGTCGGTTGATGATATCCGTCATTTTACGCTCGGCGGCCTCGGCGATGTCATCACCGAACTTGTGGGGGTTGCCTTCTTCGTTGGGAATTTCGTGCTCCCGCAACCAGTCAATGGCGTCGGAGTACTTCATGCGAAGGAATGGGCGGCTAGGTGTCTTGAACTCAGGGTTGAGGCGCTCAATTATGGGTTTAGCGACAGGGTCGACCAGGACAATTTCGAGGACACGACATATAACAGCCTCCAAGTGGTCAAGAAGGTCGTTGAAATCGATGAAGTCCAGCTCTGACTCGATGTGTGTGTATTCGGACAGGTGGCGACGGGTAAGAGACTTTTCTGCACGGAACGAGGGGCAAACGCAGAATACATCTCCAAGCGAAGGGAGACAGGTCTCGAGGTATAGTTGCGATGATTGAGTCAAGTAGGCGTTCTCACCATAGTAGTCGAACTTGAACAAAGTGCTTCCTCCTTCCACTTGTGTTTGAACCATAGCAGGCGGGGTCACTTCGGTCAAACGGAGCTCTTCGAACGTTTGACGGAATGCCCTGAGAGTAGCAGCCCGAACCTTCATCACTGATGAGGCAGTCTCGCCGCGGAGAACAAGATGACGGTTGTTGTAGAGTGTTTGCGGATCGGCCTCATGGGACACCCGTGTGGTGATCGCCTCCTTATCACCAGCAGCACGACCGATGACCGTGTAAAAGTCTACATGTAGTTCACGGTTGTTGGGAGCATGCTGCTTGGGAGGGACGGCTTTCATCTCTCCATGGAGCGCAATGGACGTTTCAAGGGTGAGCGTCATAGCATCGTAGGTTTTCACCAGATCGCCGGTCAAGACGCACTGCAGGTACCCGTAGCCGTCAGCAAGAGTCAGAAAGATCATGCCTTTTTGACTCCGCAGGCGATGAACTCTTCCAAGAACACGCACTCGTGTTCCAGGTGTATCTGACTCTGGCGAGCCGAGTTTCACAACAGCAGGGTCAGTCACATCTAGCCGAATCTTCACAGGCTTAGGAAGCGACGGGTCTTCCTTAATCACGACTTTCTTCGCCTCCTCAAGAACAAGCTGGCGTTTATCTGCTTCCTCCTTCTCGCGGATAGCCAACTCTTGTTCCTTGGCGGCCTTCTTCTTACGCTGCTCGAATAAGGTGGTTGCTTTCTTCAAAGCGGACTTGGTGGCCGGCTTCCATTCTAGTTTTGCAGCCGGGTCAGCACCTTCGCCCGTAGGTTCAGTCTGAGACTTGCGAGTCAAGTATTCGGTGCCACCAGAAGGGGCATGCTGCAAAAAAGCGTGAACGAGGGTCTTGTAGGGAGCGGACTCCGCGCCGGTGGCAGTTGAGTCGTCTCGCCCAACGTCTTCGTCAACGTAAATTGGCGCCATCGTTGAATAATTCGGCTACAGCAAGCTGTTGGATTGCCGTCTTGTGTCTTGTGTGGGTTTAGATGCGCGACGAGGGGGGAATTGGACCGCAAGTCAACACTAGGGTCTGAGTCACACGAATCAGCATTGCAAAGTATAACTAGAGGAGAAGCGGGAATTGAAGCGGGTGATTGAATATTTATCAGTAAATTTTGAGATTTTGATGGGTCGCATACCTATTCACAAGCAGTCTAAACAAATATAATTGGCAAGCCCACAGAGCAAGAAACGAAAAAAGAATCATTTGGTTATCAATTTCCGGAGGGGTAATTTTCTGGATCTCTGCCTCAGGCAGAAAGATAAGGGCAATCTCCAGGGCAAGGTTCCGCAATCCGATATCGTCAGGTTTCAAGAGCTGGCAGCTGGTCCAATGACAGATTATGGCAGTAGGTGAGAGATCTAATGATATGCCTACTCCTTTTCCTACATAAATGTGCTCTCTTGAACACTTATCATGGCATCGAGTAGCTTGCCCGTACGATCGGTCAGTTTCTTCTTCATCATAGGGAATAGATAGAAATAAATTCATAAAACGGAAGTGTCTGGCTTTAGGACGTCGAGCCTTCCAGCAACAGGCCGAGATATAAGTATGTTTACCCCAGAAAAGCATTCAAGTGAGGCTGAAGGACGAAGGAGATCCCCAGCTAAAGGCCGGAATGGAATATGGTTGGGCCGAGGTTGAGCCTCCTCCGGCCCCATCCCTGTCACTCACGGGGTTCTCTTCAGTCTTGGTTGCGAACCCCACCAACTGTTTCTATCTTGACTCTTGCTCTTGTGCAGGGTCTCTTCCATTGATTTATCATTGACAATAAAATGATCCCATACGATTGTTAAATCACCTTCTTCATGTTTAAAATCATCACGCCCGCGCAGTCATAATCCGCCCCGCCAAGTCGGGGGATAGATATGAGTGATGGCGCAGTTCGAACTCTTCCGCCCGGCGCGGGCGTCTTCCCCGCTTCCCTTTTCCAGAACAACTCAGCGAACCCGACTCAGAGATAGGGTCTTTGTCGCTTCGAGACTCGAGTAGTAGCAATTGAAATCGGAATACGAGCATACTGAGGCTGACATGGGATGGACCCTGCGACCGTCATCCAGATGACCTTGACTCCTTGAGTTATCAGATCCTCTCATGGCGATGACGATCCGCTTCGGGTGAGGAGTTCCTCAGCCTCTTCCCCAAATATTCTTTGATCCTGTAAGTCGGAAGTCCCAACCAGGCAACGGCCCAGCATTGAATTTGCGGCAACAAGCACTCGTTGGTTACATTCAAGTTTTGTTCTGAATGCTGGTCCGCCTTCGCATTGATGGGGTACCTGAATAATATGCCCACTTTTCTCCTGCCCAGTGTTGTTTCTACCCCTTTTCTTTCGCTCCGCTCCCCTGTAAACACTGAACAGCGTCGAATTACAGCCCTCCATGCTTCAGCTTCCTGTGACCCTTTTCCCCCTCGATTCAGAACTTGATATTTCTCCTTGTAATTTGTGATTCTAAAATATTTGTGCTGTTACTGGTGTGAACGCTGCCGTGGCCCGGGAGTGCCCACCTTATCAGATTTGTTTGTGTTTAGTTGTTCACTGGTTCCGTCTCCAAATTGCCCCTTTTCCCCTTTTGAGACTGAATACGACCCCTTCATTTGAGTGGACCACTGGACACTGCGCTCTTTTGCTTGACGTTTGATTCATTTCCTTTTCGTCAAGTGTCATTTGCGCTTTGCCTTTTCGAGCGTAACTGCTTCAGCCCATTCTTTGTCCTCATCTAAGACCCTACCCGGCGTCCTGCCTTTTTGTCCACCTTTTGATCCTTTGGATGGCACGAAGTAAATAATATTTTTCTCTTCTTATCACCACCCTTAGTTTTGCAGAGCTTTTATGTATTATCTGCCTGTGTGATTCGCGTTGCGGCTCCTCGTTGTTCGGTATTTGGCGGTGTTGCAGACTTGCAGCTGCGGCCGCGAACTTCACCCCCTGGGCCCGTCCGTCTCCTTTCCACCATCCTCCCCAATGCACATTCCAATTGACCACTAGAATCCCTTTTAGACACGTCTCCATTGGGGTCTTTCGTTTTGTACTGTGACATTTTTTAATATTCTGTTTCTTGTCACTCTCTTCCTTTTTCTCTGCTCTGTTCGGAGCTCCTGTTTCTCGATTTTCCATTTCTCTTCTCGGGGTCACTTTCAACCCCCGTATTTCTTAATTTCTTCCCTCCTATATTTTGTTCTCATTTCCTTCTCAATTCCCCTATTCCTGATCTTTTCGTCCTTGTTGACATTGGGTTTTCCATCCACCTCCACCCCTCACGCTCTCCCTTAACCAGGAGACGCCGTGTCCCTTTCCCTTCGGTCTCCTCGCCATGCAAACCTCCGATGCCTCCAATATCTCGAGTCGTTTGAAATTTTCTCACCTGAATGCGGATAGTACTGGATTTTCCCACGGAGCGTACAGTTCAAACAACCTCCCCCTGCAAGGATTGTCGGACCGGAATCATCGTCGAGTAAACATTCCTGCCATCAACACGACTGCTACCGCGAGCACGGCCGATAACATGGCGAACTCGGGCACCGCGTTCGATATGAACTTTACTCCCCTCCTTCCTTCCCAGCTCCTACTCGGCAGTCCGTTCCAACCCGGTACACCCTCCGCGTTTACTTCGCCGCAATTCACCAACTATGGCGGGTTCTCCCAAAACGCTTCGGCGCAGGGGCCACAGAACCAGCTAGGTAGCCCGACACAAGCTTCGCATAATCCTGGTCTATATTCCAACATGTTAGCTGCAGAAGGTCTGGGAAATCAACAGATGCTAGGCGGCCCCCAGTCCCCTGTCGGTGGGCTAGGAGGACTGGGGAATGCTGCATATGGTAGCCCTGCAGCATCTGTAACTCCCGGTCTTCTTTCTGGTACCAGCCGCACTGTATACCTTGGCAATATTCCCCCAGAGACACCAGCGGAGGAAATTCTGAATCACGTCCGAAGTGGCCAGATTGAGTCTGTCCGCTTGCTCCCTGACAAGAACTGCGCCTTCATCTCGTTCCTAGATAGCAACTCCGCCACACACTTTCATTCGGATGCTATCCTGAAAAAGCTAGCCATCAAGGGCAATGACATCAAGGTAGGCTGGGGTAAGCCTTCGCAGGTACCAACATCAGTCGCGTTAGCCGTCCAGCAGTCGGGAGCTTCGCGGAACGTGTATCTTGGGAATTTACCAGAGGAGACAACAGAGGATGATCTACGAGAAGAACTTGGCAAATTCGGCCCAATTGACACCGTTAAGATTGTCAAAGAAAAGGCCATTGGGTTTGTTCACTTCCTGTCAATCACAAATGCCATGAAAGCTGTTTCCCAGTTACCTCAGGAGGCCAAATGGCAGGCACCTAAGCGCGTTTTCTACGGAAAGGATCGATGCGCTTACGTCTCGAAGACGCAGCAACAGAATGCTGCGCAGTTCTTGGGAATTGCGCCGGGATATGCGCACATTCTGAACTCAGCGGACCGTGACTTGATTACCAATGCTCTCGCCCAGCAGTCTGTCGCTGCGGCCGCAGTGGCTACTTCGGCCGGCGGTGTCAACAACCTGGGTAATCGTACTATCTACCTTGGCAACATTCATCCCGAAACCACGATCGAGGAGATCTGCAACGTTGTGCGAGGCGGTCTTCTACACCATATTCGTTACATTCCCGACAAGCATATCTGCTTCGTTACCTTCATTGACCCGACATCAGCCGCTTCCTTCTATGCTCTAAGCAACCTGCAGGGGCTCATGATTCACAACAGGCGGCTGAAGATCGGCTGGGGTAAACACTCCGGACCCCTTCCACCTGCTATTGCCCTCGCAGTTAGTGGCGGTGCTTCTCGCAATGTTTACGTTGGAAATCTAGATGACTCGTGGGCCGAAGAGCGTCTGCGCCAAGATTTTGCAGAGTATGGAGAAATCGAACTGGTAAACACGCTACGGGAGAAAAGCTGTGCCTTCGTAAACTTCACCAATATCGCAAACGCAATTAAAGCTATTGAGGGAATGCGAAACCGAGAAGAATATCGGCGGTTCAAGATTAACTTCGGTAAAGACCGATGCGGGAACCCACCTCGTCAAACAGGCAATGGTGGACAGCAAAGCCGCAACGGCAGCGGAATCGAGGGACCGCAGTCGCCTTCTCCTGCGCTCAACGGCTTCAATGCCTTTGCTCAACCCGGCTCCCAATCTAGTCCCACCCGCCCGGCGCTTTCACCTGCACCCGGTTCAACGGGCTCCCAGAACGGTCAACAGAACCGACACCCCCTACAAACCGTTGCCTCTCCGTCCGGCATCTTGAATAACGGTTCCAGCAACCCTTTGACAATGTATCTCAACCAGATGTCTACGCAACAAGTCCAGGAGCAAGAGGATCGGCTCAACGATCCCATATCCCTGGCGTCCCTACAATCCCAACCCCAATCCAACCATCATCACCAGCAATCGCTTTATAACGCGACTAGCACCAGCGAACTTACCAACGGCAGCATTGACGCTCCTTTGCACCAGCATAAGCCATCTGCCAACGGCTTTCTGAACGTCACCAATGGGTCCACTGGACCTGGTCACCACTCCACTGCGAGCACAAGCAACCTAAGCGTACCCCGTGCACAGCATTCCCGTGCTGTGAGCTTGCCATCATTTTCGCAGGAACCATTTGGTCCTATCTCGGGCCAGCCTGGACCCGGTCGTTCTGGGGCGTCTCATCACCCCCAGAGCAGTTTCTCAGGCTTTAATTCCGCTCTGGGTGGTCTAAACCATTCCGGCTTCGGGTTGGCTATCCACAACGAGAACTCGTTGCCCGGCTGGGCAGAAGAAGAGATTGGAGCCAAATAAGCATAGCCTGGCTTCAAACATCGTTTCTCCTTCCCGTTAATTTCCTTCTATCTGCTATGGTTGATCCTTTACTGCATCTTATCGTTTGAAATTCCTATCATTCTCATTCTTTTTCTACTGTATTGGTTTCCGTATTGCTTTCTGTCTTGTTAATTGTTATCTCATTCCAGACCAGACCCTTTATAATGTTTTAATCACCTTTCCTTATACCATTCACATGTATTGCTAGCTGGGTATGATCCTTTTTTCCCTTGATTTCTCTTCATCTTCTCATTTGTTCTTGATCTATACAATTTTGCTTATTTCCCTTTGCCTACGAAGACGGTTGAGATCTTGGCTATACCATAGACTGGTTTGGCTCTGGTCTATTTTCTTTTTTTATGTCTTGATCTCTTTATTTGCATGTGGTGTGATTTCGTGGGATTGATACGGAGATTTTAGCTCTTCTGCTGCGTCTCCGACCAGATGGTAGACGGAGCCCCGAACAGCCTTTGGGTGGTAATTATTCAGAACGATGATGGCAGTTGACAGCCATTGAGACACGCAAGGAAAACGAGGTGGAGGAGAAGCAGAAAACAATGCCAATGACGTACATCCAGACCTGTATAATGTGATGGCATGCATCTTGTGTTGAATGTGTATAGTGTCGCGCACTACTATAGCAGTCATGGTTAAATCAACAACTACAAAGCGTGTGTACTGCGCAAACCCATAGTCTCCTATTTTCAAGAACCTTTTTAGTTGCACCTCAAAAGTTCATTTGTGTAGAGTTGTGTACGTAGTTATTTAGGCTGGCGAGAGGAAGCATTCCGGAGCGGAAAAACATTCAGGCCGCGCTTCCATCCAAAAGTAAATACTAACATTCAACAACGCCGCCACCATCTCTCCGATCTACATCTTTTTTTACCACCCCTCTACCCTTTTTCATGGGCTAGGCTAAGTCATTACGCCTTCGAAATGTCCTTGCCCCCCGAACAAATAAATATCAAACGGCGCCGAGAGGAAGAGCCTGTCGATACATTGTGTAAGTGACTTCAAGTTCTAGGCCAGTGTTAGACTTTGACGGAGAAGCTCAAACTCTTGAGCTCCATGTTTATTTCTTTAAAACTAATTTCAAAACTAGATATACAATCTGAGTTACATCAGACAAAGCGTCGATTTACCGACTTTGTCTTCCAACGTGTTACCGTCAATGCCAGGGAAGGCCAGGGAAGTGACCCTCCTAGCCCCTCGCATCTCAGAGCTGCGCAGAGAGCTATTAAGAGTCCTCGCTCCGTGAGCAGTATCCATCTGCCGAAGACCACTAATAACGCTGGGGGTGGCACCATTCCTTTGGTGAGAGCAACATCGCCTGGAGCAGAGCTTCGTGAAGAGAAAAGAATTGCGGCCGCGCGAAAACAGGCAGAGGAAAAGCTGAAAAATGCTCTGCATTCATCACCTTCTCCGCTAAAGAAAGCCTCCGAGAAACAGGCCACCGTGCCTCAGAAAAGCGATGCAGCACCAAGCAGTGAGGGTATTGTATCTTCTACTTCAAGTGGACGAGGCAGTCCAGCCTCGTCAGCTGGCGTAGCGTCTTCAATACGTCGTTTTCAGATTTCACGAAATGGCACGCCTACGGGACCACTACGCAGTACTGGCGGGGGCGTCCAGAAAAGAAGAGCGGACGGTGCCGTCGCAGTGTTGGTGGAAAAGCTACGCCGTGAGCCGCATTCAAGGCGGGCGTCAATGGTTGCGGATGCGGCAGCCCAAGTTGAAGCCGCCGACTCTCTGGCCCAGGGCGCAACGCCTGCTCGTCCCCGGAAGCGACCGGTGGTAAACCAAGCTGAGAAAAAATGGCGAGCAGAGCGCCAAGATGCAGCATCCGCTGCCAACGAAAAGATTTTCCAGGTGCTGGAGAAGGGAGCACAGTCCCGTCAAAGTAATTGGGAGGAAGAGTCGGATCGATTGGCGCGCCAATTTGAGCAGATCGCACTGGAGCTTGATGGGAAAATGGAGACAAAGCCAACAGATGCAACTCAATATACGAGTTCCTCTACAACAAGTCGCCCGGCGATGCCCAAACCTCCGCTGAAATATCAGCCACGGACTCCCAATAAGCCACGAGCAGCAGCGGAGAGACAAGACAAAGCTATTATGCCACCCGCAAAGCGCGAGGAAGGGGGTGACAGCGACGAGGACTATGTTTACGATACGTACATCCGGCATCGTCTCCCCGATAAAGGTCTTTTGACGGACCCCCTCGTCGATCTTGAACTAGACCAAGAAGCGTGGCTGCGGCACCACGGAATCGATAACGCTCGCCAAGATATTGGCGTTATCGTCATCACGCCAGAGGATGAAATATATTGGGAGGGCTTTGCGGAGGATGAAGATGATGAGGATAGGTGGGATAGCGAAGATGGGGACTCCAACGGTGAGTATCTACCTTTCACTACGACATAGTAGGAACGACGCGCGACATTACTTTTTAAGTAGACGGTGAAGCAAGCTAACGGATGCTACCCTGACAGCGGAGAATAATCCCGCAAATGACTATCCAGACGAGGAGCTATCCTGGGACGACGAGGAGGACGACGCAGCAGCCATCTACAGGAAGTACCGACACGACCGCTCCGATGACGAGTTCGACTGGGATGACTCCGGTAGCGAGGGCCCTGGAGGGGACAGATATGGACGGTCGCACGTGGAGCCTGACGATGACAGCTGGTAGAAGGTGGATTCATGGCAGATTGGGAGAGGCCCAAGCTTCTGACAAAGTTTGCTGGCGCCGCAAGCCCGTAACTTCCTTCTGCAGCGACATGCAGCAAGACAATTGCGTTTCCCGGGACGAGACCACACTGTATATGTGGAGGACTCCATACGATGGTGTAGTCTTGACGGGAGACTCCAAATGTCATGCCGATCCTACAATCATTCTTAAACAGCTTCGAGGGCCTTAGGCCGAATAAAGATCCATGATGCGACGGACGGCAAATGAATCAGTCAGTCACCAGCAAGGACTTCACTTTCACGATGCGGGGTCGGCTCCTTCAAAAAAATAATCATCTAGTTCCGTTGCAAAAGGAAACCTCAATTGCGCGAGTCGTCGGCGAGGCTGAGCTGAAATCGATCCTCTATTCCTTCAATAATTCCTTATCAAGTGTGCACCTCGTGGTCACCAACTGACTTGGTCCGAGCCACACCATTCCCCACCATGATCTCGAACATAGCAAGAAGCAAACCCTTCTAATCCCCACGCGGCCTACAAAGACTCCCAGGAATACATCCTGCAGATACGGTCGGGCCATTTGGCCATTTTTTACTTTTTTTTTTTCCTATCCCCATTTCCCAAGCCCATGGCGTGGTTGGTGACAACGTCACAGTCACTTACTTGTGTGGGGACAAAGGTCTGCACGCCTGATCAGTGATAGCTCATTCATGAAGGATTCAGTTTTAACCAAACCCAAGCCTTGCTTTGGGAAGGTCAAAAAATATATATACACCGTATATTAAAAAAAAAAAAAAAAAAAAAAAAATAACGAATTAAACATTTCTTCTCCAGTCGGGATCCAAATCCTTCGTTCGATCGATGGATTCTTCAGCGGCGCAGCATTAGCAACCCACCACGAGCTGAATCCTCAATCCGTCACCCTCACAGATACGCATGATATTGCACGGGCGGCCGCGGGACGGATCCATATTATACCACCTTACCCGGTGCCTGCTACACCCTGGTGGGCTAAGATATGAGATAGGCGGTTATTGCCCGAGGCTTTTTAAGGAAATACTGAGCGCCAAGCCATACCTCGCACGCACACTGCCCAGCGTCCAGGACTCGGGTGACTCCAAAGGAGTAAGACCTTCAGACCGAGGGAGTGAGGGCTGAGGTAAGTGGCGGGGGGTGGATGCATCATCCTCGTTTGATTGTCTTAATTCAGCAATCCTTCACCGTTGAAAGTGTGGGTTTGGATTATCCTCAGGTCCTTAGTTTAGGCTGTCTTGCCTGTCTGTCTTGTTGATCGCAAACCCCGTAAGTCCATATCCGTACGGAGGTATCCGTACTCGCAATCAACTTACCTCGGCGAGTATCTAGTAATACGATACGGTATCATACAATACACCATATTAAAGTACGTACTCCCTGGGCAGCAGCAGCAGCAAGTAGTAAGGAGCACTAAGTATATGGACAAGTCCTACTAAGACTCGAGTACAGTGCAACCATACAACGGGGATAAGATCCTCCCCTCCCGCGGTCACTGAACCAAAGCACGCAATCCAACCATCGGTCTGTTGTAAGTAGTGCTCGTCTCAAGGGCTATGCTAATCACGTGATATGATTCCCTGTCCAACTGCCCTCCGTAAAGTACGGGGGGTACTGGGCTACAGAGATATCTTTCCTATTCTACTAGACTGTTTTTCTTTAAATGTTGTTCCGATGTTTTGGATCAGATTCAGTGGTGTATATTGATCGTATGGTAGGTACTATAGTAAATAACGAGATTGATAGGTATCGTATCGGGTCATATGCATGCTAGAATCCAAAGAGCCTTCCCAATGAGCATAGAAGCATGCCATACGTTCGTAGAAAAAATGGAAGTGAGGTATATGTAAAATGTAGGCCTCGGGTTTCCCAAACAAATAATCCAACGCCGTCCCGTGGTTATAAGGGGTTTGGAAAAAAATGAGGTGGATGAGAGGATGAGAACTGGAGTAAAGCGAAGTAAATCGAGGTATCATCGGCCGTAAAAGGAATTGAAGTTTTGGAAGGGTGTGTCGAAAGGGGTATTTATTAGGAAGGAATATCGGCGAGGGAGAGAGAAAAATAGGTCAACGGGTGAAGAAGATGAGAGGAGAGAGAGAGAGAAAAGGGGTATCGTAGAAGCGCAGAAGATTAATCAATCACCTCGACAACCGCCTCCTCATAACCTCTTCCCGATCCTCCCTCATCCACGGATACCAAACGCCCATCCATTCGACAACGCCAAACTGCGGCGCACCACCATTAAAGCTCGGGCTGGACTCCTGGCGCAGGAACTCGCCATCGCGCATGCGCCGCTGCTCCCGGAGCGTCGGGCACTTCTTCTCCTTGATGAAGCGGTAGAATTTGCACTGGATGCCCTGGAACCCGCGGCGCTGGCGGCTCGGAAACTGGCAGTTGAAGCTCTCGCGGACTTCCTTCCACTCCTGGCAGAGGTCGACACGGTGGTACCAAATGAAGTACATTTCTTCTTCCTCGTACTTTGGCCGCGGGGGCCGGCGGCGGTCCCCTGAAACACCATTGTTGGTGCTGGAGCTGCTTGAGACGGAGTCGTAGCGGTCTCGTGGGTACGCTTCTGGTGAGGAGTCTGTTGAGCGTGGGCGGTAGGACATGAATGAGGGGTGGTCCTGGGATGACGGAGTATGTTGGCTATAGGGGCTGTGGTGATGGTGGTGGTGGTGGTGATGGTGGAGATGTTGGTTTTGGTGAAGCTGTTGGCTTTCAGAGAAGCTGTAGTAGTATTGGTTTGGACTTGGTGGGTAGAGAGGCGAGTATTGGGGGGTCAAGGGGCCGGGCCCATAGTGTAGTTTTGAGGCCGGTTTCTCGGGCTCCGCTGCTGGGGGGTTAAGCAGGGAGTCGATTGCCATGCTGCGGCTTGGGCGAGATGCAAGAGATTCCATGTTGGTTATGAAGATATGTGAGAGCCAACAGAAGAGCTAAGAGGGGGTGCCTGCGGCTCGAGTAGATGTGGGAGGGTAGCTGGTTTATCAAGGGCCAAGTGAAGAGGAGATTGAAGAGTGAAGGCGAGGAGACTGGGGAGGGCGCGCTTAAGAGACGGGACTATTTCAGGCGATTTCGGTTTGAACCATCACCAACAGGACACGAGAGCTCCGGTTGGGTTGTGAAGAAGGTGGTATGGTGGAGCAGAGCGTCGTGTTAGTGCTGGGATGGTGTCGCAGAACCCATGCAGCGTACCAAAACCCTGGATCTCGTCGACCTCTCACAGAGATTGATTGAGGACGCCCCTGGTCCCGGCTGGCGAATGTCGTGAAGTGTGATGCGCAGCGTCTGCGGCAATGGACCAAGTGGGAAAGAGGGCGCTTCTAGATGAGATGGGGAGATCAGTGCTCGCCCTGGCTGGCTTGGCTGGATGGCTAGATGGCTAGATGATGGCTTCAAACTGGGGACCTGACTGGGCCCTTGACTTGGAAGAAGAGAGTGTCGGTTGATGGGAAGAAAAGATGCTATTCCGACTGCAGGGATGCTTAAGTTAAAAGCTGTAGAGGGCTCGCCACGGTGTCCACGAGCAGGGCGAGGGCCAACTGGAAAATAAGGTGGAAATAATTAAAATAAAATAAAATAAAACAGTAATCCAGCGTCAATAATAAATAATACAAATCATTAATTTAAAATCAAAAAAGGGCCGGATTTGCCCCAGACACCACCGTTGGATCGGGTAATTTACTGGCCTGCACCTTTGTAATTTTGAAATACGTCCTTGCAGTGATACTCGAGGAACAGTTTGGAGACGAGTGTCAGAACGCAAGTGGGACGGTGGGCCAGCAGTAAGCCAGATCGGAGTCGGGAGCCGCAGTCAAACAAAGAAACCCACCCAGCCTGAAGGTACGAGGGCTGATCGCTTCGGAAAAGGATGAGGACGACGACGACGGAGCCAGCGCATTTGCATTTGCATTTGCAATATGGAATCGCACATTCACTTCTTTTCCAGCATTGCGGTACGCAATGACAAATACCTGGTAAGGAGGTGCGCTCGACTCGCGGCTGTCAGTCAACGCATACCAAGCCCCCGCTGAGGAGAATTGCATTCCTGCCCGGCTGCGAGGCTCCGAGGAGACTTCTTCATGGCGCAGTGGCTAATTACAAGCAGCTCGAGATAATGCATCTCCGGCTGTTCGACAGTCTCGACCATGACGGGGGTGGAGCGACTGCAAACCGGAGAACGGATACGTCTTCGATTCATCCGAAGCCCACTCTTCAGGGTCAAGCCAGGCAGACCGGCGACAGGAAGGTGAATAAACGGAGTTGAGTGTCCGGTTGACTGAGACTGAGAGAGCGAGCAAGAGGGGGGTTGGCAAAACCAACAAAAGCCGCGAACGGCGCCCGCTGATTGGCTGCGGAAACAGGCCTCCAACAGGCAGTGGCTTCATTAGCTTACCGGTCTGTCGGGTCCCTGCAGCAAATCAGCGCGGCCCAGGCTGACTGACACAAACACGATGTGGGTGGGCCTGCGCACAAGAATAACAAATCTTCGCCCTCACTCTTCACAACTGCAGGTCTGAAGTCTCATGCTTGCTGCAGGCAGACTGGATGCTAATCTGCATGCTTGCGGCTTGCCAACTCATCCTCTTCCCTTTTTCCCTTCCTGACGCTGTCAGGCTACGACCCTTTGGGGCCCCGCTTGGCACTGTAAATCATTTCGTCACAAGTGACGCTAAATGGGTTTAATCAACGTATAACAGCGCAGGGTGTCATGTTAATTCAAGATGAAGCCGGTTCTGACAATACTTGTTACCCAGTTGGGAAACTCCTCAGAGCGGCGAGCCGTCGACACAGAGTACACTCTATGCAGAATCAAGCATGATCGTCCTGTTGACCTGGAATGGATCAACTGACACTGGTCACTGATATTGTCAGCCAAAATAGTTAATAATAATAACAATTAATTAATAACCAAATAAGTTGTAATACAATATCCCGGCACCTGCATCTCATCTCGCAAGCTTCGGGTGCTGATTCCTGCATGTGGAAAATGAAAAGGTTTCAGACTCCCTCAGGTTGTCAGAGTCTGAAGATCTAAGATGTATCGTTTGCCCGTTGTTTCCCGGCCTGCATTTGGGCCCTGCAAGGACTCAGCCCATTCTGCTGACTGCGTTTGAGCTGCCCTGTGCTTAACCATGTATAGAACAATAATATATCACTATTATCGAGTTGCTTCTGCACCTCCAAGCAATAACCTCTCCAGGCGGCCTCCATCATTCTCCCCCACAAGGCATTTGTCACCAGATTTAAAGGTGGACCGAGCCAACTTTCTTCGTATTATGTTGGAAAATCGGTTTCCGCATTCGATCACTGACAAAGAACTCCTCATTTTTATTTTTTCCAAGTTCAAGGTCCAAGATCCTTTGCCAGAAGTTCCCAGGTCACAACTGAGAGCCAGAAAAGGTGCAGCCTGGCGGAGAAGATGTGGAGCCCAAAGAATTGCGGCACAGTCAAGACGCGCAGAGAGAGAGCAAGCTTTGGATGGCAGGCTTCGCAGTCCACTCAGCCTGAAAAGGGTTCTGGTCGGCGAGTTATATTATTATTCAGCTTGTGATTGGGGTTCCCTCGTGAAAGTCTGGTACAGTAGTACGGGCAAGTCCGACTGTGGCGGATCCATCACAATAATCACAATCTTGAATCACGAAATCGACAATGCAAATTTCAGAGCCAAAAAAAAAAAAAAAGGGCCACTTAGGGTTGCCAGCGAGTCAGGGCAGCGCCTGCGCTTCGAGGAGCTGATTCTTGAGGCATGGGGCCCTGTCAGGCTGGCATTCTTAACTCGTCAGAAACTTGCTATCCTCCGAGGAAATATCACCCTGTCCTGTCGGAACAGGATACGCGAGACAGATCGGCGATCGGCCGCGGGCCTGTGGTTGACTCTGGAGAACAGACTCTGCGTTCGTCTGTCGCCTGTCGTCTATGGCCAAGGTGGTCAGTGTGGTCCGGAGATCGCAGGGATTTTCTTCATGCTGGTTCCTTCCATCTTGAGTAAGCGCGACCCAGTCCGTCCGAGCGGCGAAGGATCAAAGTCAAACACCAGAGCTGCCGAACCAAAGTTCCAATTTCCCCTTCAATATCACAGCCTCGCTCGAGCTAGAGGCTGCTAGACAGCTAGAGGGCCGCCGTCGCTCGTCAGCGCAGACGAACCCGCAGTCCTTTTCGATCACGTGACGCCACAGAGCAAAGTCGCAGAACAAAGAACAAGCCTAAAGAAGGGAATTCTGTCCTCGGCCGTAGAATCGTAGCTCCAGGAGTGTCGCCCAATGCAGTGAGGCATCTGAGACCGTCACATGGAATTTGGCTCGGTCTGAGGCTCGCCTGAGTCTCCAGGCCCGACCGACGATGGCGACTGCGACAGCTTTGCAATCTGCAGTTCCGGCCGGCGTTTGAAGAGTGAACAATGAACATCAAGATTGGAACTGCAAGTGGGTCAGTGACAGTTACAGTAACTGGTCGTTCTTTTGAGGCCTCGTACTTTCGTACTTTTGAAGAAGTGGGTTCCCGATCTTCAGCACTTCCAGTAGGACCTTCGAGCGGTTCAGGTTCAGTCGAAGTAAAGGCTCCAGTTGATATTTCGTTACGGAGTACTTCTCCGACTCTTCACAGAATCATCATTTGGTTCTCCAATCATCTAAGCCCTTCGAATTACGAAATCAGGCCTCTCGGATGGTCAAAGCTCGATTTCCAGAACGCTCGATTCGATCTTCGCGTGGGGAGCTCCAGCCACTTTGTGATGGGGGCCACTGCGGTCGCTGGGTCTCAGCTCGAATCGCAAATATACGAGCCCCGAGACAGCGAATAGGGTCGCTTGATTTCGCCTGGTTTCCGCGGTTTCCCCCCCAAGTCGGAGCGGGCGGGGAGATCCCGTTATTATTCAATGATTCCTTTTTGCTCACGGCCACACTGACGGAACACGCCCGTCCCTTCATGCCAACATTGAACTGCCGATCGCGATTCGCCAGGCCCCAGCATCCAACGGTTCTGCAGCACAGCCAGCTTCATCGCCCTCGAGCGCCTCGACAGTCAGAGCAGCCGAGCCGAGAACTCAAGGAGATGCAAACGGACCTTTGTCCGTCTGCCACAATGCAATCAAAATCCTCACATTCTTAACACTCCTGCATGCCTCGCAATCAGAATCAGCAAGGGGGCTCTGTCTCTGAATAAGCGGACTTGGCTCGTTAACTAACAGCATGTAGTTGTTGCAACAACTGATGGGTAGACTGTCGGTGAGACAAGGCAGTTCATGAAAATAAGTTCGGTACCAACATGTACTATGATTTGCTTTTTCAGCTGAAGAACCCTTGCAGTGCTTCTTCATTGTTGCAGGTGGCCGCCATCAATCATAGCGCGAGCTCAGCAAGACCTGAAATGTGACTCTTCATGTTATGCTGCATTGTTGCATAATTGCCCATTTGGCCATATGATTCCGTTTGCTGAGTGCTCTCGACATGCAGCCATCCATCACCCACAGGTCCGCCACAGCCACAGGACGTGGACCAGGAAGCTCTTCCCATTACCCCGTTCAAGTAGGAGGCCGGCCCCCATGGATGAGGTGGATGTGCATAGGTGCCTTATGATCTACATAAGCCCGGTTCAACAGACCCTCAGGCCATCCCTGAAGAGTCAAGACAGCAGGTAAGCCATCTTGATACAGCACACCAGTTTGCAAAATACAAGTTTCGGAGATGGTGAGCCTCACTCCATAACAGTAGTGCAATCCAGTCGTTAGGTTCGTGGAATCGTGGGTTACAATCATGATAATCCAGCAGCCCGGCTTTCTTCAGCTGTAAGCCAGTGCCCACAATAATATTGCGACAATCTACGCTGCCCAGACACCATACGGTCTCGCCGGTAACTGTTCCTCCACATACTGCCGTGCTCTAGGTAGTTGAGAACTCGAGTGTAACATCCATTTTCCGGACCCCACGAGACAGGGGAAGAGAGTAATTCGAGTCTCGACTTTCCTGTGGACCAGCGTCGCCCCCAACTTCCTCAGCAAACAAGCCCCCAACGTAAGCACTGCAAAACAGAGTTATAGGATCTATAATATACGGGGGACTGCATGCAGAGTACGGAATCTACGGATACAGAGGACGGATAGATAAAATGGTCCGACATGGGAACGGACGGATCCCTGCTAAGATGCCTGGGCTCATTTTTGTCCCTGTATCGCGTTAGCCTATGCGAACTCAATATATTAAGTTTTCTTGGTCCCCTTTTGCCCTCCTATGTTTTGTTCGAGGCTTCGACCGGGCCCTCGGTTCTTCAACAGTAATAGGGTACGAGGCCGACCCAGCAATATGGGGTTTGGGGGCCAGTTCGTCATGCAAATCCTTCAGGGCGACGAGGTGACACTTGGTGACACTGTGGCAGTGGCCACTGGCCACCCACTACACTACCGGTAGGCTAGGCCAGGCCAGGCCAGGCGAAGTTAAGCTAAGCCCGCGCATGAAACTACCTTTTCGGCGACGGAGGGGCTCGGTGGCCGCTCTGTATCCTATCCTGGCATCGGTCTCTAGAAGGATTTATCGTTGGTGAACCACGGGATATTACTTGATCGTACTTCGAAATTTGGGTGCCACTCGGTCGCTTAAAAATCGGAAATATGATGGCCGTATTGAAACTTTGCCCCCAAATGGTAGGCACGATGTCTCCCACATGAGCTTGGGCTAGTTAGTGGACGGTGTAATCCCAGTGCCCAGGTCTGGCTTATCGCACATCAAACCCACAATATGTCACTGAAGTGTGGGACTGTGACGCCTGGATCTTCGGTCATCAGTGCGAGATAAGTATACTAACGGAGGGCCAGGTTCAGAAAGTGCTGTGACCATTCTGCGATTGCAAATCCGAACTCGGTGTTTTGCAGGTCCTTAATAGCAATAAGGACGAATCTTTGGCCGATTAGCCTGGTTACTTAACAGTTAGGAAAAGTCTTTTGGGAAATACTCAATATTGAGAACTTGATTGACATTTTAGTATAGAGATGTTTTCCCGGAGAACAGCCGCCTGAGCACGACCGCAGAAGTTCTCGGTTGACATTCCGAAATGATGACCAGGGCACGATTTCCTTCAACTGAGCTCGCTGCTCCTGTGCTGCCGGTTTCTGGAACAAGCCCCCAAGGCACAAAGGGGGTCGTCCAATGTAACCTTTCTACTACGGGCCATGGCTTATGCTGACTACGAGTACTGGCTTATCAAGCCTCAAAGAGCCAAAAGACCAGTTGCCCCGTTTGTGCCAAGTTCCTGCTCGTTCGCTCCTCATTTTCGCCGATCATACTCTAATCTTTGGCAGCAACAACAGCAAACACTGCGCCCTTGGTTCATGATTGCATCAGGAGGTCGGGCAAGCAGGCAAGGACTTTTGCGCAGCCGCAGCCCCCTGGTAAGTTGTTCATCGCCCTGAGCCCCTATTAGGCATGAAGAGCGTTTACCGTTTTTGGTGCGGCACAGCCTTCATACATAAGATAGGCGTGTCAGGTGGAAACAAGCATGATGCGCTTCATTTTGACAAAGAAGCCTCAAGCGCTGTTGGTTCCTTCTATATCTGTGATTGGATATTAGGTTCTCACGGATACATCGTGGCTTTTGATACTCGAGATCAATCATAACGCAAGGCTATGTTATTGGGCAAGTCGTATTCAAATGCCCTACGTTTACCGCATTCAGTCGATCGTTGCAACAGAGCCCACAGCGGCACAGCTGACAAGCAACTTTTCGGGTCATATTAGGTCTATACAACTCGCAGCCGGGTTATCAGAGACGGATTTTGTGGTGTGCGGAGTATAAATGTCACAGAGGAAGCCGTTGATCAGTGTTGGCAGAGCGCTTACGGGCTGGAACATCCCGTGAGTCCGTCGCATCGGTGGAGACTCTGGAGAGCATTTCTTGAATTGACCGGAAGATAAATGATTGAGAGACTATCGTATTCGTTTGAGACCTGTAATCAGAGACACTCGGGGGTCAACTTCCACTCTTGTTACTATAAATTAACCCGTGCGGTCGTCAAACAAGGTCAGCCACGGGGTTATCCCGTGGACATCGACTCATGAGTCATGCTGGAGCACCTTAACTCGGAGAGGCAAAAAGAGCATCGGATCTGGAGGATTATGTACCCCAATTGGCTCTTCGCTTGGAGAAAGAGGGTGAGCACGGAGCAATGAAAACAAAGGGGAGCATGGGCAGATTAATCTCTTTGGTGGAATAACAAGGATTAACCTGCTTCTGGGATGATTAACCTTGGATCGTCAGCAAAATAACAAGTGTCATCAATCGTCAGTGGCCAGTGGCCACTGCTCAGCTGCTCAGTTTCATTCTTCCGTACGACGAAGATCTGCTCCACCTGCCAGCGATTATTCTCCTCGCGAGTCGCTTCTCAAGGTGCCAAGGCAGCAGTCAAACCCGGAGACTGACTAGCTCCTTCCGTGATGAAGTTAGTTACGTAACCAGACGTGCTGAAGAATAGTCAGCTAGTTAATTGGCGTGGCTATATCTGGAGTATATCCCATCTTCATGGCTTCATCTTTCGAAACTGGCCGATGCACGGTATGCCGCGTGAACTCTTTCTGCTGAGATATTATTAGAGTCAATTTTCGGGAAAAGAAGGCACAAAACCCCTCAGTGGAATTGCCCAAAGTTGACTTACGGTGTGCTAATGCCTGGCTATCACACCTTCACCCAGACTGTCGGGTCCTGAGTCTGAAAAAACGTAGTACGTCGTATTCTTGCTGCAGGCGAGGGCGGCTGGTGCGAAACTATTTTGCCAGGAATCGTATCCTCCAGAGATTCATCTCCTTCATCTCGCTATGATAGGGCAAAGAAGCAAAGCCGTATCTGCAGAGGCAAAGAATCCATGCTCTTTCAAAAACGAATCCTCATTATTGGTGCGAACCCAGTACCTATGAGATGTCCGAGGTAATCCGAAAACACTATATCTCAACCGTAACCATGGATTCGAGTCGGCTTACTTCCTCTCCATATAATATTGCCAATAATGATGGTGACAATATCGCCAGGAGTAAATCCGAACATAGGACTGGCTCGCCCTGCAAGGACCACCTCGAGGTGCGACACTGCGAGTCTTTGTTCTTCATCGGGGATCTCCGCCTGGTTCTAGCCTCCCCGCTCTCCACCCAAGAGTTACCAGTTGCCATACCTAGTAACAGTCGGACTATTTGCACGGTTGGCAAAACGGCCTTGTCAAGGTCCACGTCTATCGAAAACTCTGTCGTCTTTCGGTGCATAAAGAACCTATCAATTGGTCTTCGGTCGCTCAGCCAGTCACTGATACGTTACGTCATAAGTCAAGGGTAAAGACTAACCTGGCAAGCACTGTCTACCTCGGATTTGGTGGTGGAAAATCCTTAGCGACTTCGTGTCTGCTGCTCACGAGCTTCGAAAGAATACCCACAGAGGGGATGCCCCACTCGATCCAAAGTCTTCGAATTCAAGGCACGAGGAGCATACCTACTTACCTAGGTAGCAGATCTGAACAGCTGATGCTGTAGAATTTCCCCCGGGGTGTGGCACCGCTTTGACGATTTGAGATTGTGGAGCGAGGTCAATGTGAATGCAACTAGTCTCTCCCGTAAGTCTTCTCGGTATTATATTGTATCATATTGTACCATACCACCACTGGTTTGTACTCCTAGCAAGGTACTCTCTGTGCTTACTACTGCGTGGTATCTTTCAGGCTACGGAATGCATTATCGCAACTTGAAAAAGCTCTTGAAATATCTTCATGAATATTTCTCACTTAACAATATTTATTATTATCGGAGAGATTCGAGTCGCCGATCATACATGATTCGCGCTGTCGGCACTGCAGACGTGTGTTGTTCGTCGGCCTTAAAATATAACTATATATATATATATATATACATATAACATCATGGATTCTATAGATGCTGACTGCTGTTCAATCATCATGCAACCACCAAGTTACAAACGAGGCCCCCGAGAGCGCAAACTTTTCAAGTCATGCATACAGTGCCCCCAAATCCCCATAACCGCAAATTGGGAGAGTAGTAAGAAACGAACTGCTGCAACGCCGAAAAGCATGATATTCCAAGCCATCTCTCGTCACTACAAGAACCACCAACCAGCCATAATCGAAGCCTTTTGTAAAAAAAAAAAAAAAAAAAAAAAAAAAAATAAATCGTCGATGTAATACTACTACTCGCAAGATCCAGGTACCTACAGACACCACGGGCTGGCCCGGTGGGAGGCCTGAAGGCCCCGAAGGATCTTGCTCTGATATATTAATTTGGTGACTCGCCAAATCCTGGGGGGCCGTGGCTTAGATTACCTCGCGGATTATACGCAAGGATTGGCCTGAAGATGACACACTTAATGGAGGGTGTTGTCGCGCTTGGGCTGGCGAAAGAGTAATATCACGCCTGTTGTTTATGAGAAGATACACTGCAAGAGTTCCTGTTAAGAAAAACGATGATGTGTTCATTCAGCTACTGTAGATACAGGAGACCTTCGCCTTCAAGCTGTCACATTAAAATCAATAAACATGTTCGGTTGCCATTATGTATACCATTTGACTATGGCCACGGGCAATCGCGTTTGGATAGGTTCAATCGGCGTGATATCCGGTCGCCACCTCGCATCTACCGAGTCGTGTTAGCTTGACATCTCGGAAACAGTAGGATCCCCATCACCAACACGAAGACTTACGGGTCAGTGGCATACTGCACGTTACAGTGCTCCCAATCTTCATTGCGGATTATGAAAGCACGAAAACGGACGGCATCGTCGATGCTGCAGAAGCGAAAACTTACGGAGCGGGGCTTTGTACTCACGTCAGTCGAACACTTGCCGATTAAAAATGGATTGACTTACATATCCGGGAACGTAACTGTCGATGATTTTTTCAACCTTGCGGTGGTTGGCAGTGGCGATCTCGACTATTTCCTTCATTGTGGCTCCCATATCTACACCGACTGCACGAACGACGCGAGTCGAACCGACAGACAGGTGGAACGAGAGCTGCGAACTGATCACATCAACATCTTCACCGCGGTCCACGAAGATTGTGAACTTTCTCTCCTTGTCCAGATCAATCCCATTCGGGTATTTGTCGTAAAAAGCCTTGCACGAGACAGGGTCGCAGAACAAGACATGAGCATTCCCAGTCGGGGTAATAGAAACGCTCTCAACCATACCACCATGCACCAGTGACAGGACCTTGTCAGCGGTGCTCCAAGAAGGAGGGAGGTTTTTGATGATAACCCGCCTGACTTGGGCAGCTAGATGAGAAGAAATAGGACTGCGTTAGTATAGAGTGTACAAAAGAGGGGTATGGCCATGGTTAATATACCGGGTTTGTTGCGAGCCGCAGGGGTTCCCCACGACGAGAAAGTGGTAAGATGTTCACGGTCTTCTTCTTCTTCTTCGGGCTGAGCTTTCTCGCTTTCAGGAGTAGGAGCACGCGAATCAACAGCTGCGGCTTGAGTAGAGGTGGCAGTCTCGTCCGCTTCAAAGTCGATCATGGGTTTGTTAAAAGCTTCATTCGCGTCGCCTACTCCAGGCTCGTGAGTTCCTACAAGGAGAGTTAACAATTACATCTTGAAAAAAAAAAAAGAATGCTATAAAGATAGTGTACCCATAGGTTCGTCATAGGTATAAGTAGTAGGCACATCCGCGTCTTCAGTTGTCTCGAAGGGGGCCTGGGAACCTTCTTGTTCGGATGACGCGTCTTCAGAGATAGCAGGGGGCTTGCCATACTCCTTTTCGAGCTTGAATGACCGGGCAGCTGCCATGAAGGCAGCCGTATCATCGACATCAGCAACCGGGGGGTCCATAGCCACTGATTTCATCGCTGAAGCGGGACGAGAAGTGTTGTGGTGCGGTAGGTGTGGAACGGGAGGGGCTGGGGGAGAGCGAGGAGAGAGAGAGGGAAGGCGAGTGGTATTATTTTCTCTGCCGAGAGTCTGCTGAGAGGTTGTGTTCTGCTGTCAGTCTTGTTTGTTTGGGGTTGAGAACAGCTTGTGTGAGGGAAAGAGGGGAATTGAGCAAGTAATCACCGCTGAGAGACAGGAGAGAACTGACCTGGCAAACACCGGGATGGGTGTCACGGTTCCCTTTCATGGGAGCGTGTTGGCTATCCTCCAGACTGTAAGCAGTCCTTTCTGCAACTGCTTCGACGACGTTGTGGATAATATCTGTAATGTTCAGGCCAGTAAGCTCAGCAAAACGTTTCCCTAGAGCCATTTTGTGAGAAGAGGCAAGGATTTGAGAATTCAGATAAAGGTGAAAGAGGGAATGAAGAAAATAAGAAGTGAAAGAAATAAAAGTATGTGAAGCAAGAACAGCTTTGCTCGCTGCGCTATCTTCTTGCCGCGCTCTAGAGTTCTTAACCCCAGAGTAGAAAGCAAGGAGAAGAACATAACCTTACCTGGTATAATTAATTATATCTCTAATTAAGCAATGAAAAAGGAACACTTCCTTTAAAGGTAGAGTTCTATAAATCCAGACCTCCCGTGAAGCAAATATAGAAATGAGGATGAAGACTAGTAAGAAAGAAGCACTAGAATAACAAGTTCTGTCAAATTGCAACATGGCAAGGCTAGCAGCTCGCGGCTTGGAAAAGTTTGCATCTGAAATCTCTATTTATTGCAGGATCATCATATAGACAAGGGTGAATTATCCGTTTCACATACAATTAAACCAAGATACTACATACAGAGCTCGCCTTCGGCCATACTATATCCTAGGTCGGAACTGGGATAGACTCCCAACCAGCCTCGCCCTCTTGACGGTCTTCGACAATCACTTGGAGCCCCGGGCGTCCACAAAAGCCATCGTTCGAGGCTATCCGTTTAGCTTCCTGGAACGAGCCCCCGCCATCGTCATTCTCATCCGGAACCCAAGCAGTTTCCGTAACACGTTGGCCGGGCACCTCGGTGCGTCGAGGGTTGAACCGTGGCAGGGAAACCAGAGGGTTTAAGATGTTGTGGATGAGGGTATAAAGCCGCTCGGGTCGACGGGTGAACCCTAGCCATGACAATGTCCGACTGTCGTATGCCACCCGCACGAACGGGTTCATATAAACCCCGGTGTCCGTAATCTCCTCAGGATTGATTGGGACATCTTGAATATCTGCATGTATAAGGCAGCATTCAGAAGCCTCCCAAAATGCATCGTTCGATGCGCGGAACCGGAGAGGATGGTCTCGATCAGGCCCTGCAGTCGGAAGTTGAAAGAACCGAGCATCGAATGCAACCATCCCTCCCCAGCAGCTGCGAACCCGGACAGAATCGGTTCCAGATAGAACATCCTTGCGGCTCTGCCCATCGCCTACATTAGAAAACCAGGGGAAGAAAGGAAGGCCCATGCCAAACCCTTGCAGGTCCCGCGTCGCATAAGTGTCGTAAAACTTGAATGGGTTGATGAAATCAACAGCGCAGGCAGCCCGGTACCGTGCGATTCCATTGTCGTCAACATGGGTAGAGAATAGAAGCTGAAGTGCATCAACAGGATCAAAAGCAACGTCGTTCAGGTACAACAGCCTATCAAACTGCATCTTCTTGTGTGCCTCTAAGGGTCGTAGGGCTCGGTTCCGGACCTCAGCCAAGTATTCAATGCGCCTTATCCGTTTCGATCCACCAGGGACGGTCACGGAATGCAAACGGTCTAAATCCAAACTGTCCTCGTATACAATCGAATTATTGCACGGAACATGTGCCTCAAGGTCTCGCAACGCGCCTGCGCCTGCTGATCCGCTATCATTTTCGTAAATGCTTAAATATACGTTCTCTTGACCGAGTAAATCGATCAGTTTCAGAACACTCTGGCCCCACAAGCCCCCCGCTATATCCCCGTCACGATCGTATAAGCTAGCGGCGATGAAAATTTTCTCGTTACGAGGATTGCCTCGACCGAGAGAGGTTGATTTTTGGACGGTATTGCGAAGAGTGGCATAATGTGGAGGCGGCCGAGAATAGGAAGGGAAAAACGTGGTTGCTAGAACTAAGAGGGCGAATATAATACCAAAAAAGCTCTGGATGTAGAACCATACACGACGATTCAAGCAGAGCCGGTAGCACTTCCCCCATCTCGAGGTTCTAGCGAAAGGTTTCGGGACATTCAGACGACGATATCCGGTGGCGTAATTTGAGCCGAAGATACGTGATATTAGAGGTGCGCGGTCAAGAAATTTGCTGCGACTAGGGACCGACTGTGACTCGAAGTCGGCGTCATCGAGATCGAAGGTGCCCTGGGAGTCGATGGACGACCGCAAATCCAACTCGTACTCGTCTGGATGAAGTAATCGGGAGGACATAATCAGGACGCGATTTTCTCACAGTCAAGGCGGGAAAGACAGCTGAAAAAGACCACCCATTCCTCAGATTTTAGAATCGTCGATCCGCAGGAAACATCAGGTAGGTCGGCTCAAAATTTGTGAAGAGTCCAAGATTTGCAGCCTCAACGGTTTTGCTCTCCTTTTCTGGGGCCGCGTCAGGATCCCGAGTTGTATTATGTCAGCTAAGTCGGGGGCCGATCGCGAGTTCGCGACGAACAATATGGTGTGGCGCAGCAGCACCCGAGTAAGATGCGTTTTCGTTCTCCAACATACATGGGAGCCTGTTACATTGGCTGGTGCCTTCAGCGGCCTGCCTTCTTACTCGCATGCAGGATAGGTTGATCAGAGTGGACGACGGTGGGTCGTGGACAAGCACGATGAGCCTGCGCGGTTGAGATCGCCTCAACCAGAACGACGCCATGGTACAGCCTCGCTGACTATAGCGCTTATTCCATGACGTTTAACGTTTCCGGTTGGAGAGCTGGGCGGACTGCCACTCTGGGGCAAGATGCCCGCCAGACCAGGCGCAGTCTGTATTCCACGCGCACTTCAACTCCAAACTTCAAGATAACATACGAGATGCCTGGAAAACAACATGCATAGTTCGTGATTGGTGCTCTTTGCTGTCTCATTGAAGCAGACTAAGTCACTGCTTGTGGACTCTGTTCTTCGGCGTAATTTGAATCTCGAAGGTGGTGCTCTTTGGAGTGACGTAGGGTATTTAGTTGCTGCTTTGTCCCCCATGGATTTCGCACGCCCCTCTTTTTTCGATTAACCCCTCATTGACAGAGTCCGCTACACCATCTTTGCTCTTTATATTGGCACTGCAGTCAAAGCGAGTACAAATACGACCACAATGGCTGGTTTTTCGTTCGCGAATTCGCTCGACAAAGTGCCGGGTGGCGAAGCTCTCCCCACAGAGTTCACAATAAACGCTTCCCCGTCGACGGACGTGTGGGCCAAGCCACCTTCCACCGAGAGGTTCAATGCTCCTATCCTCTACAAATCCATTACACTGGATAGCTTCAGGCGTGCCCGAGTCGCATTCTCGGCCAACTGGCGCCAGAAGTACGACCAGGGTGGACTGATTCTTGTTCTTAACGGGGCCAACGGGAGTCGCAAATGGGTCAAGACTGGCATTGAGTTCACCCACGGGAAAACTCATTTGAGTACCGTGACTAAGGATCGATGGGCAGATTGGAGTCTGCTTCCAGTTCCATCCGGCGGCGCAGGGGCAACGCTGGAGATTGTCAGAGAACCGGACGACAGCTTATGGGTTTACCTCGTTGAGGGGATCCAAAAGTCGCCGATTCGAGAGGTGACTTGGGTCTTTGCTGAAAAGGACGTTACTGACACCTGGATTGGTTTCTACGCGGCGAGGCCATCGGGCGAGGGAGGTGATTTGGTCGTGAATTTCGCTTCCGCGGTGATCGATGCGACGGATTCAACAAAAAAATAATCATTGTCGGCATTTGTTAGATTTCGTCCTTGCTAGACCTTTGATGTTGATATTTGTCGGCCTTGGATATAAGTGGATATAAGGAGTGCTCTACGATAGCTTGCAAAGTTACTACAGTTTCAAGTACGTATGAACTAGGTACTCTGGGCATAAGACAAAGCTTTACCACTAGTAGTCAATGAACTCGTGACTGGAGCTCTCATCGGTCTTTCACCTACCTTTCTTGAACAATCTCTTTGTCTAGGCTGCGTTCGCTCCGTACATTGATGGGTTGCGTCAGAGTCGGAGGTTGCCCTTGTGACTGCCTATACTCGGCCGTAACTATCGATGGAGAGGACTGTTGTATTAGTTATTGGTGAAGATTTTTTTTGAGTCTTTGACCGCATTTTGCTCTTCTCCATTTTTAGGAAACAACGATCTCAGCCCGATCTTCCTCTGCACGGCTTCAGAGAAGTTGTGGGTACGGAAATCATGGGCATAGGCCAACGGAGTGGTGAATATTAGGCATCAACGAGCCTGGGCTGACGGTGAAGCTGGTTTAGCAAAAAAGAAGTGGAGTTGAGATCTGGGAGGGGCCCAGAGAGGAATGCAGAGCTTGGGGATAGCGGCTTTCGCGGCAGCGGCGCTCTGCAGTTTGCACAAGTCCGACAGTCCGGAAACGATCTGATCTCACATGGATACTCTTGAAGCATGATATTAATGAAATCGCGATGCATTTCGAATTTTTTATTTTATTTTATTTTTTTTCTTTTGCCTCGTCTCTGAGCACCCTTGGAGGCTTCAACAGCACAACAATATCACAGTCATTTTTTTTTTTTTTGGACCGCCCGAGCCTGGCGGTACAAATCGGTCAATGCGAGACAAAAAGTGGGTATTTGATCATGAATGATCAAATCATCGAGGTTGATCTTGGGGTTTCCCGTCGTTGGGGCCGGGACGATCGCGCAACATCATTCTGCTCGTCATGCGAAGTTGGAACTTGGAAGAGATGCTGAATTGTCCTGCAAGGGGCCAGGCAGGTCTGATCTCAAAAATTATGAGTCAACCCCATAACCCGTCTCGTATTTCAGTTCCATCCTGTGTCTTAGAGATGGCTTCCCTGGCCAAAAACTGAGAACTGCAGATGAAGAAATTGGAAAGCGGTTACAGATGAAGCTTACAATTGTTTGGTCCGATGGTCCCCGATATCACGCAGGTGATCTTATCATATCTGATTCTTTCCGCCCGTCACATTGTAACACTAGCGATCTTAGTCCGGCCGTCCATGCACGCTCCAAGAACTGTGGATGTTTTTCGGGAGTGCGTTGCACAAGGTAGTCGCATCTCATAGTAGAATCAAGAAAATCGCCGACTCGAGTGGCATGACTCTCCGTCGTAATTCGAGTCATCAAGGGGCCGACTACGGATCACGTGTGTCCAATCCGTCTATCCAGGGTGCGCCGGGGCCGTCGCCTGGCTGCCCTGGCTTGCCGGTCTCCCGTTTCCCCACTGTATGGGGGGTGCATTCTGTTTTGCCACTCACTCTCCGCCTCATCACCACGACCCTCAGAGTCACAGCCGCCTTCTCCGTCGGTCCTTGCACAGCGCACCCTGCACCCTGCATTCCCCTTGACGCTCAAGACAACAATACAACAAGAGCACCAGCCGGCATCGCGTTCCACAAGTTTTACGAGATGATAAATCAAGAATGCGCCCATGGTTGACTCTCGATTTCTTGTCAATTTCCGACTTCTGAAGGGGCCCCGCAGCCTATTTCTTCACCTTCAGTCGTTGGTTGATTTCAATATACGTATTCAAATCCCAACTCAGCCTCGGGCGTCAAGCCCATAGGCTAACCCAGAACCACCGACTTGCATACGTGCGCTTGACGATCGTGGGTCCGGCCGTGGTCAACGCTGCAAGTTCAAGCCCAAGGACAAGGAGGCTGTTTATTGCATGACGGGAACCTCTGGGTGCCTCGCGCGTTTGTGACCTTGTGTACCTCTGCTGGTCAGCCTGATTACTCGTGATCTGTTTCGCTGTATTTTAATACCTAACCGATGCTTTCTCGGCGCTTGAAAGCTCACCGTCAGCTTGGGTGTTCTCATTTCGTATCGCCGCGATATTGCTTTTTCTCCCATCCACTCATACACCCCTTTTTGTTGGCTGGTGTATTTCTTTTTTTACCTCTCCAGGTGGATCTGGCTGGCTCAGATTGCAGCTTAATAGCTCTGCGCTGCCACTTGAGGATTTGACTGCGCATATTTTCTTTCACGCCTGATCCCGTTTACTCGACCTTGACCCCCTCGCCCACCGTCTTACCGCTCAGACATCCTTCCCCTACTCACCGATCAATATACAACTTCGTGTCTCAATAAATGGACAAATATAGAACTAGACTGACTTATTGTCCATCCTCCCCATCATATATAACCGTCTCGAAATGCCCCTACTTGAACCCGGCGCAACCGCATATGGAACGTTCGACGACATGAGACGAGATACTGAGGATGAAGGAGACCGTCTCCTTACGGAGGGATATGTGAGCGACGGTGATGATAAATCGTCTATTGATTCAGTCCAAGAGGGTGTGAGGAAAATCGAGGCCATCAACCTTACATGGACAACCCGAACACTGATCATAGCTTATATCAGGTGCGTCTATACAAAACTCTTGTGACATTGGTGGCGCAGGTTGGTTGTATTGGTTCAGGCTAACTTGATTACCAGTATTTTCCTCATGGCCTTTTGTACTTCTCTGGAGGGCCAGACGATAATGTCGCTCTCCGCTTATGCGACCAGTTCATTCAGTAAACATTCTTTGATATCTACGGTTCTTGTGGTCCAAAATGTTGTCAATGGTATGTGCTTTGGGATCTTTAGCTATGACATACTGACGAATTACTCCTAGCTGTTATCAAACCACCGATGGCAAAGATAGCCGACGTTTTTGGCCGATTCGAAGCATTTTGCCTAAGCATTCTGATATACGTCCTCGGATATATTCAAATGGCTGCGTCGACGAATGTTCAGACTTACGCTTCCGCTCAGATATTCTACGCTGCTGGTTCTACAGGGTTGCAAATCCTTCAGCAAGTTTTCATTGCGGATAGCAGTAGCCTTCTCAACAGAGCACTTTTAGCTCTCCTTCCCGAGATGCCGTTTCTTGTCACGGTTTGGATCGGTCCCACGATTGCCGATGCGATACTTCAAGCTACCTCGTGGCGCTGGGGCTACGGGATGTGGTCCATCATATTGCCCGCCTCGTTTCTCCCGTTGGGTCTTTCTCTGCTACTCAACCAACGAAAGGCTAAGCGACTCAACTTGATAAAAGAACGGCCGCATCACCGACGTGGTTTTATTGCGATAGTCCGTCGTACCTGGTATGATCTCGACATATTCGGGCTAACACTACTTTCTGCGGCCGTCACATTGATACTTGTTCCCCTTACTCTTGCCGCAAACTCGAAGAATGGGTGGAAGAGCAACAACATCATCGTGATGATTGCGGTAGGTGTTGTTTGTCTCATAATTCTACCCTTTTGGGAAACCTCAAAAAGGCTTGCACCCAAGCCTCTTCTATCCCTTCATCTTCTCAAACAGCGGACTGCACTTGCAGGATGCACCTTGGCGTTCTTCTACTTCAGTGAGCTTCAACCCCATAAATCAAACACCGCAATGATCGAATTTTATTAATAAAATACAGTGGCCTTTTACTTCTCGGTCCAGCCATATCTCTACTCCTACCTACAAGTCGTACAAGGATACGACGTTTCCACGGCCGGCCGTGTTACGCAGACATTCGCATTTACGTCGACCATCGCTGCATTCGGGGTTTCTATCCTGATCAAGTATACACGCCGCTATCGTGTATACGTGACTATTGGTTGCGTTGTATACATAACGGGACTGGTGTTGATGTTACTGTGCCGCAAGGAGGGTAGTTCTGCACTCCAAGTGCTGGGAACACAGGTCATTGTTGGCGCCGGGGGCGGCCTTCTCAACGTCCCTGTACAGCTCGGTGTGCAAGCATCTGCCAGCCACCAGGAAGTTGCGGCTGCTACCGCTATGTTCCTTACGTCCATGGAGATGGGCGGTGCTGTAGGTGCTGCTATCTCCGGGGCCGTCTGGACCCATAATATCCCGCGCAAGCTTGGCCTTTACCTCCCTGACGAATATAAGTCCGAAGCTGGGGAGATCTTTGGGAAGCTGACCAAGGCTTTGTCTTATGAAATGGGAACACCAGTTAGGACGGCTATCAATCGTTCCTATCAAGAGACGATGAACAAGTTGCTGGTATTGGCTCTAATAGCCACGCTTCCGCTGATTCCGTTGAGCCTTCTTATGTCTAACTATAGACTAGACAAGGTGAGTCGCATGAACCAAAAAAGTCCATTAACACGTGTGGTAAGCTAATTGGAGTAGATGAGTGAAACGCCTGACCACCAAACAGTTCCACCGACAGATGAAGATGCATCTGAAGCCGGGGAACGGGTGAAGCAGACGTAAAAGGCGGCGTGGCTGCCTTATATATTGACATGATGAACGAATTCTCCTTTTACGATTTGGTCTTGTGGACCTCACGCCTTCGATAATGTGCGCTTGCATGTGGACCATGCATGAAGATGGAAGTGTCACTTTGAAGCTTACGATCTACTTCTTCCGAGATTCAGCCGTAGCACGCATGGTTTTTTTTTTGCAACTTCCAGCGGATTCTTGCATTATCTTTTTCTTTTATTTTACGACAAGCATTTCTTTCTCGGCGCACTGGCTGCTTTATTCTTATACTACCATCCGGACTATCACGGATGACTACAGGAAGGCCGCTTGTGTCTTGTGCGGTAACGATTCATCTATTACACTGTATGTAGATAGAACAGTAACAAATAGAGCATATAACGTGAAACTTCCCGGTTTGATTAGGATTTTGATAGGATTATTTTACTCCTGCACCCACGAATGAGCGACGAGGTAAGGAAGGAATGGAACTCTTGTCATATCAAACGACGGCCATGAAACTCTAGGTGGATTGGGGGATGTGAGACATGGCGAATACAGCGCCGGGGTGCAGCGTCACAAGAGTGCGATGCGTAGTTTATGTACGGCCTTGAACGGGCTGATGTGTTGGATACTCCATGATCAATAGGATGCGATGTCATTGAATGGATCAAGGCCTGCTTTCTCGGCGCGTAGACGAGCGACTGGCAGGGCGTTTCCCGACACCTCAAATATGGCAGCCGCTCGGGCTGAATGCCATTGGATAAAGAAGAGCGCAATGTCCATGATTGGAGGAAGAGTGAGGAGCGTGTCTGACTTTTGGTCGCCTTCACAGAAGTCGGTTTGAGCAGGCGTTTCTGGGCCTGGACGAGTCGTCGGCATGCTGCTTTGTCCGCCCCCTCCTTCTACTGCGAGATTCTTCCATCCTCCCTTCTGCTACCTGCGTCGTCAGTATTCTCTCCTTAGAACACACAGTTCATCATTTCCTACGATCAAAAGATTCTTCCATCCCTGCCTAATAATTCGCACCCTCTGAAAATCCATCCTCAAATCATCCTCTCGTTGCTGATGCCGCGGCTCTCCCTATCTCCCTCCATCTGTTACTAGTTTACCCCTCCTTGTGAGAAAGTCATCGAGCACCCTCCTGATCGCCAACATTCCAGAAATCGAGGAAGTGTCACGTCAATATCCAGCAGTACAGATAAACAGGAATCTCCTCTTTGGGTTTGGACCGCCATCAGTGCTGGGTGAGTTGTCGCTTGCAGTCGTGGCAGCAGATTATGAACCGCATTGCTTTTTCCTCGTGAATATTATCATTTTGATCTTAATTCCAATCACACTGCTCCGGAACGTGTCATGATTGACTAGCTGTGGTATTTTTATTTGTTTGTCTTTGTCTCCATGACCTTCAGTGCTGTTGCCTGATCTCCATTAATTTTTGACATTCTTGGAAATCCGCGCCCCATGGCAGAAAATTGAACTAGTACTCTGGATTGTTTGATTGTGATAACAAACGGATGGACATCAAAAGGCCCGGCCAGAGACTAGGCTAACCGTGCGTTCCAACAGCTTTCCACTGGCAATAACCACCTTCTCCGCCCGCCTCGACCCTCCCACATTGGCCGGACCTCCATTCTTTCACCACCGACAGCATCATTTCACCGCACCCCAACCTCTGTCAATTTTAGCGGCTCTTGCTCGTCGACGTCCCTTCTGTCTCCTATCCGAGGTTCTGAGGTTTTGAAAGTCCTCATTCCACATATCCGGCTTGCCTTGCTCCGTCACTGCGATCGAACTCCCCCTTCCCCTCCCATTCACCGCTCCGGTCTCCTGTCTCGGGTCTAGACAAGACAGCCTTCAACCCAATTCCATCCTCTTTTCCAGAGCATCAGATTTACTCTAGTTTTCAAAATGGTTGTAGCAACTATCAAGTACGTCTTCTCTTCCAAGCTCTCGCCATATCTTAATGCCTTCTCCAAAAACCTGGCCCCCAGTTCTCCACCCCTTTTCGAGGCGTATCAGTTGTTCCTCTCTTATCAGCAAACTGCTAACTCTT